>NW_027441449.1:5000-1205000 GCF_964195595.1 Calonectris borealis
TTTTCTTTTAAGATACCTTAGAACCCTATTAAGGAGTGGTTTAACTACCATAATTAGCTCTTTCTGCAATTAAGGTAATTGAACACAGCCATATTACCATTCCATCTTTACTGCCTAGTTTGATATTTTCCTTATGATACTACTCAGATACAATTCATGCCTGCTAGTGTCTTACTAAGATCAGTGTTTCAATTGCACATCATTTATGCCGAAGTAGTATTCTACATTTCTTTAAAACTACTCAAAGTAATTAAAAAACTTTACACAATTACTAATAGTTTAAATATACTTAGGAGCCAGTAATGCACATGCTTTCTTTTAACCTGTCAATAGCTACATTTATCTATAGGTATTGACAACTCTCCCTCTAATGACTAATTCTCATTTAAATTATCACATACAAACATTATTGCCATAATAGTCCTCAAGCAAGAGCTGTCAATGCCTGTAACAATTCCCCACCACCACCACCACCACCACCCTCCAATTGGCAATTTTGGTTAATAGGTATTAACAACACCCACTTAGTTTTGTACTTTCATTTGTTATTTCAGTTTTTACTGTGATTCCAATAGGGATACATTACTGCCTGTATTTTGTTTTTATAATTTTCAATTTAAAATTGGTCCATTGCTAATTCCAGTAGATTTTCCCATATTATTTTTTACATTTCAATTCTACAATATACTTGTACTACAGAGACAAAAATTACTCTCAGGTTGATCAAATACTTGCTACAATTACATTTATTCACTTCTCACTCTTTGAAATTCACTCTTTGAAATGCATTTGACCTCTAAAAATTCATCATTACCTTTACAGTCGGCGCAAGTATTTAGTGCCTGTGATTCTATACCTAGTAGTCTTTTCCACGTTTCTCCCTCCCATTACATTCTCAGTCTATTGCTTTACATCTCTGTTTGCCTCTTCGAGGCGACATCGTCTCCACAATTGGGATTCCTAGGCAGAAAGTGACCGAGCTCCGCTCATCTCAATGGGCGCCCTACTTCTGTGCTTGCGCACAAAAATAAAAAAAAAAAATCATAAAGTGTCATTACATCAGAAACTACAAAGCCCCTCAAAAGAATTTACAATCCTAACAGTAAACAATAAAGTTTAGCCCACCTGCTTCACAAGCTGGTCCTCTTCAACACTGACAACCTGCTCCAATTTCCCCACACCCTTCAACTGCAAGATCATCAATCATCTTCCCATGACCATTCGCTACACAACATACCTCCCTGCAATGACAGGCAAATGCCACATTCCAGCACAGCGCTCCCCAGGAATGGTGTTCCCAGAGGCCTTGAAAAAACCACCCTCTCTGCAAAAACTTCAGCCCGAGCCCAACCTCCACCCAAACATTGGCAATCAACTCCCTTACAGAGTTGCTGGGACCGGGGCAGGGGGGGAACACAACACACACACCCAACATACACACCCCTAGACGGGGGGGCAGGAGGGGTGGTGTGGAAATCCCTTGTCTAGGTTTTAATATAATTTTTTTTGTAACTCTCTGAACACAAAAAAACCACTCAACTCCACACACAACCTGCAAAGAAACATAAAAAAACACCACATAATGAAACAAGGTTATATACATTCAAAACACACCGCTCATTCAGCTACCACACAAGCTACCCCTCACTCTTGCCGATCCATTCTGCGACCAGCCTGCCACAATGGGACATCACCCCGTGTCTGCGCCGCTCCCCAGGAACAGCATTCCCAGAGGCCTCAAAAATCACCCTGCCTGCAAAAACCCCGGCCCAAGCCTGACGTCTGCCCAGACATTGGCGATGAACGTCACCTTGCAGAGCAGCCGGGACCGGGGGAAAAAAAACCCCAGCTGGGGGGGTAAAAAAAAGAAAAATCCCCCAGCCGGGGTTTTTTTTTTATTATAATTTAAAAAAAAAAAATACTACTCTCAACATTAAATACAACCTGCGATAAAATACTTCACACATACAAGATTAGGCACATTGAAAAACTAACACTCATTCAACAACCACTTGCTTCACCCCTCACTCAAAACACCATTGTTTCACCACCCACCTGCCACGATGGCATATTGCCCCCATTCTAGACCCATCCCCGGAACTGTCTCGCCACACACTTCAAAGCAACGTTGCCGTTCCGTACAACTCCAAAGTTTCAGCCTTCTTAACAGCAAGCCGAGGAAGACGCTTCGCTACATTCACCGGGCCTGCTCCTTCTTCACTTAATTTGGACGCTCTGGCAAGATGCGCTCGAGAATTTTCTCCACGGATCCAAATCACCCTGGGGCACCTGCAAAAAACTACAAAAGGGACTGTACACCCTGCTTAGCAATACCTACTGGCTATACAAAAAAACATCCCAGACAACCTCCATCCAAACAGCCTGTGCTAATCAAAGCATGTAAAGCAAGTCACCTGGATGCTGACCGATAGCTTGACATGACTAAAAGCCTGTCTTGTTTTGCATATGCCTTCTAACTGCAGATGGAAAAAAAACCACACCAGATATTAAGCCCTACATAGACAAGTTAAGGCAAGTTCAAGATACAGTCCACTCGACTACCTTGCAAACTGCCACTCCCAAGAGGCCAGAGTGCAGCCTCTAGCACCCACAAAACACAACGAAAGTAACTGTGGCCGCTCTCTAGAGCTACTTGCCCAGAGATGGACTGTACAGTCTTTGCCTAAAGAATCTGGCCAGATCAACATATAACCATATCACCATAAAGCTATAATATATTTATTATTGCTACGCTCCCAGGCAGCGCAGCTCCAACCCTGACACACAGACAGAGACTGCACGCAGACGCCACAATGTGATCGTGAGACACGAGAAGACCACAAGCGAGAATGACTGCCGTAGGGAAGATGCCTCCAGCACAGAAGCCCTAAGGTGCCACAATGGAACAAATGCTCTATAGCGCCCCAGGAAAGAGAGTCAACTGCCACAGCCCATGAGAGAAAACTACCATCAAACCCAGAACGATGGATGCATGAGAAGCTGGGCTTTAAGACCGTTAAGGACACGGGGGTGAAACCTCTAAAGACAACTGTGGAAACAGAACTCCTGAGAGCAGAGCTGCTGGCACCACCTGGCTCACCGCCGCAAGAGATACCCCTCAGAAACATCTATGATGCAACGCTGACCAGGCATGTCCATGCTTGAAGCTACAACGGCAAGATAAGAAGGGCTCAACAGGCACTATGCTGATGAGACAATGCATTTGAGACCCTGGGGAGGGCTACCGAGGCGCCTGCTGATCTTAAAGAGCTATGGAGACATCAAGGCCTGAGAAAACTACGGTAGAAGACACAGAAGAGAGTCCTCAGAAACTACACAACACCACAGACGCAGGCTGGAACTGCCAAGCCCGGCACACACCAGCATCATGCTGAAGAATAACCCGCTCCCTTTACACCTTCCCAAAAGGGACTGTTGCTGGACAGTTCTCTCCCCTACGCTAACTTCATAACTCCTTCCTGCAATTCCCAACCTTGTTCCCTCCCCAGCCCTGGTCCCTCAACTTAGTTTTCAGAGGGCCAGGGATCTCAATCCATCTTAAAAAAAAAAAAAGAAAACAAACCCAAAACACTAACTAGGATGTTGCTGCACTCACCTGGTTCCTCTTTATATGCAAAAAAAAAAGCCACACCCACACCAAAAAAAACCCCACCAAACCACAAGAGTACTAGTATTCAGCATCACACTAGCCTCCTCCTCAAAAGCACCATAGTGCTCTGCTTACCTGCTCCACACTAATTCCAAAGTCAGATGCTGCAACTGTCACTCGTCGCACCCAAGATGTCAAGAGACACAAAGTTACCGTTGCGCTTGGGCGAAATCACCAGCCCCACGCTCCTCCTCGCCAGCACAGCTCCCGCAAAACCAAAAGGTAAATGGTTAACCGAGATGCCATGTCATACTTGCTTATTAAATGGTGACCCAGCCGACAACCTCCTCACCTTCTCCGACCGCTTCTCAGTGGGCAGCTATGCCCCTCTGAGGCTACCTGCGGCATGTGGAAAAACCCAAACTAAAAGCACAGCCTGCCTGCAGCAATTCTCATCTTCCCCACCTTTACCTTGGCCTTTACCTGCACACCCAGCCCCCATCATTTGGGGCTGCCATGTTGAAGCTTGTGTACCACCTGTAAAGCCCAAACAGCAGGTAAAGCTTATAACTTCACCGACAATACACACCTGAAAAGTAACTGCTACTTCAGCCCACGAGTCATTGCTCAACTTGCCTGAGTCAACTCCCACGCCCATATCCCACTTGCCTCATTGCTTTGCATCTTTGGGAAAAAAAACCCACAACATTATGCAGTCATACAACCAACAAGACTCACCTTCCCTCCAACACCAAAGGCTGACGCGCTTTAATCACAGAATCACAGAATACCAAGTTGCAAGGGACCTCAAGGATCATCCGGTCCAGCCTTTCTTGGCAAAAGCACGGTCTAGACGAGATAGCCCAGCACCCCGTCTGGCCAAATCTTACAAGTGTCCGATGTTGGGGAATCTGCCGCTTCCCTGGGGAGATTATCCCAATGGCTGATTGTTCTCATTGTGAAAAGTTTTCCTCTTGTGTCCAATCGGAATCTCCTCAAGAGTAACTTGTACCCATTACCACTCATCTTTTCCATGTGACTCCTTGTAAAAGGGGAGTCTCCATCATCTCTGTAACCACGATTTACCTACCGGAACATGGTGATGAGGTCTCCCCTAAGCCTTCTTTTCTCAAGACTACACACAAGTCTCTCAGCCTTTCCTCATGTATCAGGGTTCACAGTCTTTTGATCATATTTGTGGCCCTTCTCTGGACCCTCTCCAGCCTGTTCACATCTTTTTTTGTATAATGGGGACCAACACCACACACAGTATTCCAGGTGTGACCTGGTGAGCGCCGAGTAGAGGGGGATGATGACTTCTATCTCTCTGCTGGTGATGCCCTTGTTGATGCAATCCAGCATCATCTTGGCCGCCTTTGCTGCAGCAGCACACTGTTTGCTCAGATTTAGCTTGTTCTCCACCGGGACCCCCGGGTCCCTTTCCACAGCTGCTCCCCAGCTGGATAGTTCCCAGCCTGTACCGCACTCCTGGATATGCTTTCCTAGGTGCAAGACCTAACTTTTGACTTTGTTGAACTTCATAAGGTTCTCATTAGACCATTCTTCCAGCCTATCCAAGTCTTCCTGCAGAGTGGCTCTCCGCTCCAAAGCGTTCGCTTGCCCACTCAGTTTGGTATCATCATCAAGCTTCATCAGGGTACGCTCGATCCCATCATCCACATCACTTATGAAGATATTTAACAGTGTTGGGCCCAATATCGATCCCTGGGGGATCCCGCTTGTGACAGGTTGCCAGTTTGAAAAGGAGCTATTTACTACCACCCTCTGGGGGTTGCCTGTCAGCAAGTTCCCCACCCACCAAACAGACCGCTTGTCTAGACTGTAACACATCACTTTCTCTAGGAGGCTGTGGGAAACCATATCAAAAGCCTTGGAGAAATCCAGGACCATGTCCACCGCTCGCCCCACATCAACCAAGCAGGTCACTTTGTCATAGAAGGCAATCAGGTTTGTCAAGCATGATCTGCCCTTGGTGAATCCATGCTGGCTTTTCCCAATCATGTGCTTCATTGGACTTGTGGTACCACACAGGAGGATTCGATCCACAGCTTTCCCAGGGACTGAAGTATGACTGATGGGCTTACAATTTCCTGGATCCTCCTTTATGCCCTTCATGTAGATGGCGTGACATTAGCCTTCTTCCAGTCTTCTGGGACATCACCCAATCTCCGCAACTTCTCAAAGATTATGGAAAGCAGCCTTACCACAACCTTCTTACGGTGCTACACTCGCCTCCTCTGTCACTCTTTGGTGTATGGCTCCTTCCTAGGTATCTGCAAAAACAATAATATCAAACAAGTCACCCGGTTGCAGAGCAATAGCTTAACAATTCCAAAAGTCTTGTTTCCATTTAAGAATCAATCTGCTTCACTACCCCTGAACAGCCCCTCCCACACGGCTCGGCTCATCCCCATAAAACACCATTGCAAGAGCTGTCCACACAGCCTGCCAACAGCTACTGAGTCCGAGATGACTGTACAACCGTTGCCTCGACGGTCTAGGCATATCAACATATTAACCATAGACTCTTATGGCTATTCCACCTCCCCCTGACTCTACACTCCCAGGCAGGGCTGCTCCAAGCCACACACACATGCACAGACCAACACTATACAGAACACTACAAACAACGCGCCTCAAAGAGGAGAGAAAACTCTCGGCAAGAAGAATGACACCTAAACGGAAGACGCCGTCGGGCAAGAAGACCTGCAGGGCTGTGACATGACGAGGCTCTATGGCAACACCAGAGAAAGAGTAGAACGTCATGACCCATGACAAGAAGCTGCTTTCAAAACTGAGAAGATGTATGCGCAAGAAGCCTGGCCTCTAGACCTAAGAGCGTAAGGATGCAGGGAAACAATCCCAGTCTGCAAAAATAGATGTCTAGAGAGCAGAGCTGCTCACGCAGCCGGGAAGGCTGCCGCAAAAGAGGACCGTCAAGAAACTTCGAGACACGAGACCGATCCACGCTTTCAGCTTGTAACGCAAGGAAAAAAGCGCCCTATTGGCCCTATGCCAATGAGTACAGGCATTCAAGATCCTAGGGATGGCGCCTGAGGCATGTGCTGTGCTCCTCGAGCGCAAAGAGGACATCGAGACTCGAGGAAGGCCTAGGACACAGAAGACAGACCACACAAACTGCACAACAACAGACACAGGCTGGAACTGCCCTGCCCGGCTCATACTAACATCATGCTGATAAGTAACCTGCTCCCTTTAACTGCCCAAGAGGGACTGTCCCTGGACAGTCCCCTGCCCTACACTGTCTTTAAAACCCCTTCATACAATTGCCAACCCGGTCCCCTCCCTCCCTCGACCGATCTCCAGCACCAGTGCCTCAACTTAGCTTTCAGAGGACCGGGAGTCTGAATCCATCCTCTACAGGAAAAACCACAATCAGCCCACTGGGTTAATCCTGCAGTCGCCAGGTTCCTCTTCATCACCTGCAAAAAACAAACACCAATGCATGCACAACAGTGCCGCCAGTCAGCGTCACATCCGTCAACATGGACCTTTCCCACAACATCCTCCACCTCAGACACACCATTGCATTCCACTCACCTGCTCCACGCCGATTCCAGACTCAGACGCTGCAGCTGTCATCGCTTGTGATGCCTAGGATACCAAGAGACACAAAGTTACCATTGCACTTGCCAGAAACCCCCAGCCCCATACTCCTCCTCTCTACTACCCAGCTCACCTCAAATGCTCATCCAATTCCAAAGGCAGCCCGCACGGCACCTGCAAAACCACAGAGAAACACTTCAGTTGCCATGTAACACTTTGCTATTAGACGCCAACCCGGCCCACAATCGCCTCACCTTCTCGGACCCCTTCGTCAGCATGCGGCAGAGGCACCCCTTTGAGCCTGCGTGCGACACCTGCAAAAACCCAAGCGTAAAGGCACGTGCTGAGATACTGCCTGAAACTGCAGCCTGCCCACAGTGATTCCTATCTCCCTCTCCTTTACCTTGGCCGCTCAGCTGAGCGGCCTCCATCAGCTTGGGTTGCCACATTGAAGCTTGCGCACCACCTGTAAGACACAAACAACAAGGCTTGCTTATAACTTCACCAGCAATACAACACCTGAAACATAACCGCTACTTCAGCCCACCAATCACCGGTCACCTTGCCCGAGTCAGCTCTGGTGCCCATATCCCACATTGCTCTTTGCTTTACACCTTCAAATTAAAAGAAAAATAGAAATACCATAATGTAGTCGTATAGCCACCAGTCACATCTTCCCTCTAATACCACCCACCAACCCACCTTCTTCTAGTGCTCCGCTCGCCTCTTGACCATCGCCCTGCACTGCTCATCCCTCTGCATCTGCAAAAACAATATTGAATGAGTCAGCCGGATGCAGAGCAATAGTTTAATAATTCCAGAGGACTTATTTCCGTGTAGGAATACTATCTAGAATCTAACTATACATCCTATCATTAAACAAAATTTAGAAGTCAAACATTTAGCCCTACACATACAAGCCTTAACACCTTTGAGACTCAATTTCCTTCACTACCCCTGAACAGCCCCTCCCACACGGCTCGGCTCATCCCCATAAAACACCATTGCAAGAGCTGTCCACACAGCCTGCCAACAGCTACTGAGTCCGAGATGACTGTACAACCGTTGCCTCGACGGTCTAGGCATATCAACATATTAGCCATAGACTTTTATGGCTATTCCACCTATCCCTGACTCTACACCCTCGGGCAGGGCAGCTCCTAGCCACACACACATGCACAGACCAACACTACATGGAACCCTGTTGGAGAAAGTTAGCCAGACTAGGCCGCGGTGGGAAAATTCTGAGTCATGCTGACAAGGGAGAAAAGAAAGTCATGCTGACCTTGCTCTGTGCAGATAAGCAACTTTGAGAAAGTACAGTATAAGAAAAACAGGATGGAACCCGGACCACGTAGCAGTAACCGAAAGTAGGAGGAATATGATAATGTAATTTTTAGAGCTAAGCCAATGATTGTGAGACAAGTATGCATAAGGTAGAACTTAGTGTATAAATATGTGTAGGGTTTTACAATAAAGTTGAAGCTGGCCTTATCACTCACATTGAGTCGACTGCCTGCCTTCCCTCGCTCGTCGCAAGTGGCGCCCGAACAGGGACCCCCCATCCCTGTTTTCCACCGGACAGCGAGATCGGAGAAGCACTGGTAGCAGCGACCAGGGAGCAGAAGATCAGTAGACGCTGTCGCGGCGTGCCTGATCCGTGCTTGAACCCAGGATGATTAAAAGGGGTTCGCCGTCCGATAGAAGGCTACCCGTGGGAAAAGGCTGCAAACGACCGGATAATTAAGAGGGTCAAGAGAAGCGCGCAATGGAAGTAGAGGTAGCCTTCGATATTTTAAAATGCTTTTTAGAAGAGCGGGGAGTAAGCCAATTAAAAGACCTGGCTGGGTTAATTGCATTAGGGAAAGCGAAAGGGTTTTTTAAAGACCCTGAAAGCATGTTTGAAGTAGACGAGTGGCGTTCTTATGGAGATTGTTTGTGGGATCTAGTAATTGATGATGATAAATCAGCAAGAAAATTAATGAAATCTTGGAGAGATGTTATTAATTGTATAAAAAGATATAAAACTGAAAGGCGAATAGCTACAGCCACCTCAGATCGGCTTGAGCAGTCCGATCCTGCCGCTGGACGTCTCACAGCAGAGGGTGACTACTTTTCACCTCGGCCTTCGGGAATTCCTGTTCCCGTTGTTTGCCGACCCTCTCGTCCCCCTCCTGATCCGCCGACAGAAAGGGAGGGGGAGAGGGAGGGTCCAAGTGAAAATGAGAGGGTAGACAGTAGCGGACAGGAGACTGCTCAAGCTGAAAGTCTTCTAAAGGCCCCACCCCCCCCTCCCGTCCCAAGCTCATCAACAGCCGCGTTTAGTGCGGGTTAGTTGGGACAAAATAGCACGAGAAGCTGTTGAACAAAAAGATTTTGATTTATTAGATCAAATTAGCCCTCAAGCCTTCCCGGTAATCTACCAGGTAGATAACGCGGGGGCTATGACTGGGGTGCATCAGGCCCTAGATTGGAAAATATTAAATCAATTGCAAAACACAGTTAATGTGCAAGGCAAATGCTAAACTATATCTGGGGTAGCGGAATGCTATGTCCAGAAGATATTAAGAACATAATGAGGCCTATTTTGAAGCAATCACAACAATTACTTTGGCAAGCTCACTGGCAAAGACTTTGTGAAATATCTGCGCACTTGCCCCGAGCCCCAAATGATCATTTAGCTGGAGTAACTGTAGAACAACTAATGGGTATAGGTCCTTTTGCCTCTGTAGAAATGCAGATGCAAACTGGTCCAGACGTGTTGTTAGAATCTATGAAATTAGCACGAGAAGCCTTGCAGAAAGTTAAAACTACACCAGCTCCTCCCTCATATATATCAATTAAACAAGGAAGAGAGGAGCCTTTTGCATCTTTTGTAGATAGAGTCACAGACGCTATTGACCACGCAGATATGGCAGATTTTATGAAAGGACCTTTGCTGAGACAGTGTGTATTAGAGAATTGTAATACTTATACGAAGGGCATCCTTGTCACCTTACCCTTAGACGCCACCATAGAAGTCATGTTAGAGCGAATGAGTAGAGTTCCTGTAGGAGCTCAAGCCATGTTAGTTGAAACAACCAGAGAACTAGGGGAAAAATTAGTCAAGGCGCAGGGACAGGCGTTTGCAGCTCTTGCCCCACTGAAGCCTCCGGATGCCCACCAAAGTAAGACGACTGGCCGACGACAGTATAAGTGCTTCCGATGTGGCTACCCAGGACATCTGCGTCGACAATATCGGGAGCTGCCAGAACTGTCAAATGAATAATCATAATACTACGGTCTGCCGGCGTTCGGGAAACGGGAAACCGAGCGCCAAGAGCCGCAGCGCACCGACACCAATCGCGGCTCCGGTCACCTTCAGGCCAACGGCAGCCCCCAACCAAACGACAGTGCAGAGATACCAGACGCCATTGCCCAGCTTCGACCAGCAACCCAACTTCGACCAGCAACCAGGGGGAGCCTCGGACTGGATCTGGCAACAGCAGTAGATGTCACGCTAATTGACGACCGGCCGCGAAAAATTGCTACAGGAATTAAAGGGCCCATAGTTATCAATGGACAATCTCATGGAGCGTTATTGTTGGGGCGATCATCCAGTGGTCTCCAAGGACTTTTTATATTACAAGGACTTATCGATTGTGATTCAAAAACTCAGTACCCACATCGTTGACCGAGCAGTGGATCGTATTGACCCTGACTTACCTGTGGACTTAACCGTTTTGCACGGCCCCACACATTTTATTGGTGCACTCACGCAGTGCAAAAAGAAAAAGGGGGAGACTGTGAGAGTATTAGAATGGATATTTACCGGAATGCAACCAAAGACTACAATTCAAGATAACGACACGTTTGATTGGAATGTGCTAGATTGAATTTATAGCTGTTACTGCTGTTTAGCTATTAATTCGCAGGCTCTTTTGCTTGCCATGGGCCTTGCTTGCCTTAATGTGTATTAGAGTCTTGTGCTCGTTAGTGGCTGCTTTTTTACTCTCGCTGCTTGCTGTACTGCTGCACTGCTTATCGTCTTACTGTGCTGTGCCTGGGAACATTCTGATAACAGCAATAGGGATGCGCCTGGGCCGGCAGATGGCCAGGGCATCGCTGCTGCTTCTGTGCTGCTGTGCCGGACAGGCTGGAACTGCAGCGTGAACTCGAATCAAAGGGACTGTGACCTGTGGCTGAGTCCATGCGGGACAGGACACCCCGAGGCGTCTGTGACTGTGGATAAGCCCATGCCCAAGCAGCAGGAACCACCTGAACCAACGGAGGACAAACTTTACAAGGAGCAGCGCAAGTGCAGCAGTGACCCGACCTGAGCCGGCTTTGGTGCCCAGTAACTCCACGCAACGCACCACCTCTGCTGACCTGAGTGACCACCATAACAGATGGAGCCCAAAGTCATGGACTAAATGAATGCAGTGGACATTTTGTGTACATTTATGGATATTTTATGGACATTTTACAGGGGATTGTGCGGGCCTGTCCTACGTGTAGCCACCATGGGCCTGGTCTCGGAATCGGCGTGAATCCCAGGGGACTCGAGGCCAGAGAATTGTGGCCAGTGGATGTGACTCACGTTGCTGACTTTGGCAGACTGAGATATATACATGTTACGATTGACACCTATAGCAAATTTATATGGGCCACGGCACAAACAGGAGAACGAGCACTCCACGTAATGCGACATTTGACTAGTTGTTTTGCAGTTATGGGAGTGCCACAAACGATAAAAACTGACAATGGCCCTGCATACACAAGCGCCAAAGTGAAACGTTTTTTCCAAACGTGGGGAGTGCGACATACTACTGGTATTCCACACTCACCCACGGGACAAGCTATCATTGAAAGGGCGCATCAAACGCTGAAACAATATTTGCAAAAATTTAGGGAAATCTCAGATGTACAAGAAAGACTTGTTAAGACTCTTTTTGTGCTAAATCATTTATGTATTTTTGCAGATCAGAAAGAGCCACCAGCATGGGTGCATGGTTATCCTAAAGAAAATAAGGATGACAAGCCAGTTTTCGTTACGTATAGAGATCCAGCAACCGGACTGTGGAAAGGTCCAGCAGAAGTGAAGTATATGGGTAGAGGTTATATGTGTGTACTTACTCCCACAGGGCCGAAGTGGATTCCAAGCCGCTGGACCAAAGCTGCTGTTGCTGATGATGATCAATGCAGCTCTGTCTGTACTGATCCCAGCGATGCCGTTGCCCAGCCGTGCAAACTTATGGGTGGCGTGGGCAAATAAAACTGGGACGACAGACTTTTGCCTGAGTTCAGCTACGGCAACTGAGCCCTTTAAAACATGTCTGATAGGCTTTCCTGAAATTATTGCCAGAGATTTTGATAATTGGACGTCTGTAACAGTTAATTGTATAAATGTTACTGTAGCAAATTGCTCGGTACAACTAATAAGAGCCCTAAATCACACTCTCCCTTGGGACCCCCAAGAAATTGACCTTTTGGGGTCAGAAAAAATTGGAAATGCAACTGATAACGTTACTACTCAGACATGTTTTGTGTTTGGCAGCTTTAGCCGCTTTGCCGCACAGGCCCAGACCTTTCAGTCATTGATCGGCATAAGCAGCCGCACTGATGATAACAACCCTTTTGTTAATACCACCGGTTGGACTGTTGTTTCACCTTTTACGAAAGGATTCGAAATAGGCCAATATTGTGGGAATTATAACGCTTCCAAAACACTCAGTGCCTATGGACGGAGTATGAAGGGAACCAATAACTCTTTGTGGAACAATGATACGGCCAAAGCTCTTCCCCCCGGATATTTTTTGATCTGTGGGGATCGAGCATGGCCTGGCATTCCAAAGAACGCCTTTGGAGGGCCTTGTTATGTAGGTAAATTAACTCTGCTCACAGTTAGCTGACAAAGTTGGCTCAATATAACTACAGTAGCGACAAATCGACACAAAAGGTCTATACATCAATTGCAAGCAGATTGTAACAACAATATAGAATTATGGTCAACCACAGCCAAGGTATTTGCTTCCCTAGTGCCCAACATAGGCACTGAGCAAGCGCTGGCTTGGTATTTTATTAACAATTATAGTTATAGTAAAAATAGCATATCACTGTATTTTAAATAATGTTGTAAAAATGAACCACAATGTACTGGTGGTCCAAAAAGAAAAAGGGGGAAATGTTGGAGAAAGTTAGCCAGACTAGGCCGCGGTGGGAAAATTCTGAGTCATGCTGACAAGGGAGAAAAGAAAGTCATGCTGACCTTGCTCTGTGCAGATAAGCAACTTTGAGAAAGTACAGTATAAGAAAAACAGGATGGAACCCGGACCACGTAGCAGTAACCGAAAGTAGGAGGAATATGATAATGTAATTTTTAGAGCTAAGCCAATGATTGTGAGACAAGTATGCATAAGGTAGAACTTAGTGTATAAATATGTGTAGGGTTTTACAATAAAGTTGAAGCTGGCCTTATCACTCACATTGAGTCGACTGCCTGCCTTCCCTCGCTCGTCGCAGAACCCTACAAACAACATGGCTTAAAGAGGAGAGAAAACTCTTGGCAAGAAGAATGACACCCGGATGGAAGACACCGCTTGGCAAGACGACGCATGGGACTGCGACAGTGATGTGAGGAGGCTCTGAGGCAACCCCAGAAAGAGTAGAACGTCATGGCCCGTGACAAGAAGTTATTCTCAAAACTGAGAGGATGTACAAGCAAGAAGCCTGGCCTCAAGACCTAAGAGCGTAAGGATGCAGGGAAGAAATCCCAGTCCATGAAAAGAGACGGCTAGAGAGCAGAGCTGCTCACGCAGCCGGGAAGGATGCCGCAAAAGAGGACCGTCTGGAAACTTCGAGACACAAGACCGATCCACGCTTTCAGCTTGTAACGCAAGGAAAAAGCGCCCTATTGGCGCTATGCCAACGAGTACAGGCATTCAAGATCCTAGAGATGACGCTGGAGGCTTGTGCTGTGCTCCTCGAGCACAAAGAGGACATTGAGACTTAAGGAAGGCCTAAGACACAGAAGACAGACCACACAAACTACACAACAACAGACACAGGCTGGAACTGCCCTGCCCGGCTCACGCTAACATCATACTGATAAGTAACCTGCTCCCTTTATCTGCCCAAGGGGGACTGTCCCTGGACAGCCCTTTGCCCTAACTAACTTTAAATGCACCTTCCTGCCGTTGCCAATCTTGTCTCCCTGCCCCCTCCCCAGCCATCGTCCCTCAACTCAGCTTTCAGAGGGCCGGGAGGTCTGAATCCATCCTTGACAAAAAACACATTGGCTAGCTGATATTTTCCTGCAGTCACCAGGTTCCTCTTCAGGATCTGGAAAAAAAAACACCAACCAACACACACACCAGCAGTAAGCATCATGACAGTAGACGCCACTCTCTTCCACAACACCCTCATCCTCACAAGAGCCCTGGCATTGCACTTGCCTCTTCCACGCCGATTCCAGAGTGGGACACTGCGGCCGCCATTACTTGTGACACCTAAGATACCAAGACACACAAAGTTAACATTGCGTTTGTGAGAAATCACCAGTCCCATGCTCCTCCTCTCTACCCCCCAGCTCACCTCAAATGCTCATCCAATTCCAAAGGCGGCCCACACGGCACCTGCAAAACCACAGAGAAACACTTTGCTGAGTTGCCGTCTAATACTTTAGACGCCAACCTGGCCCACAACTGCCTCACCTTCTCGGACCCCTTCGTCAGCATGTGGCGGCGGCGTCCCTCCAAGCCTGCGTGCAGCACCTGCAGAAACCCAAGCGAAAAGGCACGTGCTGAGATACTGCCTGAAACTGCAGCCTGCCCACAGTGTTTCCTATCTCCCTCTCATTGACCTTGGCCACTCAGCTGTCCAGCCTCTATCATTTTGGGTTGCAACATTGAGGTTTGTGCACCACCTGTAAGAGACCCAAAGAACATGGGTTGCTTATAACTTCACCAGCAATACAACACCTGAAGCATAACCGCTCCTTCAGCTCACCAATCACCGCCCACCTTGGCCGAGTCAGCTCCAGTGCCCATATCCCACGGTCCTCCTCCCTTTGCACCTTCAAATAAAAAAAAAAAATACAGTAGTGTAGTCATATAGCCACCAGTCACATCTTCCCTCTAATACCACCCATCAATCCTCCTTCTTTTAGTGCTCTGCTCATCCCTCTACATCTGCAAAAACAATATTGAATGAGTCACTCGGATGCAGAGCAATAGCTTAACAATTGCAGAAGACTTGTTTCCATGCAGGAATACTATCTAGAATCCAACTATACTTCCTGCCATTAAACAAATTTTATAACTCAAACATTAAGTCATACACATGCAAGCCTTAACGCCTTTGAGATTCAATTTCCTTCACTAACCCTGCACAGCACCTCACACATGGCTCAGCTCATCCCCATAAAACGTTATCAAAAGAGCTGTCCATGCAGCCTGCCAACAGCTACTGAGTCTGAGATGACTGTACAGCCTTTGCCTCAACAGTCTAGGCATATCAACATATTAACCATAGACTATTATGGCTATTCCACCTACCCCCGACTCTACACCCCCAGGCATAGCAGCTCCAAGCCACACACACACACACGCACAGACCAACACTACATGGAACCCTACAAAAAATGCACCTCAAAGAGGAGAGAAAACTCTCGGCAAGAAGAATGACACCCAGATAGAAGATACTGTCGGGCAAGACGACCTGTGGGACCATAACGGTGACGTGAGGAGGCTCTGTGGCAACCCCAGAAAAAGGAGTAGAACCTCACGGCCCGTGACAAGAAGATACTCTCAAAACTGAGAGGATGGATGTGCAAGAAGCCTGGCCTCAAGGCCTAAGAACCTAAGGATGCAGGGAAGAAATCCCAGTCCGTGAAAATGGACAGCTGGAGAGCAGAGCTGCTCACGCAGCCAGGAAGGATGCTGCAAAAGATGACCATCCGGAAAGTTTGAGACACGAGACTGATCCACACTTTCAGCTTGTAATGCAAGAAAAGAAGTGCCTATCAGGTGCTATGCTGATGAGTGAAGGCATTCAAGGCCTTAGGGATGGCACCCATGCCCCTCAAGCGCAAAGAGCAATGAGGACATCGAGACCTGAGGAAGGCCTAAGACACAGAAGACAGACCACACAAACTACACAACAGACAGGCTGGAACTGCCCTGCCCAGCGTCATAGTGAAGAGTGGCCAGCTCCCTTTATCTGCCCAAAGCAGACTGTTCCTGGACAGCCCCCTGCCCTACACTACCTTTAAAACCCCTTCATGCAATTGCCAACCTTGTCCACTAAGCCTTATCCACTAGCTCCCCCTGATTCCTCTCCAGCACCAGTGCCTCAAAACTTAGCTTTCAGATGGCCAGGAGACGGAATCCATCCTCAACATGGAAAACCAGTCAGCCCACTGGATTAATCTTGCAGTCGCCAGGTTCCTCTTCATCACCTGCAAAAAACAAACACCAATGCATGCACAACAATGCCATCAGTCAGCATCACATCAGTCAACATGGACCTTTCCCCCAACATCCCTCACCTCAGACATGCTGTGGCATTCCGCTCACCTGCTCCACGCTGATTCTAGTATCAGAGGCTGCAGCTGTCATCGCTTGTGGCGCATATGGTACCAAGAGACACGAAAGCACCTGTCCTGTGCTCCTCCTTTCTGCTACTCAGCTCACCTCAAACACTCATCCAGTTCCAAAGGCAGCCCGCTCAGCACCTGCAAGATCAGGGAGAAGCATCATGGAGAAGATTCACAGAGTTGCTATGTAATACTTTGCTACGAGATGCCAACCCGGCCCACAATTGCCTCACCTTCTCAGGCCCCTTGTCAGCACACAGCAGCAGAACCCCTCCAAGTCTGCATGCAGCACCTGCAGAAACCCAAGCAAAAAGGCACATGCTGAGATACTGCCCGAAACTGCAGCCTGCCCACACCAATTCGTGTCTCACACTCCTTTACCTTGACAGCCCTCCCACCTGGCCTCTGTCAGCTTTGGTTGCCACGTTGATGTTTGTGCACCACCTGTAGACCCAAACAACATGCATTGCTTATAACTTCACCAGCAATACAACACCTGAAAAATAACCGCTAATTCAGCCCACCAATCACCACTCACCCGCTCGCCTTACCCAAGTCAGCTCCGGTGCCTATATCCCACATTGCTCTTCACTTTGTCCCTTCAAATTAAAAAAAAAAACCACTGTAATGTAATCATATAGCCACCAGTCACATCTTCCCTCTAATACCACACACCAACCCATCTAGTTACAGCACTCTGCTCCGCTCTCCTCTGTCGCCCTGTGGTGCGCAGCTCGTCCCTCTGCATCTGCCAAAAACATAATGATCGAACAAGTCACAGGGTTGCAGAGCAATAGCTTAACAATTCCAGAGGACCTGTTTCCTGTTAAGAACACCATCTAGAATCCAAACAAACATACATCCTGCCGTTAAAAAAAAAAACAAACCCAACCGACAACGTTGAAGCCCCACACATACAACACCTTTGAGATTCAATCTGTTTCACTACCCCTGAACAGCCCCTCCGACACAACCCTGCTCATCCCCATAAAAGCTATTGAAAAAGCTGACCAAGCAGCCTGCCGATGGCTACTTGATCTGAGATGACTGCACAACCTTGGCCTCAACAGTCTAGGCATATCTACATATTAGCCATAGACTCTTGTCGCTATTCCACCTACCCCTGACTCTACACCCACGGGCAGGGCGGCTCCAAGCCAAACGCACACACGCACAGACCGACAGTACACAGAATGCTACAGACAACATGCCTCAAAGGCGAGAGAAAACTCTTGGCAAGAATGACAACACCCGGACAGAAGACGCCATCAGGCGAGACGACCCGCAGGACCATGACGGTGATGTGAGGAGGCTCTATGGCAACCCCAGAGAAAGTATAACGTCGTGGCCCGTGACAAAAAGTTGCTCTCAAAACTGATAAGATGTACGTGCAAGAAGCCTGGCCTCAAGACCTAAGAGCGTAAGGATGCGGGGAAGAAATCCCAGTTCGCAAAAAAAGTGGATGGCTAGAGAGCAGAGCCGCTCAAGCAGCTGGGTAGGATGCCACAGAAGAGGACCATTGGGAAATTTCCCAGATGGGAGACGAATCCGCGCTTTAAGCTAGTAATGCAAGAAAACAGGCACCTGATTGTCACTATGCTGATGAGTACAGGCGTTCGAGACGCTCGGGATGGTGCCCAGGCACGTGCCGTGCTCCTCGAGCGCAAAGAGTAACATGGACACCAAGACCCGAAGAAGGCCTAAGGCGCAGAAGACAGACCACACAAACTACACAACAACAGACACAGGCTGGAACTGCCCTGCCTGGCCCACGCTAGTGTCATGCTGAAGAGTAGCCGTCTGCCTTTAACTGCCTGAAGCAGACTGTTCCTGGACAGCTCTCTGCCCTACACTGTCCTTAAAACCCCTTCATGCAATTGCCAACCCAGTCCCCTCCCTCACCCAGCGCCAGTGGCCCAACTTAGCTTTCAGACGGCCAGGAGTATCGATCCGTCCTCAACAAGGAAAACCACAATCATCCCACTGGATTAATCCTGCATTCACCAGGTTCCTCTTCAGTATCTGAAAAAAAAAAACCAACCAAACAAAAATCAATGCATGCACAACAGTGCCGTCAGTCAGCATCACGTCGGCCAACATCAACCTTCCCACAACACCCGCCACCTCAGATGCGTGTGGCATTCCACTCACCTGCTCTGTGCTGATTCCAGAGTCAGACGATGCGGCTGTAGTCGCTTATGATGCCTAGGGTACCAAAAGACACAAAATTACCGTTGCACTTGCCAGAAATCACCAGCCCCATGCTCCTCCTCTCTATTACCCAGCTCACCTCAAACGCTCAGCCAATTCCAAAGGCAGCCCCCACAGAACCTGCAAAACCAGAGAGAAACACTTCGCTGACTTGCCATATAATACTTTGCTATTAGACGCCAGCCCGGCCCACAACTGCCTCGCCTTCTTGGACCGCTTGTCAGCACACGGTGTCACCCCTCCGAGCCCGTGTGCGGCGCCTGCAAAAACACAAGCTAGAAGGCACATGCCGAGATACTGCTGGAAACCGCAGCCCATGCCGATCTCTGTGTCTTCCGCTCCTTTACCTGGACAGCTCGCCCATCCAGCCTCTGTCAGCTTGGGTTGCCACCCTGAGGTTTCTGCACCGCATGCAAGACGCAAACAACACAGATTGCTTATAATTACATCAGGAATAGAACACCTGAAGAATAACTGCTACTTCAGCTCACCAACCGCTGCTCACCTTGCCCAAGTAAGCTCCGGTGCCTATATCCCATGTTGCTCCTCGCTTCGCACCTTCCAATTAAAAAAAACTTTACTATAATGTGGTCATATAGCCACCAGTCACATTTTCCTCCTAAAACCACACGCCAACCCACCTCGTTACAGCGCTCCGCTCTTCCATCACCCTTGGGTGTGCAGCTTGTCCCTCTGCATCTGCAAAACCAATATCATCAAACAAGTAACCCGGATGCACAGTGATAGCTTAACAATTCCAGAGGACTTGCTTCCTGTTAGGAATACCATCTAGAATCAAACTACAGCCTGCCATTAAACGAAAGATATAAATCAAACATTAAGCCCTATGCATACAAGCCTTAACACCTTGGAGGTTCCATCTGCTCAACTACCACTATAGCTCACTCTCCCACACAGCTCCAGTCATCCCCTCTGCACCTGCAAAACACTACAGAAATTGCTTTCCTCACCTGCTGCTGACAGCTACTCAGTCAAGATGACTGCACAACCTTTGCCTCGATAGTCTAGGCATATCAACATATTAACCGTAGACTCTTATCGCTGTTCTAACTACCCCTGACTCTACACCCACGGGCAGGGCGGCTCCAAGCCAAACGCACACACACACAGACCGACACTACACGGAACGTTACAAACAACACACCTCAAAGGTAAGAAAACTCTCGGCGAGAAGAATGACACCCAGACGGAAGATGTTGTCAGGCAAGACTACCCATGTCACGGTGACGTGAGGAGGCTCTACGGCAACCCCAGAGAAAGAGTAGAACATCGTGACCCATGACAAGAAGTTACTCTCAAAACTGAGAAGACGTACACACAATAAGCCTGGCTTCGAGACCCAAGAAAGGTAAGGATGGAGGGAAATGATCCCAGTCAGCAAAAATGGACAACTGTACAGTAGAGGTGCTCACACAGCCAGGAAGAACGCCGCAAAAGATGACCATCTGGAAAAATCCAGGATGCGAGAGCGATCCACGCTTTAAGCTAGGAACGCAAGAAAACAAGCACCCGATCGGCGCTACGGCGGTAAGTACAGGCATTCGAGGCCCTAGGAATAGCGCTCGAGACCTGAGGACGAATCTAAGACACAGAAGACAGACCACACAAACTACACAACAGGCTAGAACTGCCCTGCCCAGCACATGCTGGTGTCATGCTGAAGAGTAACCCGCTCCCTTTACCCACCCAAAGGAGACTGTTCCTGGACAGCCCTTTGCCCTACAGGAAATTTAAATCCCCATTCCTGCAATTGCCAACCTTGGCCCCTGCCCCCTCGCCAGTGCCAGTCCCTCAACTTAGCTTTCAGAGAACTGGGAGGTCTGAATCTATCCTTGACAAAAAACAACTCATCTGGCTGATACTTTCCTGCAGTTACCAGGTTCCTCTTCATCATCTGCAGAAAAGAAATACCCGCAACACCAGCAGTAAGCATCATGACAGTAGACGCCAACCTCTTCCACAACAACCTCATCCTCAGAAGCGCCGTGTTGTTCCGCTCACCTGCTCCACGTTGATGGCAGAGTCCGAGGCTGCGGCCGCTGTTATTTGTGGCACCTAAGATACCAAGAGACAAAATTACCATCGCACTTGTGCGAAATCACCGGTCCTGTGCTCCTCCTCTCTACTGCCCAGCTCACCTCAAATGCTCATCCAGTTCCAAAGGTGGCCTGCACGGCACCTACAAAACCAAAGACAAAAGCTTCATGGAGCTGCCGCAGGATACTTTCCTCTCGGACACTGACTGGGCTGACGCTCGCCTCACCTTCTCAGACCACTTGTCGAGGTGCCGCTTTGCTCCTCGGACGCTATGTGCGTCACCTGCAAAAATCAAAGCAACAAAGCAAATAACGCATGCCTCACTTGACTATCCTGCTTATCCTAGACCCGTTAATTAACTACAAGAATAACTCAAACCACCCACCGACATACAAAAATTACAGTTACTGCCAGATGACTCAAATATGAATAAAGACCGATTGGCCAAATGCCTAAAGAAGTACGGATAGCAAATGACCGTGGCTGGTGTAAGACAGACTCTTCCTTTATGGATAAATAACTCTGTGAGCTACAGCATGGAGAACCCCTCAGTAGACAGCATGCTCAAATGAGAACACTGACATATACGGGACAGTAGATTGGGCTGCCAGAAGCTACTTGCAGACAGAATGCTACTACTAGATAACATTCCACTATAAAGTCTTAAACCAAAACTGCATAGTAGTTACAGGAGAGCTGAGTGCAGACAGATGCCAAATATGACTTGATGGTCACAAAATCTAATGAAGACAGGCACCAAAAGTCTAATAGAGACTGCTCAGAGCCAAATGCTTGATGAGAGATGCTTCTTGCAAAAATATGAGCTCGATGAGGAAAAGCCAAAGGTGATGCGGACCGAGCTATTAAAATCTCAATACAGAAGTACGCATTACTTCAGGTGGCGGGATGGTTCTGCCAGGTTGGTCTGACCCAAGCACTGGGTTCTAACACCTGTCCAGTGGTATACGTGATATCTCACAGCCTCCCATCTAATAGACAGCTCCCCAGTCCAGGTCCCTGTTATACATGTCCCAGCCCCCCTCAGCCCCATGATGAAAATCAAACAGTGAAAATAAGGACTCTGCTTCATCACCTTGGCCTCCGAAAAAAGCTTGCTTCCTCTGCTGATGGTCGACACCAATATCCTCGAGCTGTTCCTTGAATGTGGGCTGACCCTTGGGTGCCTGTACTGCCAAAGGAAGAGAAAATAATTATGCTCTTTGAACATGCTCCATCATCCTCTTGTTCTTCAAGAAATCAAAAGAAAACTATCCCGATCGCTACATTATAGAAGTTTGTGCAGGAGATGGCTGAGGCCATCCCCATAAATGGAAAACTCTGCTATAGCCCTGCTTTGCCTGTCAGCGACAGTGTCCACCATCGGGGTGCCACAAACCCCTTCATGAGTCGCTAAGAAAATCATACAATTAGTTAAAAACATCTGGCAAATAAGATATGACCTAAAACCATGTGTACCCCACCTTACCCCAAAACCAGTCAGACAGCTGGCTTCCTCCCACACAAAACTCAAATCTTCAACAAATAGACAGAACAGAACAACATTACATCAAACAGAACAAAATCCTTACCCTCTGACACGCTCCGAAAGGGATTAGTGCACCCACATAATATATACTCACACTACCCATCCACGTACCGGCTTCCTCAGGGTCAGCCCTGTAAAGACGGGAGGAAGCCCGACTCTACCTCCCCAGGTGCCCCAGCATGCCACACCCCTCTCTGCCACTCCCATTGAGCGAAAACACTGGTGATGATATCTGGCAAAAAAAGAAGAGCAAAGACAGTCACAGGGACCTGCATGTCAAAAAATGACCTGACTTAACCTGCAGGAATAAACAAAAGAAGTCCTACAAAAAAAATTCTAACTAAAAAAACAGAAAATATTAAAAACCCATGAAGCTCAAAAAGACAGGACATTGTACCACACAGCAACCAAGACTGCTAGACAGATGAAGCCGTGAGGACAAGATGTCTGCCACAAAAACAGCTTGAGCCCAATTACCTATAAAGCCCTTTAGGGAATTACAGCAGCAGTCGGCCAATGGAAAAACCACGACGGTGTGATGTGGTGACTCAGAGATCTAAAATGGACACCCTTTCGCTACAGAAACTGATACTAAAACAAGAACAAGAGAACTGACGACTGACACTAGAGCAAACTTCATTGGATGCTTGAGGAAAAAGGCACAACTGGGAAAACAAAAAAAGCTTGTGTGTCCAGGACTGCAGTAAAGGAAACACCCTTGTCTGGAGATTGTTATGAGCACAAACACCACACATCTCCAAGAAATTCTAGGGAAGACAGCAACGCAAGCCTGTGCTGAAAATAAATGCCTAGCCAATACCACAAAGTAACAATGACTGTGACATCCAGAAGGATGCAAAAAATAAGTAAGTAAAAGGTACAGAAGTAAAGACCTCAGAGTTCTGGAGGATATATTTTGATGTACCTTAACATACCTAATGCTTTCCGAGATGAGACTTCTCTGACGTTCAGCCCTCTATGTTGTAATGCGGAGGCCCGGATGGTTTACTCTGCATCTCCCGTGACTTTGTTGTATCTCCCATCAGCTGCAGACAGACTAAAACAGAACAGACCTCATCAACACCCAAATCCAACTGCAAAACCCACCTCAGTAAGGCTCGTGAACACACCTCCCTTTCCCAACCATCCCCTGGTCCCAGAATTTTAGAAACCCCTTCTCTTCTCCTCAACTGTCAGGGAAGGAACTCCACTCCTTCCTGACAGCTCCTGCTCTGTATTTGCACCCCTGAACCCCCTGTGTCGGCCGCTCCTCGGGAGCTGCTCTTCCCAGCTATGCCCAGTCTTCTGCAAGCACCTCCTGTCTTCCATCTTCCCACAGACTCTGATCTCTGCTACAGCCCCACAAAATAAGTGGGGTCCTGACGCTTATAATCTACGAGGGGCTGGCCGCAAGCTGCATTGGTTCTAGAGACAACATGATACTCTGTGGGCAATTGGGAAAGGCCATAAGCCGTTCCATATGCTGAAAGACACTATGTCTTACGTCCCTGCTACTTTCTTGAACAATGCTAGAACTCCATATGCAGATGCATACAAGATGCTCACCTCAACCCCTGCTAAATACTCTCACCATTGCTCCTATCAAGAGATGATGTCAACAGCTTCTGCAACATACAGCAAAGCTGGTGAAAAACAAGGTTCCATCTTCAATAAAGTCAGGAATTCTAAAACAATACAATGCACCTGGAATAAAATAAAAACCAAAACCATATTATTAAACCATCTTTCCACCTCTGAACACCAAATACAAACCTACTGACCTGGAAAAAAAACCCCAACACATACAAGTGTACTTTCTTCTACACATGTAGCTGAACCTTGACTTGTCCTGAAGCCCTTAGCTTAAACAGACACCTCTGCTTCTCTAAATATCAAAACATGACTACCCAAATAGCTTAGACAGCTCAAAAGCTACCTCAAAAGTGGCAATCAGCTGAAGGAACAGCAGACCACCACCTCCAGAGAAGCCCAGCAGCAGAACGAGCTGCCTGAGGAGAGGCTGTACCTCACATACCCCAGGCCCCGCCCACCACCCTTCCCACAATCACCTGGCAAGGGGGAGGAGCGAACCACCAGAAGGGATAAAGGCAGCCAGAGGAGCAGCAGGGAGTTTTCTCACCTGCCTGAAGTTTACAGCATACAAAGCACCAAACAGAGGAAGCCCCCCTTACAGCAAACGACCATGCCTGCTCTTTTACTACAACTGCATCTATTGCATCAGCAATGTGACCAGGTAGGGACTTAAACTTAATTTTTCTGGGGCGCAGATAGAAAAAGATAGATGTCATACTAAGCTATGCAGGAAAGTAGATCATTCAATGCAATAAAAATATCATTAAGAATTATGTGCTTTGGTTTCCTGTAAGAACCCCTTCTCAAAAATATCTCTAGATGCAAAGCAAATTATTTGATGTAAATCACCAACAATTCAGAGACCCCCCAGGGGCACCTAGAGACGCCCTGGAGCAAACCAAGAACCCCCAGAAGCACCCCAAGACCCTCAGGAGCATCCTGTGGGCACCCAGGACACCCAGGAGCACCCCAAAAACACTAGAAGCACCCCATGAGCACCCAGAGATCCCCAGGGGATCCACGAGGGCACTCAAGAGACACAAGGACTCCCCAAAGACCCCCCAGGAGCACCCCATGGGCACCCAGAGACCCCCAGGAGCAACCAAAGACCCTAGAAGCATCCCACAGGCACTCAGAGACCACCAGGACTGCCCCAAGGGCACCCAGAGATCCCCAGGAGCAGCCCAAGGGCACTCAGGAGACACAAGGACTCCCCAAAGACACCCCAGAGGAACCCTAAGGATACCCAGAGACACCTAGAACACCCCAAGACCCCCAGGAGCACCCCAAGACCCCCTGGAGCATCCTGTGGGCACCCAGAGACCTCCAGGAGCACCCTAGGAACCCTAGAAGCATCCTGTGGGCACCCAGAGACGCCCAGGAGCACCCCAAGCCGCCTAGGAGCACTCCAGGGGCACCCAGAAATCCCCAGAAACACCCAGATGGCACGCAGGAGCACCCCAGGGGCAACCCAAGGCTACCCAGAGCCACGTAGAACAACCCAAGACCTCCAGGAACACCCCATGAGCACCCAGAGACCCCCAGGAGCACAACAGGAATGCCCAGAAGCACCCCAAGACCCCCGGAAACACCCCATGGGCACCTAGAGAACCCCAGGAGTACCCCAAGACCCCCCGGAAACACCCCAAGAGCACCTACACACTCCCAGGAGCACGAAGAACTCCCAGAAGCACCCCAAGACCCCCGGAAACACCCCATGGGCACCTGGAGAACCCCAGGAGTACCCCAAGACCCCCCCGGAACACCCCAGGAGCACCTAGACACTCCCAGGAGCACAAAGAACTCCCAGAAGCACCCCAAGACCCTCAGGAGCATCCTGTGGGCATCCAGAACCCCCAGGAGTCCCCCAAGAGCACCCTAAGAGCAACGCAAGAACACGAGGAACATCTTGTGGGCACTCAGAGACACCCAGGAGCACCCCAAGTCTCCCAAAGAATCGTATGGGCACACAGAGACCTCCAGGAACACCTTAGGAGCATTCTAAGGGTACCCAGAAACACCTAGAACGCCCCAAGACCCCAAGGAACAACCCATGGGCACCCAGAGACCCCCAGAAGCACAATAAGAACCCCAAGAAGCACACCAAGACCACCAGGAGTGCCCCCGGCGCGCAACCAGAGCGCCCCATGAGCACCCCAAGGACAGCCAGGAGCCCCTTAGGAGACCCGAAGACACCCCAAAGACCCCCCAGCAGCACCCCAAGACCTCCCAGGAGCATCCCAGGGGCACCCCAAGGCTACCTAGACATGCCTAGAACAACCAAAGACCCCCAGGAACACCCCATGGGCACCCAGAAACCACCAGGAGCACAACAAGAACATCCAGCAGCATCCCAAGACCCCCAGAAGCATCCTGTGGGCACCCAGAGACCCCCAGGAGCATCCCAAGAGCCCCAGGAGCACCCCATGGTTGCCTAAAGACTCCCAGGACCACACCAAGACCCACAGAGCATCCTATGGGCACCCAGAGACCCCCACGATCACCCCAGGAGCAGTCCAAGGGTAGCTGGAGACACCTAGAAGACCCCAAGAAACAACCCATGGGAACCCAAAGACCCCCAGGAGTACAAGAAGAACACCGAGAAGCACACCAAGACCACCAGGAGTGCCACAGGAGCAGAATCAGAGCCCGAGGAGTGGAACCAGAGCCCAAGAAGCAAAACCAGAGCCCCAGGAGCGGAATTAGCGTCCCAGGAGTGGAACCAGAGCTCGAGGATTAAAACCAGAGCCCGAGAAGCAGAACCCGAGCCCAAGGGATGGAACCAGAGCCCGAGCAGTGCAATCAGAGACCCAGGAGCGGGACCAGAGCCCCAGGAGTGGAACTAGAACCCAGGCAAAAAAACAGAGCCCGAGCAGCGGAACCAGAGCGCCAGAAGTGGAACCAGAGGCCTAAGAGCGGAAACATAGCCTCAGGAGCAGAACCATAGCCTGAAGAGCACAACCAGAGCCCAGGCAGTGCAACCAGAGCCCGAGCAGCGGAAATAGAGCCCCAGGAGCGCAACCAGAGCCTGACCAGCGCAACCAGAGGCCAAGCAGTGGAATCAGAGCCCGAGCACTGCAACCAGAGCCCCAGGAGTGCAACCGGAGCCCGAGATGCGGAGCCAGAGCCCCAGCAGCGGAGCCAAAGCCCCAGCAGTGGAAATAGACATCCAGGAGCAGAACAAGAGCCCGAGCAGAGCAACCAGAGCCCGAGCAGGGCAACCAGACCTCGAGAAGTGCAACAGAGGCCCAGCCGTTGAACCACAGTCCAAGGAACAAATCCAGAGCACGCGGAACAAAACCAGGGACAGATGAAAAAAACCAGGGCCTGAGCAACAAAACCAGAGCCCATGGAACAAAACCAGGGCCCGAGGAACAAAACCAGGGCCCGAGGAACAAAACCAGAGCCGGCGGGAGAAAACCAGAGCCCGAGGAAGAAAACCAGATCCCAGGAAAAAAACCAGGGCCCGCAGAACAAAACCAGAGTCCGCGGGAGAAAAGCAGAGTCCGCGGGAGAAAAGCAGGGCCCGAGGAACAAAACCAGAGACCGAGGAAGAAAACCAGAACCCCAGGGACAAAACCAGAGCCCGCGGGAAAAAACCAGGGCCCCAGGAACAAAACCAGGGCCAGAGGAACAAAGCCAGAGAGCGTGGAACAAAACCAGGGCCCGCGGCAGAAAACCAGAGCCCGCAGGAGAAAACCAGAGCCCGCAGGAGAAAACCAGGGCCCCAGGAACAAAACCAGGGCCCCAGGAACAAAACCAGGCTTCCGTAGAACAGAACCAGGCTTCCGTGGAACAGAACCAGGGCCCGCGGAAGAAAAGCAGGGCCCGTGGGAGAAAAGCAGGGCCCCAGGAACAGAACCAGGCTTCCGTGGAACAGAACCAGGCTTCCGTGAAACAGAACCAGGTTTCCGCGGGAGACAACCGGAGCCCGCGGGAGAAAACCAGAGCCCGCGGGAGAAAAACCAGAGCCCGCGGGAGAAAAACCAGAGCCCGCGGGAGAAAACCAGAGCCCGCGGGAGAAAACCAGAGCCCCAGGAACAAAACCAGGGCCCGCGGGAGAAAAACAGGGCCCGCGGGAGAAAAACAGGGCCCGCGGGAGAAAAACCAGGGCCCGCGGGAACAAAAAGATTTGACGTGCTTGACCTTGACGGCACATTTGTGCAAGACAGGGTCAAGGAATGGGGCATCCTCGGGGTCGCTGAGCCATGGCTGTGCTGGGGACACGCCAAAAACATGCCTCAGCACCAGAAAAACACACTTCAACACACAAAAACACACCTCAATGCGCTTAAAACACACATTTCTGCATCTCAATGCACTTGAAGTATGTCTTTACAGGCCAAAACATGCCTTGATATGCTTAAAATGTGTCTACACATTAAAAACATGCCTTGACACACTTACAACATGCCTTCACTTGTTAGAACATGAATCAATGCACTTAAAACATGCCTTTACATGCTAAAAACATGTTTACATGCTAAAACATGCCTCGGTGCACTGTAAAAATGCTTTTACATGCTGAAACACGCCTCAATGTGCCTAAAACACGTTTACAAACTAAAAACATAGCCTGACATGCTTAAAATAGGCCTTTACATGTTAAATACATGCCTTGATGCACTTAAAACATGCCTTTACATGCTAAAGCATGCCTCCACATGCTAAAAACATGCATTTACATGCTAAAAGCATGCTTTGATGTGTTTAAAACATCTTTACATGCTAAAACATGCTTCAATGAGCTTAAAACACACCTTTTCAAGCTAAAAACATGCCTCTGCACAAAAACATGCCTTGACATGCAAAAATGTGCTTTGACATAATTAAAACACGACTCTGACACACTAAAAACACGCCTTGACATGGTAAACGTATGCCCCAACATGATAAAACCAGCCTCAAAACACCCTAACATCCAGAAAACATGCCTCAACACCAAAACCACAGCCCAACATGCTATAATCACACCTTGACACACTAATAACACACCAGTAGGCACCATGTTGTGACATGGGGATATTGCAGGGTGACCTGGGGGCCCTGGACCAGGATTTGGGGCATTTTAGGGTAATTCGGGGGGGGGCTTAGGGGTCCCAAGGCAAATTAGAGCCATTTTGGGACAATTCAGGAGGGGATTTGGGGTCCCCAGAGCAGAATTTGGAGATATGTGGGGCAAATCTGGTGGGATTTGGAGTCCCTGGGCTGCAATTAGGGACAATTCTGGAGGGATATGGGGTCCCAAGGCAGAATTTGGGGCATTTAGGGGCAATTCTAGGGGGATTTGGGGTCCCCAGCACAGTATTTGGGGCATTTTGGGAATATTCTGGGATGATTTGGGGACCCTAGCACAGAATTTGGGGCATTCTGGGGCAATTCTGGCAGGATTTGGGGTCCCTGGAACAGATATTGGGGCATTTAGGGCCTCGGGGACGCACTTAGGAGCATTTTAGGGCCATTCGGGGGGGATTTGGGGGCCCCAGACTTGAATTTGGGGCTTTTGAGGGGCAATTTTGGAGGAATTTGAGGTATTTGGGGGCAATTCTGGGGGGAATTGATATCCCCAGGGCAAATTAGGGGCATTTGGGGGCAATTCTGGGGGGCTTTGGAGTCCCTAGGACACATTTTGGGGTTCTTCTGGTGGGATTTGGCTTCCCTGGGCTGCAATTAGGAGCAATTCTGGGGAGATTTAGGGCCCCTGGAACAGAATCTGGGGCATTTTGGAGGAATTTGAGGTGATTCTGGAGAATCTGGGGCATTGTGGGGCCGTTCCAAGGGAATTTGGGGTCCCCAGGGCAAGTTATGCGCATCTGGGGGCAATTCTGGGGGGATTTAGGGCACCTGGAGTCAATTTTGGAGTATTTCGGGGCAATTCTGGGGGGATTTGGAGTCCTGGGATCCCGTTGGGGTGATTCCAGGGGGATTTAGAGTCCCTGAAGTTCATTTGGGGGGATTTTGGAGCAATTCTGGGGGGATTTAAGGCATTTGGGGGCAATTCTGGCGGAATTTGCGGTCCCTGGATCAGAATTTTGAGCATTTTGGAGCGATTCTAGGGGGACTTTATGTCCCCATCACAAATTAGGGGCATTTTTTGGCAATTCTGGGGGATTTAGGGCCCCTGGAGTCCATTTTGGGGTATTTTGGGGCAATTCTGAGTGGATTTGGGGTCCCTGGAGTGCATGTTGGGGGTATTTATGGGGGGATTTAGAGCCCCCGAGGTCCATTTGGGGGGATTTTGGGGCAATTCCAAGGGGATTTGTGGCTTCTGGGGTGCATTTAGGAGCATTTTAGGGACATTCTCAGGGGATTTGGTGTCCCCAGACCAGAATTTTGGGCTTTATGGGGCAATTCTGGGGGGATTTGAGGCATTTTGGGGCAATCCTGGGAGGATTTGGGGTCCATGCATCAGAATTTTGGGCATTTTGGGGCAATTCTGGGGGGAATTGGTGTTCCCAGAGCAAATTAGGGACATTTGTGGGCAATCCTGGGGGGATTTGGGTACCCCAGCACAGAATTTGGGGCATTTTGGGGCAATTCTGGGGGGATTTGGGATCTGCAGAGCAGATCTAGGGCCATTTTGTGGTAATTCTGAATGGATTTGGAGTCCCCAGCCCAGAATTTGGGGCATTTGGGGGCTATTCCAAGGGATTTAGGACCTGGGAGGGGACCCAAGCATCCAGCTCCCCACTCACACCAACCCAACACCTCCCTGGATGCCTGGGTCCCACCTTGGCCACCCGTCCTTGCTCCAGCACCAGCTCCTGGGTCTTGATGTTCTTGTGTTCCTGCTCCTTCTCCTGTCATTTCTTGTGCCAATAACAGATGTCCAGCGTGGGGCCCTTCTCTGGGGGAGAAGGGGGTCACAGGGAGACCCAGGCATCTGGGAGAAACCCCTGCCCCCACCCTGTCACCCCTCTGGTTCTGGGATCCCCCTCACCAAGGAGTCCGGCCATCCGGGCACACACCCCCAGAAAGGGACCCAGGCGTCCGGGACCCCTATTTCTCCCCCCTCAATCTCAACCAGAGCCCCCCCAACCCCCTAAAAGGGGACCCAGGCTCCCAGGCCCCCCGGTCCCCCAAGAAGGGATCCCAACACCCACCCCTCCCCGCCAAAAGGGGACCCAGGCATCCCCATAGAAGCCACTCAGGTATCCCAGACCCCCTATTTCTCCTTCTCAAGATCAACCCAGGCCCCTCAAAACCCCTCCCCAAGAGGGACCCAGGCATCTGGGACCCCCCAAAAAGGGACCCCAGCACCTAGGCTCACCCCGGCCCCGCAGGCAGTACCACTCCCGAATGGCCTTGGCCGTCTTCTCAGTGATGTTGACGCAGTCGCCTTGGAACCACTCGTTGCAGTTGTTGCACCCGCTGCGGGGGAGGGGAGCACCTCAGCCAAGGGACCCAGACGCCCGGGACCCCCCCACCCTCCCACATAAGGGACCCAGGTGTCTAAAGAAGCCCCATAAAGAGGAACCCAGTAATCCAGGGGGGACCCAGGCATCGAGGACTCCTCCACCCTAACGGACCCAGGCATCCGGGAGCCCCCCACCCTCCCCCATAAGGGACCCAGGCATCCAGTAGAGGCCCCAGGAGTCCGGGGAAGGGACCCAGGCATCCGGGGAAGCCCCATAAGGAGGAACCCAGGAATCAGGGGGACCCAGGTATCTGGGGAGGGGACCCAGGCACCCGAGGCTCACGTGCGCTTCCCGCAGGTGTATGCACTCTTCTGTGATGTCCAGACCAGGTCCTCTAGTCTGGTGTACTGTGTAATGGCCCGTATAACGTGGGACTGAAACCAAGAACTTCTGACAGACTAGCACAGACTTTTGAAAAATGTATCTAACCTTGATCCAGCCAGGATACACAGATTTCATTTCACTTCCATGGTTCACTTTATCAACAAGGGCCAAATTTAAATAAAATGCAGAAGTCACAAGAATTCAGTCCTCAGGCAGTGAAAAGAAATCTGAGAAACTGTTCAGGAAACTATTCTCTTGAAACAAATGCATTTTTCATGAAGCAAAATGAGAAAATAGTATTTGCTGTTGGGAACTTTGAACTGTCTTTGCCCTTATCCTCAGAATATTCAAAGAAGCAGATGCATTCACCCAACAGCATCATCAATTTCGGGCACTGGAATAAAAACACTGTAGAACATTTCTAAAGGGACTCAATGTTTTTTCTCTCTTGGAAGAGCTCAGCTCTGCAGCATAAGCAAACATTTTCATTTCAGGTCACTGTATCTGACTTACTCTTCTTCATATCTTAGGCATTGTAGGAAGCAATAATCATCACGAACAGTGCCTACCCACACTCAAATTGTTAATTGCAATCATAGATTAATTTTCCTATATTGCTTCAAATAAAGTGTGAATACATTTCACATTAATCTATGTCTGAAAAATAGCTCATGAATAATTCATTCAATGATAATTCCTCCAATCAATCAGAGAGTGATTTAAATACATTTTATTAGTGTTGGACTAACTGTTCATTATTGCTTCACTGAATTGCATGTGAGAAAATGTCAAAATTGTTCCAAACTCTTCTATTACTAGCAACTAAAATTATTCTTGCACCAGAATTTCCTACTCAAGGAAAAAAAAATCAGACTGGCTGCATAAAAATTCCCTACCGCTATCCAAATACACACACACATATATATATATAAAAAAAAATAAATAAATACCTATCTCTGAGGAAGAATAGGAGGTCCGTCCCACTTAGAGATGCAAACTCAGTGAGAGAAAGAAGCATCCCAAATCTAATCTCATCCAAACAAACCCCAAGCTTTTGTACGCACATCTTCTGGCTGTGGTTTTGAAAGTTTACCCCTTGGAGCATACCTGGCAGCAGGTGAAAGTGGTAAGTGCTCCAAATCCATTTCATGTAATCGCAACTGTGACCTCCCTGCCACTGTCCTCTAGGAAAGAGTCTGAGACATGCCACGTGAGGAAAGTTGAAACCAATTGATTATTCATTTGTGTTATAATCATCCCCTCCTGGATTAAATAAGAGGCTTCCATTGCATAGCAGATTTCCACTTCACTAAATCCTGGGGTTTACTTTGCTTTTTCAGATTCATTTTTATCCTTCTTCCCCCCTCTTGCGCAAGCCTCACTGTCTTCCTTTTCAACTGCAATTATCACTTTTCAATACTAATACTTTCCCAAGCAGCCTAGATTTTCACCCCTTTGTACTGAACCAGATTCCTCAACATTTGATCCAGTGAGTGGCTTATTTTACCCTCTAATCTCTCATTTGCCACCTCTGCACACAACCTGGATCTTTCCCTACCTAAACAAGCCATTTTCCACACTCTCATTACCTCTTCCTTTGTACTTCTCACCTTCCTTCCCTAGTGCATAGGATTACCAATTCCGTTTCTCTCCAATAAACCTTGTTCTTTTCTTGGTTTACCTCTAATCTTATTTTCTCAAAATATATTTCAAGTCTTTTTTTTCCTATTTAATTCATGTTTAATGCTCAGGCTTTAGATGAGTTCTTTGAGCTGTTGCTTTATATAGTGTAACAAAGAAAATCAGTGATAATGAAAAAGCGTACCGAAATACACAAAACAGAAGTATAAAAGATTTGTTCCAATCTTTGTATGCACACATATAGTGTAGTTAAGCTATACTATCTCCCTACTGAGCTCTGATGAACCTCCATCTGTAGCGGTACACAAAATAGAAAAAGGCTTCCTTCCTTCTGGCCTTACAGAGAGAGGGAGGGAAGTTCTTAATGCCTCACGTTGAGTTAAAATTACCAGCTATTCGTAAGGTTAGAACCATTTTTATTTCGCAAATAAAGCGAAATTAGACAGCTTTGGATTAGACAGCCAGCATCACCAGACACAGACAGCCTGAATCCTACCACAGCCAAGTTTATTAAACTCCAAAGACAACTTGATGTGTTCCTTTAGACTTCACTGATTTTTCCCCCGTGCACAGCCCCCCCACAGTACCACCTCTCGGCCCCTCCGGGGCTCTGCAGCCACCCCCCAGGCCAAACTCCCCAGATGCTCACAGCCCCTCCCCAGCCTGGAGCCCCCCCAGTCCCCTTCCCCGGGGCCTGCAAGTCCCCCCCCGCCTGCCCCACTCCTTGGCCCCCCATGCCCATGGCCCCTCAGACTCACTACCACCACCACCACGATGATTGATGATGAGGATGAGGATAAGGATGCCGATGCCGCCGCCGCTGCTGCCTGGCTGCAGACCCTGCCGCGAGCCCCGTTGAAATAGCCTCCGCAGCCAATCAGCACACGGCTCCACCAGGCTGCCCACGCGGGGCACACGGGGAGTTGTAGTCCCCGCCCCAGAAGCACACATGCACGGTGTTTCATGCAGCGCGGGTGGCTGTGCAGGGACCTCTGTGCCATGGTGGTGATTGTGCAGGACCCTCGTGCGACAGTGGTGGTTGTGCAGGACCCTCGTGCAATGGCGGTGGTTATTTTTCTCAGCAGTAGCCTTGGGTTCAGGAGCAAAACAGCTGGTGTCTGATACCGCCACAGTGTACCGCCTCAAGGCCACCTCCAGTTCCTACGTGGCTCCCACAATGTGCATGGACCCCCCCTGCAACAGGTGCAGATGTGCAAGGACCCCCGTGCTATGGGGACTGGGATTGTTATAAAGAAGTCTGATTCACTGTGTTCTTCTCTCTGCAGAGCCTCGTTCCGCAGGAGCAGCTCTGCGCCAGCAGCTGAAGGAGCTGGAGCCTCAGGCTGCAGGAGCTGACCCAGCCTGAACGTTCTGATAAATCTAACGCTGCAAACACAGAACTCACTGAATCCAGCAGATGGGAGCGGGACAAAGAAGAGAAGGACCAAGGAAACAATTCCTGGAATCACAGAAGGGTTTGGGTGGGAAGGGACCTCTAAAGCTCATCTAGTCCAACCCCTAGCCGTAAGTAGGGACACACTCACCTGGACCAGGTTGCTCAGAGCCCCATCCAGCCTGACCTTGAACGTGTCCAGGGATGGGGCATCCACCACCTCTCTGGGCAACCTGCGCCAGTATCTCACCGCCCTCACCGTAAAACATTTCTTCCTAATACCTAGTCTGAATGCCGCTGGCAGGCAGGCACAAGCTGACCCTCGATGGCACAGAGAAAGATAAAGGAGCACTGTGTAGCAAAGAAAGACGGGAGGCTCTGATGGAACAAGAAAGATGGAAAGGGAGATAAAGTGCTACAAGGTGCTGTGGAAAACAAGGAAGGTCTCAGGAGGCATCGTGACTGTGAGAAGCGGGGTGTTGAGGGGGGCTGACGGATAGGCTTGGGGATGACAAGAAGGAACTCGGGTGATCATCTGAGCAGAATACAGATGGTCTAGGGTGGCCGGGGACTGAACACAGGAATCCTAGATAGTGTAGAGGAACCAATGAGTGCTCTACGGCTCAAAGTGCTACAAGATGGATGTGGAGCACAAAGGAGGTCTCAAGAGGCATCATAACCAGGAGAAAAAATGTCACGAGGCAGCCAGAGAGACAGAAAAAGGATTGGGGACATGCTGATTAAATCCAGAGGGAATTTGAACCGAGTAAACGTCATCAAAGGGCCAGAGAACAAAAGAGGCACAGCTAGAGGGAAGAGTGGACCCAAATGACTGGGCTGGGTCACAGATATGGACTCAAGAAGTCTTCTGAGGGAACAAGAGGGGTGCAAGGTCCACTACAAAGCTAAAAGTATACTAAGGGCAACCTCAAAGGCATCAATAGGCATCATGACACCATTAGAAGGGTCCTGATTGGGCCAGAGAGACCAAAGGCGGCTCAGGAACACAAGGAGGAAGTCTGGAGGGGATTTGAACAGAGTACAGATGTCCTCAGGAGGCCGGGGACCAAATGGAGGCACCCTGGATGGCAGACAGGATGATAAGAACGCTCCAAGGCACAAACAAACTCGAGGACAAGGTTTGGAGGTAATAAGAGGGGATCAAAGGTGGCTACAGAGCTAAAACAGGGCTGTGGGACACAAAGGCGGCTTCAGGAGCCACAGTGTCCGGGAGCGGAGGGGTCATGAAAGGCTCGGAGGGATAAGAGAGATTGAAAGGGAGGTAAAGCCCTACCAAAATGCTGTGAAGCGCAAGGAAGGTCTCAAGAGGCACCCTAGATGGCATAGAGAAGAAAGAGAATGCTCATTTTTGGGAACAGAGATCTTGGGCGTAATTGCGACAAAAATAGTCCAAAGGGGCGTTACGGAGCTAAAAGTGGAACATCTTGGACCTCGGGAGGCATCATGATGGTAGCAGAAGGTTCTGAGAGGGACAGACAAAAGAAAGCTCGAGGACATGATGAAGAAGTCCAGAGGGGACCTGAAAAGACTACAGCTGTCCTCAGGGATCAGGGACTGAACAGAGGTATCCTAGCTAGCATAGAGGACAACCTGAGTGTTCTGGAGATGACAGATGGCATCAGGAAAGGTTCTCAGGGAGCAAGAAGGTTGCAAAGTGCGCTACAGAGCCAAAACACAGCTGTGGGGCACAAGGACAGTCTCAGGAGGCATGATGACAGGAAAAGGGTGCTGAGAGTGAAAGAGGGACAGAAGGTGGCTCTGGGACACAATGCAAAACTCAAGAAGGTGTTCCAGCAACGTACAGATGTCCTCAGGGGATGAGCGACTGAATGGAGACATCCTAGATAGCAGTGAATAAGGTGAGAGCGCTCTGGGGAACAGAGAAAGCCTGAGGAAGGGTTTTGTCTGAATAAGAGAGACACCAAGAGGGCTGCACAGCTCAAAGGGTGCCATGGGGCATGAGGACCGTCTTGGGAGGCGTCATGACAGGAACGAGAGGGCTCTGGGGGGCGAGGGGAACATGGACATAGAGACAAACAAAGGATTGCTGACACAGTGAGGTAGTCGGGAGGGGATCTGAACAGAGTACAGATGTCCTGAGGGGACGGGGGACCAAACGGAGGCATCCGACATGGCGGAGGGAAGGTAAGAGTGCTCTGGGACAAAATGAAAGCCTGAGGAAGAGTTGTCTCTGAATAAGAAAGATACAAAGCCTGCTGCAGAACTAAAGGTTGGTGCATGGAACACAAGGACGCTCACAGGAAGCATCGTGACAGCAATAGAGGGGTGCTGAGGTGGCCAGAGAGACAGAAGGCGGCTCGAGGGCACAAAGGTCTGAACAGAGTACAGATGTCGTGAGGGAGACGCTGACCCATGGAGGCAAGCGAGATGGAGGAGAGGACAAAAAGACTGCTCTGAGGAAGAGGGACGCCCCGAGGAGATGTTCTGACAAACCGAGAGGGGTACAAATTACGCTCCAGCGATAAAAGCGTGCCGAGGAGACCCTCTAAAGCCTTGGGATGAACTGAGAGAAGAGGAAAAAAATAAAAGGCATAAAAAGAAAATTTACAAAGTGACAGGCTACAGGACAGATAAGAACAAATTAAAAAATTAACACAGTTAACTTGATAAAAGTAGACATTAAATAAAAATTTTAAAAACAACAGAGTATACGACAGACAGGAAAGAATTAAAAAGTAGCAATAGACAACTTGACAAAAGTAGACATAGAAAGAAAATTTCAAAAGCGATGGGGTACAGAACAGACAGGAAAAAAATTAAAAATAGGGACAGAAAACTAGATAAAAGTACACATAGAAACAAAAATTCAAAATTGAAGGCATTAAGAGAGGAAAAAATTAGAAGATAGGAAAAACAAACTAAATAAATGGACACATGGAAAGCAAATTTCAAAAGCAACATGACAGTGAGAACAGACAAGGAAGAACTAAAAACAGGGACAGGAACCAGATAAAAACAGACAGAGAAATAGTATCATAAAAGGAACAGGATTAAGAAATTAAAGGAAGAAGTTAAAAAATAGGAAAAGCAAGCAAAATTTTAAAAAGAAAAAAAAATTGAAAAGCGACAATATACAGGACAGACAAAATGAATTAAAAATATAGACAGTGACCTGAACTGGATAAAAGTAAAAATAGAAAGAATGTAAAAGCAACAAGATACAGAACAAACAAACAATAAATAAAAAGTAGGGATAGACATCTTGATAAAAGTAGACATGGGAAGAATATTTACAAAGCGACAACAGGACAGAGGAAAAAGTACAAACAAGGACTAGATAAACAGAAACATAGCAAGAAAAATTAAAAAGCAATACAATACAGGACAGACAAGAAAGAATTAAAAAATAAAATGAACCACATAAAAGGAGACATAGAAAGAAAGCTTAAAAATCGACATCACTAAGGAAAGAGAAGAAAAAATTAAAAAATAAGGATAGAGTAAAAAAGACAGAAAAATAGAAAGTAAATTTCTAAAACAGCAGAGTACATGATAGAGGAAAAAAATAAAAAATAGAGATAGTGAGTTTGATAAGAGTAGACATAGAAAGAAATTTAATAAAATAATCAGGGTACAGAACAGAGAAGAAAAAAATGAAGAAATAAAGACAGTGAACTGCGTAAAAGTTTACACAGAAAGAAAGCTGAAATACTGGCATCATTAAAGGAAAGAGAAGAAAAATGAGAAAATAAGAATAGGGTGACACATAGAAAATTTAAAAAGCAGGACAAAGGGATAGAGAGAAAAAAAAATAGGGACAGGAAGAAAAGCAGAATAACCAAGAGAAGAAAAAAAAACAGAAAGGGAACTGCACAGAGATGGGCAGCAGGACAGAGAGATGGAGAAAGAAAAAACAGGAACGAGAACAGGGACAGAGGGATAGAGAGGCAAAGAGAGGGACGGGGACCAGGACAGTGGGATATAAATGGAGAGGGACGGGGAGCAGAACACAAGATTGCAGAGAAAGAGGTCCAGGGAAGTGGAAGGAATGACAGAGAGAAAAAGAAGGGGGCAGGGAGCAGATCAGAGAGCTGGAGGAAGAAAAGATGCTGCTGGGGAGCCGGACAGGATGACAGAGCCAAAAGAAATGAATAGGAAGCAGGGCAGCAGGATGCAGACAGCAAAAATAATTGTAGGCAACAGGACAGAGGGATTGACAGAGAACTAAGGGACAGGGAGCAGGACAGAGGAATGGAAGGAAAAAATATTGATGAGCAACAGGACAAAAGGATGCAGAGAAAAAGAAAGAGGGAAAAGGAAGGAGGGAGAGAGAGAGAGAAAGATGGGGATAGAGCATGGGACATGGAGAGACAAAAAGCAGGACAAGGAACAGCACAGAGGGACTCAGGGCAGGGTGGGGGGAACCAGATGCAGATAAAGACAAAGAGATGGAAAAGGAAAGAAAACAATGATGGGCTGCTGGACAGAGATGGAAGAAGAAAAACTAGGGCCAGAGGAGGGAAGAGAGAAAGGAAAAAAAGGACAGCTAGCTGGACAGGGGGATATAACTAGAAACAAGGAGACAGGCAGCGGGACAGAGGGATAAAGGCAGAATAACCAGGGAGAGGAAGCAGGACAGATGGACAGTGAGACCAAAAAAACGGGCAGGGAGCAGGACTGAAAGATGGAGAAAGAACCATTAGGGGCACAGGGGTAGAGAGAGGAAAATACAGGCTGGAGGAAGGACAGAGGGACAGAGAGAGAGTGACAGAACCCGGACAGAGAGTGGGAGAAAGAAAAACCCGTGACAAGCACCAGGCCAGAGGCAGGGGCAGGGGGAAAGGAGTACAGGAGGAAGGAGAGAGGGATACAGGAAACAAGCGAGGGACAGGGAGCAAGAAAATGGGATACAGAGAAAAAGAGAGGGATGGGGAGAAGGACACTGGAATAGAGAGGAAGCAAGAGCAACAGGGAGAATGACAGGGAGATGGAGCCAGAGGAAAAACAGGGACCAAAAGCAGGACAGAGAAATGGCAAAGGAAAATTAGGGATGGGGAGCAGGACAGAGGGGTGGAGAGACAACAAGGGACGCAAGGATAACAACAGAGAAAGAGGGAGGGAGAGAGGGAAGGAAGGATGAGGAGCAGCACAGCAGGATGGAGAAAGAAAGAGAGGGATGGGGAGCAGGGCAGAGAAATGGAGAAAGAAAATACAGTGATGGGGAGCAGGACAGGGGGCTAGAAAGACAAAAATAAGACAAGAGAGAAGACCGAGGAGCAGAGAGAGAAAGAAAGGTCGAAAGAAAAGGTCAGAGAGGCAGCGAAATCAAGAAAAACAGGGACAAGGAGCCCTGCCGAGAGATGAAGCAAGAAAATGTAGGGTCGGTGAACAGGACAGAGGGATAGAGAGACGGGGCGGGGGGAGGAGAGGAAGAACAAAGGAGCGACACAGATGGTGACAGGGCGCAGGACATACAAACAAAGAGAGAAAAAGGACAGGGAACAGGACAAAGGGATTGAGAAATAAAGAGAGGATCAGATCTGTACAAAGAGAGCAAGAAGGGGGAAAAAAAACAGCAATGGGCTAGAGGACAGAGACAGAGGAAGAGAAAAAAGGGCCAGGGAGCAGGACAGAGGAGGAGAGAAAGGAAAAAGGGAGAGCTGGCTGAACGGGGAGGTATAGCAAGAAGCAACTGGACAGGCAGCAGGACAGAGAAAGAAAGGCAGAAAAAACGGGGACACGAAGCAGGACAGAGGAAGAGTGAGAGGAAACAAGGGGCAGGGAGCAGGACAGAGGTGGAGAAAGAAGCATTGGAGCAGAAGGATAGAAAGAGAAAAAAGAAAGACAGCAAGAAGGATGGGGGATAGAGGGGAGAAAGAAGGACAAGGAGCAGGACACTGATTGTCAGAGAAAGACAGGGACAGGGAGCAAGACAAGGTGATACAGAGAGAGAAAAAAGGGACAGGGAGGCAGGACAAAGTGAAAGGCAGCCAAAAATAAGAGACAGGGAGCAGGACAGAGATGGAGGGGAAAAAGCCTACAATGGGCAGCAGGAGACAGGAAAGGAGAAGAAAAAAACTGCACTGGGCTGCAGGACAGAAATGGAGTGAGAAAAAACAGTGACAGGGAGCAGGATAGAGTGACAGAGAACAAAAAAAACAAAGAGGGAACAGGGCAGAGAAATGGGGGGAAAGGCAAGGAGAAGGACAAAGAAACGGGGGGGGGACAGGAAGCAGGACAGGGAGATGGAACAAGAAAGGAAAAAAGGATGGGGAGGCAGAACAAAGGGAAAGAGAAACAAGGACAGGGAGCAGGGCAAAGGGATGGAAGATGAAAAAATAGTGATGGGCTGCAGGATAGAGACGGAGGAATTAAAAAATACACACAGGGGGCATGACAGAATGACAGAGAGAGAAAAAAGGGACAGAGAGTAGAACAGCATTGGAGGAAAAAACCAACTATGATGGGCAGTGGGAGAGAGCAACAGAGAAAGAAAAAATACTGAGGAAGAGAGCAAGGAAAGAATGGAGAGCTAGCTGGACAGGAGGATACAGTAAGAAAGGATGGGAGAGGGCATGGGACAGAGAGAGAAAGACAGAAAAGATAGTGAGAGGAAGCAGGGCAGAGGGACAGCAAGAAAAAAAAGGGACAGGGATCTGCACAGAGATGGAGAAAAAAGCAGCAAAGACAGACGAGAAGAGACAGAAAGAGCAACGGGGAGCAGGGCAGAAAAAGAAAAATCAGGGCAGCAGCGTGATGAGGATGGAGGAAAAAATCTGGGATGGTCAACAGGACAGAGAGGAATATGAATATGGGTAGGGAGTGGGACAAAGGGATATAGCAAGAAACAACAGGACAGAAAGCAAGACAGAGCAACAGACAAGAATAATAACAAGAGAGAGAAAGACAGAGACCATGAGAAGCACAGGGGGTTAGAGAAAGAAAAAGAGGTATTAGGAGCCCTGCAGAGAGATGGAGAACAAAAAAAAAAAAAAGAGGCAGGGAGCAGCACAAAGGGTCAGAGAGAGTAAGAGACAAACAGGAAGAAGGACTGGGACAGTGAGATACACAATGAAAAAAAACAGTGATAGTAAGCAAGACAAAGGGATAGAGAAAGAGATGGAAAGAGAAAGAGAGAGAGGAAGGCAGGGACACGGCGCGGCATGTACAGGCGCGGAGAGGAAAAGAATGCAAGGGAACAGGCCAAAGAAATTGTTGGGGAAAAAAAGACGGATGCAGATCAGGACAAAGAGATGGAAAAGCAATGCAGTGATGCCTACAGGACAGAGACAGAGAATGAAAAAAAAAAAAGGGAGAGGGAGCAGGACACAAAAATAGAGAGAAGAGGAGAGGTACAGGGGAAGAGACAAAAAAGAAAAAAAAACTCACAAGAGCATGTGAAAGAGAGGGGGCCAGGAGAGAGGCAGGGAGGGCCCAGGATGCACAAGAGGGGAGACAGGGCCTCGAGGGCCCGGGACTCACCCTCACCACAGCTCTCGCTCTTGGTGCTGCCAGGAGACTTTGACAGTTCAGACGCTTCTTTCTCCTTCTCTCCTCCCTTCCTCTTCTGCAACTCTGGTCGCTTGGCTGTCCTCCACCTAAGAGAATATATGGGTGTCTCACAGCTCTTACGAGATAAGGCTTCCTAGACAAGTATCCTTGCTCACTCATGCAATGGCTCGTGGCCGTACCGCGCTGTTGGTGATGCATACAAACCCTGCGGTCCGTGTTGGCAGCCTGGCCTGCTGTGCACTACAAAGAAGGATCCTTCCTCAGCCGGAGAGGCAGGCTCTTTCTTGCCTGCAGCAGGAGACAGCTGCCAGCCAGATGGCCTTCGATTTCTTCTTCTTTACGTTTCTATGGCATCTCCAGCTTCAGCCGCGGCAGCTCCTGTCCACAGCCGGTAACACCGCTTTTCAAGGAGCAGCTGGAAGCCCGCAGGAAAACACACGAAACCGGCAACAAAACTAGACCACGTGCCGTGCCGCGGGGGCCGCGGCGGTAGGAAGGACTACACCTCGTCGCACACGCCTAAGAGCAGCCCGGCAGCCGAGTCCGCAAAAACTGCACCTGCCGGCACGCACTGGCAAACACGGCGCAGCCCCCTCCGCGCGGCTCCCCGCGGCGCCGGCTCCGACCCGGCGCGGCCCGTCCGCGCGGCTCCCCGCGGCGCCGGCTCCGACCCGGCGCGGCCCGTCCGCGCGGCTCCCCGCGGCGCCGGCTCCGACCCGGCGCGGCCCGTCCGCGCGGCTCCCCGCGGCGCCGGCTCCGACCCGGCGCGGCCCGTCCGCGCGGCTCCCCGCGGCGCCGGCTCCGACCCGGCGAGGCCCGTCCGCGGCGCCGGCTCCGACCCGGCGCGGCCCCCTCCGCGCGGCTCCCCGCGCGCCGGCTCCGACCCGGCGCGGCCCCTCCGCGCGGCTCCCGGCGGCGCCCGCTCCGACCCGGCGCGGCCCCTCCGCGCGGCTCCCCGCGGCGCCGGCTCCGACCCGGCGCGGCCCGTCCGCGCGGCTCCCCGCGGCGCCGGCTCCGACCCGGCGCGGCCCGTCCGCGCGGCTCCCCGCGGCGCCGGCTCCGACCCGGCGCGGCCCGTCCGCGCGGCTCCCCGCGGCGCCGGCTCCGGCCCGGCGAGGCCCGTCCGCGGCGCCGGCTCCGACCCGGCGCGGCCCCCTCCGCGCGGCTCCCCGCGCGCCGGCTCCGACCCGGCGCGGCCCCTCCGCGCGGCTCCCGGCGGCGCCCGCTCCGACCCGGCGCGGCCCCTCCGCGCGGCTCCCCGCGGCGCCGGCTCCGACCCGGCGCGGCCCCTCCGCGCGGCTCCCCGCGGCGCCGGCTCCGACCCGGCGCGGCCCGTCCGCGCGGCTCCCGGCGGCGCCGGCTCCGACCCGGCGCGGCCCCTCCGCGCGGCTCCCGGCGGCGCCCGCTCCGACCCGGCGCGGCCCCTCCGCGCGGCTCCCCGCGGCGCCGGCTCCGACCCGGCGCGGCCCCCTCCGCGCGGCTCCCGGCGGCGCCGGCTCCGACCCGGCGCGGCCCCCTCCGCGCGGCTCCCCGCGGCGCCGGCTCCGACCCGGCGCGGCCCCCTCCGCGCGGCTCCCCGCGGCGCCGGCTCCGACCCGGCGCGGCCCCCTCCGCGCGGCTCCCCGCGGCGCCGGCTCCGACCCGGCGCGGCCCCCTCCGCGCGGCTCCCCGCGGCGCCGGCTCCGACCCGGCGCGGCCCCCTCCGCGCGGCTCCCGGCGGCGCCCGCTCCGACCCGGCGCGGCCCCTCCGCGCGGCTCCCGGCGGCGCCCGCTCCGACCCGGCGCGGCCCCTCCGCCCGGCTCCCGGCAGCCCGCCGCTCACCTGTGCGGTGCCAACGCTGCAGTACCTGGCTTCGGCTACGAGACGACAGCAGCAGCGAGCACCCGCCGGACAGCGCTTGCCCAGGGGCGGCAGTGGCGCTGCAGTGCTGCACTTTGCATACGTCTGGCGACAGCGGTATTTCCTTACCGAGGAGCAGCAACGAGCGCGTGGGGAAACACCCCGCAGACACCGCAGCAGGGCATTGCTGTTACGGGTAGAGGCTAGCGTGCATCACAGGGACGCTACCGCGCATGCGCGGCTCCCGAACTGCAGTACCGAATTTTGTTCGCTCGGTGGCAGCAGGGAGTGCAGCAAAGCGCGCCACTGCGCATGCGCGGCACTCGCGCCGCAGTACCGAATTTTGGTCGCACGGTGGCAGCAGGGAGCACGGCAAAGCGCGCCACCGCGCACGCGCGAATCCCGAGCTGCAGTACCGAATTTCGGTCGCACGCTGGCAGCAAGGAGCGCGGCAAAGCGCGCCACCGCGCATGCGCGGCTCCAGAGCTTCACTACCGAATTTTGGTCGCATGGTGGCAGCAGCGAGTACGGCAAAGCGCGCCACCGCGCATGCCCGAATCCCGAGCTGCAGTACCGAATTTTGGTCGCACCGTGGCAGCAGGGAGCGCGGCAAAGCGCGCCACCGCGCATCCGCGGCGCCCGAGTTGCAGTACCGAACTTTGGTCGCACGGTGGCAGCAAGGAGCGCGGCAGAGAGCGCCACCGCGCATGCGCGGCGCCCGAGCTGCAGTACCGAATTTTGGTCGCACGGTGGCAGCAAGGAGCGCGGCAGAAAGCTGTGATTTTGCTCCTCTAGCTCTCGTTGTCTTCCTCGGGCTCTGGTTTTCTTCCTCGAGGGCTAGTTTTGTTCCTCGGGCTCTGGTTTTGTTCTTCCAGCTCTGCTTTAGCTCCTCGGGCACTGGTTTGGTTCCAAGGATCTCGTTTTGTTCCTCGGACCCTCCATTTGTTCCTCAGTCTCTGGTTTTGTTCCTCGGGCTCTGGTTCTGTTCCTCGGGCTCTGGTTTTGTTCCTCCAGCTCTGGTTTTTCTACTCGGGCTCTGGTTTTGTTCCTCGGGCTCTGGTTTTTTCCCTCGGGCTCTCGTTTTGTTCCTCAGGCCCTGCTTTTCTTCCTCGGGCCCTGCTTTTCTTCCTCGGGCTCTGGTTTTGTTCCTCAGGCTCTGGTTTTGTTCCTCGGGCTCTGGTTTAGTTCCACAGGCTCTGGTTTTATTCCTCGGGCCCATCTTTTGTTCCTCGGTCCCTGGTTTTCTTCCTCGGGCTCTGGTTTTCTTCCTCGGGCTCTGGTTTTTTCCCTCGGGCTCTCGTTTTGTTCCTCGGGCCCTCCTTTTCTTCCTCGGGCCCTCCTTTTCTTCCTCGGGCCGTGCTTTTCTTCCTCGGGCTCTGGTTTTGTTCCTCGGGCTCTGATTTTGTTCCTTGGGCTCTAGTTTAGTTCCACAGGCTCTGGCCTGTGGGCCCTCCTTTTGTTGTGTGATTAGACCTGGTGTGCTTCATTTGTGGCAAGTCCACCGAGCACCCAGGCCTGAATAAAACAATATCTCTCCTGAGCGTGTGGAATTGGTTCCTTCCACGCCGGGCACGAATCCGCTTTTCGGACAACACCTAGCCCCCAGCACCCGCACCAGCAGCACCAGCAAACCCAGTGCCCAGCACGCAGCAACCTCAGGGCCCAGCACCCAGCCGTGCCCGCCACCCGGACATGCCCAGCACCCAGCAACCCCAGTGCACAACACCCAGCACCCCCAGCGCCCAGAAACCAACACACGCACACACCCAGCACGCCCACCGCCCAAAACCCAGCAGCCCAACATGCCCAGCACACAGCACCACCACCGCCACCACCCCCACTGCCCAGTACCCAGCACCCACACATGCCCAGCACCCAGACATGCCCAGCACACAGCACCACCACCGCCCACCACCCCCACTGCCCAGTACCCAGCACCCACACATGCCCAGCACTCAGACATGCCCAGCAGGCAGCTTCTCTGCTGCCCACCGCCCAGCATCCCGACCGCCCAGCACCCAGACATGCCCAGGCCCCGCCACACAGCACCCACACTGCCCAACACCCAGCACTCACACATACCCGGCACAACCAGGGCCCAGCACACAGCACACGCACATGTCAGGAATCCAGCACCCTCACAGCACAGCACCCAGCAACCCCAGCACAGCCACCCAGCACCGCATATGCCCAGCACCTAGCACCGCATATGCCCAACACCCAGCACCCAGTACCTCCAGTACCCAGCATCCAGCACCAAGACATACCCTGCACTCAGTTATGTATAGTAGCCAGCAATACCAGGGCCCAGCACCCCAGTACCTAGAACCCAACACTGCCACTGCCCAACACCCACCACCCGGACGTGCCCAGCACACAGCACCCCCACTGCCCCACACAGCCAGCGCCCAGTACCCAGCACCCAGACATGGCCAGCACCCAAACATGCCCAGCACTCAACACACCACTGCCCAGATCCCAGCAAACCAGCCCCCAACATCTCCAGTGATCAGCACATAGCACCCGGACATGCCCAGCACCCAGCACCTGCAGCGCTCAGCATCCACCACCCCCAGTGCTCTGTACTCAGCACACCAAACACCTACCATCCAGCACCCCCACACGTCTCACACCCAGCACCCCCAGTGCTCTGTACTCAGCACACCAAACACCCACCATCCAGCACCCCCACCACCCAGCACCCCCAGTGCGCAGTACCCCGCACCCAGACATGCCCAGCACCCGGACATACACAGCACTCAGCACTGTCCTGCTTCCGGCTGGGACAGAGTTAACTTTCTTCCCAGTAGCTTGGGGGGTGTGCTGGCCTTTTGGGTTTGGTGTGAGAGGAGCGTTGATGGCCCCTTAATGCTTTGGCTGTTGCTGGGCGGTGCTTGCACCGGGAGACTTTTGTTCTCTCTTTTCGGCCTCCCACAGGAAGCTCGGGGGGGGGTGGGGGGTGGCGGGGGGGGGGAGCACAGCCGGGGTAGTTGACCTAGCTGGCCAATGGGGTATTCTATAGCATGTGACATCCTGCTCAGTATAAAAAATGGGAGGGGGCGGGGGGGGGAAACGACACCCCCTCCCCCCGCCCCAGTTCATGACACGCGGTCGGCAGTGGTGAGCAGTTGCATTCTGCATTGCCTGCTTTGTATCGTCTGTTGTTGTTGTTGCTCTCATTGTTATTATTACTGTTCTACTTCGTTTTATTTCAGCCATTAAACTGTTTTTATCTCAACCCGGGAGTTTTCCTACTTGTGCCCTCCCGATTCTCTCCCCCATCCCACGGGGTGGGGGGGGGAGGAGAGCCCGCGGCTGCGTGGGGTTTTTTTGCAGGCTGGGGTTAAACCACGACATGCACCCATCATACCCTCCACCCAGCACCCCCAGGGCCCAGCACTCATTCCCAGACATGCGCACAACTTAGCACACCCACCGCCAACACACAGCCCCTGGACATGCCCAGCACCCAGCAGCCCCAGCACCCCCAGCACCCAGCATCCCCAGCACCCAGCAGCAAGAGATACCCTGCACCCGCTTATGCATGGTACCCAGCACTCCCAGGGCCCAGCAACCAGCACCCCGAGTACTTAGCCTCCAGCACCCACACCAGCCAGCACCCAGCAAGGCCAGTACCCAGCAACCTCAGGGCCCAGAACCCAGCAGCCAGCCATTGCCCAGCACACAGACATGCCCAGCACCCAGCAACCCCAGTGCACACAACCCAGAAGCCCCAGCGCCCAGAAACCAACAGCCCCAGTGCCCAGCACTCCCAGGGCTCAGAAACCAACATTCGCATGCACCCAACACTCCAACCACCCAGCACCCGGACATGCCCAGCATGCAGCACCACCAGGGACCACCACCCCCAGCACCACGCACCCAGCACTACCACTGCCCAGCACCTGGACATGCCCAGCACCCAGATGTGCCCAGCAGGCAGCTTCCCTGCTGCCCACCGCCCAGCATCGCGACCGCCCAGCACCCCGACCACCCAGCACCCACACTGCCCAACACCCAGCACCCACACATACCCAGCACAACCAGGGCCCAGCACACACACATGCCAGGTTAAACCATGACATGCACCCATCATACCCTCCACCCAGCACCCCCATTGCCCAGCACTCATTCCCAGACATGCGCACAACCTAGCACACCCACCGCCAACACACAGCCCCTGGACATGCCCAGCCGCCCCAGTGCCCAGCACCCAGTAGCCCCAGCACCAAGCAGCAAGAGATACCCTGCACCTGCTTATGCATAATACCCAGCACTCCCAGGGCCCAGCAACCAGCACTTAGCCCCCAGCACCCACACCAACCAGCACCCAGCAAGGCCGGTGCCCAGCACCCAGCAACCTCAGGGCCCAGAACCCAGCAGCCAGCCATTGCTCAGCACCCAGACATGCCCAGCACCCAGCAACCCCAGTCCACAGAACCCAGCAGCCCCAGTGCCCAGAAACCAACCACCCCAGTGTCCAGCACCCAGTACACCCAGGGCCCAGCAACCAACACCCGCACATGCCCAGCACCCTCACCACCCAGCACACCCAAAGACTATCACGCCCAGCGCCAAGCACCCAGCACCGCCATTGCCTAGCACCGGGACATGCCCAGCACCCAGTACCACCACCACCAGTGCACAGTACCAAGCACCCGGATATGCCCAGCACTGAGACATTCCTACCAGGCAGCTTCCCTGCTCCCCATCGCCCAGGACCTCCAGTGCCCATCACCCAGCACCGGGACATGCCCAGCGCCCACCACACAGCACCCATACTGCCCAACACCCAGCACCCACACATACCCAGCACAACCAGGGCACAGCACACGCACATGCCAGGAATCCAGCACCCTCACAGCACAGCACCCAGCAAACCCAGAGCACACACCTAGCACCGGATATGGCCAGCACCGGATATGGCCAGCACCAAGACATACCCTGCACTCAGTTATGCAAAGTACCAAGCAATGCCAGGGCCCAGCATCCCCAGTACTTAGCACCCAGCACTCCCACCGCCCAATACCCACCACCCGGACGTACCCAGCACCCCCACTGCCCGTGCCCAGCACCCAGACGTGCCCAGCACCCAAACATGCCCAGCGCCCAACACACCAGAAAGCAGCAAACCAGCCCCCACCATCCCCAGTGATCTGCACATAGCACCCAGCACACGCTGCGCTCAGCACCCACCACCCCCAGTGCCCAGAAACCAGCATACCCAATGCCCAGCATCCAGTACCACCACCACCCCAACTGTCCAGTACCCGCACGCGGATATGCCCAGCACCCGAACATACACAGTACCCCTAGGACCCAGCACTCAGAACTCCAGTGCACTGCACTGTCCTGCTTCCGGCTGGGACAGAGTTAACTTTCTTCCCAGTAGCTTGGGGGGGTGTGCTGGCTTTTGGGTTTGGTGTGAGAGGAGCATTGATGGCCCCTTAATGCTTTGACTGTTGCTGGGCGGTGCTTGCACCGGGAGACTTTTGTTCTCTCTTTTCGGCCTCCCACAGGAAGCTCGGGGGGGGGGGTGGGGGGGCGGGGGGATGGGGAGCACAGCCAGCGGAGTTGACCCAGCTGGCCAATGGGGTATTCTATAGCATGTGACATCCTGCTCAGTATAAAAAATGGGAGGGGGCGGGGGAGGGGGCTCTCCCCCCCCCCCGTTCACGACACACGGTCGACAGCGGTGAGCAGTTGCATTGTGCATTGCCTGCTTCATTGTTGTCTGTTGTTGTTGTTGCTCTCATTGTTATTATTACTGTTCTACTTCGTTTTATTTCAATCATTAAACTGTTTTTATCTCAACCCGGGAGCTTTCCTATTTGTGCCCTCCCGATTCTCTCCCCAATCCCACGGGGTGGGGGGGGGAGGTGAGCCAGTGGCTGCGTGGGGTTTATTTGCTGGCTGGGGTTAAACCAACACATGCACCCATCATACCCTCCACCCAGCACTGGCAGGGCCCAGCACTCCCATGGCCCAGCACTGATTCCCACACATGCACACAACCCAGCACACGCACCGCCAATGCACAGCACCTCGACATGCCCAGCAGCCCTGGAGCCCAGCACACAGCACCCAGCAGCCCCAGCACCAGGACATGACAAGAAGCCAGTCCCCGCAGTGCCCAACAACCCACGACTGAGCAACGGAACATGCCTAGCACCAGGCACCACCAATGTGTGAACATCTTTCAGTCTTGCCTGTTAGTTTATGGGAGCCCGAAGAAGGGATCGACTGCTTTGCAGTTGGGCTGTGGTAAGGTTGCTGGTTGGGTGGTAGAGCGAGAGCAGCTCCCTCGGAAAGGCCTGCCACGAAAGGCAAGAGCCAGAAACAGCTTCAATCCTGGTTCTTTCTGTGTTGGAGCGCCCTCTGGTGGGAAGCCGTTTACGAAATGGGCTCGAGAGATGGTAAGGCAAAGGTTGATACTTAGGTTTGAGAATAAGGGAGAGGGGTGGTGGGACCGGGAAGGGTCCCGTGGTGGGTCCATGTGGTGGGTGGCGTTAACTAATGCAGAAGGATCTCGTTATCTACGCAGAACCTCAAACTATCCCTTATCCTCCTCAGAGGCAAGTTCCGAAACGGCCACCCACCTCCTACGGCTCAGGCACAGAAATAGCCAGGAATCAAGGACGATGCTGGCCCTCACGATCTCTTGGCAGCCACTTCTCAGCCCCATCAACACCGTGGCACTGTACCTCTGCTCGCACCTAACAGCGACCTATCCCTTACCCTCATCAGGGCCAAGCTCCGAAGTGGCCACCCACCACATAGAGCTAGGCACTGAAGTAGCAAGGAACCAAGGCGGATGCTGGCCCTCACGGTCTCTTGGGGGCCCCTCCTCAGCCCCACCAACACCGGGGCTCTGTCGCTGTTCTCCCACTTATCCTCGACATATCCCTGACCCTCCCCAGGGCCACCTCTGAAGCGGCCACCCTCCACATGGGGCTTGGCACTGAAGTAGCCAGGAAACAAGGTTGATGCTGGCTCTCACGATCACTTCGCAGCCCCTTCTCAGACGCAACAATGCCGGGGCTCTCTCTCTGTTCTCCCACCTTACCTCAACCTCGCCCAGACCCTCATCAGGGCCAAGCTCCAAAGCGGCCACCCTCCACGTGGAGCTTGGCACTAAGGTAACCAGAAATGCATCTTGATGCTGGCCCCCACCTTCCCTTGGTATCCCCACCAAAACCGGGGCTCTGTCTCTGTTCTCCACCTTATCCTCGACATATCCCTTACCCTCATTGGAGCCAAGCTCCGAAGAGGCCACCCTCAACATGGGGCTCAGGCACTGAGATAGCCAGGAACCAAGGCTGATGGTGGCCCTCACCTTCCATTTGTAATCCCTAGGCAGACCCACCAACACCGTGGCTCTGTGCCTGTTCTCCCACCTATCCTCAACCGAGCCCTGACCCTCATCAGGGCCAAGCTCCGAAGCGACCACTCCGACGTGGGGCTTAGGTACTGAAGTAGCCTGGAATCAAGGTTGATGCTGGCCCTCACGATCTCTTTGCAGCCCCTTCTCAGCCCCACCAATACCGGGGCTCTGTATCTGTTCTCCCACTTAGCCTCGACAGATCCCTTACCCTCATCAGGGCAAAGCGCCGCAGCGGCCACACTCCACTTGGGGCTTGGGACTGAGATAGCCAGGAATCAAGGGTGGTACTGGCCCTCACCTTCCATTTGCAGTCCCTAGGCAAGCCCACCAACACCGGGGCTCTCTGCCTCTTCTCCCTCCTAACCTCAACCTAGCCGAGACCCTCATCAGGGCCAAGCTCCGAAGTGGCCACCGGCCACATGGAGCTAGGCACTGAAGTAGCCAGGAACCAAGGCTGATGCTGCCCCTCACGGTCCCTTGGCAGCCCCTTCTCAGCCCCACCAACACCGGGGCTCTGTGCCTGTTCTCCCACCTAACCTCAACCTAGCCGAGACCCTCATCAGGGCCAAGCTCCGAAGCGGCCACCCTCCACGTGGAGCTTGGCACTAAGGTAAGCAGAAATCCAGCTTGATGCTAGCCCTCACCTTCCCTTGGTAGCCCCACCAAACCCGGGGCTCTGTCTCTGTTCTCCACCTTATCCTCGACATATCCCTTACCCTCATCGGAGCCAAGCTCCGAAGAGGCCACCCTCAACATGGGGCTCAGGCACTGAAGGGCAGCCCCTTCTCAGCCGCACAAATGACGAGCCTCTGTGCCTGTTCTCCCACCTAACCTCAACCGAGCCCTGACCCTCATCAGGGCCAAGCTCCGAAGTGACCACTCCCCACGTGGGGCTTAGGTACTGAAGTAGCCTGGAATCAAGGTTGATGCTGGCCCTCACGATCTCTTTGCAGCCCCTTCTCAGCCCCACCAATACCGCGGCTCTGTATCTGTTCTCCCACTTAGCCTCGACAGATCCCTTACCCTCATCAGGGCAAAGCGCCGCAGCGGCCACACTCCACATGGGGCTTGGCACTGAGATAGCCAGGAATCAAGGGTGGTGCTGGCCCTCACCTTCCATTTGTAGTCCCTAGGCAAGCCCACCAACACCGGGGCTCTCTGCCTCTTCTCCCTCCTAACCTCAACCTAGCCGAGACCCTCATCAGGGCCAAGCTCCGAAGTGGCCACCGGCCACATGGAGCTAGGCACTGAAGTAGCCAGGAACCAAGGCTGATGCTGCCCCTCACGGTCCCTTGGCAGCCCCTTCCCAGCCCCACCAACACCGGGGCTCTGTGCCTGTTCTCCCACCTAACCTCAACCGAGCCCTGACCCTCATCAGGGCCAAGCTCCGAAGCGGCCACCCTCCACGTGGAGCTTGGCACTAAGGTAAGCAGAAATCCAGCTTGATGCTAGCCCTCACCTTCCCTTGGTAGCCCCACCAAAACCGGGGCTCTGTCTCTGTTCTCCACCTTATCCTCAACATATCCCTTACCCTCATCGGAGCCAAGCTCCGAAGAGGCCACCCTCAACATGGGGCTCAGGCACTGAAGGGCAGCCCCGTCTCAGCCCCACCAATACCGGGGCTCTGTGTCACTGCTCGCACCTAACAGCGACCTATCCCTTACCCTCATTGGAGCCAAGCTCCGAAGAGACGACTCCCCACGTGGGGCTTAGGTACTGAAGTATCCTGGAATCAAGGTTGATGCTGGCCCTCACGATCTCTTTGCAGCCCCTTCTCAGCCCCACCAATACCGCGGCTCTGTATCTGTTCTCCCACTTAGCCTCGACAGATCCCTTACCCTCATCAGGGCAAAGCGCCGCAGCGGCCACACTCCACATGGGGCTTCGCATTGAGATAGCCAGGAATTAAGGCTGATGCCGGACCTCGCCTTCCGTTTGCAGTCCCTAGGCAGCCCCACCAACACCGGCGCTCTGTGTCTGTTCCCCCAGTTATCCTCGACATATCCCTTCTCCTCATCAGGGCCAAGCTCCGAAGCGGCCACCCACCACATGGGGCTCTGGGGCAGACGTGGCCAGGAATGAAGGCTGATGCTGGCCCTCGTGATCTCTTGTCAGCCCCTCCTCAGCCCCACCAACCCCTGCTCCCTTCTCTTTGGTCTCCCACCTAAACATCAACCTACATCTTACCTTCAGCAGAGCCAGGCTCTGAAACGTCTACCCACCAGATGGCGCTCCAACACAGAGGGAACCAAGATGACTGGCGTTCCTTGCACTCGCCTGCCCCGGCAGCCCTTTGAGGTCCCCACCACCACCGGGGCTAGGCGCTTGCCGTAGCACTCAACCGTCAACCTTGCCGCAGCCCAACTGCAAAGCAGACAAGCGCCCCGTCGAGCTCCCACACACGTTTTGCCAGGACTGAAATATGTTCGCAGTGCTCACCTTCCCTTTACAGCCCCTTCTCAGCTGCCCAGCACCCAGCCATCTCCAGCACCGCAAATGCGCAACATCCAGCACACCTAGCACCCCTTGGGATCTTTGGCAGTGCTTGGTGCTGGGCATGTGTCGGTGCTGGGTCGTGGGGGTACTGTGTGCTAGGCCCTGAGTGGAGTGGGTTCTGGACAGGTCTGGGTGCTGCGGTTGCTGGGTGTTGGGCATATCTGGGTGCTCGCCATGTCCCTGTGCTGGGCACTGGGAGGATTTGGTGCTGGGAATGGGCAGGTGATGATCGTGCCTGGGTGGTGGATGCGGGCTACAGGCAGTGCTGGGCACTGGCTGCGCTGGGTGCTGGTCATTGGGGGTACTGGGTTCTAGGCACTGGGCATGCGGGGTGCTGGACATCTCTGGGTGCTGAGCATGTCCAAGTGATGGGTCCGGGGCACTGGGACTGCTGGGCAGTGGGGGTGCTGGGGACTATGCATATCAGGGTGCTGGGCATGCCTGTGTACTGAGTGCTTGGCGCTGGGTTCTGGATGCTGGCTGGTGGGCATTGTCTGTGTGCTGGTTATTGGGCACTGGCGGTGGTAGGCATGGGAGTGCTTGTTGCTGGGCATTTTCTGATCCTGGCTGTTGGGGGCGCTGAGCACTGGGCATGTCTGGGTGATGGATGGAGGGAGTTTTGGGTGCTGGGCACTAGGGGTGCTGGCTAGTGGGTATGTCCGTGTGCTGGGTATGTCCATATGCTGGATGCTGTGCACTGGGGATGCTGGGCACTGGGGTTAGTGGGTGCTGTGCACTGGGGTTGCTGGGTGCTGGGCAGCGCGACTGCTGGGGGCTGGGAGTGCTGGGTACTACGCATAAGCGGGTGCAGGGTATGTCTTGCTGCTGGATGCTGGGTTCTGGGGCTACAGGGAGCTGGGGGTATTGGGTGCTGGGCACTGGGGTTGCTGGGTGCTAAGTCCTGTGGGTGCTGGTTGCTGGGCCCTGGGAGTGCTGGGTACTATGGATAAGCGGGTGCAGGGTATGTCTCGCTGCTGGGTGCTGGGGGTATTGGGTGTTGGCCACTGGGGTGTTGGGTGCTGGGCATGTCCTCGTCCTTGGCATGACTGATGCTGGGCACTGGGGGTACTGGCTGCTGGGAGCTAGGGGTGCTGGCTTTGGGCATTTCAGTTGCTGGACATGACCAGGTGCTGGGCATGTGCGGATGCTGTGTGCTCGGCACTTGGGGTTCTGGGTGGTCGGCGGTGAGGGTGCTGGACGCTGGGGATGCTGGCTGTTGCGGTGCTGGGTGCTGGGCCCTGGGGCTGCTGAGTGGTGGGCATGTCCAGGTGCTGTTTGTTGGCGGTTGGGGTGCTGGGTTGTGCGCCTGTCCAGGAGTTAGTGCTGGGCCCTGGGAGTGCTGTGTATGTCCGAGTGCTGGGCATGTCTGGATGCTGGGTAAACGGGTTCTTGGGCTGTGGAGGTGTTGGGTATGCTGGTTTCTGGGCACTGGGGAGGTGCTGGCTGCGAGACCTGTATGGTGGTGGGTGTTTGGTGTACTGGGTGCAGGGTGCTGGGTGCTGGGCATGTCTGGGTGCTACGTGCTGATCACTGGGGATGTTGGGGGCTGGTTTGCTGTGTTCTGGTGTGTAGCGTGCTGGGCATGTTTGGGTGCTGGGCATGTCCAGGTGCTGGGTACTGGGCGCTGGGGGTGGTGGTCCCTGGGGGTGCTGTGTGCTGGGCATGTCCGGGGGGTGGGTTGGGCAGTGGGGTTGCTGGGTGCTGGGAATGTGCGGGTGCTGGGGGCTGGGCCCTGAGGTTGATGGGGGCTGGGCACTCGGGTTGCTGGATGCTGGCTGGTGCGGTTGCAGGGCCCTGGTGTTGCTGGGTACTATGCATAACTGAGTGCAGGGTATCTCTTGGTGCTGGAGGTACTGGGTGCTGGGCATATCCGGTGCTGGGCCTGTGCTCTGGAGTTGCTGGGTTCTGTGCTCTGGGGGTGCTTGTTTCTTGGCACGTGCGTGTGCTGTGTGCTCTTCCCTGGTTGTGCTGGGTATGTGTGGGTGTTGGGCAGTGTGGGTGCTGTGTGGTGGGCGCTGGGCATGTCTGGGTGCTGGGTGATGGGCACTGGAGGTTCTGGGCGATGGGGAGCAGGGAAGCTGCCTGCTAGGCATGTCTGAGTGCTGGGCATGTCCGGGTGCTGGGTACTGTGCGCTGGCAGTGGTGGGCGGTGGTGGTGCTGGGTGCTGGGCGTGTCCGGGTGCTAGGCAATGGCGGTGCTGGGTGCTTGGCGCTGGGGGTGATGGTCTTTGGGTGTGCTGGGTGCTGGGCATGTCCCTGTGCTGGGTGGTGGGGGTGCTGGGCATGTGCGGGTGTTGGTTGCCGGGCCCTGGGTGTACTGGGTGCTGGACGCTGGGGTGGTTGGTTTCTGGGCGCTGGGGCTGCTGGGTTCTGTGCCCCTGTGTTGCTGGGTGCTGAGCATGTCCGGGTGCTGGCCATGTCTAAGTGCAGCGTGCTGGGCACTGGGTGCTGGGGGGTGGGGGTGCTGGATGCTGAGTGTTGGGTATGCTGGTTTCCGGGCACTGGGCGGAAGTGTGTGAGACCTGTGGGTGTGTTGTATGGTGGGTGTTTGGGGTGCTGAGTGCTGCAGGTGCTGGGCATGTCCAGGTGCTATGTGCTGATCACTGGGGTTCTTGGGGGCTGGTTTGCTGTGTTCTGGTGTGTTGGGCGCTGGGCATGTTTGTCTGGGTGCTGGGCATGTCTGGGTGCTGGGTACTGGGAACTGGCAGTGCGGGGCGGTGCGGGTGCTGTGTGCTGGGCATGTCGGGGTGCTGGGTACTGGGCAGTGGGAGTGCTGGGTGCTAGGTACTGGGGGTGCTGGGCCCTGGCATTGCTCGGCAATATGCAAAACTGAGTGCAGGGTATGTCTTGGTGCTGGATGCTTGGTGCTGGAGGTACCGGGTGCTGGGCATATGCAGTGCTGGGTGTTGGGCATATCCGGTGCTGGGTGGCTGTGCTGGGGTTGCTGGGTGCTGTGCTGTGAGGGTGCTGGATTCCTGGCATGTGCGTGTACTGTGTGCTGGGCCCTGGTTGTGCTGGGTATGTGTGGGTGCTGGGTGTTGGGCACTGGGGGGGGGTGGTGCTAGGTGCTGGGCATGTCCAGGTGCTGAGCAATGGTGGTGCTGGGTGCTTGGCGCTGGGGGTGGTGGTACCTGGGGCTGCTGTGTGCTGGGCACGTCGGGGTGCTGGGTTTTGGGCGGTGGGGGTGCTGGGTGCTGGGCGTGTGCGTGTGTTGGTTGCTGGACCCTGGCGTGCTGGGCGCTGGGGCTATCGGTTACCGGGTGCTGGGGGTGCTGGGTTCAATGCAGCATATGCAGGTCCTGGGCAGTGGGTGTGCTGGAAGCTGGGTGTTGGGTATGCTGGTTCCTGCCACTGCGGGTGCTGGGTGTGAGACTTGTGGGCGTGCTGGATGGTGGGTGTTTGGTGTGCACCCTCACTGCCCACCACCCAGAACCCCAAGTGCCGAGCACACAGCATCCGGACGTGCCCAGCACCTGCACACGCCCAGCACCCACAAGACCCAACAACCAGCACTGGTCATGACCAGTACCTGGAAATGCCCACAGCCAGCACCCCTAGCTCCCCGCACCCAGCACTCCCAGGGCCCAGCACGAATTCCCGGACATGCGCACAACCCAGCACACCCACCGCCAACACACAGCATCGAGACATGCCCAGCAGCCCCAGTGCCCAGCATCCACCAGCAAGACATACCCTGCACCCAATTATGCATGGTATCCAGCACTCCCAGGGCCCAGCAACCAGTAGCCCCAGTACCTCGGCTCGCTTCTGTAATTCTACACAATGAAGACTTGTGGCTTAGAAGTTAGGGAACTAGCAGGTGTGGTGTTTGCAGGTGTGTAGAATTGTAGTCTAAATCGTGTCTCCTGGAAGCAGTGTTAGACTCTAGTGAAGAGTAACCTTGGAAACGAGAACCGTAAACAAAGGTAGTCCAGACGTGGCTCGGAGACAAACCTCGACCTTATAAGGAAAGAAAGGAACAGGTTCACAAAGAGTTCACGACCCCGCCGACCACCACAGACCACCCGAGACCCTCAAGGAGACCCTAAAGGTTTTAGTGCGCATGTGTCTAGGATGATGTAATATTATAATCGGTTCTCGGAAATTTAAGGAATATGTAAAAGAGAAACTGAAAATATGTATGAGAAGCATGGATACAAACAGAAAGGTGATTAGACCTGGTGTGCTTCATTTGTGGCAAGTCCACCGAGCACCCAGGCCTGAATAAAACAATCTCTCTCCTGAGCGTGTGGAATTGGTTCCTTGTGGAGGGATTTTTATTAAATAACGGTCATCCTATGAACATTCCAAGCACTGAGGATTTGTTAGTAATAGTAGAAGGCTGCTAAAGAGCAATTGTAGTTTTAGAGTCTCTGAAGTGATAGTAGAGTAGGAAAAACAGGCTGAGGAATGTAAATATCAGTAGATTATGTAACGGAATGCAGGCGCAGGAAGCGTTCGCGTGGACACCTGCTTTTGACCAATCTGTGTATGTTAAGATTCGTGTGCTTGCTGACTGTAAACCAATAGAGGATTCGGAGGTGCGCGTGTTACTGTGGCTAGCTTATAAAAGTAGCACAATATCTTGAAATAAAGGAGAATGACCATACCCACATTGGGACTCCTCATTACTCCGGGAACGCGCTCCTATTCCGACCCATGGTCACTCCAACAGTTCCTTCCATGCCGGGCACGAATCCGCTTTTTGGACAACACCTAGCCCCCAGCACCCGCACCAGCAGCACCAGCAAGCCCAGTGCCCAGCACACAGCAACCTCAGGGCCCAGCACCCAGCCGTGCCCGCCACCCGGACATGCCCAGCACCCAGCAACCCCAGTGCACAACACCCAGCACCCCCAGCGCCCAGAAACCAACACACGCACACACCCAGCACGCCCACCGCCCAAAACCCAGCAGCCCAACATGCCCAGCACACAGCACCACCACCGCCACCACCCCCACTGCCCAGTACCCAGCACCCACACATGCCCAGCACCCAGACATGCCCAGCACACAGCACCACCACCGCCCACTGCCCAGTACCCAGCACCCACACATGCCCAGCACTCAGACATGCCCAGCAGGCAGCTTCTCTGCTGCCCACCGCCCAGCATCCCGACCGCCCAGCACCCAGACATGCCCAGGCCCCGCCACACAGCACTCACACTGCCCAACACCCAGCACTCACACATACCCGGCACAACCAGGGCCCAGCACACAGCACACGCACATGTCAGGAATCCAGCACCCTCACAGCACAGCACCCAGCAACCCCAGCACAGCCACCCAGCACCGCATATGCCCAGCACCTAGCACCGCATATGCCCAACACCCAGCACCCAGTACCTCCAGTACCCAGCATCCAGCACCAAGACATACCCTGCACTCAGTTATGTATAGTAGCCAGCAATACCAGGGCCCAGCACCCCAGTACCTAGAACCCAACACTGCCACTGCCCAACACCCACCACCCGGACGTGCCCAGCACACAGCACCCCCACTGCCCCACACAGCCAGCGCCCAGTACCCAGCACCCAGACATGGCCAACACCCAAACATGCCCAGCACTCAACACACCACTGCCCAGATCCCAGCAAACCAGCCCCCAACATCTCCAGTGATCAGCACATAGCACCCGGACATGCCCAGCACCCAGCACCTGCAGCGCTCAGCATCCACCACCCCCAGTGCTCTGTACTCAGCACACCAAACACCTACCATCCAGCACCCCCACACGTCTCACACCCAGCACCCCCAGTGCTCTGTATTCAGCACACCAAACACCCACCATCCAGCACCCCCACACGTCTCACACCCAGCACCCCCAGTGCTCTGTACTCAGCACACCAAACACCCACCATCCAGCTCCCCCACCACCCAGCACCCCCAGTGCGCAGTACCCCGCACCCAGACATGCCCAGCACCCGGACATACACAGCACTCAGCACTGTCCTGCTTCCGGCTGGGACAGAGTTAACTTTCTTCCCAGTAGCTTGGGGGGTGTGCTGGCCTTTTGGGTTTGGTGTGAGAGGAGCGTTGATGGCCCCTTAATGCTTTGGCTGTTGCTGGGCAGTGCTTGCACCGGGAGACTTTTGTTCTCTCTTTTCGGCCTCCCACAGGAAGCTCGGGGGGGGGTGGGGGGTGGCGGGGGGGTGGGGAGCACAGCCGGGGTAGTTGACCTAGCTGGCCAATGGGGTATTCTATAGCATGTGACATCCTGCTCAGTATAAAAAATGGGAGGGGGCGGGGGAGGGAAACGACACCCCCTCCCCCCGCCCCAGTTCATGACACGCGGTAGGCAGCGGTGAGCAGTTGCATTCTGCATTGCCTGCTTTGTATCGTCTGTTGTTGTTGTTGTTCTCATTGTTATTATTACTGTTCTACTTCGTTTTATTTCAGCCATTAAACTGTTTTTATCTCAACCCGGGAGTTTTCCTACTTGTGCCCTCCCGATTCTCTCCCCCATCCCACGGGGTGGGGGGGGGAGGAGAGCCAGCGACTGCGTGGGGTTTTTTTGCAGGCTGGGGTTAAACCACGACATGCACCCATCATACCCTCCACCCAGCACCCCCAGGGCCCAGCACTCATTCCCAGACATGCGCACAACCTAGCACACCCACCGCCAACACACAGCCCCTGGACATGCCCAGCACCCAGCAGCCCCACTGCCCAGCACCGCATTGCCCAGCATCCCCAGCGCCCAGCACCCTCACTGCCCACCACCCAGAACAACAAGTGCCGAGCACACAGCATCCGGACATGCCCAGCACCGGGGCACACCCAGCACCCACAAGACCCAGCACCCGGTCATGACCAGCAACTGGAAATGCCCACAGCCAGCACGTCTAGCTCCCAGCAGCCACCAACCCCAGTGCCTAGCACTCAGCACCCAGTCGTGCCAAGCACCCAACACCCCGGTGCTCAGCACCCTGCACCCGGTCGTGTCCAGGGCCCACCACACAGCACCCACACTGCCCAACACCCAGCACCCACACATACCCGGCACAACCAGGGCCCAGCACACAGCCCACGCACGTGCCAGGAATCCAGCATCCCCAGAGCACAGCACCCAGCAACCCCAGCACAGCCACCCAGCACCGCATATGCCCAGCATGAAGCACCGCATATGCCCACAACCCAGCACCCAGTAGCTCCAGCACCAGGCATCCAGCACCAAGACATACCCTGCACTCAGTTATGCAGAGTACCTAGCAATACCGGGCCCAGCACCCCAGTACCTAGCACCCAACACTCCCACTGCCCAACACCCACCACCCGGACATGCCCAGCACACAGCACCCCCACCACCCCACACCGCCAGCGCCCAGTATGCAGCACCCAGAAATGCCCAGCACCCAAACATGCCCAGCACTCAACACACCACTGCCCAGATCCCAGCAAACCAGCCCCCAACATCGCCAGTGATCAGCACATAGCACCCGGAATGCCCAGCACCCGCAGCGCTCAGCACCCAGCACCCCCAGGGCCCAGTAGCCAGCACCGCAGCAACCAGCATCCCCAGCGCCCAGCACCCGGTCATGCCAAGCACCTGGACATGCCCAGCACCAAGCACGCCTGTGCCCAGCACACAATATCCCCAGCACCCAGCAGCAAGAGATACCCTGCACCCGCTTACGCATAGTACCCACAGCGCTCAGCAGCCACCATCCCCAGTGCTCTGTACCCAGCACACCAAACACCCACCATCCAGCACCCCCACACGTCTCACACCCAGCACCCCCAGTGCGCAGTACCCCGCACCCAGACATGCCCAGCACCCGGACATACACAGCACTCAGCACTGTCCTGCTTCCGGCTGGGACAGAGTTAACTTTCTTCCCAGTAGCTTGGGGGGTGTGCTGGCCTTTTGGGTTTGGTGTGAGAGGAGCGTTGATGGCCCCTTAATGCTTTGGCTGTTGCTGGGCAGTGCTTGCACCGGGAGACTTTTGTTCTCTCTTTTCGGCCTCCCACAGGAAGCTCGGGGGGGGGTGGGGGGTGGCGGGGGGGTGGGGAGCACAGCCGGGGTAGTTGACCTAGCTGGCCAATGGGGTATTTTATAGCATGTGACATCCTGCTCAGTATAAAAAATGGGAGGGGGCGGGGGAGGGAAACCACTCTCCCCCCCCCCCCGCCCCAGTTCATGACACGCGGTCGGCAGCGGTGAGCAGTTGCATTCTGCATTGCCTGCTTTGTATCATCTGTTGTTGTTGTTGTTCTCATTGTTATTATTACTGTTCTACTTCGTTTTATTTCAACCATTAAACTGTTTTTATCTCAACCCGGGAGTTTTCCTACTTGTGCCCTCCCGATTCTCTCCCCCATCCCACGGGGTGGGGGGGGGAGGAGAGCCAGCGACTGCGTGGGGTTTTTTTGCAGGCTGGGGTTAAACCACGACATGCACCCATCATACCCTCCACCCAGCACCCCCAGGGCCCAGCACTCATTCCCAGACATGCGCACAACCTAGCACACCCACCGCCAACACACAGCCCCTGGACATGCCCAGCACCCAGCATCCCCAGCACCCAGTAGCAAGAGATACCCTGCACCCGCTTATGCATGGTACCCAGCACTCCCAGGGCCCAGCAACCAGCACCCCGAGTACTTAGCCTCCAGCACCCACACCAGCCAGCACCCAGCAAGGCCGGTACCCAGCAACCTCAGGGCCCAGAACCCAGCAGCCAGCCATTGCCCAGCATACAGACATGCCCAGCACCCAGCAACCCCAGTGCACACAACCCAGAAGCCCCAGCGCCCAGAAACCAACAGCCCCAGTGCCCAGCACTCCCAGGGCTCAGAAACCAACATTCGCATGCACCCAACACTCCAACCACCCAGCACCCGGACATGCCCAGCATGCAGCACCACCAGGGACCACCACCCCCAGCACCACGCACCCAGCACTACCACTGCCCAGCACCTGGACATGCCCAGCACCCAGATGTGCCCAGCAGGCAGCTTCCCTGCTGCCCACCGCCCAGCATCGCGACCGCCCAGCACCCCGACCACCCAGCACCCACACTGCCCAACACCCAGCACCCACACATACCCAGCACAACCAGGGCCCAGCACACACACATGCCAGGTTAAACCACGACATGCACCCATCATACCCTCCACCCAGCACCCCCATTGCCCAGCACTCATTCCCAGACATGCGCACAACCTAGCACACCCACCGCCAACACACAGCCCCTGGACATGCCCAGCCGCCCCAGTGCCCAGCACCCAGTAGCCCCAGCACCAAGCAGCAAGAGATACCCTGCACCTGCTTATGCATAATACCCAGCACTCCCAGGGCCCAGCAACCAGCACTTAGCCCCCAGCACCCACACCAGCCAGCACCCAGCAAGGCCGGTGCCCAGCACCCAGCAACCTCAGGGCCCAGAACCCAGCAGCGAGCCATTGCTTAGCACCCAGACATGCCCAGCACCCAGCAACCCCAGTCCACAGAACCCAGCAGCCCCAGTGCCCAGAAACCAACCACCCCAGTGTCCAGCACCCAGTACACCCAGGGCCCGGCAACCAACACCCGCACATGCCCAGCACCCCCACCACCCAGCACAGGGACATGCCCAGCACCCAGCACACCCAAAGACCATCACCCCCAGCGCCAAGCACCCAGCACCGCCATTGCCTAGCACCGGGACATGCCCAGCACCCAGTACCACCACCACCAGTGCACAGTACCAAGCACCCGGATATGCCCAGCACTGAGACATTCCTACCAGGCAGCTTCCCTGCTCCCCATCGCCCAGGACCTCCAGTGCCCATCACCCAGCACCGGGACATGCCCAGCGCCCACCACACAGCACCCATACTGCCCAACACCCAGCACCCACACATACCCAGCACAACCAGGGCACAGCACACGCACATGCCAGGAATCCAGCACCCTCACAGCACAGCACCCAGCAAACCCAGAGCACACACCTAGCACCGGATATGGCCAGCACCAAGAGATACCTTGCACTCAGTTATGCATAGTACCAAGCAATGCCAGGGCCCAGCATCCCCAGTACTTAGCACCCAGCACTCCCACCGCCCAATACCCACCACCCGGACGTACCCAGCACCCCCACTGCCCGTGCCCAGCACCCAGACATGCCCAGCACCCAAACATGCCCAGCGCCCAACACACCAGAAAGCAGCAAACCAGCCCCCACCATCCCCAGTGATCTGCACATAGCACCCAGCACACGCTGCGCTCAGCACCCACCACCCCCAGTGCCCAGAAACCAGCATACCCAATGCCCAGCATCCAGTACCACCACCACCCCAACTACCCAGTACCCGCACGCGGATATGCCCAGCACCCGAACATACACAGTACCCCTAGGACCCAGCACTCAGAACTCCAGTGCACTGCGCTGTCCTGCTTCTGGCTGGGACAGAGTTAACTTTCTTCCCAGTAGCTTGGGGGGGTGTGCTGGCTTTTGGGTTTGGTGTGAGAGGAGCATTGATGGCCCCTTAATGCTTTGACTGTTGCTGGGCGGTGCTTGCACCGGGAGACTTTTGTTCTCTCTTTTCGGCCTCCCACAGGAAGCCCGGGGGGGGGGTGGGGGGGCGGGGGGATGGGGAGCACAGCCAGCGGAGTTGACCCAGCTGGCCAATGGGGTATTCTATAGCATGTGACATCCTGCTCGGTATAACAAATGGGAGGGGGCGGGGGAGGGGGCTCTCCCCCCCCCCCCGTTCACGACACACGGTCGACAGCGGTGAGCAGTTGCATTGTGCATTGCCTGCTTTGTATCGTCTGTTGTTGTTGTTGTTCTCATTGTTATTATTACTGTTCTACTTCGTTTTATTTCAATCATTAAACTGTTTTTATCTCAACCCGGGAGCTTTCCTATTTGTGCCCTCCCGATTCTCTCCCCAATCCCACGGGGTGGGGGGGGGAGGTGAGCCAGTGGCTGCGTGGGGTTTATTTGCTGGCTGGGGTTAAACCAACACATGCACCCATCATACCCTCCACCCAGCACTGGCAGGGCCCAGCACTCCCATGGCCCAGCACTGATTCCCACACATGCACACAACCCAGCACACGCACCGCCAATGCACAGCACCTCGACATGCCCAGCAGCCCTGGAGCCCAGCACACAGCACCCAGCAGCCCCAGCACCAGGACATGACAAGAAGCCAGTCCCCGCAGTGCCCAACAACCCACGGCTGAGCAACGGAACATGCCTAGCACCAGGCACCACCAATGTGTGAACATCTTTCAGTCCTGCCTGTTAGTTTATGGGAGCCCGAAGAAGGGATCGACTGCTTTGCAGTTGGGCTGTGGTAAGGTTGCTGGTTGGGTGGTAGAGCGAGAGCAGCTCCCTCGGAAAGGGCTGCCACGAAAGGCAAGAGCCAGAAACAGCTTCAATCCTGGTTCTTTCTGTGTTGGAGCGCCCTCTGGTGGGAAGCCGTTTACGAAATGGGCTCGAGAGATGGTAAGGCAAAGGTTGATATTTAGGTTTGAGAATAAGGGAGAGGGGTGGTGGGACCGGGAAGGGTCCCGTGGTGGGTCCATGTGGTGGGTGGCGTTAACTAATGCAGAAGGATCTCGTTATCTATGCAGAACCTCAAACTATCCCTTATCCTCCTCAGAGGCAAGTTCCGAAACGGCCACCCACCTCCTACGGCTCAAGCACAGAAATAGCCAGGAATCAAGGACGATGCTGGCCCTCACGATCTCTTGGCAGCCACTTCTCAGCCCCATCAACACCGTGGCACTGTACCTCTGCTCGCACCTAACAGCGACCTATCCCTTACCCTCATCAGGGCCAAGCTCCGAAGTGGCCACCCACCACATAGAGCTAGGCACTGAAGTAGCAAGGAACCAAGGTGGATGCTGGCCCTCACGGTCTCTTGGGGGCCCCTTCTCAGCCCCACCAACACCGGGGCTCTGTCGCTGTTCTCCCACTTATCCTCGACATATCCCTGACCCTCCCCAGGGCCACCTCTGAAGCGGCCACCCTCCACATGGGGCTTGGCACGGAAGTAGCCAGGAAACAAGGTTGATGCTGGCTCTCACGATCACTTCGCAGCCCCTTCTCAGACGCAACAATGCCGGGGCTCTCTCTCTGTTCTCCCACCTTACCTCAACCTCGCCCAGACCCTCATCAGGGCCAAGCTCCAAAGCGGCCACCCTCCACGTGGAGCTTGGCTCTAAGGTAACCAGAAATGCATCTTGATGCTGGCCCCCACCTTCCCTTGGTAGCCCCACCAAAACCGGGGCTCTGTCTCTGTTCTCCACCTTATCCTCGACATATCCCTTACCCTCATTGGAGCCAAGCTCCGAAGAGGCCACCCTCAACATGGGGCTCAGGCACTGAGATAGCCAGGAACCAAGGCTGATGGTGGCCCTCACCTTCCATTTGTAATCCCTAGGGAGCCCCACCAACACCGTAGCTCTGTGCCTGTTCTCCCACCTAACATCAACCGAGCCAAGACCCTCATCAGGGCCAAGCTCCGAAGCGACCACTCCCCACGTGGGGCTTAGGTACTGAAGTAGCCTGGAATCAAGGTTGATGCTGGCCCTCACGATCTCTTTGCAGCCCCTTCTCAGCCCCACCAATACCGGGGCTCTGTATCTGTTCTCCCACTTAGCCTCGACAGATCCCTTACCCTCATCAGGGCAAAGCGCCGCAGCGGCCACACTCCACATGGGGCTTGGCACTGAGATAGTCAGGAATCAAGGGTGGTGCTGGCCCTCACCTTTCATTTGCAGTCCCTAGGCAAGCCCACCAACACCGGGGCTCTCTGCCTCTTCTCCCTCCTAACCTCAACCTAGCCGAGACCCTCATCAGGGCCAAGCTCCGAAGTGGCCACCCTCCACGTGGAGCTTGGCACTGAAGTAGCCAGGAACCAAGGCTAATGCTGCCCCTCACGGTCCCTTGGTAGCCCCACCAAAACCGGGGCTCTGTCTCTTTTCTCCACCTTATCCTCAACATATCCCTTACCCTCATCGGAGCCAAGCTCCGAAGAGGCCACCCTCAACATGGGGCTCAGGCACTGAAGGGCAGCCCCGTCTCAGCCCCACCAATACCGGGGCTCTGTGTCTCTGCTCGCACCTAAGAGCGACCTATCCCTTACCCTCATCGGAGCCAAGCTCCGAAGAGGCCACCCTCAACATGGGGCTCAGGCACTGAAGGGCAGCCCCGTCTCAGCCCCACCAATACCGGGGCTCTGTGTCACTGCTCGCACCTAACAGCGACCTATCCCTTACCCTCATCGGAGCCAAGCTCCGAAGCGACCACTCCCCACGTGGGGCTTAGGTACTGAAGTAGCCTGGAATCAAGGTTGATGCTCGCCGTCACGATCTCTTTGCAGCCCCTTCTCAGCCCCACCAATACCGGGGCTCTGTATCTGTTCTCCCACTTAGCCTCGACAGATCCCTTACCCTCATCAGGGCAAAGCGCCGCAGCGGCCACACTCCACTTGGGGCTTGGCACTGAGATAGCCAGGAATCAAGGGTGGTGCTGGCCCTCACCTTCCATTTGCAGTCCCTAGGCAAGCCCACCAACACCGGGGCTCTGTGCCTGTTCTCCCTCCTAACCTCAACCTAGCCGAGACCCTCATCAGGGCCAAGCTCCGAAGTGGCCACCGGCCACATGGAGCTATGCACTGAAGTAGCCAGGAACCAAGGCTGATGCTGCCCCTCACGGTCCCTTGGCAGCCCCTTCTCAGCCCCACCAACACCGGGGCTCTGTGCCTGTTCTCCCACCTAACCTCAACCGAGCCCTGACCCTCATCAGGGCCAAGCTCCGAAGCGGCCACCCTCCACGTGGAGCTTGGCACTAAAGTAAGCAGAAATCCAGCTTGATGCTGGCCCCCACCTTCCCTTGGTAGCCCCACCAAACCCGGGGCTCTGTCTCTGTTCTCCACCTTATCCTCGACCTATCCCTTACCCTCATCGGAGCCAAGCTCCGAAGAGGCCACCCTCAACATGGGGCTCAGGCACTGAAGGGCAGCCCCGTCTCAGCCCCACCAATACCGGGGCTCTGTGTCACTGCTCGCACCTAACAGCGACCTATCCCTTACCCTCATCGGAGCCAAGCTCCGAAGCGACCACTCCCCACGTGGGGCTTAGGTACTGAAGTAGCCTGGAATCAAGGTTGATGCTGGCCGTCACGATCTCTTTGCAGCCCCTTCTCAGCCCCACCAATACCGGGGCTCTGTATCTGTTCTCCCACTTAGCCTCGACAGATCCCTTACCCTCATCAGGGCAAAGCGCCGCAGCGGCCACACTCCACATGGGGCTTGGCACTGAGATAGCCAGGAATCAAGGGTGGTGCTGGCCCTCAGCTTCCATTTGTAGTCCCTAGGCAAGCCCACCAACACCGGGGCTCTGTGCCTGTTCTCCCTCCTAACCTCAACCGAGCCGAGACCCTCATCAGGGCCAAGCTCCAAAGCGGCCACCCTCCACGTGGAGCTTGGCACTAAGGTAAGCAGAAATGCATCTTGATGCTGGCCCCCACCTTCCCTTGGTATCCCCACCAAAACCGGGGCTCTGTCTCTGTTCTCCACCTTATCCTCAACATATCCCTTACCCTCATCGGAGCCAAGCTCCGAAGAGGCCACCCTCAACATGGGACTCAGGCACTGAAGGGCAGCCCCGTCTCAGCCCCACCAATACCGGGGCTCTGTGTCTCTGCTCGCACCTAAGAGCGACCTATCCCTTACCCTCATCGGAGCCAAGCTCCGAAGAGGCCACCCTCAACATGGGGCTCAGGCACTGAAGGGCAGCCCCGTCTCAGCCCCACCAATACCGGGGCTCTGTGTCACTGCTCGCACCTAACAGCGACCTATCCCTTACACTCATCGGAGCCAAGCTCCGAAGCGACCACTCCCCACGTGGGGCTTAGGTACTGAAGTAGCCTGGAATCAAGGTTGATGCTGGCCCTCACGATCTCTTTGCAGCCCCTTCTCAGCCCCACCAATACCGGGGCTCTGTATCTGTTCTCCCACTTAGCCTCGACAGATCCCTTACCCTCATCAGGGCAAAGCGCCGCAGCGGCCACACTCCACATGGGGCTTGGCACTGAGATAGCCAGGAATCAAGGGTGGTGCTGGCCCCCACCTTCCATTTGCAGTCCCTAGGCAAGCCCACCAACACCGGGGCTCTGTGCCTGTTCTCTCTCCTAACCTCAACCTAGCCGAGACCCTCATCAGGGCCAAGCTCCGAAGTGGCCACCGGCCACATGGAGCTAGGCACTGAAGTAGCCAGGAACCAAGGCTGATGCTGCCCCTCACGGTCCCTTGGCAGCCCCTTCTCAGCCCCACCAACACCGGGGCTCTGTGCCTGTTCTCCCACCTAACCTCAACCCAGCCCTGACCCTCATCAGGGCAAAGCTTCGAAGCGGCCACACTCCACATGGGGCTTCGCATTGAGATAGCCAGGAATCAAGGCTGATGCCGGACCTCGCCTTCCGTTTGCAGTCCCTAGGCAGCCCCACCAACACCGGCGCTCTGTGTCTGTTCCCCCAGTTATCCTCGACATATCCCTTCTCCTCATCAGGGCCAAGCTCCGAAGCGGCCACCCACCACATGGGGCTCTGGGGCAGACGTGGCCAGGAATGAAGGCTGATGCTGGCCCTCGTGATCTCTTGTCAGCCCCTCCTCAGCCCCACCAACCCCTGCTCCCTTCTCTTTGGTCTCCCACCTAAACATCAACCTACATCTTACCTTCAGCAGAGCCAGGCTCTGAAACGTCTACCCACCAGATGGCGCTCCAACACAGAGGGAACCAAGATGACTGGCGTTCCTTGCACTCGCCTGCCCCGGCAGCCCTTTGAGGTCCCCACCACCACCGGGGCTAGGCGCTTGCCGTAGCACTCAACCGTCAACCTTGCCGCAGCCCAACTGCAAAGCAGACAAGCGCCCCGTCGAGCTCCCACACACGTTTTGCCAGGACTGAAATATGTTCGCAGTGCTCACCTTCCCTTTACAGCCCCTTCTCAGCTGCCCAGCACCCAGCCATCTCCAGCACCGCAAATGCGCAACATCCAGCACACCTAGCACCCCTTGGGATCTTTGGCAGTGCTTGGTGCTGGGCATGTGTAGGTGCTGGGTCGTGGGGGTACTGTGTGCTAGGCCCTGAGTGGAGTGGGTTCTGGACAGGTCTGGGTGCTGCGGTTGCTGGGTGTTGGGCATATCTGGGTGCTCGCCATGTCCCTGTGCTGGGCACTGGGAGGATTTGGTGCTGGGAATGGGCAGGCGATGATCGTGCCTGGGTGGTGGATGCGGGCTACAGGCAGTGCTGGGCACTGGCTGCGCTGGGTGCTGGTCATTGGGGGTACTGGGTTCTAGGCACTGGGCATGCGGGGTGCTGGACATCTCTGGGTGCTGAGCATGTCCAAGTGATGGGTCCGGGGCACTGGGACTGCTGGGCAGTGGGGGTGCTGGGGACTATGCATATCAGGGTGCTGGGCATGCCTGTGTACTGAGTGCTTGGCGCTGGGTTCTGGATGCTGGCTGGTGGGCATTGTCTGTGTGCTGGTTATTGGGCACTGGCGGTGGTAGGCATGGGAGTGCTTGTTGCTGGGCATTTTCTGATCCTGGCTGTTGGGGGCGCTGAGCACTGGGCATGTCTGGGTGATGGATGGAGGGAGTTTTGGGTGCTGGGCACTAGGGGTGCTGGCTAGTGGGTATGTCCGTGTGCTGGGTATGTCCATATGCCGGATGCTGTGCGCTGGGGATGCTGGGCACTGGGGTTAGCGGGTGCTGTGCACTGGGGTTGCTGGGTGCTGGGCAGCGCGACTGCTGGGGGCTGGGAGTGCTGGGTACTATGCATAAGCGGGTGCAGGGTATGTCTTGCTGCTGGATGGTGGGTTCTGGGGCTACTGGGAGCTGGGGGTATTGGGTGCTGGGCACTGGGGTTGCTGGGTGCTAAGTCCTGTGGGTGCTGGTTGCTGGGCCCTGGGAGTGCTGGGTACTATGCATAAGCGGGTGCAGGGTGTGTCTCGCTGCTGGGTGCTGGGGGTATTGGGTGTTGGCCACTGGGGTGTTGGGTGCTGGGCATGTCCTCGTCCTTGGCATGACTGATGCTGGGCACTGGGGGTACTGGCTGCTGGGAGCTAGGGGTGCTGGCTTTGGGCATTTCAGTTGCTGGACATGACCAGGTGCTGGGCATGTGCGGATGCTGTGTGCTCGGCACTTGGGGTTCTGGGTGGTCGGCGGTGAGGGTGCTGGACGCTGGGGATGCTGGCTGTTGCGGTGCTGGGTGCTGGGCCCTGGGGCTGCTGAGTGGTGGGCATGTCCAGGTGCTGTTTGTTGGCGGTTGGGGTGCTGGGTTGTGCGCCTGTCCAGGAGTTAGTGCTGGGCCCTGGGGGTGCTGTGTATGTCCGAGTGCTGGGCATGTCTGGATGCTGGGTAAACGGGTTCTTGGGCTGTGGAGGTGTTGGGTATGCTGGTTTCTGGGCACTGGGGAGGTGCTGGCTGCGAGACCTGTATGGTGGTGGGTGTTTGGTGTACTGGGTGCAGGGCGCTGGGCGTGCTGGGTGCTGGGCATGTCTGGGTGCTACGTGCTGATCACTGGGGATGTTGGGGGCTGGTTTGCTGTGTTCTGGTGTGTAGCGTGCTGGGCATGTTTGGGTGCTGGGCATGTCCAGGTGCTGGGGGTGGTGGTCCCTGGGGGTGCTGTGTGCTGGGCATGTCCGGGGGGTGGGTTGGGCAGTGGGGTTGCTGGGTGCTGGGAATGTGCGGGTGCTGGGGGCTGGGCCCTGAGGTTGATGGGGGCTGGGCACTCGGGTTGCTGGGTGCTGGCTGGTGCGGTTGCGGGGCCCTGGTGTTGCTGGGTACTATGCATAACTGAGTGCAAGGTATCTCTTGGTGCTGGAGGTACTGGGTGCTGGGCATATCCGGTGCTGGGCCTGTGCTCTGGAGTTGCTGGGTTCTGTGCTCGGGGGGTGCTTGTTTCTTGGCACGTGCGTGTGCTGTGTGCTCTTCCCTGGTTGTGCTGGGTATGTGTGGGTGTTGGGCAGTGTGGGTGCTGTGTGGTGGGCGCTGGGCATGTCTGGGTGCTGGGTGATGGGCACTGGAGGTTCTGGGCGATGGGGAGCAGGGAAGCTGCCTGCTAGGCATGTCTGAGTGCTGGGCATGTCCGGGTGCTGGGTACTGTGCGCTGGCAGTGGTGGGCGGTGGTGGTGCTGAGTGCTGGGCGTGTCCGGGTGCTAGGCAATGGCGGTGCTGGGTGCTTGGCGCTGGGGGTGATGGTCTTTGGGTGTGCTGGGTGCTGGGCATGTCCCTGTGCTGGGTGGTGGGGGTGCTGGGCATGTGCGGGTGTTGGTTGCCGGGCCCTGGGTGTACTGGGTGCTGGACGCTGGGGTGGTTGGTTTCTGGGTGCTGGGGCTGCTGGGTTCTGTGCCCCTGTGTTGCTGGGTGCTGAGCATGTCCGGGTGCTGGCCATGTCTAAGCGCAGCGTGCTGGGCACCGGGTGCTGGGGGGTGGGGGTGCTGGATGCTGAGTGTTGGGTATGCTGGTTTCCGGGCACTGGGCGGAAGTGTGTGAGACCTGTGGGTGTGTTGTATGGTGGGTGTTTGGGGTGCTGAGTGCTGCAGGTGCTGGGCATGTCCAGGTGCTATGTGCTGATCACTGGGGTTCTTGGGGGCTGGTTTGCTGTGTTCTGGTGTGTTGGGCGCTGGGCATGTTTGTCTGGGTGCTGGGCATGTCTGGGTGCTGGGTACTGGGAACTGGCAGTGCGGGGCGGTGCGGGTGCTGTGTGCTGGGCATGTCGGGGTGCTGGGTACTGGGCAGTGGGAGTGCTGGGTGCTAGGTACTGGGGGTGCTGGGCCCTGGCATTGCTCGGCAATATGCAAAACTGAGTGCAGGGTATGTCTTGGTGCTGGATGCTTGGTGCTGGAGGTACCGGGTGCTGGGCATATGCAGTGCTGGGTGTTGGGCATATCCGGTGCTGGGTGGCTGTGCTGGGGTTGCTGGGTGCTGTGCTGTGAGGGTGCTGGATTCCTGGCATGTGCGTGTACTGTGTGCTGGGCCCTGGTTGTGCTGGGTATGTGTGGGTGCTGGGTGTTGGGCACTGGGGGGGGGTGGTGCTAGGTGCTGGGCATGTCCAGGTGCTGAGCAATGGTGGTGCTGGGTGCTTGGCGCTGGGGGTGGTGGTACCTGGGGCTGCTGTGTGCTGGGCACGTCGGGGTGCTGGGTTTTGGGCGGTGGGGGTGCTGGGTGCTGGGCGTGTGCGTGTGTTGGTTGCTGGACCCTGGCGTGCTGGGCGCTGGGGCTATCGGTTACCGGGTGCTGGGGGTGCTGGGTTCAATGCAGCGTATGCAGGTCCTGGGCAGTGGGTGTGCTGGAAGCTGGGTGTTGGGTATGCTGGTTCCTGCCACTGCGGGTGCTGGGTGTGAGACTTGTGGGCGTGCTGGATGGTGGGTGTTTGGTGTGCACCCTCACTGCCCACCACCCAGAACCCCAAGTGCCGAGCACACAGCATCCGGACGTGCCCAGCACCTGCACACGCCCAGCACCCACAAGACCCAACAACCAGCACTGGTCATGACCAGTACCTGGAAATGCCCACAGCCAGCACCCCTAGCTCCCCGCACCCAGCACTCCCAGGGCCCAGCACGAATTCCCGGACATGCGCACAACCCAGCACACCCACCGCCAACACACAGCATCGAGACATGCCCAGCAGCCCCAGTGCCCAGCATCCACCAGCAAGACATACCCTGCACCCAATTATGCATGGTATCCAGCACTCCCAGGGCCCAGCAACCAGTAGCCCCAGTACCTCGGCTCGCTTCTGTAATTCTACACAATGAAGACTTGTGGCTTAGAAGTTAGGGAACTAGCAGGTGTGGTGTTTGCAGGTGTGTAGAATTGTAGTCTAAATCGTGTCTCCTGGAAGCAGTGTTAGACTCTAGTGAAGAGTAACCTTGGAAACGAGAACCGTAAACAAAGGTAGTCCAGACGTGGCTCGGAGACAAACCTCGACCTTATAAGGAAAGAAAGGAACAGGTTCACAAAGAGTTCACGACCCCGCCGACCACCACAGACCACCCGAGACCCTCAAGGAGACCCTAAAGGTTTTAGTGCGCATGTGTCTAGGATGATGTAATATTATAATCGGTTCTCGGAAATTTAAGGAATATGTAAAAGAGAAACTGAAAATATGTATGAGAAGCATGGATACAAACAGAAAGGTGATTAGACCTGGTGTGCTTCATTTGTGGCAAGTCCACCGAGCACCCAGGCCTGAATAAAACAATCTCTCTCCTGAGCGTGTGGAATTGGTTCCTTGTGGAGGGATTTTTATTAAATAACGGTCATCCTATGAACATTCCAAGCACTGAGGATTTGTTAGTAATAGTAGAAGGCTGCTAAAGAGCAATTGTAGTTTTAGAGTCTCTGAAGTGATAGTAGAGTAGGAAAAACAGGCTGAGGAATGTAAATATCAGTAGATTATGTAACGGAATGCAGGCGCAGGAAGCGTTCGCGTGGACACCTGCTTTTGACCAATCTGTGTATGTTAAGATTCGTGTGCTTGCTGACTGTAAACCAATAGAGGATTCGGAGGTGCGCGTGTTACTGTGGCTAGCTTATAAAAGTAGCACAATATCTTGAAATAAAGGAGAATGACCATACCCACATTGGGACTCCTCATTACTCCGGGAACGCGCTCCTATTCCGACCCATGGTCACTCCAACAGTTCCTTCCACGCCGGGCACGAATCCGCTTTTCGGACAACACCTAGCCCCCAGCACCCGCACCAGCAGCACCAGCAAGCCCAGTGCCCAGCACACAGCAACCTCAGGGCCCAGCACCCAGCCGTGCCCGCCACCCGGACATGCCCAGCACCCAGCAACCCCAGTGCACAACACCCAGCACCCCCAGCGCCCAGAAACCAACACACGCACACACCCAGCACGCCCACCGCCCAAAACCCAGCAGCCCAACATGCCCAGCACACAGCACCACCACCGCCACCACCCCCACTGCCCAGTACCCAGCACCCACACATGCCCAGCACCCAGACATGCCCAGCACACAGCACCACCACCGCCCACTGCCCAGTACCCAGCACCCACACATGCCCAGCACTCAGACATGCCCAGCAGGCAGCTTCTCTGCTGCCCACCGCCCAGCATCCCGACCGCCCAGCACCCAGACATGCCCAGGCCCCGCCACACAGCACTCACACTGCCCAACACCCAGCACTCACACATACCCGGCACAACCAGGGCCCAGCACACAGCACACGCACATGTCAGGAATCCAGCACCCTCACAGCACAGCACCCAGCAACCCCAGCACAGCCACCCAGCACCGCATATGCCCAGCACCTAGCACCGCATATGCCCAACACCCAGCACCCAGTACCTCCAGTACCCAGCATCCAGCACCAAGACATACCCTGCACTCAGTTATGTATAGTAGCCAGCAATACCAGGGCCCAGCACCCCAGTACCTAGAACCCAACACTGCCACTGCCCAACACCCACCACCCGGACGTGCCCAGCACACAGCACCCCCACTGCCCCACACAGCCAGCGCCCAGTACCCAGCACCCAGAAATGCCCAGCACCCAAACATGCCCAGCACTCAACACACCACTGCCCAGATCCCAGCAAACCAGCCCCCAACATCGCCAGTGATCAGCACATAGCACCCGGAATGCCCAGCACCCAGCACCTGCAGCGCTCAGCATCCACCACCCCCAGTGCTCTGTACTCAGCACACCAAACACCTACCATCCAGCACCCCCACACGTCTCACACCCAGCACCCCCAGTGCTCTGTACTCAGCACACCAAACACCCACCATCCAGCTCCCCCACCACCCAGCACCCCCAGTGCGCAGTACCCCGCACCCAGACATGCCCAGCACCCGGACATACACAGCACTCAGCACTGTCCTGCTTCCGGCTGGGACAGAGTTAACTTTCTTCCCAGTAGCTTGGGGGGTGTGCTGGCTTTTGGGTTTGGTGTGAGAGGAGCGTTGATGGCCCCTTAATGCTTTGGCTGTTGCTGGGCGGTGCTTGCACCGGGAGACTTTTGTTCTCTCTTTTCGGCCTCCCACAGGAAGCTCGGGGGGGGGTGGGGGGTGGCGGGGGGGGGGAGCACAGCCGGGGTAGTTGACCTAGCTGGCCAATGGGGTATTCTATAGCATGTGACATCCTGCTCAGTATAAAAAATGGGAGGGGGCGGCAGGGGGGAAACGACACCCCCTCCCCCCGCCCCAGTTCATGACACGCGGTCGGCAGTGGTGAGCAGTTGCATTCTGCATTGCCTGCTTTGTATCGTCTGTTGTTGTTGTTGCTCTCATTGTTATTATTACTGTTCTACTTCGTTTTATTTCAACCATTAAACTGTTTTTATCTCAACCCGGGAGTTTTCCTATTTGTGCCCTCCCGATTCTCTCCCCAATCCCACGGGGTGGGGGGGGAGGTGAGCCAGTGGCTGCGTGGGGTTTATTTGCTGGCTGGGGTTAAACCAACACATGCACCCATCATACCCTCCACCCAGCACTGGCAGGGCCCAGCACTGATTCCCACACATGCACACAACCCAGCACACGCACCGCCAATGCACAGCACCTCGACATGCCCAGCAGCCCTGGAGCCCAGCACACAGCACCCAGCAGCCCCAGCACCAGGACATGACAAGAAGCCAGTCCCCGCAGTGCCCAACAACCCACGGCTGAGCAACGGAACATGCCTAGCACCAGGCACCACCAATGTGTGAACATCTTTCAGTCCTGCCTGTTAGTTTATGGGAGCCCGAAGAAGGGATCGACTGCTTTGCAGTTGGGCTGTGGTAAGGTTGCTGGTTGGGTGGTAGAGCGAGAGCAGCTCCCTCGGAAAGGCCTGCCACCAAAGGCAAGAGCCAGAAACAGCTTCAATCCTGGTTCTTTCTGTGTTGGAGCGCCCTCTGGTGGGAAGCCGTTTACGAAAAGGGCTCGAGAGATGGTAAGGCAAAGGTTGATATTTAGGTTTGAGAATAAGGGAGAGGGGTGGTGGGACCGGGAAGGGTCCCGTGGTGGGTCCATGTGGTGGGTGGCGTTAACTAATGCAGAAGGATCTCGTTATCTACGCAGAACCTCAAACTATCCCTTATCCTCCTCAGAGGCAAGTTCCGAAACGGCCACCCACCTCCTACGGCTCAGGCACAGAAATAGCCAGGAATCAAGGACGATGCTGGCCCTCACGATCTCTTGGCAGCCACTTCTCAGCCCCATCAACACCGTGGCACTGTACCTCTGCTCGCACCTAACAGCGACCTATCCCTTACCCTCATCAGGGCCAAGCTCCGAAGTGGCCACCCACCACATAGAGCTAGGCACTGAAGTAGCAAGGAACCAAGGTGGATGCTGGCCCTCACGGTCTCTTGGGGGCCCCTTCTCAGCCCCACCAACACCGGGGCTCTGTCGCTGTTCTCCCACTTATCCTCGACATATCCCTTACCCTCCCCAGGGCCACCTCCGAAGCGGCCACCCTCCACATGGGGCTTGGCACTGAAGTAGCCAGTAAACAAGGTTGATGCTGGCTCTCACGATCACTTCGCAGCCCCTTCTCAGACGCAACAATGCCGGGGCTCTCTCTCTGTTCTCCCACCTTACCTCAACCTCGCCCAGACCCTCATCAGGGCCAAGCTCCAAAGCGGCCACCCTCCACGTGGAGCTTGGCTCTAAGGTAAGCAGAAATGCATCTTGATGCTGGCCCCCACCTTCCCTTGGTATCCCCACCAAAACCGGGGCTCTGTCTCTGTTCTCCACCTTATCCTCGACATATCCCTTACCCTCATTGGAGCCAAGCTCCGAAGAGGCCACCCTCAACATGGGGCTCAGGCACTGAGATAGCCAGGAACCAAGGCTGATGGTGGCCCTCACCTTCCATTTGTAATCCCTAGGGAGCCCCACCAACACCGTAGCTCTGTGCCTGTTCTCCCACCTAACATCAACCGAGCCCAGACCCTCATCAGGGCCAAGCTCCGAAGCGACCACTCCCCACGTGGGGCTTAGGTACTGAAGTAGCCTGGAATCAAGGTTGATGCTGGCCGTCACGATCTCTTTGCAGCCCCTTCTCAGCCCCACCAATACCGGGGCTCTGTATCTGTTCTCCCACTTAGCCTCGACAGATCCCTTACCCTCATCAGGGCAAAGCGCCGCAGCTGCCACACTCCACATGGGGCTTGGCACTGAGATAGCCAGGAATCAAGGGTGGTGCTGGCCCTCACCTTCCATTTGTAGTCCCTAGGCAAGCCCACCAACACCGGGGCTCTGTGCCTATTCTCCCTCCTAACCTCAACCGAGCCGAGACCCTCATCAGGGCCAAGCTCCAAAGCGGCCACCCTCCACGTGGAGCTTGGCACTAAGGTAAGCAGAAATGCATCTTGATGCTGGCCCCCACCTTCCCTTGGTATCCCCACCAAAACCGGGGCTCTGTCTCTGTTCTCCACCTTATCCTCAACATATCCCTTACCCTCATCGGAGCCAAGCTCCGAAGAGGCCACCCTCAACATGGGGCTCAGGCACTGAAGGGCAGCCCCGTCTCAGCCCCACCAATACCGGGGCTCTGTGTCACTGCCCCAACCTAAGAGCGACCTACCCCTTACACTCATCGGAGCCAAGCTCCGAAGAGGCCACCCTCAACATGGGGCTCAGGCACTGAAGGGCAGCCCCGTCTCAGCCCCACCAATACCGGGGCTCTGTGTCACTGCTCGCACCTAACAGCGACCTATCCCTTACCCTCATCGGAGCCAAGCTCCGAAGCGACCACTCCCCACGTGGGGCTTAGGTACTGAAGTAGCCTGGAATCAAGGTTGATGCTGGCCGTCACGATCTCTTTGCAGCCCCTTCTCAGCCCCACCAATACCGGGGCTCTGTATCTGTTCTCCCACTTAGCCTCGACAGATCCCTTACCCTCATCAGGGCAAAGCGCCGCAGCTGCCACACTCCACATGGGGCTTGGCACTGAGATAGCCAGGAATCAAGGATGGTGCTGGCCCTCACCTTCCATTTGTAGTCCCTAGGCAAGCCCACCAACACCGGGGCTCTGTGCCTATTCTCCCTCCTAACCTCAACCGAGCCGAGACCCTCATCAGGGCCAAGCTCCAAAGCGGCCACCCTCCACGTGGAGCTTGGCACTAAGGTAAGCAGAAATGCATCTTGATGCTGGCCCCCACCTTCCCTTGGTAGCCCCACCAAAACCGGGGCTCTGTCTCTGTTCTCCACCTTATCCTCAACATATCCCTTACCCTCATCGCAGCCAAGCTCCGAAGAGGCCACCCTCAACATGGGGCTCAGGCACTGAAGGGCAGCCCCGTCTCAGCCCCACCAATACCGGGGCTCTGTGTCACTGCCCGCACCTAACAGCGACCTATCCCTTACACTCATCGGAGCCAAGCTCCGAAGCGACCACTCCCCACGTGGGGCTTAGGTACTGAAGTAGCCTGGAATCAAGGTTGATGCTCGCCGTCACGATCTCTTTGCAGCCCCTTCTCAGCCCCACCAATACCGGGGCTCTGTATCTGTTCTCCCACTTAGCCTCGACAGATCCCTTACCCTCATCAGGGCAAAGCGCCGCAGCGGCCACACTCCACATGGGGCTTGGCACTGAGATAGCCAGGAATCAAGGGTGGTGCTGGCCCTCACCTTCCATTTGCAGTCCCTAGGCAAGCCCACCAAAACCGGGGCTCTGTGCCTGTTCTCCCTCCTAACCTCAACCTAGCCGAGACCCTCATCAGGGCCAAGCGCCGAAGTGGCCACCGGCCACATGGAGCTAGGCACTGAAGTAGCCAGGAACCAAGGCTGATGCTGGCCCTCACGGTCCCTGGGCAGCCCCTTCTCAGCCCCACCAACACCGGGGCTCTGTGCCTGTTCTCCCTCCTAACCTCAACCTAGCCGAGACCCTCATCAGGGCCAAGCGCCGAAGTGGCCACCGGCCACATGGAGCTAGGCACTGAAGTAGCCAGGAACCAAGGCTGATGCTGGCCCTCACGGTCCCTTGGCAGCCCCTTCTCAGCCCCACCAACACCGGGGCTCTGTGCCTGTTCTCCCACCTAACCTCAACCGAGCCCTGACCCTCATCAGGGCCAAGCTCCGAAGCGGCCACCCTCCACGTGGAGCTTGGCACTAAGGTAAGCAGAAATCCAGCTTGATGCTGGCCCTCACCTTCCCTTGGTAGCCCCACCAAAACCGGGGCTCTGTCTCTGTTCTCCACCTTATCCTCAACATATCCCTTACCCTCATCGCAGCCAAGCTCCGAAGAGGCCACCCTCAACATGGGGCTCAGGCACTGAAGGGCAGCCCCGTCTCAGCCCCACCAATACCGGGGCTCTGTGTCTCTGCTCGCACCTAACAGCGACCTATCCCTTACACTCATCGGAGCCAAGCTCCGAAGCGACCACTCCCCACGTGGGGCTTAGGTACTGAAGTAGCCTGGAATCAAGGTTGATGCTGGCCCTCACGATCTCTTTGCAGCCCCTTCTCAGCCCCAACAATACCGGGGCTCTGTATCTGTTCTCCCACTTAGCCTCGACAGATCCCTTACCCTCATCAGGGCAAAGCGCCGCAGCGGCCACACTCCACATGGGGCTTGGCACTGAGATAGCCAGGAATCAAGGGTGGTGCTGGCCTTCACCTTCCATTTGTAGTCCCTAGGCAAGCCCACCAACACCGGGGCTCTCTGCCTCTTCTCCCTCCTAACCTCAACCTAGCCGAGAACCTCATCAGGGCCAAGCTCCGAAGCGGCCACCCTCCACGTGGAGCTTGGCACTAAGGTAAGCAGAAATCCAGCTTGATGCTGGCCCCCACCTTCCCTTGGTAGCCCCACCAAAACCGGGGCTCTGTCTCTGTTCTCCACCTTATCCTCGACATATCCCTTACCCTCATCGGAGCCAAGCTCCGAAGAGGCCACCCTCAACATGGGGCTCAGGCACTGAAGGGCAGCCCCGTCTCAGCCCCACCAATACCGGGGCTCTGTGTCTCTGCTCGCACCTAAGAGCGACCTATCCCTTACCCTCATCGGAGCCAAGCTCCGAAGAGGCCACCCTCAACATGGGGCTCAGGCACTGAAGGGCAGCCCCGTCTCAGCCCCACCAATACCGGGGCTCTGTGTCACTGCTCGCACCTAACAAGCGACCTATCCCTTACCCTCATCGGAGCCAAGCTCCGAAGCGGCCACTCCCCACGTGGGGCTTAGGTACTGAAGTAGCCTGGAATCAAGGTTGATGCTCGCCGTCACGATCTCTTTGCAGCCCCTTCTCAGCCCCAACAATACCGGGGCTCTGTATCTGTTCTCCCACTTAGCCTCGACAGATCCCTTACCCTCATCAGGGCAAAGCGCCGCAGCGGCCACACTCCACATGGGGCTTGGCACTGAGATAGCCAGGAATCAAGGGTGGTGCTGGCCCTCACCTTCCATTTGCAGTCCCTAGGCAAGCCCACCAACACCGGGGCTCTGTGCCTGTTCTCCCTCCTAACCTCAACCTAGCCGAGACCCTCATCAGGGCCAAGCTCCGAAGTGGCCACCGGCCACATGGAGCTAGGCACTGAAGTAGCCAGGAACCAAGGCTGATGCTGGCCCTCACGGTCCCTTGGCAGCCCCTTCTCAGCCCCACCAACACCGGCGCTCTGTGTCTGTTCCCCCAGTTATCCTCGACATATCCCTTCTCCTCATCAGGGCCAAGCTCCGAAGCGGCCACCCACCACATGGGGCTCTGGGGCAGACGTGGCCAGGAATGAAGGCTGATGCTGGCCCTCGTGATCTCTTGTCAGCCCCTCCTCAGCCCCACCAACCCCTGCTCCCTTCTCTTTGGTCTCCCACCTAAACATCAACCTACATCTTACCTTCAGCAGAGCCAGGCTCTGAAACGTCTACCCACCAGATGGCGCTCCAACACAGAGGGAACCAAGATGACTGGCGTTCGTTGCACTCGCCTGCCCCGGCAGCCCTTTGAGGTCCCCACCACCACCGGGGCTAGGCGCTTGCCGTAGCACTCAACCGTCAACCTTGCCGCAGCCCAACTGCAAAGCAGACAAGCGCCCCGTCGAGCTCCCACACACGTTTTGCCAGGACTGAAATATGTTCGCGGTGCTCACCTTCCCTTTACAGCCCCTTCTCAGCTGCCCAGCACCCAGCCATCTCCAGCACCGCAAATGCGCAACATCCAGCACACCTAGCACCCCTTGGGATCTTTGGCAGTGCTTGGTGCTGGGCATGTGTCGGTGCTGGGTCGTGGGGGTACTGTGTGCTAGGCCCTGAGTGGAGTGGGTTCTGGACAGGTCTGGGTGCTGCGGTTGCTGGGTGTTGGGCATATCTGGGTGCTCGCCATGTCCCTGTGCTGGGCACTGGGAGGATTTGGTGCTGGGAATGGGCAGGCGATGATCGTGCCTGGGTGGTGGATGCGGGCTACAGGCAGTGCTGGGCACTGGCTGCGCTGGGTGCTGGTCATTGGGGGTACTGGGTTCTAGGCACTGGGCATGCGGGGTGCTGGACATCTCTGGGTGCTGAGCATGTCCAAGTGATGGGTCCGGGGCACTGGGACTGCTGGGCAGTGGGGGTGCTGGGGACTATGCATATCAGGGTGCTGGGCATGCCTGTGTACTGAGTGCTTGGCGCTGGGTTCTGGATGCTGGCTGGTGGGCATTGTCTGTGTGCTGGTTATTGGGCACTGGCGGTGGTAGGCATGGGAGTGCTTGTTGCTGGGCATTTTCTGATCCTGGCTGTTGGGGGCGCTGAGCACTGGGCATGTCTGGGTGATGGATGGAGGGAGTTTTGGGTGCTGGGCACTAGGGGTGCTGGCTAGTGGGTATGTCCGTGTGCTGGGTATGTCCATATGCCGGATGCTGTGCGCTGGGGATGCTGGGCACTGGGGTTAGCGGGTGCTGTGCACTGGGGTTGCTGGGTGCTGGGCAGCGCGACTGCTGGGGGCTGGGAGTGCTGGGTACTATGCATAAGCGGGTGCAGGGTATGTCTTGCTGCTGGATGGTGGGTTCTGGGGCTACTGGGAGCTGGGGGTATTGGGTGCTGGGCACTGGGGTTGCTGGGTGCTAAGTCCTGTGGGTGCTGGTTGCTGGGCCCTGGGAGTGCTGGGTACTATGGATAAGCGGGTGCAGGGTATGTCTCGCTGCTGGGTGCTGGGGGTATTGGGTGTTGGCCACTGGGGTGTTGGGTGCTGGGCATGTCCTCGTCCTTGGCATGACTGATGCTGGGCACTGGGGGTACTGGCTGCTGGGAGCTAGGGGTGCTGGCTTTGGGCATTTCAGTTGCTGGACATGACCAGGTGCTGGGCATGTGCGGATGCTGTGTGCTCGGCACTTGGGGTTCTGGGTGGTCGGCGGTGAGGGTGCTGGACGCTGGGGATGCTGGCTGTTGCGGTGCTGGGTGCTGGGCCCTGGGGCTGCTGAGTGGTGGGCATGTCCAGGTGCTGTTTGTTGGCGGTTGGGGTGCTGGGTTGTGCGCCTGTCCAGGAGTTAGTGCTGGGCCCTGGGGGTGCTGTGTATGTCCGAGTGCTGGGCATGTCTGGATGCTGGGTAAACGGGTTCTTGGGCTGTGGAGGTGTTGGGTATGCTGGTTTCTGGGCACTGGGGAGGTGCTGGCTGCGAGACCTGTATGGTGGTGGGTGTTTGGTGTACTGGGTGCAGGGCGCTGGGCGTGCTGGGTGCTGGGCATGTCTGGGTGCTACGTGCTGATCACTGGGGATGTTGGGGGCTGGTTTGCTGTGTTCTGGTGTGTAGCGTGCTGGGCATGTTTGGGTGCTGGGCATGTCCAGGTGCTGGGGGTGGTGGTCCCTGGGGGTGCTGTGTGCTGGGCATGTCCGGGGGGTGGGTTGGGCAGTGGGGTTGCTGGGTGCTGGGAATGTGCGGGTGCTGGGGGCTGGGCCCTGAGGTTGATGGGGGCTGGGCACTCGGGTTGCTGGGTGCTGGCTGGTGCGGTTGCGGGGCCCTGGTGTTGCTGGGTACTATGCATAACTGAGTGCAAGGTATCTCTTGGTGCTGGAGGTACTGGGTGCTGGGCACATCCGGTGCTGGGCCTGTGCTCTGGAGTTGCTGGGTTCTGTGCTCGGGGGGTGCTTGTTTCTTGGCACGTGCGTGTGCTGTGTGCTCTTCCCTGGTTGTGCTGGGTATGTGTGGGTGTTGGGCAGTGTGGGTGCTGTGTGGTGGGCGCTGGGCATGTCTGGGTGCTGGGTGATGGGCACTGGAGGTTCTGGGCGATGGGGAGCAGGGAAGCTGCCTGCTAGGCATGTCTGAGTGCTGGGCATGTCCGGGTGCTGGGTACTGTGCGCTGGCAGTGGTGGGCGGTGGTGGTGCTGAGTGCTGGGCGTGTCCGGGTGCTAGGCAATGGCGGTGCTGGGTGCTTGGCGCTGGGGGTGATGGTCTTTGGGTGTGCTGGGTGCTGGGCATGTCCCTGTGCTGGGTGGTGGGGGTGCTGGGCATGTGCGGGTGTTGGTTGCCGGGCCCTGGGTGTACTGGGTGCTGGACGCTGGGGTGGTTGGTTTCTGGGCGCTGGGGCTGCTGGGTTCTGTGCCCCTGTGTTGCTGGGTGCTGAGCATGTCCGGGTGCTGGCCATGTCTAAGCGCAGCGTGCTGGGCACTGGGTGCTGGGGGGTGGGGGTGCTGGATGCTGAGTGTTGGGTATGCTGGTTTCCGGGCACTGGGCGGAAGTGTGTGAGACCTGTGGGTGTGTTGTATGGTGGGTGTTTGGGGTGCTGAGTGCTGCAGGTGCTGGGCATGTCCAGGTGCTATGTGCTGATCACTGGGGTTCTTGGGGGCTGGTTTGCTGTGTTCTGGTGTGTTGGGCGCTGGGCATGTTTGTCTGGGTGCTGGGCATGTCTGGGTGCTGGGTACTGGGAACTGGCAGTGCGGGGCGGTGCGGGTGCTGTGTGCTGGGCATGTCGGGGTGCTGGGTACTGGGCAGTGGGAGTGCTGGGTGCTAGGTACTGGGGGTGCTGGGCCCTGGCATTGCTCGGCAATATGCAAAACTGAGTGCAGGGTATGTCTTGGTGCTGGATGCTTGGTGCTGGAGGTACCGGGTGCTGGGCATATGCAGTGCTGGGTGTTGGGCATATCCGGTGCTGGGTGGCTGTGCTGGGGTTGCTGGGTGCTGTGCTGTGAGGGTGCTGGATTCCTGGCATGTGCGTGTACTGTGTGCTGGGCCCTGGTTGTGCTGGGTATGTGTGGGTGCTGGGTGTTGGGCACTGGGGGGGGGTGGTGCTAGGTGCTGGGCATGTCCAGGTGCTGAGCAATGGTGGTGCTGGGTGCTTGGCGCTGGGGGTGGTGGTACCTGGGGCTGCTGTGTGCTGGGCACGTCGGGGTGCTGGGTTTTGGGCGGTGGGGGTGCTGGGTGCTGGGCGTGTGCGTGTGTTGGTTGCTGGACCCTGGCGTGCTGGGCGCTGGGGCTATCGGTTACCGGGTGCTGGGGGTGCTGGGTTCAATGCAGCGTATGCAGGTCCTGGGCAGTGGGTGTGCTGGAAGCTGGGTGTTGGGTATGCTGGTTCCTGCCACTGCGGGTGCTGGGTGTGAGACTTGTGGGCGTGCTGGATGGTGGGTGTTTGGTGTGCACCCTCACTGCCCACCACCCAGAACCCCAAGTGCCGAGCACACAGCATCCGGACGTGCCCAGCACCTGCACACGCCCAGCACCCACAAGACCCAACAACCAGCACTGGTCATGACCAGTACCTGGAAATGCCCACAGCCAGCACCCCTAGCTCCCCGCACCCAGCACTCCCAGGGCCCAGCACGAATTCCCGGACATGCGCACAACCCAGCACACCCACCGCCAACACACAGCATCGAGACATGCCCAGCAGCCCCAGTGCCCAGCATCCACCAGCAAGACATACCCTGCACCCAATTATGCATGGTATCCAGCACTCCCAGGGCCCAGCAACCAGTAGCCCCAGTACCTCGGCTCGCTTCTGTAATTCTACACAATGAAGACTTGTGGCTTAGAAGTTAGGGAACTAGCAGGTGTGGTGTTTGCAGGTGTGTAGAATTGTAGTCTAAATCGTGTCTCCTGGAAGCAGTGTTAGACTCTAGTGAAGAGTAACCTTGGAAACGAGAACCGTAAACAAAGGTAGTCCAGACGTGGCTCGGAGACAAACCTCGACCTTATAAGGAAAGAAAGGAACAGGTTCACAAAGAGTTCACGACCCCGCCGACCACCACAGACCACCCGAGACCCTCAAGGAGACCCTAAAGGTTTTAGTGCGCATGTGTCTAGGATGATGTAATATTATAATCGGTTCTCGGAAATTTAAGGAATATGTAAAAGAGAAACTGAAAATATGTATGAGAAGCATGGATACAAACAGAAAGGTGATTAGACCTGGTGTGCTTCATTTGTGGCAAGTCCACCGAGCACCCAGGCCTGAATAAAACAATCTCTCTCCTGAGCGTGTGGAATTGGTTCCTTGTGGAGGGATTTTTATTAAATAACGGTCATCCTATGAACATTCCAAGCACTGAGGATTTGTTAGTAATAGTAGAAGGCTGCTAAAGAGCAATTGTAGTTTTAGAGTCTCTGAAGTGATAGTAGAGTAGGAAAAACAGGCTGAGGAATGTAAATATCAGTAGATTATGTAACGGAATGCAGGCGCAGGAAGCGTTCGCGTGGACACCTGCTTTTGACCAATCTGTGTATGTTAAGATTCGTGTGCTTGCTGACTGTAAACCAATAGAGGATTCGGAGGTGCGCGTGTTACTGTGGCTAGCTTATAAAAGTAGCACAATATCTTGAAATAAAGGAGAATGACCATACCCACATTGGGACTCCTCATTACTCCGGGAACGCGCTCCTATTCCGACCCATGGTCACTCCAACAGTTCCTTCCACGCCGGGCACGAATCCGCTTTTCGGACAACACCTAGCCCCCAGCACCCGCACCAGCAGCACCAGCAAGCCCAGTGCCCAGCACACAGCAACCTCAGGGCCCAGCACCCAGCCGTGCCCGCCACCCGGACATGCCCAGCACCCAGCAACCCCAGTGCACAACACCCAGCACCCCCAGCGCCCAGAAACCAACACACGCACACACCCAGCACGCCCACCGCCCAAAACCCAGCAGCCCAACATGCCCAGCACACAGCACCACCACCGCCACCACCCCCACTGCCCAGTACCCAGCACCCACACATGCCCAGCACCCAGACATGCCCAGCACACAGCACCACCACCGCCCACTGCCCAGTACCCAGCACCCACACATGCCCAGCACTCAGACATGCCCAGCAGGCAGCTTCTCTGCTGCCCACCGCCCAGCATCCCGACCGCCCAGCACCCAGACATGCCCAGGCCCCGCCACACAGCACTCACACTGCCCAACACCCAGCACTCACACATACCCGGCACAACCAGGGCCCAGCACACAGCACACGCACATGTCAGGAATCCAGCACCCTCACAGCACAGCACCCAGCAACCCCAGCACAGCCACCCAGCACCGCATATGCCCAGCACCTAGCACCGCATATGCCCAACACCCAGCACCCAGTACCTCCAGTACCCAGCATCCAGCACCAAGACATACCCTGCACTCAGTTATGTATAGTAGCCAGCAATACCAGGGCCCAGCACCCCAGTACCTAGAACCCAACACTGCCACTGCCCAACACCCACCACCCGGACGTGCCCAGCACACAGCACCCCCACTGCCCCACACAGCCAGCGCCCAGTACCCAGCACCCAGAAATGCCCAGCACCCAAACATGCCCAGCACTCAACACACCACTGCCCAGATCCCAGCAAACCAGCCCCCAACATCGCCAGTGATCAGCACATAGCACCCGGAATGCCCAGCACCCAGCACCTGCAGCGCTCAGCATCCACCACCCCCAGTGCTCTGTACTCAGCACACCAAACACCTACCATCCAGCACCCCCACACGTCTCACACCCAGCACCCCCAGTGCTCTGTACTCAGCACACCAAACACCCACCATCCAGCTCCCCCACCACCCAGCACCCCCAGTGCGCAGTACCCCGCACCCAGACATGCCCAGCACCCGGACATACACAGCACTCAGCACTGTCCTGCTTCCGGCTGGGACAGAGTTAACTTTCTTCCCAGTAGCTTGGGGGGTGTGCTGGCCTTTTGGGTTTGGTGTGAGAGGAGCGTTGATGGCCCCTTAATGCTTTGGCTGTTGCTGGGCGGTGCTTGCACCGGGAGACTTTTGTTCTCTCTTTTCGGCCTCCCACAGGAAGCTCGGGGGGGGGTGGGGGGTGGCGGGGGGGGGGAGCACAGCCGGGGTAGTTGACCTAGCTGGCCAATGGGGTATTCTATAGCATGTGACATCCTGCTCAGTATAAAAAATGGGAGGGGGCGGCAGGGGGGAAACGACACCCCCTCCCCCCGCCCCAGTTCATGACACGCGGTCGGCAGTGGTGAGCAGTTGCATTCTGCATTGCCTGCTTTGTATCGTCTGTTGTTGTTGTTGCTCTCATTGTTATTATTACTGTTCTACTTCGTTTTATTTCAACCATTAAACTGTTTTTATCTCAACCCGGGAGTTTTCCTACTTGTGCCCTCCCGATTCTCTCCCCCATCCCACAGGGTGGCGGGGGGGAGGAGAGCCAGCGGCTGCGTGGGGTTTATTTGCAGGCTGGGGTTAAACCACGACATGCACCCATCATACCCTCCACCCAGCACCCCCAGGGCCCAGCACTCATTCCCAGACATGCGCACAACCTAGCACACCCACCGCCAACACACAGCCCCTGGACATGCCCAGCACCCAGCAGCCCCACTGCCCAGCACCGCATTGCCCAGCATCCCCAGCGCCCAGCACCCTCACTGCCCACCACCCAGAACAACAAGTGCCGAGCACACAGCATCCGGACATGCCCAGCACCGGGGCACACCCAGCACCCACAAGACCCAGCACCCGGTCATGACCAGCAACTGGAAATGCCCACAGCCAGCACGTCTAGCTCCCAGCAGCCACCAACCCCAGTGCCTAGCACTCAGCACCCAGTCGTGCCAAGCACCCAACACCCCGGTGCTCAGCACCCTGCACCCGGTCGTGTCCAGGGCCCACCACACAGCACCCACACTGCCCAACACCCAGCACCCACACATACCCGGCACAACCAGGGCCCAGCACACAGCCCACGCACGTGCCAGGAATCCAGCATCCCCAGAGCACAGCACCCAGCAACCCCAGCACAGCCACCCAGCACCGCATATGCCCAGCATGAAGCACCGCATATGCCCACAACCCAGCACCCAGTAGCTCCAGCACCAGGCATCCAGCACCAAGACATACCCTGCACTCAGTTATGCAGAGTACCTAGCAATACCGGGCCCAGCACCCCAGTACCTAGCACCCAACACTCCCACTGCCCAACACCCACCACCCGGACATGCCCAGCACACAGCACCCCCACCACCCCACACCGCCAGCGCCCAGTATGCAGCACCCAGAAATGCCCAGCACCCAAACATGCCCAGCACTCAACACACCACTGCCCAGATCCCAGCAAACCAGCCCCCAACATCGCCAGTGATCAGCACATAGCACCCGGAATGCCCAGCACCCGCAGCGCTCAGCACCCAGCACCCCCAGGGCCCAGCAGCCAGCACCGCAGCAACCAGCATCCCCAGCGCCCAGCACCCGGTCATGCCAAGCACCTGGACATGCCCAGCACCAAGCACGCCTGTGCCCAGCACACAATATCCCCAGCACCCAGCAGCAAGAGATACCCTGCACCCGCTTACGCATAGTACCCACAGCGCTCAGCAGCCACCATCCCCAGTGCTCTGTACTCAGCACACCAAACACCCACCATCCAGCACCCCCACACGTCTCACACCCAGCACCCCCAGTGCGCAGTACCCCGCACCCAGACATGCCCAGCACCCGGACATACACAGCACTCAGCACTGTCCTGCTTCCGGCTGGGACAGAGTTAACTTTCTTCCCAGTAGCTTGGGGGGTGTGCTGGCTTTTGGGTTTGGTGTGAGAGGAGCGTTGATGGCCCCTTAATGCTTTGGCTGTTACTGGGCGGTGCTTGCACCGGGAGACTTTTGTTCTCTCTTTTCGGCCTCCCACAGGAAGCTCGGGGGGGGGGGTTGGGGGGCGGGGAGCACAGCCGGGGTAGTTGACCTAGCTGGCCAATGGGGTATTCTATAGCATGTGACATCCTGCTCAGTATAAAAAATGGGAGGGGGCGGGGGAGGGAAACGACTCTCCCCCCCCCCCCGCCCCAGTTCATGACACGCGGTCGGCAGCGGTGAGCAGTTGCATTCTGCATTGCCTGCTTTGTATCATCTGTTGTTGTTGTTGTTCTCATTGTTATTATTACTGTTCTACTTCGTTTTATTTCCACCATTAAACTGTTTTTATCTCAACCCGGGAGTTTTCCTACTTGTGCCCTCCCGATTCTCTCCCCCATCCCACGGGGGGGGGGGGGGAGGAGAGCCCGCGGCTGCGTGGGGTTTATTTGCAGGCTGGGGTTAAACCACGACATGCACCCATCATACCCTCCACCCAGCACCCCCAGGGCCCAGCACTCATTCCCAGACATGCGCACAACCTAGCACACCCACCGCCAACACACAGCCCCTGGACATGCCCAGCACCCAGCAGCCCCAGTGCCCAGCACCCCCAGCACCCAGCATCCCCAGCACCCAGCAGCAAGAGATACCCTGCACCCGCTTATGCATGGTACCCAGCACTCCCAGGGCCCAGCAACCAGCACCCCGAGTACTTAGCCTCCAGCACCCACACCAGCCAGCACCCAGCAAGGCCGGTACCCAGCAACCTCAGGGCCCAGAACCCAGCAGCCAGCCATTGCCCAGCACACAGACATGCCCAGCACCCAGCAACCCCAGTGCACACAACCCAGAAGCCCCAGCGCCCAGAAACCAACAGCCCCAGTGCCCAGCGCTCCCAGGGCTCAGAAACCAACATTCGCATGCACCCAACACTCCAACCACCCAGCACCCGGACATGCCCAGCATGCAGCACCACCAGGGACCACCACCCCCAGCACCACGCACCCAGCACTACCACTGCCCAGCACCTGGACATGCCCAGCACCCAGATGTGCCCAGCAGGCAGCTTCCCTGCTGCCCACCGCCCAGCAGCGCGACCGCCCAGCACCCCGACCACCCAGCACCCACACTGCCCAACACCCAGCACCCACACATACCCAGCACAACCAGGGCCCAGCACACACACATGCCAGGTTAAACCATGACATGCACCCATCATACCCTCCACCCAGCACCCCCATTGCCCAGCACTCATTCCCAGACATGCGCACAACCTAGCACACCCACCGCCAACACACAGCCCCTGGACATGCCCAGCCGCCCCAGTGCCCAGCACCCAGTAGCCCCAGCACCAAGCAGCAAGAGATACCCTGCACCTGCTTATGCATAATACCCAGCACTCCCAGGGCCCAGCAACCAGCACTTAGCCCCCAGCACCCACACCAGCCAGCACCCAGCAAGGCCGGTGCCCAGCACCCAGCAACCTCAGGGCCCAGAACCCAGCAGCGAGCCATTGCTTAGCACCCAGACATGCCCAGCACCCAGCAACCCCAGTCCACAGAACCCAGCAGCCCCAGTGCCCAGAAACCAACCACCCCAGTGTCCAGCACCCAGTACACCCGGGGCCCAGCAACCAACACCCGCACATGCCCAGCACCCCCACCACCCAGCACACCCAAAGACTATCACGCCCAGCGCCAAGCACCCAGCACCGCCATTGCCTAGCACCGGGACATGCCCAGCACCCAGTACCACCACCACCAGTGCACAGTACCAAGCACCCGGATATGCCCAGCACTGAGACATTCCTACCAGGCAGCTTCCCTGCTCCCCATCGCCCAGGACCTCCAGTGCCCATCACCCAGCACCGGGACATGCCCAGCGCCCACCACACAGCACCCATACTGCCCAACAGCCAGCACCCACACATACCCAGCACAACCAGGGCACAGCACACGCACATGCCAGGAATCCAGCACCCTCACAGCACAGCACCCAGCAAACCCAGAGCACACACCTAGCACCGGATATGGCCAGCATCAAGACATACCCTGCACTCAGTTATGCATAGTAACAAGCAATGCCAGGGCCCAGCATCCCCAGTACTTAGCACCCAGCACTCCCACCGCCCAATACCCACCACCCGGACGTACCCAGCACCCCCACTGCCCGTGCCCAGCACCCAGACGTGCCCAGCACCCAAACATGCCCAGCGCCCAACACACCAGAAAGCAGCAAACCAGCCCCCACCATCCCCAGTGATCTGCACATAGCACCCAGCACACGCTGCGCTCAGCACCCACCACCCCCAGTGCCCAGAAACCAGCATACCCAATGCCCAGCATCCAGTACCACCACCACCCCAACTACCCAGTACCCGCACGCGGATATGCCCAGCACCCGAACATACACAGTACCCCTAGGACCCAGCACTCAGAACTCCAGTGCACTGCGCTGTCCTGCTTCTGGCTGGGACAGAGTTAACTTTCTTCCCAGTAGCTTGGGGGGGTGTGCTGGCTTTTGGGTTTGGTGTGAGAGGAGCATTGATGGCCCCTTAATGCTTTGGCTGTTACTGGGCGGTGCTTGCACCGGGAGACTTTTGTTCTCTCTTTTCGGCCTCCCACAGGAAGCCCGGGGGGGGGGGTGGGGGGGCGGGGGGATGGGGAGCACAGCCAGCGGAGTTGACCCAGCTGGCCAATGGGGTATTCTATAGCATGTGACATCCTGCTCGGTATAACAAATGGGAGGGGGCGGGGGAGGGGGCTCTCCCCCCCCCGTTCACGACACACGGTCGACAGCGGTGAGCAGTTGCATTGTGCATTGCCTGCTTTGTATCGTCTGTTGTTGTTGTTGTTCTCATTGTTATTATTACTGTTCTACTTTGTTTTATTTCAATCATTAAACTGTTTTTATCTCAACCCGGGAGTTTTCCTACTTGTGCCCTCCCGATTCTCTCCCCAATCCCACGGGGTGGGGGGGGAGGTGAGCCAGTGGCTGCGTGGGGTTTATTTGCTGGCTGGGGTTAAACCAACACATGCACCCATCATACCCTCCACCCAGCACTGGCAGGGCCCAGCACTGATTCCCACACATGCACACAACCCAGCACACGCACCGCCAATGCACAGCACCTCGACATGCCCAGCAGCCCTGGAGCCCAGCACACAGCACCCAGCAGCCCCAGCACCAGGACATGACAAGAAGCCAGTCCCCGCAGTGCCCAACAACCCACGGCTGAGCAACGGAACATGCCTAGCACCAGGCACCACCAATGTGTGAACATCTTTCAGTCCTGCCTGTTAGTTTATGGGAGCCCGAAGAAGGGATCGACTGCTTTGCAGTTGGGCTGTGGTAAGGTTGCTGGTTGGGTGGTAGAGCGAGAGCAGCTCCCTCGGAAAGGGCTGCCACGAAAGGCAAGAGCCAGAAACAGCTTCAATCCTGGTTCTTTCTGTGTTGGAGCGCCCTCTGGTGGGAAGCCGTTTACGAAAAGGGCTTGAGAGATGGTAAGGCAAAGGTTGATATTTAGGTTTGAGAATAAGGGAGAGGGGTGGTGGGACCGGGAAGGGTCCCGTGGTGGGTCCATGTGGTGGGTGGCGTTAACTAATGCAGAAGGATCTCGTTATCTACGCAGAACCTCAAACTATCCCTTATCCTCCTCAGAGGCAAGTTCCGAAACGGCCACCCACCTCCTACGGCTCAGGCACAGAAATAGCCAGGAATCAAGGACGATGCTGGCCCTCACGATCTCTTGGCAGCCACTTCTCAGCCCCATCAACACCGTGGCACTGTACCTCTGCTCGCACCTAACAGCGACCTATCCCTTACCCTCATCAGGGCCAAGCTCCGAAGTGGCCACCCACCACATAGAGCTAGGCACTGAAGTAGCAAGGAACCAAGGTGGATGCTGGCCCTCACGGTCTCTTGGGGGCCCCTCCTCAGCCCCACCAACACCGGGGCTCTGTCGCTGTTCTCCCACTTATCCTCGACATATCCCTTACCCTCCCCAGGGCCACCTCCGAAGCGGCCACCCTCCACATGGGGCTTGGCACTGAAGTAGCCAGGAAACAAGGTTGATGCTGGCTCTCACGATCACTTCGCAGCCCCTTCTCAGACGCAACAATGCCGGGGCTCTCTCTCTGTTCTCCCACCTTACCTCAACCTCGCCCAGACCCTCATCAGGGCCAAGCTCCAAAGCGGCCACCCTCCACGTGGAGCTTGGCTCTAAGGTAAGCAGAAATGCATCTTGATGCTGGCCCCCACCTTCCCTTGGTATCCCCACCAAAACCGGGGCTCTGTCTCTGTTCTCCACCTTATCCTCGACATATCCCTTACCCTCATTGGAGCCAAGCTCCGAAGAGGCCACCCTCAACATGGGGCTCAGGCACTGAGATAGCCAGGAACCAAGGCTGATGGTGGCCCTCACCTTCCATTTGTAATCCCTAGGGAGCCCCACCAACACCGTAGCTCTGTGCCTGTTCTCCCACCTAACATCAACCGAGCCCAGACCCTCATCAGGGCCAAGCTCCGAAGCGACCACTCCCCACGTGGGGCTTAGGTACTGAAGTAGCCTGGAATCAAGGTTGATGCTGGCCCTCACGATCTCTTTGCAGCCCCTTCTCAGCCCCACCAATACCGGGGCTCTGTATCTGTTCTCCCACTTAGCCTCGACAGATCCCTTACCCTCATCAGGGCAAAGCGCCGCAGCGGCCACACTCCACATGGGGCTTGGCACTGAGATAGCCAGGAATCAAGGGTGGTGCTGGCCCTCAGCTTCCATTTGTAGTCCCTAGGCAAGCCCACCAACACCGGGGCTCTGTGCCTGTTCTCCCTCCTAACCTCAACCGAGCCGAGACCCTCATCAGGGCCAAGCTCCAAAGCGGCCACCCTCCACGTGGAGCTTGGCACTAAGGTAAGCAGAAATGCATCTTGATGCTGGCCCCCACCTTCCCTTCGTAGCCCCACCAAAACCGGGGCTCTGTCTCTGTTCTCCACCTTATCCTCAACATATCCCTTACCCTCATCGGAGCCAAGCTCCGAAGAGGCCACCCTCAACATGGGACTCAGGCACTGAAGGGCAGCCCCGTCTCAGCCCCACCAATACCGGGGCTCTGTGTCACTGCTCGCACCTAACAGCGACCTATCCCTTACCCTCATCGGAGCCAAGCTCCGAAGCGACCACTCCCCACGTGGGGCTTAGGTACTGAAGTAGCCTGGAATCAAGGTTGATGCTGGCCGTCACGATCTCTTTGCAGCCCCTTCTCAGCCCCACCAATACCGGGACTCTGTATCTGTTCTCCCACTTAGCCTCGACAGATCCCTTACCCTCATCAGGGCAAAGCGCCGCAGCGGCCACACTCCACATGGGGCTTGGCACTGAGATAGCCAGGAATCAAGGATGGTGCTGGCCCTCACCTTCCATTTGCAGTCCCTAGGCAAGCCCACCAACACCGGGGCTCTGTGCCTGTTCTCCCTCCTAACCTCAACCTAGCCGAGACCCTCATCAGGGCCAAGCTCCGAAGTGGCCACCGGCCACATGGAGCTAGGCACTGAAGTAGCCAGGAACCAAGGCTGATGCTGGCCCTCACGGTCCCTTGGCAGCCCCTTCTCAGCCCCACCAACACCGGGGCTCTGTGCCTGTTCTCCCACCTAACCTCAACCGAGCCCTGACCCTCATCAGGGCCAAGCTCCGAAGCGGCCACCCTCCACGTGGAGCTTGGCACTAAGGTAAGCAGAAATCCAGCTTGATGCTGGCCCTCACCTTCCCTTGGTAGCCCCACCAAAACCGGGGCTCTGTCTCTGTTCTCCACCTTATCCTCAACATATCCCTTACCCTCATCGGAGCCAAGCTCCGAAGAGGCCACCCTCAACATGGGACTCAGGCACTGAAGGGCAGCCCCGTCTCAGCCCCACCAATACCGGGGCTCTGTGTCACTGCTCGCACCTAACAGCGACCTATCCCTTACCCTCATCGGAGCCAAGCTCCGAAGCGACCACTCCCCACGTGGGGCTTAGGTACTGAAGTAGCCTGGAATCAAGGTTGATGCTGGCCGTCACGATCTCTTTGCAGCCCCTTCTCAGCCCCACCAATACCGGGGCTCTGTATCTGTTCTCCCACTTAGCCTCGACAGATCCCTTACCCTCATCAGGGCAAAGCGCCGCAGCGGCCACACTCCACATGGGGCTTGGCACTGAGATAGCCAGGAATCAAGGGTGGTGCTGGCCCTCACCATCCATTTGCAGTCCCTAGGCAAGCCCACCAACACCGGGGCTCTGTGCCTGTTCTCCCTCCTAACCTCAACCTAGCCGAGACCCTCATCAGGGCCAAGCTCCGAAGTGGCCACCGGCCACATGGAGCTAGGCACTGAAGTAGCCAGGAACCAAGGCTGATGCTGGCCCTCACGGTCCCTTGGCAGCCCCTTCTCAGCCCCACCAACACCGGGGCTCTGTGCCTGTTCTCCCACCTAACCTCAACCGAGCCCTGACCCTCATCAGGGCCAAGCTCCAAAGCGGCCACCCTCCACGTGGAGCTTGGCACTAAGGTATCCAGAAATCCAGCTTGATGCTAGCCCTCACCTTCCCTTGGTAGCCCCATCAAAACCGGGGCTCTGTCTCTGTTCTCCACCTTATCCTCGACATATCCCTTACCCTCATCGGAGCCAAGCTCCGAAGAGGCCACCCTCAACATGGGGCTCAGGCACTGAAGGGCAGCCCCTTCTCAGCCGCACAAATGACGAGCCTCTGTGCCTGTTCTCCCACCTAACCTCAACCGAGCCCTGACCCTCATCAGGGCCAAGCTCCGAAGCGACCACTCCCCACGTGGGGCTTAGGTACTGAAGTAGCCTGGAATCAAGGTTGATGCTGACCCTCACGATCTCTTTGCAGCCCCTTCTCAGCCCGACCAATACCGCGGCTCTGTATCTGTTCTCCCACTTAGCCTCGACAGATCCCTTACCCTCATCAGGGCAAAGCGCCGCAGCGGCCACACTCCACATGGGGCTTGGCACTGAGATAGCCAGGAATCAAGGGTGGTGCTGGCCCTCACCTTCCATTTGCAGTCCCTAGGCAAGCCCACCAACACCGGGGCTCTCTGCCTCTTCTCCCTCCTAACCTCAACCTAGCCGAGACCCTCATCAGGGCCAAGCTCCGAAGTGGCCACCGGCCACATGGAGCTAGGCACTGAAGTAGCCAGGAACCAAGGCTGATGCTGACCCTCACGGTCCCTTGGCAGCCCCTTCTCAGCCCCACCAACACCGGGGCTCTGTGCCTGTTCTCCCACCTAACCTCAACCGAGCCCTGACCCTCATCAGGGCCAAGCTCCGAAGCGGCCACCCTCCACGTGGAGCTTGGCACTAAGGTAAGCAGAAATCCAGCTTGATGCTGGCCCTCACCTTCCCTTGGTAGCCCCACCAAAACTGGGGCTCTGTCTCTGTTCTCCACCTTATCCTCAACATATCCCTTACCCTCATCGGAGCCAAGCTCCGAAGAGGCCACCCTCAACATGGGGCTCAGGCACTGAAGGGCAGCCCCGTCTCCGCCCCACCAATACCGGGGCTCTGTGTCTCTGCTCGCACCTAAGAGCGACCTATCCCTTACCCTCATCGGAGCCAAGCTCCGAAGAGGCCACCCTCAACATGGGGCTCAGGCACTGAAGGGCAGCCCCGTCTCAGCCCCACCAATACCGGGGCTCTGTGTCACTGCTCGCACCTAACAGCGACCTATCCCTTACCCTCATCGGAGCCAAGCTCCGAAGCGACCACTCCCCACGTGGGGCTTAGGTACTGAATGAGCCTGGAATCAAGGTTGATGCTGGCCCTAACGATCTCTTTGCAGCCCCTTCTCAGTCCCACCAATACTGGGGCTCTGTATCTGTTCTCCCACTTAGCCTCGACAGATCCCTTACCCTCATCAGGGCAAAGCGCCGCAGCGGCCACACTCCACATGGGGCTTGGCACTGAGATAGCCAGGAATCAAGGGTGGTGCTTGCCCTCACCTTCCATTTGCAGTCCCTAGGCAAGCCCACCAACACCGGGGCTCTGTGCCTGTTCTCCCTCCAACCTCAACCTAGCCGAGACCCTCATCAGGGCCAAGCTCCGAAGTGGCCACCGGCCACATGGAGCTAGGCACTGAAGTAGCCAGGAACCAAGGCTGATGCTGGCCCTCACGGTCCCTTGGCAGCCCCTTCTCAGCCCCACCAACACCGGGGCTCTGTGCCTGTTCTCCCACCTAACCTCAACCGAGCCCTGACCCTCATCAGGGCCAAGCTCCGAAGCGGCCACCCTCCACGTGGAGCTTGGCACTAAGGTAAGCAGAAATCCAGCTTGATGCTGGCCCCCACCTTCCCTTGGTAGCCCCACCAAAACCGGGGCTCTGTCTCTGTTCTCCACCTTATCCTCGACATATCCCTTACCCTCATCGGAGCCAAGCTCCGAAGAGGCCACCCTCAACATGGGGCTCAGGCACTGAAGGGCAGCCCCTTCTCAGCCGCACAAATGACGAGCCTCTGTGCCTGTTCTCCCACCTAACCTCAACCGAGCCCTGACCCTCATCAGGGCCAAGCTCCGAAGCGACCACTCCCCACGTGGGGCTTAGGTACTGAAGTAGCCTGGAATCAAGGTTGATGCTGACCCTCACGATCTCTTTGCAGCCCCTTCTCAGCCCCACCAATACCGCGGCTCTGTATCTGTTCTCCCACTTAGCCTCGACAGATCCCTTACCCTCATCAGGGCAAAGCGCCGCAGCGGCCACACTCCACATGGGGCTTGGCACTGAGATAGCCAGGAATCAAGGGTGGTGCTGGCCCTCACCTTCCATTTGCAGTCCCTAGGCAAGCCCACCAACACCGGGGCTCTCTGCCTCTTCTCCCTCCTAACCTCAACCTAGCCGAGACCCTCACCAGGGCCAAGCTCCGAAGTGGCCACCGGCCACATGGAGCTAGGCACTGAAGTAGCCAGGAACCAAGGCTGATGCTGCCCCTCACGGTTCCTTGGCAGCCCCTTATCAGCCCCACCAACACCGGGGCTCTGTGCCTGTTCTCCCACCTAACCTCAACCGAGCCCTGACCCTCATCAGGGCCAAGCTCCGAAGCGGCCACCCTCCACGTGGAGCTTGGCACTAAGGTAAGCAGAAATCCAGCTTGGTGCTAGCCCTCACCTTCCCTTGGTAGCCCCACCAAAACCGGGGCTCTGTCTCTGTTCTCCACCTTATCCTCGACATATCCCTTACCCTCATCGGAGCCAAGCTCCGAAGAGGCCACCCTTAACATGGGGCTCAGGCACTGAAGGGCAGCCCCGTCTACGCCCCACCAATACGGGGCTCTGTGTCTCTGCTCGCACCTAAGAGCGACCTATCCCTTACCCTCATCGGAGCAAAGCTCCGAAGAGGCCACCCTCAACATGGGGCTCAGGCACTGAAGGGCAGCCCCGTCTCAGCCCCACCAATACCGGGGCTCTGTGTCACTGCTCGCACCTAACAGCGACCTATCCCTTACCCTCATCGGAGCCAAGCTCCGAAGCGACCACTCCCCACGTGGGGCTTAGGTACTGAAGTAGCCTGGAATCAAGGTTGATGCTGGCCCTCACAATCTCTTTGCAGCCCCTTCTCAGCCCCACCAATACCGGGGCTCTGTATCTGTTCTCCCACTTAGCCTCGACAGATCCCTTACCCTCATCAGGGCAAAGCGCCGCAGCGGCCACACTCCACATGGGGCTTGGCACTGAGATAGCCAGGAATCAAGGGTGGTGCTGGCCCTCACCTTCCATTTGCAGTCCCTAGGCAAGCCCACCAACACCGGGGCTCTGTGCCTGTTCTCCCTCCTAACCTCAACCTAGCCGAGACCCTCATCAGGGCCAAGCTCCGAAGTGGCCACCGGCCACATGGAGCTAGGCACTGAAGTAGCCAGGAACCAAGGCTGATGCTGGCCCTCACGGTCCCTTGGCAGCCCCTTCTCAGCCCCACCAACACCGGGGCTCTGTGCCTGTTCTCCCACCTAACCTCAACCGAGCCCTGACCCTCATAAGGGCCAAGCTCCGAAGCGGCCACCCTCCACGTGGAGCTTGGCACTAAGGTAAGCAGAAATCCAGCTTGATGCTGGCCCCCACCTTCCCTTGGTAGCCCCACCAAAACCGGGGCTCTGTCTCTGTTCTCCACCTTATCCTCGACATATCCCTTACCCTCATCGGAGCCAAGCTCCGAAGAGGCCACCCTCAACATGGGGCTCAGGCACTGAAGGGCAGCCCCTTCTCAGCCGCACAAATGACGAGCCTCTGTGCCTGTTCTCCCACCTAACCTCAACCGAGCCCTGACCCTCATCAGGGCCAAGCTCCGAAGCGACCACTCCCCACGTGGGGCTTAGGTACTGAAGTAGCCTGGAATCAAGGTTGATGCTGGCCCTCACAATCTCTTTGCAGCCCCTTCTCAGCCCCACCAATACCGGGGCTCTGTATCTGTTCTCCCACTTAGCCTCGACAGATCCCTTACCCTCATCAGGGCAAAGCGCCGCAGCGGCCACACTCCACATGGGGCTTGGCACTGAGATAGCCAGGAATCAAGGGTGGTGCTGGCCCTCACCTTCCATTTGCAGTCCCTAGGCAAGCCCACCAACACCGGGGCTCTGTGCCTGTTCTCCCTCCTAACCTCAACCTAGCCGAGACCCTCATCAGGGCCAAGCTCCGAAGTGGCCACCGGCCACATGGAGCTAGGCACTGAAGTAGCCAGGAACCAAGGCTGATGCTGCCCCTCACGGTCCCTTGGCAGCCCCTTCTCAGCCCCACCAACACCGGGGCTCTGTGCCTGTTCTCCCACCTAACCTCAACCGAGCCCTGACCCTCATCAGGGCCAAGCTCCGAAGCGGCCACCCTCCACGTGGAGCTTGGCACTAAGGTAAGCAGAAATCCAGCTTGATGCTGGCCCCCACCTTCCCTTGGTAGCCCCACCAAAACCGGGGCTCTGTCTCTGTTCTCCACCTTATCCTCGACATATCCCTTACCCTCATCGGAGCCAAGCTCCGAAGAGGCCACCCTCAACATGGGGCTCAGGCACTGAAGGGCAGCCCCGTCTCAGCCCCACCAATACCGGGGCTCTGTGTCACTGCTCGCACCTAACAGCGACCTATCCCTTACCCTCATCGGAGCCAAGCTCCGAAGCGACCACTCCCCACGTGGGGCTTAGGTACTGAAGTAGCCTGGAATCAAGGTTGATGCTGGCCCTCACGATCTCTTTGCAGCCCCTTCTCAGCCCCACCAATACCGGGGCTCTGTATCTGTTCTCCCACTTAGCCTCGACAGATCCCTTACCCTCATCAGGGCAAAGCGCCGCAGCGGCCACACTCCACATGGGGCTTGGCACTGAGGTAGCCAGGAATCAAGGGTGGTGCTGGCCCTCACCTTCCATTTGTAGTCCCTAGGCAAGCCCACCAACACCGGGGCTCTGTGCCTGTTCTCCCACCTAACCTCAACCTAGCCGAGACCTTCATCAGGGCCAAGCTCCGAAGTGGCCACCCTCCACGTGGAGCTTGGCACTAAGGTAAGCAGAAATCCAGCTTGATGCTAGCCCTCACCTTCCCTTGGTAGCCCCACCAAAACTGGGGCTCTGTCTCTGTTCTCCACCTTATCCTCGACATATCCCTTACCCTCATCGGAGCCAAGCTCCGAAGAGGCCACCCTTAACATGGGGCTCAGGCACTGAAGGGCAGCCCCGTCTCCGCCCCACCAATACCGGGGCTCTGTGTCTCTGCTCGCACCTAAGAGCGACCTATCCCTTACCCTCACCGGAGCCAAGCTCCGAAGAGGCCACTCCCCACGTGGGGCTTAGGTACTGAAGTAGCCTGGAATCAAGGTTGATGCTGGCCCTCACAATCTCTTTGCAGCCCCTTCTCAGCCCCACCAATACCGGGGCTCTGTATCTGTTCTCCCACTTAGCCTCGACAGATCCCTTACCCTCATCAGGGCAAAGCGCCGCAGCGGCCACACTCCACATGGGGCTTGGCACTGAGATAGCCAGGAATCAAGGGTGGTGCTGGCCCTCACCTTCCATTTGCAGTCCCTAGGCAAGCCCACCAACACCGGGGCTCTGTGCCTGTTCTCCCTCCTAACCTCAACCTAGCCGAGACCCTCATCAGGGCCAAGCTCCGAAGTGGCCACCGGCCACATGGAGCTAGGCACTGAAGTAGCCAGGAACCAAGGCTGATGCTGCCCCTCACGGTCCCTTGGCAGCCCCTTCTCAGCCCCACTAACACCGGGGCTCTGTGCCTGTTCTCCCACCTAACCTCAACCCAGCCCTGACCCTCATCAGGGCCAAGCTTCGAAGCGGCCACACTCCACATGGGGCTTCGCATTGAGATAGCCAGGAATCAAGGCTGATGCCGGACCTCGCCTTCCGTTTGCAGTCCCTAGGCAGCCCCACCAACACCGGCGCTCTGTGTCTGTTCCCCCAGTTATCCTCGACATATCCCTTCTCCTCATCAGGGCCAAGCTCCGAAGCGGCCACCCACCACATGGGGCTCTGGGGCAGACGTGGCCAGGAATGAAGGCTGATGCTGGCCCTCGTGATCTCTTGTCAGCCCCTCCTCAGCCCCACCAACCCCTGCTCCCTTCTCTTTGGTCTCCCACCTAAACATCAACCTACATCTTACCTTCAGCAGAGCCAGGCTCTGAAACGTCTACCCACCAGATGGCGCTCCAACACAGAGGGAACCAAGATGACTGGCGTTCCTTGCACTCGCCTGCCCCGGCAGCCCTTTGAGGTCCCCACCACCACCGGGGCTAGGCGCTTGCCGTAGCACTCAACCGTCAACCTTGCCGCAGCCCAACTGCAAAGCAGACAAGCGCCCCGTCGAGCTCCCACACACGTTTTGCCAGGACTGAAATATGTTCGCAGTGCTCACCTTCCCTTTACAGCCCCTTCTCAGCTGCCCAGCACCCAGCCATCTCCAGCACCGCAAATGCGCAACATCCAGCACACCTAGCACCCCTTGGGATCTTTGGCAGTGCTTGGTGCTGGGCATGTGTAGGTGCTGGGTCGTGGGGGTACTGTGTGCTAGGCCCTGAGTGGAGTGGGTTCTGGACAGGTCTGGGTGCTGCGGTTGCTGGGTGTTGGGCATATCTGGGTGCTCGCCATGTCCCTGTGCTGGGCACTGGGAGGATTTGGTGCTGGGAATGGGCAGGCGATGATCGTGCCTGGGTGGTGGATGCGGGCTACAGGCAGTGCTGGGCACTGGCTGCGCTGGGTGCTGGTCATTGGGGGTACTGGGTTCTAGGCACTGGGCATGCGGGGTGCTGGACATCTCTGGGTGCTGAGCATGTCCAAGTGATGGGTCCGGGGCACTGGGACTGCTGGGCAGTGGGGGTGCTGGGGACTATGCATATCAGGGTGCTGGGCATGCCTGTGTACTGAGTGCTTGGCGCTGGGTTCTGGATGCTGGCTGGTGGGCATTGTCTGTGTGCTGGTTATTGGGCACTGGCGGTGGTAGGCATGGGAGTGCTTGTTGCTGGGCATTTTCTGATCCTGGCTGTTGGGGGCGCTGAGCACTGGGCATGTCTGGGTGATGGATGGAGGGAGTTTTGGGTGCTGGGCACTAGGGGTGCTGGCTAGTGGGTATGTCCGTGTGCTGGGTATGTCCATATGCCGGATGCTGTGCGCTGGGGATGCTGGGCACTGGGGTGAGTGGGTGCTGTGCACTGCGGTTGCTGGGTGCTGGGCGGCGCGACTGCTGGGGGCTGGGAGTGCTGGGTACTATGCATAAGCGGGTGCAGGGTATGTCTTGCTGCTGGATGGTGGGTTCTGGGGCTACTGGGAGCTGGCGGTATTGGGTGCTGGGCACTGGGGTTGCTGGGTGCTAAGTCCTGTGGGTGCTGGTTGCTGGGCCCTGGGAGTGCTGGGTACTATGCATAAGCGGGTGCAGGGTATGTCTCGCTGCTGGGTGCTGGGGGTATTGGGTGTTGGCCACTGGGGTGTTGGGTGCTGGGCATGTCCTCGTCCTTGGCATGACTGATGCTGGGCACTGGGGGTACTGGCTGCTGGGAGCTAGGGGTGCTGGCTTTGGGCATTTCAGTTGCTGGACATGACCAGGTGCTGGGCATGTGCGGATGCTGTGTGCTTGGCACTTGGGGTTCTGGGTGGTCGGCGGTGAGGGTGCTGGACGCTGGGGATGCTGGCTGTTGCGGTGCTGGGTGCTGGGCACTGGGGCTGCTGAGTGGTGGGCATGTCCAGGTGCTGTTTGTTGGCGGTTGGGGTGCTGGGTTGTGCGCCTGTCCAGGAGTTAGTGCTGGGCCCTGGGGGTGCTGTGTATGTCCGAGTGCTGGGCATGTCTGGATGCTGGGTAAACGGGTTCTTGGGCTGTGGAGGTGTTGGGTATGCTGGTTTCTGGGCACTGGGGAGGTGCTGGCTGCGAGACCTGTATGGTGGTGGGTGTTTGGTGTACTGGGTGCAGGGCGCTGGGCGTGCTGGGTGCTGGGCATGTCTGGGTGCTACGTGCTGATCACTGGGGATGTTGGGGGCTGGTTTGCTGTGTTCTGGTGTGTAGCGTGCTGGGCATGTTTGGGTGCTGGGCATGTCCAGGTGCTGGGTACTGGGCGCTGGGGGTGGTGGTCCCTGGGGGTGCTGTGTGCTGGGCATGTCCGGGGGGTGGGTTGGGCAGTGGGGTTGCTGGGTGCTGGGAATGTGCGGGTGCTGGGGGCTGGGCCCTGAGGTTGATGGGGGCTGGGCACTCGGGTTGCGGGGCCCTGGTGTTGCTGGGTACTATGCATAACTGAGTGCAGGGTATCTCTTGGTGCTGGAGGTACTGGGTGCTGGGCATATCCGGTGCTGGGCCTGTGCTCTGGAGTTGCTGGGTTCTGTGCTCTGGGGGTGCTTGTTTCTTGGCACGTGCGTGTGCTGTGTGCTCTTCCCTGGTTGTGCTGGGTATGTGTGGGTGTTGGGCAGTGTGGGTGCTGTGTGGTGGGCGCTGGGCATGTCTGGGTGCTGGGTGATGGGCACTGGAGGTTCTGGGCGATGGGGAGCAGGGAAGCTGCCTGCTAGGCATGTCTGAGTGCTGGGCATGTCCGGGTGCTGGGTACTGTGCGCTGGCAGTGGTGGGCGGTGGTGGTGCTGGGTGCTGGGCGTGTCCGGGTGCTAGGCAATGGCGGTGCTGGGTGCTTGGCGCTGGGGGTGATGGTCTTTGGGTGTGCTGGGTGCTGGGCATGTCCCTGTGCTGGGTGGTGGGGGTGCTGGGCATGTGCGGGTGTTGGTTGCCGGGCCCTGGGTGTACTGGGTGCTGGACGCTGGGGTGGTTGGTTTCTGGGCGCTGGGGCTGCTGGGTTCTGTGCCCCTGTGTTGCTGGGTGCTGAGCATGTCCGGGTGCTGGCCATGTCTAAGTGCAGCGTGCTGGGCACTGGGTGCTGGGGGGTGGGGGTGCTGGATGCTGAGTGTTGGGTATGCTGGTTTCCGGGCACTGGGCGGAAGTGTGTGAGACCTGTGGGTGTGTTGTATGGTGGGTGTTTGGGGTGCTGAGTGCTGCAGGTGCTGGGCATGTCCAGGTGCTATGTGCTGATCACTGGGGTTCTTGGGGGCTGGTTTGCTGTGTTCTGGTGTGTTGGGCGCTGGGCATGTTTGTCTGGGTGCTGGGCATGTCTGGGTGCTGGGTACTGGGAACTGGCAGTGCGGGGCGGTGCGGGTGCTGTGTGCTGGGCATGTCGGGGTGCTGGGTACTGGGCAGTGGGAGTGCTGGGTGCTAGGTACTGGGGGTGCTGGGCCCTGGCATTGCTCGGCAATATGCAAAACTGAGTGCAGGGTATGTCTTGGTGCTGGATGCTTGGTGCTGGAGGTACCGGGTGCTGGGCATATGCAGTGCTGGGTGTTGGGCATATCCGGTGCTGGGTGGCTGTGCTGGGGTTGCTGGGTGCTGTGCTGTGAGGGTGCTGGATTCCTGGCATGTGCGTGTACTGTGTGCTGGGCCCTGGTTGTGCTGGGTATGTGTGGGTGCTGGGTGTTGGGCACTGGGGGGGGGTGGTGCTAGGTGCTGGGCATGTCCAGGTGCTGAGCAATGGTGGTGCTGGGTGCTTGGCACTGGGGGTGGTGGTACCTGGGGCTGCTGTGTGCTGGGCACGTCGGGGTGCTGGGTTTTGGGCGGTGGGGGTGCTGGGTGCTGGGCGTGTGCGTGTGTTGGTTGCTGGACCCTGGCGTGCTGGGCGCTGGGGCTATCGGTTACCGGGTGCTGGGGGTGCTGGGTTCAATGCAGCGTACGCAGGTCCTGGGCAGTGGGTGTGCTGGAAGCTGGGTGTTGGGTATGCTGGTTCCTGCCACTGCGGGTGCTGGGTGTGAGACTTGTGGGCGTGCTGGATGGTGGGTGTTTGGTGTGCACCCTCACTGCCCACCACCCAGAACCCCAAGTGCCGAGCACACAGCATCCGGACGTGCCCAGCACCTCCACACGCCCAGCACCCACAAGACCCAACAACCAGCACTGGTCATGACCAGTACCTGGAAATGCCCACAGCCAGCACCCCTAGCTCCCCGCACCCAGCACTCCCAGGGCCCAGCACGAATTCCCGGACATGCGCACAACCCAGCACACCCACCGCCAACACACAGCATCGAGACATGCCCAGCAGCCCCAGTGCCCAGCATCCACCAGCAAGACATACCCTGCACCCAGTTATGCATGGTATCCAGCACTCCCAGGGCCCAGCAACCAGGAGCCCCAGTACCTCGGCTCGCTTCTGTAATTCTACACAATGAAGACTTGTGGCTTAGAAGTTAGGGAACTAGCAGGTGTGGTGTTTGCAGGTGTGTAGAATTGTAGTCTAAATCGTGTCTCCTGGAAGCAGTGTTAGACTCTAGTGAAGAGTAACCTTGGAAACGAGAACCGTAAACAAAGGTAGTCCAGACGTGGCTCGGAGACAAACCTCGACCTTATAAGGAAAGAAAGGAACAGGTTCACAAAGAGTTCACGACCCCGCCGACCACCACAGACCACCCGAGACCCTCAAGGAGACCCTAAAGGTTTTAGTGCGCATGTGTCTAGGATGATGTAATATTATAATCGGTTCTCGGAAATTTAAGGAATATGTAAAAGAGAAACTGAAAATATGTATGAGAAGCATGGATACAAACAGAAAGGAGATTAGACCTGGTGTGCTTCATTTGTGGCAAGTCCACCGAGCACCCAGGCCTGAATAAAACAATCTCTCTCCTGAGCGTGTGGAATTGGTTCCTTGTGGAGGGATTTTTATTAAATAACGGTCATCCTATGAACATTCCAAGCACTGAGGATTTGTTAGTAATAGTAGAAGGCTGCTAAAGAGCAATTGTAGTTTTAGAGTCTCTGAAGTGATAGTAGAGTAGGAAAAACAGGCTGAGGAATGTAAATATCAGTAGATTATGTAACGGAATGCAGGCGCAGGAAGCGTTCGCGTGGACACCTGCTTTTGACCAATCTGTGTATGTTAAGATTCGTGTGCTTGCTGACTGTAAACCAATAGAGGATTCGGAGGTGCGCGTGTTACTGTGGCTAGCTTATAAAAGTAGCACAATATCTTGAAATAAAGGAGAATGACCATACCCACATTGGGACTCCTCATTACTCCGGGAACGCGCTCCTATTCCGACCCATGGTCACTCCAACAGTTCCTTCCACGCCGGGCACGAATCCGCTTTTCGGACAACACCTAGCCCCCAGCACCCGCACCAGCAGCACCAGCAAGCCCAGTGCCCAGCACACAGCAACCTCAGGGCCCAGCACCCAGCCGTGCCCGCCACCCGGACATGCCCAGCACCCAGCAACCCCAGTGCACAACACCCAGCACCCCCAGCGCCCAGAAACCAACACACGCACACACCCAGCACGCCCACCGCCCAAAACCCAGCAGCCCAACATGCCCAGCACACAGCACCACCACCGCCACCACCCCCACTGCCCAGTACCCAGCACCCACACATGCCCAGCACCCAGACATGCCCAGCACACAGCACCACCACCGCCCACTGCCCAGTACCCAGCACCCACACATGCCCAGCACTCAGACATGCCCAGCAGGCAGCTTCTCTGCTGCCCACCGCCCAGCATCCCGACCGCCCAGCACCCAGACATGCCCAGGCCCCGCCACACAGCACTCACACTGCCCAACACCCAGCACTCACACATACCCGGCACAACCAGGGCCCAGCACACAGCACACGCACATGTCAGGAATCCAGCACCCTCACAGCACAGCACCCAGCAACCCCAGCACAGCCACCCAGCACCGCATATGCCCAGCACCTAGCACCGCATATGCCCAACACCCAGCACCCAGTACCTCCAGTACCCAGCATCCAGCACCAAGACATACCCTGCACTCAGTTATGTATAGTAGCCAGCAATACCAGGGCCCAGCACCCCAGTACCTAGAACCCAACACTCCCACTGCCCAACACCCACCACCCGGACGTGCCCAGCACACAGCACCCCCACTGCCCCACACAGCCAGCGCCCAGTACCCAGCACCCAGAAATGCCCAGCACCCAAACATGCCCAGCACTCAACACACCACTGCCCAGATCCCAGCAAACCAGCCCCCAACATCGCCAGTGATCAGCACATAGCACCCGGACATGCCCAGCACCCAGCACCTGCAGCGCTCAGCATCCACCACCCCCAGTGCTCTGTACTCAGCACACCAAACACCTACCATCCAGCACCCCCACACGTCTCACACCCAGCACCCCCAGTGCTCTGTACTCAGCACACCAAACACCCACCATCCAGCTCCCCCACCACCCAGCACCCCCAGTGCGCAGTACCCCGCACCCAGACATGCCCAGCACCCGGACATACACAGCACTCAGCACTGTCCTGCTTCCGGCTGGGACAGAGTTAACTTTCTTCCCAGTAGCTTGGGGGGTGTGCTGGCCTTTTGGGTTTGGTGTGAGAGGAGCGTTGATGGCCCCTTAATGCTTTGGCTGTTGCTGGGCGGTGCTTGCACCGGGAGACTTTTGTTCTCTCTTTTCGGCCTCCCACAGGAAGCTCGGGGGGGGGTGGGGGGTGGCGGGGGGGGGGAGCACAGCCGGGGTAGTTGACCTAGCTGGCCAATGGGGTATTCTATAGCATGTGACATCCTGCTCAGTATAAAAAATGGGAGGGGGCGGGGGGGGGAAACGACACCCCCTCCCCCCGCCCCAGTTCATGACACGCGGTCGGCAGCGGTGAGCAGTTGCATTCTGCATTGCCTGTTTTGTATCGTCTGTTGTTGTTGTTGTTCTCATTGTTATTATTACTGTTCTACTTCGTTTTATTTCAACCATTAAACTGTTTTTATCTCAACCCGGGAGTTTTCCTACTTGTGCCCTCCCGATTCTCTCCCCCATCCCACAGGGTGGCGGGGGGGAGGAGAGCCAGCGGCTGCGTGGGGTTTATTTGCAGGCTGGGGTTAAACCACGACATGCACCCATCATACCCTCCACCCAGCACCCCCAGGGCCCAGCACTCATTCCCAGACATGCGCACAACCTAGCACACCCACCGCCAACACACAGCCCCTGGACATGCCCAGCACCCAGCAGCCCCACTGCCCAGCACCGCATTGCCCAGCATCCCCAGCGCCCAGCACCCTCACTGCCCACCACCCAGAACAACAAGTGCCGAGCACACAGCATCCGGACATGCCCAGCACCGGGGCACACCCAGCACCCACAAGACCCAGCACCCGGTCATGACCAGCAACTCGAAATGCCCACAGCCAGCACGTCTAGCTCCCAGCAGCCACCAACCCCAGTGCCTAGCACTCAGCACCCAGTCGTGCCAAGCACCCAACACCCCGGTGCTCAGCACCCTGCACCCGGTCGTGTCCAGGGCCCACCACACAGCACCCACACTGCCCAACACCCAGCACCCACACATACCCGGCACAACCAGGGCCCAGCACACAGCCCACGCACGTGCCAGGAATCCAGCATCCCCAGAGCACAGCACCCAGCAACCCCAGCACAGCCACCCAGCACCGCATATGCCCAGCATGAAGCACCGCATATGCCCACAACCCAGCACCCAGTAGCTCCAGCACCAGGCATCCAGCACAAAGACATACCCTGCACTCAGTTATGCAGAGTACCTAGCAATACCGGGCCCAGCACCCCAGTACCTAGCACCCAACACTCCCACTGCCCAACGCCCACCACCCGGACATGCCCAGCACACAGCACCCCCACCACCCCACACCGCCAGCGCCCAGTATGCAGCACCCAGAAATGCCCAGCACCCAAACATGCCCAGCACTCAACACACCACTGCCCAGATCCCAGCAAACCAGCCCCCAACATCGCCAGTGATCAGCACATAGCACCCGGAATGCCCAGCACCCGCAGCGCTCAGCACCCAGCACCCCCAGGGCCCAGCAGCCAGCACCGCAGCAACCAGCATCCCCAGCGCCAAGCACCCGGTCATGCCAAGCACCTGGACATGCCCAGCACCAAGCACACCTGTGCCCAGCACACAATATCCCCAGCACCCAGCAGCAAGAGATACCCTGCACCCGCTTACGCATAGTACCCACAGCGCTCAGCAGCCACCATCCCCAGTGCTCTGTACTCAGCACACCAAACACCCACCATCCAGCACCCCCACACGTCTCACACCCAGCACCCCCAGTGCGCAGTACCCCGCACCCAGACATGCCCAGCACCCGGACATACACAGCACTCAGCACTGTCCTGCTTCCGACTGGGACAGAGTTAACTTTCTTCCCAGTAGCTTGGGGGGTGTGCTGGCTTTTGGGTTTGGTGTGAGAGGAGCGTTGATGGCCCCTTAATGCTTTGGCTGTTACTGGGCGGTGCTTGCACCGGGAGACTTTTGTTCTCTCTTTTCGGCCTCCACAGGAAGCTCGGGGGGGGGGGTTGGGGGGCGGGGGTGGGGAGCACAGCCGGGGTAGTTGACCTAGCTGGCCAATGGGGTATTCTATAGCATGTGACATCCTGCTCAGTATAAAAAATGGGAGGGGGCGGGGGAGGGAAACGACTCTCCCCCCCCCCCCGCCCCAGTTCATGACACGCGGTCGGCAGCGGTGAGCAGTTGCATTCTGCCTTGCCTGCTTTGTATCATCTGTTGTTGTTGTTGTTCTCATTGTTATTATTACTGTTCTACTTCGTTTTATTTCCACCATTTAACTGTTTTTATCTCAACCCGGGAGTTTTCCTACTTGTGCCCTCCCGATTCTCTCCCCCATCCCACGGGGGGGGGGGGGGGGGAGGAGAGCCCGCGGCTGCGTGGGGTTTATTTGCAGGCTGGGGTTAAACCACGACATGCACCCATCATACCCTCCACCCAGCACCCCCAGGGCCCAGCACTCATTCCCAGACATGCGCACAACCTAGCACACCCACCGCCAACACACAGCCCCTGGACATGCCCAGCACCCAGCAGCCCCAGTGCCCAGCACCCCCAGCACCCAGCATCCCCAGCACCCAGCAGCAAGAGATACCCTGCACCCGCTTATGCATGGTACCCAGCACTCCCAGGGCCCAGCAACCAGCACCCCGAGTACTTAGCCTCCAGCACCCACACCAGCCAGCACCCAGCAAGGCCGGTACCCAGCAACCTCAGGGCCCAGAACCCAGCAGCCAGCCATTGCCCAGCACACAGACATGCCCAGCACCCAGCAACCCCAGTGCACACAACCCAGAAGCCCCAGCGCCCAGAAACCAACAGCCCCAGTGCCCAGCGCTCCCAGGGCTCAGAAACCAACATTCGCATGCACCCAACACTCCAACCACCCGGCACCCGGACATGCCCAGCATGCAGCACCACCAGGGACCACCACCCCCAGCACCACGCACCCAGCACTACCACTGCCCAGCACCTGGACATGCCCAGCACCCAGATGTGCCCAGCAGGCAGCTTCCCTGCTGCCCACCGCCCAGCATCGCGACCGCCCAGCACCCCGACCACCCAGCACCCACACTGCCCAACACCCAGCACCCACACATACCCAGCACAACCAGGGCCCAGCACACACACATGCCAGGTTAAACCATGACATGCACCCATCATACCCTCCACCCAGCACCCCCATTGCCCAGCACTCATTCCCAGACATGCGCACAACCTAGCACACCCACCGCCAACACACAGCCCCTGGACATGCCCAGCCGCCCCAGTGCCCAGCACCCAGTAGCCCCAGCACCAAGCAGCAAGAGATACCCTGCACCTGCTTATGCATAATACCCAGCACTCCCAGGGCCCAGCAACCAGCACTTAGCCCCCAGCACCCACACCAGCCAGCACCCAGCAAGGCCGGTGCCCAGCACCCAGCAACCTCAGGGCCCAGAACCCAGCAGCGAGCCATTGCTTAGCACCCAGACATGCCCAGCACCCAGCAACCCCAGTCCACAGAACCCAGCAGCCCCAGTGCCCAGAAACCAACCACCCCAGTGTCCAGCACCCAGTACACCCGGGGCCCAGCAACCAACACCCGCACATGCCCAGCACCCCCACCACCCAGCACACCCAAAGACTATCACGCCCAGCGCCAAGCACCCAGCACCGCCATTGCCTAGCACCGGGACATGCCCAGCACCCAGTACCACCACCACCAGTGCACAGTACCAAGCACCCGGATATGCCCAGCACTGAGACATTCCTACCAGGCAGCTTCCCTGCTCCCCATCGCCCAGGACCTCCAGTGCCCATCACCCAGCACCGGGACATGCCCAGCGCCCACCACACAGCACCCACACTGCCCAACAGCCAGCACCCACACATACCCAGCACAACCAGGGCACAGCACACGCACATGCCAGGAATCCAGCACCCTCACAGCACAGCACCCAGCAAACCCAGAGCACACACCTAGCACCGGATATGGCCAGCATCAAGACATACCCTGCACTCAGTTATGCATAGTAACAAGCAATGCCAGGGCCCAGCATCCCCAGTACTTAGCACCCAGCACTCCCACCGCCCAATACCCACCACCCGGACGTACCCAGCACCCCCACTGCCCGTGCCCAGCACCCAGACGTGCCCAGCACCCAAACATGCCCAGCGCCCAACACACCAGAAAGCAGCAAACCAGCCCCCACCATCCCCAGTGATCTGCACATAGCACCCAGCACACGCTGCGCTCAGCACCCACCACCCCCAGTGCCCAGAAACCAGCATACCCAATGCCCAGCATCCAGTACCACCACCACCCCAACTACCCAGTACCCGCACGCGGATATGCCCAGCACCCGAACATACACAGTACCCCTAGGACCCAGCACTCAGAACTCCAGTGCACTGCGCTGTCCTGCTTCTGGCTGGGACAGAGTTAACTTTCTTCCCAGTAGCTTGGGGGGGTGTGCTGGCTTTTGGGTTTGGTGTGAGAGGAGCATTGATGGCCCCTTAATGCTTTGGCTGTTACTGGGCGGTGCTTGCACCGGGAGACTTTTGTTCTCTCTTTTCGGCCTCCCACAGGAAGCCCGGGGGGGGGGGGTAGGGGGGCGGGGGGATGGGGAGCACAGCCAGCGGAGTTGACCCAGCTGGCCAATGGGGTATTCTATAGCATGTGACATCCTGCTCGGTATAACAAATGGGAGGGGGCGGGGGAGGGGGCTCTCCCCCCCCCCCCCGTTCACGACACACGGTCGACAGCGGTGAGCAGTTGCATTGTGCATTGCCTGCTTTGTATCGTCTGTTGTTGTTGTTGTTCTCATTGTTATTATTACTGTTCTACTTTGTTTTATTTCAATCATTAAACTGTTTTTATCTCAACCCGGGAGTTTTCCTATTTGTGCCCTCCCGATTCTCTCCCCAATCCCACGGGGTGGGGGGGGAGGTGAGCCAGTGGCTGCGTGGGGTTTATTTGCTGGCTGGGGTTAAACCAACACATGCACCCATCATACCCTCCACCCAGCACTGGCAGGGCCCAGCACTGATTCCCACACATGCACACAACCCAGCACACGCACCGCCAATGCACAGCACCTCGACATGCCCAGCAGCCCTGGAGCCCAGCACACAGCACCCAGCAGCCCCAGCACCAGGACATGACAAGAAGCCAGTCCCCGCAGTGCCCAACAACCCACGGCTGAGCAACGGAACATGCCTAGCACCAGGCACCACCAATGTGTGAACATCTTTCAGTCCTGCCTGTTAGTTTATGGGAGCCCGAAGAAGGGATCGACTGCTTTGCAGTTGGGCTGTGGTAAGGTTGCTGGTTGGGTGGTAGAGCGAGAGCAGCTCCCTCGGAAAGGCCTGCCACCAAAGGCAAGAGCCAGAAACAGCTTCAATCCTGGTTCTTTCTGTGTTGGAGCGCCCTCTGGTGGGAAGCCGTTTACGAAAAGGGCTCGAGAGATGGTAAGGCAAAGGTTGATATTTAGGTTTGAGAATAAGGGAGAGGGGTGGTGGGACCGGGAAGGGTCCCGTGGTGGGTCCATGTGGTGGGTGGCGTTAACTAATGCAGAAGGATCTCGTTATCTACGCAGAACCTCAAACTATCCCTTATCCTCCTCAGAGGCAAGTTCCGAAACGGCCACCCACCTCCTACGGCTCAGGCACAGAAATAGCCAGGAATCAAGGACGATGCTGGCCCTCACGATCTCTTGGCAGCCACTTCTCAGCCCCATCAACACCGTGGCACTGTACCTCTGCTCGCACCTAACAGCGACCTATCCCTTACCCTCATCAGGGCCAAGCTCCGAAGTGGCCACCCACCACATAGAGCTAGGCACTGAAGTAGCAAGGAACCAAGGTGGATGCTGGCCCTCACGGTCTCTTGGGGGCCCCTTCTCAGCCCCACCAACACCGGGGCTCTGTCGCTGTTCTCCCACTTATCCTCGACATATCCCTTACCCTCCCCAGGGCCGCCTCCGAAGCGGCCACCCTCCACATGGGGCTTGGCACTGAAGTAGCCAGTAAACAAGGTTGATGCTGGCTCTCACGATCACTTCGCAGCCCCTTCTCAGACGCAACAATGCCGGGGCTCTCTCTCTGTTCTCCCACCTTACTTCAACCTCGCCCAGACCCTCATCAGGGCCAAGCTCCAAAGCGGCCACCCTCCACGTGGAGCTTGGCTCTAAGGTAAGCAGAAATGCATCTTGATGCTGGCCCCCACCTTCCCTTGGTATCCCCACCAAAACCGGGGCTCTGTCTCTGTTCTCCACCTTATCCTCGACATATCCCTTACCCTCATTGGAGCCAAGCTCCGAAGAGGCCACCCTCAACATGGGGCTCAGGCACTGAGATAGCCAGGAACCAAGGCTGATGGTGGCCCTCACCTTCCATTTGTAATCCCTAGGGAGCCCCACCAACACCATAGCTCTGTGCCTGTTCTCCCACCTAACATCAACCGAGCCCAGACCCTCATCAGGGCCAAGCTCCGAAGCGACCACTCCCCACGTGGGGCTTAGGTACTGAAGTAGCCTGGAATCAAGGTTGATGCTGGCCGTCACGATCTCTTTGCAGCCCCTTCTCAGCCCCACCAATACCGGGGCTCTGTATCTGTTCTCCCACTTAGCCTCGACAGATCCCTTACCCTCATCAGGGTAAAGCGCCGCAGCGGCCACACTCCACATGGGGCTTGGCACTGAGATAGCCAGGAATCAAGGGTGGTGCTGGCCCTCACCTTCCATTTGTAGTCCCTAGGCAAGCCCACCAACACCGGGGCTCTGTGCCTGTTCTCCCACCTAACCTCAACCGAGCCGAGACCCTCATCAGGGCCAAGCTCCAAAGCGGCCACCCTCCACGTGGAGCTTGGCACTAAGGTAAGCAGAAATGCATCTTGATGCTGGCCCCCACCTTCCCTTGGTATCCCCACCAAAACCGGGGCTCTGTCTCTGTTCTCCACCTTATCCTCAACATATCTCTTACCCTCATCGGAGCCAAGCTCCGAAGAGGCCACCCTCAACATGGGGCTCAGGCACTGAAGGGCAGCCCCGTCTCAGCCCCACCAATACCGGGGCTCTGTGTCACTGCCCCAACCTAACAGCGACCTATCCCTTACCCTCATCGGAGCCAAGCTCCGAAGAGGCCACCCTCAACATGGGGCTCAGGCACTGAAGGGCAGCCCCGTCTCAGCCCCACCAATACCGGGGCTCTGTGTCACTGCTCGCACCTAACAGCGACCTATCCCTTACACTCATCGGAGCCAAGCTCCGAAGAGGGCAATTCCCACGTGGGGCTTAGGTACTGAAGTAGCCTGGAATCAAGGTTGATGCTGGCCGTCACGATCTCTTTGCAGCCCCTTCTCAGCCCCACCAATACCGGGGCTCTGTATCTGTTCTCCCACTTAGCCTCGACAGATCCCTTACCCTCATCAGGGTAAAGCGCCGCAGCGGCCACACTCCACATGGGGCTTGGCACTGAGATAGCCAGGAATCAAGGGTGGTGCTGGCCCTCACCTTCCATTTGTAGTCCCTAGGCAAGCCCACCAACACCGGGGCTCTGTGCCTGTTCTCCCACCTAACCTCAACCGAGCCGAGACCCTCATCAGGGCCAAGCTCCAAAGCGGCCACCCTCCACGTGGAGCTTGGCACTAAGGTAAGCAGAAATGCATCTTGATGCTGGCCCCCACCTTCCCTTGGTATCCCCACCAAAATCGGGGCTCTGTCTCTGTTCTCCACCTTATCCTCAACATATCCCTTACCCTCATCGGAGCCAAGCTCCGAAGAGGCCACCCTCAACATGGGGCTCAGGCACTGAAGGGCAGCCCCGTCTCAGCCCCACCAATACCGGGGCTCTGTGTCACTGCCCCAACCTAAGAGCGACCTACCCCTTACACTCATCGGAGCCAAGCTCCGAAGAGGCCACCCTCAACATGGGGCTCAGGCACTGAAGGGCAGCCCCGTCTCAGCCCCACCAATACCGGGGCTCTGTGTCACTGCTCGCACCTAACAGCGACCTATCCCTTACACTCATCGGAGCCAAGCTCCGAAGCGACCACTCCCCACGTGGGGCTTAGGTACTGAAGTAGCCTGGAATCAAGGTTGATGCTGGCCGTCACGATCTCTTTGCAGCCCCTTCTCAGCCCCACCAATACCGGGGCTCTGTATCTGTTCTCCCACTTAGCCTCGACAGATCCCTTACCCTCATCAGGGCAAAGCGCCGCAGCGGCCACACTCCACATGGGGCTTGGCACTGAGATAGCCAGGAATCAAGGGTGGTGCTGGCCCTCACCTTCCATTTGTAGTCCCTAGGCAAGCCCACCAACACCGGGGCTCTCTGCCTGTTCTCCCTCCTAACCTCAACCGAGCCGAGACCCTCATCAGGGCCAAGCTCCAAAGCGGCCACCCTCCAAGTGGAGCTTGGCACTAAGGTAAGCAGAAATGCATCTTGATGCTGGCCCCCACCTTCCCTTGGTATCCCCACCAAAACCGGGGCTCTGTCTCTGTTCTCCACCTTATCCTCAACATATCTCTTACCCTCATCGGAGCCAAGCTCCGAAGAGGCCACCCTCAACATGGGGCTCAGGCACTGAAGGGCAGCCCCGTCTCAGCCCCAGCAATACCGGGGCTCTGTGTCACTGCCCCAATCTAAGAGCGACCTATCCCTTACCCTCATCGGAGCCAAGCTCCGAAGAGGGCAATTCCCACGTGGGGCTTAGGTACTGAAGTAGCCTGGAATCAAGGTTGATGCTGGCCGTCACGATCTCTTTGCAGCCCCTTCTCAGCCCCACCAATACCGGGGCTCTGTATCTGTTCTCCCACTTAGCCTCGACAGATCCCTTACCCTCATCAGGGCAAAGCGCCGCAGCGGCCACACTCCACATGGGGCTTGGCACTGAGATAGCCAGGAATCAAGGGTGGTGCTGGCCCTCACCTTCCATTTGCAGTCCCTAGGCAAGCCCACCAACACCGGGGCTCTGTGCCTGTTCTCCCTCCTAACCTCAACCTAGCCGAGACCCTCATCAGGGCCAAGCGCCGAAGTGGCCACCGGCCACATGGAGCTAGGCACTGAAGTAGCCAGGAACCAAGGCTGATGCTGGCCCTCACGGTCCCTTGGCAGCCCCTTCTCAGCCCCACCAACACCGGGGCTCTGTGCCTGTTCTCCCTCCTAACCTCAACCTAGCCGAGACCCTCCTCAGGGCCAAGCTCCAAAGCGGCCACCCTCCACGTGGAGCTTGGCACTAAGGTAAGCAGAAATCCAGCTTGATGCTGGCCCCCACCTTCCCTTGGTAGCCCCACCAAAACCGGGGCTCTGTCTCTGTTCTCCACCTTATCCTCAACATATCCCTTACCCTCATCGGAGCCAAGCTCCGAAGAGGCCACCCTCAACATGGGGCTCAGGCACTGAAGGGCAGCCCCGTCTCAGCCCCACCAATACCGGGGCTCTGTGTCACTGCCCCAACCTAACAGCGACCTATCCCTTACCCTCATCGCAGCCAAGCTCCGAAGAGGCCACCCTCAACATGGGGCTCAGGCACTGAAGGGCAGCCCCGTCTCAGCCCCACCAATACCGGGGCTCTGTGTCACTGCTCGCACCTAACAGCGACCTATCCCTTACACTCATCGGAGCCAAGCTCCGAAGCGACCACTCCCCACGTGGGGCTTAGGTACTGAAGTAGCCTGGAATCAAGGTTGATGCTGGCCGTCACGATCTCTTTGCAGCTCCTTCTCAGCCCCACCAATACCGCGGCTCTGTATCTGTTCTCCCACTTAGCCTCGACAGATCCCTTACCCTCATCAGGGTAAAGCGCCGCAGCGGCCACACTCCACATGGGGCTTGGCACTGAGATAGCCAGGAATCAAGGGTGGTGCTGGCCCTCACCTTCCATTTGCAGTCCCTAGGCAAGCCCACCAACACCGGGGCTCTGTGCCTGTTCTCCCTCCTAACCTCAACCTAGCCGAGACCCTCATCAGGGCCAAGCGCCGAAGTGGCCACCGGCCACATGGAGCTAGGCACTGAAGTAGCCAGGAACCAAGGCTGATGCTGGCCCTCACGGTCCCTTGGCAGCCCCTTCTCAGCCCCACCAACACCGGGGCTCTGTGCCTGTTCTCCCACCTAACCTCAACCGAGCCCTGACCCTCATCAGGGCCAAGCTCCGAAGCGGCCACCCTCCACGTGGAGCTTGGCACTAAGGTAAGCAGAAATCCAGCTTGATGCTAGCCCCCACCTTCCCTTGGTAGCCCCACCAAAACCGGGGCTCTGTCTCTGTTCTCCACCTTATCCTCAACATATCCCTTACCCTCATCGCAGCCAAGCTCCGAAGAGGCCACCCTCAACATGGGGCTCAGGCACTGAAGGGCAGCCCCGTCTCAGCCCCACCAATACCGGGGCTCTGTGTCACTGCCCGCACCTAACAGCGACCTATCCCTTACCCTCATCGCAGCCAAGCTCCGAAGAGGCCACCCTCAACATGGGGCTCAGGCACTGAAGGGCAGCCCCGTCTCAGCCCCACCAATACCGGGGCTCTGTGTCACTGCTCGCACCTAACAGCGACCTATCCCTTACCCTCATCGGAGCCAAGCTCCGAAGCGACCACTCCCCACGTGGGGCTTAGGTACTGAAGTAGCCTGGAATCAAGGTTGATGCTGGCCGTCACGATCTCTTTGCAGCCCCTTCTCAGCCCCACCAATACCGGGGCTCTGTATCTGTTCTCCCACTTAGCCTCGACAGATCCCTTACCCTCATCAGGGCAAAGCGCCGCAGCGGCCACACTCCACATGGGGCTTGGCACTGAGATAGCCAGGAATCAAGGGTGGTGCTGGCCCTCACCTTCCATTTGCAGTCCCTAGGCAAGCCCACCAACACCGGGGCTCTGTGCCTGTTCTCCCTCCTAACCTCAACCTAGCCGAGACCCTCATCAGGGCCAAGCTCCGAAGTGGCCACATGGAGCTATGCACTGAAGTAGCCGGGAACCAAGGCTGATGCTGGCCCTCACGGTCCCTTGGCAGCCCCTTCTCAGCCCCACCAACACCGGGGCTCTGTGCCTGTTCTCCCACCTAACCTCAACCGAGCCCTGACCCTCATCAGGGCCAAGCTCCGAAGCGGCCACCCTCCACGTGGAGCTTGGCACTAAGGTAAGCAGAAATCCAGCTTGATGCTAGCCCCCACCTTCCCTTGGTAGCCCCACCAAAACCGGGGCTCTGTCTCTGTTCTCCACCTTATCCTCAACATATCCCTTACCCTCATCGCAGCCAAGCTCCGAAGAGGCCACCCTCAACATGGGGCTCAGGCACTGAAGGGCAGCCCCGTCTCAGCCCCACCAATACCGGGGCTCTGTGTCACTGCTCGCACCTAACAGCGACCTATCCCTTACCCTCATCGGAGCCAAGCTCCGAAGCGACCATTCCCCACGTGGGGCTTAGGTACTGAAGTAGCCTGGAATCAAGGTTGATGCTGGCCGTCACGATCTCTTTGCAGCCCCTTCTCAGCCCCACCAATACCGGGGCTCTGTATCTGTTCTCCCACTTAGCCTCGACAGATCCCTTACCCTCATCAGGGCAAAGCGCCGCAGCGGCCACACTCCACATGGGGCTTGGCACTGAGATAGCCAGGAATCAAGGGTGGTGCTGGCCCTCACCTTCCATTTGCAGTCCCTAGGCAAGCCCACCAACACCGGGGCTCTGTGCCTGTTCTCCCTCCTAACCTCAACCTAGCCGAGACCCTCATCAGGGCCAAGCTCCGAAGTGGCCACATGGAGCTATGCACTGAAGTAGCCGGGAACCAAGGCTGATGCTGGCCCTCACGGTCCCTTGGCAGCCCCTTCTCAGCCCCACCAACACCGGGGCTCTCTGCCTGTTCTCCCACCTAACCTCAACCGAGCCCTGACCCTCATCAGGGCCAAGCTCCGAAGCGGCCACCCTCCACGTGGAGCTTGGCACTAAGGTAAGCAGAAATCCAGCTTGATGCTGGCCCCCACCTTCCCTTGGTAGCCCCACCAAAACCGGGGCTCTGTCTCTGTTCTCCACCTTATCCTCGACATATCCCTTACCCTCATCGGAGCCAAGCTCCGAAGAGGCCACCCTCAACATGGGGCTCAGGCACTGAAGGGCAGCCCCGTCTCAGCCCCACCAATACCGGGGCTCTGTGTCACTGCTCGCACCTAACAAGCGACCTATCCCTTACCCTCATCGGAGCCAAGCTCCGAAGCGACCACTCCCCACGTGGGGCTTAGGTACTGAAGTAGCCTGGAATCAAGGTTGATGCTGGCCGTCACGATCTCTTTGCAGCCCCTTCTCAGCCCCACCAATACCGGGGCTCTGTATCTGTTCTCCCACTTAGCCTCGACAGATCCCTTACCCTCATCAGGGCAAAGCGCCGCAGCGGCCACACTCCACATGGGGCTTGGCACTGAGATAGCCAGGAATCAAGGGTGGTGCTGGCCCTCACCTTCCATTTGCAGTCCCTAGGCAAGCCCACCAACACCGGGGCTCTGTGCCTGTTCTCCCTCCTAACCTCAACCTAGCCGAGACCCTCATCAGGGCCAAGCTCCGAAGTGGCCACCGGCCACATGGAGCTAGGCACTGAAGTAGCCAGGAACCAAGGCTGATGCTGGCCCTCACGGTCCCTTGGCAGCCCCTTCTCAGCCCCACCAACACCGGCGCTCTGTGTCTGTTCCCCCAGTTATCCTCGACATATCCCTTCTCCTCATCAGGGCCAAGCTCCGAAGCGGCCACCCACCACATGGGGCTCTGGGGCAGACGTGGCCAGGAATGAAGGCTGATGCTGGCCCTCGTGATCTCTTGTCAGCCCCTCCTCAGCCCCACCAACCCCTGCTCCCTTCTCTTTGGTCTCCCACCTAAACATCAACCTACATCTTACCTTCAGCAGAGCCAGGCTCTGAAACGTCTACCCACCAGATGGCGCTCCAACACAGAGGGAACCACGATGACTGGCGTTCGTTGCACTCGCCTGCCCCGGCAGCCCTTTGAGGTCCCCACCACCACCGGGGCTAGGCGCTTGCCGTAGCACTCAACCGTCAACCTTGCCGCAGCCCAACTGCAAAGCAGACAAGCGCCCCGTCGAGCTCCCACACACGTTTTGCCAGGACTGAAATATGTTCGCAGTGCTCACCTTCCCTTTACAGCCCCTTCTCAGCTGCCCAGCACCCAGCCATCTCCAGCACCGCAAATGCGCAACATCCAGCACACCTAGCACCCCTTGGGATCTTTGGCAGTGCTTGGTGCTGGGCATGTGTCGGTGCTGGGTCGTGGGGGTACTGTGTGCTAGGCCCTGAGTGGAGTGGGTTCTGGACAGGTCTGGGTGCTGCGGTTGCTGGGTGTTGGGCATATCTGGGTGCTCGCCATGTCCCTGTGCTGGGCACTGGGAGGATTTGGTGCTGGGAATGGGCAGGCGATGATCGTGCCTGGGTGGTGGATGCGGGCTACAGGCAGTGCTGGGCACTGGCTGCGCTGGGTGCTGGTCATTGGGGGTACTGGGTTCTAGGCACTGGGCATGCGGGGTGCTGGACATCTCTGGGTGCTGAGCATGTCCAAGTGATGGGTCCGGGGCACTGGGACTGCTGGGCAGTGGGGGTGCTGGGGACTATGCATATCAGGGTGCTGGGCATGCCTGTGTACTGAGTGCTTGGCGCTGGGTTCTGGATGCTGGCTGGTGGGCATTGTCTGTGTGCTGGTTATTGGGCACTGGCGGTGGTAGGCATGGGAGTGCTTGTTGCTGGGCATTTTCTGATCCTGGCTGTTGGGGGCGCTGAGCACTGGGCATGTCTGGGTGATGGATGGAGGGAGTTTTGGGTGCTGGGCACTAGGGGTGCTGGCTAGTGGGTATGTCCGTGTGCTGGGTATGTCCATATGCCGGATGCTGTGCGCTGGGGATGCTGGGCACTGGGGTTAGCGGGTGCTGTGCACTGGGGTTGCTGGGTGCTGGGCAGCGCGACTGCTGGGGGCTGGGAGTGCTGGGTACTATGCATAAGCGGGTGCAGGGTATGTCTTGCTGCTGGATGGTGGGTTCTGGGGCTACTGGGAGCTGGGGGTATTGGGTGCTGGGCACTGGGGTTGCTGGGTGCTAAGTCCTGTGGGTGCTGGTTGCTGGGCCCTGGGAGTGCTGGGTACTATGGATAAGCGGGTGCAGGGTATGTCTCGCTGCTGGGTGCTGGGGGTATTGGGTGTTGGCCACTGGGGTGTTGGGTGCTGGGCATGTCCTCGTCCTTGGCATGACTGATGCTGGGCACTGGGGGTACTGGCTGCTGGGAGCTAGGGGTGCTGGCTTTGGGCATTTCAGTTGCTGGACATGACCAGGTGCTGGGCATGTGCGGATGCTGTGTGCTCGGCACTTGGGGTTCTGGGTGGTCGGCGGTGAGGGTGCTGGACGCTGGGGATGCTGGCTGTTGCGGTGCTGGGTGCTGGGCACTGGGGCTGCTGAGTGGTGGGCATGTCCAGGTGCTGTTTGTTGGCGGTTGGGGTGCTGGGTTGTGCGCCTGTCCAGGAGTTAGTGCTGGGCCCTGGGGGTGCTGTGTATGTCCGAGTGCTGGGCATGTCTGGATGCTGGGTAAACGGGTTCTTGGGCTGTGGAGGTGTTGGGTATGCTGGTTTCTGGGCACTGGGGAGGTGCTGGCTGCGAGACCTGTATGGTGGTGGGTGTTTGGTGTACTGGGTGCAGGGCGCTGGGCGTGCTGGGTGCTGGGCATGTCTGGGTGCTACGTGCTGATCACTGGGGATGTTGGGGGCTGGTTTGCTGTGTTCTGGTGTGTAGCGTGCTGGGCATGTTTGGGTGCTGGGCATGTCCAGGTGCTGGGTACTGGGCGCTGGGGGTGGTGGTCCCTGGGGGTGCTGTGTGCTGGGCATGTCCGGGGGGTGGGTTGGGCAGTGGGGTTGCTGGGTGCTGGGAATGTGCGGGTGCTGGGGGCTGGGCCCTGAGGTTGATGGGGGCTGGGCACTCGGGTTGCTGGGTGCTGGCTGGTGCGGTTGCGGGGCCCTGGTGTTGCTGGGTACTATGCATAACTGAGTGCAAGGTATCTCTTGGTGCTGGAGGTACTGGGTGCTGGGCATATCCGGTGCTGGGCCTGTGCTCTGGAGTTGCTGGGTTCTGTGCTCTGGGGGTGCTTGTTTCTTGGCACGTGCGTGTGCTGTGTGCTCTTCCCTGGTTGTGCTGGGTATGTGTGGGTGTTGGGCAGTGTGGGTGCTGTGTGGTGGGCGCTGGGCATGTCTGGGTGCTGGGTGATGGGCACTGGAGGTTCTGGGCGATGGGGAGCAGGGAAGCTGCCTGCTAGGCATGTCTGAGTGCTGGGCATGTCCGGGTGCTGGGTACTGTGCGCTGGCAGTGGTGGGCGGTGGTGGTGCTGGGTGCTGGGCGTGTCCGGGTGCTAGGCAATGGCGGTGCTGGGTGCTTGGCGCTGGGGGTGATGGTCTTTGGGTGTGCTGGGTGCTGGGCATGTCCCTGTGCTGGGTGGTGGGGGTGCTGGGCATGTGCGGGTGTTGGTTGCCGGGCCCTGGGTGTACTGGGTGCTGGACGCTGGGGTGGTTGGTTTCTGGGCGCTGGGGCTGCTGGGTTCTGTGCCCCTGTGTTGCTGGGTGCTGAGCATGTCCGGGTGCTGGCCATGTCTAAGTGCAGCGTGCTGGGCACTGGGTGCTGGGGGGTGGGGGTGCTGGATGCTGAGTGTTGGGTATGCTGGTTTCCGGGCACTGGGCGGAAGTGTGTGAGACCTGTGGGTGTGTTGTATGGTGGGTGTTTGGGGTGCTGAGTGCTGCAGGTGCTGGGCATGTCCAGGTGCTATGTGCTGATCACTGGGGTTCTTGGGGGCTGGTTTGCTGTGTTCTGGTGTGTTGGGCGCTGGGCATGTTTGTCTGGGTGCTGGGCATGTCTGGGTGCTGGGTACTGGGAACTGGCAGTGCGGGGCGGTGCGGGTGCTGTGTGCTGGGCATGTCGGGGTGCTGGGTACTGGGCAGTGGGAGTGCTGGGTGCTAGGTACTGGGGGTGCTGGGCCCTGGCATTGCTCGGCAATATGCAAAACTGAGTGCAGGGTATGTCTTGGTGCTGGATGCTTGGTGCTGGAGGTACCGGGTGCTGGGCATATGCAGTGCTGGGTGTTGGGCATATCCGGTGCTGGGTGGCTGTGCTGGGGTTGCTGGGTGCTGTGCTGTGAGGGTGCTGGATTCCTGGCATGTGCGTGTACTGTGTGCTGGGCCCTGGTTGTGCTGGGTATGTGTGGGTGCTGGGTGTTGGGCACTGGGGGGGGTGGTGCTAGGTGCTGGGCATGTCCAGGTGCTGAGCAATGGTGGTGCTGGGTGCTTGGCGCTGGGGGTGGTGGTACCTGGGGCTGCTGTGTGCTGGGCACGTCGGGGTGCTGGGTTTTGGGCGGTGGGGGTGCTGGGTGCTGGGCGTGTGCGTGTGTTGGTTGCTGGACCCTGGCGTGCTGGGCGCTGGGGCTATCGGTTACCGGGTGCTGGGGGTGCTGGGTTCAATGCAGCGTATGCAGGTCCTGGGCAGTGGGTGTGCTGGAAGCTGGGTGTTGGGTATGCTGGTTCCTGCCACTGCGGGTGCTGGGTGTGAGACTTGTGGGCGTGCTGGATGGTGGGTGTTTGGTGTGCACCCTCACTGCCCACCACCCAGAACCCCAAGTGCCGAGCACACAGCATCCGGACGTGCCCAGCACCTCCACACGCCCAGCACCCACAAGACCCAACAACCAGCACTGGTCATGACCAGTACCTGGAAATGCCCACAGCCAGCACCCCTAGCTCCCCGCACCCAGCACTCCCAGGGCCCAGCACGAATTCCCGGACATGCGCACAACCCAGCACACCCACCGCCAACACACAGCATCGAGACATGCCCAGCAGCCCCAGTGCCCAGCATCCACCAGCAAGACATACCCTGCACCCAGTTATGCATGGTATCCAGCACTCCCAGGGCCCAGCAACCAGGAGCCCCAGTACCTCGGCTCGCTTCTGTAATTCTACACAATGAAGACTTGTGGCTTAGAAGTTAGGGAACTAGCAGGTGTGGTGTTTGCAGGTGTGTAGAATTGTAGTCTAAATCGTGTCTCCTGGAAGCAGTGTTAGACTCTAGTGAAGAGTAACCTTGGAAACGAGAACCGTAAACAAAGGTAGTCCAGACGTGGCTCGGAGACAAACCTCGACCTTATAAGGAAAGAAAGGAACAGGTTCACAAAGAGTTCACGACCCCGCCGACCACCACAGACCACCCGAGACCCTCAAGGAGACCCTAAAGGTTTTAGTGCGCATGTGTCTAGGATGATGTAATATTATAATCGGTTCTCGGAAATTTAAGGAATATGTAAAAGAGAAACTGAAAATATGTATGAGAAGCATGGATACAAACAGAAAGGAGATTAGACCTGGTGTGCTTCATTTGTGGCAAGTCCACCGAGCACCCAGGCCTGAATAAAACAATCTCTCTCCTGAGCGTGTGGAATTGGTTCCTTGTGGAGGGATTTTTATTAAATAACGGTCATCCTATGAACATTCCAAGCACTGAGGATTTGTTAGTAATAGTAGAAGGCTGCTAAAGAGCAATTGTAGTTTTAGAGTCTCTGAAGTGATAGTAGAGTAGGAAAAACAGGCTGAGGAATGTAAATATCAGTAGATTATGTAACGGAATGCAGGCGCAGGAAGCGTTCGCGTGGACACCTGCTTTTGACCAATCTGTGTATGTTAAGATTCGTGTGCTTGCTGACTGTAAACCAATAGAGGATTCGGAGGTGCGCGTGTTACTGTGGCTAGCTTATAAAAGTAGCACAATATCTTGAAATAAAGGAGAATGACCATACCCACATTGGGACTCCTCATTACTCCGGGAACGCGCTCCTATTCCGACCCATGGTCACTCCAACAGTTCCTTCCACGCCGGGCACGAATCCGCTTTTCGGACAACACCTAGCCCCCAGCACCCGCACCAGCAGCACCAGCAAGCCCAGTGCCCAGCACACAGCAACCTCAGGGCCCAGCACCCAGCCGTGCCCGCCACCCGGACATGCCCAGCACCCAGCAACCCCAGTGCACAACACCCAGCACCCCCAGCGCCCAGAAACCAACACACGCACACACCCAGCACGCCCACCGCCCAAAACCCAGCAGCCCAACATGCCCAGCACACAGCACCACCACCGCCACCACCCCCACTGCCCAGTACCCAGCACCCACACATGCCCAGCACCCAGACATGCCCAGCACACAGCACCACCACCGCCCACTGCCCAGTACCCAGCACCCACACATGCCCAGCACTCAGACATGCCCAGCAGGCAGCTTCTCTGCTGCCCACCGCCCAGCATCCCGACCGCCCAGCACCCAGACATGCCCAGGCCCCGCCACACAGCACTCACACTGCCCAACACCCAGCACTCACACATACCCGGCACAACCAGGGCCCAGCACACAGCACACGCACATGTCAGGAATCCAGCACCCTCACAGCACAGCACCCAGCAACCCCAGCACAGCCACCCAGCACCGCATATGCCCAGCACCTAGCACCGCATATGCCCAACACCCAGCACCCAGTACCTCCAGTACCCAGCATCCAGCACCAAGACATACCCTGCACTCAGTTATGTATAGTAGCCAGCAATACCAGGGCCCAGCACCCCAGTACCTAGAACCCAACACTCCCACTGCCCAACACCCACCACCCGGACGTGCCCAGCACACAGCACCCCCACTGCCCCACACAGCCAGCGCCCAGTACCCAGCACCCAGAAATGCCCAGCACCCAAACATGCTCAGCACTCAACACACCACTGCCCAGATCCCAGCAAACCAGCCCCCAACATCTCCAGTGATCAGCACATAGCACCCGGAATGCCCAGCACCCAGCACCTGCAGCGCTCAGCATCCACCACCCCCAGTGCTCTGTACTCAGCACACCAAACACCCACCATCCAGCTCCCCCACCACCCAGCACCCCCAGTGCGCAGTACCCCGCACCCAGACATGCCCAGCACCCGGACATACACAGCACTCAGCACTGTCCTGCTTCCGGCTGGGACAGAGTTAACTTTCTTCCCAGTAGCTTGGGGGGTGTGCTGGCTTTTGGGTTTGGTGTGAGAGGAGCATTGATGGCCCCTTAATGCTTTGGCTGTTGCTGGGCTGTGCTTGCACCGGGAGACTTTTGTTCTCTCTTTTCGGCCTCCCACAGGAAGCTCGGGGGGGGGTGGGGGGTGGCGGGGGGGGGGAGCACAGCCGGGGTAGTTGACCTAGCTGGCCAATGGGGTATTCTATAGCATGTGACATCCTGCTCAGTATAAAAAATGGGAGGGGGCGGCAGGGGGGAAACGACACCCCCTCCCCCCGCCCCAGTTCATGACACGCGGTCGGCAGTGGTGAGCAGTTGCATTCTGCATTGCCTGCTTTGTATCGTCTGTTGTTGTTGTTGCTCTCATTGTTATTATTACTGTTCTACTTCGTTTTATTTCAACCATTAAACTGTTTTTATCTCAACCCGGGAGTTTTCCTATTTGTGCCCTCCCGATTCTCTCCCCAATCCCACGGGGTGGGGGGGGAGGTGAGCCAGTGGCTGCGTGGGGTTTATTTGCTGGCTGGGGTTAAACCAACACATGCACCCATCATACCCTCCACCCAGCACTGGCAGGGCCCAGCACTGATTCCCACACATGCACACAACCCAGCACACGCACCGCCAATGCACAGCACCTCGACATGCCCAGCAGCCCTGGAGCCCAGCACACAGCACCCAGCAGCCCCAGCACCAGGACATGACAAGAAGCCAGTCCCCGCAGTGCCCAACAACCCACGGCTGAGCAACGGAACATGCCTAGCACCAGGCACCACCAATGTGTGAACATCTTTCAGTCCTGCCTGTTAGTTTATGGGAGCCCGAAGAAGGGATCGACTGCTTTGCAGTTGGGCTGTGGTAAGGTTGCTGGTTGGGTGGTAGAGCGAGAGCAGCTCCCTCGGAAAGGCCTGCCACCAAAGGCAAGAGCCAGAAACAGCTTCAATCCTGGTTCTTTCTGTGTTGGAGCGCCCTCTGGTGGGAAGCCGTTTACGAAAAGGGCTCGAGAGATGGTAAGGCAAAGGTTGATATTTAGGTTTGAGAATAAGGGAGAGGGGTGGTGGGACCGGGAAGGGTCCCGTGGTGGGTCCATGTGGTGGGTGGCGTTAACTAATGCAGAAGGATCTCGTTATCTACGCAGAACCTCAAACTATCCCTTATCCTCCTCAGAGGCAAGTTCCGAAACGGCCACCCACCTCCTACGGCTCAGGCACAGAAATAGCCAGGAATCAAGGACGATGCTGGCCCTCACGATCTCTTGGCAGCCACTTCTCAGCCCCATCAACACCGTGGCACTGTACCTCTGCTCGCACCTAACAGCGACCTATCCCTTACCCTCATCAGGGCCAAGCTCCGAAGTGGCCACCCACCACATAGAGCTAGGCACTGAAGTAGCAAGGAACCAAGGTGGATGCTGGCCCTCACGGTCTCTTGGGGGCCCCTTCTCAGCCCCACCAACACCGGGGCTCTGTCGCTGTTCTCCCACTTATCCTCGACATATCCCTTACCCTCCCCAGGGCCACCTCCGAAGCGGCCACCCTCCACATGGGGCTTGGCACTGAAGTAGCCAGTAAACAAGGTTGATGCTGGCTCTCACGATCACTTCGCAGCCCCTTCTCAGACGCAACAATGCCGGGGCTCTCTCTCTGTTCTCCCACCTTACCTCAACCTCGCCCAGACCCTCATCAGGGCCAAGCTCCAAAGCGGCCACCCTCCACGTGGAGCTTGGCTCTAAGGTAAGCAGAAATGCATCTTGATGCTGGCCCCCACCTTCCCTTGGTATCCCCACCAAAACCGGGGCTCTGTCTCTGTTCTCCACCTTATCCTCGACATATCCCTTACCCTCATTGGAGCCAAGCTCCGAAGAGGCCACCCTCAACATGGGGCTCAGGCACTGAAGGGCAGCCCCGTCTCAGCCCCACCAATACCGGGGCTCTGTGTCACTGCCCCAACCTAAGAGCGACCTATCCCTTACACTCATCGGAGCCAAGCTCCGAAGAGGCCACCCTCAACATGGGGCTCAGGCACTGAAGGGCAGCCCCGTCTCAGCCCCACCAATACCGGGGCTCTGTGTCACTGCTCGCACCTAACAGCGACCTATCCCTTACACTCATCGGAGCCAAGCTCCGAAGCGACCACTCCCCACGTGGGGCTTAGGTACTGAAGTAGCCTGGAATCAAGGTTGATGCTGGCCGTCACGATCTCTTTGCAGCCCCTTCTCAGCCCCACCAATACCGGGGCTCTGTATCTGTTCTCCCACTTAGCCTCGACAGATCCCTTACCCTCATCAGGGCAAAGCGCCGCAGCGGCCACACTCCACATGGGGCTTGGCACTGAGATAGCCAGGAATCAAGGGTGGTGCTGGCCCTCACCTTCCATTTGCAGTCCCTAGGCAAGCCCACCAACACCGGGGCTCTCTGCCTCTTCTCCCTCCTAACCTCAACCTAGCCGAGACCCTCATCAGGGCCAAGCGCCGAAGTGGCCACCGGCCACATGGAGCTAGGCACTGAAGTAGCCAGGAACCAAGGCTGATGCTGGCCCTCACGGTCCCTTGGCAGCCCCTTCTCAGCCCCACCAACACCGGGGCTCTGTGCCTGTTCTCCCACCTAACCTCAACCGAGCCCTGACCCTCATCAGGGCCAAGCTCCGAAGCGGCCACCCTCCACGTGGAGCTTGGCACTAAGGTAAGCAGAAATCCAGCTTGATGCTGGCCCCCACCTTCCCTTGGTAGCCCCACCAAAACCGGGGCTCTGTCTCTGTTCTCCACCTTATCCTCAACATATCCCTTACCCTCATCGCAGCCAAGCTCCGAAGAGGCCACCCTCAACATGGGGCTCAGGCACTGAAGGGCAGCCCCGTCTCAGCCCCACCAATACCGGGGCTCTGTGTCACTGCCCGCACCTAACAGCGACCTATCCCTTACCCTCATCGCAGCCAAGCTCCGAAGAGGCCACCCTCAACATGGGGCTCAGGCACTGAAGGGCAGCCCCGTCTCAGCCCCACCAATACCGGGGCTCTGTGTCACTGCTCGCACCTAACAGCGACCTATCCCTTACACTCATCGGAGCCAAGCTCCGAAGCGACCACTCCCCACGTGGGGCTTAGGTACTGAAGTAGCCTGGAATCAAGGATGATGCTCGCCGTCACGATCTCTTTGCAGCCCCTTCTCAGCCCCACCAATACCGGGGCTCTGTATCTGTTCTCCCACTTAGCCTCGACAGATCCCTTACCCTCATCAGGGCAAAGCGCCGCAGCGGCCACACTCCACATGGGGCTTGGCACTGAGATAGCCAGGAATCAAGGGTGGTGCTGGCCCTCACCTTCCATTTGCAGTCCCTAGGCAAGCCCACCAACACCGGGGCTCTGTGCCTGTTCTCCCTCCTAACCTCAACCTAGCCGAGACCCTCATCAGGGCCAAGCGCCGAAGTGGCCACCGGCCACATGGAGCTAGGCACTGAAGTAGCCAGGAACCAAGGCTGATGCTGGCCCTCACGGTCCCTGGGCAGCCCCTTCTCAGCCCCACCAACACCGGGGCTCTGTGCCTGTTCTCCCTCCTAACCTCAACCTAGCCGAGACCCTCATCAGGGCCAAGCGCCGAAGTGGCCACCGGCCACATGGAGCTAGGCACTGAAGTAGCCAGGAACCAAGGCTGATGCTGGCCCTCACGGTCCCTTGGCAGCCCCTTCTCAGCCCCACCAACACCGGGGCTCTGTGCCTGTTCTCCCACCTAACCTCAACCGAGCCCTGACCCTCATCAGGGCCAAGCTCCGAAGCGGCCACCCTCCACGTGGAGCTTGGCACTAAGGTAAGCAGAAATCCAGCTTGATGCTGGCCCTCACCTTCCCTTGGTAGCCCCACCAAAACCGGGGCTCTGTCTCTGTTCTCCACCTTATCCTCAACATATCCCTTACCCTCATCGCAGCCAAGCTCCGAAGAGGCCACCCTCAACATGGGGCTCAGGCACTGAAGGGCAGCCCCGTCTCAGCCCCACCAATACCGGGGCTCTGTGTCTCTGCTCGCACCTAACAGCGACCTATCCCTTACACTCACCGGAGCCAAGCTCCGAAGCGACCACTCCCACGTGGGGCTTAGGTACTGAAGTAGCCTGGAATCAAGGTTGATGCTGGCCGTCACGATCTCTTTGCAGCCCCTTCTCAGCCCCACCAATACCGGGGCTCTGTATCTGTTCTCCCACTTAGCCTCGACAGATCCCTTACCCTCATCAGGGCAAAGCGCCGCAGCGGCCACACTCCACATGGGGCTTGGCACTGAGATAGCCAGGAATCAAGGGTGGTGCTGGCCCTCACCTTCCATTTGTAGTCCCTAGGCAAGCCCACCAACACCTGGGCTCTCTGCCTCTTCTCCCTCCTAACCTCAACCTAGCCGAGAACCTCATCAGGGCCAAGCTCCGAAGCGGCCACCCTCCACGTGGAGCTTGGCACTAAGGTAAGCAGAAATGCATCTTGATGCTGGCCCCCACCTTCCCTTGGTAGCCCCACCAAAACCGGGGCTCTGTCTCTGTTCTCCACCTTATCCTCGACATATCCCTTACCCTCATCGGAGCCAAGCTCCGAAGAGGCCACCCTCAACATGGGGCTCAGGCACTGAAGGGCAGCCCCGTCTCAGCCCCACCAATACCGGGGCTCTGTGTCTCTGCTCGCACCTAAGAGCGACCTATCCCTTACCCTCATCGGAGCCAAGCTCCGAAGAGGCCACCCTCAACATGGGGCTCAGGCACTGAAGGGCAGCCCCGTCTCAGCCCCACCAATACCGGGGCTCTGTGTCACTGCTCGCACCTAACAAGCGACCTATCCCTTACCCTCATCGGAGCCAAGCTCCGAAGCGACCACTCCCCACGTGGGGCTTAGGTACTGAAGTAGCCTGGAATCAAGGTTGATGCTCGCCGTCACGATCTCTTTGCAGCCCCTTCTCAGCCCCACCAATACCGGGGCTCTGTATCTGTTCTCCCACTTAGCCTCGACAGATCCCTTACCCTCATCAGGGCAAAGCGCCGCAGCGGCCACACTCCACATGGGGCTTGGCACTGAGATAGCCAGGAATCAAGGGTGGTGCTGGCCCTCACCTTCCATTTGCAGTCCCTAGGCAAGCCCACCAACACCGGGGCTCTGTGCCTGTTCTCCCTCCTAACCTCAACCTAGCCGAGACCCTCATCAGGGCCAAGCTCCGAAGTGGCCACCGGCCACATGGAGCTAGGCACTGAAGTAGCCAGGAACCAAGGCTGATGCTGGCCCTCACGGTCCCTTGGCAGCCCCTTCTCAGCCCCACCAACACCGGCGCTCTGTGTCTGTTCCCCCAGTTATCCTCGACATATCCCTTCTCCTCATCAGGGCCAAGCTCCGAAGCGGCCACCCACCACATGGGGCTCTGGGGCAGACGTGGCCAGGAATGAAGGCTGATGCTGGCCCTCGTGATCTCTTGTCAGCCCCTCCTCAGCCCCACCAACCCCTGCTCCCTTCTCTTTGGTCTCCCACCTAAACATCAACCTACATCTTACCTTCAGCAGAGCCAGGCTCTGAAACGTCTACCCACCAGATGGCGCTCCAACACAGAGGGAACCAAGATGACTGGCGTTCGTTGCACTCGCCTGCCCCGGCAGCCCTTTGAGGTCCCCACCACCACCGGGGCTAGGCGCTTGCCGTAGCACTCAACCGTCAACCTTGCCGCAGCCCAACTGCAAAGCAGACAAGCGCCCCGTCGAGCTCCCACACACGTTTTGCCAGGACTGAAATATGTTCGCAGTGCTCACCTTCCCTTTACAGCCCCTTCTCAGCTGCCCAGCACCCAGCCATCTCCAGCACCGCAAATGCGCAACATCCAGCACACCTAGCACCCCTTGGGATCTTTGGCAGTGCTTGGTGCTGGGCATGTGTCGGTGCTGGGTCGTGGGGGTACTGTGTGCTAGGCCCTGAGTGGAGTGGGTTCTGGACAGGTCTGGGTGCTGCGGTTGCTGGGTGTTGGGCATATCTGGGTGCTCGCCATGTCCCTGTGCTGGGCACTGGGAGGATTTGGTGCTGGGAATGGGCAGGCGATGATCGTGCCTGGGTGGTGGATGCGGGCTACAGGCAGTGCTGGGCACTGGCTGCGCTGGGTGCTGGTCATTGGGGGTACTGGGTTCTAGGCACTGGGCATGCGGGGTGCTGGACATCTCTGGGTGCTGAGCATGTCCAAGTGATGGGTCCGGGGCACTGGGACTGCTGGGCAGTGGGGGTGCTGGGGACTATGCATATCAGGGTGCTGGGCATGCCTGTGTACTGAGTGCTTGGCGCTGGGTTCTGGATGCTGGCTGGTGGGCATTGTCTGTGTGCTGGTTATTGGGCACTGGCGGTGGTAGGCATGGGAGTGCTTGTTGCTGGGCATTTTCTGATCCTGGCTGTTGGGGGCGCTGAGCACTGGGCATGTCTGGGTGATGGATGGAGGGAGTTTTGGGTGCTGGGCACTAGGGGTGCTGGCTAGTGGGTATGTCCGTGTGCTGGGTATGTCCATATGCCGGATGCTGTGCGCTGGGGATGCTGGGCACTGGGGTTAGCGGGTGCTGTGCACTGGGGTTGCTGGGTGCTGGGCAGCGCGACTGCTGGGGGCTGGGAGTGCTGGGTACTATGCATAAGCGGGTGCAGGGTATGTCTTGCTGCTGGATGGTGGGTTCTGGGGCTACTGGGAGCTGGGGGTATTGGGTGCTGGGCACTGGGGTTGCTGGGTGCTAAGTCCTGTGGGTGCTGGTTGCTGGGCCCTGGGAGTGCTGGGTACTATGGATAAGCGGGTGCAGGGTATGTCTCGCTGCTGGGTGCTGGGGGTATTGGGTGTTGGCCACTGGGGTGTTGGGTGCTGGGCATGTCCTCGTCCTTGGCATGACTGATGCTGGGCACTGGGGGTACTGGCTGCTGGGAGCTAGGGGTGCTGGCTTTGGGCATTTCAGTTGCTGGACATGACCAGGTGCTGGGCATGTGCGGATGCTGTGTGCTCGGCACTTGGGGTTCTGGGTGGTCGGCGGTGAGGGTGCTGGACGCTGGGGATGCTGGCTGTTGCGGTGCTGGGTGCTGGGCACTGGGGCTGCTGAGTGGTGGGCATGTCCAGGTGCTGTTTGTTGGCGGTTGGGGTGCTGGGTTGTGCGCCTGTCCAGGAGTTAGTGCTGGGCCCTGGGGGTGCTGTGTATGTCCGAGTGCTGGGCATGTCTGGATGCTGGGTAAACGGGTTCTTGGGCTGTGGAGGTGTTGGGTATGCTGGTTTCTGGGCACTGGGGAGGTGCTGGCTGCGAGACCTGTATGGTGGTGGGTGTTTGGTGTACTGGGTGCAGGGCGCTGGGCGTGCTGGGTGCTGGGCATGTCTGGGTGCTACGTGCTGATCACTGGGGATGTTGGGGGCTGGTTTGCTGTGTTCTGGTGTGTAGCGTGCTGGGCATGTTTGGGTGCTGGGCATGTCCAGGTGCTGGGTACTGGGCGCTGGGGGTGGTGGTCCCTGGGGGTGCTGTGTGCTGGGCATGTCCGGGGGGTGGGTTGGGCAGTGGGGTTGCTGGGTGCTGGGAATGTGCGGGTGCTGGGGGCTGGGCCCTGAGGTTGATGGGGGCTGGGCACTCGGGTTGCTGGGTGCTGGCTGGTGCGGTTGCGGGGCCCTGGTGTTGCTGGGTACTATGCATAACTGAGTGCAAGGTATCTCTTGGTGCTGGAGGTACTGGGTGCTGGGCATATCCGGTGCTGGGCCTGTGCTCTGGAGTTGCTGGGTTCTGTGCTCGGGGGGTGCTTGTTTCTTGGCACGTGCGTGTGCTGTGTGCTCTTCCCTGGTTGTGCTGGGTATGTGTGGGTGTTGGGCAGTGTGGGTGCTGTGTGGTGGGCGCTGGGCATGTCTGGGTGCTGGGTGATGGGCACTGGAGGTTCTGGGCGATGGGGAGCAGGGAAGCTGCCTGCTAGGCATGTCTGAGTGCTGGGCATGTCCGGGTGCTGGGTACTGTGCGCTGGCAGTGGTGGGCGGTGGTGGTGCTGAGTGCTGGGCGTGTCCGGGTGCTAGGCAATGGCGGTGCTGGGTGCTTGGCGCTGGGGGTGATGGTCTTTGGGTGTGCTGGGTGCTGGGCATGTCCCTGTGCTGGGTGGTGGGGGTGCTGGGCATGTGCGGGTGTTGGTTGCCGGGCCCTGGGTGTACTGGGTGCTGGACGCTGGGGTGGTTGGTTTCTGGGCGCTGGGGCTGCTGGGTTCTGTGCCCCTGTGTTGCTGGGTGCTGAGCATGTCCGGGTGCTGGCCATGTCTAAGCGCAGCGTGCTGGGCACTGGGTGCTGGGGGGTGGGGGTGCTGGATGCTGAGTGTTGGGTATGCTGGTTTCCGGGCACTGGGCGGAAGTGTGTGAGACCTGTGGGTGTGTTGTATGGTGGGTGTTTGGGGTGCTGAGTGCTGCAGGTGCTGGGCATGTCCAGGTGCTATGTGCTGATCACTGGGGTTCTTGGGGGCTGGTTTGCTGTGTTCTGGTGTGTTGGGTGCTGGGCATGTTTGTCTGGGTGCTGGGCATGTCTGGGTGCTGGGTACTGGGAACTGGCAGTGCGGGGCGGTGCGGGTGCTGTGTGCTGGGCATGTCGGGGTGCTGGGTACTGGGCAGTGGGAGTGCTGGGTGCTAGGTACTGGGGGTGCTGGGCCCTGGCATTGCTCGGCAATATGCAAAACTGAGTGCAGGGTATGTCTTGGTGCTGGATGCTTGGTGCTGGAGGTACCGGGTGCTGGGCATATGCAGTGCTGGGTGTTGGGCATATCCGGTGCTGGGTGGCTGTGCTGGGGTTGCTGGGTGCTGTGCTGTGAGGGTGCTGGATTCCTGGCATGTGCGTGTACTGTGTGCTGGGCCCTGGTTGTGCTGGGTATGTGTGGGTGCTGGGTGTTGGGCACTGGGGGGGGTGGTGCTAGGTGCTGGGCATGTCCAGGTGCTGAGCAATGGTGGTGCTGGGTGCTTGGCGCTGGGGGTGGTGGTACCTGGGGCTGCTGTGTGCTGGGCACGTCGGGGTGCTGGGTTTTGGGCGGTGGGGGTGCTGGGTGCTGGGCGTGTGCGTGTGTTGGTTGCTGGACCCTGGCGTGCTGGGCGCTGGGGCTATCGGTTACCGGGTGCTGGGGGTGCTGGGTTCAATGCAGCGTATGCAGGTCCTGGGCAGTGGGTGTGCTGGAAGCTGGGTGTTGGGTATGCTGGTTCCTGCCACTGCGGGTGCTGGGTGTGAGACTTGTGGGCGTGCTGGATGGTGGGTGTTTGGTGTGCACCCTCACTGCCCACCACCCAGAACCCCAAGTGCCGAGCACACAGCATCCGGACGTGCCCAGCACCTCCACACGCCCAGCACCCACAAGACCCAACAACCAGCACTGGTCATGACCAGTACCTGGAAATGCCCACAGCCAGCACCCCTAGCTCCCCGCACCCAGCACTCCCAGGGCCCAGCACGAATTCCCGGACATGCGCACAACCCAGCACACCCACCGCCAACACACAGCATCGAGACATGCCCAGCAGCCCCAGTGCCCAGCATCCACCAGCAAGACATACCCTGCACCCAGTTATGCATGGTATCCAGCACTCCCAGGGCCCAGCAACCAGGAGCCCCAGTACCTCGGCTCGCTTCTGTAATTCTACACAATGAAGACTTGTGGCTTAGAAGTTAGGGAACTAGCAGGTGTGGTGTTTGCAGGTGTGTAGAATTGTAGTCTAAATCGTGTCTCCTGGAAGCAGTGTTAGACTCTAGTGAAGAGTAACCTTGGAAACGAGAACCGTAAACAAAGGTAGTCCAGACGTGGCTCGGAGACAAACCTCGACCTTATAAGGAAAGAAAGGAACAGGTTCACAAAGAGTTCACGACCCCGCCGACCACCACAGACCACCCGAGACCCTCAAGGAGACCCTAAAGGTTTTAGTGCGCATGTGTCTAGGATGATGTAATATTATAATCGGTTCTCGGAAATTTAAGGAATATGTAAAAGAGAAACTGAAAATATGTATGAGAAGCATGGATACAAACAGAAAGGAGATTAGACCTGGTGTGCTTCATTTGTGGCAAGTCCACCGAGCACCCAGGCCTGAATAAAACAATCTCTCTCCTGAGCGTGTGGAATTGGTTCCTTGTGGAGGGATTTTTATTAAATAACGGTCATCCTATGAACATTCCAAGCACTGAGGATTTGTTAGTAATAGTAGAAGGCTGCTAAAGAGCAATTGTAGTTTTAGAGTCTCTGAAGTGATAGTAGAGTAGGAAAAACAGGCTGAGGAATGTAAATATCAGTAGATTATGTAACGGAATGCAGGCGCAGGAAGCGTTCGCGTGGACACCTGCTTTTGACCAATCTGTGTATGTTAAGATTCGTGTGCTTGCTGACTGTAAACCAATAGAGGATTCGGAGGTGCGCGTGTTACTGTGGCTAGCTTATAAAAGTAGCACAATATCTTGAAATAAAGGAGAATGACCATACCCACATTGGGACTCCTCATTACTCCGGGAACGCGCTCCTATTCCGACCCATGGTCACTCCAACAGTTCCTTCCACGCCGGGCACGAATCCGCTTTTCGGACAACACCTAGCCCCCAGCACCCGCACCAGCAGCACCAGCAAGCCCAGTGCCCAGCACACAGCAACCTCAGGGCCCAGCACCCAGCCGTGCCCGCCACCCGGACATGCCCAGCACCCAGCAACCCCAGTGCACAACACCCAGCACCCCCAGCGCCCAGAAACCAACACACGCACACACCCAGCACGCCCACCGCCCAAAACCCAGCAGCCCAACATGCCCAGCACACAGCACCACCACCGCCACCACCCCCACTGCCCAGTACCCAGCACCCACACATGCCCAGCACCCAGACATGCCCAGCACACAGCACCACCACCGCCCACTGCCCAGTACCCAGCACCCACACATGCCCAGCACTCAGACATGCCCAGCAGGCAGCTTCTCTGCTGCCCACCGCCCAGCATCCCGACCGCCCAGCACCCAGACATGCCCAGGCCCCGCCACACAGCACTCACACTGCCCAACACCCAGCACTCACACATACCCGGCACAACCAGGGCCCAGCACACAGCACACGCACATGTCAGGAATCCAGCACCCTCACAGCACAGCACCCAGCAACCCCAGCACAGCCACCCAGCACCGCATATGCCCAGCACCTAGCACCGCATATGCCCAACACCCAGCACCCAGTACCTCCAGTACCCAGCATCCAGCACCAAGACATACCCTGCACTCAGTTATGTATAGTAGCCAGCAATACCAGGGCCCAGCACCCCAGTACCTAGAACCCAACACTCCCACTGCCCAACACCCACCACCCGGACGTGCCCAGCACACAGCACCCCCACTGCCCCACACAGCCAGCGCCCAGTACCCAGCACCCAGAAATGCCCAGCACCCAAACATGCTCAGCACTCAACACACCACTGCCCAGATCCCAGCAAACCAGCCCCCAACATCTCCAGTGATCAGCACATAGCACCCGGAATGCCCAGCACCCAGCACCTGCAGCGCTCAGCATCCACCACCCCCAGTGCTCTGTACTCAGCACACCAAACACCCACCATCCAGCTCCCCCACCACCCAGCACCCCCAGTGCGCAGTACCCCGCACCCAGACATGCCCAGCACCCGGACATACACAGCACTCAGCACTGTCCTGCTTCCGGCTGGGACAGAGTTAACTTTCTTCCCAGTAGCTTGGGGGGTGTGCTGGCTTTTGGGTTTGGTGTGAGAGGAGCATTGATGGCCCCTTAATGCTTTGGCTGTTGCTGGGCTGTGCTTGCACCGGGAGACTTTTGTTCTCTCTTTTCGGCCTCCCACAGGAAGCTCGGGGGGGGGTGGGGGGTGGCGGGGGGGGGGAGCACAGCCGGGGTAGTTGACCTAGCTGGCCAATGGGGTATTCTATAGCATGTGACATCCTGCTCAGTATAAAAAATGGGAGGGGGCGGCAGGGGGGAAACGACACCCCCTCCCCCCGCCCCAGTTCATGACACGCGGTCGGCAGTGGTGAGCAGTTGCATTCTGCATTGCCTGCTTTGTATCGTCTGTTGTTGTTGTTGCTCTCATTGTTATTATTACTGTTCTACTTCGTTTTATTTCAACCATTAAACTGTTTTTATCTCAACCCGGGAGTTTTCCTATTTGTGCCCTCCCGATTCTCTCCCCAATCCCACGGGGTGGGGGGGGAGGTGAGCCAGTGGCTGCGTGGGGTTTATTTGCTGGCTGGGGTTAAACCAACACATGCACCCATCATACCCTCCACCCAGCACTGGCAGGGCCCAGCACTGATTCCCACACATGCACACAACCCAGCACACGCACCGCCAATGCACAGCACCTCGACATGCCCAGCAGCCCTGGAGCCCAGCACACAGCACCCAGCAGCCCCAGCACCAGGACATGACAAGAAGCCAGTCCCCGCAGTGCCCAACAACCCACGGCTGAGCAACGGAACATGCCTAGCACCAGGCACCACCAATGTGTGAACATCTTTCAGTCCTGCCTGTTAGTTTATGGGAGCCCGAAGAAGGGATCGACTGCTTTGCAGTTGGGCTGTGGTAAGGTTGCTGGTTGGGTGGTAGAGCGAGAGCAGCTCCCTCGGAAAGGCCTGCCACCAAAGGCAAGAGCCAGAAACAGCTTCAATCCTGGTTCTTTCTGTGTTGGAGCGCCCTCTGGTGGGAAGCCGTTTACGAAAAGGGCTCGAGAGATGGTAAGGCAAAGGTTGATATTTAGGTTTGAGAATAAGGGAGAGGGGTGGTGGGACCGGGAAGGGTCCCGTGGTGGGTCCATGTGGTGGGTGGCGTTAACTAATGCAGAAGGATCTCGTTATCTACGCAGAACCTCAAACTATCCCTTATCCTCCTCAGAGGCAAGTTCCGAAACGGCCACCCACCTCCTACGGCTCAGGCACAGAAATAGCCAGGAATCAAGGACGATGCTGGCCCTCACGATCTCTTGGCAGCCACTTCTCAGCCCCATCAACACCGTGGCACTGTACCTCTGCTCGCACCTAACAGCGACCTATCCCTTACCCTCATCAGGGCCAAGCTCCGAAGTGGCCACCCACCACATAGAGCTAGGCACTGAAGTAGCAAGGAACCAAGGTGGATGCTGGCCCTCACGGTCTCTTGGGGGCCCCTTCTCAGCCCCACCAACACCGGGGCTCTGTCGCTGTTCTCCCACTTATCCTCGACATATCCCTTACCCTCCCCAGGGCCACCTCCGAAGCGGCCACCCTCCACATGGGGCTTGGCACTGAAGTAGCCAGTAAACAAGGTTGATGCTGGCTCTCACGATCACTTCGCAGCCCCTTCTCAGACGCAACAATGCCGGGGCTCTCTCTCTGTTCTCCCACCTTACCTCAACCTCGCCCAGACCCTCATCAGGGCCAAGCTCCAAAGCGGCCACCCTCCACGTGGAGCTTGGCTCTAAGGTAAGCAGAAATGCATCTTGATGCTGGCCCCCACCTTCCCTTGGTATCCCCACCAAAACCGGGGCTCTGTCTCTGTTCTCCACCTTATCCTCGACATATCCCTTACCCTCATTGGAGCCAAGCTCCGAAGAGGCCACCCTCAACATGGGGCTCAGGCACTGAAGGGCAGCCCCGTCTCAGCCCCACCAATACCGGGGCTCTGTGTCACTGCCCCAACCTAAGAGCGACCTATCCCTTACACTCATCGGAGCCAAGCTCCGAAGAGGCCACCCTCAACATGGGGCTCAGGCACTGAAGGGCAGCCCCGTCTCAGCCCCACCAATACCGGGGCTCTGTGTCACTGCTCGCACCTAACAGCGACCTATCCCTTACACTCATCGGAGCCAAGCTCCGAAGCGACCACTCCCCACGTGGGGCTTAGGTACTGAAGTAGCCTGGAATCAAGGTTGATGCTGGCCGTCACGATCTCTTTGCAGCCCCTTCTCAGCCCCACCAATACCGGGGCTCTGTATCTGTTCTCCCACTTAGCCTCGACAGATCCCTTACCCTCATCAGGGCAAAGCGCCGCAGCGGCCACACTCCACATGGGGCTTGGCACTGAGATAGCCAGGAATCAAGGGTGGTGCTGGCCCTCACCTTCCATTTGCAGTCCCTAGGCAAGCCCACCAACACCGGGGCTCTCTGCCTCTTCTCCCTCCTAACCTCAACCTAGCCGAGACCCTCATCAGGGCCAAGCGCCGAAGTGGCCACCGGCCACATGGAGCTAGGCACTGAAGTAGCCAGGAACCAAGGCTGATGCTGGCCCTCACGGTCCCTTGGCAGCCCCTTCTCAGCCCCACCAACACCGGGGCTCTGTGCCTGTTCTCCCACCTAACCTCAACCGAGCCCTGACCCTCATCAGGGCCAAGCTCCGAAGCGGCCACCCTCCACGTGGAGCTTGGCACTAAGGTAAGCAGAAATCCAGCTTGATGCTGGCCCCCACCTTCCCTTGGTAGCCCCACCAAAACCGGGGCTCTGTCTCTGTTCTCCACCTTATCCTCAACATATCCCTTACCCTCATCGCAGCCAAGCTCCGAAGAGGCCACCCTCAACATGGGGCTCAGGCACTGAAGGGCAGCCCCGTCTCAGCCCCACCAATACCGGGGCTCTGTGTCACTGCCCGCACCTAACAGCGACCTATCCCTTACCCTCATCGCAGCCAAGCTCCGAAGAGGCCACCCTCAACATGGGGCTCAGGCACTGAAGGGCAGCCCCGTCTCAGCCCCACCAATACCGGGGCTCTGTGTCACTGCTCGCACCTAACAGCGACCTATCCCTTACACTCATCGGAGCCAAGCTCCGAAGCGACCACTCCCCACGTGGGGCTTAGGTACTGAAGTAGCCTGGAATCAAGGATGATGCTCGCCGTCACGATCTCTTTGCAGCCCCTTCTCAGCCCCACCAATACCGGGGCTCTGTATCTGTTCTCCCACTTAGCCTCGACAGATCCCTTACCCTCATCAGGGCAAAGCGCCGCAGCGGCCACACTCCACATGGGGCTTGGCACTGAGATAGCCAGGAATCAAGGGTGGTGCTGGCCCTCACCTTCCATTTGCAGTCCCTAGGCAAGCCCACCAACACCGGGGCTCTGTGCCTGTTCTCCCTCCTAACCTCAACCTAGCCGAGACCCTCATCAGGGCCAAGCGCCGAAGTGGCCACCGGCCACATGGAGCTAGGCACTGAAGTAGCCAGGAACCAAGGCTGATGCTGGCCCTCACGGTCCCTGGGCAGCCCCTTCTCAGCCCCACCAACACCGGGGCTCTGTGCCTGTTCTCCCTCCTAACCTCAACCTAGCCGAGACCCTCATCAGGGCCAAGCGCCGAAGTGGCCACCGGCCACATGGAGCTAGGCACTGAAGTAGCCAGGAACCAAGGCTGATGCTGGCCCTCACGGTCCCTTGGCAGCCCCTTCTCAGCCCCACCAACACCGGGGCTCTGTGCCTGTTCTCCCACCTAACCTCAACCGAGCCCTGACCCTCATCAGGGCCAAGCTCCGAAGCGGCCACCCTCCACGTGGAGCTTGGCACTAAGGTAAGCAGAAATCCAGCTTGATGCTGGCCCTCACCTTCCCTTGGTAGCCCCACCAAAACCGGGGCTCTGTCTCTGTTCTCCACCTTATCCTCAACATATCCCTTACCCTCATCGCAGCCAAGCTCCGAAGAGGCCACCCTCAACATGGGGCTCAGGCACTGAAGGGCAGCCCCGTCTCAGCCCCACCAATACCGGGGCTCTGTGTCTCTGCTCGCACCTAACAGCGACCTATCCCTTACACTCACCGGAGCCAAGCTCCGAAGCGACCACTCCCACGTGGGGCTTAGGTACTGAAGTAGCCTGGAATCAAGGTTGATGCTGGCCGTCACGATCTCTTTGCAGCCCCTTCTCAGCCCCACCAATACCGGGGCTCTGTATCTGTTCTCCCACTTAGCCTCGACAGATCCCTTACCCTCATCAGGGCAAAGCGCCGCAGCGGCCACACTCCACATGGGGCTTGGCACTGAGATAGCCAGGAATCAAGGGTGGTGCTGGCCCTCACCTTCCATTTGTAGTCCCTAGGCAAGCCCACCAACACCTGGGCTCTCTGCCTCTTCTCCCTCCTAACCTCAACCTAGCCGAGAACCTCATCAGGGCCAAGCTCCGAAGCGGCCACCCTCCACGTGGAGCTTGGCACTAAGGTAAGCAGAAATGCATCTTGATGCTGGCCCCCACCTTCCCTTGGTAGCCCCACCAAAACCGGGGCTCTGTCTCTGTTCTCCACCTTATCCTCGACATATCCCTTACCCTCATCGGAGCCAAGCTCCGAAGAGGCCACCCTCAACATGGGGCTCAGGCACTGAAGGGCAGCCCCGTCTCAGCCCCACCAATACCGGGGCTCTGTGTCTCTGCTCGCACCTAAGAGCGACCTATCCCTTACCCTCATCGGAGCCAAGCTCCGAAGAGGCCACCCTCAACATGGGGCTCAGGCACTGAAGGGCAGCCCCGTCTCAGCCCCACCAATACCGGGGCTCTGTGTCACTGCTCGCACCTAACAAGCGACCTATCCCTTACCCTCATCGGAGCCAAGCTCCGAAGCGACCACTCCCCACGTGGGGCTTAGGTACTGAAGTAGCCTGGAATCAAGGTTGATGCTCGCCGTCACGATCTCTTTGCAGCCCCTTCTCAGCCCCACCAATACCGGGGCTCTGTATCTGTTCTCCCACTTAGCCTCGACAGATCCCTTACCCTCATCAGGGCAAAGCGCCGCAGCGGCCACACTCCACATGGGGCTTGGCACTGAGATAGCCAGGAATCAAGGGTGGTGCTGGCCCTCACCTTCCATTTGCAGTCCCTAGGCAAGCCCACCAACACCGGGGCTCTGTGCCTGTTCTCCCTCCTAACCTCAACCTAGCCGAGACCCTCATCAGGGCCAAGCTCCGAAGTGGCCACCGGCCACATGGAGCTAGGCACTGAAGTAGCCAGGAACCAAGGCTGATGCTGGCCCTCACGGTCCCTTGGCAGCCCCTTCTCAGCCCCACCAACACCGGCGCTCTGTGTCTGTTCCCCCAGTTATCCTCGACATATCCCTTCTCCTCATCAGGGCCAAGCTCCGAAGCGGCCACCCACCACATGGGGCTCTGGGGCAGACGTGGCCAGGAATGAAGGCTGATGCTGGCCCTCGTGATCTCTTGTCAGCCCCTCCTCAGCCCCACCAACCCCTGCTCCCTTCTCTTTGGTCTCCCACCTAAACATCAACCTACATCTTACCTTCAGCAGAGCCAGGCTCTGAAACGTCTACCCACCAGATGGCGCTCCAACACAGAGGGAACCAAGATGACTGGCGTTCGTTGCACTCGCCTGCCCCGGCAGCCCTTTGAGGTCCCCACCACCACCGGGGCTAGGCGCTTGCCGTAGCACTCAACCGTCAACCTTGCCGCAGCCCAACTGCAAAGCAGACAAGCGCCCCGTCGAGCTCCCACACACGTTTTGCCAGGACTGAAATATGTTCGCAGTGCTCACCTTCCCTTTACAGCCCCTTCTCAGCTGCCCAGCACCCAGCCATCTCCAGCACCGCAAATGCGCAACATCCAGCACACCTAGCACCCCTTGGGATCTTTGGCAGTGCTTGGTGCTGGGCATGTGTCGGTGCTGGGTCGTGGGGGTACTGTGTGCTAGGCCCTGAGTGGAGTGGGTTCTGGACAGGTCTGGGTGCTGCGGTTGCTGGGTGTTGGGCATATCTGGGTGCTCGCCATGTCCCTGTGCTGGGCACTGGGAGGATTTGGTGCTGGGAATGGGCAGGCGATGATCGTGCCTGGGTGGTGGATGCGGGCTACAGGCAGTGCTGGGCACTGGCTGCGCTGGGTGCTGGTCATTGGGGGTACTGGGTTCTAGGCACTGGGCATGCGGGGTGCTGGACATCTCTGGGTGCTGAGCATGTCCAAGTGATGGGTCCGGGGCACTGGGACTGCTGGGCAGTGGGGGTGCTGGGGACTATGCATATCAGGGTGCTGGGCATGCCTGTGTACTGAGTGCTTGGCGCTGGGTTCTGGATGCTGGCTGGTGGGCATTGTCTGTGTGCTGGTTATTGGGCACTGGCGGTGGTAGGCATGGGAGTGCTTGTTGCTGGGCATTTTCTGATCCTGGCTGTTGGGGGCGCTGAGCACTGGGCATGTCTGGGTGATGGATGGAGGGAGTTTTGGGTGCTGGGCACTAGGGGTGCTGGCTAGTGGGTATGTCCGTGTGCTGGGTATGTCCATATGCCGGATGCTGTGCGCTGGGGATGCTGGGCACTGGGGTTAGCGGGTGCTGTGCACTGGGGTTGCTGGGTGCTGGGCAGCGCGACTGCTGGGGGCTGGGAGTGCTGGGTACTATGCATAAGCGGGTGCAGGGTATGTCTTGCTGCTGGATGGTGGGTTCTGGGGCTACTGGGAGCTGGGGGTATTGGGTGCTGGGCACTGGGGTTGCTGGGTGCTAAGTCCTGTGGGTGCTGGTTGCTGGGCCCTGGGAGTGCTGGGTACTATGGATAAGCGGGTGCAGGGTATGTCTCGCTGCTGGGTGCTGGGGGTATTGGGTGTTGGCCACTGGGGTGTTGGGTGCTGGGCATGTCCTCGTCCTTGGCATGACTGATGCTGGGCACTGGGGGTACTGGCTGCTGGGAGCTAGGGGTGCTGGCTTTGGGCATTTCAGTTGCTGGACATGACCAGGTGCTGGGCATGTGCGGATGCTGTGTGCTCGGCACTTGGGGTTCTGGGTGGTCGGCGGTGAGGGTGCTGGACGCTGGGGATGCTGGCTGTTGCGGTGCTGGGTGCTGGGCACTGGGGCTGCTGAGTGGTGGGCATGTCCAGGTGCTGTTTGTTGGCGGTTGGGGTGCTGGGTTGTGCGCCTGTCCAGGAGTTAGTGCTGGGCCCTGGGGGTGCTGTGTATGTCCGAGTGCTGGGCATGTCTGGATGCTGGGTAAACGGGTTCTTGGGCTGTGGAGGTGTTGGGTATGCTGGTTTCTGGGCACTGGGGAGGTGCTGGCTGCGAGACCTGTATGGTGGTGGGTGTTTGGTGTACTGGGTGCAGGGCGCTGGGCGTGCTGGGTGCTGGGCATGTCTGGGTGCTACGTGCTGATCACTGGGGATGTTGGGGGCTGGTTTGCTGTGTTCTGGTGTGTAGCGTGCTGGGCATGTTTGGGTGCTGGGCATGTCCAGGTGCTGGGTACTGGGCGCTGGGGGTGGTGGTCCCTGGGGGTGCTGTGTGCTGGGCATGTCCGGGGGGTGGGTTGGGCAGTGGGGTTGCTGGGTGCTGGGAATGTGCGGGTGCTGGGGGCTGGGCCCTGAGGTTGATGGGGGCTGGGCACTCGGGTTGCTGGGTGCTGGCTGGTGCGGTTGCGGGGCCCTGGTGTTGCTGGGTACTATGCATAACTGAGTGCAAGGTATCTCTTGGTGCTGGAGGTACTGGGTGCTGGGCATATCCGGTGCTGGGCCTGTGCTCTGGAGTTGCTGGGTTCTGTGCTCGGGGGGTGCTTGTTTCTTGGCACGTGCGTGTGCTGTGTGCTCTTCCCTGGTTGTGCTGGGTATGTGTGGGTGTTGGGCAGTGTGGGTGCTGTGTGGTGGGCGCTGGGCATGTCTGGGTGCTGGGTGATGGGCACTGGAGGTTCTGGGCGATGGGGAGCAGGGAAGCTGCCTGCTAGGCATGTCTGAGTGCTGGGCATGTCCGGGTGCTGGGTACTGTGCGCTGGCAGTGGTGGGCGGTGGTGGTGCTGAGTGCTGGGCGTGTCCGGGTGCTAGGCAATGGCGGTGCTGGGTGCTTGGCGCTGGGGGTGATGGTCTTTGGGTGTGCTGGGTGCTGGGCATGTCCCTGTGCTGGGTGGTGGGGGTGCTGGGCATGTGCGGGTGTTGGTTGCCGGGCCCTGGGTGTACTGGGTGCTGGACGCTGGGGTGGTTGGTTTCTGGGCGCTGGGGCTGCTGGGTTCTGTGCCCCTGTGTTGCTGGGTGCTGAGCATGTCCGGGTGCTGGCCATGTCTAAGCGCAGCGTGCTGGGCACTGGGTGCTGGGGGGTGGGGGTGCTGGATGCTGAGTGTTGGGTATGCTGGTTTCCGGGCACTGGGCGGAAGTGTGTGAGACCTGTGGGTGTGTTGTATGGTGGGTGTTTGGGGTGCTGAGTGCTGCAGGTGCTGGGCATGTCCAGGTGCTATGTGCTGATCACTGGGGTTCTTGGGGGCTGGTTTGCTGTGTTCTGGTGTGTTGGGTGCTGGGCATGTTTGTCTGGGTGCTGGGCATGTCTGGGTGCTGGGTACTGGGAACTGGCAGTGCGGGGCGGTGCGGGTGCTGTGTGCTGGGCATGTCGGGGTGCTGGGTACTGGGCAGTGGGAGTGCTGGGTGCTAGGTACTGGGGGTGCTGGGCCCTGGCATTGCTCGGCAATATGCAAAACTGAGTGCAGGGTATGTCTTGGTGCTGGATGCTTGGTGCTGGAGGTACCGGGTGCTGGGCATATGCAGTGCTGGGTGTTGGGCATATCCGGTGCTGGGTGGCTGTGCTGGGGTTGCTGGGTGCTGTGCTGTGAGGGTGCTGGATTCCTGGCATGTGCGTGTACTGTGTGCTGGGCCCTGGTTGTGCTGGGTATGTGTGGGTGCTGGGTGTTGGGCACTGGGGGGGGGTGGTGCTAGGTGCTGGGCATGTCCAGGTGCTGAGCAATGGTGGTGCTGGGTGCTTGGCGCTGGGGGTGGTGGTACCTGGGGCTGCTGTGTGCTGGGCACGTCGGGGTGCTGGGTTTTGGGCGGTGGGGGTGCTGGGTGCTGGGCGTGTGCGTGTGTTGGTTGCTGGACCCTGGCGTGCTGGGCGCTGGGGCTATCGGTTACCGGGTGCTGGGGGTGCTGGGTTCAATGCAGCGTATGCAGGTCCTGGGCAGTGGGTGTGCTGGAAGCTGGGTGTTGGGTATGCTGGTTCCTGCCACTGCGGGTGCTGGGTGTGAGACTTGTGGGCGTGCTGGATGGTGGGTGTTTGGTGTGCACCCTCACTGCCCACCACCCAGAACCCCAAGTGCCGAGCACACAGCATCCGGACGTGCCCAGCACCTGCACACGCCCAGCACCCACAAGACCCAACAACCAGCACTGGTCATGACCAGTACCTGGAAATGCCCACAGCCAGCACCCCTAGCTCCCCGCACCCAGCACTCCCAGGGCCCAGCACGAATTCCCGGACATGCGCACAACCCAGCACACCCACCGCCAACACACAGCATCGAGACATGCCCAGCAGCCCCAGTGCCCAGCATCCACCAGCAAGACATACCCTGCACCCAATTATGCATGGTATCCAGCACTCCCAGGGCCCAGCAACCAGTAGCCCCAGTACCTCGGCTCGCTTCTGTAATTCTACACAATGAAGACTTGTGGCTTAGAAGTTAGGGAACTAGCAGGTGTGGTGTTTGCAGGTGTGTAGAATTGTAGTCTAAATCGTGTCTCCTGGAAGCAGTGTTAGACTCTAGTGAAGAGTAACCTTGGAAACGAGAACCGTAAACAAAGGTAGTCCAGACGTGGCTCGGAGACAAACCTCGACCTTATAAGGAAAGAAAGGAACAGGTTCACAAAGAGTTCACGACCCCGCCGACCACCACAGACCACCCGAGACCCTCAAGGAGACCCTAAAGGTTTTAGTGCGCATGTGTCTAGGATGATGTAATATTATAATCGGTTCTCGGAAATTTAAGGAATATGTAAAAGAGAAACTGAAAATATGTATGAGAAGCATGGATACAAACAGAAAGGTGATTAGACCTGGTGTGCTTCATTTGTGGCAAGTCCACCGAGCACCCAGGCCTGAATAAAACAATCTCTCTCCTGAGCGTGTGGAATTGGTTCCTTGTGGAGGGATTTTTATTAAATAACGGTCATCCTATGAACATTCCAAGCACTGAGGATTTGTTAGTAATAGTAGAAGGCTGCTAAAGAGCAATTGTAGTTTTAGAGTCTCTGAAGTGATAGTAGAGTAGGAAAAACAGGCTGAGGAATGTAAATATCAGTAGATTATGTAACGGAATGCAGGCGCAGGAAGCGTTCGCGTGGACACCTGCTTTTGACCAATCTGTGTATGTTAAGATTCGTGTGCTTGCTGACTGTAAACCAATAGAGGATTCGGAGGTGCGCGTGTTACTGTGGCTAGCTTATAAAAGTAGCACAATATCTTGAAATAAAGGAGAATGACCATACCCACATTGGGACTCCTCATTACTCCGGGAACGCGCTCCTATTCCGACCCATGGTCACTCCAACAGTTCCTTCCACGCCGGGCACGAATCCGCTTTTCGGACAACACCTAGCCCCCAGCACCCGCACCAGCAGCACCAGCAAGCCCAGTGCCCAGCACACAGCAACCTCAGGGCCCAGCACCCAGCCGTGCCCGCCACCCGGACATGCCCAGCACCCAGCAACCCCAGTGCACAACACCCAGCACCCCCAGCGCCCAGAAACCAACACACGCACACACCCAGCACGCCCACCGCCCAAAACCCAGCAGCCCAACATGCCCAGCACACAGCACCACCACCGCCACCACCCCCACTGCCCAGTACCCAGCACCCACACATGCCCAGCACTCAGACATGCCCAGCAGGCAGCTTCTCTGCTGCCCACCGCCCAGCATCCCGACCGCCCAGCACCCAGACATGCCCAGGCCCCGCCACACAGCACTCACACTGCCCAACACCCAGCACTCACACATACCCGGCACAATCAGGGCCCAGCACACAGCACACGCACATGTCAGGAATCCAGCACCCTCACAGCACAGCACCCAGCAACCCCAGCACAGCCACCCAGCACCGCATATGCCCAGCACCTAGCACCGCATATGCCCAACACCCAGCACCCAGTACCTCCAGTACCCAGCATCCAGCACCAAGACATACCCTGCACTCAGTTATGTATAGTAGCCAGCAATACCAGGGCCCAGCACCCCAGTACCTAGAACCCAACACTGCCACTGCCCAACACCCACCACCCGGACGTGCCCAGCACACAGCACCCCCACTGCCCCACACAGCCAGCGCCCAGTACCCAGCACCCAGAAATGCCCAGCACCCAAACATGCCCAGCACTCAACACACCACTGCCCAGATCCCAGCAAACCAGCCCCCAACATCGCCAGTGATCAGCACATAGCACCCGGAATGCCCAGCACCCAGCACCTGCAGCGCTCAGCATCCACCACCCCCAGTGCTCTGTACTCAGCACACCAAACACCTACCATCCAGCACCCCCACACGTCTCACACCCAGCACCCCCAGTGCTCTGTACTCAGCACACCAAACACCCACCATCCAGCTCCCCCACCACCCAGCACCCCCAGTGCGCAGTACCCCGCACCCAGACATGCCCAGCACCCGGACATACACAGCACTCAGCACTGTCCTGCTTCCGGCTGGGACAGAGTTAACTTTCTTCCCAGTAGCTTGGGGGGTGTGCTGGCCTTTTGGGTTTGGTGTGAGAGGAGCGTTGATGGCCCCTTAATGCTTTGGCTGTTGCTGGGCGGTGCTTGCACCGGGAGACTTTTGTTCTCTCTTTTCGGCCTCCCACAGGAAGCTCGGGGGGGGGGTGGGGGGTGGCGGGGGGGGGGAGCACAGCCGGGGTAGTTGACCTAGCTGGCCAATGGGGTATTCTATAGCATGTGACATCCTGCTCAGTATAAAAAATGGGAGGGGGCGGCAGGGGGGAAACGACACCCCCTCCCCCCGCCCCAGTTCATGACACGCGGTCGGCAGTGGTGAGCAGTTGCATTCTGCATTGCCTGCTTTGTATCGTCTGTTGTTGTTGTTGCTCTCATTGTTATTATTACTGTTCTACTTCGTTTTATTTCAACCATTAAACTGTTTTTATCTCAACCCGGGAGTTTTCCTACTTGTGCCCTCCCGATTCTCTCCCCCATCCCACAGGGTGGCGGGGGGGAGGAGAGCCAGCGGCTGCGTGGGGTTTATTTGCAGGCTGGGGTTAAACCACGACATGCACCCATCATACCCTCCACCCAGCACCCCCAGGGCCCAGCACTCATTCCCAGACATGCGCACAACCTAGCACACCCACCGCCAACACACAGCCCCTGGACATGCCCAGCACCCAGCAGCCCCACTGCCCAGCACCGCATTGCCCAGCATCCCCAGCGCCCAGCACCCTCACTGCCCACCACCCAGAACAACAAGTGCCGAGCACACAGCATCCGGACATGCCCAGCACCGGGGCACACCCAGCACCCACAAGACCCAGCACCCGGTCATGACCAGCAACTGGAAATGCCCACAGCCAGCACGTCTAGCTCCCAGCAGCCACCAACCCCAGTGCCTAGCACTCAGCACCCAGTCGTGCCAAGCACCCAACACCCCGGTGCTCAGCACCCTGCACCCGGTCGTGTCCAGGGCCCACCACACAGCACCCACACTGCCCAACACCCAGCACCCACACATACCCGGCACAACCAGGGCCCAGCACACAGCCCACGCACGTGCCAGGAATCCAGCATCCCCAGAGCACAGCACCCAGCAACCCCAGCACAGCCACCCAGCACCGCATATGCCCAGCATGAAGCACCGCATATGCCCACAACCCAGCACCCAGTAGCTCCAGCACCAGGCATCCAGCACCAAGACATACCCTGCACTCAGTTATGCAGAGTACCTAGCAATACCGGGCCCAGCACCCCAGTACCTAGCACCCAACACTCCCACTGCCCAACACCCACCACCCGGACATGCCCAGCACACAGCACCCCCACCACCCCACACCGCCAGCGCCCAGTATGCAGCACCCAGAAATGCCCAGCACCCAAACATGCCCAGCACTCAACACACCACTGCCCAGATCCCAGCAAACCAGCCCCCAACATCGCCAGTGATCAGCACATAGCACCCGGAATGCCCAGCACCCGCAGCGCTCAGCACCCAGCACCCCCAGGGCCCAGCAGCCAGCACCGCAGCAACCAGCATCCCCAGCGCCCAGCACCCGGTCATGCCAAGCACCTGGACATGCCCAGCACCAAGCACGCCTGTGCCCAGCACACAATATCCCCAGCACCCAGCAGCAAGAGATACCCTGCACCCGCTTACGCATAGTACCCACAGCGCTCAGCAGCCACCATCCCCAGTGCTCTGTACTCAGCACACCAAACACCCACCATCCAGCACCCCCACACGTCTCACACCCAGCACCCCCAGTGCGCAGTACCCCGCACCCAGACATGCCCAGCACCCGGACATACACAGCACTCAGCACTGTCCTGCTTTCGGCTGGGACAGAGTTAACTTTCTTCCCAGTAGCTTGGGGGGTGTGCTGGCTTTTGGGTTTGGTGTGAGAGGAGCGTTGATGGCCCCTTAATGCTTTGGCTGTTACTGGGCGGTGCTTGCACCGGGAGACTTTTGTTCTCTCTTTTCGGCCTCCCACAGGAAGCTCGGGGGGGGGGGTTGGGGGGCGGGGAGCACAGCCGGGGTAGTTGACCTAGCTGGCCAATGGGGTATTCTATAGCATGTGACATCCTGCTCAGTATAAAAAATGGGAGGGGGCGGGGGAGGGAAACGACTCTCCCCCCCCCCCCGCCCCAGTTCATGACACGCGGTCGGCAGCGGTGAGCAGTTGCATTGTGCATTGCCTGCTTTGTATCGTCTGTTGTTGTTGTTGTTCTCATTGTTATTATTACTGTTCTACTTCGTTTTATTTCCACCATTAAACTGTTTTTATCTCAACCCGGGAGTTTTCCTACTTGTGCCCTCCCGATTCTCTCCCCCATCCCACGGGGGGGGGGGGGAGGAGAGCCCGCGGCTGCGTGGGGTTTATTTGCAGGCTGGGGTTAAACCACGACATGCACCCATCATACCCTCCACCCAGCACCCCCAGGGCCCAGCACTCATTCCCAGACATGCGCACAACCTAGCACACCCACCGCCAACACACAGCCCCTGGACATGCCCAGCACCCAGCAGCCCCACTGCCCAGCACCGCATTGCCCAGCATCCCCAGCGCCCAGCACCCTCACTGCCCACCACCCAGAACAACAAGTGCCGAGCACACAGCATCCGGACATGCCCAGCACCGGGGCACACCCAGCACCCACAAGACCCAGCACCCGGTCATGACCAGCAACTGGAAATGCCCACAGCCAGCACGTCTAGCTCCCAGCAGCCACCAACCCCAGTGCCTAGCACTCAGCACCCAGTCGTGCCAAGCACCCAACACCCCGGTGCTCAGCACCCTGCACCCGGTCGTGTCCAGGGCCCACCACACAGCACCCACACTGCCCAACACCCAGCACCCACACATACCCGGCACAACCAGGGCCCAGCACACAGCCCACGCACGTGCCAGGAATCCAGCATCCCCAGAGCACAGCACCCAGCAACCCCAGCACAGCCACCCAGCACCGCATATGCCCAGCATGAAGCACCGCATATGCCCACAACCCAGCACCCAGTAGCTCCAGCACCAGGCATCCAGCACCAAGACATACCCTGCACTCAGTTATGCAGAGTACCTAGCAATACCGGGCCCAGCACCCCAGTACCTAGCACCCAACACTCCCACTGCCCAACACCCACCACCCGGACATGCCCAGCACACAGCACCCCCACCACCCCACACCGCCAGCGCCCAGTATGCAGCACCCAGAAATGCCCAGCACCCAAACATGCCCAGCACTCAACACACCACTGCCCAGATCCCAGCAAACCAGCCCCCAACATCGCCAGTGATCAGCACATAGCACCCGGAATGCCCAGCACCCGCAGCGCTCAGCACCCAGCACCCCCAGGGCCCAGCAGCCAGCACCGCAGCAACCAGCATCCCCAGCGCCCAGCACCCGGTCATGCCAAGCACCTGGACATGCCCAGCACCAAGCACGCCTGTGCCCAGCACACAATATCCCCAGCACCCAGCAGCAAGAGATACCCTGCACCCGCTTACGCATAGTACCCACAGCGCTCAGCAGCCACCATCCCCAGTGCTCTGTACTCAGCACACCAAACACCCACCATCCAGCACCCCCACACGTCTCACACCCAGCACCCCCAGTGCGCAGTACCCCGCACCCAGACATGCCCAGCACCCGGACATACACAGCACTCAGCACTGTCCTGCTTCCGGCTGGGACAGAGTTAACTTTCTTCCCAGTAGCTTGGGGGGTGTGCTGGCTTTTGGGTTTGGTGTGAGAGGAGCGTTGATGGCCCCTTAATGCTTTGGCTGTTACTGGGCGGTGCTTGCACCGGGAGACTTTTGTTCTCTCTTTTCGGCCTCCCACAGGAAGCTCGGGGGGGGGGGTTGGGGGGCGGGGAGCACAGCCGGGGTAGTTGACCTAGCTGGCCAATGGGGTATTCTATAGCATGTGACATCCTGCTCAGTATAAAAAATGGGAGGGGGCGGGGGAGGGAAACGACTCTCCCCCCCCCCCTGCCCCAGTTCATGACACGCGGTCGGCAGCGGTGAGCAGTTGCATTGTGCATTGCCTGCTTTGTATCGTCTGTTGTTGTTGTTGTTCTCATTGTTATTATTACTGTTCTACTTCGTTTTATTTCCACCATTAAACTGTTTTTATCTCAACCCGGGAGTTTTCCTACTTGTGCCCTCCCGATTCTCTCCCCCATCCCACGGGGGGGGGGGGGAGGAGAGCCCGCGGCTGCGTGGGGTTTATTTGCAGGCTGGGGTTAAACCACGACATGCACCCATCATACCCTCCACCCAGCACCCCCAGGGCCCAGCACTCATTCCCAGACATGCGCACAACCTAGCACACCCACCGCCAACACACAGCCCCTGGACATGCCCAGCACCCAGCAGCCCCAGTGCCCAGCACCCCCAGCACCCAGCATCCCCAGCACCCAGCAGCAAGAGATACCCTGCACCCGCTTATGCATGGTACCCAGCACTCCCAGGGCCCAGCAACCAGCACCCCGAGTACTTAGCCTCCAGCACCCACACCAGCCAGCACCCAGCAAGGCCGGTACCCAGCAACCTCAGGGCCCAGAACCCAGCAGCCAGCCATTGCCCAGCACACAGACATGCCCAGCACCCAGCAACCCCAGTGCACACAACCCAGAAGCCCCAGCGCCCAGAAACCAACAGCCCCAGTGCCCAGCGCTCCCAGGGCTCAGAAACCAACATTCGCATGCACCCAACACTCCAACCACCCAGCACCCGGACATGCCCAGCATGCAGCACCACCAGGGACCACCACCCCCAGCACCACGCACCCAGCACTACCACTGCCCAGCACCTGGACATGCCCAGCACCCAGATGTGCCCAGCAGGCAGCTTCCCTGCTGCCCACCGCCCAGCATCGCGACCGCCCAGCACCCCGACCACCCAGCACCCACACTGCCCAACACCCAGCACCCACACATACCCAGCACAACCAGGGCCCAGCACACACACATGCCAGGTTAAACCATGACATGCACCCATCATACCCTCCACCCAGCACCCCCATTGCCCAGCACTCATTCCCAGACATGCGCACAACCTAGCACACCCACCGCCAACACACAGCCCCTGGACATGCCCAGCCGCCCCAGTGCCCAGCACCCAGTAGCCCCAGCACCAAGCAGCAAGAGATACCCTGCACCTGCTTATGCATAATACCCAGCACTCCCAGGGCCCAGCAACCAGCACTTAGCCCCCAGCACCCACACCAGCCAGCACCCAGCAAGGCCGGTGCCCAGCACCCAGCAACCTCAGGGCCCAGAACCCAGCAGCGAGCCATTGCTTAGCACCCAGACATGCCCAGCACCCAGCAACCCCAGTCCACAGAACCCAGCAGCCCCAGTGCCCAGAAACCAACCACCCCAGTGTCCAGCACCCAGTACACCCGGGGCCCAGCAACCAACACCCGCACATGCCCAGCACCCCCACCACCCAGCACACCCAAAGACTATCACGCCCAGCGCCAAGCACCCAGCACCGCCATTGCCTAGCACCGGGACATGCCCAGCACCCAGTACCACCACCACCAGTGCACAGTACCAAGCACCCGGATATGCCCAGCACTGAGACATTCCTACCAGGCAGCTTCCCTGCTCCCCATCGCCCAGGACCTCCAGTGCCCATCACCCAGCACCGGGACATGCCCAGCGCCCACCACACAGCACCCATACTGCCCAACAGCCAGCACCCACACATACCCAGCACAACCAGGGCACAGCACACGCACATGCCAGGAATCCAGCACCCTCACAGCACAGCACCCAGCAAACCCAGAGCACACACCTAGCACCGGATATGGCCAGCATCAAGACATACCCTGCACTCAGTTATGCATAGTAACAAGCAATGCCAGGGCCCAGCATCCCCAGTACTTAGCACCCAGCACTCCCACCGCCCAATACCCACCACCCGGACGTACCCAGCACCCCCACTGCCCGTGCCCAGCACCCAGACGTGCCCAGCACCCAAACATGCCCAGCGCCCAACACACCAGAAAGCAGCAAACCAGCCCCCACCATCCCCAGTGATCTGCACATAGCACCCAGCACACGCTGCGCTCAGCACCCACCACCCCCAGTGCCCAGAAACCAGCATACCCAATGCCCAGCATCCAGTACCACCACCACCCCAACTACCCAGTACCCGCACGCGGATATGCCCAGCACCCGAACATACACAGTACCCCTAGGACCCAGCACTCAGAACTCCAGTGCACTGCGCTGTCCTGCTTCTGGCTGGGACAGAGTTAACTTTCTTCCCAGTAGCTTGGGGGGGTGTGCTGGCTTTTGGGTTTGGTGTGAGAGGAGCATTGATGGCCCCTTAATGCTTTGGCTGTTACTGGGCGGTGCTTGCACCGGGAGACTTTTGTTCTCTCTTTTCGGCCTCCCACAGGAAGCCCGGGGGGGGGGTGGGGGGGCGGGAGGATGGGGAGCACAGCCAGCGGAGTTGACCCAGCTGGCCAATGGGGTATTCTATAGCATGTGACATCCTGCTCGGTATAACAAATGGGAGGGGGCGGGGGAGGGGGCTCTCCCCCCCCGTTCACGACACACGGTCGACAGCGGTGAGCAGTTGCATTGTGCATTGCCTGCTTTGTATCGTCTGTTGTTGTTGTTGTTCTCATTGTTATTATTACTGTTCTACTTTGTTTTATTTCAATCATTAAACTGTTTTTATCTCAACCCGGGAGTTTTCCTATTTGTGCCCTCCCGATTCTCTCCCCAATCCCACGGGGTGGGGGGGGAGGTGAGCCAGTGGCTGCGTGGGGTTTATTTGCTGGCTGGGGTTAAACCAACACATGCACCCATCATACCCTCCACCCAGCACTGGCAGGGCCCAGCACTGATTCCCACACATGCACACAACCCAGTACACGCACCGCCAATGCACAGCACCTCGACATGCCCAGCAGCCCTGGAGCCCAGCACACAGCACCCAGCAGCCCCAGCACCAGGACATGACAAGAAGCCAGTCCCCGCAGTGCCCAACAACCCACGGCTGAGCAACGGAACATGCCTAGCACCAGGCACCACCAATGTGTGAACATCTTTCAGTCCTGCCTGTTAGTTTATGGGAGCCCGAAGAAGGGATCGACTGCTTTGCAGTTGGGCTGTGGTAAGGTTGCTGGTTGGGTGGTAGAGCGAGAGCAGCTCCCTCGGAAAGGCCTGCCACCAAAGGCAAGAGCCAGAAACAGCTTCAATCCTGGTTCTTTCTGTGTTGGAGCGCCCTCTGGTGGGAAGCCGTTTACGAAAAGGGCTTGAGAGATGGTAAGGCAAAGGTTGATATTTAGGTTTGAGAATAAGGGAGAGGGGTGGTGGGACCGGGAAGGGTCCCGTGGTGGGTCCATGTGGTGGGTGGCGTTAACTAATGCAGAAGGATCTCGTTATCTACGCAGAACCTCAAACTATCCCTTATCCTCCTCAGAGGCAAGTTCCGAAACGGCCACCCACCTCCTACGGCTCAGGCACAGAAATAGCCAGGAATCAAGGACGATGCTGGCCCTCACGATCTCTTGGCAGCCACTTCTCAGCCCCATCAACACCGTGGCACTGTACCTCTGCTCGCACCTAACAGCGACCTATCCCTTACCCTCATCAGGGCCAAGCTCCGAAGTGGCCACCCACCACATAGAGCTAGGCACTGAAGTAGCAAGGAACCAAGGTGGATGCTGGCCCTCACGGTCTCTTGGGGGCCCCTTCTCAGCCCCACCAACACCGGGGCTCTGTCGCTGTTCTCCCACTTATCCTCGACATATCCCTTACCCTCCCCAGGGCCACCTCCGAAGCGGCCACCCTCCACATGGGGCTTGGCACTGAAGTAGCCAGGAAACAAGGTTGATGCTGGCTCTCACGATCACTTCGCAGCCCCTTCTCAGACGCAACAATGCCGGGGCTCTCTCTCTGTTCTCCCACCTTACCTCAACCTCGCCCAGACCCTCATCAGGGCCAAGCTCCAAAGCGGCCACCCTCCACGTGGAGCTTGGCTCTAAGGTAACCAGAAATGCATCTTGATGCTGGCCCCCACCTTCCCTTGGTATCCCCACCAAAACCGGGGCTCTGTCTCTGTTCTCCACCTTATCCTCGACATACCCCTTACCCTCATCGGAGCCAAGCTCCGAAGAGGCCACCCTCAACATGGGGCTCAGGCACTGAGATAGCCAGGAACCAAGGCTGATGGTGGCCCTCACCTTCCATTTGTAATCCCTAGGGAGCCCCACCAACACCGTAGCTCTGTGCCTGTTCTCCCACCTAACATCAACCGAGCCCAGACCCTCATTAGGGCCAAGCTCCGAAGCGACCACTCCCCACGTGGGGCTTAGGTACTGAAGTAGCCTGGAATCAAGGTTGATGCTGGCCGTCACGATCTCTTTGCAGCCCCTTCTCAGCCCCACCAATACCGGGGCTCTGTATCTGTTCTCCCACTTAGCCTCGACAGATCCCTTACCCTCATCAGGGCAAAGCGCCGCAGCGGCCACACTCCACATGGGGCTTGGCACTGAGGTAGCCAGGAATCAAGGGTGGTGCTGGCCCTCACCTTCCATTTGTAGTCCCTAGGCAAGCCCACCAACACCGGGGCTCTGTGCCTGTTCTCCCTCCTAACCTCAACCGAGCCGAGACCCTCATCAGGGCCAAGCTCCAAAGCGGCCACCCTCCACGTGGAGCTTGGCACTAAGGTAAGCAGAAATGCATCTTGATGCTGGCCCCCACCTTCCCTTGGTATCCCCACCAACACCGGGGCTCTGTCTCTGTTCTCCACCTTATCCTCAACATATCCCTTACCCTCATCGGAGCCAAGCTCCGAAGAGGCCACCCTCAACATGGGACTCAGGCACTGAAGGGCAGCCCCGTCTCAGCCCCACCAATACCGGGGCTCTGTGTCACTGCTCGCACCTAACAGCGACCTATCCCTTACCCTCATCGGAGCCAAGCTCCGAAGCGACCACTCCCCACGTGGGGCTTAGGTACTGAAGTAGCCTGGAATCAAGGTTGATGCTGGCCGTCACGATCTCTTTGCAGCCCCTTCTCAGCCCCACCAATACCGGGGCTCTGTATCTGTTCTCCCACTTAGCCTCGACAGATCCCTTACCCTCATCAGGGCAAAGCGCCGCAGCGGCCACACTCCACATGGGGCTTGGCACTGAGATAGCCAGGAATCAAGGATGGTGCTGGCCCTCACCTTCCATTTGCAGTCCCTAGGCAAGCCCACCAACACCGGGGCTCTGTGCCTGTTCTCCCTCCTAACCTCAACCTAGCCGAGACCCTCATCAGAGCCAAGCTCCGAAGTGGCCACCGGCCACATGGAGCTAGGCACTGAAGTAGCCAGGAACCAAGGCTGATGCTGGCCCTCACGGTCCCTTGGCAGCCCCTTCTCAGCCCCACCAACACCGGGGCTCTGTGCCTGTTCTCCCACCTAACCTCAACCGAGCCCTGACCCTCATCAGGGCCAAGCTCCGAAGCGGCCACCCTCCACGTGGAGCTTGGCACTAAGGTAAGCAGAAATCCAGCTTGATGCTGGCCCTCACCTTCCCTTGGTAGCCCCACCAAAACTGGGGCTCTGTCTCTGTTCTCCACCTTATCCTCGACATATCCCTTACCCTCATCGGAGCCAAGCTCCGAAGCGACCACTCCCCACGTGGGGCTTAGGTACTGAAGTAGCCTGGAATCAAGGTTGATGCTGGCCGTCACGATCTCTTTGCAGCCCCTTCTCAGCCCCACCAATACCGGGGCTCTGTATCTGTTCTCCCACTTAGCCTCGACAGATCCCTTACCCTCTTCAGGGCAAAGCGCCGCAGCGGCCACACTCCACATGGGGCTTGGCACTGAGATAGCCAGGAATCAAGGGTGGTGCTGGCCCTCACCTTCCATTTGCAGTCCCTAGGCAAGCCCACCAACACCGGGGCTCTGTGCCTGTTCTCCCTCCTAACCTCAACCTAGCCGAGACCCTCATCAGGGCCAAGCTCCGAAGTGGCCACCGGCCACATGGAGCTAGGCACTGAAGTAGCCAGGAACCAAGGCTGATGCTGGCCCTCACGGTCCCTTGGCAGCCCCTTCTCAGCCCCACCAACACCGGGGCTCTGTGCCTGTTCTCCCTCCTAACCTCAACCGAGCCGAGACCCTCATCAGGGCCAAGCTCCAAAGCGGCCACCCTCCACGTGGAGCTTGGCACTAAGGTAAGCAGAAATGCATCTTGATGCTGGCCCCCACCTTCCCTTGGTATCCCCACCAAAACCGGGGCTCTGTCTCTGTTCTCCACCTTATCCTCAACATATCCCTTACCCTCATTGGAGCCAAGCTCCGAAGAGGCCACCCTCAACATGGGGCTCAGGCACTGAAGGGCAGCCCCTTCTCAGCCGCACAAATGACGAGCCTCTGTGCCTGTTCTCCCACCTAACCTCAACCGAGCCCTGACCCTCATCAGGGCCAAGCTCCGAAGCGACCACTCCCCACGTGGGGCTTAGGTACTGAAGTAGCCTGGAATCAAGGTTGATGCTGGCCGTCACGATCTCTTTGCAGCCCCTTCTCAGCCCCACCAATACCGGGGCTCTGTATCTGTTCTCCCACTTAGCCTCGACAGATCCCTTACCCTCATCAGGGCAAAGCGCCGCAGCGGCCACACTCCACATGGGGCTTGGCACTGAGATAGCCAGGAATCAAGGGTGGTGCTGGCCCTCACCTTCCATTTGCAGTCCCTAGGCAAGCCCACCAACACCGGGGCTCTGTGCCTGTTCTCCCTCCTAACCTCAACCTAGCCGAGACCCTCATCAGGGCCAAGCTCCGAAGTGGCCACCGGCCACATGGAGCTAGGCACTGAAGTAGCCAGGAACCAAGGCTGATGCTGGCCCTCACGGTCCCTTGGCAGCCCCTTCTCAGCCCCACCAACACCGGGGCTCTGTGCCTGTTCTCCCACCTAACCTCAACCGAGCCCTGACCCTCATCAGGGCCAAGCTCCGAAGCGGCCACCCTCCACGTGGAGCTTGGCACTAAGGTAAGCAGAAATCCAGCTTGATGCTAGCCCTCACCTTCCCTTGGTAGCCCCACCAAAACTGGGGCTCTGTCTCTGTTCTCCACCTTATCCTCGACATATCCCTTACCCTCATCGGAGCCAAGCTCCGAAGAGGCCACCCTTAACATGGGGCTCAGGCACTGAAGGGCAGCCCCGTCTCCGCCCCACCAATACCGGGGCTCTGTGTCTCTGCTCGCACCTAAGAGCGACCTATCCCTTACCCTCATCGCAGCCAAGCTCCGAAGAGGCCACCCTCAACATGGGGCTCAGGCACTGAAGGGCAGCCCCGTCTCAGCCCCACCAATACCGGGGCTCTGTGTCACTGCTCGCACCTAACAGCGACCTATCCCTTACACTCATCGGAGCCAAGCTCCGAAGCGACCACTCCCCACGTGGGGCTTAGGTACTGAAGTAGCCTGGAATCAAGGTTGATGCTGGCCGTCACGATCTCTTTGCAGCCCCTTCTCAGCCCCACCAATACCGGGGCTCTGTATCTGTTCTCCCACTTAGCCTCGACAGATCCCTTACCCTCATCAGGGCAAAGCGCCGCAGCGGCCACACTCCACATGGGGCTTGGCACTGAGATAGCCAGGAATCAAGGGTGGTGCTGGCCCTCACCTTCCATTTGCAGTCCCTAGGCAAGCCCACCAACACCGGGGCTCTGTGCCTGTTCTCCCTCCTAACCTCAACCTAGCCGAGACCCTCATCAGGGCCAAGCTCCGAAGTGGCCACCGGCCACATGGAGCTAGGCACTGAAGTAGCCAGGAACCAAGGCTGATGCTGGCCCTCACGGTCCCTTGGCAGCCCCTTCTCAGCCCCACCAACACCGGGGCTCTGTGCCTGTTCTCCCACCTAACCTCAACCGAGCCCTGACCCTCATCAGGGCCAAGCTCCAAAGCGGCCACCCTCCACGTGGAGCTTGGCACTAAGGTATCCAGAAATCCAGCTTGATGCTAGCCCTCACCTTCCCTTGGTAGCCCCATCAAAACCGGGGCTCTGTCTCTGTTCTCCACCTTATCCTCGACATATCCCTTACCCTCATCGGAGCCAAGCTCCGAAGAGGCCACCCTCAACATGGGGCTCAGGCACTGAAGGGCAGCCCCGTCTCCGCCCCACCAATACCGGGGCTCTGTGTCACTGCTCGCACCTAACAGCGACCTATCCCTTACCCTCATCGGAGCCAAGCTCCGAAGAGGCCACTCCCCACGTGGGGCTTAGGTACTGAAGTAGCCTGGAATCAAGGTTGATGCTGGCCCTCACAATCTCTTTGCAGCCCCTTCTCAGCCCCACCAATACCGGGGCTCTGTATCTGTTCTCCCACTTAGCCTCGACAGATCCCTTACCCTCATCAGGGCAAAGCGCCGCAGCGGCCACACTCCACATGGGGCTTGGCACTGAGATAGCCAGGAATCAAGGGTGGTGCTGGCCCTCACCTTCCATTTGCAGTCCCTAGGCAAGCCCACCAACACCGGGGCTCTGTGCCTGTTCTCCCTCCTAACCTCAACCGAGCCGAGACCCTCATCAGGGCCAAGCTCCGAAGTGGCCACCGGCCACATGGAGCTAGGCACTGAAGTAGCCAGGAACCAAGGCTGATGCTGCCCCTCACGGTCCCTTGGCAGCCCCTTCTCAGCCCCACCAACACCGGGGCTCTGTGCCTGTTCTCCCACCTAACCTCAACCCAGCCCTGACCCTCATCAGGGCAAAGCTTCGAAGCGGCCACACTCCACATGGGGCTTCGCATTGAGATAGCCAGGAATCAAGGCTGATGCCGGACCTCGCCTTCCGTTTGCAGTCCCTAGGCAGCCCCACCAACACCGGCGCTCTGTGTCTGTTCCCCCAGTTATCCTCGACATATCCCTTCTCCTCATCAGGGCCAAGCTCCGAAGCGGCCACCCACCACATGGGGCTCTGGGGCAGACGTGGCCAGGAATGAAGGCTGATGCTGGCCCTCGTGATCTCTTGTCAGCCCCTCCTCAGCCCCACCAACCCCTGCTCCCTTCTCTTTGGTCTCCCACCTAAACATCAACCTACATCTTACCTTCAGCAGAGCCAGGCTCTGAAACGTCTACCCACCAGATGGCGCTCCAACACAGAGGGAACCAAGATGACTGGCGTTCGTTGCACTCGCCTGCCCCGGCAGCCCTTTGAGGTCCCCACCACCACCGGGGCTAGGCGCTTGCCGTAGCACTCAACCGTCAACCTTGCCGCAGCCCAACTGCAAAGCAGACAAGCGCCCCGTCGAGCTCCCACACACGTTTTGCCAGGACTGAAATATGTTCGCGGTGCTCACCTTCCCTTTACAGCCCCTTCTCAGCTGCCCAGCACCCAGCCATCTCCAGCACCGCAAATGCGCAACATTTAGCACACCTAGCACCCCTTGGGATCTTTGGCAGTGCTTGGTGCTGGGCATGTGTCGGTGCTGGGTCGTGGGGGTACTGTGTGCTAGGCCCTGAGTGGAGTGGGTTCTGGACAGGTCTGGGTGCTGCGGTTGCTAGGTGTTGGGCATATCTGGGTGCTCGCCATGTCCCTGTGCTGGGCACTGGGAGGATTTGGTGCTGGGAATGGGCAGGCGATGATCGTGCCTGGGTGGTGGATGCGGGCTACAGGCAGTGCTGGGCACTGGCTGCGCTGGGTGCTGGTCATTGGGGGTACTGGGTTCTAGGCACTGGGCATGCGGGGTGCTGGACATCTCTGGGTGCTGAGCATGTCCAAGTGATGGGTCCGGGGCACTGGGACTGCTGGGCAGTGGGGGTGCTGGGGACTATGCATATCAGGGTGCTGGGCATGCCTGTGTACTGAGTGCTTGGCGCTGGGTTCTGGATGCTGGCTGGTGGGCATTGTCTGTGTGCTGGTTATTGGGCATTGGCGGTGGTAGGCATGGGAGTGCTTGTTGCTGGGCATTTTCTGATCCTGGCTGTTGGGGGCGCTGAGCACTGGGCATGTCTGGGTGATGGATGGAGGGAGTTTTGGGTGCTGGGCACTAGGGGTGCTGGCTAGTGGGTATGTCCGTGTGCTGGGTATGTCCATATGCCGGATGCTGTGCGCTGGGGATGCTGGGCACTGGGGTGAGTGGGTGCTGTGCACTGCGGTTGCTGGGTGCTGGGCGGCGCGACTGCTGGGGGCTGGGAGTGCTGGGTACTATGCATAAGCGGGTGCAGGGTATGTCTTGCTGCTGGATGGTGGGTTCTGGGGCTACTGGGAGCTGGGGGTATTGGGTGCTGGGCACTGGGGTTGCTGGGTGCTAAGTCCTGTGGGTGCTGGTTGCTGGGCCCTGGGAGTGCTGGGTACTATGCATAAGCGGGTGCAGGGTATGTCTCGCTGCTGGGTGCTGGGGGTATTGGGTGTTGGCCACTGGGGTGTTGGGTGCTGGGCATGTCCTCGTCCTTGGCATGACTGATGCTGGGCACTGGGGGTACTGGCTGCTGGGAGCTAGGGGTGCTGGCTTTGGGCATTTCAGTTGCTGGACATGACCAGGTTCTGGGCATGTGCGGATGCTGTGTGCTCGGCACTTGGGGTTCTGGGGGGTCGGCGGTGAGGGTGCTGGACGCTGGGGATGCTGGCTGTTGCGGTGCTGGGTGCTGGGCACTGGGGCTGCTGAGTGGTGGGCATGTCCAGGTGCTGTTTGTTGGCGGTTGGGGTGCTGGGTTGTGCGCCTGTCCAGGAGTTAGTGCTGGGCCCTGGGGGTGCTGTGTATGTCCGAGTGCTGGGCATGTCTGGATGCTGGGTAAACGGGTTCTTGGGCTGTGGAGGTGTTGGGTATGCTGGTTTCTGGGCACTGGGGAGGTGCTGGCTGCGAGACCTGTATGGTGGTGGGTGTTTGGTGTACTGGGTGCAGGGCGCTGGGCGTGCTGGGTGCTGGGCATGTCTGGGTGCTACGTGCTGATCACTGGGGATGTTGGGGGCTGGTTTGCTGTGTTCTGGTGTGTAGCGTGCTGGGCATGTTTGGGTGCTGGGCATGTCCAGGTGCTGGGTACTGGGCGCTGGGGGTGGTGGTCCCTGGGGGTGCTGTGTGCTGGGCATGTCCGGGGGGTGGGTTGGGCAGTGGGGTTGCTGGGTGCTGGGAATGTGCGGGTGCTGGGGGCTGGGCCCTGAGGTTGATGGGGGCTGGGCACTCGGGTTGCGGGGCCCTGGTGTTGCTGGGTACTATGCATAACTGAGTGCAGGGTATCTCTTGGTGCTGGAGGTACTGGGTGCTGGGCATATCCGGTGCTGGGCCTGTGCTCTGGAGTTGCTGGGTTCTGTGCTCAGGGGGTGCTTGTTTCTTGGCACGTGCGTGTGCTGTGTGCTCTTCCCTGGTTGTGCTGGGTATGTGTGGGTGTTGGGCAGTGTGGGTGCTGTGTGGTGGGCGCTGGGCATGTCTGGGTGCTGGGTGATGGGCACTGGAGGTTCTGGGCGATGGGGAGCAGGGAAGCTGCCTGCTAGGCATGTCTGAGTGCTGGGCATGTCCGGGTGCTGGGTACTGTGCGCTGGCAGTGGTGGGCGGTGGTGGTGCTGGGTGCTGGGCGTGTCCGGGTGCTAGGCAATGGCGGTGCTGGGTGCTTGGCGCTGGGGGTGATGGTCTTTGGGTGTGCTGGGTGCTGGGCATGTCCCTGTGCTGGGTGGTGGGGGTGCTGGGCATGTGCGGGTGTTGGTTGCCGGGCCCTGGGTGTACTGGGTGCTGGACGCTGGGGTGGTTGGTTTCTGGGCGCTGGGGCTGCTGGGTTCTGTGCCCCTGTGTTGCTGGGTGCTGAGCATGTCCGGGTGCTGGCCATGTCTAAGTGCAGCGTGCTGGGCACTGGGTGCTGGGGGGTGGGGGTGCTGGATGCTGAGTGTTGGGTATGCTGGTTTCCGGGCACTGGGCGGAAGTGTGTGAGACCTGTGGGTGTGTTGTATGGTGGGTGTTTGGGGTGCTGAGTGCTGCAGGTGCTGGGCATGTCCAGGTGCTATGTGCTGATCACTGGGGTTCTTGGGGGCTGGTTTGCTGTGTTCTGGTGTGTTGGGCGCTGGGCATGTTTGTCTGGGTGCTGGGCATGTCTGGGTGCTGGGTACTGGGAACTGGCAGTGCGGGGCGGTGCGGGTGCTGTGTGCTGGGCATGTCGGGGTGCTGGGTACTGGGCAGTGGGAGTGCTGGGTGCTAGGTACTGGGGGTGCTGGGCCCTGGCATTGCTCGGCAATATGCAAAACTGAGTGCAGGGTATGTCTTGGTGCTGGATGCTTGGTGCTGGAGGTACCGGGTGCTGGGCATATGCAGTGCTGGGTGTTGGGCATATCCGGTGCTGGGTGGCTGTGCTGGGGTTGCTGGGTGCTGTGCTGTGAGGGTGCTGGATTCCTGGCATGTGCGTGTACTGTGTGCTGGGCCCTGGTTGTGCTGGGTATGTGTGGGTGCTGGGTGTTGGGCACTGGGGGGGGGTGGTGCTAGGTGCTGGGCATGTCCAGGTGCTGAGCAATGGTGGTGCTGGGTGCTTGGCACTGGGGGTGGTGGTACCTGGGGCTGCTGTGTGCTGGGCACGTCGGGGTGCTGGGTTTTGGGCGGTGGGGGTGCTGGGTGCTGGGCGTGTGCGTGTGTTGGTTGCTGGACCCTGGCGTGCTGGGCGCTGGGGCTATCGGTTACCGGGTGCTGGGGGTGCTGGGTTCAATGCAGCGTACGCAGGTCCTGGGCAGTGGGTGTGCTGGAAGCTGGGTGTTGGGTATGCTGGTTCCTGCCACTGCGGGTGCTGGGTGTGAGACTTGTGGGCGTGCTGGATGGTGGGTGTTTGGTGTGCACCCTCACTGCCCACCACCCAGAACCCCAAGTGCCGAGCACACAGCATCCGGACGTGCCCAGCACCTCCACACGCCCAGCACCCACAAGACCCAACAACCAGCACTGGTCATGACCAGTACCTGGAAATGCCCACAGCCAGCACCCCTAGCTCCCCGCACCCAGCACTCCCAGGGCCCAGCACGAATTCCCGGACATGCGCACAACCCAGCACACCCACCGCCAACACACAGCATCGAGACATGCCCAGCAGCCCCAGTGCCCAGCATCCACCAGCAAGACATACCCTGCACCCAGTTATGCATGGTATCCAGCACTCCCAGGGCCCAGCAACCAGGAGCCCCAGTACCTCGGCTCGCTTCTGTAATTCTACACAATGAAGACTTGTGGCTTAGAAGTTAGGGAACTAGCAGGTGTGGTGTTTGCAGGTGTGTAGAATTGTAGTCTAAATCGTGTCTCCTGGAAGCAGTGTTAGACTCTAGTGAAGAGTAACCTTGGAAACGAGAACCGTAAACAAAGGTAGTCCAGACGTGGCTCGGAGACAAACCTCGACCTTATAAGGAAAGAAAGGAACAGGTTCACAAAGAGTTCACGACCCCGCCGACCACCACAGACCACCCGAGACCCTCAAGGAGACCCTAAAGGTTTTAGTGCGCATGTGTCTAGGATGATGTAATATTATAATCGGTTCTCGGAAATTTAAGGAATATGTAAAAGAGAAACTGAAAATATGTATGAGAAGCATGGATACAAACAGAAAGGAGATTAGACCTGGTGTGCTTCATTTGTGGCAAGTCCACCGAGCACCCAGGCCTGAATAAAACAATCTCTCTCCTGAGCGTGTGGAATTGGTTCCTTGTGGAGGGATTTTTATTAAATAACGGTCATCCTATGAACATTCCAAGCACTGAGGATTTGTTAGTAATAGTAGAAGGCTGCTAAAGAGCAATTGTAGTTTTAGAGTCTCTGAAGTGATAGTAGAGTAGGAAAAACAGGCTGAGGAATGTAAATATCAGTAGATTATGTAACGGAATGCAGGCGCAGGAAGCGTTCGCGTGGACACCTGCTTTTGACCAATCTGTGTATGTTAAGATTCGTGTGCTTGCTGACTGTAAACCAATAGAGGATTCGGAGGTGCGCGTGTTACTGTGGCTAGCTTATAAAAGTAGCACAATATCTTGAAATAAAGGAGAATGACCATACCCACATTGGGACTCCTCATTACTCCGGGAACGCGCTCCTATTCCGACCCATGGTCACTCCAACAGTTCCTTCCACGCCGGGCACGAATCCGCTTTTCGGACAACACCTAGCCCCCAGCACCCGCACCAGCAGCACCAGCAAGCCCAGTGCCCAGCACACAGCAACCTCAGGGCCCAGCACCCAGCCGTGCCCGCCACCCAGACATGCCCAGCACCCAGCAACCCCAGTGCACAACACCCAGCACCCCCAGCGCCCAGAAACCAACACACGCACACACCCAGCACGCCCACCGCCCAAAACCCAGCAGCCCAACATGCCCAGCACACAGCACCACCACCGCCACCACCCCCACTGCCCAGTACCCAGCACCCACACATGCCCAGCACCCAGACATGCCCAGCACACAGCACCACCACCGCCCACTGCCCAGTACCCAGCACCCACACATGCCCAGCACTCAGACATGCCCAGCAGGCAGCTTCTCTGCTGCCCACCGCCCAGCATCCCGACCGCCCAGCACCCAGACATGCCCAGGCCCCGCCACACAGCACTCACACTGCCCAACACCCAGCACTCACACATACCCGGCACAACCAGGGCCCAGCACACAGCACACGCACATGTCAGGAATCCAGCACCCTCACAGCACAGCACCCAGCAACCCCAGCACAGCCACCCAGCACCGCATATGCCCAGCACCTAGCACCGCATATGCCCAACACCCAGCACCCAGTACCTCCAGTACCCAGCATCCAGCACCAAGACATACCCTGCACTCAGTTATGTATAGTAGCCAGCAATACCAGGGCCCAGCACCCCAGTACCTAGAACCCAACACTCCCACTGCCCAACACCCACCACCCGGACGTGCCCAGCACACAGCACCCCCACTGCCCCACACAGCCAGCGCCCAGTACCCAGCACCCAGAAATGCCCAGCACCCAAACATGCCCAGCACTCAACACACCACTGCCCAGATCCCAGCAAACCAGCCCCCAACATCTCCAGTGATCAGCACATAGCACCCGGACATGCCCAGCACCCAGCACCTGCAGCGCTCAGCATCCACCACCCCCAGTGCTCTGTACTCAGCACACCAAACACCTACCATCCAGCACCCCCACACGTCTCACACCCAGCACCCCCAGTGCTCTGTACTCAGCACACCAAACACCCACCATCCAGCTCCCCCACCACCCAGCACCCCCAGTGCGCAGTACCCCGCACCCAGACATGCCCAGCACCCGGACATACACAGCACTCAGCACTGTCCTGCTTCCGGCTGGGACAGAGTTAACTTTCTTCCCAGTAGCTTGGGGGGTGTGCTGGCCTTTTGGGTTTGGTGTGAGAGGAGCGTTGATGGCCCCTTAATGCTTTGGCTGTTGCTGGGCGGTGCTTGCACCGGGAGACTTTTGTTCTCTCTTTTCGGCCTCCCACAGGAAGCTCGGGGGGGGGTGGGGGGTGGCGGGGGGGGGGAGCACAGCCGGGGTAGTTGACCTAGCTGGCCAATGGGGTATTCTATAGCATGTGACATCCTGCTCAGTATAAAAAATGGGAGGGGGCGGGGGGGGGAAACGACACCCCCTCCCCCCGCCCCAGTTCATGACACGCGGTCGGCAGCGGTGAGCAGTTGCATTCTGCATTGCCTGTTTTGTATCGTCTGTTGTTGTTGTTGTTCTCATTGTTATTATTACTGTTCTACTTCGTTTTATTTCAACCATTAAACTGTTTTTATCTCAACCCGGGAGTTTTCCTACTTGTGCCCTCCCGATTCTCTCCCCCATCCCACGGGGTGGGGGGGGGAGGAGAGCCAGCGACTGCGTGGGGTTTATTTGCAGGCTGGGGTTAAACCACGACATGCACCCATCATACCCTCCACCCAGCACCCCCAGGGCCCAGCACTCATTCCCAGACATGCGCACAACCTAGCACACCCACCGCCAACACACAGCCCCTGGACATGCCCAGCACCCAGCAGCCCCACTGCCCAGCACCGCATTGCCCAGCATCCCCAGCACCCAGCACCCTCACTGCCCACCACCCAGAACAACAAGTGCCGAGCACACAGCATCCGGACATGCCCAGCACCGGGGCACACCCAGCACCCACAAGACCCAGCACCCGGTCATGACCAGCAACTGGAAATGCCCACAGCCAGCACGTCTAGCTCCCAGCAGCCACCAACCCCAGTGCCTAGCACTCAGCACCCAGTCATGCCAAGCACCCAACACCCCGGTGCTCAGCACCCTGCACCCGGTCGTGTCCAGGGCCCACCACACAGCACCCACACTGCCCAACACCCAGCACCCACACATACCCGGCACAACCAGGGCCCAGCACACAGCCCACGCACGTGCCAGGAATCCAGCATCCCCAGAGCACAGCACCCAGCAACCCCAGCACAGCCACCCAGCACCGCATATGCCCAGCATGAAGCACCGCATATGCCCACAACCCAGCACCCAGTAGCTCCAGCACCAGGAATCCAGCACAAAGACATACCCTGCACTCAGTTATGCAGAGTACCTAGCAATACCGGGCCCAGCACCCCAGTACCTAGCACCCAACACTCCCACTGCCCAACACCCACCACCCGGACATGCCCAGCACACAGCACCCCCACCACCCCACACCGCCAGCGCCCAGTATGCAGCACCCAGAAATGCCCAGCACCCAAACATGCCCAGCACTCAACACACCACTGCCCAGATCCCAGCAAACCAGCCCCCAACATCGCCAGTGATCAGCACATAGCACCCGGAATGCCCAGCACCCGCAGCGCTCAGCACCCAGCACCCCCAGGGCCCAGCAGCCAGCACCGCAGCAACCAGCATCCCCAGCGCCAAGCACCCGGTCATGCCAAGCACCTGGACATGCCCAGCACCAAGCACACCTGTGCCCAGCACACAATATCCCCAGCACCCAGCAGCAAGAGATACCCTGCACCCGCTTACGCATAGTACCCACAGCGCTCAGCAGCCACCATCCCCAGTGCTCTGTACTCAGCACACCAAACACCCACCATCCAGCACCCCCACACGTCTCACACCCAGCACCCCCAGTGCGCAGTACCCCGCACCCAGACATGCCCAGCACCCGGACATACACAGCACTCAGCACTGTCCTGCTTCCGACTGGGACAGAGTTAACTTTCTTCCCAGTAGCTTGGGGGGTGTGCTGGCTTTTGGGTTTGGTGTGAGAGGAGCGTTGATGGCCCCTTAATGCTTTGGCTGTTACTGGGCGGTGCTTGCACCGGGAGACTTTTGTTCTCTCTTTTCGGCCTCCCACAGGAAGCTCGGGGGGGGGGGTTGGGGGGCGGGGGTGGGGAGCACAGCCGGGGTAGTTGACCTAGCTGGCCAATGGGGTATTCTATAGCATGTGACATCCTGCTCAGTATAAAAAATGGGAGGGGGCGGGGGAGGGAAACGACTCTCCCCCCCCCCCCCGGCCCCAGTTCATGACACGCGGTCGGCAGCGGTGAGCAGTTGCATTCTGCCTTGCCTGCTTTGTATCATCTGTTGTTGTTGTTGTTCTCATTGTTATTATTACTGTTCTACTTCGTTTTATTTCCACCATTAAACTGTTTTTATCTCAACCCGGGAGTTTTCCTACTTGTGCCCTCCCGATTCTCTCCCCCATCCCACGGGGTGGGGGGGGGAGGAGAGCCCGCGGCTGCGTGGGGTTTATTTGCAGGCTGGGGTTAAACCACGACATGCACCCATCATACCCTCCACCCAGCACCCCCAGGGCCCAGCACTCATTCCCAGACATGCGCACAACCTAGCACACCCACCGCCAACACACAGCCCCTGGACATGCCCAGCACCCAGCAGCCCCGGTGCCCAGCACCCCCAGCACCCAGCATCCCCAGCACCCAGCAGCAAGAGATACCCTGCACCCGCTTATGCATGGTACCCAGCACTCCCAGGGCCCAGCAAGCAGCACCCCGAGTACTTAGCCTCCAGCACCCACACCAGCCAGCACCCAGCAAGGCCGGTACCCAGCAACCTCAGGGCCCAGAACCCAGCAGCCAGCCATTGCCCAGCACACAGACATGCCCAGCACCCAGCAACCCCAGTGCACACAACCCAGAAGCCCCAGCGCCCAGAAACCAACAGCCCCAGTGCCCAGCGCTCCCAGGGCTCAGAAACCAACATTCGCATGCACCCAACACTCCAACCACCCAGCACCCGGACATGCCCAGCATGCAGCACCACCAGGGACCACCACCCCCAGCACCACGCACCCAGCACTACCACTGCCCAGCACCTGGACATGCCCAGCACCCAGATGTGCCCAGCAGGCAGCTTCCCTGCTGCCCACCGCCCAGCATCGCGACCGCCCAGCACCCCGACCACCCAGCACCCACACTGCCCAACACCCAGCACCCACACATACCCAGCACAACCAGGGCCCAGCACACACACATGCCAGGTTAAACCATGACATGCACCCATCATACCCTCCACCCAGCACCCCCATTGCCCAGCACTCATTCCCAGACATGCGCACAACCTAGCACACCCACCGCCAACACACAGCCCCTGGACATGCCCAGCCGCCCCAGTGCCCAGCACCCAGTAGCCCCAGCACCAAGCAGCAAGAGATACCCTGCACCTGCTTATGCATAATACCCAGCACTCCCAGGGCCCAGCAACCAGCACTTAGCCCCCAGCACCCACACCAGCCAGCACCCAGCAAGGCCGGTGCCCAGCACCCAGCAACCTCAGGGCCCAGAACCCAGCAGCGAGCCATTGCTTAGCACCCAGACATGCCCAGCACCCAGCAACCCCAGTCCACAGAACCCAGCAGCCCCAGTGCCCAGAAACCAACCACCCCAGTGTCCAGCACCCAGTACACCCGGGGCCCAGCAACCAACACCCGCACATGCCCAGCACCCCCACCACCCAGCACACCCAAAGACTATCACGCCCAGCGCCAAGCACCCAGCACCGCCATTGCCTAGCACCGGGACATGCCCAGCACCCAGTACCACCACCACCAGTGCACAGTACCAAGCACCCGGATATGCCCAGCACTGAGACATTCCTACCAGGCAGCTTCCCTGCTCCCCATCGCCCAGGACCTCCAGTGCCCATCACCCAGCACCGGGACATGCCCAGCGCCCACCACACAGCACCCACACTGCCCAACAGCCAGCACCCACACATACCCAGCACAACCAGGGCACAGCACACGCACATGCCAGGAATCCAGCACCCTCACAGCACAGCACCCAGCAAACCCAGAGCACACACCTAGCACCGGATATGGCCAGCATCAAGACATACCCTGCACTCAGTTATGCATAGTAACAAGCAATGCCAGGGCCCAGCATCCCCAGTACTTAGCACCCAGCACTCCCACCGCCCAATACCCACCACCCGGACGTACCCAGCACCCCCACTGCCCGTGCCCAGCACCCAGACGTGCCCAGCACCCAAACATGCCCAGCGCCCAACACACCAGAAAGCAGCAAACCAGCCCCCACCATCCCCAGTGATCTGCACATAGCACCCAGCACACGCTGCGCTCAGCACCCACCACCCCCAGTGCCCAGAAACCAGCATACCCAATGCCCAGCATCCAGTACCACCACCACCCCAACTACCCAGTACCCGCACGCGGATATGCCCAGCACCCGAACATACACAGTACCCCTAGGACCCAGCACTCAGAACTCCAGTGCACTGCGCTGTCCTGCTTCTGGCTGGGACAGAGTTAACTTTCTTCCCAGTAGCTTGGGGGGTGTGCTGGCTTTTGGGTTTGGTGTGAGAGGAGCATTGATGGCCCCTTAATGCTTTGGCTGTTACTGGGCGGTGCTTGCACCGGGAGACTTTTGTTCTCTCTTTTCGGCCTCCCACAGGAAGCCCGGGGGGGGGGGTGGGGGGGCGGGGGGATGGGGAGCACAGCCAGCGGAGTTGACCCAGCTGGCCAATGGGGTATTCTATAGCATGTGACATCCTGCTCGGTATAACAAATGGGAGGGGGCGGGGGAGGGGGCTCTCCCCCCCCCCCCCCGTTCACGACACACGGTCGACAGCGGTGAGCAGTTGCATTGTGCATTGCCTGCTTTGTATCGTCTGTTGTTGTTGTTGTTCTCATTGTTATTATTACTGTTCTACTTTGTTTTATTTCAATCATTAAACTGTTTTTATCTCAACCCGGGAGTTTTCCTATTTGTGCCCTCCCGATTCTCTCCCCAATCCCACGGGGTGGGGGGGGAGGTGAGCCAGTGGCTGCGTGGGGTTTATTTGCTGGCTGGGGTTAAACCAACACATGCACCCATCATACCCTCCACCCAGCACTGGCAGGGCCCAGCACTGATTCCCACACATGCACACAACCCAGCACACGCACCGCCAATGCACAGCACCTCGACATGCCCAGCAGCCCTGGAGCCCAGCACACAGCACCCAGCAGCCCCAGCACCAGGACATGACAAGAAGCCAGTCCCCGCAGTGCCCAACAACCCACGGCTGAGCAACGGAACATGCCTAGCACCAGGCACCACCAATGTGTGAACATCTTTCAGTCCTGCCTGTTAGTTTATGGGAGCCCGAAGAAGGGATCGACTGCTTTGCAGTTGGGCTGTGGTAAGGTTGCTGGTTGGGTGGTAGAGCGAGAGCAGCTCCCTCGGAAAGGCCTGCCACCAAAGGCAAGAGCCAGAAACAGCTTCAATCCTGGTTCTTTCTGTGTTGGAGCGCCCTCTGGTGGGAAGCCGTTTACGAAAAGGGCTCGAGAGATGGTAAGGCAAAGGTTGATATTTAGGTTTGAGAATAAGGGAGAGGGGTGGTGGGACCGGGAAGGGTCCCGTGGTGGGTCCATGTGGTGGGTGGCGTTAACTAATGCAGAAGGATCTCGTTATCTACGCAGAACCTCAAACTATCCCTTATCCTCCTCAGAGGCAAGTTCCGAAACGGCCACCCACCTCCTACGGCTCAGGCACAGAAATAGCCAGGAATCAAGGACGATGCTGGCCCTCACGATCTCTTGGCAGCCACTTCTCAGCCCCATCAACACCGTGGCACTGTACCTCTGCTCGCACCTAACAGCGACCTATCCCTTACCCTCATCAGGGCCAAGCTCCGAAGTGGCCACCCACCACATAGAGCTAGGCACTGAAGTAGCAAGGAACCAAGGTGGATGCTGGCCCTCACGGTCTCTTGGGGGCCCCTTCTCAGCCCCACCAACACCGGGGCTCTGTCGCTGTTCTCCCACTTATCCTCGACATATCCCTTACCCTCCCCAGGGCCGCCTCCGAAGCGGCCACCCTCCACATGGGGCTTGGCACTGAAGTAGCCAGGAAACAAGGTTGATGCTGGCTCTCACGATCACTTCGCAGCCCCTTCTCAGACGCAACAATGCCGGGGCTCTCTCTCTGTTCTCCCACCTTACCTCAACCTCGCCCAGACCCTCATCAGGGCCAAGCTCCAAAGCGGCCACCCTCCACGTGGAGCTTGGCTCTAAGGTAAGCAGAAATGCATCTTGATGCTGGCCCCCACCTTCCCTTGGTATCCCCACCAAAACCGGGGCTCTGTCTCTGTTCTCCACCTTATCCTCGACATATCCCTTACCCTCATTGGAGCCAAGCTCCGAAGAGGCCACCCTCAACATGGGGCTCAGGCACTGAGATAGCCAGGAACCAAGGCTGATGGTGGCCCTCACCTTCCATTTGTAATCCCTAGGGAGCCCCACCAACACCGTAGCTCTGTGCCTGTTCTCCCACCTAACATCAACCGAGCCCAGACCCTCATCAGGGCCAAGCTCCGAAGCGACCACTCCCCACGTGGGGCTTAGGTACTGAAGTAGCCTGGAATCAAGGTTGATGCTGGCCGTCACGATCTCTTTGCAGCCCCTTCTCAGCCCCACCAATACCGGGGCTCTGTATCTGTTCTCCCACTTAGCCTCGACAGATCCCTTACCCTCATCAGGGCAAAGCGCCGCAGCGGCCACACTCCACATGGGGCTTGGCACTGAGATAGCCAGGAATCAAGGGTGGTGCTGGCCCTCACCTTCCATTTGCAGTCCCTAGGCAAGCCCACCAACACCGGGGCTCTGTGCCTGTTCTCCCTCCTAACCTCAACCTAGCCGAGACCCTCATCAGGGCCAAGCTCCGAAGTGGCCACCGGCCACATGGAGCTAGGCACTGAAGTAGCCAGGAACCAAGGCTGATGCTGGCCCTCACGGTCCCTTGGCAGCCCCTTCTCAGCCCCACCAACACCGGGGCTCTGTGCCTGTTCTCCCACCTAACCTCAACCGAGCCCTGACCCTCATCAGGGCCAAGCTCCGAAGCAGCCACCCTCCACGTGGAGCTTGGCACTAAGGTAAGCAGAAATCCAGCTTGATGCTGGCCCCCACCTTCCCTTCGTAGCCCCACCAAAACCGGGGCTCTGTCTCTGTTCTCCACCTTATCCTCAACATATCCCTTACCCTCATCGCAGCCAAGCTCCGAAGAGGCCACCCTCAACATGGGGCTCAGGCACTGAAGGGCAGCCCCGTCTCAGCCCCACCAATACCGGGGCTCTGTGTCTCTGCTCGCACCTAACAGCGACCTATCCCTTACACTCATCGGAGCCAAGCTCCGAAGCGACCACTCCCCACGTGGGGCTTAGGTACTGAAGTAGCCTGGAATCAAGGTTGATGCTGGCCCTCACGATCTCTTTGCAGCCCCTTCTCAGCCCCACCAATACCGGGGCTCTGTATCTGTTCTCCCACTTAGCCTCGACAGATCCCTTACCCTCATCAGGGCAAAGCGCCGCAGCGGCCACACTCCACATGGGGCTTGGCACTGAGATAGCCAGGAATCAAGGGTGGTGCTGGCCCTCACCTTCCATTTGTAGTCCCTAGGCAAGCCCACCAACACCGGGGCTCTGTGCCTGTTCTCCCTCCTAACCTCAACCTAGCCGAGAACCTCATCAGGGCCAAGCTCCGAAGCGGCCACCCTCCACGTGGAGCTTGGTACTAAGGTAAGCAGAAATCCAGCTTGATGCTGGCCCCCACCTTCCCTTGGTAGCCCCACCAAAACCGGGGCTCTGTCTCTGTTCTCCACCTTATCCTCAACATATCCCTTACCCTCATCGCAGCCAAGCTCCGAAGAGGCCACCCTCAACATGGGGCTCAGGCACTGAAGGGCAGCCCCGTCTCAGCCCCACCAATACCGGGGCTCTGTGTCACTGCCCGCACCTAACAGCGACCTATCCCTTACCGTCATCGGAGCCAAGCTCCGAAGAGGCCACCCTCAACATGGGGCTCAGGCACTGAAGGGCAGCCCCGTCTCAGCCCCACCAATACCGGGGCTCTGTGTCACTGCTCGCACCTAACAGCGACCTATCCCTTACACTCATCGGAGCCAAGCTCCGAAGCGACCACTCCCCACGTGGCGCTTAGGTACTGAAGTAGCCTGGAATCAAGGTTGATGCTGGCCGTCACGATCTCTTTGCAGCCCCTTCTCAGCCCCACCAATACCGGGGCTCTGTATCTCTTCTCCCACTTAGCCTCGACAGATCCCTTACCCTCATCAGGGCAAAGCGCCGCAGCGGCCACACTCCACATGGGGCTTGGCACTGAGATAGCCAGGAATCAAGGGTGGTGCTGGCCCTCACCTTCCATTTGCAGTCCCTAGGCAAGCCCACCAACACCGGGGCTCTGTGCCTGTTCTCCCTCCTAACCTCAACCTAGCCGAGAACCTCATCAGGGCCAAGCTCCGAAGCGGCCACCCTCCACGTGGAGCTTGGCACTAAGGTAAGCAGAAATCCAGCTTGATGCTGGCCCCCACCTTCCCTTGGTAGCCCCACCAAAACCGGGGCTCTGTCTCTGTTCTCCACCTTATCCTCGACATATCCCTTACCCTCATCGGAGCCAAGCTCCGAAGAGGCCACCCTCAACATGGGGCTCAGGCACTGAAGGGCAGCCCCGTCTCAGCCCCACCAATACCGGGGCTCTGTGTCACTGCTCGCACCTAACAGCGACCTATCCCTTACACTCATCGGAGCCAAGCTCCGAAGCGACCACTCCCCACGTGGGGCTTAGGTACTGAAGTAGCCTGGAATCAAGGTTGATGCTGGCCGTCACGATCTCTTTGCAGCCCCTTCTCAGCCCCACCAATACCGGGGCTCTGTATCTCTTCTCCCACTTAGCCTCGACAGATCCCTTACCCTCATCAGGGCAAAGCGCCGCAGCGGCCACACTCCACATGGGGCTTGGCACTGAGATAGCCAGGAATCAAGGGTGGTGCTGGCCCTCACCTTCCATTTGTAGTCCCTAGGCAAGCCCACCAACACCGGGGCTCTGTGCCTGTTCTCCCTCCTAACCTCAACCGAGCCGAGACCCTCATCAGGGCCAAGCTCCAAAGCGGCCACCCTCTACGTGGAGCTTGGCACTAAGGTAAGCAGAAATCCAGCTTGATGCTGGCCCCCACCTTCCCTTGGTATCCCCACCAAAACCGGGGCTCTGTCTCTGTTCTCCACCTTATCCTCAACATATCTCTTACCCTCATCGGAGCCAAGCTCCGAAGAGGCCACCCTCAACATGGGGCTCAGGCACTGAAGGGCAGCCCCGTCTCAGCCCCACCAATACCGGGGCTCTGTGTCACTGCCCCAACCTAACAGCGACCTATCCCTTACCCTCATCGGAGCCAAGCTCCGAAGAGGCCACCCTCAACATGGGGCTCAGGCACTGAAGGGCAGCCCCGTCTCAGCCCCACCAATACCGGGGCTCTGTGTCACTGCTCGCACCTAACAGCGACCTATCCCTTACCCTCATCGGAGCCAAGCTCCGAAGCGACCACTCCCCACGTGGGGCTTAGGTACTGAAGTAGCCTGGAATCAAGGTTGATGCTGGCCGTCACGATCTCTTTGCAGCCCCTTCTCAGCCCCACCAATACCGGGGCTCTGTATCTGTTCTCCCACTTAGCCTCGACAGATCCCTTACCCTCATCAGGGCAAAGCGCCGCAGCGGCCACACTCCACATGGGGCTTGGCACTGAGATAGCCAGGAATCAAGGGTGGTGCTGGCCCTCACCTTCCATTTGCAGTCCCTAGGCAAGCCCACCAACACCGGGGCTCTGTGCCTGTTCTCCCTCCTAACCTCAACCTAGCCGAGACCCTCATCAGGGCCAAGCGCCGAAGTGGCCACCGGCCACATGGAGCTAGGCACTGAAGTAGCCAGGAACCAAGGCTGATGCTGGCCCTCACGGTCCCTTGGCAGCCCCTTCTCAGCCCCACCAACACCGGGGCTCTCTGCCTGTTCTCCCACCTAACCTCAACCGAGCCCTGACCCTCATCAGGGCCAAGCTCCGAAGCGGCCACCCTCCACGTGGAGCTTGGCACTAAGGTAAGCAGAAATCCAGCTTGATGCTGGCCCCCACCTTCCCTTGGTAGCCCCACCAAAACCGGGGCTCTGTCTCTGTTCTCCACCTTATCCTCAACATATCCCTTACCGTCATCGGAGCCAAGCTCCGAAGAGGCCACCCTCAACATGGGGCTCAGGCACTGAAGGGCAGCCCCGTCTCAGCCCCACCAATACCGGGGCTCTGTGTCACTGCTCGCACCTAACAGCGACCTATCCCTTACACTCATCGGAGCCAAGCTCCGAAGCGACCACTCCCCACGTGGGGCTTAGGTACTGAAGTAGCCTGGAATCAAGGTTGATGCTGGCCCTCACGATCTCTTTGCAGCCCCTTCTCAGCCCCACCAATACCGGGGCTCTGTATCTGTTCTCCCACTTAGCCTCGACAGATCCCTTACCCTCATCAGGGCAAAGCGCCGCAGCGGCCACACTCCACATGGGGCTTGGCACTGAGATAGCCAGGAATCAAGGGTGGTGCTGGCCCTCACCTTCCATTTGTAGTCCCTAGGCAAGCCCACCAACACCGGGGCTCTGTGCCTGTTCTCCCTCCTAACCTCAACCTAGCCGAGAACCTCATCAGGGCCAAGCTCCGAAGCGGCCACCCTCCACGTGGAGCTTGGTACTAAGGTAAGCAGAAATCCAGCTTGATGCTGGCCCCCACCTTCCCTTGGTAGCCCCACCAAAACCGGGGCTCTGTCTCTGTTCTCCACCTTATCCTCAACATATCCCTTACCCTCATCGCAGCCAAGCTCCGAAGAGGCCACCCTCAACATGGGGCTCAGGCACTGAAGGGCAGCCCCGTCTCAGCCCCACCAATACCGGGGCTCTGTGTCTCTGCCCGCACCTAACAGCGACCTATCCCTTACCGTCATCGGAGCCAAGCTCCGAAGAGGCCACCCTCAACATGGGGCTCAGGCACTGAAGGGCAGCCCCGTCTCAGCCCCACCAATACCGGGGCTCTGTGTCACTGCTCGCACCTAACAGCGACCTATTCCTTACACTCATCGGAGCCAAGCTCCGAAGAGGGCAATTCCCACGTGGGGCTTAGGTACTGAAGTAGCCTGGAATCAAGGTTGATGCTGGCCGTCACGATCTCTTTGCAGCCCCTTCTCAGCCCCACCAATACCGGGGCTCTGTATCTGTTCTCCCACTTAGCCTCGACAGATCCCTTACCCTCATCAGGGCAAAGCGCCGCAGCGGCCACACTCCACATGGGGCTTGGCACTGAGATAGCCAGGAATCAAGGGTGGTGCTGGCCCTCACCTTCCATTTGCAGTCCCTAGGCAAGCCCACCAACACCGGGGCTCTGTGCCTGTTCTCCCTCCTAACCTCAACCTAGCCGAGACCCTCATCAGGGCCAAGCTCCGAAGTGGCCACCGGCCACATGGAGCTAGGCACTGAAGTAGCCAGGAACCAAGGCTGATGCTGGCCCTCACGGTCCCTTGGCAGCCCCTTCTCAGCCCCACCAACACCGGGGCTCTGTGCCTGTTCTCCCACCTAACCTCAACCGAGCCCTGACCCTCATCAGGGCCAAGCTCCGAAGCGGCCACCCTCCACGTGGAGCTTGGCACTAAGGTAAGCAGAAATCCAGCTTGATGCTGGCCCCCACCTTCCCTTGGTAGCCCCACAAAAACCGGGGCTCTGTCTCTGTTCTCCACCTTATCCTCAACATATCCCTTACCCTCATCGCAGCCAAGCTCCGAAGAGGCCACCCTCAACATGGGGCTCAGGCACTGAAGGGCAGCCCCGTCTCAGCCCCACCAATACCGGGGCTCTGTGTCACTGCCCGCACCTAACAGCGACCTATCCCTTACCGTCATCGGAGCCAAGCTCCGAAGAGGCCACCCTCAACATGGGGCTCAGGCACTGAAGGGCAGCCCCGTCTCAGCCCCACCAATACCGGGGCTCTGTGTCACTGCCCCAACCTAACAGCGACCTATCCCTTACACTCATCGGAGCCAAGCTCCGAAGCGACCACTCCCCACGTGGCGCTTAGGTACTGAAGTAGCCTGGAATCAAGGTTGATGCTGGCCGTCACGATCTCTTTGCAGCCCCTTCTCAGCCCCACCAATACCGGGGCTCTGTATCTGTTCTCCCACTTAGCCTCGACAGATCCCTTACCCTCATCAGGGCAAAGCGCCGCAGCGGCCACACTCCACATGGGGCTTGGCACTGAGATAGCCAGGAATCAAGGGTGGTGCTGGCCCTCACCTTCCATTTGCAGTCCCTAGGCAAGCCCACCAACACCGGGGCTCTGTGCCTGTTCTCCCTCCTAACCTCAACCTAGCCGAGACCCTCATCAGGGCCAAGCGCCGAAGTGGCCACCGGCCACATGGAGCTAGGCACTGAAGTAGCCAGGAACCAAGGCTGATGCTGGCCCTCACGGTCCCTTGGCAGCCCCTTCTCAGCCCCACCAACACCGGGGCTCTGTGCCTGTTCTCCCTCCTAACCTCAACCTAGCCGAGACCCTCATCAGGGCCAAGCTCCGAAGTGGCCACCGGCCACATGGAGCTAGGCACTGAAGTAGCCAGGAACCAAGGCTGATGCTGGCCCTCACGGTCCCTTGGCAGCCCCTTCTCAGCCCCACCAACACCGGCGCTCTGTGTCTGTTCCCCCAGTTATCCTCGACATATCCCTTCTCCTCATCAGGGCCAAGCTCCGAAGCGGCCACCCACCACATGGGGCTCTGGGGCAGACGTGGCCAGGAATGAAGGCTGATGCTGGCCCTCGTGATCTCTTGTCAGCCCCTCCTCAGCCCCACCAACCCCTGCTCCCTTCTCTTTGGTCTCCCACCTAAACATCAACCTACATCTTACCTTCAGCAGAGCCAGGCTCTGAAACGTCTACCCACCAGATGGCGCTCCAACACAGAGGGAACCAAGATGACTGGCGTTCGTTGCACTCGCCTGCCCCGGCAGCCCTTTGAGGTCCCCACCACCACCGGGGCTAGGCGCTTGCCGTAGCACTCAACCGTCAACCTTGCCGCAGCCCAACTGCAAAGCAGACAAGCGCCCCGTCGAGCTCCCACACACGTTTTGCCAGGACTGAAATATGTTCGCAGTGCTCACCTTCCCTTTACAGCCCCTTCTCAGCTGCCCAGCACCCAGCCATCTCCAGCACCGCAAATGCGCAACATCCAGCACACCTAGCACCCCTTGGGATCTTTGGCAGTGCTTGGTGCTGGGCATGTGTCGGTGCTGGGTCGTGGGGGTACTGTGTGCTAGGCCCTGAGTGGAGTGGGTTCTGGACAGGTCTGGGTGCTGCGGTTGCTGGGTGTTGGGCATATCTGGGTGCTCGCCATGTCCCTGTGCTGGGCACTGGGAGGATTTGGTGCTGGGAATGGGCAGGCGATGATCGTGCCTGGGTGGTGGATGCGGGCTACAGGCAGTGCTGGGCACTGGCTGCGCTGGGTGCTGGTCATTGGGGGTACTGGGTTCTAGGCACTGGGCATGCGGGGTGCTGGACATCTCTGGGTGCTGAGCATGTCCAAGTGATGGGTCCGGGGCACTGGGACTGCTGGGCAGTGGGGGTGCTGGGGACTATGCATATCAGGGTGCTGGGCATGCCTGTGTACTGAGTGCTTGGCGCTGGGTTCTGGATGCTGGCTGGTGGGCATTGTCTGTGTGCTGGTTATTGGGCACTGGCGGTGGTAGGCATGGGAGTGCTTGTTGCTGGGCATTTTCTGATCCTGGCTGTTGGGGGCGCTGAGCACTGGGCATGTCTGGGTGATGGATGGAGGGAGTTTTGGGTGCTGGGCACTAGGGGTGCTGGCTAGTGGGTATGTCCGTGTGCTGGGTATGTCCATATGCCGGATGCTGTGCGCTGGGGATGCTGGGCACTGGGGTTAGCGGGTGCTGTGCACTGGGGTTGCTGGGTGCTGGGCAGCGCGACTGCTGGGGGCTGGGAGTGCTGGGTACTATGCATAAGCGGGTGCAGGGTATGTCTTGCTGCTGGATGGTGGGTTCTGGGGCTACTGGGAGCTGGGGGTATTGGGTGCTGGGCACTGGGGTTGCTGGGTGCTAAGTCCTGTGGGTGCTGGTTGCTGGGCCCTGGGAGTGCTGGGTACTATGGATAAGCGGGTGCAGGGTATGTCTCGCTGCTGGGTGCTGGGGGTATTGGGTGTTGGCCACTGGGGTGTTGGGTGCTGGGCATGTCCTCGTCCTTGGCATGACTGATGCTGGGCACTGGGGGTACTGGCTGCTGGGAGCTAGGGGTGCTGGCTTTGGGCATTTCAGTTGCTGGACATGACCAGGTGCTGGGCATGTGCGGATGCTGTGTGCTCGGCACTTGGGGTTCTGGGTGGTCGGCGGTGAGGGTGCTGGACGCTGGGGATGCTGGCTGTTGCGGTGCTGGGTGCTGGGCACTGGGGCTGCTGAGTGGTGGGCATGTCCAGGTGCTGTTTGTTGGCGGTTGGGGTGCTGGGTTGTGCGCCTGTCCAGGAGTTAGTGCTGGGCCCTGGGGGTGCTGTGTATGTCCGAGTGCTGGGCATGTCTGGATGCTGGGTAAACGGGTTCTTGGGCTGTGGAGGTGTTGGGTATGCTGGTTTCTGGGCACTGGGGAGGTGCTGGCTGCGAGACCTGTATGGTGGTGGGTGTTTGGTGTACTGGGTGCAGGGCGCTGGGCGTGCTGGGTGCTGGGCATGTCTGGGTGCTACGTGCTGATCACTGGGGATGTTGGGGGCTGGTTTGCTGTGTTCTGGTGTGTAGCGTGCTGGGCATGTTTGGGTGCTGGGCATGTCCAGGTGCTGGGTACTGGGCGCTGGGGGTGGTGGTCCCTGGGGGTGCTGTGTGCTGGGCATGTCCGGGGGGTGGGTTGGGCAGTGGGGTTGCTGGGTGCTGGGAATGTGCGGGTGCTGGGGGCTGGGCCCTGAGGTTGATGGGGGCTGGGCACTCGGGTTGCTGGGTGCTGGCTGGTGCGGTTGCGGGGCCCTGGTGTTGCTGGGTACTATGCATAACTGAGTGCAGGGTATCTCTTGGTGCTGGAGGTACTGGGTGCTGGGCATATCCGGTGCTGGGCCTGTGCTCTGGAGTTGCTGGGTTCTGTGCTCGGGGGGTGCTTGTTTCTTGGCACGTGCGTGTGCTGTGTGCTCTTCCCTGGTTGTGCTGGGTATGTGTGGGTGTTGGGCAGTGTGGGTGCTGTGTGGTGGGCGCTGGGCATGTCTGGGTGCTGGGTGATGGGCACTGGAGGTTCTGGGCGATGGGGAGCAGGGAAGCTGCCTGCTAGGCATGTCTGAGTGCTGGGCATGTCCGGGTGCTGGGTACTGTGCGCTGGCAGTGGTGGGCGGTGGTGGTGCTGGGTGCTGGGCGTGTCCGGGTGCTAGGCAATGGCGGTGCTGGGTGCTTGGCGCTGGGGGTGATGGTCTTTGGGTGTGCTGGGTGCTGGGCATGTCCCTGTGCTGGGTGGTGGGGGTGCTGGGCATGTGCGGGTGTTGGTTGCCGGGCCCTGGGTGTACTGGGTGCTGGACGCTGGGGTGGTTGGTTTCTGGGCGCTGGGGCTGCTGGGTTCTGTGCCCCTGTGTTGCTGGGTGCTGAGCATGTCCGGGTGCTGGCCATGTCTAAGTGCAGCGTGCTGGGCACTGGGTGCTGGGGGGTGGGGGTGCTGGATGCTGAGTGTTGGGTATGCTGGTTTCCGGGCACTGGGCGGAAGTGTGTGAGACCTGTGGGTGTGTTGTATGGTGGGTGTTTGGGGTGCTGAGTGCTGCAGGTGCTGGGCATGTCCAGGTGCTATGTGCTGATCACTGGGGTTCTTGGGGGCTGGTTTGCTGTGTTCTGGTGTGTTGGGCGCTGGGCATGTTTGTCTGGGTGCTGGGCATGTCTGGGTGCTGGGTACTGGGAACTGGCAGTGCGGGGCGGTGCGGGTGCTGTGTGCTGGGCATGTCGGGGTGCTGGGTACTGGGCAGTGGGAGTGCTGGGTGCTAGGTACTGGGGGTGCTGGGCCCTGGCATTGCTCGGCAATATGCAAAACTGAGTGCAGGGTATGTCTTGGTGCTGGATGCTTGGTGCTGGAGGTACCGGGTGCTGGGCATATGCAGTGCTGGGTGTTGGGCATATCCGGTGCTGGGTGGCTGTGCTGGGGTTGCTGGGTGCTGTGCTGTGAGGGTGCTGGATTCCTGGCATGTGCGTGTACTGTGTGCTGGGCCCTGGTTGTGCTGGGTATGTGTGGGTGCTGGGTGTTGGGCACTGGGGGGGGGTGGTGCTAGGTGCTGGGCATGTCCAGGTGCTGAGCAATGGTGGTGCTGGGTGCTTGGCGCTGGGGGTGGTGGTACCTGGGGCTGCTGTGTGCTGGGCACGTCGGGGTGCTGGGTTTTGGGCGGTGGGGGTGCTGGGTGCTGGGCGTGTGCGTGTGTTGGTTGCTGGACCCTGGCGTGCTGGGCGCTGGGGCTATCGGTTACCGGGTGCTGGGGGTGCTGGGTTCAATGCAGCGTATGCAGGTCCTGGGCAGTGGGTGTGCTGGAAGCTGGGTGTTGGGTATGCTGGTTCCTGCCACTGCGGGTGCTGGGTGTGAGACTTGTGGGCGTGCTGGATGGTGGGTGTTTGGTGTGCACCCTCACTGCCCACCACCCAGAACCCCAAGTGCCGAGCACACAGCATCCGGACGTGCCCAGCACCTGCACACGCCCAGCACCCACAAGACCCAACAACCAGCACTGGTCATGACCAGTACCTGGAAATGCCCACAGCCAGCACCCCTAGCTCCCCGCACCCAGCACTCCCAGGGCCCAGCACGAATTCCCGGACATGCGCACAACCCAGCACACCCACCGCCAACACACAGCATCGAGACATGCCCAGCAGCCCCAGTGCCCAGCATCCACCAGCAAGACATACCCTGCACCCAGTTATGCATGGTATCCAGCACTCCCAGGGCCCAGCAACCAGGAGCCCCAGTACCTCGGCTCGCTTCTGTAATTCTACACAATGAAGACTTGTGGCTTAGAAGTTAGGGAACTAGCAGGTGTGGTGTTTGCAGGTGTGTAGAATTGTAGTCTAAATCGTGTCTCCTGGAAGCAGTGTTAGACTCTAGTGAAGAGTAACCTTGGAAACGAGAACCGTAAACAAAGGTAGTCCAGACGTGGCTCGGAGACAAACCTCGACCTTATAAGGAAAGAAAGGAACAGGTTCACAAAGAGTTCACGACCCCGCCGACCACCACAGACCACCCGAGACCCTCAAGGAGACCCTAAAGGTTTTAGTGCGCATGTGTCTAGGATGATGTAATATTATAATCGGTTCTCGGAAATTTAAGGAATATGTAAAAGAGAAACTGAAAATATGTATGAGAAGCATGGATACAAACAGAAAGGTGATTAGACCTGGTGTGCTTCATTTGTGGCAAGTCCACCGAGCACCCAGGCCTGAATAAAACAATCTCTCTCCTGAGCGTGTGGAATTGGTTCCTTGTGGAGGGATTTTTATTAAATAACGGTCATCCTATGAACATTCCAAGCACTGAGGATTTGTTAGTAATAGTAGAAGGCTGCTAAAGAGCAATTGTAGTTTTAGAGTCTCTGAAGTGATAGTAGAGTAGGAAAAACAGGCTGAGGAATGTAAATATCAGTAGATTATGTAACGGAATGCAGGCGCAGGAAGCGTTCGCGTGGACACCTGCTTTTGACCAATCTGTGTATGTTAAGATTCGTGTGCTTGCTGACTGTAAACCAATAGAGGATTCGGAGGTGCGCGTGTTACTGTGGCTAGCTTATAAAAGTAGCACAATATCTTGAAATAAAGGAGAATGACCATACCCACATTGGGACTCCTCATTACTCCGGGAACGCGCTCCTATTCCGACCCATGGTCACTCCAACAGTTCCTTCCACGCCGGGCACGAATCCGCTTTTCGGACAACACCTAGCCCCCAGCACCCGCACCAGCAGCACCAGCAAGCCCAGTGCCCAGCACACAGCAACCTCAGGGCCCAGCACCCAGCCGTGCCCGCCACCCGGACATGCCCAGCACCCAGCAACCCCAGTGCACAACACCCAGCACCCCCAGCGCCCAGAAACCAACACACGCACACACCCAGCACGCCCACCGCCCAAAACCCAGCAGCCCAACATGCCCAGCACACAGCACCACCACCGCCACCACCCCCACTGCCCAGTACCCAGCACCCACACATGCCCAGCACCCAGACATGCCCAGCACACAGCACCACCACCGCCCACTGCCCAGTACCCAGCACCCACACATGCCCAGCACTCAGACATGCCCAGCAGGCAGCTTCTCTGCTGCCCACCGCCCAGCATCCCGACCGCCCAGCACCCAGACATGCCCAGGCCCCGCCACACAGCACTCACACTGCCCAACACCCAGCACTCACACATACCCGGCACAACCAGGGCCCAGCACACAGCACACGCACATGTCAGGAATCCAGCACCCTCACAGCACAGCACCCAGCAACCCCAGCACAGCCACCCAGCACCGCATATGCCCAGCACCTAGCACCGCATATGCCCAACACCCAGCACCCAGTACCTCCAGTACCCAGCATCCAGCACCAAGACATACCCTGCACTCAGTTATGTATAGTAGCCAGCAATACCAGGGCCCAGCACCCCAGTACCTAGAACCCAACACTGCCACTGCCCAACACCCACCACCCGGACATGCCCAGCACACAGCACCCCCACTGCCCCACACAGCCAGCGCCCAGTACCCAGCACCCAGAAATGCCCAGCACCCAAACATGCCCAGCACTCAACACACCACTGCCCAGATCCCAGCAAACCAGCCCCCAACATCTCCAGTGATCAGCACATAGCACCCGGACATGCCCAGCACCCAGCACCTGCAGCGCTCAGCATCCACCACCCCCAGTGCTCTGTACTCAGCACACCAAACACCTACCATCCAGCACCCCCACACGTCTCACACCCAGCACCCCCAGTGCTCTGTACTCAGCACACCAAACACCCACCATCCAGCTCCCCCACACATCTCACACCCAGCACCCCCAGTGCGCAGTACCCCGCACCCAGACATGCCCAGCACCCGGACATACACAGCACTCAGCACTGTCCTGCTTCCGGCTGGGACAGAGTTAACTTTCTTCCCAGTAGCTTGGGGGGTGTGCTGGCCTTTTGGGTTTGGTGTGAGAGGAGCGTTGATGGCCCCTTAATGCTTTGGCTGTTGCTGGGCGGTGCTTGCACCGGGAGACTTTTGTTCTCTCTTTTCGGCCTCCCACAGGAAGCTCGGGGGGGGGTGGGGGGTGGCGGGGGGGGGGAGCACAGCCGGGGTAGTTGACCTAGCTGGCCAATGGGGTATTCTATAGCATGTGACATCCTGCTCAGTATAAAAAATGGGAGGGGGCGGGGGGGGGGAAACGACACCCCCTCCCCCCGCCCCAGTTCATGACACGCGGTCGGCAGTGGTGAGCAGTTGCATTCTGCATTGCCTGCTTTGTATCGTCTGTTGTTGTTGTTGCTCTCATTGTTATTATTACTGTTCTACTTCGTTTTATTTCAGCCATTAAACTGTTTTTATCTCAACCCGGGAGTTTTCCTACTTGTGCCCTCCCGATTCTCTCCCCCATCCCACGGGGTGGGGGGGGGAGGAGAGCCAGCGGCTGCGTGGGGTTTATTTGCAGGCTGGGGTTAAACCACGACATGCACCCATCATACCCTCCACCCAGCACCCCCAGGGCCCAGCACTCATTCCCAGACATGCGCACAACCTAGCACACCCACCGCCAACACACAGCCCCTGGACATGCCCAGCACCCAGCAGCCCCACTGCCCAGCACCGCATTGCCCAGCATCCCCAGCGCCCAGCACCCTCACTGCCCACCACCCAGAACAACAAGTGCCGAGCACACAGCATCCGGACATGCCCAGCACCGGGGCACACCCAGCACCCACAAGACCCAGCACCCAGTCATGACCAGCAACTGGAAATGCCCACAGCCAGCACGTCTAGCTCCCAGCAGCCACCAACCCCAGTGCCTAGCACTCAGCACCCAGTCGTGCCAAGCACCCAACACCCTGGTGCTCAGCACCCTGCACCCGGTCGTGTCCAGGGCCCACCACACAGCACCCACACTGCCCAACACCCAGCACCCACACATACCCGGCACAACCAGGGCCCAGCACACAGCCCACGCACGTGCCAGGAATCCAGCATCCCCAGAGCACAGCACCCAGCAACCCCAGCACAGCCACCCAGCACCGCATATGCCCAGCATGAAGCACCGCATATGCCCACAACCCAGCACCCAGTAGCTCCAGCACCAGGCATCCAGCACCAAGACATACCCTGCACTCAGTTATGCAGAGTACCTAGCAATACCGGGCCCAGCACCCCAGTACCTAGCACCCAACACTCCCACTGCCCAACACCCACCACCCAGACATGCCCAGCACACAGCACCCCCACCACCCCACACCGCCAGCGCCCAGTATGCAGCGCCCAGAAATGCCCAGCACCCAAACATGCCCAGCACTCAACACACCACTGCCCAGATCCCAGCAAACCAGCCCCCAACATCGCCAGTGATCAGCACATAGCACCCGGAATGCCCAGCACCCGCAGCGCTCAGCACCCAGCACCCCCAGGGCCCAGCAGCCAGCACCGCAGCAACCAGCATCCCCAGCGCCCAGCACCCGGTCATGCCAAGCACCTGGACATGCCCAGCACCAAGCACGCCTGTGCCCAGCACACAATATCCCCAGCACCCAGTAGCCCCAGCACCCAGCAGCAAGAGATACCCTGCACCCGCTTACGCATAGTACCCACAGCGCTCAGCAGCCACCATCCCCAGTGTTCTGTACTCAGCACACCAAACACCCACCATCCAGCACCCCCACACGTCTCACACCCAGCACCCCCAGTGCGCAGTACCCCGCACCCAGACATGCCCAGCACCCGGACATACACAGCACTCAGCACTGTCCTGCTTTCGGCTGGGACAGAGTTAACTTTCTTCCCAGTAGCTTGGGGGGTGTGCTGGCTTTTGGGTTTGGTGTGAGAGGAGCGTTGATGGCCCCTTAATGCTTTGGCTGTTACTGGGCGGTGCTTGCACCGGGAGACTTTTGTTCTCTCTTTTCGGCCTCCCACAGGAAGCTCGGGGGGGGGTGGGGGGTGGCGGGGGGGTGGGGAGCACAGCCGGGGTAGTTGACCTAGCTGGCCAATGGGGTATTCTATAGCATGTGACATCCTGCTCAGTATAAAAAATGGGAGGGGGCTGGGGAGGGAAACGACTCTCCCCCCCCCCCCGCCCCAGTTCATGACACGCGGTCGGCAGCGGTGAGCAGTTGCATTCTGCATTGCCTGCTTTGTATCGTCTGTTGTTGTTGTTGTTGTTGTCATTGTTATTATTACTGTTCTACTTCGTTTTATTTCAACCATTAAACTGTTTTTATCTCAACCCGGGAGTTTTCCTACTTGTGCCCTCCCGATTCTCTCCCCCATCCCACGGGGTGGGGGGGGGAGGAGAGCCCGCGGCTGCGTGGGGTTTATTTGCAGGCTGGGGTTAAACCACAACATGCACCCATCATACCCTCCACCCAGCACCCCCAGGGCCCAGCACTCATTCCCAGACATGCGCACAACCTAGCACACCCACCGCCAACACACAGCCCCTGGACATGCCCAGCACCCAGCAGCCCCAGTGCCCAGCACCCCCAGCACCCAGCATCCCCAGCACCCAGCAGCAAGAGATACCCTGCACCCGCTTATGCATGGTACCCAGCACTCCCAGGGCCCAGCAACCAGCACCCCGAGTACTTAGCCTCCAGCACCCACACCAGCCAGCACCCAGCAAGGCCGGTACCCAGCAACCTCAGGGCCCAGAACCCAGCAGCCAGCCATTGCCCAGCACACAGACATGCCCAGCACCCAGCAACCCCAGTGCACACAACCCAGAAGCCCCAGCGCCCAGAAACCAACAGCCCCAGTGCCCAGCGCTCCCAGGGCTCAGAAACCAACATTCGCATGCACCCAACACTCCAACCACCCAGCACCCGGACATGCCCAGCATGCAGCACCACCAGGGACCACCACCCCCAGCACCACGCACCCAGCACTACCACTGCCCAGCACCTGGACATGCCCAGCACCCAGATGTGCCCAGCAGGCAGCTTCCCTGCTGCCCACCGCCCAGCATCGCGACCGCCCAGCACCCCGACCACCCAGCACCCACACTGCCCAACACCCAGCACCCACACATACCCAGCACAACCAGGGCCCAGCACACACACATGCCAGGTTAAACCATGACATGCACCCATCATACCCTCCACCCAGCACCCCCATTGCCCAGCACTCATTCCCAGACATGCGCACAACCTAGCACACCCACCGCCAACACACAGCCCCTGGACATGCCCAGCCGCCCCAGTGCCCAGCACCCAGTAGCCCCAGCACCAAGCAGCAAGAGATACCCTGCACCTGCTTATGCATAATACCCAGCACTCCCAGGGCCCAGCAACCAGCACTTAGCCCCCAGCACCCACACCAGCCAGCACCCAGCAAGGCCGGTGCCCAGCACCCAGCAACCTCAGGGCCCAGAACCCAGCAGCGAGCCATTGCTTAGCACCCAGACATGCCCAGCACCCAGCAACCCCAGTCCACAGAACCCAGCAGCCCCAGTGCCCAGAAACCAACCACCCCAGTGTCCAGCACCCAGTACACCCGGGGCCCAGCAACCAACACCCGCACATGCCCAGCACCCCCACCACCCAGCACACCCAAAGACTATCACGCCCAGCGCCAAGCACCCAGCACCGCCATTGCCTAGCACCGGGACATGCCCAGCACCCAGTACCACCACCACCAGTGCACAGTACCAAGCACCCGGATATGCCCAGCACTGAGACATTCCTACCAGGCAGCTTCCCTGCTCCCCATCGCCCAGGACCTCCAGTGCCCATCACCCAGCACCGGGACATGCCCAGCGCCCACCACACAGCACCCATACTGCCCAACACCCAGCACCCACACATACCCAGCACAACCAGGGCACAGCACACGCACATGCCAGGAATCCAGCACCCTCACAGCACAGCACCCAGCAAACCCAGAGCACACACCTAGCACCGGATATGGCCAGCATCAAGACATACCCTGCACTCAGTTATGCATAGTAACAAGCAATGCCAGGGCCCAGCATCCCCAGTACTTAGCACCCAGCACTCCCACCGCCCAATACCCACCACCCGGACGTACCCAGCACCCCCACTGCCCGTGCCCAGCACCCAGACGTGCCCAGCACCCAAACATGCCCAGCGCCCAACACACCAGAAAGCAGCAAACCAGCCCCCACCATCCCCAGTGATCTGCACATAGCACCCAGCACACGCTGCGCTCAGCACCCACCACCCCCAGTGCCCAGAAACCAGCATACCCAATGCCCAGCATCCAGTACCACCACCACCCCAACTACCCAGTACCCGCACGCGGATATGCCCAGCACCCGAACATACACAGTACCCCTAGGACCCAGCACTCAGAACTCCAGTGCACTGCGCTGTCCTGCTTCTGGCTGGGACAGAGTTAACTTTCTTCCCAGTAGCTTGGGGGGGTGTGCTGGCTTTTGGGTTTGGTGTGAGAGGAGCATTGATGGCCCCTTAATGCTTTGGCTGTTACTGGGCGGTGCTTGCACCGGGAGACTTTTGTTCTCTCTTTTCGGCCTCCCACAGGAAGCCCGGGGGGGGGGGGTAGGGGGGCGGGGGGATGGGGAGCACAGCCAGCGGAGTTGACCCAGCTGGCCAATGGGGTATTCTATAGCATGTGACATCCTGCTCAGTATAACAAATGGGAGGGGGCGGGGGAGGGGGCTCTCCCCCCCCCCCCCCCGTTCACGACACACGGTCGACAGCGGTGAGCAGTTGCATTGTGCATTGCCTGCTTTGTATCGTCTGTTGTTGTTGTTGTTCTCATTGTTATTATTACTGTTCTACTTTGTTTTATTTCAATCATTAAACTGTTTTTATCTCAACCCGGGAGTTTTCCTATTTGTGCCCTCCCGATTCTCTCCCCAATCCCACGGGGTGGGGGGGGAGGTGAGCCAGTGGCTGCGTGGGGTTTATTTGCTGGCTGGGGTTAAACCAACACATGCACCCATCATACCCTCCACCCAGCACTGGCAGGGCCCAGCACTGATTCCCACACATGCACACAACCCAGCACACGCACCGCCAATGCACAGCACCTCGACATGCCCAGCAGCCCTGGAGCCCAGCACACAGCACCCAGCAGCCCCAGCACCAGGACATGACAAGAAGCCAGTCCCCGCAGTGCCCAACAACCCACGGCTGAGCAACGGAACATGCCTAGCACCAGGCACCACCAATGTGTGAACATCTTTCAGTCCTGCCTGTTAGTTTATGGGAGCCCGAAGAAGGGATCGACTGCTTTGCAGTTGGGCTGTGGTAAGGTTGCTGGTTGGGTGGTAGAGCGAGAGCAGCTCCCTCGGAAAGGCCTGCCACCAAAGGCAAGAGCCAGAAACAGCTTCAATCCTGGTTCTTTCTGTGTTGGAGCGCCCTCTGGTGGGAAGCCGTTTACGAAAAGGGCTCGAGAGATGGTAAGGCAAAGGTTGATATTTAGGTTTGAGAATAAGGGAGAGGGGTGGTGGGACCGGGAAGGGTCCCGTGGTGGGTCCATGTGGTGGGTGGCGTTAACTAATGCAGAAGGATCTCGTTATCTACGCAGAACCTCAAACTATCCCTTATCCTCCTCAGAGGCAAGTTCCGAAACGGCCACCCACCTCCTACGGCTCAGGCACAGAAATAGCCAGGAATCAAGGACGATGCTGGCCCTCACGATCTCTTGGCAGCCACTTCTCAGCCCCATCAACACCGTGGCACTGTACCTCTGCTCGCACCTAACAGCGACCTATCCCTTACCCTCATCAGGGCCAAGCTCCGAAGTGGCCACCCACCACATAGAGCTAGGCACTGAAGTAGCAAGGAACCAAGGTGGATGCTGGCCCTCACGGTCTCTTGGGGGCCCCTTCTCAGCCCCACCAACACCGGGGCTCTGTCGCTGTTCTCCCACTTATCCTCGACATATCCCTTACCCTCCCCAGGGCCGCCTCCGAAGCGGCCACCCTCCACATGGGGCTTGGCACTGAAGTAGCCAGGAAACAAGGTTGATGCTGGCTCTCACGATCACTTCGCAGCCCCTTCTCAGACGCAACAATGCCGGGGCTCTCTCTCTGTTCTCCCACCTTACTTCAACCTCGCCCAGACCCTCATCAGGGCCAAGCTCCAAAGCGGCCACCCTCCACGTGGAGCTTGGCTCTAAGGTAAGCAGAAATGCATCTTGATGCTGGCCCCCACCTTCCCTTGGTATCCCCACCAAAACCGGGGCTCTGTCTCTGTTCTCCACCTTATCCTCGACATATCCCTTACCCTCATTGGAGCCAAGCTCCGAAGAGGCCACCCTCAACATGGGGCTCAGGCACTGAGATAGCCAGGAACCAAGGCTGATGGTGGCCCTCACCTTCCATTTGTAATCCCTAGGGAGCCCCACCAACACCGTAGCTCTGTGCCTGTTCTCCCACCTAACATCAACCGAGCCCAGACCCTCATCAGGGCCAAGCTCCGAAGCGACCACTCCCCACGTGGGGCTTAGGTACTGAAGTAGCCTGGAATCAAGGTTGATGCTGGCCGTCACGATCTCTTTGCAGCCCCTTCTCAGCCCCACCAATACCGGGGCTCTGTATCTGTTCTCCCACTTAGCCTCGACAGATCCCTTACCCTCATCAGGGTAAAGCGCCGCAGCGGCCACACTCCATATGGGGCTTGGCACTGAGATAGCCAGGAATCAAGGGTGGTGCTGGCCCTCACCTTCCATTTGTAGTCCCTAGGCAAGCCCACCAACACCGGGGCTCTGTGCCTGTTCTCCCACCTAACCTCAACCGAGCCGAGACCCTCATCAGGGCCAAGCTCCAAAGCGGCCACCCTCCACGTGGAGCTTGGCACTAAGGTAAGCAGAAATGCATCTTGATGCTGGCCCCCACCTTCCCTTGGTATCCCCACCAAAACCGGGGCTCTGTCTCTGTTCTCCACCTTATCCTCAACATATCTCTTACCCTCATCGGAGCCAAGCTCCGAAGAGGCCACCCTCAACATGGGGCTCAGGCACTGAAGGGCAGCCCCGTCTCAGCCCCACCAATACCGGGGCTCTGTGTCACTGCCCCAACCTAAGAGCGACCTATCCCTTACCCTCATCGGAGCCAAGCTCCGAAGAGGCCACCCTCAACATGGGGCTCAGGCACTGAAGGGCAGCCCCGTCTCAGCCCCACCAATACCGGGGCTCTGTGTCACTGCTCGCACCTAACAGCGACCTATCCCTTACACTCATCGGAGCCAAGCTCCGAAGAGGGCAATTCCCACGTGGGGCTTAGGTACTGAAGTAGCCTGGAATCAAGGTTGATGCTGGCCGTCACGATCTCTTTGCAGCCCCTTCTCAGCCCCACCAATACCGGGGCTCTGTATCTGTTCTCCCACTTAGCCTCGACAGATCCCTTACCCTCATCAGGGCAAAGCGCCGCAGCGGCCACACTCCACATGGGGCTTGGCACTGAGATAGCCAGGAATCAAGGATGGTGCTGGCCCTCACCTTCCATTTGCAGTCCCTAGGCAAGCCCACCAACACCGGGGCTCTGTGCCTCTTCTCCCTCCTAACCTCAACCTAGCCGAGACCCTCATCAGGGCCAAGCGCCGAAGTGGCCACCGGCCACATGGAGCTAGGCACTGAAGTAGCCAGGAACCAAGGCTGATGCTGGCCCTCACGGTCCCTTGGCAGCCCCTTCTCAGCCCCACCAACACCGGGGCTCTGTGCCTGTTCTCCCTCCTAACCTCAACCTAGCCGAGACCCTCATCAGGGCCAAGCTCCAAAGCGGCCACCCTCCACGTGGAGCTTGGCACTAAGGTAAGCAGAAATCCAGCTTGATGCTGGCCCCCACCTTCCCTTGGTAGCCCCACCAAAACCGGGGCTCTGTCTCTGTTCTCCACCTTATCCTCAACATATCCCTTACCCTCATCGCAGCCAAGCTCCGAAGAGGCCACCCTCAACATGGGGCTCAGGCACTGAAGGGCAGCCCCGTCTCAGCCCCACCAATACCGGGGCTCTGTGTCACTGCCCCAACCTAACAGCGACCTATCCCTTACCCTCATCGGAGCCAAGCTCCGAAGAGGCCACCCTCAACATGGGGCTCAGGCACTGAAGGGCAGCCCCGTCTCAGCCCCACCAATACCGGGGCTCTGTGTCACTGCTCGCACCTAACAGCGACCTATCCCTTACACTCATCGGAGCCAAGCTCCGAAGCGACCACTCCCCACGTGGGGCTTAGGTACTGAAGTAGCCTGGAATCAAGGTTGATGCTGGCCGTCACGATCTCTTTGCAGCCCCTTCTCAGCCCCACCAATACCGCGGCTCTGTATCTGTTCTCCCACTTAGCCTCGACAGATCCCTTACCCTCATCAGGGTAAAGCGCCGCAGCGGCCACACTCCACATGGGGCTTGGCACTGAGATAGCCAGGAATCAAGGGTGGTGCTGGCCCTCACCTTCCATTTGCAGTCCCTAGGCAAGCCCACCAACACCGGGGCTCTGTGCCTGTTCTCCCTCCTAACCTCAACCTAGCCGAGACCCTCATCAGGGCCAAGCGCCGAAGTGGCCACCGGCCACATGGAGCTAGGCACTGAAGTAGCCAGGAACCAAGGCTGATGCTGGCCCTCACGGTCCCTTGGCAGCCCCTTCTCAGCCCCACCAACACCGGGGCTCTCTGCCTGTTCTCCCACCTAACCTCAACCGAGCCCTGACCCTCATCAGGGCCAAGCTCCGAAGCGGCCACCCTCCACGTGGAGCTTGGCACTAAGGTAAGCAGAAATCCAGCTTGATGCTGGCCCCCACCTTCCCTTGGTAGCCCCACCAAAACCGGGGCTCTGTCTCTGTTCTCCACCTTATCCTCAACATATCCCTTACCCTCATCGCAGCCAAGCTCCGAAGAGGCCACCCTCAACATGGGGCTCAGGCACTGAAGGGCAGCCCCGTCTCAGCCCCACCAATACCGGGGCTCTGTGTCACTGCCCGCACCTAACAGCGACCTATCCCTTACCCTCATCGCAGCCAAGCTCCGAAGAGGCCACCCTCAACATGGGGCTCAGGCACTGAAGGGCAGCCCCGTCTCAGCCCCACCAATACCGGGGCTCTGTGTCACTGCTCGCACCTAACAGCGACCTATCCCTTACCCTCATCGGAGCCAAGCTCCGAAGCGACCACTCCCCACGTGGGGCTTAGGTACTGAAGTAGCCTGGAATCAAGGTTGATGCTGGCCGTCACGATCTCTTTGCAGCCCCTTCTCAGCCCCACCAATACCGGGGCTCTGTATCTGTTCTCCCACTTAGCCTCGACAGATCCCTTACCCTCATCAGGGCAAAGCGCCGCAGCGGCCACACTCCACATGGGGCTTGGCACTGAGATAGCCAGGAATCAAGGGTGGTGCTGGCCCTCACCTTCCATTTGCAGTCCCTAGGCAAGCCCACCAACACCGGGGCTCTGTGCCTGTTCTCCCTCCTAACCTCAACCTAGCCGAGACCCTCATCAGGGCCAAGCTCCGAAGTGGCCACATGGAGCTATGCACTGAAGTAGCCGGGAACCAAGGCTGATGCTGGCCCTCACGGTCCCTTGGCAGCCCCTTCTCAGCCCCACCAACACCGGGGCTCTGTGCCTGTTCTCCCACCTAACCTCAACCGAGCCCTGACCCTCATCAGGGCCAAGCTCCGAAGCGGCCACCCTCCACGTGGAGTTTGGCACTAAGGTAAGCAGAAATCCAGCTTGATGCTAGCCCCCACCTTCCCTTGGTAGCCCCACCAAAACCGGGGCTCTGTCTCTGTTCTCCACCTTATCCTCAACATATCCCTTACCCTCATCGCAGCCAAGCTCCGAAGAGGCCACCCTCAACATGGGGCTCAGGCACTGAAGGGCAGCCCCGTCTCAGCCCCACCAATACCGGGGCTCTGTGTCACTGCCCGCACCTAACAGCGACCTATCCCTTACCCTCATCGCAGCCAAGCTCCGAAGAGGCCACCCTCAACATGGGGCTCAGGCACTGAAGGGCAGCCCCGTCTCAGCCCCACCAATACCGGGGCTCTGTGTCACTGCTCGCACCTAACAGCGACCTATCCCTTACCCTCATCGGAGCCAAGCTCCGAAGCGACCATTCCCCACGTGGGGCTTAGGTACTGAAGTAGCCTGGAATCAAGGTTGATGCTGGCCGTCACGATCTCTTTGCAGCCCCTTCTCAGCCCCACCAATACCGGGGCTCTGTATCTGTTCTCCCACTTAGCCTCGACAGATCCCTTACCCTCATCAGGGCAAAGCGCCGCAGCGGCCACACTCCACATGGGGCTTGGCACTGAGATAGCCAGGAATCAAGGGTGGTGCTGGCCCTCACCTTCCATTTGCAGTCCCTAGGCAAGCCCACCAACACCGGGGCTCTGTGCCTGTTCTCCCTCCTAACCTCAACCTAGCCGAGACCCTCATCAGGGCCAAGCTCCGAAGTGGCCACATGGAGCTATGCACTGAAGTAGCCGGGAACCAAGGCTGATGCTGGCCCTCACGGTCCCTTGGCAGCCCCTTCTCAGCCCCACCAACACCGGGGCTCTGTGCCTGTTCTCCCACCTAACCTCAACCGAGCCCTGACCCTCATCAGGGCCAAGCTCCGAAGCGGCCACCCTCCACGTGGAGCTTGGCACTAAGGTAAGCAGAAATCCAGCTTGATGCTGGCCCCCACCTTCCCTTGGTAGCCCCACCAAAACCGGGGCTCTGTCTCTGTTCTCCACCTTATCCTCAACATATCCCTTACCCTCATCGCAGCCAAGCTCCGAAGAGGCCACCCTCAACATGGGGCTCAGGCACTGAAGGGCAGCCCCGTCTCAGCCCCACCAATACCGGGGCTCTGTGTCACTGCTCGCACCTAACAAGCGACCTATCCCTTACCCTCATCGGAGCCAAGCTCCGAAGCGGCCACTCCCCACGTGGGGCTTAGGTACTGAAGTAGCCTGGAATCAAGGTTGATGCTCGCCGTCACGATCTCTTTGCAGCCCCTTCTCAGCCCCACCAATACCGGGGCTCTGTATCTGTTCTCCCACTTAGCCTCGACAGATCCCTTACCCTCATCAGGGCAAAGCGCCGCAGCGGCCACACTCCACATGGGGCTTGGCACTGAGATAGCCAGGAATCAAGGGTGGTGCTGGCCCTCACCTTCCATTTGCAGTCCCTAGGCAAGCCCACCAACACCGGGGCTCTGTGCCTGTTCTCCCTCCTAACCTCAACCTAGCCGAGACCCTCATCAGGGCCAAGCTCCGAAGTGGCCACCGGCCACATGGAGCTAGGCACTGAAGTAGCCAGGAACCAAGGCTGATGCTGGCCCTCACGGTCCCTTGGCAGCCCCTTCTCAGCCCCACCAACACCGGCGCTCTGTGTCTGTTCCCCCAGTTATCCTCGACATATCCCTTCTCCTCATCAGGGCCAAGCTCCGAAGCGGCCACCCACCACATGGGGCTCTGGGGCAGACGTGGCCAGGAATGAAGGCTGATGCTGGCCCTCGTGATCTCTTGTCAGCCCCTCCTCAGCCCCACCAACCCCTGCTCCCTTCTCTTTGGTCTCCCACCTAAACATCAACCTACATCTTACCTTCAGCAGAGCCAGGCTCTGAAACGTCTACCCACCAGATGGCGCTCCAACACAGAGGGAACCACGATGACTGGCGTTCGTTGCACTCGCCTGCCCCGGCAGCCCTTTGAGGTCCCCACCACCACCGGGGCTAGGCGCTTGCCGTAGCACTCAACCGTCAACCTTGCCGCAGCCCAACTGCAAAGCAGACAAGCGCCCCGTCGAGCTCCCACACACGTTTTGCCAGGACTGAAATATGTTCGCAGTGCTCACCTTCCCTTTACAGCCCCTTCTCAGCTGCCCAGCACCCAGCCATCTCCAGCACCGCAAATGCGCAACATCCAGCACACCTAGCACCCCTTGGGATCTTTGGCAGTGCTTGGTGCTGGGCATGTGTCGGTGCTGGGTCGTGGGGGTACTGTGTGCTAGGCCCTGAGTGGAGTGGGTTCTGGACAGGTCTGGGTGCTGCGGTTGCTGGGTGTTGGGCATATCTGGGTGCTCGCCATGTCCCTGTGCTGGGCACTGGGAGGATTTGGTGCTGGGAATGGGCAGGCGATGATCGTGCCTGGGTGGTGGATGCGGGCTACAGGCAGTGCTGGGCACTGGCTGCGCTGGGTGCTGGTCATTGGGGGTACTGGGTTCTAGGCACTGGGCATGCGGGGTGCTGGACATCTCTGGGTGCTGAGCATGTCCAAGTGATGGGTCCGGGGCACTGGGACTGCTGGGCAGTGGGGGTGCTGGGGACTATGCATATCAGGGTGCTGGGCATGCCTGTGTACTGAGTGCTTGGCGCTGGGTTCTGGATGCTGGCTGGTGGGCATTGTCTGTGTGCTGGTTATTGGGCACTGGCGGTGGTAGGCATGGGAGTGCTTGTTGCTGGGCATTTTCTGATCCTGGCTGTTGGGGGCGCTGAGCACTGGGCATGTCTGGGTGATGGATGGAGGGAGTTTTGGGTGCTGGGCACTAGGGGTGCTGGCTAGTGGGTATGTCCGTGTGCTGGGTATGTCCATATGCCGGATGCTGTGCGCTGGGGATGCTGGGCACTGGGGTTAGCGGGTGCTGTGCACTGGGGTTGCTGGGTGCTGGGCAGCGCGACTGCTGGGGGCTGGGAGTGCTGGGTACTATGCATAAGCGGGTGCAGGGTATGTCTTGCTGCTGGATGGTGGGTTCTGGGGCTACTGGGAGCTGGGGGTATTGGGTGCTGGGCACTGGGGTTGCTGGGTGCTAAGTCCTGTGGGTGCTGGTTGCTGGGCCCTGGGAGTGCTGGGTACTATGGATAAGCGGGTGCAGGGTATGTCTCGCTGCTGGGTGCTGGGGGTATTGGGTGTTGGCCACTGGGGTGTTGGGTGCTGGGCATGTCCTCGTCCTTGGCATGACTGATGCTGGGCACTGGGGGTACTGGCTGCTGGGAGCTAGGGGTGCTGGCTTTGGGCATTTCAGTTGCTGGACATGACCAGGTGCTGGGCATGTGCGGATGCTGTGTGCTCGGCACTTGGGGTTCTGGGTGGTCGGCGGTGAGGGTGCTGGACGCTGGGGATGCTGGCTGTTGCGGTGCTGGGTGCTGGGCACTGGGGCTGCTGAGTGGTGGGCATGTCCAGGTGCTGTTTGTTGGCGGTTGGGGTGCTGGGTTGTGCGCCTGTCCAGGAGTTAGTGCTGGGCCCTGGGGGTGCTGTGTATGTCCGAGTGCTGGGCATGTCTGGATGCTGGGTAAACGGGTTCTTGGGCTGTGGAGGTGTTGGGTATGCTGGTTTCTGGGCACTGGGGAGGTGCTGGCTGCGAGACCTGTATGGTGGTGGGTGTTTGGTGTACTGGGTGCAGGGCGCTGGGCGTGCTGGGTGCTGGGCATGTCTGGGTGCTACGTGCTGATCACTGGGGATGTTGGGGGCTGGTTTGCTGTGTTCTGGTGTGTAGCGTGCTGGGCATGTTTGGGTGCTGGGCATGTCCAGGTGCTGGGTACTGGGCGCTGGGGGTGGTGGTCCCTGGGGGTGCTGTGTGCTGGGCATGTCCGGGGGGTGGGTTGGGCAGTGGGGTTGCTGGGTGCTGGGAATGTGCGGGTGCTGGGGGCTGGGCCCTGAGGTTGATGGGGGCTGGGCACTCGGGTTGCTGGGTGCTGGCTGGTGCGGTTGCGGGGCCCTGGTGTTGCTGGGTACTATGCATAACTGAGTGCAGGGTATCTCTTGGTGCTGGAGGTACTGGGTGCTGGGCATATCCGGTGCTGGGCCTGTGCTCTGGAGTTGCTGGGTTCTGTGCTCGGGGGGTGCTTGTTTCTTGGCACGTGCGTGTGCTGTGTGCTCTTCCCTGGTTGTGCTGGGTATGTGTGGGTGTTGGGCAGTGTGGGTGCTGTGTGGTGGGCGCTGGGCATGTCTGGGTGCTGGGTGATGGGCACTGGAGGTTCTGGGCGATGGGGAGCAGGGAAGCTGCCTGCTAGGCATGTCTGAGTGCTGGGCATGTCCGGGTGCTGGGTACTGTGCGCTGGCAGTGGTGGGCGGTGGTGGTGCTGAGTGCTGGGCGTGTCCGGGTGCTAGGCAATGGCGGTGCTGGGTGCTTGGCGCTGGGGGTGATGGTCTTTGGGTGTGCTGGGTGCTGGGCATGTCCCTGTGCTGGGTGGTGGGGGTGCTGGGCATGTGCGGGTGTTGGTTGCCGGGCCCTGGGTGTACTGGGTGCTGGACGCTGGGGTGGTTGGTTTCTGGGCGCTGGGGCTGCTGGGTTCTGTGCCCCTGTGTTGCTGGGTGCTGAGCATGTCCGGGTGCTGGCCATGTCTAAGTGCAGCGTGCTGGGCACTGGGTGCTGGGGGGTGGGGGTGCTGGATGCTGAGTGTTGGGTATGCTGGTTTCCGGGCACTGGGCGGAAGTGTGTGAGACCTGTGGGTGTGTTGTATGGTGGGTGTTTGGGGTGCTGAGTGCTGCAGGTGCTGGGCATGTCCAGGTGCTATGTGCTGATCACTGGGGTTCTTGGGGGCTGGTTTGCTGTGTTCTGGTGTGTTGGGCGCTGGGCATGTTTGTCTGGGTGCTGGGCATGTCTGGGTGCTGGGTACTGGGAACTGGCAGTGCGGGGCGGTGCGGGTGCTGTGTGCTGGGCATGTCGGGGTGCTGGGTACTGGGCAGTGGGAGTGCTGGGTGCTAGGTACTGGGGGTGCTGGGCCCTGGCATTGCTCGGCAATATGCAAAACTGAGTGCAGGGTATGTCTTGGTGCTGGATGCTTGGTGCTGGAGGTACCGGGTGCTGGGCATATGCAGTGCTGGGTGTTGGGCATATCCGGTGCTGGGTGGCTGTGCTGGGGTTGCTGGGTGCTGTGCTGTGAGGGTGCTGGATTCCTGGCATGTGCGTGTACTGTGTGCTGGGCCCTGGTTGTGCTGGGTATGTGTGGGTGCTGGGTGTTGGGCACTGGGGGGGGTGGTGCTAGGTGCTGGGCATGTCCAGGTGCTGAGCAATGGTGGTGCTGGGTGCTTGGCGCTGGGGGTGGTGGTACCTGGGGCTGCTGTGTGCTGGGCACGTCGGGGTGCTGGGTTTTGGGCGGTGGGGGTGCTGGGTGCTGGGCGTGTGCGTGTGTTGGTTGCTGGACCCTGGCGTGCTGGGCGCTGGGGCTATCGGTTACCGGGTGCTGGGGGTGCTGGGTTCAATGCAGCGTATGCAGGTCCTGGGCAGTGGGTGTGCTGGAAGCTGGGTGTTGGGTATGCTGGTTCCTGCCACTGCGGGTGCTGGGTGTGAGACTTGTGGGCGTGCTGGATGGTGGGTGTTTGGTGTGCACCCTCACTGCCCACCACCCAGAACCCCAAGTGCCGAGCACACAGCATCCGGACGTGCCCAGCACCTCCACACGCCCAGCACCCACAAGACCCAACAACCAGCACTGGTCATGACCAGTACCTGGAAATGCCCACAGCCAGCACCCCTAGCTCCCCGCACCCAGCACTCCCAGGGCCCAGCACGAATTCCCGGACATGCGCACAACCCAGCACACCCACCGCCAACACACAGCATCGAGACATGCCCAGCAGCCCCAGTGCCCAGCATCCACCAGCAAGACATACCCTGCACCCAGTTATGCATGGTATCCAGCACTCCCAGGGCCCAGCAACCAGGAGCCCCAGTACCTCGGCTCGCTTCTGTAATTCTACACAATGAAGACTTGTGGCTTAGAAGTTAGGGAACTAGCAGGTGTGGTGTTTGCAGGTGTGTAGAATTGTAGTCTAAATCGTGTCTCCTGGAAGCAGTGTTAGACTCTAGTGAAGAGTAACCTTGGAAACGAGAACCGTAAACAAAGGTAGTCCAGACGTGGCTCGGAGACAAACCTCGACCTTATAAGGAAAGAAAGGAACAGGTTCACAAAGAGTTCACGACCCCGCCGACCACCACAGACCACCCGAGACCCTCAAGGAGACCCTAAAGGTTTTAGTGCGCATGTGTCTAGGATGATGTAATATTATAATCGGTTCTCGGAAATTTAAGGAATATGTAAAAGAGAAACTGAAAATATGTATGAGAAGCATGGATACAAACAGAAAGGTGATTAGACCTGGTGTGCTTCATTTGTGGCAAGTCCACCGAGCACCCAGGCCTGAATAAAACAATCTCTCTCCTGAGCGTGTGGAATTGGTTCCTTGTGGAGGGATTTTTATTAAATAACGGTCATCCTATGAACATTCCAAGCACTGAGGATTTGTTAGTAATAGTAGAAGGCTGCTAAAGAGCAATTGTAGTTTTAGAGTCTCTGAAGTGATAGTAGAGTAGGAAAAACAGGCTGAGGAATGTAAATATCAGTAGATTATGTAACGGAATGCAGGCGCAGGAAGCGTTCGCGTGGACACCTGCTTTTGACCAATCTGTGTATGTTAAGATTCGTGTGCTTGCTGACTGTAAACCAATAGAGGATTCGGAGGTGCGCGTGTTACTGTGGCTAGCTTATAAAAGTAGCACAATATCTTGAAATAAAGGAGAATGACCATACCCACATTGGGACTCCTCATTACTCCGGGAACGCGCTCCTATTCCGACCCATGGTCACTCCAACAGTTCCTTCCACGCCGGGCACGAATCCGCTTTTCGGACAACACCTAGCCCCCAGCACCCGCACCAGCAGCACCAGCAAGCCCAGTGCCCAGCACACAGCAACCTCAGGGCCCAGCACCCAGCCGTGCCCGCCACCCGGACATGCCCAGCACCCAGCAACCCCAGTGCACAACACCCAGCACCCCCAGCGCCCAGAAACCAACACACGCACACACCCAGCACGCCCACCGCCCAAAACCCAGCAGCCCAACATGCCCAGCACACAGCACCACCACCGCCACCACCCCCACTGCCCAGTACCCAGCACCCACACATGCCCAGCACCCAGACATGCCCAGCACACAGCACCACCACCACCCACTGCCCAGTACCCAGCACCCACACATGCCCAGCACTCAGACATGCCCAGCAGGCAGCTTCTCTGCTGCCCACCGCCCAGCATCCCGACCGCCCAGCACCCAGACATGCCCAGGCCCCGCCACACAGCACTCACACTGCCCAACACCCAGCACTCACACATACCCGGCACAACCAGGGCCCAGCACACAGCACACGCACATGTCAGGAATCCAGCACCCTCACAGCACAGCACCCAGCAACCCCAGCACAGCCACCCAGCACCGCATATGCCCAGCACCTAGCACCGCATATGCCCAACACCCAGCACCCAGTACCTCCAGTACCCAGCATCCAGCACCAAGACATACCCTGCACTCAGTTATGTATAGTAGCCAGCAATACCAGGGCCCAGCACCCCAGTACCTAGAACCCAACACTCCCACTGCCCAACACCCACCACCCGGACGTGCCCAGCACACAGCACCCCCACTGCCCCACACAGCCAGCGCCCAGTACCCAGCACCCAGAAATGCCCAGCACCCAAACATGCTCAGCACTCAACACACCACTGCCCAGATCCCAGCAAACCAGCCCCCAACATCTCCAGTGATCAGCACATAGCACCCGGAATGCCCAGCACCCAGCACCTGCAGCGCTCAGCATCCACCACCCCCAGTGCTCTGTACTCAGCACACCAAACACCCACCATCCAGCTCCCCCACCACCCAGCACCCCCAGTGCGCAGTACCCCGCACCCAGACATGCCCAGCACCCGGACATACACAGCACTCAGCACTGTCCTGCTTCCGGCTGGGACAGAGTTAACTTTCTTCCCAGTAGCTTGGGGGGTGTGCTGGCTTTTGGGTTTGGTGTGAGAGGAGCATTGATGGCCCCTTAATGCTTTGGCTGTTGCTGGGCTGTGCTTGCACCGGGAGACTTTTGTTCTCTCTTTTCGGCCTCCCACAGGAAGCTCGGGGGGGGGTGGGGGGTGGCGGGGGGGGGGAGCACAGCCGGGGTAGTTGACCTAGCTGGCCAATGGGGTATTCTATAGCATGTGACATCCTGCTCAGTATAAAAAATGGGAGGGGGCGGCAGGGGGGAAACGACACCCCCTCCCCCCGCCCCAGTTCATGACACGCGGTCGGCAGTGGTGAGCAGTTGCATTCTGCATTGCCTGCTTTGTATCGTCTGTTGTTGTTGTTGCTCTCATTGTTATTATTACTGTTCTACTTCGTTTTATTTCAACCATTAAACTGTTTTTATCTCAACCCGGGAGTTTTCCTATTTGTGCCCTCCCGATTCTCTCCCCAATCCCACGGGGTGGGGGGGGAGGTGAGCCAGTGGCTGCGTGGGGTTTATTTGCTGGCTGGGGTTAAACCAACACATGCACCCATCATACCCTCCACCCAGCACTGGCAGGGCCCAGCACTGATTCCCACACATGCACACAACCCAGCACACGCACCGCCAATGCACAGCACCTCGACATGCCCAGCAGCCCTGGAGCCCAGCACACAGCACCCAGCAGCCCCAGCACCAGGACATGACAAGAAGCCAGTCCCCGCAGTGCCCAACAACCCACGGCTGAGCAACGGAACATGCCTAGCACCAGGCACCACCAATGTGTGAACATCTTTCAGTCCTGCCTGTTAGTTTATGGGAGCCCGAAGAAGGGATCGACTGCTTTGCAGTTGGGCTGTGGTAAGGTTGCTGGTTGGGTGGTAGAGCGAGAGCAGCTCCCTCGGAAAGGGCTGCCACGAAAGGCAAGAGCCAGAAACAGCTTCAATCCTGGTTCTTTCTGTGTTGGAGCGCCCTCTGGTGGGAAGCCGTTTACGAAAAGGGCTCGAGAGATGGTAAGGCAAAGGTTGATATTTAGGTTTGAGAATAAGGGAGAGGGGTGGTGGGACCGGGAAGGGTCCCGTGGTGGGTCCATGTGGTGGGTGGCGTTAACTAATGCAGAAGGATCTCGTTATCTACGCAGAACCTCAAACTATCCCTTATCCTCCTCAGAGGCAAGTTCCGAAACGGCCACCCACCTCCTACGGCTCAGGCACAGAAATAGCCAGGAATCAAGGACGATGCTGGCCCTCACGATCTCTTGGCAGCCACTTCTCAGCCCCATCAACACCGTGGCACTGTACCTCTGCTCGCACCTAACAGCGACCTATCCCTTACCCTCATCAGGGCCAAGCTCCGAAGTGGCCACCCACCACATAGAGCTAGGCACTGAAGTAGCAAGGAACCAAGGTGGATGCTGGCCCTCACGGTCTCTTGGGGGCCCCTTCTCAGCCCCACCAACACCGGGGCTCTGTCGCTGTTCTCCCACTTATCCTCGACATATCCCTTACCCTCCCCAGGGCCACCTCCGAAGCGGCCACCCTCCACATGGGGCTTGGCACTGAAGTAGCCAGTAAACAAGGTTGATGCTGGCTCTCACGATCACTTCGCAGCCCCTTCTCAGACGCAACAATGCCGGGGCTCTCTCTCTGTTCTCCCACCTTACCTCAACCTCGCCCAGACCCTCATCAGGGCCAAGCTCCAAAGCGGCCACCCTCCACGTGGAGCTTGGCTCTAAGGTAAGCAGAAATGCATCTTGATGCTGGCCCCCACCTTCCCTTGGTATCCCCACCAAAACCGGGGCTCTGTCTCTGTTCTCCACCTTATCCTCGACATATCCCTTACCCTCATTGGAGCCAAGCTCCGAAGAGGCCACCCTCAACATGGGGCTCAGGCACTGAAGGGCAGCCCCGTCTCAGCCCCACCAATACCGGGGCTCTGTGTCACTGCCCCAACCTAAGAGCGACCTATCCCTTACACTCATCGGAGCCAAGCTCCGAAGAGGCCACCCTCAACATGGGGCTCAGGCACTGAAGGGCAGCCCCGTCTCAGCCCCACCAATACCGGGGCTCTGTGTCACTGCTCGCACCTAACAGCGACCTATCCCTTACACTCATCGGAGCCAAGCTCCGAAGCGACCACTCCCCACGTGGGGCTTAGGTACTGAAGTAGCCTGGAATCAAGGTTGATGCTGGCCGTCACGATCTCTTTGCAGCCCCTTCTCAGCCCCACCAATACCGGGGCTCTGTATCTGTTCTCCCACTTAGCCTCGACAGATCCCTTACCCTCATCAGGGCAAAGCGCCGCAGCGGCCACACTCCACATGGGGCTTGGCACTGAGATAGCCAGGAATCAAGGATGGTGCTGGCCCTCACCTTCCATTTGCAGTCCCTAGGCAAGCCCACCAACACCGGGGCTCTCTGCCTCTTCTCCCTCCTAACCTCAACCTAGCCGAGACCCTCATCAGGGCCAAGCGCCGAAGTGGCCACCGGCCACATGGAGCTAGGCACTGAAGTAGCCAGGAACCAAGGCTGATGCTGGCCCTCACGGTCCCTTGGCAGCCCCTTCTCAGCCCCACCAACACCGGGGCTCTGTGCCTGTTCTCCCACCTAACCTCAACCGAGCCCTGACCCTCATCAGGGCCAAGCTCCGAAGCGGCCACCCTCCACGTGGAGCTTGGCACTAAGGTAAGCAGAAATCCAGCTTGATGCTGGCCCCCACCTTCCCTTGGTAGCCCCACCAAAACCGGGGCTCTGTCTCTGTTCTCCACCTTATCCTCAACATATCCCTTACCCTCATCGCAGCCAAGCTCCGAAGAGGCCACCCTCAACATGGGGCTCAGGCACTGAAGGGCAGCCCCGTCTCAGCCCCACCAATACCGGGGCTCTGTGTCACTGCCCGCACCTAACAGCGACCTATCCCTTACCCTCATCGCAGCCAAGCTCCGAAGAGGCCACCCTCAACATGGGGCTCAGGCACTGAAGGGCAGCCCCGTCTCAGCCCCACCAATACCGGGGCTCTGTGTCTCTGCTCGCACCTAACAAGCGACCTATCCCTTACACTCATCGGAGCCAAGCTCCGAAGCGACCACTCCCCACGTGGGGCTTAGGTACTGAAGTAGCCTGGAATCAAGGATGATGCTGGCCGTCACGATCTCTTTGCAGCCCCTTCTCAGCCCCACCAATACCGGGGCTCTGTATCTGTTCTCCCACTTAGCCTCGACAGATCCCTTACCCTCATCAGGGCAAAGCGCCGCAGCGGCCACACTCCACATGGGGCTTGGCACTGAGATAGCCAGGAATCAAGGGTGGTGCTGGCCCTCACCTTCCATTTGCAGTCCCTAGGCAAGCCCACCAACACCGGGGCTCTGTGCCTGTTCTCCCTCCTAACCTCAACCTAGCCGAGACCCTCATCAGGGCCAAGCGCCGAAGTGGCCACCGGCCACATGGAGCTAGGCACTGAAGTAGCCAGGAACCAAGGCTGATGCTGGCCCTCACGGTCCCTGGGCAGCCCCTTCTCAGCCCCACCAACACCGGGGCTCTGTGCCTGTTCTCCCTCCTAACCTCAACCTAGCCGAGACCCTCATCAGGGCCAAGCGCCGAAGTGGCCACCGGCCACATGGAGCTAGGCACTGAAGTAGCCAGGAACCAAGGCTGATGCTGGCCCTCACGGTCCCTTGGCAGCCCCTTCTCAGCCCCACCAACACCGGGGCTCTGTGCCTGTTCTCCCACCTAACCTCAACCGAGCCCTGACCCTCATCAGGGCCAAGCTCCGAAGCGGCCACCCTCCACGTGGAGCTTGGCACTAAGGTAAGCAGAAATCCAGCTTGATGCTGGCCCTCACCTTCCCTTGGTAGCCCCACCAAAACCGGGGCTCTGTCTCTGTTCTCCACCTTATCCTCAACATATCCCTTACCCTCATCGCAGCCAAGCTCCGAAGAGGCCACCCTCAACATGGGGCTCAGGCACTGAAGGGCAGCCCCGTCTCAGCCCCACCAATACCGGGGCTCTGTGTCTCTGCTCGCACCTAACAGCGACCTATCCCTTACACTCATCGGAGCCAAGCTCCGAAGCGACCACTCCCCACGTGGGGCTTAGGTACTGAAGTAGCCTGGAATCAAGGTTGATGCTGGCCGTCACGATCTCTTTGCAGCCCCTTCTCAGCCCCACCAATACCGGGGCTCTGTATCTGTTCTCCCACTTAGCCTCGACAGATCCCTTACCCTCATCAGGGCAAAGCGCCGCAGCGGCCACACTCCACATGGGGCTTGGCACTGAGATAGCCAGGAATCAAGGGTGGTGCTGGCCCTCACCTTCCATTTGTAGTCCCTAGGCAAGCCCACCAACACCTGGGCTCTCTGCCTCTTCTCCCTCCTAACCTCAACCTAGCCGAGAACCTCATCAGGGCCAAGCTCCGAAGCGGCCACCCTCCACGTGGAGCTTGGCACTAAGGTAAGCAGAAATCCAGCTTGATGCTGGCCCCCACCTTCCCTTGGTAGCCCCACCAAAACCGGGGCTCTGTCTCTGTTCTCCACCTTATCCTCGACATATCCCTTACCCTCATCGGAGCCAAGCTCCGAAGAGGCCACCCTCAACATCGGGCTCAGGCACTGAAGGGCAGCCCCGTCTCAGCCCCACCAATACCGGGGCTCTGTGTCTCTGCTCGCACCTAAGAGCGACCTATCCCTTACCCTCATCGGAGCCAAGCTCCGAAGAGGCCACCCTCAACATGGGGCTCAGGCACTGAAGGGCAGCCCCGTCTCAGCCCCACCAATACCGGGGCTCTGTGTCACTGCTCGCACCTAACAAGCGACCTATCCCTTACCCTCATCGGAGCCAAGCTCCGAAGCGGCCACTCCCCACGTGGGGCTTAGGTACTGAAGTAGCCTGGAATCAAGGTTGATGCTGGCCCTCACGATCTCTTTGCAGCCCCTTCTCAGCCCCACCAATACCGGGGCTCTGTATCTGTTCTCCCACTTAGCCTCGACAGATCCCTTACCCTCATCAGGGCAAAGCGCCGCAGCGGCCACACTCCACATGGGGCTTGGCACTGAGATAGCCAGGAATCAAGGGTGGTGCTGGCCCTCACCTTCCATTTGCAGTCCCTAGGCAAGCCCACCAACACCGGGGCTCTGTGCCTGTTCTCCCTCCTAACCTCAACCTAGCCGAGACCCTCATCAGGGCCAAGCTCCGAAGTGGCCACCGGCCACATGGAGCTAGGCACTGAAGTAGCCAGGAACCAAGGCTGATGCTGGCCCTCACGGTCCCTTGGCAGCCCCTTCTCAGCCCCACCAACACCGGCGCTCTGTGTCTGTTCCCCCAGTTATCCTCGACATATCCCTTCTCCTCATCAGGGCCAAGCTCCGAAGCGGCCACCCACCACATGGGGCTCTGGGGCAGACGTGGCCAGGAATGAAGGCTGATGCTGGCCCTCGTGATCTCTTGTCAGCCCCTCCTCAGCCCCACCAACCCCTGCTCCCTTCTCTTTGGTCTCCCACCTAAACATCAACCTACATCTTACCTTCAGCAGAGCCAGGCTCTGAAACGTCTACCCACCAGATGGCGCTCCAACACAGAGGGAACCAAGATGACTGGCGTTCCTTGCACTCGCCTGCCCCGGCAGCCCTTTGAGGTCCCCACCACCACCGGGGCTAGGCGCTTGCCGTAGCACTCAACCGTCAACCTTGCCGCAGCCCAACTGCAAAGCAGACAAGCGCCCCGTCGAGCTCCCACACACGTTTTGCCAGGACTGAAATATGTTCGCAGTGCTCACCTTCCCTTTACAGCCCCTTCTCAGCTGCCCAGCACCCAGCCATCTCCAGCACCGCAAATGCGCAACATCCAGCACACCTAGCACCCCTTGGGATCTTTGGCAGTGCTTGGTGCTGGGCATGTGTCGGTGCTGGGTCGTGGGGGTACTGTGTGCTAGGCCCTGAGTGGAGTGGGTTCTGGACAGGTCTGGGTGCTGCGGTTGCTGGGTGTTGGGCATATCTGGGTGCTCGCCATGTCCCTGTGCTGGGCACTGGGAGGATTTGGTGCTGGGAATGGGCAGGCGATGATCGTGCCTGGGTGGTGGATGCGGGCTACAGGCAGTGCTGGGCACTGGCTGCGCTGGGTGCTGGTCATTGGGGGTACTGGGTTCTAGGCACTGGGCATGCGGGGTGCTGGACATCTCTGGGTGCTGAGCATGTCCAAGTGATGGGTCCGGGGCACTGGGACTGCTGGGCAGTGGGGGTGCTGGGGACTATGCATATCAGGGTGCTGGGCATGCCTGTGTACTGAGTGCTTGGCGCTGGGTTCTGGATGCTGGCTGGTGGGCATTGTCTGTGTGCTGGTTATTGGGCACTGGCGGTGGTAGGCATGGGAGTGCTTGTTGCTGGGCATTTTCTGATCCTGGCTGTTGGGGGCGCTGAGCACTGGGCATGTCTGGGTGATGGATGGAGGGAGTTTTGGGTGCTGGGCACTAGGGGTGCTGGCTAGTGGGTATGTCCGTGTGCTGGGTATGTCCATATGCCGGATGCTGTGCGCTGGGGATGCTGGGCACTGGGGTTAGCGGGTGCTGTGCACTGGGGTTGCTGGGTGCTGGGCAGCGCGACTGCTGGGGGCTGGGAGTGCTGGGTACTATGCATAAGCGGGTGCAGGGTATGTCTTGCTGCTGGATGGTGGGTTCTGGGGCTACTGGGAGCTGGGGGTATTGGGTGCTGGGCACTGGGGTTGCTGGGTGCTAAGTCCTGTGGGTGCTGGTTGCTGGGCCCTGGGAGTGCTGGGTACTATGGATAAGCGGGTGCAGGGTATGTCTCGCTGCTGGGTGCTGGGGGTATTGGGTGTTGGCCACTGGGGTGTTGGGTGCTGGGCATGTCCTCGTCCTTGGCATGACTGATGCTGGGCACTGGGGGTACTGGCTGCTGGGAGCTAGGGGTGCTGGCTTTGGGCATTTCAGTTGCTGGACATGACCAGGTGCTGGGCATGTGCGGATGCTGTGTGCTCGGCACTTGGGGTTCTGGGTGGTCGGCGGTGAGGGTGCTGGACGCTGGGGATGCTGGCTGTTGCGGTGCTGGGTGCTGGGCACTGGGGCTGCTGAGTGGTGGGCATGTCCAGGTGCTGTTTGTTGGCGGTTGGGGTGCTGGGTTGTGCGCCTGTCCAGGAGTTAGTGCTGGGCCCTGGGGGTGCTGTGTATGTCCGAGTGCTGGGCATGTCTGGATGCTGGGTAAACGGGTTCTTGGGCTGTGGAGGTGTTGGGTATGCTGGTTTCTGGGCACTGGGGAGGTGCTGGCTGCGAGACCTGTATGGTGGTGGGTGTTTGGTGTACTGGGTGCAGGGCGCTGGGCGTGCTGGGTGCTGGGCATGTCTGGGTGCTACGTGCTGATCACTGGGGATGTTGGGGGCTGGTTTGCTGTGTTCTGGTGTGTAGCGTGCTGGGCATGTTTGGGTGCTGGGCATGTCCAGGTGCTGGGGGTGGTGGTCCCTGGGGGTGCTGTGTGCTGGGCATGTCCGGGGGGTGGGTTGGGCAGTGGGGTTGCTGGGTGCTGGGAATGTGCGGGTGCTGGGGGCTGGGCCCTGAGGTTGATGGGGGCTGGGCACTCGGGTTGCTGGGTGCTGGCTGGTGCGGTTGCGGGGCCCTGGTGTTGCTGGGTACTATGCATAACTGAGTGCAAGGTATCTCTTGGTGCTGGAGGTACTGGGTGCTGGGCATATCCGGTGCTGGGCCTGTGCTCTGGAGTTGCTGGGTTCTGTGCTCGGGGGGTGCTTGTTTCTTGGCACGTGCGTGTGCTGTGTGCTCTTCCCTGGTTGTGCTGGGTATGTGTGGGTGTTGGGCAGTGTGGGTGCTGTGTGGTGGGCGCTGGGCATGTCTGGGTGCTGGGTGATGGGCACTGGAGGTTCTGGGCGATGGGGAGCAGGGAAGCTGCCTGCTAGGCATGTCTGAGTGCTGGGCATGTCCGGGTGCTGGGTACTGTGCGCTGGCAGTGGTGGGCGGTGGTGGTGCTGAGTGCTGGGCGTGTCCGGGTGCTAGGCAATGGCGGTGCTGGGTGCTTGGCGCTGGGGGTGATGGTCTTTGGGTGTGCTGGGTGCTGGGCATGTCCCTGTGCTGGGTGGTGGGGGTGCTGGGCATGTGCGGGTGTTGGTTGCCGGGCCCTGGGTGTACTGGGTGCTGGACGCTGGGGTGGTTGGTTTCTGGGCGCTGGGGCTGCTGGGTTCTGTGCCCCTGTGTTGCTGGGTGCTGAGCATGTCCGGGTGCTGGCCATGTCTAAGCGCAGCGTGCTGGGCACTGGGTGCTGGGGGGTGGGGGTGCTGGATGCTGAGTGTTGGGTATGCTGGTTTCCGGGCACTGGGCGGAAGTGTGTGAGACCTGTGGGTGTGTTGTATGGTGGGTGTTTGGGGTGCTGAGTGCTGCAGGTGCTGGGCATGTCCAGGTGCTATGTGCTGATCACTGGGGTTCTTGGGGGCTGGTTTGCTGTGTTCTGGTGTGTTGGGTGCTGGGCATGTTTGTCTGGGTGCTGGGCATGTCTGGGTGCTGGGTACTGGGAACTGGCAGTGCGGGGCGGTGCGGGTGCTGTGTGCTGGGCATGTCGGGGTGCTGGGTACTGGGCAGTGGGAGTGCTGGGTGCTAGGTACTGGGGGTGCTGGGCCCTGGCATTGCTCGGCAATATGCAAAACTGAGTGCAGGGTATGTCTTGGTGCTGGATGCTTGGTGCTGGAGGTACCGGGTGCTGGGCATATGCAGTGCTGGGTGTTGGGCATATCCGGTGCTGGGTGGCTGTGCTGGGGTTGCTGGGTGCTGTGCTGTGAGGGTGCTGGATTCCTGGCATGTGCGTGTACTGTGTGCTGGGCCCTGGTTGTGCTGGGTATGTGTGGGTGCTGGGTGTTGGGCACTGGGGGGGGGTGGTGCTAGGTGCTGGGCATGTCCAGGTGCTGAGCAATGGTGGTGCTGGGTGCTTGGCGCTGGGGGTGGTGGTACCTGGGGCTGCTGTGTGCTGGGCACGTCGGGGTGCTGGGTTTTGGGCGGTGGGGGTGCTGGGTGCTGGGCGTGTGCGTGTGTTGGTTGCTGGACCCTGGCGTGCTGGGCGCTGGGGCTATCGGTTACCGGGTGCTGGGGGTGCTGGGTTCAATGCAGCGTATGCAGGTCCTGGGCAGTGGGTGTGCTGGAAGCTGGGTGTTGGGTATGCTGGTTCCTGCCACTGCGGGTGCTGGGTGTGAGACTTGTGGGCGTGCTGGATGGTGGGTGTTTGGTGTGCACCCTCACTGCCCACCACCCAGAACCCCAAGTGCCGAGCACACAGCATCCGGACGTGCCCAGCACCTGCACACGCCCAGCACCCACAAGACCCAACAACCAGCACTGGTCATGACCAGTACCTGGAAATGCCCACAGCCAGCACCCCTAGCTCCCCGCACCCAGCACTCCCAGGGCCCAGCACGAATTCCCGGACATGCGCACAACCCAGCACACCCACCGCCAACACACAGCATCGAGACATGCCCAGCAGCCCCAGTGCCCAGCATCCACCAGCAAGACATACCCTGCACCCAATTATGCATGGTATCCAGCACTCCCAGGGCCCAGCAACCAGGAGCCCCAGTACCTCGGCTCGCTTCTGTAATTCTACACAATGAAGACTTGTGGCTTAGAAGTTAGGGAACTAGCAGGTGTGGTGTTTGCAGGTGTGTAGAATTGTAGTCTAAATCGTGTCTCCTGGAAGCAGTGTTAGACTCTAGTGAAGAGTAACCTTGGAAACGAGAACCGTAAACAAAGGTAGTCCAGACGTGGCTCGGAGACAAACCTCGACCTTATAAGGAAAGAAAGGAACAGGTTCACAAAGAGTTCACGACCCCGCCGACCACCACAGACCACCCGAGACCCTCAAGGAGACCCTAAAGGTTTTAGTGCGCATGTGTCTAGGATGATGTAATATTATAATCGGTTCTCGGAAATTTAAGGAATATGTAAAAGAGAAACTGAAAATATGTATGAGAAGCATGGATACAAACAGAAAGGTGATTAGACCTGGTGTGCTTCATTTGTGGCAAGTCCACCGAGCACCCAGGCCTGAATAAAACAATCTCTCTCCTGAGCGTGTGGAATTGGTTCCTTGTGGAGGGATTTTTATTAAATAACGGTCATCCTATGAACATTCCAAGCACTGAGGATTTGTTAGTAATAGTAGAAGGCTGCTAAAGAGCAATTGTAGTTTTAGAGTCTCTGAAGTGATAGTAGAGTAGGAAAAACAGGCTGAGGAATGTAAATATCAGTAGATTATGTAACGGAATGCAGGCGCAGGAAGCGTTCGCGTGGACACCTGCTTTTGACCAATCTGTGTATGTTAAGATTCGTGTGCTTGCTGACTGTAAACCAATAGAGGATTCGGAGGTGCGCGTGTTACTGTGGCTAGCTTATAAAAGTAGCACAATATCTTGAAATAAAGGAGAATGACCATACCCACATTGGGACTCCTCATTACTCCGGGAACGCGCTCCTATTCCGACCCATGGTCACTCCAACAGTTCCTTCCACGCCGGGCACGAATCCGCTTTTCGGACAACACCTAGCCCCCAGCACCCGCACCAGCAGCACCAGCAAGCCCAGTGCCCAGCACACAGCAACCTCAGGGCCCAGCACCCAGCCGTGCCCGCCACCCGGACATGCCCAGCACCCAGCAACCCCAGTGCACAACACCCAGCACCCCCAGCGCCCAGAAACCAACACACGCACACACGCCCACCGCCCAAAACCCAGCAGCCCAACATGCCCAGCACACAGCACCACCACCGCCACCACCCCCACTGCCCAGTACCCAGCACCCACACATGCCCAGCACTCAGACATGCCCAGCAGGCAGCTTCTCTGCTGCCCACCGCCCAGCATCCCGACCGCCCAGCACCCAGACATGCCCAGGCCCCGCCACACAGCACTCACACTGCCCAACACCCAGCACTCACACATACCCGGCACAATCAGGGCCCAGCACACAGCACACGCACATGTCAGGAATCCAGCACCCTCACAGCACAGCACCCAGCAACCCCAGCACAGCCACCCAGCACCGCATATGCCCAGCACCTAGCACCGCATATGCCCAACACCCAGCACCCAGTACCTCCAGTACCCAGCATCCAGCACCAAGACATACCCTGCACTCAGTTATGTATAGTAGCCAGCAATACCAGGGCCCAGCACCCCAGTACCTAGAACCCAACACTGCCACTGCCCAACACCCACCACCCGGACGTGCCCAGCACACAGCACCCCCACTGCCCCACACAGCCAGCGCCCAGTACCCAGCACCCAGAAATGCCCAGCACCCAAACATGCCCAGCACTCAACACACCACTGCCCAGATCCCAGCAAACCAGCCCCCAACATCGCCAGTGATCAGCACATAGCACCCGGAATGCCCAGCACCCAGCACCTGCAGCGCTCAGCATCCACCACCCCCAGTGCTCTGTACTCAGCACACCAAACACCTACCATCCAGCACCCCCACACGTCTCACACCCAGCACCCCCAGTGCTCTGTACTCAGCACACCAAACACCCACCATCCAGCTCCCCCACCACCCAGCACCCCCAGTGCGCAGTACCCCGCACCCAGACATGCCCAGCACCCGGACATACACAGCACTCAGCACTGTCCTGCTTCCGGCTGGGACAGAGTTAACTTTCTTCCCAGTAGCTTGGGGGGTGTGCTGGCCTTTTGGGTTTGGTGTGAGAGGAGCGTTGATGGCCCCTTAATGCTTTGGCTGTTGCTGGGCGGTGCTTGCACCGGGAGACTTTTGTTCTCTCTTTTCGGCCTCCCACAGGAAGCTCGGGGGGGGGGTGGGGGGTGGCGGGGGGGGGGAGCACAGCCGGGGTAGTTGACCTAGCTGGCCAATGGGGTATTCTATAGCATGTGACATCCTGCTCAGTATAAAAAATGGGAGGGGGCGGCAGGGGGGAAACGACACCCCCTCCCCCCGCCCCAGTTCATGACACGCGGTCGGCAGTGGTGAGCAGTTGCATTCTGCATTGCCTGCTTTGTATCGTCTGTTGTTGTTGTTGCTCTCATTGTTATTATTACTGTTCTACTTCGTTTTATTTCAACCATTAAACTGTTTTTATCTCAACCCGGGAGTTTTCCTACTTGTGCCCTCCCGATTCTCTCCCCCATCCCACAGGGTGGCGGGGGGGAGGAGAGCCAGCGGCTGCGTGGGGTTTATTTGCAGGCTGGGGTTAAACCACGACATGCACCCATCATACCCTCCACCCAGCACCCCCAGGGCCCAGCACTCATTCCCAGACATGCGCACAACCTAGCACACCCACCGCCAACACACAGCCCCTGGACATGCCCAGCACCCAGCAGCCCCACTGCCCAGCACCGCATTGCCCAGCATCCCCAGCGCCCAGCACCCTCACTGCCCACCACCCAGAACAACAAGTGCCGAGCACACAGCATCCGGACATGCCCAGCACCGGGGCACACCCAGCACCCACAAGACCCAGCACCCGGTCATGACCAGCAACTGGAAATGCCCACAGCCAGCACGTCTAGCTCCCAGCAGCCACCAACCCCAGTGCCTAGCACTCAGCACCCAGTCGTGCCAAGCACCCAACACCCCGGTGCTCAGCACCCTGCACCCGGTCGTGTCCAGGGCCCACCACACAGCACCCACACTGCCCAACACCCAGCACCCACACATACCCGGCACAACCAGGGCCCAGCACACAGCCCACGCACGTGCCAGGAATCCAGCATCCCCAGAGCACAGCACCCAGCAACCCCAGCACAGCCACCCAGCACCGCATATGCCCAGCATGAAGCACCGCATATGCCCACAACCCAGCACCCAGTAGCTCCAGCACCAGGCATCCAGCACCAAGACATACCCTGCACTCAGTTATGCAGAGTACCTAGCAATACCGGGCCCAGCACCCCAGTACCTAGCACCCAACACTCCCACTGCCCAACACCCACCACCCGGACATGCCCAGCACACAGCACCCCCACCACCCCACACCGCCAGCGCCCAGTATGCAGCACCCAGAAATGCCCAGCACCCAAACATGCCCAGCACTCAACACACCACTGCCCAGATCCCAGCAAACCAGCCCCCAACATCGCCAGTGATCAGCACATAGCACCCGGAATGCCCAGCACCCGCAGCGCTCAGCACCCAGCACCCCCAGGGCCCAGCAGCCAGCACCGCAGCAACCAGCATCCCCAGCGCCCAGCACCCGGTCATGCCAAGCACCTGGACATGCCCAGCACCAAGCACGCCTGTGCCCAGCACACAATATCCCCAGCACCCAGCAGCAAGAGATACCCTGCACCCGCTTACGCATAGTACCCACAGCGCTCAGCAGCCACCATCCCCAGTGCTCTGTACTCAGCACACCAAACACCCACCATCCAGCACCCCCACACGTCTCACACCCAGCACCCCCAGTGCGCAGTACCCCGCACCCAGACATGCCCAGCACCCGGACATACACAGCACTCAGCACTGTCCTGCTTCCGGCTGGGACAGAGTTAACTTTCTTCCCAGTAGCTTGGGGGGTGTGCTGGCTTTTGGGTTTGGTGTGAGAGGAGCGTTGATGGCCCCTTAATGCTTTGGCTGTTACTGGGCGGTGCTTGCACCGGGAGACTTTTGTTCTCTCTTTTCGGCCTCCCACAGGAAGCTCGGGGGGGGGTTTGGGGGGCGGGGAGCACAGCCGGGGTAGTTGACCTAGCTGGCCAATGGGGTATTCTATAGCATGTGACATCCTGCTCAGTATAAAAAATGGGAGGGGGCGGGGGAGGGAAACGACTCTCCCCCCCCCCCCGCCCCAGTTCATGACACGCGGTCGGCAGCGGTGAGCAGTTGCATTGTGCATTGCCTGCTTTGTATCGTCTGTTGTTGTTGTTGTTCTCATTGTTATTATTACTGTTCTACTTCGTTTTATTTCCACCATTAAACTGTTTTTATCTCAACCCGGGAGTTTTCCTACTTGTGCCCTCCCGATTCTCTCCCCCATCCCACGGGGGGGGGGGGGGAGGAGAGCCCGCGGCTGCGTGGGGTTTATTTGCAGGCTGGGGTTAAACCACGACATGCACCCATCATACCCTCCACCCAGCACCCCCAGGGCCCAGCACTCATTCCCAGACATGCGCACAACCTAGCACACCCACCGCCAACACACAGCCCCTGGACATGCCCAGCACCCAGCAGCCCCAGTGCCCAGCACCCCCAGCACCCAGCATCCCCAGCACCCAGCAGCAAGAGATACCCTGCACCCGCTTATGCATGGTACCCAGCACTCCCAGGGCCCAGCAACCAGCACCCCGAGTACTTAGCCTCCAGCACCCACACCAGCCAGCACCCAGCAAGGCCGGTACCCAGCAACCTCAGGGCCCAGAACCCAGCAGCCAGCCATTGCCCAGCACACAGACATGCCCAGCACCCAGCAACCCCAGTGCACACAACCCAGAAGCCCCAGCGCCCAGAAACCAACAGCCCCAGTGCCCAGCGCTCCCAGGGCTCAGAAACCAACATTCGCATGCACCCAACACTCCAACCACCCAGCACCCGGACATGCCCAGCATGCAGCACCACCAGGGACCACCACCCCCAGCACCACGCACCCAGCACTACCACTGCCCAGCACCTGGACATGCCCAGCACCCAGATGTGCCCAGCAGGCAGCTTCCCTGCTGCCCACCGCCCAGCATCGCGACCGCCCAGCACCCCGACCACCCAGCACCCACACTGCCCAACACCCAGCACCCACACATACCCAGCACAACCAGGGCCCAGCACACACACATGCCAGGTTAAACCATGACATGCACCCATCATACCCTCCACCCAGCACCCCCATTGCCCAGCACTCATTCCCAGACATGCGCACAACCTAGCACACCCACCGCCAACACACAGCCCCTGGACATGCCCAGCCGCCCCAGTGCCCAGCACCCAGTAGCCCCAGCACCAAGCAGCAAGAGATACCCTGCACCTGCTTATGCATAATACCCAGCACTCCCAGGGCCCAGCAACCAGCACTTAGCCCCCAGCACCCACACCAGCCAGCACCCAGCAAGGCCGGTGCCCAGCACCCAGCAACCTCAGGGCCCAGAACCCAGCAGCGAGCCATTGCTTAGCACCCAGACATGCCCAGCACCCAGCAACCCCAGTCCACAGAACCCAGCAGCCCCAGTGCCCAGAAACCAACCACCCCAGTGTCCAGCACCCAGTACACCCGGGGCCCAGCAACCAACACCCGCACATGCCCAGCACCCCCACCACCCAGCACACCCAAAGACTATCACGCCCAGCGCCAAGCACCCAGCACCGCCATTGCCTAGCACCGGGACATGCCCAGCACCCAGTACCACCACCACCAGTGCACAGTACCAAGCACCCGGATATGCCCAGCACTGAGACATTCCTACCAGGCAGCTTCCCTGCTCCCCATCGCCCAGGACCTCCAGTGCCCATCACCCAGCACCGGGACATGCCCAGCGCCCACCACACAGCACCCATACTGCCCAACAGCCAGCACCCACACATACCCAGCACAACCAGGGCACAGCACACGCACATGCCAGGAATCCAGCACCCTCACAGCACAGCACCCAGCAAACCCAGAGCACACACCTAGCACCGGATATGGCCAGCATCAAGACATACCCTGCACTCAGTTATGCATAGTAACAAGCAATGCCAGGGCCCAGCATCCCCAGTACTTAGCACCCAGCACTCCCACCGCCCAATACCCACCACCCGGACGTACCCAGCACCCCCACTGCCCGTGCCCAGCACCCAGACGTGCCCAGCACCCAAACATGCCCAGCGCCCAACACACCAGAAAGCAGCAAACCAGCCCCCACCATCCCCAGTGATCTGCACATAGCACCCAGCACACGCTGCGCTCAGCACCCACCACCCCCAGTGCCCAGAAACCAGCATACCCAATGCCCAGCATCCAGTACCACCACCACCCCAACTACCCAGTACCCGCACGCGGATATGCCCAGCACCCGAACATACACAGTACCCCTAGGACCCAGCACTCAGAACTCCAGTGCACTGCGCTGTCCTGCTTCTGGCTGGGACAGAGTTAACTTTCTTCCCAGTAGCTTGGGGGGGTGTGCTGGCTTTTGGGTTTGGTGTGAGAGGAGCATTGATGGCCCCTTAATGCTTTGGCTGTTACTGGGCGGTGCTTGCACCGGGAGACTTTTGTTCTCTCTTTTCGGCCTCCCACAGGAAGCCCGGGGGGGGGGGTGGGGGGGCGGGAGGATGGGGAGCACAGCCAGCGGAGTTGACCCAGCTGGCCAATGGGGTATTCTATAGCATGTGACATCCTGCTCGGTATAACAAATGGGAGGGGGCGGGGGAGGGGGCTCTCCCCCCCCGTTCACGACACACGGTCGACAGCGGTGAGCAGTTGCATTGTGCATTGCCTGCTTTGTATCGTCTGTTGTTGTTGTTGTTCTCATTGTTATTATTACTGTTCTACTTTGTTTTATTTCAATCATTAAACTGTTTTTATCTCAACCCGGGAGTTTTCCTATTTGTGCCCTCCCGATTCTCTCCCCAATCCCACGGGGTGGGGGGGGAGGTGAGCCAGTGGCTGCGTGGGGTTTATTTGCTGGCTGGGGTTAAACCAACACATGCACCCATCATACCCTCCACCCAGCACTGGCAGGGCCCAGCACTGATTCCCACACATGCACACAACCCAGCACACGCACCGCCAATGCACAGCACCTCGACATGCCCAGCAGCCCTGGAGCCCAGCACACAGCACCCAGCAGCCCCAGCACCAGGACATGACAAGAAGCCAGTCCCCGCAGTGCCCAACAACCCACGGCTGAGCAACGGAACATGCCTAGCACCAGGCACCACCAATGTGTGAACATCTTTCAGTCCTGCCTGTTAGTTTATGGGAGCCCGAAGAAGGGATCGACTGCTTTGCAGTTGGGCTGTGGTAAGGTTGCTGGTTGGGTGGTAGAGCGAGAGCAGCTCCCTCGGAAAGGCCTGCCACGAAAGGCAAGAGCCAGAAACAGCTTCAATCCTGGTTCTTTCTGTGTTGGAGCGCCCTCTGGTGGGAAGCCGTTTACGAAAAGGGCTTGAGAGATGGTAAGGCAAAGGTTGATATTTAGGTTTGAGAATAAGGGAGAGGGGTGGTGGGACCGGGAAGGGTCCCGTGGTGGGTCCATGTGGTGGGTGGCGTTAACTAATGCAGAAGGATCTCGTTATCTACGCAGAACCTCAAACTATCCCTTATCCTCATCAGAGGCAAGTTCCGAAACGGCCACCCACCTCCTACGGCTCAGGCACAGAAATAGCCAGGAATCAAGGACGATGCTGGCCCTCACGATCTCTTGGCAGCCACTTCTCAGCCCCATCAACACCGTGGCACTGTACCTCTGCTCGCACCTAACAGCGACCTATCCCTTACCCTCATCAGGGCCAAGCTCCGAAGTGGCCACCCACCACATAGAGCTAGGCACTGAAGTAGCAAGGAACCAAGGTGGATGCTGGCCCTCACGGTCTCTTGGGGGCCCCTTCTCAGCCCCACCAACACCGGGGCTCTGTCGCTGTTCTCCCACTTATCCTCGACATATCCCTTACCCTCCCCAGGGCCACCTCCGAAGCGGCCACCCTCCACATGGGGCTTGGCACTGAAGTAGCCAGGAAACAAGGTTGATGCTGGCTCTCACGATCACTTCGCAGCCCCTTCTCAGACGCAACAATGCCGGGGCTCTCTCTCTGTTCTCCCACCTTACCTCAACCTCGCCCAGACCCTCATCAGGGCCAAGCTCCAAAGCGGCCACCCTCCACGTGGAGCTTGGCTCTAAGGTAACCAGAAATGCATCTTGATGCTGGCCCCCACCTTCCCTTGGTATCCCCACCAAAACCGGGGCTCTGTCTCTGTTCTCCACCTTATCCTCGACATACCCCTTACCCTCATCGGAGCCAAGCTCCGAAGAGGCCACCCTCAACATGGGGCTCAGGCACTGAGATAGCCAGGAACCAAGGCTGATGGTGGCCCTCACCTTCCATTTGTAATCCCTAGGGAGCCCCACCAACACCGTAGCTCTGTGCCTGTTCTCCCACCTAACATCAACCGAGCCCAGACCCTCATCAGGGCCAAGCTCCGAAGCGACCACTCCCCACGTGGGGCTTAGGTACTGAAGTAGCCTGGAATCAAGGTTGATGCTGGCCGTCACGATCTCTTTGCAGCCCCTTCTCAGCCCCACCAATACCGGGGCTCTGTATCTGTTCTCCCACTTAGCCTCGACAGATCCCTTACCCTCATCAGGGCAAAGCGCCGCAGCGGCCACACTCCACATGGGGCTTGGCACTGAGGTAGCCAGGAATCAAGGGTGGTGCTGGCCCTCACCTTCCATTTGTAGTCCCTAGGCAAGCCCACCAACACCGGGGCTCTGTGCCTGTTCTCCCTCCTAACCTCAACCGAGCCGAGACCCTCATCAGGGCCAAGCTCCAAAGCGGCCACCCTCCACGTGGAGCTTGGCACTAAGGTAAGCAGAAATGCATCTTGATGCTGGCCCCCACCTTCCCTTGGTATCCCCACCAAAACCGGGGCTCTGTCTCTGTTCTCCACCTTATCCTCAACATATCCCTTACCCTCATCGGAGCCAAGCTCCGAAGAGGCCACCCTCAACATGGGACTCAGGCACTGAAGGGCAGCCCCGTCTCAGCCCCACCAATACCGGGGCTCTGTGTCACTGCTCGCACCTAACAGCGACCTATCCCTTACCCTCATCGGAGCCAAGCTCCGAAGCGACCACTCCCCACGTGGGGCTTAGGTACTGAAGTAGCCTGGAATCAAGGTTGATGCTGGCCGTCACGATCTCTTTGCAGCCCCTTCTCAGCCCCACCAATACCGGGGCTCTGTATCTGTTCTCCCACTTAGCCTCGACAGATCCCTTACCCTCATCAGGGCAAAGCGCCGCAGCGGCCACACTCCACATGGGGCTTGGCACTGAGATAGCCAGGAATCAAGGATGGTGCTGGCCCTCACCTTCCATTTGCAGTCCCTAGGCAAGCCCACCAACACCGGGGCTCTGTGCCTGTTCTCCCTCCTAACCTCAACCTAGCCGAGACCCTCATCAGAGCCAAGCTCCGAAGTGGCCACCGGCCACATGGAGCTAGGCACTGAAGTAGTCAGGAACCAAGGTTGATGCTGGCCCTCACGGTCCCTTGGCAGCCCCTTCTCAGCCCCACCAACACCGGGGCTCTGTGCCTGTTCTCCCACCTAACCTCAACCGAGCCGAGACCCTCATCAGGGCCAAGCTCCGAAGCGGCCACCCTCCACGTGGAGCTTGGCACTAAGGTAAGCAGAAATCCAGCTTGATGCTGGCCCTCACCTTCCCTTGGTAGCCCCACCAAAACCGGGGCTCTGTCTCTGTTCTCCACCTTATCCTCAACATATCCCTTACCCTCATCGGAGCCAAGCTCCGAAGAGGCCACCCTTAACATGGGGCTCAGGCACTGAAGGGCAGCCCCGTCTCCGCCCCACCAATACCGGGGCTCTGTGTCTCTGCTCGCACCTAAGAGCGACCTATCCCTTACCCTCATCGGAGCCAAGCTCCGAAGAGGCCACCCTCAACATGGGGCTCAGGCACTGAAGGGCAGCCCCGTCTCAGCCCCACCAATACCGGGGCTCTGTGTCACTGCTCGCACCTAACAGCGACCTATCCCTTACCCTCATCGGAGCCAAGCTCCGAAGCGACCACTCCCCACGTGGGGCTTAGGTACTGAAGTAGCCTGGAATCAAGGTTGATGCTGGCCCTCACGATCTCTTTGCAGCCCCTTCTCAGCCCCACCAATACCGGGGCTCTGTATCTGTTCTCCCACTTAGCCTCGACAGATCCCTTACCCTCATCAGGGCAAAGCGCCGCAGCGGCCACACTCCACATGGGGCTTGGCACTGAGGTAGCCAGGAATCAAGGGTGGTGCTGGCCCTCAGCTTCCATTTGTAGTCCCTAGGCAAGCCCACCAACACCGGGGCTCTGTGCCTGTTCTCCCTCCTAACCTCAACCTAGCCGAGACCTTCATCAGGGCCAAGCTCCGAAGCGGCCACCCTCCACGTGGAGCTTGGCACTAAGGTAAGCAGAAATCCAGCTTGATGCTAGCCCTCACCTTCCCTTGGTAGCCCCACCAAAACTGGGGCTCTGTCTCTGTTCTCCACCTTATCCTCGACATATCCCTTACCCTCATCGGAGCCAAGCTCCGAAGCGACCACTCCCCACGTGGGGCTTAGGTACTGAAGTAGCCTGGAATCAAGGTTGATGCTGGCCGTCACGATCTCTTTGCAGCCCCTTCTCAGCCCCACCAATACCGGGGCTCTGTATCTGTTCTCCCACTTAGCCTCGACAGATCCCTTACCCTCTTCAGGGCAAAGCGCCGCAGCGGCCACACTCCACATGGGGCTTGGCACTGAGATAGCCAGGAATCAAGGGTGGTGCTGGCCCTCACCTTCCATTTGCAGTCCCTAGGCAAGCCCACCAACACCGGGGCTCTGTGCCTGTTCTCCCTCCTAACCTCAACCTAGCCGAGACCCTCATCAGGGCCAAGCTCCGAAGTGGCCACCGGCCACATGGAGCTAGGCACTGAAGTAGCCAGGAACCAAGGCTGATGCTGGCCCTCACGGTCCCTTGGCAGCCCCTTCTCAGCCCCACCAACACCGGGGCTCTGTGCCTGTTCTCCCTCCTAACCTCAACCGAGCCGAGACCCTCATCAGGGCCAAGCTCCAAAGCGGCCACCCTCCACGTGGAGCTTGGCACTAAGGTAAGCAGAAATGCATCTTGATGCTGGCCCCCACCTTCCCTTGGTATCCCCACCAAAACCGGGGCTCTGTCTCTGTTCTCCACCTTATCCTCAACATATCCCTTACCCTCATTGGAGCCAAGCTCCGAAGAGGCCACCCTCAACATGGGGCTCAGGCACTGAAGGGCAGCCCCTTCTCAGCCGCACAAATGACGAGCCTCTGTGCCTGTTCTCCCACCTAACCTCAACCGAGCCCTGACCCTCATCAGGGCCAAGCTCCGAAGCGACCACTCCCCACGTGGGGCTTAGGTACTGAAGTAGCCTGGAATCAAGGTTGATGCTGGCCGTCACGATCTCTTTGCAGCCCCTTCTCAGCCCCACCAATACCGGGGCTCTGTATCTGTTCTCCCACTTAGCCTCGACAGATCCCTTACCCTCATCAGGGCAAAGCGCCGCAGCGGCCACACTCCACATGGGGCTTGGCACTGAGATAGCCAGGAATCAAGGGTGGTGCTGGCCCTCACCTTCCATTTGCAGTCCCTAGGCAAGCCCACCAACACCGGGGCTCTGTGCCTGTTCTCCCTCCTAACCTCAACCTAGCCGAGACCCTCATCAGGGCCAAGCTCCGAAGTGGCCACCGGCCACATGGAGCTAGGCACTGAAGTAGCCAGGAACCAAGGCTGATGCTGGCCCTCACGGTCCCTTGGCAGCCCCTTCTCAGCCCCACCAACACCGGGGCTCTGTGCCTGTTCTCCCACCTAACCTCAACCGAGCCCTGACCCTCATCAGGGCCAAGCTCCGAAGCGGCCACCCTCCACGTGGAGCTTGGCACTAAGGTAAGCAGAAATGCATCTTGATGCTGGCCCCCACCTTCCCTTGGTATCCCCACCAAAACCGGGGCTCTGTCTCTGTTCTCCACCTTATCCTCGACATATCCCTTACCCTCATCGGAGCCAAGCTCCGAAGAGGCCACCCTCAACATGGGGCTCAGGCACTGAAGGGCAGCCCCGTCTCAGCCCCACCAATACCGGGGCTCTGTGTCACTGCTCGCACCTAACAGCGACCTATCCCTTACCCTCATCGGAGCCAAGCTCCGAAGCGACCACTCCCCACGTGGGGCTTAGGTACTGAAGTAGCCTGGAATCAAGGTTGATGCTGGCCGTCACGATCTCTTTGCAGCCCCTTCTCAGCCCCACCAATACCGGGGCTCTGTATCTGTTCTCCCACTTAGCCTCGACAGATCCCTTACCCTCATCAGGGCAAAGCGCCGCAGCGGCCACACTCCACATGGGGCTTGGCACTGAGGTAGCCAGGAATCAAGGGTGGTGCTGGCCCTCACCTTCCATTTGTAGTCCCTAGGCAAGCCCACCAACACCGGGGCTCTGTGCCTGTTCTCCCACCTAACCTCAACCTAGCCGAGACCTTCATCAGGGCCAAGCTCCGAAGCGGCCACCCTCCACGTGGAGCTTGGCACTAAGGTAAGCAGAAATCCAGCTTGATGCTAGCCCTCACCTTCCCTTGGTAGCCCCACCAAAACTGGGGCTCTGTCTCTGTTCTCCACCTTATCCTCGACATATCCCTTACCCTCATCGGAGCCAAGCTCCGAAGAGGCCACCCTTAACATGGGGCTCAGGCACTGAAGGGCAGCCCCGTCTCCGCCCCACCAATACCGGGGCTCTGTGTCTCTGCTCGCACCTAAGAGCGACCTATCCCTTACCCTCATCGCAGCCAAGCTCCGAAGAGGCCACCCTCAACATGGGGCTCAGGCACTGAAGGGCAGCCCCGTCTCAGCCCCACCAATACCGGGGCTCTGTGTCACTGCTCGCACCTAACAGCGACCTATCCCTTACCCTCATCGGAGCCAAGCTCCGAAGCGACCACTCCCCACGTGGGGCTTAGGTACTGAAGTAGCCTGGAATCAAGGTTGATGCTGGCCGTCACGATCTCTTTGCAGCCCCTTCTCAGCCCCACCAACACCGGGGCTCTGTGCCTGTTCTCCCACCTAACCTCAACCCAGCCCTGACCCTCATCAGGGCAAAGCTTCGAAGCGGCCACACTCCACATGGGGCTTCGCATTGAGATAGCCAGGAATCAAGGCTGATGCCGGACCTCGCCTTCCGTTTGCAGTCCCTAGGCAGCCCCACCAACACCGGCGCTCTGTGTCTGTTCCCCCAGTTATCCTCGACATATCCCTTCTCCTCATCAGGGCCAAGCTCCGAAGCGGCCACCCACCACATGGGGCTCTGGGGCAGACGTGGCCAGGAATGAAGGCTGATGCTGGCCCTCGTGATCTCTTGTCAGCCCCTCCTCAGCCCCACCAACCCCTGCTCCCTTCTCTTTGGTCTCCCACCTAAACATCAACCTACATCTTACCTTCAGCAGAGCCAGGCTCTGAAACGTCTACCCACCAGATGGCGCTCCAACACAGAGGGAACCAAGATGACTGGCGTTCGTTGCACTCGCCTGCCCCGGCAGCCCTTTGAGGTCCCCACCACCACCGGGGCTAGGCGCTTGCCGTAGCACTCAACCGTCAACCTTGCCGCAGCCCAACTGCAAAGCAGACAAGCGCCCCGTCGAGCTCCCACACACGTTTTGCCAGGACTGAAATATGTTCGCGGTGCTCACCTTCCCTTTACAGCCCCTTCTCAGCTGCCCAGCACCCAGCCATCTCCAGCACCGCAAATGCGCAACATTTAGCACACCTAGCACCCCTTGGGATCTTTGGCAGTGCTTGGTGCTGGGCATGTGTCGGTGCTGGGTCGTGGGGGTACTGTGTGCTAGGCCCTGAGTGGAGTGGGTTCTGGACAGGTCTGGGTGCTGCGGTTGCTAGGTGTTGGGCATATCTGGGTGCTCGCCATGTCCCTGTGCTGGGCACTGGGAGGATTTGGTGCTGGGAATGGGCAGGCGATGATCGTGCCTGGGTGGTGGATGCGGGCTACAGGCAGTGCTGGGCACTGGCTGCGCTGGGTGCTGGTCATTGGGGGTACTGGGTTCTAGGCACTGGGCATGCGGGGTGCTGGACATCTCTGGGTGCTGAGCATGTCCAAGTGATGGGTCCGGGGCACTGGGACTGCTGGGCAGTGGGGGTGCTGGGGACTATGCATATCAGGGTGCTGGGCATGCCTGTGTACTGAGTGCTTGGCGCTGGGTTCTGGATGCTGGCTGGTGGGCATTGTCTGTGTGCTGGTTATTGGGCATTGGCGGTGGTAGGCATGGGAGTGCTTGTTGCTGGGCATTTTCTGATCCTGGCTGTTGGGGGCGCTGAGCACTGGGCATGTCTGGGTGATGGATGGAGGGAGTTTTGGGTGCTGGGCACTAGGGGTGCTGGCTAGTGGGTATGTCCGTGTGCTGGGTATGTCCATATGCCGGATGCTGTGCGCTGGGGATGCTGGGCACTGGGGTGAGTGGGTGCTGTGCACTGCGGTTGCTGGGTGCTGGGCGGCGCGACTGCTGGGGGCTGGGAGTGCTGGGTACTATGCATAAGCGGGTGCAGGGTATGTCTTGCTGCTGGATGGTGGGTTCTGGGGCTACTGGGAGCTGGGGGTATTGGGTGCTGGGCACTGGGGTTGCTGGGTGCTAAGTCCTGTGGGTGCTGGTTGCTGGGCCCTGGGAGTGCTGGGTACTATGCATAAGCGGGTGCAGGGTATGTCTCGCTGCTGGGTGCTGGGGGTATTGGGTGTTGGCCACTGGGGTGTTGGGTGCTGGGCATGTCCTCGTCCTTGGCATGACTGATGCTGGGCACTGGGGGTACTGGCTGCTGGGAGCTAGGGGTGCTGGCTTTGGGCATTTCAGTTGCTGGACATGACCAGGTGCTGGGCATGTGCGGATGCTGTGTGCTCGGCACTTGGGGTTCTGGGGGGTCGGCGGTGAGGGTGCTGGACGCTGGGGATGCTGGCTGTTGCGGTGCTGGGTGCTGGGCACTGGGGCTGCTGAGTGGTGGGCATGTCCAGGTGCTGTTTGTTGGCGGTTGGGGTGCTGGGTTGTGCGCCTGTCCAGGAGTTAGTGCTGGGCCCTGGGGGTGCTGTGTATGTCCGAGTGCTGGGCATGTCTGGATGCTGGGTAAACGGGTTCTTGGGCTGTGGAGGTGTTGGGTATGCTGGTTTCTGGGCACTGGGGAGGTGCTGGCTGCGAGACCTGTATGGTGGTGGGTGTTTGGTGTACTGGGTGCAGGGCGCTGGGCGTGCTGGGTGCTGGGCATGTCTGGGTGCTACGTGCTGATCACTGGGGATGTTGGGGGCTGGTTTGCTGTGTTCTGGTGTGTAGCGTGCTGGGCATGTTTGGGTGCTGGGCATGTCCAGGTGCTGGGTACTGGGCGCTGGGGGTGGTGGTCCCTGGGGGTGCTGTGTGCTGGGCATGTCCGGGGGGTGGGTTGGGCAGTGGGGTTGCTGGGTGCTGGGAATGTGCGGGTGCTGGGGGCTGGGCCCTGAGGTTGATGGGGGCTGGGCACTCGGGTTGCGGGGCCCTGGTGTTGCTGGGTACTATGCATAACTGAGTGCAGGGTATCTCTTGGTGCTGGAGGTACTGGGTGCTGGGCATATCCGGTGCTGGGCCTGTGCTCTGGAGTTGCTGGGTTCTGTGCTCGGGGGGTGCTTGTTTCTTGGCACGTGCGTGTGCTGTGTGCTCTTCCCTGGTTGTGCTGGGTATGTGTGGGTGTTGGGCAGTGTGGGTGCTGTGTGGTGGGCGCTGGGCATGTCTGGGTGCTGGGTGATGGGCACTGGAGGTTCTGGGCGATGGGGAGCAGGGAAGCTGCCTGCTAGGCATGTCTGAGTGCTGGGCATGTCCGGGTGCTGGGTACTGTGCGCTGGCAGTGGTGGGCGGTGGTGGTGCTGGGTGCTGGGCGTGTCCGGGTGCTAGGCAATGGCGGTGCTGGGTGCTTGGCGCTGGGGGTGATGGTCTTTGGGTGTGCTGGGTGCTGGGCATGTCCCTGTGCTGGGTGGTGGGGGTGCTGGGCATGTGCGGGTGTTGGTTGCCGGGCCCTGGGTGTACTGGGTGCTGGACGCTGGGGTGGTTGGTTTCTGGGCGCTGGGGCTGCTGGGTTCTGTGCCCCTGTGTTGCTGGGTGCTGAGCATGTCCGGGTGCTGGCCATGTCTAAGTGCAGCGTGCTGGGCACTGGGTGCTGGGGGGTGGGGGTGCTGGATGCTGAGTGTTGGGTATGCTGGTTTCCGGGCACTGGGCGGAAGTGTGTGAGACCTGTGGGTGTGTTGTATGGTGGGTGTTTGGGGTGCTGAGTGCTGCAGGTGCTGGGCATGTCCAGGTGCTATGTGCTGATCACTGGGGTTCTTGGGGGCTGGTTTGCTGTGTTCTGGTGTGTTGGGCGCTGGGCATGTTTGTCTGGGTGCTGGGCATGTCTGGGTGCTGGGTACTGGGAACTGGCAGTGCGGGGCGGTGCGGGTGCTGTGTGCTGGGCATGTCGGGGTGCTGGGTACTGGGCAGTGGGAGTGCTGGGTGCTAGGTACTGGGGGTGCTGGGCCCTGGCATTGCTCGGCAATATGCAAAACTGAGTGCAGGGTATGTCTTGGTGCTGGATGCTTGGTGCTGGAGGTACCGGGTGCTGGGCATATGCAGTGCTGGGTGTTGGGCATATCCGGTGCTGGGTGGCTGTGCTGGGGTTGCTGGGTGCTGTGCTGTGAGGGTGCTGGATTCCTGGCATGTGCGTGTACTGTGTGCTGGGCCCTGGTTGTGCTGGGTATGTGTGGGTGCTGGGTGTTGGGCACTGGGGGGGGGTGGTGCTAGGTGCTGGGCATGTCCAGGTGCTGAGCAATGGTGGTGCTGGGTGCTTGGCACTGGGGGTGGTGGTACCTGGGGCTGCTGTGTGCTGGGCACGTCGGGGTGCTGGGTTTTGGGCGGTGGGGGTGCTGGGTGCTGGGCGTGTGCGTGTGTTGGTTGCTGGACCCTGGCGTGCTGGGCGCTGGGGCTATCGGTTACCGGGTGCTGGGGGTGCTGGGTTCAATGCAGCGTACGCAGGTCCTGGGCAGTGGGTGTGCTGGAAGCTGGGTGTTGGGTATGCTGGTTCCTGCCACTGCGGGTGCTGGGTGTGAGACTTGTGGGCGTGCTGGATGGTGGGTGTTTGGTGTGCACCCTCACTGCCCACCACCCAGAACCCCAAGTGCCGAGCACACAGCATCCGGACGTGCCCAGCACCTGCACACGCCCAGCACCCACAAGACCCAACAACCAGCACTGGTCATGACCAGTACCTGGAAATGCCCACAGCCAGCACCCCTAGCTCCCCGCACCCAGCACTCCCAGGGCCCAGCACGAATTCCCGGACATGCGCACAACCCAGCACACCCACCGCCAACACACAGCATCGAGACATGCCCAGCAGCCCCAGTGCCCAGCATCCACCAGCAAGACATACCCTGCACCCAGTTATGCATGGTATCCAGCACTCCCAGGGCCCAGCAACCAGGAGCCCCAGTACCTCGGCTCGCTTCTGTAATTCTACACAATGAAGACTTGTGGCTTAGAAGTTAGGGAACTAGCAGGTGTGGTGTTTGCAGGTGTGTAGAATTGTAGTCTAAATCGTGTCTCCTGGAAGCAGTGTTAGACTCTAGTGAAGAGTAACCTTGGAAACAAGAACCGTAAACAAAGGTAGTCCAGACGTGGCTCGGAGACAAACCTCGACCTTATAAGGAAAGAAAGGAACAGGTTCACAAAGAGTTCACGACCCCGCCGACCACCACAGACCACCCGAGACCCTCAAGGAGACCCTAAAGGTTTTAGTGCGCATGTGTCTAGGATGATGTAATATTATAATCGGTTCTCGGAAATTTAAGGAATATGTAAAAGAGAAACTGAAAATATGTATGAGAAGCATGGATACAAACAGAAAGGAGATTAGACCTGGTGTGCTTCATTTGTGGCAAGTCCACCGAGCACCCAGGCCTGAATAAAACAATCTCTCTCCTGAGCGTGTGGAATTGGTTCCTTGTGGAGGGATTTTTATTAAATAACGGTCATCCTATGAACATTCCAAGCACTGAGGATTTGTTAGTAATAGTAGAAGGCTGCTAAAGAGCAATTGTAGTTTTAGAGTCTCTGAAGTGATAGTAGAGTAGGAAAAACAGGCTGAGGAATGTAAATATCAGTAGATTATGTAACGGAATGCAGGCGCAGGAAGCGTTCGCGTGGACACCTGCTTTTGACCAATCTGTGTATGTTAAGATTCGTGTGCTTGCTGACTGTAAACCAATAGAGGATTCGGAGGTGCGCGTGTTACTGTGGCTAGCTTATAAAAGTAGCACAATATCTTGAAATAAAGGAGAATGACCATACCCACATTGGGACTCCTCATTACTCCGGGAACGCGCTCCTATTCCGACCCATGGTCACTCCAACAGTTCCTTCCACGCCGGGCACGAATCCGCTTTTCGGACAACACCTAGCCCCCAGCACCCGCACCAGCAGCACCAGCAAGCCCAGTGCCCAGCACACAGCAACCTCAGGGCCCAGCACCCAGCCGTGCCCGCCACCCAGACATGCCCAGCACCCAGCAACCCCAGTGCACAACACCCAGCACCCCCAGCGCCCAGAAACCAACACACGCACACACCCAGCACGCCCACCGCCCAAAACCCAGCAGCCCAACATGCCCAGCACACAGCACCACCACCGCCACCACCCCCACTGCCCAGTACCCAGCACCCACACATGCCCAGCACCCAGACATGCCCAGCACACAGCACCACCACCGCCCACTGCCCAGTACCCAGCACCCACACATGCCCAGCACTCAGACATGCCCAGCAGGCAGCTTCTCTGCTGCCCACCGCCCAGCATCCCGACCGCCCAGCACCCAGACATGCCCAGGCCCCGCCACACAGCACTCACACTGCCCAACACCCAGCACTCACACATACCCGGCACAACCAGGGCCCAGCACACAGCACACGCACATGTCAGGAATCCAGCACCCTCACAGCACAGCACCCAGCAACCCCAGCACAGCCACCCAGCACCGCATATGCCCAGCACCTAGCACCGCATATGCCCAACACCCAGCACCCAGTACCTCCAGTACCCAGCATCCAGCACCAAGACATACCCTGCACTCAGTTATGTATAGTAGCCAGCAATACCAGGGCCCAGCACCCCAGTACCTAGAACCCAACACTCCCACTGCCCAACACCCACCACCCGGACGTGCCCAGCACACAGCACCCCCACTGCCCCACACAGCCAGCGCCCAGTACCCAGCACCCAGAAATGCCCAGCACCCAAACATGCCCAGCACTCAACACACCACTGCCCAGATCCCAGCAAACCAGCCCCCAACATCTCCAGTGATCAGCACATAGCACCCGGACATGCCCAGCACCCAGCACCTGCAGCGCTCAGCATCCACCACCCCCAGTGCTCTGTACTCAGCACACCAAACACCTACCATCCAGCACCCCCACACGTCTCACACCCAGCACCCCCAGTGCTCTGTACTCAGCACACCAAACACCCACCATCCAGCTCCCCCACCACCCAGCACCCCCAGTGCGCAGTACCCCGCACCCAGACATGCCCAGCACCCGGACATACACAGCACTCAGCACTGTCCTGCTTCCGGCTGGGACAGAGTTAACTTTCTTCCCAGTAGCTTGGGGGGTGTGCTGGCCTTTTGGGTTTGGTGTGAGAGGAGCGTTGATGGCCCCTTAATGCTTTGGCTGTTGCTGGGCGGTGCTTGCACCGGGAGACTTTTGTTCTCTCTTTTCGGCCTCCCACAGGAAGCTCGGGGGGGGGTGGGGGGTGGCGGGGGGGGGGAGCACAGCCGGGGTAGTTGACCTAGCTGGCCAATGGGGTATTCTATAGCATGTGACATCCTGCTCAGTATAAAAAATGGGAGGGGGCGGGGGGGGGAAACGACACCCCCTCCCCCCGCCCCAGTTCATGACACGCGGTCGGCAGCGGTGAGCAGTTGCATTCTGCATTGCCTGTTTTGTATCGTCTGTTGTTGTTGTTGTTCTCATTGTTATTATTACTGTTCTACTTCGTTTTATTTCAACCATTAAACTGTTTTTATCTCAACCCGGGAGTTTTCCTACTTGTGCCCTCCCGATTCTCTCCCCCATCCCACGGGGTGGGGGGGGGAGGAGAGCCAGCGACTGCGTGGGGTTTATTTGCAGGCTGGGGTTAAACCACGACATGCACCCATCATACCCTCCACCCAGCACCCCCAGGGCCCAGCACTCATTCCCAGACATGCGCACAACCTAGCACACCCACCGCCAACACACAGCCCCTGGACATGCCCAGCACCCAGCAGCCCCACTGCCCAGCACCGCATTGCCCAGCATCCCCAGCGCCCAGCACCCTCACTGCCCACCACCCAGAACAACAAGTGCCGAGCACACAGCATCCGGACATGCCCAGCACCGGGGCACACCCAGCACCCACAAGACCCAGCACCCGGTCATGACCAGCAACTGGAAATGCCCACAGCCAGCACGTCTAGCTCCCAGCAGCCACCAACCCCAGTGCCTAGCACTCAGCACCCAGTCATGCCAAGCACCCAACACCCCGGTGCTCAGCACCCTGCACCCGGTCGTGTCCAGGGCCCACCACACAGCACCCACACTGCCCAACACCCAGCACCCACACATACCTGGCACAACCAGGGCCCAGCACACAGCCCACGCACGTGCCAGGAATCCAGCATCCCCAGAGCACAGCACCCAGCAACCCCAGCACAGCCACCCAGCACCGCATATGCCCAGCATGAAGCACCGCATATGCCCACAACCCAGCACCCAGTAGCTCCAGCACCAGGCATCCAGCACAAAGACATACCCTGCACTCAGTTATGCAGAGTACCTAGCAATACCGGGCCCAGCACCCCAGTACCTAGCACCCAACACTCCCACTGCCCAACACCCACCACCCGGACATGCCCAGCACACAGCACCCCCACCACCCCACACCGCCAGCGCCCAGTATGCAGCACCCAGAAATGCCCAGCACCCAAACATGCCCAGCACTCAACACACCACTGCCCAGATCCCAGCAAACCAGCCCCCAACATCGCCAGTGATCAGCACATAGCACCCGGAATGCCCAGCACCCGCAGCGCTCAGCACCCAGCACCCCCAGGGCCCAGCAGCCAGCACCGCAGCAACCAGCATCCCCAGCGCCAAGCACCCGGTCATGCCAAGCACCTGGACATGCCCAGCACCAAGCACACCTGTGCCCAGCACACAATATCCCCAGCACCCAGCAGCAAGAGATACCCTGCACCCGCTTACGCATAGTACCCACAGCGCTCAGCAGCCACCATCCCCAGTGCTCTGTACTCAGCACACCAAACACCCACCATCCAGCACCCCCACACGTCTCACACCCAGCACCCCCAGTGCGCAGTACCCCGCACCCAGACATGCCCAGCACCCGGACATACACAGCACTCAGCACTGTCCTGCTTCCGACTGGGACAGAGTTAACTTTCTTCCCAGTAGCTTGGGGGGTGTGCTGGCTTTTGGGTTTGGTGTGAGAGGAGCGTTGATGGCCCCTTAATGCTTTGGCTGTTACTGGGCGGTGCTTGCACCGGGAGACTTTTGTTCTCTCTTTTCGGCCTCCCACAGGAAGCTCGGGGGGGGGGGTTGGGGGGCGGGGGTGGGGAGCACAGCCGGGGTAGTTGACCTAGCTGGCCAATGGGGTATTCTATAGCATGTGACATCCTGCTCAGTATAAAAAATGGGAGGGGGCGGGGGAGGGAAACGACTCTCCCCCCCCCCCCCCGGCCCCAGTTCATGACACGCGGTCGGCAGCGGTGAGCAGTTGCATTCTGCCTTGCCTGCTTTGTATCATCTGTTGTTGTTGTTGTTCTCATTGTTATTATTACTGTTCTACTTCGTTTTATTTCCACCATTAAACTGTTTTTATCTCAACCCGGGAGTTTTCCTACTTGTGCCCTCCCGATTCTCTCCCCCATCCCACGGGGTGGGGGGGGGAGGAGAGCCCGCGGCTGCGTGGGGTTTATTTGCAGGCTGGGGTTAAACCACGACATGCACCCATCATACCCTCCACCCAGCACCCCCAGGGCCCAGCACTCATTCCCAGACATGCGCACAACCTAGCACACCCACCGCCAACACACAGCCCCTGGACATGCCCAGCACCCAGCAGCCCCGGTGCCCAGCACCCCCAGCACCCAGCATCCCCAGCACCCAGCAGCAAGAGATACCCTGCACCCGCTTATGCATGGTACCCAGCACTCCCAGGGCCCAGCAAGCAGCACCCCGAGTACTTAGCCTCCAGCACCCACACCAGCCAGCACCCAGCAAGGCCGGTACCCAGCAACCTCAGGGCCCAGAACCCAGGAGCCAGCCATTGCCCAGCACACAGACATGCCCAGCACCCAGCAACCCCAGTGCACACAACCCAGAAGCCCCAGCGCCCAGAAACCAACAGCCCCAGTGCCCAGCGCTCCCAGGGCTCAGAAACCAACATTCGCATGCACCCAACACTCCAACCACCCAGCACCCGGACATGCCCAGCATGCAGCACCACCAGGGACCACCACCCCCAGCACCACGCACCCAGCACTACCACTGCCCAGCACCTGGACATGCCCAGCACCCAGATGTGCCCAGCAGGCAGCTTCCCTGCTGCCCACCGCCCAGCATCGCGACCGCCCAGCACCCCGACCACCCAGCACCCACACTGCCCAACACCCAGCACCCACACATACCCAGCACAACCAGGGCCCAGCACACACACATGCCAGGTTAAACCATGACATGCACCCATCATACCCTCCACCCAGCACCCCCATTGCCCAGCACTCATTCCCAGACATGCGCACAACCTAGCACACCCACCGCCAACACACAGCCCCTGGACATGCCCAGCCGCCCCAGTGCCCAGCACCCAGTAGCCCCAGCACCAAGCAGCAAGAGATACCCTGCACCTGCTTATGCATAATACCCAGCACTCCCAGGGCCCAGCAACCAGCACTTAGCCCCCAGCACCCACACCAGCCAGCACCCAGCAAGGCCGGTGCCCAGCACCCAGCAACCTCAGGGCCCAGAACCCAGCAGCGAGCCATTGCTTAGCACCCAGACATGCCCAGCACCCAGCAACCCCAGTCCACAGAACCCAGCAGCCCCAGTGCCCAGAAACCAACCACCCCAGTGTCCAGCACCCAGTACACCCGGGGCCCAGCAACCAACACCCGCACATGCCCAGCACCCCCACCACCCAGCACACCCAAAGACTATCACGCCCAGCGCCAAGCACCCAGCACCGCCATTGCCTAGCACCGGGACATGCCCAGCACCCAGTACCACCACCACCAGTGCACAGTACCAAGCACCCGGATATGCCCAGCACTGAGACATTCCTACCAGGCAGCTTCCCTGCTCCCCATCGCCCAGGACCTCCAGTGCCCATCACCCAGCACCGGGACATGCCCAGCGCCCACCACACAGCACCCATACTGCCCAACAGCCAGCACCCACACATACCCAGCACAACCAGGGCACAGCACACGCACATGCCAGGAATCCAGCACCCTCACAGCACAGCACCCAGCAAACCCAGAGCACACACCTAGCACCGGATATGGCCAGCATCAAGACATACCCTGCACTCAGTTATGCATAGTAACAAGCAATGCCAGGGCCCAGCATCCCCAGTACTTAGCACCCAGCACTCCCACCGCCCAATACCCACCACCCGGACGTACCCAGCACCCCCACTGCCCGTGCCCAGCACCCAGACGTGCCCAGCACCCAAACATGCCCAGCGCCCAACACACCAGAAAGCAGCAAACCAGCCCCCACCATCCCCAGTGATCTGCACATAGCACCCAGCACACGCTGCGCTCAGCACCCACCACCCCCAGTGCCCAGAAACCAGCATACCCAATGCCCAGCATCCAGTACCACCACCACCCCAACTACCCAGTACCCGCACGCGGATATGCCCAGCACCCGAACATACACAGTACCCCTAGGACCCAGCACTCAGAACTCCAGTGCACTGCGCTGTCCTGCTTCTGGCTGGGACAGAGTTAACTTTCTTCCCAGTAGCTTGGGGGGTGTGCTGGCTTTTGGGTTTGGTGTGAGAGGAGCATTGATGGCCCCTTAATGCTTTGGCTGTTACTGGGCGGTGCTTGCACCGGGAGACTTTTGTTCTCTCTTTTCGGCCTCCCACAGGAAGCCCGGGGGGGGGGGTGGGGGGGCGGGGGGATGGGGAGCACAGCCAGCGGAGTTGACCCAGCTGGCCAATGGGGTATTCTATAGCATGTGACATCCTGCTCGGTATAACAAATGGGAGGGGGCGGGGGAGGGGGCTCTCCCCCCCCCCCCCCCGTTCACGACACACGGTCGACAGCGGTAAGCAGTTGCATTGTGCATTGCCTGCTTTGTATCGTCTGTTGTTGTTGTTGTTCTCATTGTTATTATTACTGTTCTACTTTGTTTTATTTCAATCATTAAACTGTTTTTATCTCAACCCGGGAGTTTTCCTATTTGTGCCCTCCCGATTCTCTCCCCAATCCCACGGGGTGGGGGGGGAGGTGAGCCAGTGGCTGCGTGGGGTTTATTTGCTGGCTGGGGTTAAACCAACACATGCACCCATCATACCCTCCACCCAGCACTGGCAGGGCCCAGCACTGATTCCCACACATGCACACAACCCAGCACACGCACCGCCAATGCACAGCACCTCGACATGCCCAGCAGCCCTGGAGCCCAGCACACAGCACCCAGCAGCCCCAGCACCAGGACATGACAAGAAGCCAGTCCCCGCAGTGCCCAACAACCCACGGCTGAGCAACGGAACATGCCTAGCACCAGGCACCACCAATGTGTGAACATCTTTCAGTCCTGCCTGTTAGTTTATGGGAGCCCGAAGAAGGGATCGACTGCTTTGCAGTTGGGCTGTGGTAAGGTTGCTGGTTGGGTGGTAGAGCGAGAGCAGCTCCCTCGGAAAGGCCTGCCACCAAAGGCAAGAGCCAGAAACAGCTTCAATCCTGGTTCTTTCTGTGTTGGAGCGCCCTCTGGTGGGAAGCCGTTTACGAAAAGGGCTCGAGAGATGGTAAGGCAAAGGTTGATATTTAGGTTTGAGAATAAGGGAGAGGGGTGGTGGGACCGGGAAGGGTCCCGTGGTGGGTCCATGTGGTGGGTGGCGTTAACTAATGCAGAAGGATCTCGTTATCTACGCAGAACCTCAAACTATCCCTTATCCTCCTCAGAGGCAAGTTCCGAAACGGCCACCCACCTCCTACGGCTCAGGCACAGAAATAGCCAGGAATCAAGGACGATGCTGGCCCTCACGATCTCTTGGCAGCCACTTCTCAGCCCCATCAACACCGTGGCACTGTACCTCTGCTCGCACCTAACAGCGACCTATCCCTTACCCTCATCAGGGCCAAGCTCCGAAGTGGCCACCCACCACATAGAGCTAGGCACTGAAGTAGCAAGGAACCAAGGTGGATGCTGGCCCTCACGGTCTCTTGGGGGCCCCTTCTCAGCCCCACCAACACCGGGGCTCTGTCGCTGTTCTCCCACTTATCCTCGACATATCCCTTACCCTCCCCAGGGCCGCCTCCGAAGCGGCCACCCTCCACATGGGGCTTGGCACTGAAGTAGCCAGGAAACAAGGTTGATGCTGGCTCTCACGATCACTTCGCAGCCCCTTCTCAGACGCAACAATGCCGGGGCTCTCTCTCTGTTCTCCCACCTTACCTCAACCTCGCCCAGACCCTCATCAGGGCCAAGCTCCAAAGCGGCCACCCTCCACGTGGAGCTTGGCTCTAAGGTAAGCAGAAATGCATCTTGATGCTGGCCCCCACCTTCCCTTGGTATCCCCACCAAAACCGGGGCTCTGTCTCTGTTCTCCACCTTATCCTCGACATATCCCTTACCCTCATTGGAGCCAAGCTCCGAAGAGGCCACCCTCAACATGGGGCTCAGGCACTGAGATAGCCAGGAACCAAGGCTGATGGTGGCCCTCACCTTCCATTTGTAATCCCTAGGGAGCCCCACCAACACCGTAGCTCTGTGCCTGTTCTCCCACCTAACATCAACCGAGCCCAGACCCTCATCAGGGCCAAGCTCCGAAGCGACCACTCCCCACGTGGGGCTTAGGTACTGAAGTAGCCTGGAATCAAGGTTGATGCTGGCCGTCACGATCTCTTTGCAGCCCCTTCTCAGCCCCACCAATACCGGGGCTCTGTATCTGTTCTCCCACTTAGCCTCGACAGATCCCTTACCCTCATCAGGGCAAAGCGCCGCAGCGGCCACACTCCATATGGGGCTTGGCACTGAGATAGCCAGGAATCAAGGGTGGTGCTGGCCCTCAGCTTCCATTTGTAGTCCCTAGGCAAGCCCACCAACACCGGGGCTCTGTGCCTGTTCTCCCACCTAACCTCAACCGAGCCCTGACCCTCATCAGGGCCAAGCTCCGAAGCGGCCACCCTCCACGTGGAGCTTGGCACTAAGGTAAGCAGAAATCCAGCTTGATGCTGGCCCCCACCTTCCCTTCGTAGCCCCACCAAAACCGGGGCTCTGTCTCTGTTCTCCACCTTATCCTCAACATATCCCTTACCCTCATCGCAGCCAAGCTCCGAAGAGGCCACCCTCAACATGGGGCTCAGGCACTGAAGGGCAGCCCCGTCTCAGCCCCACCAATACCGGGGCTCTGTGTCACTGCTCGCACCTAACAGCGACCTATTCCTTACACTCATCGGAGCCAAGCTCCGAAGAGGGCAATTCCCACGTGGGGCTTAGGTACTGAAGTAGCCTGGAATCAAGGTTGATGCTGGCCGTCACGATCTCTTTGCAGCCCCTTCTCAGCCCCACCAATACCGGGGCTCTGTATCTGTTCTCCCACTTAGCCTCGACAGATCCCTTACCCTCATCAGGGCAAAGCGCCGCAGCGGCCACACTCCACATGGGGCTTGGCACTGAGATAGCCAGGAATCAAGGGTGGTGCTGGCCCTCACCTTCCCTTTGCAGTCCCTAGGCAAGCCCACCAACACCGGGGCTCTGTGCCTGTTCTCCCTCCTAACCTCAACCTAGCCGAGACCCTCATCAGGGCCAAGCTCCGAAGTGGCCACCGGCCACATGGAGCTAGGCACTGAAGTAGCCAGGAACCAAGGCTGATGCTGGCCCTCACGGTCCCTTGGCAGCCCCTTCTCAGCCCCACCAACACCGGGGCTCTGTGCCTGTTCTCCCACCTAACCTCAACCCAGCCCTGACCCTCATCAGGGCAAAGCTTCGAAGCGGCCACACTCCACATGGGGCTTCGCATTGAGATAGCCAGGAATCAAGGCTGATGCCGGACCTCGCCTTCCGTTTGCAGTCCCTAGGCAGCCCCACCAACACCGGCGCTCTGTGTCTGTTCCCCCAGTTATCCTCGACATATCCCTTCTCCTCATCAGGGCCAAGCTCCGAAGCGGCCACCCACCACATGGGGCTCTGGGGCAGACGTGGCCAGGAATGAAGGCTGATGCTGGCCCTCGTGATCTCTTGTCAGCCCCTCCTCAGCCCCACCAACCCCTGCTCCCTTCTCTTTGGTCTCCCACCTAAACATCAACCTACATCTTACCTTCAGCAGAGCCAGGCTCTGAAACGTCTACCCACCAGATGGCGCTCCAACACAGAGGGAACCAAGATGACTGGCGTTCGTTGCACTCGCCTGCCCCGGCAGCCCTTTGAGGTCCCCACCACCACCGGGGCTAGGCGCTTGCCGTAGCACTCAACCGTCAACCTTGCCGCAGCCCAACTGCAAAGCAGACAAGCGCCCCGTCGAGCTCCCACACACGTTTTGCCAGGACTGAAATATGTTCGCGGTGCTCACCTTCCCTTTACAGCCCCTTCTCAGCTGCCCAGCACCCAGCCATCTCCAGCACCGCAAATGCGCAACATTTAGCACACCTAGCACCCCTTGGGATCTTTGGCAGTGCTTGGTGCTGGGCATGTGTCGGTGCTGGGTCGTGGGGGTACTGTGTGCTAGGCCCTGAGTGGAGTGGGTTCTGGACAGGTCTGGGTGCTGCGGTTGCTAGGTGTTGGGCATATCTGGGTGCTCGCCATGTCCCTGTGCTGGGCACTGGGAGGATTTGGTGCTGGGAATGGGCAGGCGATGATCGTGCCTGGGTGGTGGATGCGGGCTACAGGCAGTGCTGGGCACTGGCTGCGCTGGGTGCTGGTCATTGGGGGTACTGGGTTCTAGGCACTGGGCATGCGGGGTGCTGGACATCTCTGGGTGCTGAGCATGTCCAAGTGATGGGTCCGGGGCACTGGGACTGCTGGGCAGTGGGGGTGCTGGGGACTATGCATATCAGGGTGCTGGGCATGCCTGTGTACTGAGTGCTTGGCGCTGGGTTCTGGATGCTGGCTGGTGGGCATTGTCTGTGTGCTGGTTATTGGGCATTGGCGGTGGTAGGCATGGGAGTGCTTGTTGCTGGGCATTTTCTGATCCTGGCTGTTGGGGGCGCTGAGCACTGGGCATGTCTGGGTGATGGATGGAGGGAGTTTTGGGTGCTGGGCACTAGGGGTGCTGGCTAGTGGGTATGTCCGTGTGCTGGGTATGTCCATATGCCGGATGCTGTGCGCTGGGGATGCTGGGCACTGGGGTGAGTGGGTGCTGTGCACTGCGGTTGCTGGGTGCTGGGCGGCGCGACTGCTGGGGGCTGGGAGTGCTGGGTACTATGCATAAGCGGGTGCAGGGTATGTCTTGCTGCTGGATGGTGGGTTCTGGGGCTACTGGGAGCTGGGGGTATTGGGTGCTGGGCACTGGGGTTGCTGGGTGCTAAGTCCTGTGGGTGCTGGTTGCTGGGCCCTGGGAGTGCTGGGTACTATGCATAAGCGGGTGCAGGGTATGTCTCGCTGCTGGGTGCTGGGGGTATTGGGTGTTGGCCACTGGGGTGTTGGGTGCTGGGCATGTCCTCGTCCTTGGCATGACTGATGCTGGGCACTGGGGGTACTGGCTGCTGGGAGCTAGGGGTGCTGGCTTTGGGCATTTCAGTTGCTGGACATGACCAGGTGCTGGGCATGTGCGGATGCTGTGTGCTCGGCACTTGGGGTTCTGGGGGGTCGGCGGTGAGGGTGCTGGACGCTGGGGATGCTGGCTGTTGCGGTGCTGGGTGCTGGGCACTGGGGCTGCTGAGTGGTGGGCATGTCCAGGTGCTGTTTGTTGGCGGTTGGGGTGCTGGGTTGTGCGCCTGTCCAGGAGTTAGTGCTGGGCCCTGGGGGTGCTGTGTATGTCCGAGTGCTGGGCATGTCTGGATGCTGGGTAAACGGGTTCTTGGGCTGTGGAGGTGTTGGGTATGCTGGTTTCTGGGCACTGGGGAGGTGCTGGCTGCGAGACCTGTATGGTGGTGGGTGTTTGGTGTACTGGGTGCAGGGCGCTGGGCGTGCTGGGTGCTGGGCATGTCTGGGTGCTACGTGCTGATCACTGGGGATGTTGGGGGCTGGTTTGCTGTGTTCTGGTGTGTAGCGTGCTGGGCATGTTTGGGTGCTGGGCATGTCCAGGTGCTGGGTACTGGGCGCTGGGGGTGGTGGTCCCTGGGGGTGCTGTGTGCTGGGCATGTCCGGGGGGTGGGTTGGGCAGTGGGGTTGCTGGGTGCTGGGAATGTGCGGGTGCTGGGGGCTGGGCCCTGAGGTTGATGGGGGCTGGGCACTCGGGTTGCGGGGCCCTGGTGTTGCTGGGTACTATGCATAACTGAGTGCAGGGTATCTCTTGGTGCTGGAGGTACTGGGTGCTGGGCATATCCGGTGCTGGGCCTGTGCTCTGGAGTTGCTGGGTTCTGTGCTCGGGGGGTGCTTGTTTCTTGGCACGTGCGTGTGCTGTGTGCTCTTCCCTGGTTGTGCTGGGTATGTGTGGGTGTTGGGCAGTGTGGGTGCTGTGTGGTGGGCGCTGGGCATGTCTGGGTGCTGGGTGATGGGCACTGGAGGTTCTGGGCGATGGGGAGCAGGGAAGCTGCCTGCTAGGCATGTCTGAGTGCTGGGCATGTCCGGGTGCTGGGTACTGTGCGCTGGCAGTGGTGGGCGGTGGTGGTGCTGGGTGCTGGGCGTGTCCGGGTGCTAGGCAATGGCGGTGCTGGGTGCTTGGCGCTGGGGGTGATGGTCTTTGGGTGTGCTGGGTGCTGGGCATGTCCCTGTGCTGGGTGGTGGGGGTGCTGGGCATGTGCGGGTGTTGGTTGCCGGGCCCTGGGTGTACTGGGTGCTGGACGCTGGGGTGGTTGGTTTCTGGGCGCTGGGGCTGCTGGGTTCTGTGCCCCTGTGTTGCTGGGTGCTGAGCATGTCCGGGTGCTGGCCATGTCTAAGTGCAGCGTGCTGGGCACTGGGTGCTGGGGGGTGGGGGTGCTGGATGCTGAGTGTTGGGTATGCTGGTTTCCGGGCACTGGGCGGAAGTGTGTGAGACCTGTGGGTGTGTTGTATGGTGGGTGTTTGGGGTGCTGAGTGCTGCAGGTGCTGGGCATGTCCAGGTGCTATGTGCTGATCACTGGGGTTCTTGGGGGCTGGTTTGCTGTGTTCTGGTGTGTTGGGCGCTGGGCATGTTTGTCTGGGTGCTGGGCATGTCTGGGTGCTGGGTACTGGGAACTGGCAGTGCGGGGCGGTGCGGGTGCTGTGTGCTGGGCATGTCGGGGTGCTGGGTACTGGGCAGTGGGAGTGCTGGGTGCTAGGTACTGGGGGTGCTGGGCCCTGGCATTGCTCGGCAATATGCAAAACTGAGTGCAGGGTATGTCTTGGTGCTGGATGCTTGGTGCTGGAGGTACCGGGTGCTGGGCATATGCAGTGCTGGGTGTTGGGCATATCCGGTGCTGGGTGGCTGTGCTGGGGTTGCTGGGTGCTGTGCTGTGAGGGTGCTGGATTCCTGGCATGTGCGTGTACTGTGTGCTGGGCCCTGGTTGTGCTGGGTATGTGTGGGTGCTGGGTGTTGGGCACTGGGGGGGGGTGGTGCTAGGTGCTGGGCATGTCCAGGTGCTGAGCAATGGTGGTGCTGGGTGCTTGGCACTGGGGGTGGTGGTACCTGGGGCTGCTGTGTGCTGGGCACGTCGGGGTGCTGGGTTTTGGGCGGTGGGGGTGCTGGGTGCTGGGCGTGTGCGTGTGTTGGTTGCTGGACCCTGGCGTGCTGGGCGCTGGGGCTATCGGTTACCGGGTGCTGGGGGTGCTGGGTTCAATGCAGCGTACGCAGGTCCTGGGCAGTGGGTGTGCTGGAAGCTGGGTGTTGGGTATGCTGGTTCCTGCCACTGCGGGTGCTGGGTGTGAGACTTGTGGGCGTGCTGGATGGTGGGTGTTTGGTGTGCACCCTCACTGCCCACCACCCAGAACCCCAAGTGCCGAGCACACAGCATCCGGACGTGCCCAGCACCTCCACACGCCCAGCACCCACAAGACCCAACAACCAGCACTGGTCATGACCAGTACCTGGAAATGCCCACAGCCAGCACCCCTAGCTCCCCGCACCCAGCACTCCCAGGGCCCAGCACGAATTCCCGGACATGCGCACAACCCAGCACACCCACCGCCAACACACAGCATCGAGACATGCCCAGCAGCCCCAGTGCCCAGCATCCACCAGCAAGACATACCCTGCACCCAGTTATGCATGGTATCCAGCACTCCCAGGGCCCAGCAACCAGGAGCCCCAGTACCTCGGCTCGCTTCTGTAATTCTACACAATGAAGACTTGTGGCTTAGAAGTTAGGGAACTAGCAGGTGTGGTGTTTGCAGGTGTGTAGAATTGTAGTCTAAATCGTGTCTCCTGGAAGCAGTGTTAGACTCTAGTGAAGAGTAACCTTGGAAACAAGAACCGTAAACAAAGGTAGTCCAGACGTGGCTCGGAGACAAACCTCGACCTTATAAGGAAAGAAAGGAACAGGTTCACAAAGAGTTCACGACCCCGCCGACCACCACAGACCACCCGAGACCCTCAAGGAGACCCTAAAGGTTTTAGTGCGCATGTGTCTAGGATGATGTAATATTATAATCGGTTCTCGGAAATTTAAGGAATATGTAAAAGAGAAACTGAAAATATGTATGAGAAGCATGGATACAAACAGAAAGGAGATTAGACCTGGTGTGCTTCATTTGTGGCAAGTCCACCGAGCACCCAGGCCTGAATAAAACAATCTCTCTCCTGAGCGTGTGGAATTGGTTCCTTGTGGAGGGATTTTTATTAAATAACGGTCATCCTATGAACATTCCAAGCACTGAGGATTTGTTAGTAATAGTAGAAGGCTGCTAAAGAGCAATTGTAGTTTTAGAGTCTCTGAAGTGATAGTAGAGTAGGAAAAACAGGCTGAGGAATGTAAATATCAGTAGATTATGTAACGGAATGCAGGCGCAGGAAGCGTTCGCGTGGACACCTGCTTTTGACCAATCTGTGTATGTTAAGATTCGTGTGCTTGCTGACTGTAAACCAATAGAGGATTCGGAGGTGCGCGTGTTACTGTGGCTAGCTTATAAAAGTAGCACAATATCTTGAAATAAAGGAGAATGACCATACCCACATTGGGACTCCTCATTACTCCGGGAACGCGCTCCTATTCCGACCCATGGTCACTCCAACAGTTCCTTCCACGCCGGGCACGAATCCGCTTTTCGGACAACACCTAGCCCCCAGCACCCGCACCAGCAGCACCAGCAAGCCCAGTGCCCAGCACACAGCAACCTCAGGGCCCAGCACCCAGCCGTGCCCGCCACCCAGACATGCCCAGCACCCAGCAACCCCAGTGCACAACACCCAGCACCCCCAGCGCCCAGAAACCAACACACGCACACACCCAGCACGCCCACCGCCCAAAACCCAGCAGCCCAACATGCCCAGCACACAGCACCACCACCGCCACCACCCCCACTGCCCAGTACCCAGCACCCACACATGCCCAGCACCCAGACATGCCCAGCACACAGCACCACCACCGCCCACTGCCCAGTACCCAGCACCCACACATGCCCAGCACTCAGACATGCCCAGCAGGCAGCTTCTCTGCTGCCCACCGCCCAGCATCCCGACCGCCCAGCACCCAGACATGCCCAGGCCCCGCCACACAGCACTCACACTGCCCAACACCCAGCACTCACACATACCCGGCACAACCAGGGCCCAGCACACAGCACACGCACATGTCAGGAATCCAGCACCCTCACAGCACAGCACCCAGCAACCCCAGCACAGCCACCCAGCACCGCATATGCCCAGCACCTAGCACCGCATATGCCCAACACCCAGCACCCAGTACCTCCAGTACCCAGCATCCAGCACCAAGACATACCCTGCACTCAGTTATGTATAGTAGCCAGCAATACCAGGGCCCAGCACCCCAGTACCTAGAACCCAACACTGCCACTGCCCAACACCCACCACCCGGACGTGCCCAGCACACAGCACCCCCACTGCCCCACACAGCCAGCGCCCAGTACCCAGCACCCAGAAATGCCCAGCACCCAAACATGCCCAGCACTCAACACACCACTGCCCAGATCCCAGCAAACCAGCCCCCAACATCTCCAGTGATCAGCACATAGCACCCGGACATGCCCAGCACCCAGCACCTGCAGCGCTCAGCATCCACCACCCCCAGTGCTCTGTACTCAGCACACCAAACACCTACCATCCAGCACCCCCACACGTCTCACACCCAGCACCCCCAGTGCTCTGTACTCAGCACACCAAACACCCACCATCCAGCTCCCCCACCACCCAGCACCCCCAGTGCGCAGTACCCCGCACCCAGACATGCCCAGCACCCGGACATACACAGCACTCAGCACTGTCCTGCTTCCGGCTGGGACAGAGTTAACTTTCTTCCCAGTAGCTTGGGGGGTGTGCTGGCCTTTTGGGTTTGGTGTGAGAGGAGCGTTGATGGCCCCTTAATGCTTTGGCTGTTGCTGGGCGGTGCTTGCACCGGGAGACTTTTGTTCTCTCTTTTCGGCCTCCCACAGGAAGCTCGGGGGGGGGTGGGGGGTGGCGGGGGGGGGGAGCACAGCCGGGGTAGTTGACCTAGCTGGCCAATGGGGTATTCTATAGCATGTGACATCCTGCTCAGTATAAAAAATGGGAGGGGGCGGGGGGGGGAAACGACACCCCCTCCCCCCGCCCCAGTTCATGACACGCGGTCGGCAGCGGTGAGCAGTTGCATTCTGCATTGCCTGTTTTGTATCGTCTGTTGTTGTTGTTGTTCTCATTGTTATTATTACTGTTCTACTTCGTTTTATTTCAACCATTAAACTGTTTTTATCTCAACCCGGGAGTTTTCCTACTTGTGCCCTCCCGATTCTCTCCCCCATCCCACGGGGTGGGGGGGGGAGGAGAGCCAGCGACTGCGTGGGGTTTATTTGCAGGCTGGGGTTAAACCACGACATGCACCCATCATACCCTCCACCCAGCACCCCCAGGGCCCAGCACTCATTCCCAGACATGCGCACAACCTAGCACACCCACCGCCAACACACAGCCCCTGGACATGCCCAGCACCCAGCAGCCCCACTGCCCAGCACCGCATTGCCCAGCATCCCCAGCGCCCAGCACCCTCACTGCCCACCACCCAGAACAACAAGTGCCGAGCACACAGCATCCGGACATGCCCAGCACCGGGGCACACCCAGCACCCACAAGACCCAGCACCCGGTCATGACCAGCAACTGGAAATGCCCACAGCCAGCACGTCTAGCTCCCAGCAGCCACCAACCCCAGTGCCTAGCACTCAGCACCCAGTCATGCCAAGCACCCAACACCCCGGTGCTCAGCACCCTGCACCCGGTCGTGTCCAGGGCCCACCACACAGCACCCACACTGCCCAACACCCAGCACCCACACATACCTGGCACAACCAGGGCCCAGCACACAGCCCACGCACGTGCCAGGAATCCAGCATCCCCAGAGCACAGCACCCAGCAACCCCAGCACAGCCACCCAGCACCGCATATGCCCAGCATGAAGCACCGCATATGCCCACAACCCAGCACCCAGTAGCTCCAGCACCAGGCATCCAGCACAAAGACATACCCTGCACTCAGTTATGCAGAGTACCTAGCAATACCGGGCCCAGCACCCCAGTACCTAGCACCCAACACTCCCACTGCCCAACACCCACCACCCGGACATGCCCAGCACACAGCACCCCCACCACCCCACACCGCCAGCGCCCAGTATGCAGCACCCAGAAATGCCCAGCACCCAAACATGCCCAGCACTCAACACACCACTGCCCAGATCCCAGCAAACCAGCCCCCAACATCGCCAGTGATCAGCACATAGCACCCGGAATGCCCAGCACCCGCAGCGCTCAGCACCCAGCACCCCCAGGGCCCAGCAGCCAGCACCGCAGCAACCAGCATCCCCAGCGCCAAGCACCCGGTCATGCCAAGCACCTGGACATGCCCAGCACCAAGCACACCTGTGCCCAGCACACAATATCCCCAGCACCCAGCAGCAAGAGATACCCTGCACCCGCTTACGCATAGTACCCACAGCGCTCAGCAGCCACCATCCCCAGTGCTCTGTACTCAGCACACCAAACACCCACCATCCAGCACCCCCACACGTCTCACACCCAGCACCCCCAGTGCGCAGTACCCCGCACCCAGACATGCCCAGCACCCGGACATACACAGCACTCAGCACTGTCCTGCTTCCGACTGGGACAGAGTTAACTTTCTTCCCAGTAGCTTGGGGGGTGTGCTGGCTTTTGGGTTTGGTGTGAGAGGAGCGTTGATGGCCCCTTAATGCTTTGGCTGTTACTGGGCGGTGCTTGCACCGGGAGACTTTTGTTCTCTCTTTTCGGCCTCCCACAGGAAGCTCGGGGGGGGGGGTTGGGGGGCGGGGGTGGGGAGCACAGCCGGGGTAGTTGACCTAGCTGGCCAATGGGGTATTCTATAGCATGTGACATCCTGCTCAGTATAAAAAATGGGAGGGGGCGGGGGAGGGAAACGACTCTCCCCCCCCCCCCCCGGCCCCAGTTCATGACACGCGGTCGGCAGCGGTGAGCAGTTGCATTCTGCCTTGCCTGCTTTGTATCATCTGTTGTTGTTGTTGTTCTCATTGTTATTATTACTGTTCTACTTCGTTTTATTTCCACCATTAAACTGTTTTTATCTCAACCCGGGAGTTTTCCTACTTGTGCCCTCCCGATTCTCTCCCCCATCCCACGGGGTGGGGGGGGGAGGAGAGCCCGCGGCTGCGTGGGGTTTATTTGCAGGCTGGGGTTAAACCACGACATGCACCCATCATACCCTCCACCCAGCACCCCCAGGGCCCAGCACTCATTCCCAGACATGCGCACAACCTAGCACACCCACCGCCAACACACAGCCCCTGGACATGCCCAGCACCCAGCAGCCCCGGTGCCCAGCACCCCCAGCACCCAGCATCCCCAGCACCCAGCAGCAAGAGATACCCTGCACCCGCTTATGCATGGTACCCAGCACTCCCAGGGCCCAGCAAGCAGCACCCCGAGTACTTAGCCTCCAGCACCCACACCAGCCAGCACCCAGCAAGGCCGGTACCCAGCAACCTCAGGGCCCAGAACCCAGGAGCCAGCCATTGCCCAGCACACAGACATGCCCAGCACCCAGCAACCCCAGTGCACACAACCCAGAAGCCCCAGCGCCCAGAAACCAACAGCCCCAGTGCCCAGCGCTCCCAGGGCTCAGAAACCAACATTCGCATGCACCCAACACTCCAACCACCCAGCACCCGGACATGCCCAGCATGCAGCACCACCAGGGACCACCACCCCCAGCACCACGCACCCAGCACTACCACTGCCCAGCACCTGGACATGCCCAGCACCCAGATGTGCCCAGCAGGCAGCTTCCCTGCTGCCCACCGCCCAGCATCGCGACCGCCCAGCACCCCGACCACCCAGCACCCACACTGCCCAACACCCAGCACCCACACATACCCAGCACAACCAGGGCCCAGCACACACACATGCCAGGTTAAACCATGACATGCACCCATCATACCCTCCACCCAGCACCCCCATTGCCCAGCACTCATTCCCAGACATGCGCACAACCTAGCACACCCACCGCCAACACACAGCCCCTGGACATGCCCAGCCGCCCCAGTGCCCAGCACCCAGTAGCCCCAGCACCAAGCAGCAAGAGATACCCTGCACCTGCTTATGCATAATACCCAGCACTCCCAGGGCCCAGCAACCAGCACTTAGCCCCCAGCACCCACACCAGCCAGCACCCAGCAAGGCCGGTGCCCAGCACCCAGCAACCTCAGGGCCCAGAACCCAGCAGCGAGCCATTGCTTAGCACCCAGACATGCCCAGCACCCAGCAACCCCAGTCCACAGAACCCAGCAGCCCCAGTGCCCAGAAACCAACCACCCCAGTGTCCAGCACCCAGTACACCCGGGGCCCAGCAACCAACACCCGCACATGCCCAGCACCCCCACCACCCAGCACACCCAAAGACTATCACGCCCAGCGCCAAGCACCCAGCACCGCCATTGCCTAGCACCGGGACATGCCCAGCACCCAGTACCACCACCACCAGTGCACAGTACCAAGCACCCGGATATGCCCAGCACTGAGACATTCCTACCAGGCAGCTTCCCTGCTCCCCATCGCCCAGGACCTCCAGTGCCCATCACCCAGCACCGGGACATGCCCAGCGCCCACCACACAGCACCCATACTGCCCAACAGCCAGCACCCACACATACCCAGCACAACCAGGGCACAGCACACGCACATGCCAGGAATCCAGCACCCTCACAGCACAGCACCCAGCAAACCCAGAGCACACACCTAGCACCGGATATGGCCAGCATCAAGACATACCCTGCACTCAGTTATGCATAGTAACAAGCAATGCCAGGGCCCAGCATCCCCAGTACTTAGCACCCAGCACTCCCACCGCCCAATACCCACCACCCGGACGTACCCAGCACCCCCACTGCCCGTGCCCAGCACCCAGACGTGCCCAGCACCCAAACATGCCCAGCGCCCAACACACCAGAAAGCAGCAAACCAGCCCCCACCATCCCCAGTGATCTGCACATAGCACCCAGCACACGCTGCGCTCAGCACCCACCACCCCCAGTGCCCAGAAACCAGCATACCCAATGCCCAGCATCCAGTACCACCACCACCCCAACTACCCAGTACCCGCACGCGGATATGCCCAGCACCCGAACATACACAGTACCCCTAGGACCCAGCACTCAGAACTCCAGTGCACTGCGCTGTCCTGCTTCTGGCTGGGACAGAGTTAACTTTCTTCCCAGTAGCTTGGGGGGTGTGCTGGCTTTTGGGTTTGGTGTGAGAGGAGCATTGATGGCCCCTTAATGCTTTGGCTGTTACTGGGCGGTGCTTGCACCGGGAGACTTTTGTTCTCTCTTTTCGGCCTCCCACAGGAAGCCCGGGGGGGGGGGTGGGGGGGCGGGGGGATGGGGAGCACAGCCAGCGGAGTTGACCCAGCTGGCCAATGGGGTATTCTATAGCATGTGACATCCTGCTCGGTATAACAAATGGGAGGGGGCGGGGGAGGGGGCTCTCCCCCCCCCCCCCCGTTCACGACACACGGTCGACAGCGGTGAGCAGTTGCATTGTGCATTGCCTGCTTTGTATCGTCTGTTGTTGTTGTTGTTCTCATTGTTATTATTACTGTTCTACTTTGTTTTATTTCAATCATTAAACTGTTTTTATCTCAACCCGGGAGTTTTCCTATTTGTGCCCTCCCGATTCTCTCCCCAATCCCACGGGGTGGGGGGGGAGGTGAGCCAGTGGCTGCGTGGGGTTTATTTGCTGGCTGGGGTTAAACCAACACATGCACCCATCATACCCTCCACCCAGCACTGGCAGGGCCCAGCACTGATTCCCACACATGCACACAACCCAGCACACGCACCGCCAATGCACAGCACCTCGACATGCCCAGCAGCCCTGGAGCCCAGCACACAGCACCCAGCAGCCCCAGCACCAGGACATGACAAGAAGCCAGTCCCCGCAGTGCCCAACAACCCACGGCTGAGCAACGGAACATGCCTAGCACCAGGCACCACCAATGTGTGAACATCTTTCAGTCCTGCCTGTTAGTTTATGGGAGCCCGAAGAAGGGATCGACTGCTTTGCAGTTGGGCTGTGGTAAGGTTGCTGGTTGGGTGGTAGAGCGAGAGCAGCTCCCTCGGAAAGGCCTGCCACCAAAGGCAAGAGCCAGAAACAGCTTCAATCCTGGTTCTTTCTGTGTTGGAGCGCCCTCTGGTGGGAAGCCGTTTACGAAAAGGGCTCGAGAGATGGTAAGGCAAAGGTTGATATTTAGGTTTGAGAATAAGGGAGAGGGGTGGTGGGACCGGGAAGGGTCCCGTGGTGGGTCCATGTGGTGGGTGGCGTTAACTAATGCAGAAGGATCTCGTTATCTACGCAGAACCTCAAACTATCCCTTATCCTCCTCAGAGGCAAGTTCCGAAACGGCCACCCACCTCCTACGGCTCAGGCACAGAAATAGCCAGGAATCAAGGACGATGCTGGCCCTCACGATCTCTTGGCAGCCACTTCTCAGCCCCATCAACACCGTGGCACTGTACCTCTGCTCGCACCTAACAGCGACCTATCCCTTACCCTCATCAGGGCCAAGCTCCGAAGTGGCCACCCACCACATAGAGCTAGGCACTGAAGTAGCAAGGAACCAAGGTGGATGCTGGCCCTCACGGTCTCTTGGGGGCCCCTTCTCAGCCCCACCAACACCGGGGCTCTGTCGCTGTTCTCCCACTTATCCTCGACATATCCCTTACCCTCCCCAGGGCCGCCTCCGAAGCGGCCACCCTCCACATGGGGCTTGGCACTGAAGTAGCCAGGAAACAAGGTTGATGCTGGCTCTCACGATCACTTCGCAGCCCCTTCTCAGACGCAACAATGCCGGGGCTCTCTCTCTGTTCTCCCACCTTACCTCAACCTCGCCCAGACCCTCATCAGGGCCAAGCTCCAAAGCGGCCACCCTCCACGTGGAGCTTGGCTCTAAGGTAAGCAGAAATGCATCTTGATGCTGGCCCCCACCTTCCCTTGGTATCCCCACCAAAACCGGGGCTCTGTCTCTGTTCTCCACCTTATCCTCGACATATCCCTTACCCTCATTGGAGCCAAGCTCCGAAGAGGCCACCCTCAACATGGGGCTCAGGCACTGAGATAGCCAGGAACCAAGGCTGATGGTGGCCCTCACCTTCCATTTGTAATCCCTAGGGAGCCCCACCAACACCGTAGCTCTGTGCCTGTTCTCCCACCTAACATCAACCGAGCCCAGACCCTCATCAGGGCCAAGCTCCGAAGCGACCACTCCCCACGTGGGGCTTAGGTACTGAAGTACCCTGGAATCAAGGTTGATGCTGGCCGTCACGATCTCTTTGCAGCCCCTTCTCAGCCCCACCAATACCGGGGCTCTGTATCTGTTCTCCCACTTAGCCTCGACAGATCCCTTACCCTCATCAGGGCAAAGCGCCGCAGCGGCCACACTCCATATGGGGCTTGGCACTGAGATAGCCAGGAATCAAGGGTGGTGCTGGCCCTCAGCTTCCATTTGTAGTCCCTAGGCAAGCCCACCAACACCGGGGCTCTGTGCCTGTTCTCCCACCTAACCTCAACCGAGCCCTGACCCTCATCAGGGCCAAGCTCCGAAGCGGCCACCCTCCACGTGGAGCTTGGCACTAAGGTAAGCAGAAATCCAGCTTGATGCTGGCCCCCACCTTCCCTTCGTAGCCCCACCAAAACCGGGGCTCTGTCTCTGTTCTCCACCTTATCCTCAACATATCCCTTACCCTCATCGCAGCCAAGCTCCGAAGAGGCCACCCTCAACATGGGGCTCAGGCACTGAAGGGCAGCCCCGTCTCAGCCCCACCAATACCGGGGCTCTGTGTCACTGCTCGCACCTAACAGCGACCTATTCCTTACACTCATCGGAGCCAAGCTCCGAAGAGGGCAATTCCCACGTGGGGCTTAGGTACTGAAGTAGCCTGGAATCAAGGTTGATGCTGGCCGTCACGATCTCTTTGCAGCCCCTTCTCAGCCCCACCAATACCGGGGCTCTGTATCTGTTCTCCCACTTAGCCTCGACAGATCCCTTACCCTCATCAGGGCAAAGCGCCGCAGCGGCCACACTCCACATGGGGCTTGGCACTGAGATAGCCAGGAATCAAGGGTGGTGCTGGCCCTCACCTTCCCTTTGCAGTCCCTAGGCAAGCCCACCAACACCGGGGCTCTGTGCCTGTTCTCCCTCCTAACCTCAACCTAGCCGAGACCCTCATCAGGGCCAAGCTCCGAAGTGGCCACCGGCCACATGGAGCTAGGCACTGAAGTAGCCAGGAACCAAGGCTGATGCTGGCCCTCACGGTCCCTTGGCAGCCCCTTCTCAGCCCCACCAACACCGGGGCTCTGTGCCTGTTCTCCCACCTAACCTCAACCGAGCCCTGACCCTCATCAGGGCCAAGCTCCGAAGCAGCCACCCTCCACGTGGAGCTTGGCACTAAGGTAAGCAGAAATCCAGCTTGATGCTGGCCCCCACCTTCCCTTCGTAGCCCCACCAAAACCGGGGCTCTGTCTCTGTTCTCCACCTTATCCTCAACATATCCCTTACCCTCATCGCAGCCAAGCTCCGAAGAGGCCACCCTCAACATGGGGCTCAGGCACTGAAGGGCAGCCCCGTCTCAGCCCCACCAATACCGGGGCTCTGTGTCTCTGCTCGCACCTAACAGCGACCTATCCCTTACACTCATCGGAGCCAAGCTCCGAAGAGACCACTCCCCACGTGGGGCTTAGGTACTGAAGTAGCCTGGAATCAAGGTTGATGCTGGCCCTCACGATCTCTTTGCAGCCCCTTCTCAGCCCCACCAATACCGGGGCTCTGTATCTGTTCTCCCACTTAGCCTCGACAGATCCCTTACCCTCATCAGGGCAAAGCGCCGCAGCGGCCACACTCCACATGGGGCTTGGCACTGAGATAGCCAGGAATCAAGGGTGGTGCTGGCCCTCAGCTTCCATTTGTAGTCCCTAGGCAAGCCCACCAACACCGGGGCTCTGTGCCTGTTCTCCCTCCTAACCTCAACCTAGCCGAGAACCTCATCAGGGCCAAGCTCCGAAGCGGCCACCCTCCACGTGGAGCTTGGTACTAAGGTAAGCAGAAATCCAGCTTGATGCTGGCCCCCACCTTCCCTTGGTAGCCCCACCAAAACCGGGGCTCTGTCTCTGTTCTCCACCTTATCCTCAACATATCCCTTACCCTCATCGCAGCCAAGCTCCGAAGAGGCCACCCTCAACATGGGGCTCAGGCACTGAAGGGCAGCCCCGTCTCAGCCCCACCAATACCTGGGCTCTGTGTCACTGCCCGCACCTAACAGCGACCTATCCCTTACCGTCATCGGAGCCAAGCTCCGAAGAGGCCACCCTCAACATGGGGCTCAGGCACTGAAGGGCAGCCCCGTCTCAGCCCCACCAATACCGGGGCTCTGTGTCACTGCTCGCACCTAACAGCGACCTATCCCTTACCCTCATCGGAGCCAAGCTTCGAAGCGACCACTCCCCACGTGGCGCTTAGGTACTGAAGTAGCCTGGAATCAAGGTTGATGCTGGCCGTCACGATCTCTTTGCAGCCCCTTCTCAGCCCCACCAATACCGGGGCTCTGTATCTCTTCTCCCACTTAGCCTCGACAGATCCCTTACCCTCATCAGGGCAAAGCGCCGCAGCGGCCACACTCCACATGGGGCTTGGCACTGAGATAGCCAGGAATCAAGGGTGGTGCTGGCCCTCACCTTCCATTTGCAGTCCCTAGGCAAGCCCACCAACACCGGGGCTCTGTGCCTGTTCTCCCTCCTAACCTCAACCTAGCCGAGAACCTCATCAGGGCCAAGCTCCGAAGCGGCCACCCTCCACGTGGAGCTTGGCACTAAGGTAAGCAGAAATCCAGCTTGATGCTGGCCCCCACCTTCCCTTGGTAGCCCCACCAAAACCGGGGCTCTGTCTCTGTTCTCCACCTTATCCTCGACATATCCCTTACCCTCATCGGAGCCAAGCTCCGAAGAGGCCACCCTCAACATGGGGCTCAGGCACTGAAGGGCAGCCCCGTCTCAGCCCCACCAATACCGGGGCTCTGTGTCACTGCTCGCACCTAACAGCGACCTATCCCTTACACTCATCGGAGCCAAGCTCCGAAGCGACCACTCCCCACGTGGGGCTTAGGTACTGAAGTAGCCTGGAATCAAGGTTGATGCTGGCCGTCACGATCTCTTTGCAGCCCCTTCTCAGCCCCACCAATACCGGGGCTCTGTATCTCTTCTCCCACTTAGCCTCGACAGATCCCTTACCCTCATCAGGGCAAAGCGCCGCAGCGGCCACACTCCACATGGGGCTTGGCACTGAGATAGCCAGGAATCAAGGGTGGTGCTGGCCCTCACCTTCCATTTGTAGTCCCTAGGCAAGCCCACCAACACCGGGGTTCTGTGCCTGTTCTCCCTCCTAACCTCAACCGAGCCGAGACCCTCATCAGGGCCAAGCTCCAAAGCGGCCACCCTCTACGTGGAGCTTGGCACTAAGGTAAGCAGAAATCCAGCTTGATGCTGGCCCCCACCTTCCCTTGGTAGCCCCACAAAAACCGGGGCTCTGTCTCTGTTCTCCACCTTATCCTCAACATATCTCTTACCCTCATCGGAGCCAAGCTCCGAAGAGGCCACCCTCAACATGGGGCTCAGGCACTGAAGGGCAGCCCCGTCTCAGCCCCACCAATACCGGGGCTCTGTGTCACTGCCCGCACCTAACAGCGACCTATCCCTTACCCTCATCGGAGCCAAGCTCCGAAGAGGGCAATTCCCACTTGGGGCTTAGGTACTGAAGTAGCCTGGAATCAAGGTTGATGCTGGCCGTCACGATCTCTTTGCAGCCCCTTCTCAGCCCCACCAATACCGGGGCTCTGTATCTGTTCTCCCACTTAGCCTCGACAGATCCCTTACCCTCTTCAGGGCAAAGCGCCGCAGCGGCCACACTCCACATGGGGCTTGGCACTGAGATAGCCAGGAATCAAGGGTGGTGCTGGCCCTCACCTTCCATTTGCAGTCCCTAGGCAAGCCCACCAACACCGGGGCTCTGTGCCTGTTCTCCCTCCTAACCTCAACCTAGCCGAGACCCTCATCAGGGCCAAGCGCCGAAGTGGCCACCGGCCACATGGAGCTAGGCACTGAAGTAGCCAGGAACCAAGGCTGATGCTGGCCCTCACGGTCCCTTGGCAGCCCCTTCTCAGCCCCACCAACACCGGGGCTCTGTGCCTGTTCTCCCTCCTAACCTCAACCTAGCCGAGACCCTCATCAGGGCCGAGCTCCGAAGTGGCCACCGGCCACATGGAGCTAGGCACTGAAGTAGCCAGGAACCAAGGCTGATGCTGGCCCTCACGGTCCCTTGGCAGCCCCTTCTCAGCCCCACCAACACCGGGGCTCCCTGCCTGTTCTCCCTCCTAACCTCAACCGAGCCCTGACCCTCATCAGGGCCAAGCTCCGAAGCGGCCACCCTCCACGTGGAGCTTGGCACTAAGGTAAGCAGAAATCCAGCTTGATGCTGGCCCCCACCTTCCCTTCGTAGCCCCACCAAAACCGGGGCTCTGTCTCTGTTCTCCACCTTATCCTCAACATATCCCTTACCGTCATCGGAGCCAAGCTCCGAAGAGGCCACCCTCAACATGGGGCTCAGGCACTGAATGGCAGCCCCGTCTCAGCCCCACCAATACCGGGGCTCTGTGTCACTGCTCGCACCTAACAGCGACCTATTCCTTACACTCATCGGAGCCAAGCTCCGAAGAGGGCAATTCCCACGTGGGGCTTAGGTACTGAAGTAGCCTGGAATCAAGGTTGATGCTGGCCGTCACGATCTCTTTGCAGCCCCTTCTCAGCCCCACCAATACCGGGGCTCTGTATCTGTTCTCCCACTTAGCCTCGACAGATCCCTTACCCTCATCAGGGCAAAGCGCCGCAGCGGCCACACTCCACATGGGGCTTGGCACTGAGATAGCCAGGAATCAAGGGTGGTGCTGGCCCTCACCTTCCATTTGCAGTCCCTAGGCAAGCCCACCAACACCGGGGCTCTGTGCCTGTTCTCCCTCCTAACCTCAACCTAGCCGAGACCCTCATCAGGGCCAAGCTCCGAAGTGGCCACCGGCCACATGGAGCTAGGCACTGAAGTAGCCAGGAACCAAGGCTGATGCTGGCCCTCACGGTCCCTTGGCAGCCCCTTCTCAGCCCCACCAACACCGGGGCTCTGTGCCTGTTCTCCCACCTAACCTCAACCGAGCCCTGACCCTCATCAGGGCCAAGCTCCGAAGCAGCCACCCTCCACGTGGAGCTTGGCACTAAGGTAAGCAGAAATCCAGCTTGATGCTGGCCCCCACCTTCCCTTCGTAGCCCCACCAAAACCGGGGCTCTGTCTCTGTTCTCCACCTTATCCTCAACATATCCCTTACCCTCATCGCAGCCAAGCTCCGAAGAGGCCACCCTCAACATGGGGCTCAGGCACTGAAGGGCAGCCCCGTCTCAGCCCCACCAATACCGGGGCTCTGTGTCTCTGCTCGCACCTAACAGCGACCTATCCCTTACACTCATCGGAGCCAAGCTCCGAAGCGACCACTCCCCACGTGGGGCTTAGGTACTGAAGTAGCCTGGAATCAAGGTTGATGCTGGCCCTCACGATCTCTTTGCAGCCCCTTCTCAGCCCCACCAATACCGGGGCTCTGTATCTGTTCTCCCACTTAGCCTCGACAGATCCCTTACCCTCATCAGGGCAAAGCGCCGCAGCGGCCACACTCCACATGGGGCTTGGCACTGAGATAGCCAGGAATCAAGGGTGGTGCTGGCCCTCACCTTCCATTTGTAGTCCCTAGGCAAGCCCACCAACACCGGGGCTCTGTGCCTGTTCTCCCTCCTAACCTCAACCTAGCCGAGAACCTCATCAGGGCCAAGCTCCGAAGCGGCCACCCTCCACGTGGAGCTTGGTACTAAGGTAAGCAGAAATCCAGCTTGATGCTGGCCCCCACCTTCCCTTGGTAGCCCCACCAAAACCGGGGCTCTGTCTCTGTTCTCCACCTTATCCTCAACATATCCCTTACCCTCATCGCAGCCAAGCTCCGAAGAGGCCACCCTCAACATGGGGCTCAGGCACTGAAGGGCAGCCCCGTCTCAGCCCCACCAATACCGGGGCTCTGTGTCTCTGCCCGCACCTAACAGCGACCTATCCCTTACCCTCATCGGAGCCAAGCTCCGAAGAGGCCACCCTCAACATGGGGCTCAGGCACTGAAGGGCAGCCCCGTCTCAGCCCCACCAATACCGGGGCTCTGTGTCACTGCTCGCACCTAACAGCGACCTATTCCTTACACTCATCGGAGCCAAGCTCCGAAGCGACCACTCCCCACGTGGCGCTTAGGTACTGAAGTAGCCTGGAATCAAGGTTGATGCTGGCCGTCACGATCTCTTTGCAGCCCCTTCTCAGCCCCACCAATACCGGGGCTCTGTGTCACTGCTCGCACCTAACAGCGACCTATTCCTTACACTCATCGGAGCCAAGCTCCGAAGCGACCACTCCCCACGTGGCGCTTAGGTACTGAAGTAGCCTGGAATCAAGGTTGATGCTGGCCGTCACGATCTCTTTGCAGCCCCTTCTCAGCCCCACCAATACCGGGGCTCTGTATCTGTTCTCCCACTTAGCCTCGACAGATCCCTTACCCTCATCAGGGCAAAGCGCCGCAGCGGCCACACTCCACATGGGGCTTGGCACTGAGATAGCCAGGAATCAAGGGTGGTGCTGGCCCTCACCTTCCATTTGCAGTCCCTAGGCAAGCCCACCAACACCGGGGCTCTGTGCCTGTTCTCCCTCCTAACCTCAACCTAGCCGAGACCCTCATCAGGGCCAAGCTCCGAAGTGGCCACATGGAGCTATGCACTGAAGTAGCCGGGAACCAAGGCTGATGCTGGCCCTCACGGTCCCTTGGCAGCCCCTTCTCAGCCCCACCAACACCGGGGCTCTGTGCCTGTTCTCCCACCTAACCTCAACCGAGCCCTGACCCTCATCAGGGCCAAGCTCCGAAGCGGCCACCCTCCACGTGGAGCTTGGCACTAAGGTAAGCAGAAATCCAGCTTGATGCTGGCCCCCACCTTCCCTTGGTAGCCCCACCAAAACCGGGGCTCTGTCTCTGTTCTCCACCTTATCCTCAACATATCCCTTACCCTCATCGCAGCCAAGCTCCGAAGAGGCCACCCTCAACATGGGGCTCAGGCACTGAAGGGCAGCCCCGTCTCAGCCCCACCAATACCGGGGCTCTGTGTCTCTGCTCGCACCTAACAGCGACCTATCCCTTACACTCATCGGAGCCAAGCTCCGAAGCGACCACTCCCCACGTGGGGCTTAGGTACTGAAGTAGCCTGGAATCAAGGTTGATGCTCGCCGTCACGATCTCTTTGCAGCCCCTTCTCAGCCCCACCAATACCGGGGCTCTGTATCTGTTCTCCCACTTAGCCTCGACAGATCCCTTACCCTCATCAGGGCAAAGCGCCGCAGCGGCCACACTCCACATGGGGCTTGGCACTGAGATAGCCAGGAATCAAGGGTGGTGCTGGCCCTCACCTTCCATTTGCAGTCCCTAGGCAAGCCCACCAACCCCGGGGCTCTGTGCCTGTTCTCCCTCCTAACCTCAACCTAGCCGAGACCCTCATCAGGGCCAAGCGCCGAAGTGGCCACCGGCCACATGGAGCTAGGCACTGAAGTAGCCAGGAACCAAGGCTGATGCTGGCCCTCACGGTCCCTTGGCAGCCCCTTCTCAGCCCCACCAACACCGGGGCTCTGTGCCTGTTCTCCCTCCTAACCTCAACCTAGCCGAGACCCTCATCAGGGCCAAGCGCCGAAGTGGCCACCGGCCACATGGAGCTAGGCACTGAAGTAGCCAGGAACCAAGGCTGATGCTGGCCCTCACGGTCCCTTGGCAGCCCCTTCTCAGCCCCACCAACACCGGGGCTCTGTGCCTGTTCTCCCACCTAACCTCAACCGAGCCCTGACCCTCATCAGGGCCAAGCTCCGAAGCGGCCACCCTCCACGTGGAGCTTGGCACTAAGGTAAGCAGAAATCCAGCTTGATGCTGGCCCTCACCTTCCCTTGGTAGCCCCACCAAAACCGGGGCTCTGTCTCTGTTCTCCACCTTATCCTCAACATATCCCTTACCCTCATCGCAGCCAAGCTCCGAAGAGGCCACCCTCAACATAGGGCTCAGGCACTGAAGGGCAGCCCCGTCTCAGCCCCACCAATACCGGGGCTCTGTGTCTCTGCTCGCACCTAAGAGCGACCTATCCCTTACCCTCATCGGAGCCAAGCTCCGAAGAGGCCACCCTCAACATGGGGCTCAGGCACTGAAGGGCAGCCCCGTCTCAGCCCCACCAATACCGGGGCTCTGTGTCACTGCTCGCACCTAACAAGCGACCTATCCCTTACCCTCATCGGAGCCAAGCTCCGAAGCGGCAACTCCCCACGTGGGGCTTAGGTACTGAAGTAGCCTGGAATCAAGGTTGATGCTGGCCGTCACGATCTCTTTGCAGCCCCTTCTCAGCCCCACCAATACCGGGGCTCTGTATCTGTTCTCCCACTTAGCCTCGACAGATCCCTTACCCTCATCAGGGCAAAGCGCCGCAGCGGCCACACTCCACATGGGGCTTGGCACTGAGATAGCCAGGAATCAAGGGTGGTGCTGGCCCTCACCTTCCATTTGCAGTCCCTAGGCAAGCCCACCAACACCGGGGCTCTGTGCCTGTTCTCCCTCCCAACCTCAACCTAGCCGAGACCCTCATCAGGGCCAAGCTCCGAAGTGGCCACCGGCCACATGGAGCTAGGCACTGAAGTAGCCAGGAACCAAGGCTGATGCTGGCCCTCACGGTCCCTTGGCAGCCCCTTCTCAGCCCCACCAACACCGGCGCTCTGTGTCTGTTCCCCCAGTTATCCTCGACATATCCCTTCTCCTCATCAGGGCCAAGCTCCGAAGCGGCCACCCACCACATGGGGCTCTGGGGCAGACGTGGCCAGGAATGAAGGCTGATGCTGGCCCTCGTGATCTCTTGTCAGCCCCTCCTCAGCCCCACCAACCCCTGCTCCCTTCTCTTTGGTCTCCCACCTAAACATCAACCTACATCTTACCTTCAGCAGAGCCAGGCTCTGAAACGTCTACCCACCAGATGGCGCTCCAACACAGAGGGAACCACGATGACTGGCGTTCGTTGCACTCGCCTGCCCCGGCAGCCCTTTGAGGTCCCCACCACCACCGGGGCTAGGCGCTTGCCGTAGCACTCAACCGTCAACCTTGCCGCAGCCCAACTGCAAAGCAGACAAGCGCCCCGTCGAGCTCCCACACACGTTTTGCCAGGACTGAAATATGTTCGCAGTGCTCACCTTCCCTTTACAGCCCCTTCTCAGCTGCCCAGCACCCAGCCATCTCCAGCACCGCAAATGCGCAACATCCAGCACACCTAGCACCCCTTGGGATCTTTGGCAGTGCTTGGTGCTGGGCATGTGTCGGTGCTGGGTCGTGGGGGTACTGTGTGCTAGGCCCTGAGTGGAGTGGGTTCTGGACAGGTCTGGGTGCTGCGGTTGCTGGGTGTTGGGCATATCTGGGTGCTCGCCATGTCCCTGTGCTGGGCACTGGGAGGATTTGGTGCTGGGAATGGGCAGGCGATGATCGTGCCTGGGTGGTGGATGCGGGCTACAGGCAGTGCTGGGCACTGGCTGCGCTGGGTGCTGGTCATTGGGGGTACTGGGTTCTAGGCACTGGGCATGCGGGGTGCTGGACATCTCTGGGTGCTGAGCATGTCCAAGTGATGGGTCCGGGGCACTGGGACTGCTGGGCAGTGGGGGTGCTGGGGACTATGCATATCAGGGTGCTGGGCATGCCTGTGTACTGAGTGCTTGGCGCTGGGTTCTGGATGCTGGCTGGTGGGCATTGTCTGTGTGCTGGTTATTGGGCACTGGCGGTGGTAGGCATGGGAGTGCTTGTTGCTGGGCATTTTCTGATCCTGGCTGTTGGGGGCGCTGAGCACTGGGCATGTCTGGGTGATGGATGGAGGGAGTTTTGGGTGCTGGGCACTAGGGGTGCTGGCTAGTGGGTATGTCCGTGTGCTGGGTATGTCCATATGCCGGATGCTGTGCGCTGGGGATGCTGGGCACTGGGGTTAGCGGGTGCTGTGCACTGGGGTTGCTGGGTGCTGGGCAGCGCGACTGCTGGGGGCTGGGAGTGCTGGGTACTATGCATAAGCGGGTGCAGGGTATGTCTTGCTGCTGGATGGTGGGTTCTGGGGCTACTGGGAGCTGGGGGTATTGGGTGCTGGGCACTGGGGTTGCTGGGTGCTAAGTCCTGTGGGTGCTGGTTGCTGGGCCCTGGGAGTGCTGGGTACTATGGATAAGCGGGTGCAGGGTATGTCTCGCTGCTGGGTGCTGGGGGTATTGGGTGTTGGCCACTGGGGTGTTGGGTGCTGGGCATGTCCTCGTCCTTGGCATGACTGATGCTGGGCACTGGGGGTACTGGCTGCTGGGAGCTAGGGGTGCTGGCTTTGGGCATTTCAGTTGCTGGACATGACCAGGTGCTGGGCATGTGCGGATGCTGTGTGCTCGGCACTTGGGGTTCTGGGTGGTCGGCGGTGAGGGTGCTGGACGCTGGGGATGCTGGCTGTTGCGGTGCTGGGTGCTGGGCACTGGGGCTGCTGAGTGGTGGGCATGTCCAGGTGCTGTTTGTTGGCGGTTGGGGTGCTGGGTTGTGCGCCTGTCCAGGAGTTAGTGCTGGGCCCTGGGGGTGCTGTGTATGTCCGAGTGCTGGGCATGTCTGGATGTTGGGTAAACGGGTTCTTGGGCTGTGGAGGTGTTGGGTATGCTGGTTTCTGGGCACTGGGGAGGTGCTGGCTGCGAGACCTGTATGGTGGTGGGTGTTTGGTGTACTGGGTGCAGGGCGCTGGGCGTGCTGGGCATGTCTGGGTGCTACGTGCTGATCACTGGGGATGTTGGGGGCTGGTTTGCTGTGTTCTGGTGTGTAGCGTGCTGGGCATGTTTGGGTGCTGGGCATGTCCAGGTGCTGGGTACTGGGCGCTGGGGGTGGTGGTCCCTGGGGGTGCTGTGTGCTGGGCATGTCCGGGGGGTGGGTTGGGCAGTGGGGTTGCTGGGTGCTGGGAATGTGCGGGTGCTGGGGGCTGGGCCCTGAGGTTGATGGGGGCTGGGCACTCGGGTTGCTGGGTGCTGGCTGGTGCGGTTGCGGGGCCCTGGTGTTGCTGGGTACTATGCATAACTGAGTGCAGGGTATCTCTTGGTGCTGGAGGTACTGGGTGCTGGGCATATCCGGTGCTGGGCCTGTGCTCTGGAGTTGCTGGGTTCTGTGCTCGGGGGGTGCTTGTTTCTTGGCACGTGCGTGTGCTGTGTGCTCTTCCCTGGTTGTGCTGGGTATGTGTGGGTGTTGGGCAGTGTGGGTGCTGTGTGGTGGGCGCTGGGCATGTCTGGGTGCTGGGTGATGGGCACTGGAGGTTCTGGGCGATGGGGAGCAGGGAAGCTGCCTGCTAGGCATGTCTGAGTGCTGGGCATGTCCGGGTGCTGGGTACTGTGCGCTGGCAGTGGTGGGCGGTGGTGGTGCTGAGTGCTGGGCGTGTCCGGGTGCTAGGCAATGGCGGTGCTGGGTGCTTGGCGCTGGGGGTGATGGTCTTTGGGTGTGCTGGGTGCTGGGCATGTCCCTGTGCTGGGTGGTGGGGGTGCTGGGCATGTGCGGGTGTTGGTTGCCGGGCCCTGGGTGTACTGGGTGCTGGACGCTGGGGTGGTTGGTTTCTGGGCGCTGGGGCTGCTGGGTTCTGTGCCCCTGTGTTGCTGGGTGCTGAGCATGTCCGGGTGCTGGCCATGTCTAAGTGCAGCGTGCTGGGCACTGGGTGCTGGGGGGTGGGGGTGCTGGATGCTGAGTGTTGGGTATGCTGGTTTCCGGGCACTGGGCGGAAGTGTGTGAGACCTGTGGGTGTGTTGTATGGTGGGTGTTTGGGGTGCTGAGTGCTGCAGGTGCTGGGCATGTCCAGGTGCTATGTGCTGATCACTGGGGTTCTTGGGGGCTGGTTTGCTGTGTTCTGGTGTGTTGGGCGCTGGGCATGTTTGTCTGGGTGCTGGGCATGTCTGGGTGCTGGGTACTGGGAACTGGCAGTGCGGGGCGGTGCGGGTGCTGTGTGCTGGGCATGTCGGGGTGCTGGGTACTGGGCAGTGGGAGTGCTGGGTGCTAGGTACTGGGGGTGCTGGGCCCTGGCATTGCTCGGCAATATGCAAAACTGAGTGCAGGGTATGTCTTGGTGCTGGATGCTTGGTGCTGGAGGTACCGGGTGCTGGGCATATGCAGTGCTGGGTGTTGGGCATATCCGGTGCTGGGTGGCTGTGCTGGGGTTGCTGGGTGCTGTGCTGTGAGGGTGCTGGATTCCTGGCATGTGCGTGTACTGTGTGCTGGGCCCTGGTTGTGCTGGGTATGTGTGGGTGCTGGGTGTTGGGCACTGGGGGGGGGTGGTGCTAGGTGCTGGGCATGTCCAGGTGCTGAACAATGGTGGTGCTGGGTGCTTGGCGCTGGGGGTGGTGGTACCTGGGGCTGCTGTGTGCTGGGCACGTCGGGGTGCTGGGTTTTGGGCGGTGGGGGTGCTGGGTGCTGGGCGTGTGCGTGTGTTGGTTGCTGGACCCTGGCGTGCTGGGCGCTGGGGCTATCGGTTACCGGGTGCTGGGGGTGCTGGGTTCAATGCAGCGTATGCAGGTCCTGGGCAGTGGGTGTGCTGGAAGCTGGGTGTTGGGTATGCTGGTTCCTGCCACTGCGGGTGCTGGGTGTGAGACTTGTGGGCGTGCTGGATGGTGGGTGTTTGGTGTGCACCCTCACTGCCCACCACCCAGAACCCCAAGTGCCGAGCACACAGCATCCGGACGTGCCCAGCACCTCCACACGCCCAGCACCCACAAGACCCAACAACCAGCACTGGTCATGACCAGTACCTGGAAATGCCCACAGCCAGCACCCCTAGCTCCCCGCACCCAGCACTCCCAGGGCCCAGCACGAATTCCCGGACATGCGCACAACCCAGCACACCCACCGCCAACACACAGCATCGAGACATGCCCAGCAGCCCCAGTGCCCAGCATCCACCAGCAAGACATACCCTGCACCCAGTTATGCATGGTATCCAGCACTCCCAGGGCCCAGCAACCAGGAGCCCCAGTACCTCGGCTCGCTTCTGTAATTCTACACAATGAAGACTTGTGGCTTAGAAGTTAGGGAACTAGCAGGTGTGGTGTTTGCAGGTGTGTAGAATTGTAGTCTAAATCGTGTCTCCTGGAAGCAGTGTTAGACTCTAGTGAAGAGTAACCTTGGAAACGAGAACCGTAAACAAAGGTAGTCCAGACGTGGCTCGGAGACAAACCTCGACCTTATAAGGAAAGAAAGGAACAGGTTCACAAAGAGTTCACGACCCCGCCGACCACCACAGACCACCCGAGACCCTCAAGGAGACCCTAAAGGTTTTAGTGCGCATGTGTCTAGGATGATGTAATATTATAATCGGTTCTCGGAAATTTAAGGAATATGTAAAAGAGAAACTGAAAATATGTATGAGAAGCATGGATACAAACAGAAAGGTGATTAGACCTGGTGTGCTTCATTTGTGGCAAGTCCACCGAGCACCCAGGCCTGAATAAAACAATCTCTCTCCTGAGCGTGTGGAATTGGTTCCTTGTGGAGGGATTTTTATTAAATAACGGTCATCCTATGAACATTCCAAGCACTGAGGATTTGTTAGTAATAGTAGAAGGCTGCTAAAGAGCAATTGTAGTTTTAGAGTCTCTGAAGTGATAGTAGAGTAGGAAAAACAGGCTGAGGAATGTAAATATCAGTAGATTATGTAACGGAATGCAGGCGCAGGAAGCGTTCGCGTGGACACCTGCTTTTGACCAATCTGTGTATGTTAAGATTCGTGTGCTTGCTGACTGTAAACCAATAGAGGATTCGGAGGTGCGCGTGTTACTGTGGCTAGCTTATAAAAGTAGCACAATATCTTGAAATAAAGGAGAATGACCATACCCACATTGGGACTCCTCATTACTCCGGGAACGCGCTCCTATTCCGACCCATGGTCACTCCAACAGTTCCTTCCACGCCGGGCACGAATCCGCTTTTCGGACAACACCTAGCCCCCAGCACCCGCACCAGCAGCACCAGCAAGCCCAGTGCCCAGCACACAGCAACCTCAGGGCCCAGCACCCAGCCGTGCCCGCCACCCGGACATGCCCAGCACCCAGCAACCCCAGTGCACAACACCCAGCACCCCCAGCGCCCAGAAACCAACACACGCACACACCCAGCACGCCCACCGCCCAAAACCCAGCAGCCCAACATGCCCAGCACACAGCACCACCACCGCCACCACCCCCACTGCCCAGTACCCAGCACCCACACATGCCCAGCACCCAGACATGCCCAGCACACAGCACCACCACCGCCCACTGCCCAGTACCCAGCACCCACACATGCCCAGCACTCAGACATGCCCAGCAGGCAGCTTCTCTGCTGCCCACCGCCCAGCATCCCGACCGCCCAGCACCCAGACATGCCCAGGCCCCGCCACACAGCACTCACACTGCCCAACACCCAGCACTCACACATACCCGGCACAACCAGGGCCCAGCACACAGCACACGCACATGTCAGGAATCCAGCACCCTCACAGCACAGCACCCAGCAACCCCAGCACAGCCACCCAGCACCGCATATGCCCAGCACCTAGCACCGCATATGCCCAACACCCAGCACCCAGTACCTCCAGTACCCAGCATCCAGCACCAAGACATACCCTGCACTCAGTTATGTATAGTAGCCAGCAATACCAGGGCCCAGCACCCCAGTACCTAGAACCCAACACTCCCACTGCCCAACACCCACCACCCGGACGTGCCCAGCACACAGCACCCCCACTGCCCCACACAGCCAGCGCCCAGTACCCAGCACCCAGAAATGCCCAGCACCCAAACATGCCCAGCACTCAACACACCACTGCCCAGATCCCAGCAAACCAGCCCCCAACATCTCCAGTGATCAGCACATAGCACCCGGACATGCCCAGCACCCAGCACCTGCAGCGCTCAGCATCCACCACCCCCAGTGCTCTGTACTCAGCACACCAAACACCTACCATCCAGCACCCCCACACGTCTCACACCCAGCACCCCCAGTGCTCTGTACTCAGCACACCAAACACCCACCATCCAGCTCCCCCACACATCTCACACCCAGCACCCCCAGTGCGCAGTACCCCGCACCCAGACATGCCCAGCACCCGGACATACACAGCACTCAGCACTGTCCTGCTTCCGGCTAGGACAGAGTTAACTTTCTTCCCAGTAGCTTGGAGGGTGTGCTGGCCTTTTGGGTTTGGTGTGAGAGGAGCGTTGATGGCCCCTTAATGCTTTGGCTGTTGCTGGGCGGTGCTTGCACCGGGAGACTTTTGTTCTCTCTTTTCGCCCTCCCACAGGAAGCTCGGGGGGGGGTGGGGGGTGGCGGGGGGGGGGAGCACAGCCGGGGTAGTTGACCTAGCTGGCCAATGGGGTATTCTATAGCATGTGACATCCTGCTCAGTATAAAAAATGGGAGGGGGCGGGGGGGGGGAAACGACACCCCCTCCCCCCGCCCCAGTTCATGACACGCGGTCGGCAGTGGTGAGCAGTTGCATTCTGCATTGCCTGCTTTGTATCGTCTGTTGTTGTTGTTGCTCTCATTGTTATTATTACTGTTCTACTTCGTTTTATTTCAGCCATTAAACTGTTTTTATCTCAACCCGGGAGTTTTCCTACTTGTGCCCTCCCGATTCTCTCCCCCATCCCACGGGGTGGGGGGGGGAGGAGAGCCAGCGGCTGCGTGGGGTTTATTTGCAGGCTGGGGTTAAACCACGACATGCACCCATCATACCCTCCACCCAGCACCCCCAGGGCCCAGCACTCATTCCCAGACATGCGCACAACCTAGCACACCCACCGCCAACACACAGCCCCTGGACATGCCCAGCACCCAGCAGCCCCACTGCCCAGCACCGCATTGCCCAGCATCCCCAGCGCCCAGCACCCTCACTGCCCACCACCCAGAACAACAAGTGCCGAGCACACAGCATCCGGACATGCCCAGCACCGGGGCACACCCAGCACCCACAAGACCCAGCACCCAGTCATGACCAGCAACTGGAAATGCCCACAGCCAGCACGTCTAGCTCCCAGCAGCCACCAACCCCAGTGCCTAGCACTCAGCACCCAGTCGTGCCAAGCACCCAACACCCTGGTGCTCAGCACCCTGCACCCGGTCGTGTCCAGGGCCCACCACACAGCACCCACACTGCCCAACACCCAGCACCCACACATACCCGGCACAACCAGGGCCCAGCACACAGCCCACGCACGTGCCAGGAATCCAGCATCCCCAGAGCACAGCACCCAGCAACCCCAGCACAGCCACCCAGCACCGCATATGCCCAGCATGAAGCACCGCATATGCCCACAACCCAGCACCCAGTAGCTCCAGCACCAGGCATCCAGCACCAAGACATACCCTGCACTCAGTTATGCAGAGTACCTAGCAATACCGGGCCCAGCACCCCAGTACCTAGCACCCAACACTCCCACTGCCCAACACCCACCACCCAGACATGCCCAGCACACAGCACCCCCACCACCCCACACCGCCAGCGCCCAGTATGCAGCGCCCAGAAATGCCCAGCACCCAAACATGCCCAGCACTCAACACACCACTGCCCAGATCCCAGCAAACCAGCCCCCAACATCGCCAGTGATCAGCACATAGCACCCGGAATGCCCAGCACCCGCAGCGCTCAGCACCCAGCACCCCCAGGGCCCAGCAGCCAGCACCGCAGCAACCAGCATCCCCAGCGCCCAGCACCCGGTCATGCCAAGCACCTGGACATGCCCAGCACCAAGCACGCCTGTGCCCAGCACACAATATCCCCAGCACCCAGTAGCCCCAGCACCCAGCAGCAAGAGATACCCTGCACCCGCTTACGCATAGTACCCACAGCGCTCAGCAGCCACCATCCCCAGTGTTCTGTACTCAGCACACCAAACACCCACCATCCAGCACCCCCACACGTCTCACACCCAGCACCCCCAGTGCGCAGTACCCCGCACCCAGACATGCCCAGCACCCGGACATACACAGCACTCAGCACTGTCCTGCTTTCGGCTGGGACAGAGTTAACTTTCTTCCCAGTAGCTTGGGGGGTGTGCTGGCTTTTGGGTTTGGTGTGAGAGGAGCGTTGATGGCCCCTTAATGCTTTGGCTGTTACTGGGCGGTGCTTGCACCGGGAGACTTTTGTTCTCTCTTTTCGCCCTCCCACAGGAAGCTCGGGGGGGGGTGGGGGGTGGCGGGGGGGTGGGGAGCACAGCCGGGGTAGTTGACCTAGCTGGCCAATGGGGTATTCTATAGCATGTGACATCCTGCTCAGTATAAAAAATGGGAGGGGGCTGGGGAGGGAAACCACTCTCCCCCCCCCCCCGCCCCAGTTCATGACACGCGGTCGGCAGCGGTGAGCAGTTGCATTCTGCATTGCCTGCTTTGTATCGTCTGTTGTTGTTGTTGTTGTCATTGTTATTATTACTGTTCTACTTCGTTTTATTTCAACCATTAAACTGTTTTTATCTCAACCCGGGAGTTTTCCTACTTGTGCCCTCCCGATTCTCTCCCCCATCCCACGGGGTGGGGGGGGGAGGAGAGCCCGCGGCTGCGTGGGGTTTATTTGCAGGCTGGGGTTAAACCACAACATGCACCCATCATACCCTCCACCCAGCACCCCCAGGGCCCAGCACTCATTCCCAGACATGCGCACAACCTAGCACACCCACCGCCAACACACAGCCCCTGGACATGCCCAGCACCCAGCAGCCCCAGTGCCCAGCACCCCCAGCACCCAGCATCCCCAGCACCCAGCAGCAAGAGATACCCTGCACCCGCTTATGCATGGTACCCAGCACTCCCAGGGCCCAGCAACCAGCACCCCGAGTACTTAGCCTCCAGCACCCACACCAGCCAGCACCCAGCAAGGCCGGTACCCAGCAACCTCAGGGCCCAGAACCCAGCAGCCAGCCATTGCCCAGCACACAGACATGCCCAGCACCCAGCAACCCCAGTGCACACAACCCAGAAGCCCCAGCGCCCAGAAACCAACAGCCCCAGTGCCCAGCGCTCCCAGGGCTCAGAAACCAACATTCGCATGCACCCAACACTCCAACCACCCAGCACCCGGACATGCCCAGCATGCAGCACCACCAGGGACCACCACCCCCAGCACCACGCACCCAGCACTACCACTGCCCAGCACCTGGACATGCCCAGCACCCAGATGTGCCCAGCAGGCAGCTTCCCTGCTGCCCACCGCCCAGCATCGCGACCGCCCAGCACCCCGACCACCCAGCACCCACACTGCCCAACACCCAGCACCCACACATACCCAGCACAACCAGGGCCCAGCACACACACATGCCAGGTTAAACCATGACATGCACCCATCATACCCTCCACCCAGCACCCCCATTGCCCAGCACTCATTCCCAGACATGCGCACAACCTAGCACACCCACCGCCAACACACAGCCCCTGGACATGCCCAGCCGCCCCAGTGCCCAGCACCCAGTAGCCCCAGCACCAAGCAGCAAGAGATACCCTGCACCTGCTTATGCATAATACCCAGCACTCCCAGGGCCCAGCAACCAGCACTTAGCCCCCAGCACCCACACCCCCCTATCCCCCAGCACCCAGCAAGGCCGGTGCCCAGCACCCAGCAACCTCAGGGCCCAGAACCCAGCAGCGAGCCATTGCTTAGCACCCAGACATGCCCAGCACCCAGCAACCCCAGTCCACAGAACCCAGCAGCCCCAGTGCCCAGAAACCAACCACCCCAGTGTCCAGCACCCAGTACACCCAGGGCCCAGCAACCAACACCCGCACATGCCCAGCACCCCCACCACCCAGCACACCCAAAGACTATCACGCCCAGCGCCAAGCACCCAGCACCGCCATTGCCTAGCACCGGGACATGCCCAGCACCCAGTACCACCACCACCAGTGCACAGTACCAAGCACCCGGATATGCCCAGCACTGAGACATTCCTACCAGGCAGCTTCCCTGCTCCCCATCGCCCAGGACCTCCAGTGCCCATCACCCAGCACCGGGACATGCCCAGCGCCCACCACACAGCACCCATACTGCCCAACACCCAGCACCCACACATACCCAGCACAACCAGGGCACAGCACACGCACATGCCAGGAATCCAGCACCCTCACAGCACAGCACCCAGCAAACCCAGAGCACACACCTAGCACCGGATATGGCCAGCATCAAGACATACCCTGCACTCAGTTATGCATAGTAACAAGCAATGCCAGGGCCCAGCATCCCCAGTACTTAGCACCCAGCACTCCCACCGCCCAATACCCACCACCCGGACGTACCCAGCACCCCCACTGCCCGTGCCCAGCACCCAGACGTGCCCAGCACCCAAACATGCCCAGCGCCCAACACACCAGAAAGCAGCAAACCAGCCCCCACCATCCCCAGTGATCTGCACATAGCACCCAGCACACGCTGCGCTCAGCACCCACCACCCCCAGTGCCCAGAAACCAGCATACCCAATGCCCAGCATCCAGTACTACCACCACCCCAACTGCCCAGTACCCGCACACGGATATGCCCAGCACCCGAACATACACAGTACCCCTAGGACCCAGCACTCAGAACTCCAGTGCACTGCACTGTCCTGCTTCTGGCTGGGACAAAGTTAACTTTCTTCCCAGTAGCTTGGGGGGGTGTGCTGGCTTTTGGGTTTGGTGTGAGAGGAACATTGATGGCCCCTTAATGCTTTGACTGTTGCTGGGCGGTGCTTGCACCGGGAGACTTTTGTTCTCTCTTTTCACCTCCCACAGGAAGCCCGGGGGGGGGGGTGGGGGGGCGGGGGGATGGGGAGCACAGCCAGCGGAGTTGACCCAGCTGGCCAATGGGGTATTCTATAGCATGTGACATCCTGCTCGGTATAACAAATGGGAGGGGGCGGGGGAGGGGGCTCTCCCCCCCCCGTTCACGACACACGGTCGACAGCGGTGAGCAGTTGCATTGTGCATTGCCTGCTTTGTATCGTCTGTTGTTGTTGTTGTTCTCATTGTTATTATTACTGTTCTACTTTGTTTTATTTCAATCATTAAACTGTTTTTATCTCAACCCGGGAGTTTTCCTATTTGTGCCCTCCCGATTCTCTCCCCAATCCCACGGGGTGGGGGGGGAGGTGAGCCAGTGGCTGCGTGGGGTTTATTTGCTGGCTGGGGTTAAACCAACACATGCACCCATCATACCCTCCACCCAGCACTGGCAGGGCCCAGCACTGATTCCCACACATGCACACAACCCAGCACACGCACCGCCAATGCACAGCACCTCGACATGCCCAGCAGCCCTGGAGCCCAGCACACAGCACCCAGCAGCCCCAGCACCAGGACATGACAAGAAGCCAGTCCCCGCAGTGCCCAACAACCCACGGCTGAGCAACGGAACATGCCTAGCACCAGGCACCACCAATGTGTGAACATCTTTCAGTCCTGCCTGTTAGTTTATGGGAGCCCGAAGAAGGGATCGACTGCTTTGCAGTTGGGCTGTGGTAAGGTTGCTGGTTGGGTGGTAGAGCGAGAGCAGCTCCCTCGGAAAGGCCTGCCACCAAAGGCAAGAGCCAGAAACAGCTTCAATCCTGGTTCTTTCTGTGTTGGAGCGCCCTCTGGTGGGAAGCCGTTTACGAAAAGGGCTCGAGAGATGGTAAGGCAAAGGTTGATATTTAGGTTTGAGAATAAGGGAGAGGGGTGGTGGGACCGGGAAGGGTCCCGTGGTGGGTCCATGTGGTGGGTGGCGTTAACTAATGCAGAAGGATCTCGTTATCTACGCAGAACCTCAAACTATCCCTTATCCTCCTCAGAGGCAAGTTCCGAAACGGCCACCCACCTCCTACGGCTCAGGCACAGAAATAGCCAGGAATCAAAGACGATGCTGGCCCTCACGATCTCTTGGCAGCCACTTCTCAGCCCCATCAACACCGTGGCACTGTACCTCTGCTCGCACCTAACAGCGACCTATCACTTACCCTCATCAGGGCCAAGCTCCGAAGTGGCCACCCACCACATAGAGCTAGGAACTGAAGTAGCAAGGAACCAAGGTGGATGCTGGCCCTCACGGTCTCTTGGGGGCCCCTTCTCAGCCCCACCAACACCGGGGCTCTGTCGCTGTTCTCCCACTTATCCTCGACATATCCCGGACCCTCCCCAGGGCCACCTCCGAAGCGGCCACCCTCCACATGGGGCTTGGCACTGAAGTAGCCAGGAAACAAGGTTGATGCTGGCTCTCACGATCACTTCGCAGCCCCTTCTCAGACGCAACAATGCCGGGGCTCTCTCTCTGTTCTCCCACCTTACCTCAACCTCGCCCAGACCCTCATCAGGGCCAAGCTCCAAAGCGGCCACCCTCCACGTGGAGCTTGGCTCTAAGGTAACCAGAAATGCATCTTGATGCTGGCCCCCACCTTCCCTTGGTATCCCCACCAAAACCGGGGCTCTGTCTCTGTTCTCCACCTTATCCTCGACATATCCCTTACCCTCATTGGAGCCAAGCTCCGAAGAGGCCACCCTCAACATGGGGCTCAGGCACTGAGATAGCCAGGAACCAAGGCTGATGGTGGCCCTCACCTTCCATTTGTAATCCCTAGGGAGCCCCACCAACACCGTAGCTCTATGCCTGTTCTCCCACCTAACATCAACCGAGCCCAGACCCTCATCAGGGCCAAGCTCCGAAGCGACCACTCCCCACGTGGGGCTTAGGTACTGAAGTACCCTGGAATCAAGGTTGATGCTGGCCCTCACGATCTCTTTGCAGCCCCTTCTCAGCCCCACCAATACCGGGGCTCTGTATCTGTTCTCCCACTTAGCCTCGACAGATCCCTTACCCTCATCAGGGCAAAGCGCCGCAGCGGCCACACTCCACATGGGGCTTGGCACTGAGATAGCCAGGAATCAAGGGTGGTGCTGGCCCTCAGCTTCCATTTGTAGTCCCTAGGCAAGCCCACCAACACCGGGGCTCTGTGCCTGTTCTCCCTCCTAACCTCAACCGAGCCGAGACCCTCATCAGGGCCAAGCTCCGAAGCGGCCACCCTCCACGTGGAGCTTGGCACTAAGGTAAGCAGAAATGCATCTTGATGCTGGCCCCCACCTTCCCTTGGTATCCCCACCAAAACCGGGGCTCTGTCTCTGTTCTCCACCTTATCCTCAACATATCCCTTACCCTCATCGGAGCCAAGCTCCGAAGAGGCCACCCTCAACATGGGGCTCAGGCACTGAAGGGCAGCCCCGTCTCAGCCCCACCAATACCGGGGCTCTGTGTCACTGCCCCAACCTAACAGCGACCTATCCCTTACCCTCATCGGAGCCAAGCTCCGAAGAGGCCACCCTCAACATGGGGCTCAGGCACTGAAGGGCAGCCCCGTCTCAGCCCCACCAATACCGGGGCTCTGTGTCACTGCTCGCACCTAACAGCGACCTATCCCTTACACTCATCGGAGCCAAGCTCCGAAGCGACCACTCCCCACGTGGGGCTTAGGTACTGAAGTAGCCTGGAATCAAGGTTGATGCTGGCCCTCACGATCTCTTTGCAGCCCCTTCTCAGCCCCACCAATACCGGGGCTCTGTATCTGTTCTCCCACTTAGCCTCGACAGATCCCTTACCCTCATCAGGGCAAAGCGCCGCAGCGGCCACACTCCACATGGGGCTTGGCACTGAGATAGCCAGGAATCAAGGGTGGTGCTGGCCCTCACCTTCCATTTGCAGTCCCTAGGCAAGCCCACCAACACCGGGGCTCTGTGCCTGTTCTCCCTCCCAACCTCAACCTAGCCGAGACCCTCATCAGGGCCAAGCGCCGAAGTGGCCACCGGCCACATGGAGCTAGGCACTGAAGTAGCCAGGAACCAAGGCTGATGCTGGCCCTCACGGTCCCTTGGCAGCCCCTTCTCAGCCCCACCAACACCGGGGCTCTCTGCCTGTTCTCCCACCTAAACCTCAACCGAGCCCTGACCCTCATCAGGGCCAAGCTCCGAAGCAGCCACCCTCCACGTGGAGCTTGGCACTAAGGTAAGCAGAAATCCAGCTTGATGCTGGCCCTCACCTTCCCTTGGTAGCCCCACCAAAACCGGGGCTCTGTCTCTGTTCTCCACCTTATCCTCAACATATCCCTTACCCTCATCGCAGCCAAGCTCCGAAGAGGCCACCCTCAACATGGGGCTCAGGCACTGAAGGGCAGCCCCGTCTCAGCCCCACCAATACCGGGGCTCTGTGTCTCTGCTCGCACCTAACAGCGACCTATCCCTTACACTCATCGGAGCCAAGCTCCGAAGCGACCACTCCCCACGTGGGGCTTAGGTACTGAAGTAGCCTGGAATCAAGGTTGATGCTGGCCGTCACGATCTCTTTGCAGCCCCTTCTCAGCCCCACCAATACCGGGGCTCTGTATCTGTTCTCCCACTTAGCCTCGACAGATCCCTTACCCTCATCAGGGCAAAGCGCCGCAGCGGCCACACTCCACATGGGGCTTGGCACTGAGATAGCCAGGAATCAAGGGTGGTGCTGGCCCTCACCTTCCATTTGTAGTCCCTAGGCAAGCCCACCAACACCGGGGCTCTGTGCCTGTTCTCCCTCCTAACCTCAACCTAGCCGAGAACCTCATCAGGGCCAAGCTCCGAAGCGGCCACCCTCCACGTGGAGCTTGGTACTAAGGTAAGCAGAAATCCAGCTTGATGCTGGCCCCCACCTTCCCTTGGTAGCCCCACCAAAACCGGGGCTCTGTCTCTGTTCTCCACCTTATCCTCAACATATCCCTTACCCTCATCGCAGCCAAGCTCCGAAGAGGCCACCCTCAACATGGGGCTCAGGCACTGAAGGGCAGCCCCGTCTCAGCCCCACCAATACCGGGGCTCTGTGTCACTGCCCGCACCTAACAGCGACCTATCCCTTACCCTCATCGCAGCCAAGCTCCGAAGAGGCCACCCTCAACATGGGGCTCAGGCACTGAAGGGCAGCCCCGTCTCAGCCCCACCAATACCGGGGCTCTGTGTCACTGCTCGCACCTAACAGCGACCTATCCCTTACACTCATCGGAGCCAAGCTCCGAAGAGGGCAATTCCCACGTGGGGCTTAGGTACTGAAGTAGCCTGGAATCAAGGTTGATGCTGGCCGTCACGATCTCTTTGCAGCCCCTTCTCAGCCCCACCAATACCGGGGCTCTGTATCTGTTCTCCCACTTAGCCTCGACAGATCCCTTACCCTCATCAGGGCAAAGCGCCGCAGCGGCCACACTCCACATGGGGCTTGGCACTGAGATAGCCAGGAATCAAGGGTGGTGCTGGCCCTCACCTTCCATTTGCAGTCCCTAGGCAAGCCCACCAACACCGGGGCTCTGTGCCTGTTCTCCCTCCTAACCTCAACCTAGCCGAGACCCTCATCAGGGCCAAGCTGCGAAGTGGCCACCGGCCACATGGAGCTAGGCACTGAAGTAGCCAGGAACCAAGGCTGATGCTGGCCCTCACGGTCCCTTGGCAGCCCCTTCTCAGCCACACCAACACCGGGGCTCTCTGCCTGTTCTCCCACCTAACCTCAACCGAGCCCTGACCCTCATCAGGGCCAAGCTCCGAAGCGGCCACCCTCCACGTGGAGCTTGGCACTAAGGTAAGCAGAAATCCAGCTTGATGCTGGCCCCCACCTTCCCTTGGTAGCCCCACAAAAACCGGGGCTCTGTCTCTGTTCTCCACCTTATCCTCAACATATCCCTTACCCTCATCGCAGCCAAGCTCCGAAGAGGCCACCCTCAACATGGGGCTCAGGCACTGAAGGGCAGCCCCGTCTCAGCCCCACCAATACCGGGGCTCTGTGTCTCTGCTCGCACCTAACAGCGACCTATCCCTTACACTCATCGGAGCCAAGCTCCGAAGCGGCCACTCCCCACGTGGGGCTTAGGTACTGAAGTAGCCTGGAATCAAGGTTGATGCTGGCCGTCACGATCTCTTTGCAGCCCCTTCTCAGCCCCACCAATACCGGGGCTCTGTATCTGTTCTCCCACTTAGCCTCGACAGATCCCTTACCCTCATCAGGGCAAAGCGCCGCAGCGGCCACACTCCACATGGGGCTTGGCACTGAGATAGCCAGGAATCAAGGGTGGTGCTGGCCCTCACCTTCCATTTGCAGTCCCTAGGCAAGCCCACCAACACCGGGGCTCTGTGCCTGTTCTCCCTCCTAACCTCAACCTAGCCGAGAACCTCATCAGGGCCAAGCTCCGAAGCGGCCACCCTCCACGTGGAGCTTGGCACTAAGGTAAGCAGAAATCCAGCTTGATGCTGGCCCCCACCTTCCCTTGGTAGCCCCACCAAAACCGGGGCTCTGTCTCTGTTCTCCACCTTATCCTCAACATATCCCTTACCCTCATCGCAGCCAAGCTCCGAAGAGGCCACCCTCAACATGGGGCTCAGGCACTGAAGGGCAGCCCCGTCTCAGCCCCACCAATACCGGGGCTCTGTGTCACTGCCCGCACCTAACAGCGATCTATCCCTTACCGTCATCGGAGCCAAGCTCCGAAGAGGCCACCCTCAACATGGGGCTCAGGCACTGAAGGGCAGCCCCGTCTCAGCCCCACCAATACCGGGGCTCTGTGTCTCTGCTCGCACCTAACAGCGACCTATCCCTTACACTCATCGGAGCCAAGCTCCGAAGCGACCACTCCCCACGTGGGGCTTAGGTACTGAAGTAGCCTGGAATCAAGGTTGATGCTCGCCGTCACGATCTCTTTGCAGCCCCTTCTCAGCCCCACCAATACCGGGGCTCTGTATCTGTTCTCCCACTTAGCCTCGACAGATCCCTTACCCTCATCAGGGCAAAGCGCCGCAGCGGCCACACTCCACATGGGGCTTGGCACTGAGATAGCCAGGAATCAAGGGTGGTGCTGGCCCTCACCTTCCATTTGCAGTCCCTAGGCAAGCCCACCAACACCGGGGCTCTGTGCCTGTTCTCCCTCCTAACCTCAACCTAGCCGAGACCCTCATCAGGGCCAAGCGCCGAAGTGGCCACCGGCCACATGGAGCTAGGCACTGAAGTAGCCAGGAACCAAGGCTGATGCTGGCCCTCACGGTCCCTTGGCAGCCCCTTCTCAGCCCCACCAACACCGGGGCTCTGTGCCTGTTCTCCCTCCTAACCTCAACCTAGCCGAGACCCTCATCAGGGCCAAGCGCCGAAGTGGCCACCGGCCACATGGAGCTAGGCACTGAAGTAGCCAGGAACCAAGGCTGATGCTGGCCCTCACGGTCCCTTGGCAGCCCCTTCTCAGCCCCACCAACACCGGGGCTCTGTGCCTGTTCTCCCACCTAACCTCAACCGAGCCCTGACCCTCATCAGGGCCAAGCTCCGAAGCGGCCACCCTCCACGTGGAGCTTGGCACTAAGGTAAGCAGAAATCCAGCTTGATGCTGGCCCTCACCTTCCCTTGGTAGCCCCACCAAAACCGGGGCTCTGTCTCTGTTCTCCACCTTATCCTCAACATATCCCTTACCCTCATCGGAGCCAAGCTCCGAAGAGGCCACCCTCAACATAGGGCTCAGGCACTGAAGGGCAGCCCCGTCTCAGCCCCACCAATACCGGGGCTCTGTGTCTCTGCTCGCACCTAAGAGCGACCTATCCCTTACCCTCATCGGAGCCAAGCTCCGAAGAGGCCACCCTCAACATGGGGCTCAGGCACTGAAGGGCAGCCCCGTCTCAGCCCCACCAATACCGGGGCTCTGTGTCACTGCTCGCACCTAACAAGCGACCTATCCCTTACCCTCATCGGAGCCAAGCTCCGAAGCGGCAACTCCCCACGTGGGGCTTAGGTACTGAAGTAGCCTGGAATCAAGGTTGATGCTGGCCGTCACGATCTCTTTGCAGCCCCTTCTCAGCCCCACCAATACCGGGGCTCTGTATCTGTTCTCCCACTTAGCCTCGACAGATCCCTTACCCTCATCAGGGCAAAGCGCCGCAGCGGCCACACTCCACATGGGGCTTGGCACTGAGATAGCCAGGAATCAAGGGTGGTGCTGGCCCTCACCTTCCATTTGCAGTCCCTAGGCAAGCCCACCAACACCGGGGCTCTGTGCCTGTTCTCCCTCCCAACCTCAACCTAGCCGAGACCCTCATCAGGGCCAAGCTCCGAAGTGGCCACCGGCCACATGGAGCTAGGCACTGAAGTAGCCAGGAACCAAGGCTGATGCTGGCCCTCACGGTCCCTTGGCAGCCCCTTCTCAGCCCCACCAACACCGGCGCTCTGTGTCTGTTCCCCCAGTTATCCTCGACATATCCCTTCTCCTCATCAGGGCCAAGCTCCGAAGCGGCCACCCACCACATGGGGCTCTGGGGCAGACGTGGCCAGGAATGAAGGCTGATGCTGGCCCTCGTGATCTCTTGTCAGCCCCTCCTCAGCCCCACCAACCCCTGCTCCCTTCTCTTTGGTCTCCCACCTAAACATCAACCTACATCTTACCTTCAGCAGAGCCAGGCTCTGAAACGTCTACCGACCAGATGGCGCTCCAACACAGAGGGAACCAAGATGACTGGCGTTCGTTGCACTCGCCTGCCCCGGCAGCCCTTTGAGGTCCCCACCACCACCGGGGCTAGGCGCTTGCCGTAGCACTCAACCGTCAACCTTGCCGCAGCCCAACTGCAAAGCAGACAAGCGCCCCGTCGAGCTCCCACACACGTTTTGCCAGGACTGAAATATGTTCGCAGTGCTCACCTTCCCTTTACAGCCCCTTCTCAGCTGCCCAGCACCCAGCCATCTCCAGCACCGCAAATGCGCAACATCCAGCACACCTAGCACCCCTTGGGATCTTTGGCAGTGCTTGGTGCTGGGCATGTGTCGGTGCTGGGTCGTGGGGGTACTGTGTGCTAGGCCCTGAGTGGAGTGGGTTCTGGACAGGTCTGGGTGCTGCGGTTGCTGGGTGTTGGGCATATCTGGGTGCTCGCCATGTCCCTGTGCTGGGCACTGGGAGGATTTGGTGCTGGGAATGGGCAGGCGATGATCGTGCCTGGGTGGTGGATGCGGGCTACAGGCAGTGCTGGGCACTGGCTGCGCTGGGTGCTGGTCATTGGGGGTACTGGGTTCTAGGCACTGGGCATGCGGGGTGCTGGACATCTCTGGGTGCTGAGCATGTCCAAGTGATGGGTCCGGGGCACTGGGACTGCTGGGCAGTGGGGGTGCTGGGGACTATGCATATCAGGGTGCTGGGCATGCCTGTGTACTGAGTGCTTGGCGCTGGGTTCTGGATGCTGGCTGGTGGGCATTGTCTGTGTGCTGGTTATTGGGCACTGGCGGTGGTAGGCATGGGAGTGCTTGTTGCTGGGCATTTTCTGATCCTGGCTGTTGGGGGCGCTGAGCACTGGGCATGTCTGGGTGATGGATGGAGGGAGTTTTGGGTGCTGGGCACTAGGGGTGCTGGCTAGTGGGTATGTCCGTGTGCTGGGTATGTCCATATGCCGGATGCTGTGCGCTGGGGATGCTGGGCACTGGGGTTAGCGGGTGCTGTGCACTGGGGTTGCTGGGTGCTGGGCAGCGCGACTGCTGGGGGCTGGGAGTGCTGGGTACTATGCATAAGCGGGTGCAGGGTATGTCTTGCTGCTGGATGGTGGGTTCTGGGGCTACTGGGAGCTGGGGGTATTGGGTGCTGGGCACTGGGGTTGCTGGGTGCTAAGTCCTGTGGGTGCTGGTTGCTGGGCCCTGGGAGACTGGGTACTATGGATAAGCGGGTGCAGGGTATGTCTCGCTGCTGGGTGCTGGGGGTATTGGGTGTTGGCCACTGGGGTGTTGGGTGCTGGGCATGTCCTCGTCCTTGGCATGACTGATGCTGGGCACTGGGGGTACTGGCTGCTGGGAGCTAGGGGTGCTGGCTTTGGGCATTTCAGTTGCTGGACATGACCAGGTGCTGGGCATGTGCGGATGCTGTGTGCTCGGCACTTGGGGTTCTGGGTGGTCGGCGGTGAGGGTGCTGGACGCTGGGGATGCTGGCTGTTGCGGTGCTGGGTGCTGGGCACTGGGGCTGCTGAGTGGTGGGCATGTCCAGGTGCTGTTTGTTGGCGGTTGGGGTGCTGGGTTGTGCGCCTGTCCAGGAGTTAGTGCTGGGCCCTGGGGGTGCTGTGTATGTCCGAGTGCTGGGCATGTCTGGATGCTGGGTAAACGGGTTCTTGGGCTGTGGAGGTGTTGGGTATGCTGGTTTCTGGGCACTGGGGAGGTGCTGGCTGCGAGACCTGTATGGTGGTGGGTGTTTGGTGTACTGGGTGCAGGGCGCTGGGCGTGCTGGGTGCTGGGCATGTCTGGGTGCTACGTGCTGATCACTGGGGATGTTGGGGGCTGGTTTGCTGTGTTCTGGTGTGTAGCGTGCTGGGCATGTTTGGGTGCTGGGCATGTCCAGGTGCTGGGTACTGGGCGCTGGGGGTGGTGGTCCCTGGGGGTGCTGTGTGCTGGGCATGTCCGGGGGGTGGGTTGGGCAGTGGGGTTGCTGGGTGCTGGGAATGTGCGGGTGCTGGGGGCTGGGCCCTGAGGTTGATGGGGGCTGGGCACTCGGGTTGCTGGGTGCTGGCTGGTGCGGTTGCGGGGCCCTGGTGTTGCTGGGTACTATGCATAACTGAGTGCAGGGTATCTCTTGGTGCTGGAGGTACTGGGTGCTGGGCATATCCGGTGCTGGGCCTGTGCTCTGGAGTTGCTGGGTTCTGTGCTCGGGGGGTGCTTGTTTCTTGGCACGTGCGTGTGCTGTGTGCTCTTCCCTGGTTGTGCTGGGTATGTGTGGGTGTTGGGCAGTGTGGGTGCTGTGTGGTGGGCGCTGGGCATGTCTGGGTGCTGGGTGATGGGCACTGGAGGTTCTGGGCGATGGGGAGCAGGGAAGCTGCCTGCTAGGCATGTCTGAGTGCTGGGCATGTCCGGGTGCTGGGTACTGTGCGCTGGCAGTGGTGGGCGGTGGTGGTGCTGAGTGCTGGGCGTGTCCGGGTGCTAGGCAATGGCGGTGCTGGGTGCTTGGCGCTGGGGGTGATGGTCTTTGGGTGTGCTGGGTGCTGGGCATGTCCCTGTGCTGGGTGGTGGGGGTGCTGGGCATGTGCGGGTGTTGGTTGCCGGGCCCTGGGTGTACTGGGTGCTGGACGCTGGGGTGGTTGGTTTCTGGGCGCTGGGGCTGCTGGGTTCTGTGCCCCTGTGTTGCTGGGTGCTGAGCATGTCCGGGTGCTGGCCATGTCTAAGTGCAGCGTGCTGGGCACTGGGTGCTGGGGGGTGGGGGTGCTGGATGCTGAGTGTTGGGTATGCTGGTTTCCGGGCACTGGGCGGAAGTGTGTGAGACCTGTGGGTGTGTTGTATGGTGGGTGTTTGGGGTGCTGAGTGCTGCAGGTGCTGGGCATGTCCAGGTGCTATGTGCTGATCACTGGGGTTCTTGGGGGCTGGTTTGCTGTGTTCTGGTGTGTTGGGCGCTGGGCATGTTTGTCTGGGTGCTGGGCATGTCTGGGTGCTGGGTACTGGGAACTGGCAGTGCGGGGCGGTGCGGGTGCTGTGTGCTGGGCATGTCGGGGTGCTGGGTACTGGGCAGTGGGAGTGCTGGGTGCTAGGTACTGGGGGTGCTGGGCCCTGGCATTGCTCGGCAATATGCAAAACTGAGTGCAGGGTATGTCTTGGTGCTGGATGCTTGGTGCTGGAGGTACCGGGTGCTGGGCATATGCAGTGCTGGGTGTTGGGCATATCCGGTGCTGGGTGGCTGTGCTGGGGTTGCTGGGTGCTGTGCTGTGAGGGTGCTGGATTCCTGGCATGTGCGTGTACTGTGTGCTGGGCCCTGGTTGTGCTGGGTATGTGTGGGTGCTGGGTGTTGGGCACTGGGGGGGGGTGGTGCTAGGTGCTGGGCATGTCCAGGTGCTGAGCAATGGTGGTGCTGGGTGCTTGGCGCTGGGGGTGGTGGTACCTGGGGCTGCTGTGTGCTGGGCACGTCGGGGTGCTGGGTTTTGGGCGGTGGGGGTGCTGGGTGCTGGGCGTGTGCGTGTGTTGGTTGCTGGACCCTGGCGTGCTGGGCGCTGGGGCTATCGGTTACCGGGTGCTGGGGGTGCTGGGTTCAATGCAGCGTATGCAGGTCCTGGGCAGTGGGTGTGCTGGAAGCTGGGTGTTGGGTATGCTGGTTCCTGCCACTGCGGGTGCTGGGTGTGAGACTTGTGGGCGTGCTGGATGGTGGGTGTTTGGTGTGCACCCTCACTGCCCACCACCCAGAACCCCAAGTGCCGAGCACACAGCATCCGGACGTGCCCAGCACCTCCACACGCCCAGCACCCACAAGACCCAACAACCAGCACTGGTCATGACCAGTACCTGGAAATGCCCACAGCCAGCACCCCTAGCTCCCCGCACCCAGCACTCCCAGGGCCCAGCACGAATTCCCGGACATGCGCACAACCCAGCACACCCACCGCCAACACACAGCATCGAGACATGCCCAGCAGCCCCAGTGCCCAGCATCCACCAGCAAGACATACCCTGCACCCAGTTATGCATGGTATCCAGCACTCCCAGGGCCCAGCAACCAGGAGCCCCAGTACCTCGGCTCGCTTCTGTAATTCTACACAATGAAGACTTGTGGCTTAGAAGTTAGGGAACTAGCAGGTGTGGTGTTTGCAGGTGTGTAGAATTGTAGTCTAAATCGTGTCTCCTGGAAGCAGTGTTAGACTCTAGTGAAGAGTAACCTTGGAAACGAGAACCGTAAACAAAGGTAGTCCAGACGTGGCTCGGAGACAAACCTCGACCTTATAAGGAAAGAAAGGAACAGGTTCACAAAGAGTTCACGACCCCGCCGACCACCACAGACCACCCGAGACCCTCAAGGAGACCCTAAAGGTTTTAGTGCGCATGTGTCTAGGATGATGTAATATTATAATCGGTTCTCGGAAATTTAAGGAATATGTAAAAGAGAAACTGAAAATATGTATGAGAAGCATGGATACAAACAGAAAGGTGATTAGACCTGGTGTGCTTCATTTGTGGCAAGTCCACCGAGCACCCAGGCCTGAATAAAACAATCTCTCTCCTGAGCGTGTGGAATTGGTTCCTTGTGGAGGGATTTTTATTAAATAACGGTCATCCTATGAACATTCCAAGCACTGAGGATTTGTTAGTAATAGTAGAAGGCTGCTAAAGAGCAATTGTAGTTTTAGAGTCTCTGAAGTGATAGTAGAGTAGGAAAAACAGGCTGAGGAATGTAAATATCAGTAGATTATGTAACGGAATGCAGGCGCAGGAAGCGTTCGCGTGGACACCTGCTTTTGACCAATCTGTGTATGTTAAGATTCGTGTGCTTGCTGACTGTAAACCAATAGAGGATTCGGAGGTGCGCGTGTTACTGTGGCTAGCTTATAAAAGTAGCACAATATCTTGAAATAAAGGAGAATGACCATACCCACATTGGGACTCCTCATTACTCCGGGAACGCGCTCCTATTCCGACCCATGGTCACTCCAACAGTTCCTTCCACGCCGGGCACGAATCCGCTTTTCGGACAACACCTAGCCCCCAGCACCCGCACCAGCAGCACCAGCAAGCCCAGTGCCCAGCACGCAGCAACCTCAGGGCCCAGCACCCAGCCGTGCCCGCCACCCGGACATGCCCAGCACCCAGCAACCCCAGTGCACAACACCCAGCACCCCCAGCGCCCAGAAACCAACACACGCACACACCCAGCACGCCCACCGCCCAAAACCCAGCAGCCCAACATGCCCAGCACACAGCACCACCACCGCCACCACCCCCACTGCCCAGTACCCAGCACCCACACATGCCCAGCACCCAGACATGCCCAGCACACAGCACCACCACCGCCCACTGCCCAGTACCCAGCACCCACACATGCCCAGCACTCAGACATGCCCAGCAGGCAGCTTCTCTGCTGCCCACCGCCCAGCATCCCGACCGCCCAGCACCCAGACATGCCCAGGCCCCGCCACACAGCACTCACACTGCCCAACACCCAGCACTCACACATACCCGGCACAACCAGGGCCCAGCACACAGCACACGCACATGTCAGGAATCCAGCACCCTCACAGCACAGCACCCAGCAACCCCAGCACAGCCACCCAGCACCGCATATGCCCAGCACCTAGCACCGCATATGCCCAGCACCCAGCACCCAGTACCTCCAGTACCCAGCATCCAGCACCAAGACATACCCTGCACTCAGTTATGTATAGTAGCCAGCAATACCAGGGCCCAGCACCCCAGTACCTAGAACCCAACACTGCCACTGCCCAACACCCACCACCCGGACATGCCCAGCACACAGCACCCCCACTGCCCCACACAGCCAGCGCCCAGTACCCAGCACCCAGAAATGCCCAGCACCCAAACATGCCCAGCACTCAACACACCACTGCCCAGATCCCAGCAAACCAGCCCCCAACATCGCCAGTGATCAGCACATAGCACCCGGACATGCCCAGCACCCAGCACCTGCAGCGCTCAGCATCCACCACCCCCAGTGCTCTGTACTCAGCACACCAAACACCTACCATCCAGCACCCCCACACGTCTCACACCCAGCACCCCCAGTGCTCTGTACTCAGCACACCAAACACCCACCATCCAGCTCCCCCACACATCTCACACCCAGCACCCCCAGTGCGCAGTACCCCGCACCCAGACATGCCCAGCACCCGGACATACACAGCACTCAGCACTGTCCTGCTTCCGGCTGGGACAGAGTTAACTTTCTTCCCAGTAGCTTGGGGGGTGTGCTGGCCTTTTGGGTTTGGTGTGAGAGGAGCGTTGATGGCCCCTTAATGCTTTGGCTGTTGCTGGGCGGTGCTTGCACCGGGAGACTTTTGTTCTCTCTTTTCGGCCTCCCACAGGAAGCTCGGGGGGGGGTGGGGGGTGGCGGGGGGGGGGAGCACAGCCGGGGTAGTTGACCTAGCTGGCCAATGGGGTATTCTATAGCATGTGACATCCTGCTCAGTATAAAAAATGGGAGGGGGCGGGGGGGGGAAACGACACCCCCTCCCCCCGCCCCAGTTCATGACACGCGGTCGGCAGTGGTGAGCAGTTGCATTCTGCATTGCCTGCTTTGTATCGTCTGTTGTTGTTGTTGCTCTCATTGTTATTATTACTGTTCTACTTCGTTTTATTTCAGCCATTAAACTGTTTTTATCTCAACCCGGGAGTTTTCCTACTTGTGCCCTCCCGATTCTCTCCCCCATCCCACAGGGTGGGGGGGGGAGGAGAGCCAGCGGCTGCGTGGGGTTTATTTGCAGGCTGGGGTTAAACCACGACATGCACCCATCATACCCTCCACCCAGCACCCCCAGGGCCCAGCACTCATTCCCAGACATGCGCACAACCTAGCACACCCACCGCCAACACACAGCCCCTGGACATGCCCAGCACCCAGCAGCCCCACTGCCCAGCACCGCATTGCCCAGCATCCCCAGCGCCCAGCACCCTCACTGCCCACCACCCAGAACAACAAGTGCCGAGCACACAGCATCCGGACATGCCCAGCACCGGGGCACACCCAGCACCCACAAGACCCAGCACCCAGTCATGACCAGCAACTGGAAATGCCCACAGCCAGCACGTCTAGCTCCCAGCAGCCACCAACCCCAGTGCCTAGCACTCAGCACCCAGTCGTGCCAAGCACCCAACACCCTGGTGCTCAGCACCCTGCACCCGGTCGTGTCCAGGGCCCACCACACAGCACCCACACTGCCCAACACCCAGCACCCACACATACCCGGCACAACCAGGGCCCAGCACACAGCCCACGCACGTGCCAGGAATCCAGCATCCCCAGAGCACAGCACCCAGCAACCCCAGCACAGCCACCCAGCACCGCATATGCCCAGCATGAAGCACCGCATATGCCCACAACCCAGCACCCAGTAGCTCCAGCACCAGGCATCCAGCACCAAGACATACCCTGCACTCAGTTATGCAGAGTACCTAGCAATACCGGGCCCAGCACCCCAGTACCTAGCACCCAACACTCCCACTGCCCAACACCCACCACCCAGACATGCCCAGCACACAGCACCCCCACCACCCCACACCGCCAGCGCCCAGTATGCAGCACCCAGAAATGCCCAGCACCCAAACATGCCCAGCACTCAACACACCACTGCCCAGATCCCAGCAAACCAGCCCCCAACATCGCCAGTGATCAGCACATAGCACCCGGAATGCCCAGCACCCGCAGCGCTCAGCACCCAGCACCCCCAGGGCCCAGCAGCCAGCACCGCAGCAACCAGCATCCCCAGCGCCCAGCACCCGGTCATGCCAAGCACCTGGACATGCCCAGCACCAAGCACGCCTGTGCCCAGCACACAATATCCCCAGCACCCAGTAGCCCCAGCACCCAGCAGCAAGAGATACCCTGCACCCGCTTACGCATAGTACCCACAGCGCTCAGCAGCCACCATCCCCAGTGTTCTGTACTCAGCACACCAAACACCCACCATCCAGCACCCCCACACGTCTCACACCCAGCACCCCCAGTGCGCAGTACCCCGCACCCAGACATGCCCAGCACCCGGACATACACAGCACTCAGCACTGTCCTGCTTTCGGCTGGGACAGAGTTAACTTTCTTCCCAGTAGCTTGGGGGGTGTGCTGGCTTTTGGGTTTGGTGTGAGAGGAGCGTTGATGGCCCCTTAATGCTTTGGCTGTTACTGGGCGGTGCTTGCACCGGGAGACTTTTGTTCTCTCTTTTCGCCCTCCCACAGGAAGCTCGGGGGGGGGTGGGGGGTGGCGGGGGGGTGGGGAGCACAGCCGGGGTAGTTGACCTAGCTGGCCAATGGGGTATTCTATAGCATGTGACATCCTGCTCAGTATAAAAAATGGGAGGGGACTGGGGAGGGAAACGACTCTCCCCCCCCCCCCGCCCCAGTTCATGACACGCGGTCGGCAGCGGTGAGCAGTTGCATTCTGCATTGCCTGCTTTGTATCGTCTGTTGTTGTTGTTGTTCTCATTGTTATTATTACTGTTCTACTTCGTTTTATTTCAACCATTAAACTGTTTTTATCTCAACCCGGGAGTTTTCCTACTTGTGCCCTCCCGATTCTCTCCCCCATCCCACGGGGGGGGGGGGGGAGGAGAGCCAGCGGCTGCGTGGGGTTTATTTGCAGGCTGGGGTTAAACCACGACATGCACCCATCATACCCTCCACCCAGCACCCCCATGGCCCAGCACTCATTCCCAGACATGCGCACAACCTAGCACACCCACCGCCAACACACAGCCCCTGGACATGCCCAGCACCCAGCAGCCCCAGTGCCCAGCACCCCCAGCACCCAGCATCCCCAGCACCCAGCAGCAAGAGATACCCTGCACCCGCTTATGCATGGTACCCAGCACTCCCAGGGCCCAGCAACCAGCACCCCGAGTACTTAGCCTCCAGCACCCACACCAGCCAGCACCCAGCAAGGCCGGTACCCAGCAACCTCAGGGCCCAGAACCCAGCAGCCAGCCATTGCCCAGCACACAGACATGCCCAGCACCCAGCAACCCCAGTGCACACAACCCAGAAGCCCCAGCGCCCAGAAACCAACAGCCCCAGTGCCCAGCGCTCCCAGGGCTCAGAAACCAACATTCGCATGCACCCAACACTCCAACCACCCAGCACCCGGACATGCCCAGCATGCAGCACCACCAGGGACCACCACCCCCAGCACCACGCACCCAGCACTACCACTGCCCAGCACCTGGACATGCCCAGCACCCAGATGTGCCCAGCAGGCAGCTTCCCTGCTGCCCACCGCCCAGCATCGCGACCGCCCAGCACCCCGACCACCCAGCACCCACACTGCCCAACACCCAGCACCCACACATACCCAGCACAACCAGGGCCCAGCACACACACATGCCAGGTTAAACCATGACATGCACCCATCATACCCTCCACCCAGCACCCCCATTGCCCAGCACTCATTCCCAGACATGCGCACAACCTAGCACACCCACCGCCAACACACAGCCCCTGGACATGCCCAGCCGCCCCAGTGCCCAGCACCCAGTAGCCCCAGCACCAAGCAGCAAGAGATACCCTGCACCTGCTTATGCATAATACCCAGCACTCCCAGGGCCCAGCAACCAGCACTTAGCCCCCAGCACCCACACCCCCCTATCCCCCAGCACCCAGCAAGGCCGGTGCCCAGCACCCAGCAACCTCAGGGCCCAGAACCCAGCAGCGAGCCATTGCTTAGCACCCAGACATGCCCAGCACCCAGCAACCCCAGTCCACAGAACCCAGCAGCCCCAGTGCCCAGAAACCAACCACCCCAGTGTCCAGCACCCAGTACACCCAGGGCCCAGCAACCAACACCCGCACATGCCCAGCACCCCCACCACCCAGCACACCCAAAGACTATCACGCCCAGCGCCAAGCACCCAGCACCGCCATTGCCTAGCACCGGGACATGCCCAGCACCCAGTACCACCACCACCAGTGCACAGTACCAAGCACCCGGATATGCCCAGCACTGAGACATTCCTACCAGGCAGCTTCCCTGCTCCCCATCGCCCAGGACCTCCAGTGCCCATCACCCAGCACCGGGACATGCCCAGCGCCCACCACACAGCACCCATACTGCCCAACACCCAGCACCCACACATACCCAGCACAACCAGGGCACAGCACACGCACATGCCAGGAATCCAGCACCCTCACAGCACAGCACCCAGCAAACCCAGAGCACACACCTAGCACCGGATATGGCCAGCATCAAGACATACCCTGCACTCAGTTATGCATAGTAACAAGCAATGCCAGGGCCCAGCATCCCCAGTACTTAGCACCCAGCACTCCCACCGCCCAATACCCACCACCCGGACGTACCCAGCACCCCCACTGCCCGTGCCCAGCACCCAGACGTGCCCAGCACCCAAACATGCCCAGCGCCCAACACACCAGAAAGCAGCAAACCAGCCCCCACCATCCCCAGTGATCTGCACATAGCACCCAGCACACGCTGCGCTCAGCACCCACCACCCCCAGTGCCCAGAAACCAGCATACCCAATGCCCAGCATCCAGTACTACCACCACCCCAACTGCCCAGTACCCGCACACGGATATGCCCAGCACCCGAACATACACAGTACCCCTAGGACCCAGCACTCAGAACTCCAGTGCACTGCACTGTCCTGCTTCTGGCTGGGACAAAGTTAACTTTCTTCCCAGTAGCTTGGGGGGGTGTGCTGGCTTTTGGGTTTGGTGTGAGAGGAACATTGATGGCCCCTTAATGCTTTGGCTGTTGCTGGGCGGTGCTTGCACCGGGAGACTTTTGTTCTCTCTTTTCACCTCCCACAGGAAGCCCGGGGGGGGGGGTGGGGGGGCGGGGGGATGGGGAGCATAGCCAGCGGAGTTGACCCAGCTGGCCAATGGGGTATTCTATAGCATGTGACATCCTGCTCGGTATAACAAATGGGAGGGGGCGGGGGAGGGGGCTCTCCCCCCCCCGTTCACGACACACGGTCGACAGCGGTGAGCAGTTGCATTGTGCATTGCCTGCTTTGTATCGTCTGTTGTTGTTGTTGCTCTCATTGTTATTATTACTGTTCTACTTCGTTTTATTTCAACCATTAAACTGTTTTTATCTCAACCCGGGAGTTTTCCTATTTGTGCCCTCCCGATTCTCTCCCCAATCCCACGGGGTGGGGGGGGAGGTGAGCCAGTGGCTGCGTGGGGTTTATTTGCTGGCTGGGGTTAAACCAACACATGCACCCATCATACCCTCCACCCAGCACTGGCAGGGCCCAGCACTGATTCCCACACATGCACACAACCCAGCACACGCACCGCCAATGCACAGCACCTCGACATGCCCAGCAGCCCTGGAGCCCAGCACACAGCACCCAGCAGCCCCAGCACCAGGACATGACAAGAAGCCAGTCCCCGCAGTGCCCAACAACCCACGGCTGAGCAACGGAACATGCCTAGCACCAGGCACCACCAATGTGTGAACATCTTTCAGTCCTGCCTGTTAGTTTATGGGAGCCCGAAGAAGGGATCGACTGCTTTGCAGTTGGGCTGTGGTAAGGTTGCTGGTTGGGTGGTAGAGCGAGAGCAGCTCCCTCGGAAAGGCCTGCCACCAAAGGCAAGAGCCAGAAACAGCTTCAATCCTGGTTCTTTCTGTGTTGGAGCGCCCTCTGGTGGGAAGCCGTTTACGAAAAGGGCTCGAGAGATGGTAAGGCAAAGGTTGATATTTAGGTTTGAGAATAAGGGAGAGGGGTGGTGGGACCGGGAAGGGTCCCGTGGTGGGTCCATGTGGTGGGTGGCGTTAACTAATGCAGAAGGATCTCGTTATCTACGCAGAACCTCAAACTATCCCTTATACTCCTCAGAGGCAAGTTCCGAAACGGCCACCCACCTCCTACGGCTCAGGCACAGAAATAGCCAGGAATCAAGGACGATGCTGGCCCTCACGATCTCTTGGCAGCCACTTCTCAGCCCCATCAACACCGTGGCACTGTACCTCTGCTCGCACCTAACAGCGACCTATCCCTTACCCTCACCAGGGCCAAGCTCCGAAGTGGCCACCCACCACATAGAGCTAGGAACTGAAGTAGCAAGGAACCAAGGTGGATGTTGGCCCTCACGGTCTCTTGGGGGCCCCTTCTCAGCCCCACCAACACCGGGGCTCTGTCGCTGTTCTCCCACTTATCCTCGACATATCCCTTACCCTCCCCAGGGCCACCTCCGAAGCGGCCACCCTCCACATGGGGCTTGGCACTGAAGTAGCCAGGAAACAAGGTTGATGCTGGCTCTCACGATCACTTCGCAGCCCCTTCTCAGACGCAACAATGCCGGGGCTCTCTCTCTGTTCTCCCACCTTACCTCAACCTCGCCCAGACCCTCATCAGGGCCAAGCTCCAAAGCGGCCACCCTCCACGTGGAGCTTGGCACTAAGGTAAGCAGAAATGCATCTTGATGCTGGCCCCCACCTTCCCTTGGTAGCCCCACCAAAACCGGGGCTCTGTCTCTGTTCTCCACCTTATCCTCGACATATCCCTTACCCTCATTGGAGCCAAGCTCCGAAGAGGCCACCCTCAACATGGGGCTCAGGCACTGAAGGGCAGCCCCGTCTCAGCCCCACCAATACCTGGGCTCTGTGTCTCTGCTCGCACCTAACAGCGACCTATCCCTTACACTCATCGGAGCCAAGCTCCGAAGCGACCACTCCCCACGTGGGGCTTAGGTACTGAAGTAGCCTGGAATCAAGGTTGATGCTGGCCGTCACGATCTCTTTGCAGCCCCTTCTCAGCCCCACCAATACCGGGGCTCTGTATCTGTTCTCCCACTTAGCCTCGACAGATCCCTTACCCTCATCAGGGCAAAGCGCCGCAGCGGCCACACTCCACATGGGGCTTGGCACTGAGATAGCCAGGAATCAAGGGTGGTGCTGGCCCTCACCTTCCATTTGTAGTCCCTAGGCAAGCCCACCAACACCGGGGCTCTGTGCCTGTTCTCCCTCCTAACCTCAACCTAGCCGAGAACCTCATCAGGGCCAAGCTCCGAAGCGGCCACCCTCCACGTGGAGCTTGGCACTAAGGTAAGCAGAAATCCAGCTTGATGCTGGCCCCCACCTTCCCTTGGTAGCCCCACCAAAACCGGGGCTCTGTCTCTGTTCTCCACCTTATCCTCAACATATCCCTTACCCTCATCGCAGCCAAGCTCCGAAGAGGCCACCCTCAACATGGGGCTCAGGCACTGAAGGGCAGCCCCGTCTCAGCCCCACCAATACCGGGGCTCTGTGTCACTGCCCGCACCTAACAGCGACCTATCCCTTACCGTCATCGGAGCCAAGCTCCGAAGAGGCCACCCTCAACATGGGGCTCAGGCACTGAAGGGCAGCCCCGTCTCAGCCCCACCAATACCGGGGCTCTGTGTCACTGCTCGCACCTAACAGCGACCTATTCCTTACACTCATCGGAGCCAAGCTCCGAAGAGGGCAATTCCCACGTGGGGCTTAGGTACTGAAGTAGCCTGGAATCAAGGTTGATGCTGGCCCTCACGATCTCTTTGCAGCCCCTTCTCAGCCCCACCAATACCGGGGCTCTGTATCTGTTCTCCCACTTAGCCTCGACAGATCCCTTACCCTCATCAGGGCAAAGCGCCGCAGCGGCCACACTCCACATGGGGCTTGGCACTGAGATAGCCAGGAATCAAGGGTGGTGCTGGCCCTCACCTTCCATTTGCAGTCCCTAGGCAAGCCCACCAACACCGGGGCTCTGTGCCTGTTCTCCCTCCTAACCTCAACCTAGCCGAGACCCTCATCAGGGCCAAGCTCCGAAGTGGCCACCGGCCACATGGAGCTAGGCACTGAAGTAGCCAGGAACCAAGGCTGATGCTGGCCCTCACGGTCCCTTGGCAGCCCCTTCTCAGCCCCACCAACACCGGGGCTCTGTGCCTGTTCTCCCTCCTAACCTCAACCGAGCCCTGACCCTCATCAGGGCCAAGCTCCGAAGCGGCCACCCTCCACGTGGAGCTTGGCACTAAGGTATCCAGAAATGCATCTTGATGCTGGCCCTCACCTTCCCTTGGTAGCCCCACCAAAACCGGGGCTCTGTCTCTGTTCTCCACCTTATCCTCGACATATCCCTTACTCTCATCGGAGCCAAGCTCCGAAGAGGCCACCCTCAACATGGGGCTCAGGCACTGAAGGGCAGCCCCGCCTCAGCCCCACCAATACCGGGGCTCTGTGTCACTGCTCGCACCTAACAGCGACCTATCCCTTACACTCATCGGAGCCAAGCTCCGAAGCGACCACTCCCCACGTGGGGCTTAGGTACTGAAGTAGCCTGGAATCAAGGTTGATGCTGGCCGTCACGATCTCTTTGCAGCCCCTTCTCAGCCCCACCAATACCGGGGCTCTGTATCTGTTCTCCCACTTAGCCTCGACAGATCCCTTACCCTCATCAGGGCAAAGCGCCGCAGCGGCCACACTCCACATGGGGCTTGGCACTGAGATAGCCAGGAATCAAGGGTGGTGCTGGCCCTCACCTTCCATTTGTAGTCCCTAGGCAAGCCCACCAAAACCGGGGCTCTGTCTCTGTTCTCCACCTTATCCTCAACATATCTCTTACCCTCATCGGAGCCAAGCTCCGAAGAGGCCACCCTCAACATGGGGCTCAGGCACTGAAGGGCAGCCCCGTCTCAGCCCCACCAATACCGGGGCTCTGTGTCACTGCCCCAACCTAAGAGCGACCTATCCCTTACCCTCATCGGAGCCAAGCTCCGAAGAGGCCACCCTCAACATGGGGCTCAGGCACTGAAGGGCAGCCCCGTCTCAGCCCCACCAATACCGGGGCTCTGTGTCACTGCTCGCACCTAACAGCGACCTATCCCTTACCCTCATCGGAGCCAAGCTCCGAAGAGGGCAATTCCCACGTGGGGCTTAGGTACTGAAGTAGCCTGGAATCAAGGTTGATGCTGGCCGTCACGATCTCTTTGCAGCCCCTTCTCAGCCCCACCAATACCGGGGCTCTGTATCTGTTCTCCCACTTAGCCTCGACAGATCCCTTACCCTCATCAGGGCAAAGCGCCGCAGCGGCCACACTCCACATGGGGCTTGGCACTGAGATAGCCAGGAATCAAGGGTGGTGCTGGCCCTCACCTTCCATTTGCAGTCCCTAGGCAAGCCCACCAACACCGGGGCTCTGTGCCTGTTCTCCCTCCTAACCTCAACCTAGCCGAGACCCTCATCAGGGCCAAGCGCCGAAGTGGCCACCGGCCACATGGAGCTAGGCACTGAAGTAGCCAGGAACCAAGGCTGATGCTGGCCCTCACGGTCCCTTGGCAGCCCCTTCTCAGCCCCACCAACACCGGGGCTCTGTGCCTGTTCTCCCACCTAACCTCAACCGAGCCCTGACCCTCATCAGGGCCAAGCTCCGAAGCGGCCACCCTCCACGTGGAGCTTGGCACTAAGGTAAGCAGAAATCCAGCTTGATGCTAGCCCCCACCTTCCCTTGGTAGCCCCACCAAAACCGGGCTCTGTCTCTGTTCTCCACCTTATCCTCAACATATCCCTTAACCTCATCGCAGCCAAGCTCCGAAGAGGCCACCCTCAACATGGGGCTCAGGCACTGAAGGGCAGCCCCGTCTCAGCCCCACCAATACCGGGGCTCTGTGTCACTGCTCGCACCTAACAGCGACCTATCCCTTACCCTCATCGGAGCCAAGCTCCGAAGCGACCACTCCCCACGTGGGGCTTAGGTACTGAAGTAGCCTGGAATCAAGGTTGATGCTGGCCGTCACGATCTCTTTGCAGCCCCTTCTCAGCCCCACCAATACCGGGGCTCTGTATCTGTTCTCCCACTTAGCCTCGACAGATCCCTTACCCTCATCAGGGCAAAGCGCCGCAGCGGCCACACTCCACATGGGGCTTGGCACTGAGATAGCCAGGAATCAAGGGTGGTGCTGGCCCTCACCTTCCATTTGCAGTCCCTAGGCAAGCCCACCAACACCGGGGCTCTGTGCCTGTTCTCCCTCCTAACCTCAACCTAGCCGAGACCCTCATCAGGGCCAAGCGCCGAAGTGGCCACCGGCCACATGGAGCTATGCACTGAAGTAGCCGGGAACCAAGGCTGATGCTGGCCCTCACGGTCCCTTGGCAGCCCCTTCTCAGCCCCACCAACACCGGGGCTCTGTGCCTGTTCTCCCTCCTACCCTCAACCTAGCCGAGATCCTCATCAGGGCCAAGCGCCGAAGTGGCCACCGGCCACATGGAGCTAGGCACTGAAGTAGCCAGGAACCAAGGCTGATGCTGGCCCTCACGGTCCCTTGGCAGCCCCTTCTCAGCCCCACCAACACCGGGGCTCTGTGCCTGTTCTCCCACCTAACCTCAACCGAGCCCTGACCCTCATCAGGGCCAAGCTCCGAAGCGGCCACCCTCCACGTGGAGCTTGGCACTAAGGTAAGCAGAAATCCAGCTTGATGCTGGCCCTCACCTTCCCTTGGTAGCCCCACCAAAACCGGGGCTCTGTCTCTGTTCTCCACCTTATCCTCAACATATCCCTTACCCTCATCGGAGCCAAGCTCCGAAGAGGCCACCCTCAACATAGGGCTCAGGCACTGAAGGGCAGCCCCGTCTCAGCCCCACCAATACCGGGGCTCTGTGTCTCTGCTCGCACCTAAGAGCGACCTATCCCTTACCCTCATCGGAGCCAAGCTCCGAAGAGGCCACCCTCAACATGGGGCTCAGGCACTGAAGGGCAGCCCCGTCTCAGCCCCACCAATACCGGGGCTCTGTGTCACTGCTCGCACCTAACAAGCGACCTATCCCTTACCCTCATCGGAGCCAAGCTCCGAAGCGGCCACTCCCCACGTGGGGCTTAGGTACTGAAGTAGCCTGGAATCAAGGTTGATGCTCGCCGTCACGATCTCTTTGCAGCCCCTTCTCAGCCCCACCAATACCGGGCCTCTGTATCTGTTCTCCCACTTAGCCTCGACAGATCCCTTACCCTCATCAGGGCAAAGCGCCGCAGCGGCCACACTCCACATGGGGCTTGGCACTGAGATAGCCAGGAATCAAGGGTGGTGCTGGCCCTCACCTTCCATTTGCAGTCCCTAGGCAAGCCCACCAACACCGGGGCTCTGTGCCTGTTCTCCCTCCCAACCTCAACCTAGCCGAGACCCTCATCAGGGCCAAGCTCCGAAGTGGCCACCGGCCACATGGAGCTAGGCACTGAAGTAGCCAGGAACCAAGGCTGATGCTGGCCCTCACGGTCCCTTGTCAGCCCCTTCTCAGCCCCACCAACACCGGCGCTCTGTGTCTGTTCCCCCAGTTATCCTCGACATATCCCTTCTCCTCATCAGGGCCAAGCTCCGAAGCGGCCATCCACCACGTGGGGCTCTGGGGCAGACGTGGCCAGGAATGAAGGCTGATGCTGTCCCTCACGATCTCTTGTCAGCCCCTCCTCAGCCCCACCAACCCCTGCTCCCTTCTCTTTGGTCTCCCACCTAAACATCAACCTACATCTTACCTTCAGCAGAGCCAGGCTCTGAAACGTCTACCCACCAGATGGCGCTCCAACACAGAGGGAACCAAGATGACTGGCGTTCGTTGCACTCGCCTGCCCCGGCAGCCCTTTGAGGTCCCCACCACCACCGGGGCTAGGCGCTTGCCGTAGCACTCAACCGTCAACCTTGCCGCAGCCCAACTGCAAAGCAGACAAGCGCCCCGTCGAGCTCCCACACACGTTTTGCCAGGACTGAAATATGTTCGCAGTGCTCACCTTCCCTTTACAGCCCCTTCTCAGCTGCCCAGCACCCAGCCATCTCCAGCACCGCAAATGCGCAACATCCAGCACACCTAGCACCCCTTGGGATCTTTGGCAGTGCTTGGTGCTGGGCATGTGTCGGTGCTGGGTCGTGGGGGTACTGTGTGCTAGGCCCTGAGTGGAGTGGGTTCTGGACAGGTCTGGGTGCTGCGGTTGCTGGGTGTTGGGCATATCTGGGTGCTCGCCATGTCCCTGTGCTGGGCACTGGGAGGATTTGGTGCTGGGAATGGGCAGGCGATGATCGTGCCTGGGTGGTGGATGCGGGCTACAGGCAGTGCTGGGCACTGGCTGCGCTGGGTGCTGGTCATTGGGGGTACTGGGTTCTAGGCACTGGGCATGCGGGGTGCTGGACATCTCTGGGTGCTGAGCATGTCCAAGTGATGGGTCCGGGGCACTGGGACTGCTGGGCAGTGGGGGTGCTGGGGACTATGCATATCAGGGTGCTGGGCATGCCTGTGTACTGAGTGCTTGGCGCTGGGTTCTGGATGCTGGCTGGTGGGCATTGTCTGTGTGCTGGTTATTGGGCACTGGCGGTGGTAGGCATGGGAGTGCTTGTTGCTGGGCATTTTCTGATCCTGGCTGTTGGGGGCGCTGAGCACTGGGCATGTCTGGGTGATGGATGGAGGGAGTTTTGGGTGCTGGGCACTAGGGGTGCTGGCTAGTGGGTATGTCCGTGTGCTGGGTATGTCCATATGCCGGATGCTGTGCGCTGGGGATGCTGGGCACTGGGGTTAGCGGGTGCTGTGCACTGGGGTTGCTGGGTGCTGGGCGGCGCGACTGCTGGGGGCTGGGAGTGCTGGGTACTATGCATAAGCGGGTGCAGGGTATGTCTTGCTGCTGGATGGTGGGTTCTGGGGCTACTGGGAGCTGGGGGTATTGGGTGCTGGGCACTGGGGTTGCTGGGTGCTAAGTCCTGTGGGTGCTGGTTGCTGGGCCCTGGGAGTGCTGGGTACTATGGATAAGCGGGTGCAGGGTATGTCTCGCTGCTGGGTGCTGGGGGTATTGGGTGTTGGCCACTGGGGTGTTGGGTGCTGGGCATGTCCTCGTCCTTGGCATGACTGATGCTGGGCACTGGGGGTACTGGCTGCTGGGAGCTAGGGGTGCTGGCTTTGGGCATTTCAGTTGCTGGACATGACCAGGTGCTGGGCATGTGCGGATGCTGTGTGCTCGGCACTTGGGGTTCTGGGTGGTCGGCGGTGAGGGTGCTGGACGCTGGGGATGCTGGCTGTTGCGGTGCTGGGTGCTGGGCACTGGGGCTGCTGAGTGGTGGGCATGTCCAGGTGCTGTTTGTTGGCGGTTGGGGTGCTGGGTTGTGCGCCTGTCCAGGAGTTAGTGCTGGGCCCTGGGGGTGCTGTGTATGTCCGAGTGCTGGGCATGTCTGGATGCTGGGTAAACGGGTTCTTGGGCTGTGGAGGTGTTGGGTATGCTGGTTTCTGGGCACTGGGGAGGTGCTGGCTGCGAGACCTGTATGGTGGTGGGTGTTTGGTGTACTGGGTGCAGGGCGCTGGGCGTGCTGGGTGCTGGGCATGTCTGGGTGCTACGTGCTGATCACTGGGGATGTTGGGGGCTGGTTTGCTGTGTTCTGGTGTGTAGCGTGCTGGGCATGTTTGGGTGCTGGGCATGTCCAGGTGCTGGGTACTGGGCGCTGGGGGTGGTGGTCCCTGGGGGTGCTGTGTGCTGGGCATGTCCGGGGGGTGGGTTGGGCAGTGGGGTTGCTGGGTGCTGGGAATGTGCGGGTGCTGGGGGCTGGGCCCTGAGGTTGATGGGGGCTGGGCACTCGGGTTGCTGGGTGCTGGCTGGTGCGGTTGCGGGGCCCTGGTGTTGCTGGGTACTATGCATAACTGAGTGCAGGGTATCTCTTGGTGCTGGAGGTACTGGGTGCTGGGCATATCCGGTGCTGGGCCTGTGCTCTGGAGTTGCTGGGTTCTGTGCTCGGGGGGTGCTTGTTTCTTGGCACGTGCGTGTGCTGTGTGCTCTTCCCTGGTTGTGCTGGGTATGTGTGGGTGTTGGGCAGTGTGGGTGCTGTGTGGTGGGCGCTGGGCATGTCTGGGTGCTGGGTGATGGGCACTGGAGGTTCTGGGCGATGGGGAGCAGGGAAGCTGCCTGCTAGGCATGTCTGAGTGCTGGGCATGTCCGGGTGCTGGGTACTGTGCGCTGGCAGTGGTGGGCGGTGGTGGTGCTGAGTGCTGGGCGTGTCCGGGTGCTAGGCAATGGCGGTGCTGGGTGCTTGGCGCTGGGGGTGATGGTCTTTGGGTGTGCTGGGTGCTGGGCATGTCCCTGTGCTGGGTGGTGGGGGTGCTGGGCATGTGCGGGTGTTGGTTGCCGGGCCCTGGGTGTACTGGGTGCTGGACGCTGGGGTGGTTGGTTTCTGGGCGCTGGGGCTGCTGGGTTCTGTGCCCCTGTGTTGCTGGGTGCTGAGCATGTCCGGGTGCTGGCCATGTCTAAGTGCAGCGTGCTGGGCACTGGGTGCTGGGGGGTGGGGGTGCTGGATGCTGAGTGTTGGGTATGCTGGTTTCCGGGCACTGGGCGGAAGTGTGTGAGACCTGTGGGTGTGTTGTATGGTGGGTGTTTGGGGTGCTGAGTGCTGCAGGTGCTGGGCATGTCCAGGTGCTATGTGCTGATCACTGGGGTTCTTGGGGGCTGGTTTGCTGTGTTCTGGTGTGTTGGGCGCTGGGCATGTTTGTCTGCGTGCTGGGCATGTCTGGGTGCTGGGTACTGGGAACTGGCAGTGCGGGGCGGTGCGGGTGCTGTGTGCTGGGCATGTCGGGGTGCTGGGTACTGGGCAGTGGGAGTGCTGGGTGCTAGGTACTGGGGGTGCTGGGCCCTGGCATTGCTCGGCAATATGCAAAACTGAGTGCAGGGTATGTCTTGGTGCTGGATGCTTGGTGCTGGAGGTACCGGGTGCTGGGCATATGCAGTGCTGGGTGTTGGGCATATCGGTGCTGGGTGGCTGTGCTGGGGTTGCTGGGTGCTGTGCTGTGAGGGTGCTGGATTCCTGGCATGTGCGTGTACTGTGTGCTGGGCCCTGGTTGTGCTGGGTATGTGTGGGTGCTGGGTGTTGGGCACTGGGGGGGGGTGGTGCTAGGTGCTGGGCATGTCCAGGTGCTGAGCAATGGTGGTGCTGGGTGCTTGGCGCTGGGGGTGGTGGTACCTGGGGCTGCTGTGTGCTGGGCACGTCGGGGTGCTGGGTTTTGGGCGGTGGGGGTGCTGGGTGCTGGGCGTGTGCGTGTGTTGGTTGCTGGACCCTGGCGTGCTGGGCGCTGGGGCTATCGGTTACCGGGTGCTGGGGGTGCTGGGTTCAATGCAGCGTATGCAGGTCCTGGGCAGTGGGTGTGCTGGAAGCTGGGTGTTGGGTATGCTGGTTCCTGCCACTGCGGGTGCTGGGTGTGAGACTTGTGGGCGTGCTGGATGGTGGGTGTTTGGTGTGCACCCTCACTGCCCACCACCCAGAACCCCAAGTGCCGAGCACACAGCATCCGGACGTGCCCAGCACCTGCACACGCCCAGCACCCACAAGACCCAACAACCAGCACTGGTCATGACCAGTACCTGGAAATGCCCACAGCCAGCACCCCTAGCTCCCCGCACCCAGCACTCCCAGGGCCCAGCACGAATTCCCGGACATGCGCACAACCCAGCACACCCACCGCCAACACACAGCATCGAGACATGCCCAGCAGCCCCAGTGCCCAGCATCCACCAGCAAGACATACCCTGCACCCAGTTATGCATGGTATCCAGCACTCCCAGGGCCCAGCAACCAGGAGCCCCAGTACCTCGGCTCGCTTCTGTAATTCTACACAATGAAGACTTGTGGCTTAGAAGTTAGGGAACTAGCAGGTGTGGTGTTTGCAGGTGTGTAGAATTGTAGTCTAAATCGTGTCTCCTGGAAGCAGTGTTAGACTCTAGTGAAGAGTAACCTTGGAAACGAGAACCGTAAACAAAGGTAGTCCAGACGTGGCTCGGAGACAAACCTCGACCTTATAAGGAAAGAAAGGAACAGGTTCACAAAGAGTTCACGACCCCGCCGACCACCACAGACCACCCGAGACCCTCAAGGAGACCCTAAAGGTTTTAGTGCGCATGTGTCTAGGATGATGTAATATTATAATCGGTTCTCGGAAATTTAAGGAATATGTAAAAGAGAAACTGAAAATATGTATGAGAAGCATGGATACAAACAGAAAGGTGATTAGACCTGGTGTGCTTCATTTGTGGCAAGTCCACCGAGCACCCAGGCCTGAATAAAACAATCTCTCTCCTGAGCGTGTGGAATTGGTTCCTTGTGGAGGGATTTTTATTAAATAACGGTCATCCTATGAACATTCCAAGCACTGAGGATTTGTTAGTAATAGTAGAAGGCTGCTAAAGAGCAATTGTAGTTTTAGAGTCTCTGAAGTGATAGTAGAGTAGGAAAAACAGGCTGAGGAATGTAAATATCAGTAGATTATGTAACGGAATGCAGGCGCAGGAAGCGTTCGCGTGGACACCTGCTTTTGACCAATCTGTGTATGTTAAGATTCGTGTGCTTGCTGACTGTAAACCAATAGAGGATTCGGAGGTGCGCGTGTTACTGTGGCTAGCTTATAAAAGTAGCACAATATCTTGAAATAAAGGAGAATGACCATACCCACATTGGGACTCCTCATTACTCCGGGAACGCGCTCCTATTCCGACCCATGGTCACTCCAACAGTTCCTTCCACGCCGGGCACGAATCCGCTTTTCGGACAACACCTAGCCCCCAGCACCCGCACCAGCAGCACCAGCAAGCCCAGTGCCCAGCACACAGCAACCTCAGGGCCCAGCACCCAGCCGTGCCCGCCACCCGGACATGCCCAGCACCCAGCAACCCCAGTGCACAACACCCAGCACCCCCAGCGCCCAGAAACCAACACACGCACACACCCAGCACGCCCACCGCCCAAAACCCAGCAGCCCAACATGCCCAGCACACAGCACCACCACCGCCACCACCCCCACTGCCCAGTACCCAGCACCCACACATGCCCAGCACCCAGACATGCCCAGCACACAGCACCACCACCGCCCACTGCCCAGTACCCAGCACCCACACATGCCCAGCACTCAGACATGCCCAGCAGGCAGCTTCTCTGCTGCCCACCGCCCAGCATCCCGACCGCCCAGCACCCAGACATGCCCAGGCCCCGCCACACAGCACTCACACATACCCGGCACAACCAGGGCCCAGCACACAGCACACGCACATGTCAGGAATCCAGCACCCTCACAGCACAGCACCCAGCAACCCCAGCACAGCCACCCAGCACCGCATATGCCCAGCACCTAGCACCGCATATGCCCAACACCCAGCACCCAGTACCTCCAGTACCCAGCATCCAGCACCAAGACATACCCTGCACTCAGTTATGTATAGTAGCCAGCAATACCAGGGCCCAGCACCCCAGTACCTAGAACCCAACACTGCCACTGCCCAACACCCACCACCCGGACATGCCCAGCACACAGCACCCCCACTGCCCCACACAGCCAGCGCCCAGAACCCAGCACCCAGAAATGCCCAGCACCCAAACATGCCCAGCACTCAACACACCACTGCCCAGATCCCAGCAAACCAGCCCCCAACATCGCCAGTGATCAGCACATAGCACCCGGACATGCCCAGCACCCAGCACCTGCAGCGCTCAGCATCCACCACCCCCAGTGCTCTGTACTCAGCACACCAAACACCTACCATCCAGCACCCCCACACGTCTCACACCCAGCACCCCCAGTGCTCTGTACTCAGCACACCAAACACCCACCATCCAGCTCCCCCACACATCTCACACCCAGCACCCCCAGTGCGCAGTACCCCGCACCCAGACATGCCCAGCACCCGGACATACACAGCACTCAGCACTGTCCTGCTTCCGGCTGGGACAGAGTTAACTTTCTTCCCAGTAGCTTGGGGGGTGTGCTGGCCTTTTGGGTTTGGTGTGAGAGGAGCGTTGATGGCCCCTTAATGCTTTGGCTGTTGCTGGGCGGTGCTTGCACCGGGAGACTTTTGTTCTCTCTTTTCGCCCTCCCACAGGAAGCTCGGGGGGGGGTGGGGGGTGGCGGGGGGGGGGAGCACAGCCGGGGTAGTTGACCTAGCTGGCCAATGGGGTATTCTATAGCATGTGACATCCTGCTCAGTATAAAAAATGGGAGGGGGCGGGGGGGGGGAAACGACACCCCCTCCCCCCGCCCCAGTTCATGACACGCGGTCGGCAGTGGTGAGCAGTTGCATTCTGCATTGCCTGCTTTGTATCGTCTGTTGTTGTTGTTGCTCTCATTGTTATTATTACTGTTCTACTTCGTTTTATTTCAGCCATTAAACTGTTTTTATCTCAACCCGGGAGTTTTCCTACTTGTGCCCTCCCGATTCTCTCCCCCATCCCACAGGGTGGGGGGGGGAGGAGAGCCAGCGGCTGCGTGGGGTTTATTTGCAGGCTGGGGTTAAACCACGACATGCACCCATCATACCCTCCACCCAGCACCCCCAGGGCCCAGCACTCATTCCCAGACATGCGCACAACCTAGCACACCCACCGCCAACACACAGCCCCTGGACATGCCCAGCACCCAGCAGCCCCACTGCCCAGCACCGCATTGCCCAGCATCCCCAGCGCCCAGCACCCTCACTGCCCACCACCCAGAACAACAAGTGCCGAGCACACAGCATCCGGACATGCCCAGCACCGGGCACACCCAGCACCCACAAGACCCAGCACCCAGTCATGACCAGCAACTGGAAATGCCCACAGCCAGCACGTCTAGCTCCCAGCAGCCATCAACCCCAGTGCCTAGCACTCAGCACCCAGTCGTGCCAAGCACCCAACACCCCGGTGCTCAGCACCCTGCACCCGGTCGTGTCCAGGGCCCACCACACAGCACCCACACTGCCCAACACCCAGCACCCACACATACCCGGCACAACCAGGGCCCAGCACACAGCCCACGCACGTGCCAGGAATCCAGCATCCCCAGAGCACAGCACCCAGCAACCCCAGCACAGCCACCCAGCACCGCATATGCCCAGCATGAAGCACCGCATATGCCCACAACCCAGCACCCAGTAGCTCCAGCACCAGGCATCCAGCACCAAGACATACCCTGCACTCAGTTATGCAGAGTACCTAGCAATACCGGGCCCAGCACCCCAGTACCTAGCACCCAACACTCCCACTGCCCAACACCCACCACCCAGACATGCCCAGCACACAGCACCCCCACCACCCCACACCGCCAGCGCCCAGTATGCAGCACCCAGAAATGCCCAGCACCCAAACATGCCCAGCACTCAACACACCACTGCCCAGATCCCAGCAAACCAGCCCCCAACATCGCCAGTGATCAGCACATAGCACCCGGAATGCCCAGCACCCGCAGCGCTCAGCACCCAGCACCCCCAGGGCTCAGCAGCCAGCACCGCAGCAACCAGCATCCCCAGCGCCCAGCACCCGGTCATGCCAAGCACCTGGACATGCCCAGCACCAAGCACGCCTGTGCCCAGCACACAATATCCCCAGCACCCAGTAGCCCCAGCACCCAGCAGCAAGAGATACCCTGCACCCGCTTACGCATAGTACCCACAGCGCTCAGCAGCCACCATCCCCAGTGTTCTGTACTCAGCACACCAAACACCCACCATCCAGCACCCCCACACGTCTCACACCCAGCACCCCCAGTGCGCAGTACCCCGCACCCAGACATGCCCAGCACCCGGACATACACAGCACTCAGCACTGTCCTGCTTTCGGCTGGGACAGAGTTAACTTTCTTCCCAGTAGCTTGGGGGGTGTGCTGGCTTTTGGGTTTGGTGTGAGAGGAGCGTTGATGGCCCCTTAATGCTTTGGCTGTTACTGGGCGGTGCTTGCACCGGGAGACTTTTGTTCTCTCTTTTCGGCCTCCCACAGGAAGCTCGGGGGGGGGTGGGGGGTGGCGGGGGGGTGGGGAGCACAGCCGGGGTAGTTGACCTAGCTGGCCAATGGGGTATTCTATAGCATGTGACATCCTGCTCAGTATAAAAAATGGGAGGGGGCTGGGGAGGGAAACGACTCTCCCCCCCCCCCGCCCCAGTTCATGACACGCGGTCGGCAGCGGTGAGCAGTTGCATTCTGCATTGCCTGCTTTGTATCGTCTGTTGTTGTTGTTGTTCTCATTGTTATTATTACTGTTCTACTTCGTTTTATTTCCACCATTAAACTGTTTTTATCTCAACCCGGGAGTTTTCCTACTTGTGCCCTCCCGATTCTCTCCCCCATCCCACGGGGGGGGGGGGGGGAGGAGAGCCCGCGGCTGCGTGGGGTTTATTTGCAGGCTGGGGTTAAACCACGACATGCACCCATCATACCCTCCACCCAGCACCCCCAGGGCCCAGCACTCATTCCCAGACATGCGCACAACCTAGCACACCCACCGCCAACACACAGCCCCTGGACATGCCCAGCACCCAGCAGCCCCACTGCCCAGCACCCCCAGCACCCAGCATCCCCAGCACCCAGCAGCAAGAGATACCCTGCACCCGCTTATGCATGGTACCCAGCACTCCCAGGGCCCAGCAACCAGCACCCCGAGTACTTAGCCTCCAGCACCCACACCAGCCAGCACCCAGCAAGGCCGGTACCCAGCAACCTCAGGGCCCAGAACCCAGCAGCCAGCCATTGCCCAGCACACAGACATGCCCAGCACCCAGCAACCCCAGTGCACACAACCCAGAAGCCCCAGCGCCCAGAAACCAACAGCCCCAGTGCCCAGCGCTCCCAGGGCTCAGAAACCAACATTCGCATGCACCCAACACTCCAACCACCCAGCACCCGGACATGCCCAGCATGCAGCACCACCAGGGACCACCACCCCCAGCACCACGCACCCAGCACTACCACTGCCCAGCACCTGGACATGCCCAGCACCCAGATGTGCCCAGCAGGCAGCTTCCCTGCTGCCCACCGCCCAGCATCGCGACCGCCCAGCACCCCGACCACCCAGCACCCACACTGCCCAACACCCAGCACCCACACATACCCAGCACAACCAGGGCCCAGCACACACACATGCCAGGTTAAACCATGACATGCACCCATCATACCCTCCACCCAGCACCCCCATTGCCCAGCACTCATTCCCAGACATGCGCACAACCTAGCACACCCACCGCCAACACACAGCCCCTGGACATGCCCAGCCGCCCCAGTGCCCAGCACCCAGTAGCCCCAGCACCAAGCAGCAAGAGATACCCTGCACCTGCTTATGCATAATACCCAGCACTCCCAGGGCCCAGCAACCAGCACTTAGCCCCCAGCACCCACACCCCCCTATCCCCCAGCACCCAGCAAGGCCGGTGCCCAGCACCCAGCAACCTCAGGGCCCAGAACCCAGCAGCGAGCCATTGCTTAGCACCCAGACATGCCCAGCACCCAGCAACCCCAGTCCACAGAACCCAGCAGCCCCAGTGCCCAGAAACCAACCACCCCAGTGTCCAGCACCCAGTACACCCAGGGCCCAGCAACCAACACCCGCACATGCCCAGCACCCCCACCACCCAGCACCCCCAAAGACTATCACGCCCAGCGCCAAGCACCCAGCACCGCCATTGCCTAGCACCGGGACATGCCCAGCACCCAGTACCACCACCACCAGTGCACAGTACCAAGCACCCGGATATGCCCAGCACTGAGACATTCCTACCAGGCAGCTTCCCTGCTCCCCATCGCCCAGGACCTCCAGTGCCCATCACCCAGCACCGGGACATGCCCAGCGCCCACCACACAGCACCCATACTGCCCAACACCCAGCACCCACACATACCCAGCACAACCAGGGCACAGCACACGCACATGCCAGGAATCCAGCACCCTCACAGCACAGCACCCAGCAAACCCAGAGCACACACCTAGCACCGGATATGGCCAGCATCAAGACATACCCTGCACTCAGTTATGCATAGTAACAAGCAATGCCAGGGCCCAGCATCCCCAGTACTTAGCACCCAGCACTCCCACCGCCCAATACCCACCACCCGGACGTACCCAGCACCCCCACTGCCCGTGCCCAGCACCCAGACGTGCCCAGCACCCAAACATGCCCAGCGCCCAACACACCAGAAAGCAGCAAACCAGCCCCCACCATCCCCAGTGATCTGCACATAGCACCCAGCACACGCTGCGCTCAGCACCCACCACCCCCAGTGCCCAGAAACCAGCATACCCAATGCCCAGCATCCAGTACTACCACCACCCCAACTGCCCAGTACCCGCACACGGATATGCCCAGCACCCGAACATACACAGTACCCCTAGGACCCAGCACTCAGAACTCCAGTGCACTGCACTGTCCTGCTTCTGGCTGGGACAAAGTTAACTTTCTTCCCAGTAGCTTGGGGGGGTGTGCTGGCTTTTGGGTTTGGTGTGAGAGGAGCGTTGATGGCCCCTTAATGCTTTGACTGTTGCTGGGCGGTGCTTGCACCGGGAGACTTTTGTTCTCTCTTTTCACCTCCCACAGGAAGCCCGGGGGGGGGGGTGGGGGGGCGGGGGGATGGGGAGCACAGCCAGCGGAGTTGACCCAGCTGGCCAATGGGGTATTCTATAGCATGTGACATCCTGCTCGGTATAACAAATGGGAGGGGGCGGGGGAGGGGGCTCTCCCCCCCCCGTTCACGACACACGGTCGACAGCGGTGAGCAGTTGCATTGTGCATTGCCTGCTTTGTATCGTCTGTTGTTGTTGTTGTTCTCATTGTTATTATTACTGTTCTACTTTGTTTTATTTCAATCATTAAACTGTTTTTATCTCAACCCGGGAGTTTTCCTATTTGTGCCCTCCCGATTCTCTCCCCAATCCCACGGGGTGGGGGGGGAGGTGAGCCAGTGGCTGCGTGGGGTTTATTTGCTGGCTGGGGTTAAACCAACACATGCACCCATCATACCCTCCACCCAGCACTGGCAGGGCCCAGCACTGATTCCCACACATGCACACAACCCAGCACACGCACCGCCAATGCACAGCACCTCGACATGCCCAGCAGCCCTGGAGCCCAGCACACAGCACCCAGCAGCCCCAGCACCAGGACATGACAAGAAGCCAGTCCCCGCAGTGCCCAACAACCACGGCTGAGCAACGGAACATGCCTAGCACCAGGCACCACCAATGTGTGAACATCTTTCAGTCCTGCCTGTTAGTTTATGGGAGCCCGAAGAAGGGATCGACTGCTTTGCAGTTGGGCTGTGGTAAGGTTGCTGGTTGGGTGGTAGAGCGAGAGCAGCTCCCTCGGAAAGGCCTGCCACCAAAGGCAAGAGCCAGAAACAGCTTCAATCCTGGTTCTTTCTGTGTTGGAGCGCCCTCTGGTGGGAAGCCGTTTACGAAAAGGGCTCGAGAGATGGTAAGGCAAAGGTTGATATTTAGGTTTGAGAATAAGGGAGAGGGGTGGTGGGACCGGGAAGGGTCCCGTGGTGGGTCCATGTGGTGGGTGGCGTTAACTAATGCAGAAGGATCTCGTTATCTACGCAGAACCTCAAACTATCCCTTATACTCCTCAGAGGCAAGTTCCGAAACGGCCACCCACCTCCTACGGCTCAGGCACAGAAATAGCCAGGAATCAAGGACGATGCTGGCCCTCACGATCTCTTGGCAGCCACTTCTCAGCCCCATCAACACCGTGGCACTGTACCTCTGCTCGCACCTAACAGCGACCTATCCCTTACCCTCATCAGGGCCAAGCTCAGAAGTGGCCACCCACCACATAGAGCTAGGAACTGAAGTAGCAAGGAACCAAGGTGGATGCTGGCCCTCACGGTCTCTTGGGGGCCCCTTCTCAGCCCCACCAACACCGGGGCTCTGTCGCTGTTCTCCCACTTATCCTCGACATATCCCTTACCCTCCCCAGGGCCACCTCCGAAGCGGCCACCCTCCACATGGGGCTTGGCACTGAAGTAGCCAGGAAACAAGGTTGATGCTGGCTCTCACGATCACTTCGCAGCCCCTTCTCAGACGCAACAATGCCGGGGCTCTCTCTCTGTTCTCCCACCTTACCTCAACCTCGCCCAGACCCTCATCAGGGCCAAGCTCCAAAGCGGCCACCCTCCACGTGGAGCTTGGCTCTAAGGTAACCAGAAATGCATCTTGATGCTGGCCCCCACCTTCCCTTGGTATCCCCACCAAAACCGGGGCTCTGTCTCTGTTCTCCACCTTATCCTCGACATATCCCTTACCCTCATTGGAGCCAAGCTCCGAAGAGGCCGCCCTCAACATGGGGCTCAGGCACTGAGATAGCCAGGAACCAAGGCTGATGGTGGCCCTCACCTTCCATTTGTAATCCCTAGGGAGCCCCACCAACACCGTAGCTCTGTGCCTGTTCTCCCACCTAACATCAACCGAGCCCAGACCCTCATCAGGGCCAAGCTCCGAAGCGACCACTCCCCACGTGGGGCTTAGGTACTGAAGTAGCCTGGAATCAAGGTTGATGCTGGCCCTCACGATCTCTTTGCAGCCCCTTCTCAGCCCCACCAATACCGGGGCTCTGTATCTGTTCTCCCACTTAGCCTCGACAGATCCCTTACCCTCATCAGGGCAAAGCGCCGCAGCGGCCACACTCCACATGGGGCTTGGCACTGAGATAGCCAGGAATCAAGGGTGGTGCTGGCCCTCAGCTTCCATTTGTAGTCCCTAGGCAAGCCCACCAACACCGGGGCTCTGTGCCTGTTCTCCCTCCTAACCTCAACCGAGCCGAGACCCTCATCAGGGCCAAGCTCCGAAGCGGCCACCCTCCACGTGGAGCTTGGCACTAAGGTAAGCAGAAATCCAGCTTGATGCTGGCCCCCACCTTCCCTTGGTAGCCCCACCAAAACCGGGGCTCTGTCTCTGTTCTCCACCTTATCCTCAACATATCCCTTACCCTCATCGGAGCCAAGCTCCGAAGAGGCCACCCTCAACATGGGGCTCAGGCACTGAAGGGCAGCCCCGTCTCAGCCCCACCAATACCGGGGCTCTGTGTCACTGCCCCAACCTAACAGCGACCTATCCCTTACACTCATCGGAGCCAAGCTCCGAAGAGGCCACCCTCAACATGGGGCTCAGGCACTGAAGGGCAGCCCCGTCTCAGCCCCACCAATACCGGGGCTCTGTGTCACTGCTCGCACCTAACAGCGACCTATCCCTTACACTCATCGGAGCCAAGCTCCGAAGCGACCACTCCCCACGTGGGGCTTAGGTACTGAAGTAGCCTGGAATCAAGGTTGATGCTGGCCGTCACGATCTCTTTGCAGCCCCTTCTCAGCCCCACCAATACCGGGGCTCTGTATCTGTTCTCCCACTTAGCCTCGACAGATCCCTTACCCTCATCAGGGCAAAGCGCCGCAGCGGCCACACTCCACATGGGGCTTGGCACTGAGATAGCCAGGAATCAAGGGTGGTGCTGGCCCTCACCTTCCATTTGCAGTCCCTAGGCAAGCCCACCAACACCGGGGCTCTCTGCCTGTTCTCCCTCCTAACCTCAACCTAGCCGAGACCCTCATCAGGGCCAAGCTCCGAAGTGGCCACCGGCCACATGGAGCTAGGCACTGAAGTAGCCAGGAACCAAGGCTGATGCTGGCCCTCACGGTCCCTTGGCAGCCCCTTCTCAGCCCCACCAACACCGGGGCTCTGTGCCTGTTCTCCCACCTAACCTCAACCGAGCCCTGACCCTCATCAGGGCCAAGCTCCGAAGCGGCCACCCTCCACGTGGAGCTTGGCACTAAGGTAAGCAGAAATCCAGCTTGATGCTGGCCCCCACCTTCCCTTGGTACCCCCACCAAAACCGGGGCTCTGTCTCTGTTCTCCACCTTATCCTCAACATATCCCTTACCCTCATCGCAGCCAAGCTCCGAAGAGGCCACCCTCAACATGGGGCTCAGGCACTGAAGGGCAGCCCCGTCTCAGCCCCACCAATACCGGGGCTCTGTGTCTCTGCTCGCACCTAACAGCGACCTATCCCTTACACTCATCGGAGCCAAGCTCCGAAGCGGCCACTCCCCACGTGGGGCTTAGGTACTGAAGTAGCCTGGAATCAAGGTTGATGCTGGCCCTCACGATCTCTTTGCAGCCCCTTCTCAGCCCCACCAATACCGGGGCTCTGTATCTGTTCTCCCACTTAGCCTCGACAGATCCCTTACCCTCATCAGGGCAAAGCGCCGCAGCGGCCACACTCCACATGGGGCTTGGCACTGAGATAGCCAGGAATCAAGGGTGGTGCTGGCCCTCACCTTCCATTTGTAGTCCCTAGGCAAGCCCACCAACACCGGGGCTCTGTGCCTGTTCTCCCTCCTAACCAAAACCTAGCCGAGAACCTCATCAGGGCCAAGCTCCGAAGCGGCCACCCTCCACGTGGAGCTTGGCACTAAGGTAAGCAGAAATCCAGCTTGATGCTGGCCCCCACCTTCCCTTGGTAGCCCCACCAAAACCGGGGCTCTGTCTCTGTTCTCCACCTTATCCTCAACATATCCCTTACCCTCATCGCAGCCAAGCTCCGAAGAGGCCACCCTCAACATGGGGCTCAGGCACTGAAGGGCAGCCCCGTCTCAGCCCCACCAATACCGGGGCTCTGTGTCTCTGCTCGCACCTAACAGCGACCTATCCCTTACACTCATCGGAGCCAAGCTCCGAAGCGACCACTCCCCACGTGGGGCTTAGGTACTGAAGTAGCCTGGAATCAAGGTTGATGCTGGCCGTCACGATCTCTTTGCAGCCCCTTCTCAGCCCCACCAATACCGGGGCTCTGTATCTGTTCTCCCACTTAGCCTCGACAGATCCCTTACCCTCATCAGGGCAAAGCGCCGCAGCGGCCACACTCCACATGGGGCTTGGCACTGAGATAGCCAGGAATCAAGGGTGGTGCTGGCCCTCACCTTCCATTTGTAGTCCCTAGGCAAGCCCACCAACACCGGGGCTCTGTGCCTGTTCTCCCTCCTAACCTCAACCTAGCCGAGAACCTCATCAGGGCCAAGCTCCGAAGCGGCCACCCTCCACGTGGAGCTTGGCACTAAGGTAAGCAGAAATCCAGCTTGATGCTGGCCCCCACCTTCCCTTGGTAGCCCCACCAAAACCGGGGCTCTGTCTCTGTTCTCCACCTTATCCTCAACATATCCCTTACCCTCATCGGAGCCAAGCTCCGAAGAGGCCACCCTCAACATGGGGCTCAGGCACTGAAGGGCAGCCCCGTCTCAGCCCCACCAATACCGGGGCTCTGTGTCACTGCCCCAACCTAACAGCGACCTATCCCTTACCCTCATCGGAGCCAAGCTCCGAAGAGGCCACCCTCAACATGGGGCTCAGGCACTGAAGGGCAGCCCCGTCTCAGCCCCACCAATACCGGGGCTCTGTGTCTCTGCTCGCACCTAACAGCGACCTATCCCTTACACTCATCGGAGCCAAGCTCCGAAGCGACCACTCCCCACGTGGGGCTTAGGTACTGAAGTAGCCTGGAATCAAGGTTGATGCTGGCCGTCACGATCTCTTTGCAGCCCCTTCTCAGCCCCACCAATACCGGGGCTCTGTATCTGTTCTCCCACTTAGCCTCGACAGATCCCTTACCCTCATCAGGGCAAAGCGCCGCAGCGGCCACACTCCACATGGGGCTTGGCACTGAGATAGCCAGGAATCAAGGGTGGTGCTGGCCCTCACCTTCCATTTGTAGTCCCTAGGCAAGCCCACCGACACCGGGGCTCTGTGCCTGTTCTCCCTCCTAACCTCAACCTAGCCGAGAACCTCATCAGGGCCAAGCTCCGAAGCGGCCACCCTCCACGTGGAGCTTGGCACTAAGGTAAGCAGAAATCCAGCTTGATGCTGGCCCCCACCTTCCCTTGGTAGCCCCACCAAAACCGGGGCTCTGTCTCTGTTCTCCACCTTATCCTCAACATATCCCTTACCCTCATCGCAGCCAAGCTCCGAAGAGGCCACCCTCAACATGGGGCTCAGGCACTGAAGGGCAGCCCCGTCTCAGCCCCACCAATACCGGGGCTCTGTGTCTCTGCTCGCACCTAACAGCGACCTATCCCTTACACTCATCGGAGCCAAGCTCCGAAGCGGCCACTCCCCACGTGGGGCTTAGGTACTGAAGTAGCCTGGAATCAAGGTTGATGCTGGCCGTCACGATCTCTTTGCAGCCCCTTCTCAGCCCCACCAATACTGGGGCTCTGTATCTGTTCTCCCACTTAGCCTCGACAGATCCCTTACCCTCATCAGGGCAAAGCGCCGCAGCGGCCACACTCCACATGGGGCTTGGCACTGAGATAGCCAGGAATCAAGGGTGGTGCTGGCCCTCACCTTCCATTTGTAGTCCCTAGGCAAGCCCACCAACACCGGGGCTCTGTGCCTGTTCTCCCTCCTAACCTCAACCTAGCCGAGAACCTCATCAGGGCCAAGCTCCGAAGCGGCCACCCTCCACGTGGAGCTTGGCACTAAGGTAAGCAGAAATCCAGCTTGATGCTGGCCCCCACCTTCCTTTGGTAGCCCCACCAAAACCGGGGCTCTGTCTCTGTTCTCCACCTTATCCTCAACATATCCCTTACCCTCATCGCAGCCCAGCTCCGAAGAGGCCACCCTCAACATGGGGCTCAGGCACTGAAGGGCAGCCCCGTCTCAGCCCCACCAATACCGGGGCTCTGTGTCTCTGCTCGCACCTAACAGCGACCTATCCCTTACACTCATCGGAGCCAAGCTCCGAAGCGACCACTCCCCACGTGGGGCTTAGGTACTGAAGTAGCCTGGAATCAAGGTTGATGCTGGCCCTCACGATCTCTTTGCAGCCCCTTCTCAGCCCCACCAATACCGGGGCTCTGTATCTGTTCTCCCACTTAGCCTCGACAGATCCCTTACCCTCATCAGGGCAAAGCGCCGCAGCGGCCACACTCCACATGGGGCTTGGCACTGAGATAGCCAGGAATCAAGGGTGGTGCTGGCCCTCACCTTCCATTTGTAGTCCCTAGGCAAGCCCACCGACACCGGGGCTCTGTGCCTGTTCTCCCTCCTAACCTCAACCTAGCCGAGAACCTCATCAGGGCCAAGCTCCGAAGCGGCCACCCTCCACGTGGAGCTTGGCACTAAGGTAAGCAGAAATCCAGCTTGATGCTGGCCCCCACCTTCCCTTGGTAGCCCCACCAAAACCGGGGCTCTGTCTCTGTTCTCCACCTTATCCTCGACATATCCCTTAACCTCATCGGAGCCAAGCTCCGAAGAGGCCACCCTCAACATGGGGCTCAGGCACTGAAGGGCAGCCCCGTCTCAGCCCCACCAATACCGGGGCTCTGTGTCTCTGCTCGCACCTAAGAGCGACCTATCCCTTACCCTCATCGGAGCCAAGCTCCGAAGAGGCCACCCTCAACATGGGGCTCAGGCACTGAAGGGCAGCCCCGTCTCAGCCCCACCAATACCGGGGCTCTGTGTCACTGCCCCAACCTAACAGCGACCTATCCCTTACACTCATCGGAGCCAAGCTCCGAAGAGGCCACCGTCAACATGGGGCTCAGGCACTGAAGGGCAGCCCCGTCTCAGCCCCACCAATACCTGGGCTCTGTGTCTCTGCTCGCACCTAACAGCGACCTATCCCTTACCCTCATCGGAGCCAAGCTCCGAAGCGGCCACTCCCCACGTGGGGCTTAGGTACTGAAGTAGCCTGGAATCAAGGTTGATGCTGGCCCTCACGATCTCTTTGCAGCCCCTTCTCAGCCCCACCAATACCGGGGCTCTGTATCTGTTCTCCCACTTAGCCTCGACAGATCCCTTACCCTCATCAGGGCAAAGCGCCGCAGCGGCCACACTCCACATGGGGCTTGGCACTGAGATAGCCAGGAATCAAGGGTGGTGCTGGCCCTCACCTTCCATTTGTAGTCCCTAGGCAAGCCCACCGACACCGGGGCTCTGTGCCTGTTCTCCCTCCTAACCTCAACCTAGCCGAGACCCTCATCAGGGCCAAGCGCCGAAGTGGCCACCGGCCACATGGAGCTAGGCACTGAAGTAGCCAGGAACCAAGGCTGATGCTGCCCCTCACGGTCCCTTGGCAGCCCCTTCTCAGCCCCACCAACACCGGGACTCTGTGCCTGTTCTCCCACCTAACCTCAACCCAGCCCTGACCCTCATCAGGGCAAAGCTTCGAAGCGGCCACACTCCACATGGGGCTTCGCATTGAGATAGCCAGGAATCAAGGCTGATGCCGGACCTCGCCTTCCATTTGCAGTCCCTAGGCAGCCCCACCAACACCGGGGCTCTGTGTCTGTTCCCCCAGTTATCCTCGACATATCCCTTCTCCTCATCAGGGCCAAGCTCCGAAGCGGCCACCCACCACATGGGGCTCTGGGGCAGACGTGGCCAGGAATGAAGGCTGATGCTGGCCCTCACGATCTCTTGTCAGCCCCTCCTCAGCCCCACCAACCCCTGCTCCCTTCTCTTTGGTCTCCCACCTAAACATCAACCTACATCTTACCTTCAGCAGAGCCAGGCTCTGAAACGTCTACCCACCAGATGGCGCTCCAACACAGAGGGAACCAAGATGACTGGCGTTCGTTGCACTCGCCTGCCCCGGCAGCCCTTTGAGGTCCCCACCACCACCGGGGCTAGGCGCTTGCCGTAGCACTCAACCGTCAACCTTGCCGCAGCCCAACTGCAAAGCAGACAAGCGCCCCGTCGAGCTCCCACACACGTTTTGCCAGGACTGAAATATGTTCGCAGTGCTCACCTTCCCTTTACAGCCCCTTCTCAGCTGCCCAGCACCCAGCCATCTCCAGCACCGCAAATGCGCAACATCCAGCACACCTAGCACCCCTTGGGATCTTTGGCAGTGCTTGGTGCTGGGCATGTGTCGGTGCTGGGTCGTGGGGGTACTGTGTGCTAGGCCCTGAGTGGAGTGGGTTCTGGACAGGTCTGGGTGCTGCGGTTGCTGGGTGTTGGGCATATCTGGGTGCTCGCCATGTCCCTGTGCTGGGCACTGGGAGGATTTGGTGCTGGGAATGGGCAGGCGATGATCGTGCCTGGGTGGTGGATGCGGGCTACAGGCAGTGCTGGGCACTGGCTGCGCTGGGTGCTGGTCATTGGGGGTACTGGGTTCTAGGCACTGGGCATGCGGGGTGCTGGACATCTCTGGGTGCTGAGCATGTCCAAGTGATGGGTCCGGGGCACTGGGACTGCTGGGCAGTGGGGGTGCTGGGGACTATGCATATCAGGGTGCTGGGCATGCCTGTGTACTGAGTGCTTGGCGCTGGGTTCTGGATGCTGGCTGGTGGGCATTGTCTGTGTGCTGGTTATTGGGCACTGGCGGTGGTAGGCATGGGAGTGCTTGTTGCTGGGCATTTTCTGATCCTGGCTGTTGGGGGCGCTGAGCACTGGGCATGTCTGGGTGATGGATGGAGGGAGTTTTGGGTGCTGGGCACTAGGGGTGCTGGCTTGTGGGTATGTCCGTGTGCTGGGTATGTCCATATGCCGGATGCTGTGCGCTGGGGATGCTGGGCACTGGGGTTAGCGGGTGCTGTGCACTGGGGTTGCTGGGTGCTGGGCAGCGCGACTGCTGGGGGCTGGGAGTGCTGGGTACTATGCATAAGCGGGTGCAGGGTATGTCTTGCTGCTGGATGGTGGGTTCTGGGGCTACTGGGAGCTGGGGGTATTGGGTGCTGGGCACTGGGGTTGCTGGGTGCTAAGTCCTGTGGGTGCTGGTTGCTGGGCCCTGGGAGTGCTGGGTACTATGGATAAGCGGGTGCAGGGTATGTCTCGCTGCTGGGTGCTGGGGGTATTGGGTGTTGGCCACTGGGGTGTTGGGTGCTGGGCATGTCCTCGTCCTTGGCATGACTGATGCTGGGCACTGGGGGTACTGGCTGCTGGGAGCTAGGGGTGCTGGCTTTGGGCATTTCAGTTGCTGGACATGACCAGGTGCTGGGCGTCTCCAGGTGCTGGGCATGTGCGGATGCTGTGTGCTCGGCACTTGGGGTTCTGGGTGGTCGGCGGTGAGGGTGCTGGACGCTGGGGATGCTGGCTGTTGCAGTGCTGGGTGCTGGGCCCTGGGGCTGCTGAGTGGTGGGCATGTCCAGGTGCTGTTTGTTGGCGGTTGGGGTGCTGGGTTGTGCGCCTGTCCAGGAGTTAGTGCTGGGCCCTGGGGATGCTGTGTATGTCCGAGTGCTGGGCATGTCCAGATGCTGGGTAAACGGGTTTTTGGGCTGTGGGGGTGTTGGGTATGCTGGTTTCTGGGCACTGGGGAGGTGCTGGCTGCGAGACCTGTATGGTGGTGGGTGTTTGGTGTACTGGGTGCAGGGCGCTGGGCGTGCTGGGTGCTGGGCATGTCCGGGTGCTACGTGCTGATCACTGGGGTTGTTGGGGGCTGGTTTGCTGTGTTCTGGTGTGTAGCGTGCTGGGGATGTTTGGGTGCTGGGCATGTCCAGGTGCTGGGTACTGGGCGCTGGGGGTGGTGGTCCCTGGGGGTGCTGTGGGCTGGGCATGTCCGGGGGGTGGGTTGGGCAGTGGGGTTGCTGGGTGCTGGGAATGTGCGGGTGCTGGGGGCTGGGCCCTGAGGTTGATGGGGGCTGGCACTCGGGTTGCTGGGTGCTGGCTGGTGCGGTTGCGGGGCCCTGGTGTTGCTGGGTACTATGCATAACTGAGTGCAGGGTATCTCTTGGTGCTGGAGGTACTGGGTGCTGGGCATATCCGGTGCTGGGCCTGTGCTCTGGAGTTGCTGGGTTCTGTGCTCTGGGGGTGCTTGTTTCTTGGCACGTGCGTGTGCTGTGTGCTCTTCCCTGGTTGTGCTGGGTATGTGTGGGTGTTGGGCAGTGTGGGTGCTGTGTGGTGGGCGCTGGGCATGTCTGGGTGCTGGGTGATGGGCACTGGAGGTTCTGGGTGATGGGGAGCAGGGAAGCTGCCTGCTAGGCATGTCTGAGTGCTGGGCATGTCCGGGTGCTGGGTACTGTGCGCTGGCAGTGGTGGGCGGTGGTGGTGCTGGGTGCTGGGCGTGTCCGGGTGCTAGGCAATGGCGGTGCTGGGTGCTTGGCGCTGGGGGTGATGGTCTTTGGGTGTGCTGGGTGCTGGGCATGTCCCTGTGCTGGGTGGTGGGGGTGCTGGGCATGTGCGGGTGTTGGTTGCCGGGCCCTGGGTGTACTGGGTGCTGGACGCTGGGGTGGTTGGTTTCTGGGCGCTGGGGCTGCTGGGTTCTGTGCCCCTGTGTTGCTGGGTGCTGAGCATGTCCGGGTGCTGGCCATGTCTAAGTGCAGCGTGCTGGGCACTGGGTGCTGGGGGGTGGGGGTGCTGGATGCTGAGTGTTGGGTATGCTGGTTTCCGGGCACTGGGCGGAAGTGTGTGAGACCTGTGGGTGTGTTGTATGGTGGGTGTTTGGGGTGCTGAGTGCTGCAGGTGCTGGGCATGTCCAGGTGCTATGTGCTGATCACTGGGGTTCTTGGGGGCTGGTTTGCTGTGTTCTGGTGTGTTGGGCGCTGGGCATGTTTGTCTGGGTGCTGGGCATGTCTGGGTGCTGGGTACTGGGAACTGGCAGTGCGGGGCGGTGCGGGTGCTGTGTGCTGGGCATGTCGGGGTGCTGGGTACTGGGCAGTGGGAGTGCTGGGTGCTAGGTACTGGGGGTGCTGGGCCCTGGCATTGCTCGGCAATATGCAAAACTGAGTGCAGGGTATGTCTTGGTGCTGGATGCTTGGTGCTGGAGGTACCGGGTGCTGGGCATATGCAGTGCTGGGTGTTGGGCATATCCGGTGCTGGGTGGCTGTGCTGGGGTTGCTGGGTGCTGTGCTGTGAGGGTGCTGGATTCCTGGCATGTGCGTGTACTGTGTGCTGTGCCCTGGTTGTGCTGGGTATGTGTGGGTGCTGGGTGTTGGGCACTGGGGGGGGGTGGTGCTAGGTGCTGGGCATGTCCAGGTGCTGAGCAATGGTGGTGCTGGGTGCTTGGCGCTGGGGGTGGTGGTACCTGGGGCTGCTGTGTGCTGGGCACGTCGGGGTGCTGGGTTTTGGGCGGTGGGGGTGCTGGGTGCTGGGCGTGTGCGTGTGTTGGTTGCTGGACCCTGGCGTGCTGGGCGCTGGGGCTATCGGTTACCGGGTGCTGGGGGTGCTGGGTTCAATGCAGCGTATGCAGGTCCTGGGCAGTGGGTGTGCTGGAAGCTGGGTGTTGGGTATGCTGGTTCCTGCCACTGCGGGTGCTGGGTGTGAGACTTGTGGGCGTGCTGGATGGTGGGTGTTTGGTGTGCACCCTCACTGCCCACCACCCAGAACCCCAAGTGCCGAGCACACAGCATCCGGACGTGCCCAGCACCTGCACACGCCCAGCACCCACAAGCCCCAACAACCAGCACTGGTCATGACCAGTACCTGGAAATGCCCACAGCCAGCACCCCTAGCTCCCCGCACCCAGCACTCCCAGGGCCCAGCACGAATTCCCGGACATGCGCACAACCCAGCACACCCACCGCCAACACACAGCATCGAGACATGCCCAGCAGCCCCAGTGCCCAGCATCCACCAGCAAGACATACCCTGCACCCAGTTATGCATGGTATCCAGCACTCCCAGGGCCCAGCAACCAGTAGCCCCAGTACCTCGGCTCGCTTCTGTAATTCTACACAATGAAGACTTGTGGCTTACAAGTTAGGGAACTAGCAGGTGTGGTGTTTGCAGGTGTGTAGAATTGTAGTCTAAATCGTGTCTCCTGGAAGCAGTGTTAGACTCTAGTGAAGAGTAACCTTGGAAACGAGAACCGTAAACAAAGGTAGTCCAGACGTGGCTCGGAGACAAACCTCGACCTTATAAGGAAAGAAAGGAACAGGTTCACAAAGAGTTCACGACCCCGCCGACCACCACAGACCACCCGAGACCCTCAAGGAGACCCTAAAGGTTTTAGTGCGCATGTGTCTAGGATGATGTAATATTATAATCGGTTCTCGGAAATTTAAGGAATATGTAAAAGAGAAACTGAAAATATGTATGAGAAGCATGGATACAAACAGAAAGGTGATTAGACCTGGTGTGCTTCATTTGTGGCAAGTCCACCGAGCACCCAGGCCTGAATAAAACAATCTCTCTCCTGAGCGTGTGGAATTGGTTCCTTGTGGAGGGATTTTTATTAAATAACGGTCATCCTATGAACATTCCAAGCACTGAGGATTTGTTAGTAATAGTAGAAGGCTGCTAAAGAGCAATTGTAGTTTTAGAGTCTCTGAAGTGATAGTAGAGTAGGAAAAACAGGCTGAGGAATGTAAATATCAGTAGATTATGTAACGGAATGCAGGCGCAGGAAGCGTTCGCGTGGACACCTGCTTTTGACCAATCTGTGTATGTTAAGATTCGTGTGCTTGCTGACTGTAAACCAATAGAGGATTCGGAGGTGCGCGTGTTACTGTGGCTAGCTTATAAAAGTAGCACAATATCTTGAAATAAAGGAGAATGACCATACCCACATTGGGACTCCTCATTACTCCGGGAACGCGCTCCTATTCCGACCCATGGTCACTCCAACAGTTCCTTCCACGCCGGGCACGAATCCGCTTTTCGGACAACACCTAGCCCCCAGCACCCGCACCAGCAGCACCAGCAAGCCCAGTGCCCAGCACACAGCAACCTCAGGGCCCAGCACCCAGCCGTGCCCGCCACCCGGACATGCCCAGCACCCAGCAACCCCAGTGCACAACACCCAGCACCCCCAGCGCCCAGAAACCAACACACGCACACACCCAGCACGCCCACCGCCCAAAACCCAGCAGCCCAACATGCCCAGCACACAGCACCACCACCGCCACCACCCCCACTGCCCAGTACCCAGCACCCACACATGCCCAGCACCCAGCCGTGCCCGCCACCCGGACATGCCCAGCACCCAGCAACCCCAGTGCACAACACCCAGCACCCCCAGCGCCCAGAAACCAACACACGCACACACCCAGCACGCCCACCGCCCAAAACCCAGCAGCCCAACATGCCCAGCACACAGCACCACCACCGCCACCACCCCCACTGCCCAGTACCCAGCACCCACACATGCCCAGCACCCAGACATGCCCAGCACACAGCACCACCACCGCCCACTGCCCAGTACCCAGCACCCACACATGCCCAGCACTCAGACATGCCCAGCAGGCAGCTTCTCTGCTGCCCACCGCCCAGCATCCCGACCGCCCAGCACCCAGACATGCCCAGGCCCCGCCACACAGCACTCACACTGCCCAACACCCAGCACTCACACATACCCGGCACAACCAGGGCCCAGCACACAGCACACGCACATGTCAGGAATCCAGCACCCTCACAGCACAGCACCCAGCAACCCCAGCACAGCCACCCAGCACCGCATATGCCCAGCACCTAGCACCGCATATGCCCAACACCCAGCACCCAGTACCTCCAGTACCCAGCATCCAGCACCAAGACATACCCTGCACTCAGTTATGTATAGTAGCCAGCAATACCAGGGCCCAGCACCCCAGTACCTAGAACCCAACACTGCCACTGCCCAACACCCACCACCCGGACATGCCCAGCACACAGCACCCCCACTGCCCCACACAGCCAGCGCCCAGTACCCAGCACCCAGAAATGCCCAGCACCCAAACATGCCCAGCACTCAACACACCACTGCCCAGATCCCAGCAAACCAGCCCCCAACATCGCCAGTGATCAGCACATAGCACCCGGACATGCCCAGCACCCAGCACCTGCAGCGCTCAGCATCCACCACCCCCAGTGCTCTGTACTCAGCACACCAAACACCTACCATCCAGCACCCCCACACGTCTCACACCCAGCACCCCCAGTGCTCTGTACTCAGCACACCAAACACCCACCATCCAGCTCCCCCACACATCTCACACCCAGCACCCCCAGTGCGCAGTACCCCGCACCCAGACATGCCCAGCACCCGGACATACACAGCACTCAGCACTGTCCTGCTTTCGGCTGGGACAGAGTTAACTTTCTTCCCAGTAGCTTGGGGGGTGTGCTGGCTTTTGGGTTTGGTGTGAGAGGAGCGTTGATGGCCCCTTAATGCTTTGGCTGTTACTGGGCGGTGCTTGCACCGGGAGACTTTTGTTCTCTCTTTTCGCCCTCCCACAGGAAGCTCGGGGGGGGGTGGGGGGTGGCGGGGGGGTGGGGAGCACAGCCGGGGTAGTTGACCTAGCTGGCCAATGGGGTATTCTATAGCATGTGACATCCTGCTCAGTATAAAAAATGGGAGGGGGCTGGGGAGGGAAACGACTCTCCCCCCCCCCCCCGCCCCAGTTCATGACACGCGGTCGGCAGCGGTGAGCAGTTGCATTCTGCATTGCCTGCTTTGTATCGTCTGTTGTTGTTGTTGTTCTCATTGTTATTATTACTGTTCTACTTCGTTTTATTTCAACCATTAAACTGCTTTTATCTCAACCCGGGAGTTTTCCTACTTGTGCCCTCCCGATTCTCTCCCCCATCCCACGGGGTGGGGGGGGGAGGAGAGCCCGCGGCTGCGTGGGGTTTATTTGCAGGCTGGGGTTAAACCACGACATGCACCCATCATACCCTCCACCCAGCACCCCCAGGGCCCAGCACTCATTCCCAGACATGCGCACAACCTAGCACACCCACCGCCAACACACAGCCCCTGGACATGCCCAGCACCCAGCAGCCCCACTGCCCAGCACCCCCAGCACCCAGCATCCCCAGCACCCAGCAGCAAGAGATACCCTGCACCCGCTTATGCATGGTACCCAGCACTCCCAGGGCCCAGCAACCAGCACCCCGAGTACTTAGCCTCCAGCACCCACACCAGCCAGCACCCAGCAAGGCCGGTACCCAGCAACCTCAGGGCCCAGAACCCAGCAGCCAGCCATTGCCCAGCACACAGACATGCCCAGCACCCAGCAACCCCAGTGCACACAACCCAGAAGCCCCAGCGCCCAGAAACCAACAGCCCCAGTGCCCAGCGCTCCCAGGGCTCAGAAACCAACATTCGCATGCACCCAACACTCCAACCACCCAGCACCCGGACATGCCCAGCATGCAGCACCACCAGGGACCACCACCCCCAGCACCACGCACCCAGCACTACCACTGCCCAGCACCTGGACATGCCCAGCACCCAGATGTGCCCAGCAGGCAGCTTCCCTGCTGCCCACCGCCCAGCATCGCGACCGCCCAGCACCCCGACCACCCAGCACCCACACTGCCCAACACCCAGCACCCACACATACCCAGCACAACCAGGGCCCAGCACACACACATGCCAGGTTAAACCATGACATGCACCCATCATACCCTCCACCCAGCACCCCCATTGCCCAGCACTCATTCCCAGACATGCGCACAACCTAGCACACCCACCGCCAACACACAGCCCCTGGACATGCCCAGCCGCCCCAGTGCCCAGCACCCAGTAGCCCCAGCACCAAGCAGCAAGAGATACCCTGCACCTGCTTATGCATAATACCCAGCACTCCCAGGGCCCAGCAACCAGCACTTAGGCCCCAGCACCCACACCAGCCAGCACCCAGCAAGGCCGGTGCCCAGCACCCAGCAACCTCAGGGCCCAGAACCCAGCAGCGAGCCATTGCTTAGCACCCAGACATGCCCAGCACCCAGCAACCCCAGTCCACAGAACCCAGCAGCCCCAGTGCCCAGAAACCAACCACCCCAGTGTCCAGCACCCAGTACACCCGGGGCCCAGCAACCAACACCCGCACATGCCCAGCACCCCCACCACCCAGCACACCCAAAGACTATCACGCCCAGCGCCAAGCACCCAGCACCGCCATTGCCTAGCACCGGGACATGCCCAGCACCCAGTACCACCACCACCAGTGCACAGTACCAAGCACCCGGATATGCCCAGCACTGAGACATTCCTACCAGGCAGCTTCCCTGCTCCCCATCGCCCAGGACCTCCAGTGCCCATCACCCAGCACCGGGACATGCCCAGCGCCCACCACACAGCACCCATACTGCCCAACACCCAGCACCCACACATACCCAGCACAACCAGGGCACAGCACACGCACATGCCAGGAATCCAGCACCCTCACAGCACAGCACCCAGCAAACCCAGAGCACACACCTAGCACCGGATATGGCCAGCATCAAGACATACCCTGCACTCAGTTATGCATAGTAACAAGCAATGCCAGGGCCCAGCATCCCCAGTACTTAGCACCCAGCACTCCCACCGCCCAATACCCACCACCCGGACGTACCCAGCACCCCCACTGCCCGTGCCCAGCACCCAGACGTGCCCAGCACCCAAACATGCCCAGCGCCCAACACACCAGAAAGCAGCAAACCAGCCCCCACCATCCCCAGTGATCTGCACATAGCACCCAGCACACGCTGCGCTCAGCACCCACCACCCCCAGTGCCCAGAAACCAGCATACCCAATGCCCAGCATCCAGTACCACCACCACCCCAACTGCCCAGTACCTGCACGCGGATATGCCCAGCACCCGAACATACACAGTACCCCTAGGACCCAGCACTCAGAACTCCAGCGCACTGCGCTGTCCTGCTTCTGGCTGGGACAGAGTTAACTTTCTTCCCAGTAGCTTGGGGGGGTGTGCTGGCTTTTGGGTTTGGTGTGAGAGGAACATTGATGGCCCCTTAATGCTTTGACTGTTGCTGGGCGGTGCTTGCACCGGGAGACTTTTGTTCTCTCTTTTCGGCCTCCCACAGGAAGCCCGGGGGGGGGGTGGGGGGGCGGGGGGATGGGGAGCATAGCCAGCGGAGTTGACCCAGCTGGCCAATGGGGTATTCTATAGCATGTGACATCCTGCTCGGTATAAAAAATGGGAGGGGGCGGGGGAGGGGGCTCTCCCCCTCCCCATTCACGACACACGGTCGACAGCGGTGAGCAGTTGCATTGTGCATTGCCTGCTTTGTATCGTCTGTTATTGTTGTTCTCGTTATTATTACTGTTCTACTTCGTTTTATTTCAATCATTAAACTGTTTTTATCTCAACCCGGGAGCTTTCCTATTTGTGCCCTCCCGATTCTCTCCCCAATCCCACGGGGTGGGGGGGGGAGGTGAGCCAGTGGCTGCGTGGGGTTTATTTGCTGGCTGGGGTTAAACCAACACATGCACCCATCATACCCTCCACCCAGCACTGGCAGGGCCCAGCACTCCCATGGCCCAGCACTGATTCCCACACATGCACACAACCCAGCACACGCACCGCCAATGCACAGCACCTCGACATGCCCAGCAGCCCTGGAGCCCAGCACACAGCACCCAGCAGCCCCAGCACTAGGACATGACAAGAAGCCAGTCCCCGCAGTGCCCAACAACCCACAACTGAGCAACGGAACATGCCTAGCACCAGGCACCACCAATGTGTGAACATCTTTCAGTCCTGCCTGTTAGTTTATGGGAGCCCGAAGAAGGGATCGACTGCTTTGCAGTTGGGCTGTGGTAAGGTTGCTGGTTGGGTGGTAGAGCGAGAGCAGCTCCCTCGGAAAGGCCTGCCACCAAAGGCAAGAGCCAGAAACAGCTTCAATCCTGGTTCTTTCTGTGTTGGAGCGCCCTCTGGTGGGAAGCCGTTTACGAAAAGGGCTCGAGAGATGGTAAGGCAAAGGTTGATATTTAGGTTTGAGAATAAGGGAGAGGGGTGTTGGGACCGGGAAGGATCCCGTGGTAGGTCCATGTGGAGGGTGGCGTTAACTAATGCAGAAGGATCTCGTTATCTACGCAGAACCTCAAACTATCCCTTATCCTCCTCAGAGGTAAGTTCGGAAACGGCCGCCCACCTCCTACGGCTCAGGCAAAGAAATAGCCAGGAATCAAGGACGATGCTAGCCCTCATGATCTCTTGGCAGCCACTTCTCAGCCCCATCAACACCGTGGCACTGTACCTCTGCTCGCACCTAACAACGACCTATCCCTTAACCTCATCAGGGCCAAGCTCCGAAGTGGCCACCCACCACATAGAGCTAGGCACTGAAGTAGCAAGGAACCAAGGCGGATGCTGGCCCTCACGGTCCCTTGGCAGCCCCTTCTCAGCCCCACCAACACCGGGGCTCTGTGCCTGTTCTCCCACCTAACCTCAACAGAGCCCTGACCCTCATCAGGGCCAAGCTCTGAAGCGGCCACCCTCCACGTGGAGCTTGGCACTAAGGTAAGCAGAAATCCAGCTTGATGCTAGCCCTCACCTTCCCTTGGTAGCCCCACCAAAACCGGGGCTCTGTCTCTGTTCTCCACCTTATCCTCGACATATCCCTTAACCTCATCGGAGCCAAGCTCCGAAGAGGCCACCCTCAACATGGGGCTCAGGCACTGAAGGGCAGCCCCACCAATAACGGGGCTCTGTGTCACTGCTCGCACCTAACAGCGACCTATCCCTTACACTCATCAGAGCCAAGCTCCGAAGCGGCCACTCCCCACGTGGGGCTTAGGTACTGAAGTAGCCTGGAATCAAGGTTGATGCTGGCCCTCACGATCTCTTTGCAGCCCCTTCTCAGCCCCACCAATACCGGGGCTCTGTATCTGTTCTCCCACTTAGCCTCGACAGATCCCTTACCCTCATCAGGGCAAAGCGCCGCAGCGGCCACACTCCACATGGGGCTTGGCACTGAGATAGCCAGGAACCAAGGGTGATGCTGGCCCCACCTTCCATTTGCAGTCCCTAGGCAAGCCCACCAACACCGGGGCTCTCTGCCTCTTCTCCCTCCTAACCTCAACCTAACCGAGACCCTTATCAGGGCCAAGCTCCGAAGTGGCCACCGGTCACATGGAGCTAGGCACTGAAGTAGCCAGGAACCAAGGCTGATGCTGGCCCTCACGGTCCCTTGGCAGCCCCTTCTCAGCCCCACCAACACCGGGGCTCTGTGCCTGTTCTCCCACCTAACCTCAACCGAGCCCTGACCCTCATCAGGGCCAAGCTCTGTAGCGGCCACCCTCCACGTGGGATACCTTGGCACTAAGGTATCCAGAAATCCAGCTTGATGCTAGCCCTCACCTTCCCTTGGTAGCCCCACCAAAACCGGGGCTCTGTCTCTGTTCTCTACCTTATCCTCGACATATCCCTTAACCTCATCGGAGCCAAGCTCCGAAGAGGCCACCCTCAACATGGGGCTCAGGCACTGAAGGGCAGCCCCGTCTCCGCCCCACCAATACCGGGGCTCTGTGTCTCTGCTCGCACCTAACAGCGACCTATCCCTTACACTCATCGGAGCCAAGCTCCGAAGCGACCACTCCCCACGTGGGGCTTAGGTACTGAAGTAGCCTGGAATCAAGGTTGATGCTGGCCCTCACGATCTCTTTGCAGCCCCTTCTCAGCCCCACCAATACCGGGGCTCTGTATCTGTTCTCCCACTTAGCCTCGACAGATCCCTTACCCTCATCAGGGCAAAGCGCCGCAGCGGCCACACTCCACATGGGGCTTGGCACTGAGATAGCCAGGAATCAAGGGTGGTGCTGGCCCTCACCTTCCATTTGTAGTCCCTAGGCAAGCCCACCAACACCGGGGCTCTGTGCCTGTTCTCCCTCCTAACCTCAACCTAGCCGAGAACCTCATCAGGGCCAAGCTCCGAAGCGGCCACCCTCCACGTGGAGCTTGGCACTAAGGTAAGCAGAAATCCAGCTTGATGCTGGCCCCCACCTTCCCTTGGTAGCCCCACCAAAACCGGGGCTCTGTCTCTGTTCTCCACCTTATCCTCAACATATCCCTTACCCTCATCGCAGCCAAGCTCCGAAGAGGCCACCCTCAACATGGGGCTCAGGCACTGAAGGGCAGCCCCGTCTCAGCCCCACCAATACCGGGGCTCTGTGTCACTGCCCCAACCTAACAGCGACCTATCCCTTACACTCATCGGAGCCAAGCTCCGAAGAGGCCAATTCCCACGTGGGGCTTAGGTACTGAAGTAGCCTGGAATCAAGGTTGATGCTGGCCCTCACGATCTCTTTGCAGCCCCTTCTCAGCCCCACCAATACCGGGGCTCTGTATCTGTTCTCCCACTTAGCCTCGACAGATCCCTTACCCTCATCAGGGCAAAGCGCCGCAGCGGCCACACTCCACATGGGGCTTGGCACTGAGATAGCCAGGAATCAAGGGTGGTGCTGGCCCTCACCTTCCATTTGTAGTCCCTAGGCAAGCCCACCAACACCGGGGCTCTGTGCCTGTTCTCCCTGCTAACCTCAACCTAGCTGAGAACCTCATCAGGGCCAAGCTCCGAAGCGGCCACCCTCCACGTGGAGCTTGGCACTAAGGTAAGCAGAAATCCAGCTTGATGCTGGCCCCCACCTTCCCTTGGTAGCCCCACCAAAACCGGGGCTCTGTCTCTGTTCTCCACCTTATCCTCAACATATCCCTTACCCTCATCGCAGCCAAGCTCCGAAGAGGCCACCCTCAACATGGGGCTCAGGCACTGAAGGGCAGCCCCGTCTCAGCCCCACCAATACCGGGGCTCTGTGTCACTGCCCCAACCTAACAGCGACCTATCCCTTACACTCATCGGAGCCAAGCTCCGAAGAGGCCACCCTCAACATGGGGCTCAGGCACTGAAGGGCAGCCCCGTCTCAGCCCCACCTATACCGGGGCTCTGTGTCACTGCCCCAACCTAACAGCGACCTATCCCTTACACTCATCGGAGCCAAGCTCCGAAGAGGCCACCCTCAACATGGGGCTCAGGCACTGAAGGGCAGCCCCGTCTCAGCCCCACCAATACCGGGGCTCTGTGTCACTGCTCGCACCTAACAGCGACCTATTCCTTACACTCATCGGAGCCAAGCTCCGAAGAGGGCAATTCCCACGTGGGGCTTAGGTACTGAAGTAGCCTGGAATCAAGGTTGATGCTGGCCGTCACGATCTCTTTGCAGCCCCTTCTCAGCCCCACCAATACCGGGGCTCTGTATCTGTTCTCCCACTTAGCCTCGACAGATCCCTTACCCTCATCAGGGCAAAGCGCCGCAGCGGCCACACTCCACATGGGGCTTGGCACTGAGATAGCCAGGAATCAAGGGTGGTGCTGGCCCTCACCTTCCATTTGCAGTCCCTAGGCAAGCCCACCAACACCGGGGCTCTGTGCCTGTTCTCCCTCCTAACCTCAACCTAGCCGAGACCCTCATCAGGGCCAAGCGCCGAAGTGGCCACCGGCCACATGGAGCTAGGCACTGAAGTAGCCAGGAACCAAGGCTGATGCTGGCCCTCACGGTCCCTTGGCAGCCCCTTCTCAGCCCCACCAACACCGGGGCTCTGTGCCTGTTCTCCCACCTAACCTCAACCGAGCCCTGACCCTCATCAGGGCCAAGCTCCGAAGCGGCCACCCTCCACGTGGAACTTGGCACTAAGGTAAGCAGAAATCCAGCTTGATGCTGGCCCTCACCTTCCCTTGGTAGCCCCACCAAAACCGGGGCTCTGTCTCTGTTCTCCACCTTATCATCAACATATCCCTTACCCTCATCGGAGCCAAGCTCCGAAGAGACCACCCTCAACATGGGGCTCAGGCACTGAAGGGCAGCCCCGTCTCAGCCCCACCAATACCGGGGCTCTGTGTCACTGCCCCAACCTAACAGCGACCTATCCCTTACACTCATCGGAGCCAAGCTCCGAAGAGGCCAATTCCCACGTGGGGCTTAGGTACTGAAGTAGCCTGGAATCAAGGTTGATGCTGGCCCTCACGATCTCTTTGCAGCCCCTTCTCAGCCCCACCAATACCGGGGCTCTGTATCTGTTCTCCCACTTAGCCTCGACAGATCCCTTACCCTCATCAGGGCAAAGCGCCGCAGCGGCCACACTCCACATGGGGCTTGGCACTGAGATAGCCAGGAATCAAGGGTGGTGCTGGCCCTCACCTTCCATTTGTAGTCCCTAGGCAAGCCCACCAACACCGGGGCTCTGTGCCTGTTCTCCCTGCTAACCTCAACCTAGCTGAGAACCTCATCAGGGCCAAGCTCCGAAGCGGCCACCCTCCACGTGGAGCTTGGCACTAAGGTAAGCAGAAATCCAGCTTGATGCTGGCCCCCACCTTCCCTTGGTAGCCCCACCAAAACCGGGGCTCTGTCTCTGTTCTCCACCTTATCCTCAACATATCCCTTACCCTCATCGCAGCCAAGCTCCGAAGAGGCCACCCTCAACATGGGGCTCAGGCACTGAAGGGCAGCCCCGTCTCAGCCCCACCAATACCGGGGCTCTGTGTCACTGCCCCAACCTAACAGCGACCTATCCCTTACACTCATCGGAGCCAAGCTCCGAAGAGGCCACCCTCAACATGGGGCTCAGGCACTGAAGGGCAGCCCCGTCTCAGCCCCACCTATACCGGGGCTCTGTGTCACTGCCCCAACCTAACAGCGACCTATCCCTTACACTCATCGGAGCCAAGCTCCGAAGAGGCCACCCTCAACATGGGGCTCAGGCACTGAAGGGCAGCCCCGTCTCAGCCCCACCAATACCGGGGCTCTGTGTCACTGCTCGCACCTAACAGCGACCTATTCCTTACACTCATCGGAGCCAAGCTCCGAAGAGGGCAATTCCCACGTGGGGCTTAGGTACTGAAGTAGCCTGGAATCAAGGTTGATGCTGGCCGTCACGATCTCTTTGCAGCCCCTTCTCAGCCCCACCAATACCGGGGCTCTGTATCTGTTCTCCCACTTAGCCTCGACAGATCCCTTACCCTCATCAGGGCAAAGCGCCGCAGCGGCCACACTCCACATGGGGCTTGGCACTGAGATAGCCAGGAATCAAGGGTGGTGCTGGCCCTCACCTTCCATTTGCAGTCCCTAGGCAAGCCCACCAACACCGGGGCTCTGTGCCTGTTCTCCCTCCTAACCTCAACCTAGCCGAGACCCTCATCAGGGCCAAGCGCCGAAGTGGCCACCGGCCACATGGAGCTAGGCACTGAAGTAGCCAGGAACCAAGGCTGATGCTGGCCCTCACGGTCCCTTGGCAGCCCCTTCTCAGCCCCACCAACACCGGGGCTCTGTGCCTGTTCTCCCACCTAACCTCAACCGAGCCCTGACCCTCATCAGGGCCAAGCTCCGAAGCGGCCACCCTCCACGTGGAACTTGGCACTAAGGTAAGCAGAAATCCAGCTTGATGCTGGCCCTCACCTTCCCTTGGTAGCCCCACCAAAACCGGGGCTCTGTCTCTGTTCTCCACCTTATCATCAACATATCCCTTACCCTCATCGGAGCCAAGCTCCGAAGAGACCACCCTCAACATGGGGCTCAGGCACTGAAGGGCAGCCCCGTCTCAGCCCCACCAATACCGGGGCTCTGTGTCACTGCCCCAACCTAACAGCGACCTATCCCTTACACTCATCGGAGCCAAGCTCCGAAGAGGCCAATTCCCACGTGGGGCTTAGGTACTGAAGTAGCCTGGAATCAAGGTTGATGCTGGCCGTCACGATCTCTTTGCAGCCCCTTCTCAGCCCCACCAATACCGGGGCTCTGTATCTGTTCTCCCACTTAGCCTCGACAGATCCCTTACCCTCATCAGGGCAAAGCGCCGCAGCGGCCACACTCCACATGGGGCTTGGCACTGAGATAGCCAGGAATCAAGGGTGGTGCTGGCCCTCACCTTCCATTTGTAGTCCCTAGGCAAGCCCACCAACACCGGGGCTCTGTGCCTGTTCTCCCTGCTAACCTCAACCTAGCTGAGAACCTCATCAGGGCCAAGCTCCGAAGCGGCCACCCTCCACGTGGAGCTTGGCACTAAGGTAAGCAGAAATCCAGCTTGATGCTGGCCCCCACCTTCCCTTGGTAGCCCCACCAAAACCGGGGCTCTGTCTCTGTTCTCCACCTTATCCTCAACATATCCCTTACCCTCATCGCAGCCAAGCTCCGAAGAGGCCACCCTCAACATGGGGCTCAGGCACTGAAGGGCAGCCCCGTCTCAGCCCCACCAATACCGGGGCTCTGTGTCACTGCCCCAACCTAACAGCGACCTATCCCTTACACTCATCGGAGCCAAGCTCCGAAGAGGCCACCCTCAACATGGGGCTCAGGCACTGAAGGGCAGCCCCGTCTCAGCCCCACCTATACCGGGGCTCTGTGTCACTGCCCCAACCTAACAGCGACCTATCCCTTACACTCATCGGAGCCAAGCTCCGAAGAGGCCACCCTCAACATGGGGCTCAGGCACTGAAGGGCAGCCCCGTCTCAGCCCCACCAATACCGGGGCTCTGTGTCACTGCTCGCACCTAACAGCGACCTATTCCTTACACTCATCGGAGCCAAGCTCCGAAGAGGGCAATTCCCACGTGGGGCTTAGGTACTGAAGTAGCCTGGAATCAAGGTTGATGCTGGCCGTCACGATCTCTTTGCAGCCCCTTCTCAGCCCCACCAATACCGGGGCTCTGTATCTGTTCTCCCACTTAGCCTCGACAGATCCCTTACCCTCATCAGGGCAAAGCGCCGCAGCGGCCACACTCCACATGGGGCTTGGCACTGAGATAGCCAGGAATCAAGGGTGGTGCTGGCCCTCACCTTCCATTTGCAGTCCCTAGGCAAGCCCACCAACACCGGGGCTCTGTGCCTGTTCTCCCTCCTAACCTCAACCTAGCCGAGACCCTCATCAGGGCCAAGCGCCGAAGTGGCCACCGGCCACATGGAGCTAGGCACTGAAGTAGCCAGGAACCAAGGCTGATGCTGGCCCTCACGGTCCCTTGGCAGCCCCTTCTCAGCCCCACCAACACCGGGGCTCTGTGCCTGTTCTCCCACCTAACCTCAACCGAGCCCTGACCCTCATCAGGGCCAAGCTCCGAAGCGGCCACCCTCCACGTGGAACTTGGCACTAAGGTAAGCAGAAATCCAGCTTGATGCTGGCCCTCACCTTCCCTTGGTAGCCCCACCAAAACCGGGGCTCTGTCTCTGTTCTCCACCTTATCATCAACATATCCCTTACCCTCATCGGAGCCAAGCTCCGAAGAGACCACCCTCAACATGGGGCTCAGGCACTGAAGGGCAGCCCCGTCTCAGCCCCACCAATACCGGGGCTCTGTGTCACTGCTCGCACCTAACAGCGACCTATCCCTTACAATCATCGAGCCAAGCTCCGAAGAGGCCACCCTCAACATGGGGCTCAGGCACTGAAGGGCAGCCCCGTCTCAGCCCCACCAATACCGGGGCTCTGTGTCACTGCTCGCACCTAACAGCGACCTATCCCTTACACTCATCGAGCCAAGCTCCGAAGAGGCCACCCTCAACATGGGGCTCAGGCACTGAAGGGCAGCCCCGTCTCAGCCCCACCAATACCGGGGCTCTGTGTCACTGCTCGCACCTAACAGCGACCTATCCCTTACACTCATCGGAGCCAAGCTCCGAAGCGGCCACTCCCCACGTGGGGCTTAGGTACTGAAGTAGCCTGGAATCAAGGTTGATGCTGGCCGTCACGATCTCTTTGTAGCCCCTTCTCAGCCCCACCAATACCAGGGCTCTGTGTCTCTGCTCGCACCTAAGAGCGACCTATCCCTTACCCTCATCGGAGCCAAGCTCCGAAGAGGCCACCCTCAACATGGGGCTCAGGCACTGAAGGGCAGCCCCGTCTCAGCCCCACCAATACCGGGGCTCTGTGTCACTGCTCGCACCTAACAAGCGACCTAACCCTTACACTCATCAGAGCCAAGCTCCGAAGCGACCACTCCCCACGTGGGGCTTAGGTACTGAAGTAGCCTGGAATCAAGGTTGATGCTGGCCCTCACGATCTCTTTGCAGCCCCTTCTCAGCCCCACCAATACCGGGGCTCTGTATCTGTTCTCCCACTTAGCCTCGACAGATCCCTTACCCTCATCAGGGCAAAGCGCCGCAGCGGCCACACTCCACATGGGGCTTGGCACTGAGATAGCCAGGAATCAAGGGTGGTGCTGGCCCTCACCTTCCATTTGTAGTCCCTAGGCAAGCCCACCAACACCGGGGCTCTCTGCCTGTTCTCCCTGCTAACCTCAACCTAGCCGAGACCCTCATCAGGGCCAAGCTCCGAAGTGGCCACCGGCCACATGGAGCTAGGCACTGAAGTAGCCAGGAACCAAGGCTGATGCTGCCCCTCACGGTCCCTTGGCAGCCCCTTCTCAGCCCCACCAACACCGGGGCTCTGTGCCTGTTCTCCCACCTAACCTCAACCCAGCCCTGACCCTCATCAGGGCAAAGTGCCGAAGCGGCCACACTCCACATGGGGCTTCGCATTGAGATAGCCAGGAATCAAGGCTGATGCCGGACCTCGCCTTCCATTTGCAGTCCCTAGGCAGCCCCACCAACAGCGGGGCTCTGTGTCTGTTCCCCCAGTTATCCTCGACATATCCCTTCTCCTCATCAGGGCCAAGCTCCGAAGCGGCCACCCACCACATGGGGCTCTGGGGCAGACGTGGCCAGGAATGAAGGCTGATGCTGGCCCTCGTGATCTCTTGTCAGCCCCTCCTCAGCCCCACCAACCCCTGCTCCCTTCTCTTTGGTCTCCCACCTAAACATCAACCTACATCTTACCTTCAGCAGAGCCAGGCTCTGAAACGTCTACCCACCAGATGGCGCTCCAACACAGAGGGAACCAAGATGACTGGCGTTCGTTGCACTCGCCTGCCCCGGCAGCCCTTTGAGGTCCCCACCACCACCGGGGCTAGGCGCTTGCCGTAGCACTCAACCGTCAACCTTGCCGCAGCCCAACTGCAAAGCAGACAAGCGCCCCGTCGAGCTCCCACACACGTTTTGCCAGGACTGAAATATGTTCGCAGTGCTCACCTTCCCTTTACAGCCCCTTCTCAGCTGCCCAGCACCCAGCCATCTCCAGCACCGCAAATGCGCAACATCCAGCACACCTAGCACCCCTTGGGATCTTTGGCAGTGCTTGGTGCTGGGCATGTGTCGGTGCTGGGTCGTGGGGGTACTGTGTGCTAGGCCCTGAGTGGAGTGGGTTCTGGACAGGTCTGGGTGCTGCGGTTGCTGGGTGTTGGGCATATCTGGGTGCTCGCCATGTCCCTGTGCTGGGCACTGGGAGGATTTGGTGCTGGGAACGGGCAGGCGATGATCGTGCCTGGGTGGTGGATGCGGGCTACAGGCAGTGCTGGGCACTGGCTGCGCTGGGTGCTGGTCATTGGGGGTACTGGGTTCTAGGCACTGGGCATGCGGGGTGCTGGACATCTCTGGGTGCTGAGCATGTCCAAGTGATGGGTCCGGGGCACTGGGACTGCTGGGCAGTGGGGGTGCTGGGGACTATGCATATCAGGGTGCTGGGCATGCCTGTGTACTGAGTGCTTGGCGCTGGGTTCTGGATGCTGGCTGGTGGGCATTGTCTGTGTGCTGGTTATTGGGCACTGGCGGTGGTAGGCATGGGAGTGCTTGTTGCTGGGCATTTTCTGATCCTGGCTGTTGGGGGCGCTGAGCACTGGGCATGTCTGGGTGATGGATGGAGGGAGTTTTGGGTGCTGGGCACTAGGGGTGCTGGCTAGTGGGTATGTCCGTGTGCTGGGTATGTCCATATGCCGGATGCTGTGCGCTGGGGATGCTGGGCACTGGGGTTAGCGGGTGCTGTGCACTGGGGTTGCTGGGTGCTGGGCAGCGCGACTGCTGGGGGCTGGGAGTGCTGGGTACTATGCATAAGCGGGTGCAGGGTATGTCTTGCTGCTGGATGGTGGGTTCTGGGGCTACTGGGAGCTGGGGGTATTGGGTGCTGGGCACTGGGGTTGCTGGGTGCTAAGTCCTGTGGGTGCTGGTTGCTGGGCCCTGGGAGTGCTGGGTACTATGGATAAGCGGGTGCAGGGTATGTCTCGCTGCTGGGTGCTGGGGGTATTGGGTGTTGGCCACTGGGGTGTTGGGTGCTGGGCATGTCCTCGTCCTTGGCATGACTGATGCTGGGCACTGGGGGTACTGGCTGCTGGGAGCTAGGGGTGCTGGCTTTGGGCATTTCAGTTGCTGGACATGACCAGGTGCTGGGCGTCTCCAGGTGCTGGGCATGTGCGGATGCTGTGTGCTCGGCACTTGGGGTTCTGGGTGGTCGGCGGTGAGGGTGCTGGACGCTGGGGATGCTGGCTGTTGCAGTGCTGGGTGCTGGGCCCTGGGGCTGCTGAGTGGTGGGCATGTCCAGGTGCTGTTTGTTGGCGGTTGGGGTGCTGGGTTGTGCGCCTGTCCAGGAGTTAGTGCTGGGCCCTGGGGGTGCTGTGTATGTCCGAGTGCTGGGCATGTCCAGATGCTGGGTAAACGGGTTTTTGGGCTGTGGGGGTGTTGGGTATGCTGGTTTCTGGGCACTGGGGAGGTGCTGGCTGCGAGACCTGTATGGTGGTGGGTGTTTGGTGTACTGGGTGCAGGGCGCTGGGAATGCTGGGTGCTGGGCATGTCCGGGTGCTACGTGCTGATCACTGGGGATGTTGGGGGCTGGTTTGCTGTGTTCTGGTGTGTAGCGTGCTGGGCATGTTTGGGTGCTGGGCATGTCCAGGTGCTGGGTACTGGGCGCTGGGGGTGGTGGTCCCTGGGGGTGCTGTGGGCTGGGCATGTCCGGGGGGTGGGTTGGGCAGTGGGGTTGCTGGGTGCTGGGAATGTGCGGGTGCTGGGGGCTGGGCCCTGAGGTTGATGGGGGCTGGCACTCGGGTTGCTGGGTGCTGGCTGGTGCGGTTGCGGGGCCCTGGTGTTGCTGGGTACTATGCATAACTGAGTGCAGGGTATCTCTTGGTGCTGGAGGTACTGGGTGCTGGGCATATCCGGTGCTGGGCCTGTGCTCTGGAGTTGCTGGGTTCTGTGCTCTGGGGGTGCTTGTTTCTTGGCACGTGCGTGTGCTGTGTGCTCTTCCCTGGTTGTGCTGGGTATGTGTGGGTGTTGGGCAGTGTGGGTGCTGTGTGGTGGGCGCTGGGCATGTCTGGGTGCTGGGTGATGGGCACTGGAGGTTCTGGGTGATGGGGAGCAGGGAAGCTGCCTGCTAGGCATGTCTGAGTGCTGGGCATGTCCGGGTGCTGGGTACTGTGCGCTGGCAGTGGTGGGCGGTGGTGGTGCTGGGTGCTGGGCGTGTCCGGGTGCTAGGCAATGGCGGTGCTGGGTGCTTGGCGCTGGGGGTGATGGTCTTTGGGTGTGCTGGGTGCTGGGCATGTCCCTGTGCTGGGTGGTGGGGGTGCTGGGCATGTGCGGGTGTTGGTTGCCGGGCCCTGGGTGTACTGGGTGCTGGACGCTGGGGTGGTTGGTTTCTGGGTGCTGGGGGTGCTGGGTTCTGTGCCCCTGTGTTGCTGGGTGCTGAGCATGTCCGGGTGCTGGCCATGTCTAAGTGCAGCGTGCTGGGCACTGGGTGCTGGGGGGTGGGGGTGCTGGATGCTGAGTGTTGGGTATGCTGGTTTCCGGGCACTGGGCGGAAGTGTGTGAGACCTGTGGGTGTGTTGTATGGTGGGTGTTTGGGGTGCTGAGTGCTGCAGGTGCTGGGCATGTCCAGGTGCTATGTGCTGATCACTGGGGTTCTTGGGGGCTGGTTTGCTGTGTTCTGGTGTGTTGGGCGCTGGGCATGTTTGTCTGGGTGCTGGGCATGTCTGGGTGCTGGGTACTGGGAACTGGCAGTGCGGGGCGGTGCGGGTGCTGTGTGCTGGGCATGTCGGGGTGCTGGGTACTGGGCAGTGGGAGTGCTGGGTGCTAGGTACTGGGGGTGCTGGGCCCTGGCATTGCTCGGCAATATGCAAAACTGAGTGCAGGGTATGTCTTGGTGCTGGATGCTTGGTGCTGGAGGTACCGGGTGCTGGGCATATGCAGTGCTGGGTGTTGGGCATATCCGGTGCTGGGTGGCTGTGCTGGGGTTGCTGGGTGCTGTGCTGTGAGGGTGCTGGATTCCTGGCATGTGCGTGTACTGTGTGCTGTGCCCTGGTTGTGCTGGGTATGTGTGGGTGCTGGGTGTTGGGCACTGGGGGGGGGTGGTGCTAGGTGCTGGGCATGTCCAGGTGCTGAGCAATGGTGGTGCTGGGTGCTTGGCGCTGGGGGTGGTGGTACCTGGGGCTGCTGTGTGCTGGGCACGTCGGGGTGCTGGGTTTTGGGCGGTGGGGGTGCTGGGTGCTGGGCGTGTGCGTGTGTTGGTTGCTGGACCCTGGCGTGCTGGGCGCTGGGGCTATCGGTTACCGGGTGCTGGGGGTGCTGGGTTCAATGCAGCGTATGCAGGTCCTGGGCAGTGGGTGTGCTGGAAGCTGGGTGTTGGGTATGCTGGTTCCTGCCACTGCGGGTGCTGGGTGTGAGACTTGTGGGCGTGCTGGATGGTGGGTGTTTGGTGTGCACCCTCACTGCCCACCACCCAGAACCCCAAGTGCCGAGCACACAGCATCCGGACGTGCCCAGCACCTGCACACGCCCAGCACCCACAAGACCCAACAACCAGCACTGGTCATGACCAGTACCTGGAAATGCCCACAGCCAGCACCCCTAGCTCCCCGCACCCAGCACTCCCAGGGCCCAGCACGAATTCCCGGACATGCGCACAACCCAGCACACCCACCGCCAACACACAGCATCGAGACATGCCCAGCAGCCCCAGTGCCCAGCATCCACCAGCAAGACATACCCTGCACCCAGTTATGCATGGTATCCAGCACTCCCAGGGCCCAGCAACCAGTAGCCCCAGTACCTCGGCTCGCTTCTGTAATTCTACACAATGAAGACTTGTGGCTTACAAGTTAGGGAACTAGCAGGTGTGGTGTTTGCAGGTGTGTAGAATTGTAGTCTAAATCGTGTCTCCTGGAAGCAGTGTTAGACTCTAGTGAAGAGTAACCTTGGAAACGAGAACCGTAAACAAACGGAGTCCAGACGTGGCTCGGAGACAAACCTCGACCTTATAAGGAAAGAAAGGAACAGGTTCACAAAGAGTTCACGACCCCGCCGACCACCACAGACCACCCGAGACCCTCAAGGAGACCCTAAAGGTTTTAGTGCGCATGTGTCTAGGATGATGTAATATTATAATCGGTTCTCGGAAATTTAAGGAATATGTAAAAGAGAAACTGAAAATATGTATGAGAAGCATGGATACAAACAGAAAGGTGATTAGACCTGGTGTGCTTCATTTGTGGCAAGTCCACCGAGCACCCAGGCCTGAATAAAACAATCTCTCTCCTGAGCGTGTGGAATTGGTTCCTTGTGGAGGGATTTTTATTAAATAACGGTCATCCTATGAACATTCCAAGCACTGAGGATTTGTTAGTAATAGTAGAAGGCTGCTAAAGAGCAATTGTAGTTTTAGAGTCTCTGAAGTGATAGTAGAGTAGGAAAAACAGGCTGAGGAATGTAAATATCAGTAGATTATGTAACGGAATGCAGGCGCAGGAAGCGTTCGCGTGGACACCTGCTTTTGACCAATCTGTGTATGTTAAGATTCGTGTGCTTGCTGACTGTAAACCAATAGAGGATTCGGAGGTGCGCGTGTTACTGTGGCTAGCTTATAAAAGTAGCACAATATCTTGAAATAAAGGAGAATGACCATACCCACATTGGGACTCCTCATTACTCCGGGAACGCGCTCCTATTCCGACCCATGGTCACTCCAACAGTTCCTTCCACGCCGGGCACGAATCCGCTTTTCGGACAACACCTAGCCCCCAGCACCCGCACCAGCAGCACCAGCAAGCCCAGTGCCCAGCACACAGCAACCTCAGGGCCCAGCACCCAGCCGTGCCCGCCACCCGGACATGCCCAGCACCCAGCAACCCCAGTGCACAACACCCAGCACCCCCAGCGCCCAGAAACCAACACACGCACACACCCAGCACGCCCACCGCCCAAAACCCAGCAGCCCAACATGCCCAGCACACAGCACCACCACCGCCACCACCCCCACTGCCCAGTACCCAGCACCCACACATGCCCAGCACCCAGACATGCCCAGCACACAGCACCACCACCGCCCACTGCCCAGTACCCAGCACCCACACATGCCCAGCACTCAGACATGCCCAGCAGGCAGCTTCTCTGCTGCCCACCGCCCAGCATCCCGACCGCCCAGCACCCAGACATGCCCAGGCCCCGCCACACAGCACTCACACTGCCCAACACCCAGCACTCACACATACCCGGCACAACCAGGGCCCAGCACACAGCACACGCACATGTCAGGAATCCAGCACCCTCACAGCACAGCACCCAGCAACCCCAGCACAGCCACCCAGCACCGCATATGCCCAGCACCTAGCACCGCATATGCCCAACACCCAGCACCCAGTACCTCCAGTACCCAGCATCCAGCACCAAGACATACCCTGCACTCAGTTATGTATAGTAGCCAGCAATACCAGGGCCCAGCACCCCAGTACCTAGAACCCAACACTGCCACTGCCCAACACCCACCACCCGGACATGCCCAGCACACAGCATCCCACTGCCCCACACAGCCAGCGCCCAGTACCCAGCACCCAGAAATGCCCAGCACCCAAACATGCCCAGCACTCAACACACCACTGCCCAGATCCCAGCAAACCAGCCCCCAACATCGCCAGTGATCAGCACATAGCACCCGGACATGCCCAGCACCCAGCACCTGCAGCGCTCAGCATCCACCACCCCCAGTGCTCTGTACTCAGCACACCAAACACCTACCATCCAGCACCCCCACACGTCTCACACCCAGCACCCCCAGTGCTCTGTACTCAGCACACCAAACACCCACCATCCAGCTCCCCCACACATCTCACACCCAGCACCCCCAGTGCGCAGTACCCCGCACCCAGACATGCCCAGCACCCGGACATACACAGCACTCAGCACTGTCCTGCTTCCGGCTGGGACAGAGTTAACTTTCTTCCCAGTAGCTTGGGGGGTGTGCTGGCCTTTTGGGTTTGGTGTGAGAGGAGCGTTGATGGCCCCTTAATGCTTTGGCTGTTGCTGGGCGGTGCTTGCACCGGGAGACTTTTGTTCTCTCTTTTCGCCCTCCCACAGGAAGCTCGGGGGGGGGTGGGGGGTGGCGGGGGGGGGGAGCACAGCCGGGGTAGTTGACCTAGCTGGCCAATGGGGTATTCTATAGCATGTGACATCCTGCTCAGTATAAAAAATGGGAGGGGGCGGGGGGGGGAAACGACACCCCCTCCCCCCGCCCCAGTTCATGACACGCGGTCGGCAGTGGTGAGCAGTTGCATTCTGCATTGCCTGCTTTGTATCGTCTGTTGTTGTTGTTGCTCTCATTGTTATTATTACTGTTCTACTTCGTTTTATTTCAGCCATTAAACTGTTTTTATCTCAACCCGGGAGTTTTCCTACTTGTGCCCTCCCGATTCTCTCCCCCATCCCACAGGGTGGGGGGGGGAGGAGAGCCAGCGGCTGCGTGGGGTTTATTTGCAGGCTGGGGTTAAACCACGACATGCACCCATCATACCCTCCACCCAGCACCCCCAGGGCCCAGCACTCATTCCCAGACATGCGCACAACCTAGCACACCCACCGCCAACACACAGCCCCTGGACATGCCCAGCACCCAGCAGCCCCACTGCCCAGCACCGCATTGCCCAGCATCCCCAGCGCCCAGCACCCTCACTGCCCACCACCCAGAACAACAAGTGCCGAGCACACAGCATCCGGACATGCCCAGCACCGGGGCACACCCAGCACCCACAAGACCCAGCACCCAGTCATGACCAGCAACTGGAAATGCCCACAGCCAGCACGTCTAGCTCCCAGCAGCCACCAACCCCAGTGCCTAGCACTCAGCACCCAGTCGTGCCAAGCACCCAACACCCCGGTGCTCAGCACCCTGCACCCGGTCGTGTCCAGGGCCCACCACACAGCACCCACACTGCCCAACACCCAGCACCCACACATACCCGGCACAACCAGGGCCCAGCACACAGCCCACGCACGTGCCAGGAATCCAGCATCCCCAGAGCACAGCACCCAGCAACCCCAGCACAGCCACCCAGCACCGCATATGCCCAGCATGAAGCACCGCATATGCCCACAACCCAGCACCCAGTAGCTCCAGCACCAGGCATCCAGCACCAAGACATACCCTGCACTCAGTTATGCAGAGTACCTAGCAATACCGGGCCCAGCACCCCAGTACCTAGCACCCAACACTCCCACTGCCCAACACCCACCACCCAGACATGCCCAGCACACAGCACCCCCACCACCCCACACCGCCAGCGCCCAGTATGCAGCACCCAGAAATGCCCAGCACCCAAACATGCCCAGCACTCAACACACCACTGCCCAGATCCCAGCAAACCAGCCCCCAACATCGCCAGTGATCAGCACATAGCACCCGGAATGCCCAGCACCCGCAGCGCTCAGCACCCAGCACCCCCAGGGCCCAGCAGCCAGCACCGCAGCAACCAGCATCCCCAGCGCCCAGCACCCGGTCATGCCAAGCACCTGGACATGCCCAGCACCAAGCACGCCTGTGCCCAGCACACAATATCCCCAGCACCCAGTAGCCCCAGCACCCAGCAGCAAGAGATACCCTGCACCCGCTTACGCATAGTACCCACAGCGCTCAGCAGCCACCATCCCCAGTGTTCTGTACTCAGCACACCAAACACCCACCATCCAGCACCCCCACACGTCTCACACCCAGCACCCCCAGTGCGCAGTACCCCGCACCCAGACATGCCCAGCACCCGGACATACACAGCACTCAGCACTGTCCTGCTTTCGGCTGGGACAGAGTTAACTTTCTTCCCAGTAGCTTGGGGGGTGTGCTGGCTTTTGGGTTTGGTGTGAGAGGAGCGTTGATGGCCCCTTAATGCTTTGGCTGTTACTGGGCGGTGCTTGCACCGGGAGACTTTTGTTCTCTCTTTTCGCCCTCCCACAGGAAGCTCGGGGGGGGGTGGGGGGGGGTGGGGGGTGGCGGGGGGGTGGGGAGCACAGCCGGGGTAGTTGACCTAGCTGGCCAATGGGGTATTCTATAGCATGTGACATCCTGCTCAGTATAAAAAATGGGAGGGGGCTGGGGAGGGAAACGACTCTCCCCCCCCCCCCGCCCCAGTTCATGACACGCGGTCGGCAGCGGTGAGCAGTTGCATTCTGCATTGCCTGCTTTGTATCGTCTGTTGTTGTTGTTGTTCTCATTGTTATTATTACTGTTCTACTTCGTTTTATTTCAACCATTAAACTGTTTTTATCTCAACCCGGGAGTTTTCCTACTTGTGCCCTCCCGATTCTCTCCCCCATCCCACGGGGTGGGGGGGGGAGGAGAGCCCGCGGCTGCGTGGGGTTTATTTGCAGGCTGGGGTTAAACCACGACATGCACCCATCATACCCTCCACCCAGCACCCCCAGGGCCCAGCACTCATTCCCAGACATGCGCACAACCTAGCACACCCACCGCCAACACACAGCCCCTGGACATGCCCAGCACCCAGCAGCCCCACTGCCCAGCACCCCCAGCACCCAGCATCCCCAGCACCCAGCAGCAAGAGATACCCTGCACCCGCTTATGCATGGTACCCAGCACTCCCAGGGCCCAGCAACCAGCACCCCGAGTACTTAGCCTCCAGCACCCACACCAGCCAGCACCCAGCAAGGCCGGTACCCAGCAACCTCAGGGCCCAGAACCCAGCAGCCAGCCATTGCCCAGCACACAGACATGCCCAGCACCCAGCAACCCCAGTGCACACAACCCAGAAGCCCCAGCGCCCAGAAACCAACAGCCCCAGTGCCCAGCGCTCCCAGGGCTCAGAAACCAACATTCGCATGCACCCAACACTCCAACCACCCAGCACCCGGACATGCCCAGCATGCAGCACCACCAGGGACCACCACCCCCAGCACCACGCACCCAGCACTACCACTGCCCAGCACCTGGACATGCCCAGCACCCAGATGTGCCCAGCAGGCAGCTTCCCTGCTGCCCACCGCCCAGCATCGCGACCGCCCAGCACCCCGACCACCCAGCACCCACACTGCCCAACACCCAGCACCCACACATACCCAGCACAACCAGGGCCCAGCACACACACATGCCAGGTTAAACCATGACATGCACCCATCATACCCTCCACCCAGCACCCCCATTGCCCAGCACTCATTCCCAGACATGCGCACAACCTAGCACACCCACCGCCAACACACAGCCCCTGGACATGCCCAGCCGCCCCAGTGCCCAGCACCCAGTAGCCCCAGCACCAAGCAGCAAGAGATACCCTGCACCTGCTTATGCATAATACCCAGCACTCCCAGGGCCCAGCAACCAGCACTTAGCCCCCAGCACCCACACCCCCCTATCCCCCAGCACCCAGCAAGGCCGGTGCCCAGCACCCAGCAACCTCAGGGCCCAGAACCCAGCAGCGAGCCATTGCTTAGCACCCAGACATGCCCAGCACCCAGCAACCCCAGTCCACAGAACCCAGCAGCCCCAGTGCCCAGAAACCAACCACCCCAGTGTCCAGCACCCAGTACACCCAGGGCCCAGCAACCAACACCCGCACATGCCCAGCACCCCCACCACCCAGCACACCCAAAGACTATCACGCCCAGCGCCAAGCACCCAGCACCGCCATTGCCTAGCACCGGGACATGCCCAGCACCCAGTACCACCACCACCAGTGCACAGTACCAAGCACCCGGATATGCCCAGCACTGAGACATTCCTACCAGGCAGCTTCCCTGCTCCCCATCGCCCAGGACCTCCAGTGCCCATCACCCAGCACCGGGACATGCCCAGCGCCCACCACACAGCACCCATACTGCCCAACACCCAGCACCCACACATACCCAGCACAACCAGGGCACAGCACACGCACATGCCAGGAATCCAGCACCCTCACAGCACAGCACCCAGCAAACCCAGAGCACACACCTAGCACCGGATATGGCCAGCACCAAGACATACCCTGCACTCAGTTATGCATAGTAACAAGCAATGCCAGGGCCCAGCATCCCCAGTACTTAGCACCCAGCACTCCCACCGCCCAATACCCACCACCCGGACGTACCCAGCACCCCCACTGCCCGTGCCCAGCACCCAGACGTGCCCAGCACCCAAACATGCCCAGCGCCCAACACACCAGAAAGCAGCAAACCAGCCCCCACCATCCCCAGTGATCTGCACATAGCACCCAGCACACGCTGCGCTCAGCACCCACCACCCCCAGTGCCCAGAAACCAGCATACCCAATGCCCAGCATCCAGTACCACCACCACCCCAACTGCCCAGTACCCGCACACGGATATGCCCAGCACCCGAACATACACAGTACCCCTAGGACCCAGCACTCAGAACTCCAGTGCACTGCACTGTCCTGCTTCTGGCTGGGACAAAGTTAACTTTCTTCCCAGTAGCTTGGGGGGGTGTGCTGGCTTTTGGGTTTGGTGTGAGAGGAGCATTGATGGCCCCTTAATGCTTTGGCTGTTGCTGGGCGGTGCTTGCACCGGGAGACTTTTGTTCTCTCTTTTCGGCCTCCCACAGGAAGCTCGGGGAGGGGGGTGGGGGGGCGGGGGGATGGGGAGCACAGCCAGCGGAGTTGACCCAGCTGGCCAATGGGGTATTCTATAGCATGTGACATCCTGCTCGGTATAAAAAATGGGAGGGGGCGGGGGAGGGGGCTCTCCCCCTCCCCGTTCACAACACACAGTCGACAGCGGTGAGCAGTTGCATTGTGCATTGCCCATGGCCCAGCACTGATTCCCACACATGCACACAACCCAGCACACGCACCGCCAATGCACAGCACCTCGACATGCCCAGCAGCCCTGGAGCCCAGCACACAGCACCCAGCAGCCCCAGCACTAGGACATGACAAGAAGCCAGTCCCCGCAGTGCCCAACAACCCACAACTGAGCAACGGAACATGCCTAGCACCAGGCACCACCAATGTGTGAACATCTTTCAGTCCTGCCTGTTAGTTTATGGGAGCCCGAAGAAGGGATCGACTGCTTTGCAGTTGGGCTGTGGTAAGGTTGCTGGTTGGGTGGTAGAGCGAGAGCAGCTCCCTCGGAAAGGGCTGCCACGAAAGGCAAGAGCCAGAAACAGCTTCAATCCTGGTTCTTTCTGTGTTGGAGCGCCCTCTGGTGGGAAGCCGTTTACGAAATGAGCTCGAGAGATGGTAAGGCAAAGGTTGATATTTAGGTTTGAGAATAAGGGAGAGGGGTGGTGGGACCGGGAAGGGTCCCGTGGTGGGTCCATGTGGTGGGTGGCGTTAACTAATGCAGAAGGATCTCGTTATCTACGCAGAACCTCAAACTATCCCTTATCCTCCTCAGAGGTAAGTTCCGAAACGGCCACCCACCTTCTACGGCTCAGGCACAGAAATAGCCAGGAATCAAGGATGATGCTGGCCCTCACGATCTCTTGGCAGCCACTTCTCAGCCCCATCAACACCACGGCACTGTACCTCTGCTCGCACCTAATAGCAACCTATCCCTTACCCTCATCAGGGCCAAGCTCCAAAGCGGCCACCCTCCACGTGGAGCTTGGCACTAAGGTAACCAGAAATGCATCTTGATGCTGGCCCCCACCTTCCCTTGGTATCCCCACCAAAACCGGGGCTCTGTCTCTGTTCTCCACCTTATCCTCGACATATCCCTTACCCTTATAGGAGCCAAGCTCCGAAGAGGCCACACTCAACATGGGGCTCAGGCACTGAGATAGCCAGGAACCAAGGCTGATGGTGGCCCTCACCTTCCATTTGTAATCCCTAGGCAGCCCCACCAACACCGTGGCTCTGTGCCTGTTCTCCCATCTAACCTCAACCTAGCCCTGACCCTCATCAGGGCCAAGATCCGAAGTGGCCACCCTCCACGTGGAGCTAGGAACAGAAGTAGCCAGGAACCAAGGCTGATGCTGCCCCTCACGGTCCCTTGGCAGCCCCTTCCCAGCCCCACCAACACCGGGGCTCTGTGCCTGTTCTCCCACCTAACCTCAACCGAGCCCTGACCCTCATCAAGGCCAAGCTCCGAAGCGGCCACCCTCCACGTGGAGCTTGGCACTAAGGTAAGCAGAAATCCAGCTTGATGCTAGCCCTCACCTTCCCTTGGTAGCCCCACCAAAACCGGGGCTCTGTCTCTGTTCTCCAACTTATGCTCGACATATCCCTTACCCTCATCGGAGCCAAGCTCCGAAGAGGCCACCCTCAACATGGGGCTAAGGCACTGAAGGGCAGTCCCGTCTCCGCCCCACCAATACCGGGGCTCTGTGTCTCTGCTCGCACCTAACAGCGACCTATCCCTTGCCCTCATCGAAGCCAAGCTCTGAAGAGACCACTCCCCACGTGGGGCTTAGGTACTGAAGTAGCCTGGAATCAAGGTTGATGCTGGCCCTCACGATATCTTTGCAGCCCCTTCTCAGCCCCACCAATACCGGGGCTCTGTGTCTCTGCTCGCACCTAACAGCGACCTATCCCTTACCCTCATCGGAGCCAAGCTCCGAAGCGGCCACTCCCCACGTGGGGCTTAGGTACTGAAGTAGCCTGGAATCAAGGTTGATGCTGGCCCTCACGATCTCTTTGCAGCCCCTTCTCAGCCCCACCAATACCGGGGCTCTGTATCTGTTCTCCCACTTAGCCTCGACAGATCCCTTACCCTCATCAGGGCAAAGCGCCGCAGCGGCCACACTCCACATGGGGCTTGGCACTGAGATAGCCAGGAATCAAGGGTGATGCTGGCCCCCACCTTCCATTTGCAGTCCCTAGGCAAGCCCACCAACACCGGGGCTCTGTGCCTGTTCTCCCTCCTAACCTCAACCTAGCCGAGACCCTCATCAGGGCCAAGCTCCGAAGCGGCCACCCTCCACGTGGAGCTTGGCACTAAGGTAACCAGAAATCCAGCTTGATGCTAGCCCTCACCTTCCCTTGGTAGCCCCACCAAAACGGGGGCTCTGTCTCTGTTCTCCATCTTATCCTCGACATATCCCTTACCCTCATCGGAGCCAAGCTCCGAAGAGGCCACCGTCTCCGCCCCACCAATACCAGGGCTCTGTGTCTCTGCTCGCACCTAACAGCGACATATCCCTTACCCTCATCGGAGCCAAGCTCCGAAGAGGCCACCATCAACATGGGGCTCAGGCACTGAAGGGCAGCCCCACCAATACCGGGGCTCTGTGTCACTGCTCGCACCTAACAGCGACCTATCCCTTACACTCATCGGAGCCAAGCTCCGAAGCGGCCACTCCCCACGTGGGGCTTAGGTACTGAAGTAGCCTGGAATCAAGGTTGATGCTGGCCGTCACGATCTCTTTGCAGCCCCTTCTCAGCCCCACCAACACCGGGGCTCTGTGCCTGTTCTCCCACCTAACCTCAACCGAGCCCTGACCCTCATCAGGGCCAAGCTCCGAAGCGGCCACCCTCCACGTGGAGCTTGGCACTAAGGTATCCAGAAATCCAGCTTGATGCTAGCCCTCACCTTCCCTTGGTAGCCCCACCAAAACGGGGGCTCTGTCTCTGTTCTCCATCTTATCCTCGACATATCCCTTACCCTCATCGGAGCCAAGCTCCGAAGAGGCCACCGTCAACATGGGGCTCAGGCACTGAAGGGCAGCCCCACCAATACCGGGGCTCTGTGTTTCTGCTCGCACCTAACAGCGACCTATCCCTTACACTCATCGGAGCCAAGCTCCGAAGAGGCCACTCCCCACGTGGGGCTTAGGTACTGAAGTAGCCTGGAATCAAGGTTGATGCTGGCCCTCACGATATCTTTGAAGCCCCTTCTCAGCCCCACCAATACCGGGCCTCTGTGTCACTGCTCGCACCTAACAGCGACCTATCCCTTACACTCATCAGAGCCAAGCTCCGAAGCGGCCACTCCCCACGTGGGGCTTAGGTACTGAAGTACCCTGGAATCAAGGTTGATGCTGGCCCTCACGATCTCTTTGCAGCCCCTTCTCAGCCCCACCAATACCGGGGCTCTGTATCTGTTCTCCCACTTAGCCTCGACAGATCCCTTACCCTCATCAGGGCAAAGCGCCGCAGCGGCCACACTCCACATGGGGCTTGGCACTGAGATAGCCAGGAATCAAGGGTGATGCTGGCCCCCACCTTCCATTTGCAGTCCCTAGTCAAGCCCACCAACACCGGGGCTCTGTGCCTGTTCTCCCTCCTAACCTCAACCTAGCCGAGACCCTTATCAGGGCCAAGCTCCGAAGTGGCCACCGGCCACATGGAGCTAGGCACTGAAGTAGCCAGGAACCAAGGCTGATGCTGCCCCTCACGGTCCCTTGGCAGCCCCTTCTCAGCCCCACCAACACCGGGGCTCTGTGCCTGTTCTCCCACCTAACCTCAACCGAGCCCTGACCCTCATCAGGGCCAAGCTCCGAAGCGGCCACCCTCCACGTGGAGCTTGGCACTAAGGTAAGCAGAAATCCAGCTTGATGCTGGCCCTCACCTTCCCTTGGTAGCCCCACCAAAACCGGGGCTCTGTCTCTGTTCTCCACCTTATCCTCGACATATCCCTTACCCTCATCGGAGCCAAGCTCTGAAGAGGCCACCGTCAACATGGGGCTCAGGCACTGAAGGGCAGCCCCACCAATACCGGGGCTCTGTGTCACTGCTCGCACCTAACAGCGACCTATCCCTTACACTCATCCGAGCCAAGCTCCGAAGCGGCCACACCCCACGTGGGGCTTAGGTACTGAAGTAGCCTGGAATCAAGGTTGATGCTGGCTCTCACGATCTCTTTGCAGCCCCTTCTCAGCCCCACCAACACCGGGGCTCTGTGCCTGTTCTCCCACCTAACCTCAACCGAGCCCTGTTCCTCATCAGGGCCAAGCTCCGAAACAGCCACCCTCCACGTGGAGCTTGGCACTAAGGTATCCAGAAATCCAGCTTGATGCTAGCCCTCACCTTCCCTTGGTAGCCCCACCAAAACGGGGGCTCTGTCTCTGTTCTCCATCTTATCCTCGACATATCCCTTACCCTCATCGGAGCCAAGCTCCGAAGAGGCCACCCTCAACATGGGGCTCAGGCACTGAAGGGCAGCCCCACCAATACCGGGGCTCTGTGTCTCTGCTCGCACCTAACAGCGACCTATCCCTTACACTCATCGGAGCCAAGCTCCGAAGAGGCCACTCCCCACGTGGGGCTTAGGTACTGAAGTAGCCTGGAATCAAGGTTGATGCTGGCCCTCACGATATCTTTGAAGCCCCTTCTCAGCCCCACCAATACCGGGCCTCTGTGTCACTGCTCGCACCTAACAGCGACCTATCCCTTACACTCATCAGAGCCAAGCTCCGAAGGCTCCACTCCCCACGTGGGGCTTAGGTACTGAAGTAGCCTGGAATCAAGGTTGATGCTGGCCCTCACGATCTCTTTGCAGCCCCTTCTCAGCCCCACCAATACCGGGGCTCTGTATCTGTTCTCCCACTTAGCCTCGACAGATCCCTTACCCTCATCAGGGCAAAGCGCCGCAGCGGCCACACTCCACATGGGGCTTGGCACTGAGATAGCCAGGAATCAAGGGTGATGCTGGCCCCCACCTTCCATTTGCAGTCCCTAGGCAAGCCCACCAACACCGGGGCTCTGTGCCTGTTCTCCCTCCTAACCTCAACCTAGCCGAGACCCTCATCAGGGCCAAGCTCCGAAGTGGCCACCGGCCACATGGAGCTAGGCACTGAAGTAGCCAGGAACCAAGGCTGATGCTGGCCCTCACGGTCCCTTGGCAGCCCCTTCTCAGCCCCACCAACACCGGGGCTCTGTGCCTGTTCTCCCACCTAACCTCAACCGAGCCCTGACCCTCATCAGGGCCAAGCTCCGAAGCGGCCACCCTCCACGTGGAGCTTGGCACTAAGGTAACCAGAAATCCAGCTTGATGCTGGCCCTCACCTTCCCTTGGTAGCCCCACCAATACCGGGGCTCTGTCTCTGTTCTCCACCTTATCCTCGACATATCCCTTACCCTCATCGCAGCCAAGCTCCGAAGAGGCCACCGTCTCCGCCCCACCAATACCAGGGCTCTGTGTCTCTGCTCGCACCTAACAGCGACATATCCCTTACCCTCATCGGAGCCAAGCTCCGAAGAGGCCACCCTCAACATGGGGCTCAGGCACTGAAGGGCAGCCCCACCAATACCGGGGCTCTGTGTCACTGCTCGCACCTAACAGCGACCTATCCCTTACACTCATCCGAGCCAAGCTCCGAAGCGGCCACTCCCCACGTGGGGCTTAGGTACTGAAGTAGCCTGGAATCAAGGTTGATGCTGGCCCTCACGATCTCTTTGCAGCCCCTTCTCAGCCCCACCAACACCGGGGCTCTGTGCCTGTTCTCCCACCTAACCTCAACCGAGCCCTGACCCTCATCAGGGCCAAGCTCCGAAGCGGCCACCCTCCACGTGGAGCTTGGCACTAAGGTATCCAGAAATCCAGCTTGATGCTAGCCCTCACCTTCCCTTGGTAGCCCCACCAAAACGGGGGCTCTGTCTCTGTTCTCCACCTTATCCTCGACATATCCCTTAACCTCATCGGAGCCAAGCTCCGAAGAGGCCACCCTCAACATGGGGCTCAGGCACTGAAGGGCAGCCCCGTCTCAGCCCCACCAATACCGGGGCTCTGTGTCTCTGCTCGCACCTAACAGCGACCTATCCCTTACACTCATCGGAGCCAAGCTCCGAAGCCTCCACTCCCCACGTGGGGCTTAGGTACTGAAGTAGCCTGGAATCAAGGTTGATGCTGGCCCTCACGATCTCTTTGCAGCCCCTTCTCAGCCCCACCAATACCGGGGCTCTGTGTCACTGCTCGCACCTAACAGCGACCTATCCCTTACACTCATCAGAGCCAAGCTCCGAAGCGGCCACTCCCCACGTGGGGCTTAGGTACTGAAGTAGCCTGGAATCAAGGTTGATGCTGGCCCTCACGATCTCTTTGCAGCCCCTTCTCAGCCCCACCAATACCGGGGCTCTGTATCTGTTCTCCCACTTAGCCTCGACAGATCCCTTACCCTCATCAGGGCAAAGCGCCGCAGCGGCCACACTCCACATGGGGCTTGGCACTGAGATAGCCAGGAATCAAGGGTGATGCTGGCCCCCACCTTCCATTTGCAGTCCCTAGGCAAGCCCACCAACACCGGGGCTCTGTGCCTGTTCTCCCTCCTAACCTCAACCTAGCCGAGACCCTCATCAGGGCCAAGCGCCGAAGTGGCCACCGGCCACATGGAGCTAGGCACTGAAGTAGCCAGGAACCAAGGCTGATGCTGCCCCTCACGGTCCCTTGGCAGCCCCTTCTCAGCCCCACCAACACCGGGGCTCTGTGCCTGTTCTCCCACCTAACCTCAACCCAGCCCTGACCCTCATCAGGGCAAAGTGCCGAAGCGGCCACACTCCACATGGGGCTTCGCATTGAGATAGCCAGGAATCAAGGCTGATGCCGGACCTCGCCTTCCGTTTGCAGTCCCTAGGCAGCCCCACCAACAGCGGGGCTCTGTGTCTGTTCCCCCAGTTATCCTCGACATATCCCTTCTCCTCATCAGGGCCAAGCTCCGAAGCGGCCACCCACCACATGGGGCTCTGGGGCAGACGTGGCCAGGAATGAAGGCTGATGCTGGCCCTCACGATCTCTTGTCAGCCCCTCCTCAGCCCCACCAACCCCTGCTCCCTTCTCTTTGGTCTCCCACCTAAACATCAACCTACATCTTACCTTCAGCAGAGCCAGGCTCTGAAACGTCTACCCACCAGATGGCGCTCCAACACAGAGGGAACCAAGATGACTGGCGTTCGTTGCACTCGCCTGCCCCGGCAGCCCTTTGAGGTCCCCACCACCACCGGGGCTAGGCGCTTGCCATAGCACTCAACCGTCAACCTTGCCGCAGCCCAACTGCAAAGCAGACAAGCGCCCCGTCGAGCTCCCACACACGTTTTGCCAGGACTGAAATATGTTCGCAGTGCTCACCTTCCCTTTACAGCCCCTTCTCAGCTGCCCAGCACCCAGCCATCTCCAGCACCGCAAATGCGCAACATCCAGCACACCTAGCACCCCTTGGGATCTTTGGCAGTGCTTGGTGCTGGGCATGTGTCGGTGCTGGGTCGTGGGGGTACTGTGTGCTAGGCCCTGAGTGGAGTGGGTTCTGGACAGGTCTGGGTGCTGCGGTTGCTGGGTGTTGGGCATATCTGGGTGCTCGCCATGTCCCTGTGCTGGGCACTGGGAGGATTTGGTGCTGGGAATGGGCAGGCGATGATCGTGCCTGGGTGGTGGATGCTGGCTACAGGCAGTGCTGGGCACTGGCTGCGCTGGGTGCTGGTCATTGGGGGTACTGGGTTCTAGGCACTGGGCATGCGGGGTGCTGGACATCTCTGGGTGCTGAGCATGTCCAAGTGATGGGTCCGGGGCACTGGGACTGCTGGGCAGTGGGGGTGCTGGGGACTATGCATATCAGGGTGCTGGGCATGCCTGTGTACTGAGTGCTTGGCGCTGGGTTCTGGATGCTGGCTGGTGGGCATTGTCTGTGTGCTGGTTATTGGGCACTGGCGGTGGTAGGCATGGGAGTGCTTGTTGCTGGGCATTTTCTGATCCTGGCTGTTGGGGGCGCTGAGCACTGGGCATGTCTGGGTGATGGATGGAGGGAGTTTTGGGTGCTGGGCACTAGGGGTGCTGGCTAGTGGGTATGTCCGTGTGCTGGGTATGTCCATATGCCGGATGCTGTGCGCTGGGGATGCTGGGCACTGGGGTTAGCGGGTGCTGTGCACTGGGGTTGCTGGGTGCTGGGCAGCGCGACTGCTGGGGGCTGGGAGTGCTGGGTACTATGCATAAGCGGGTGCAGGGTATGTCTCGCTGCTGGGTGCTGGGGGTATTGGGTGTTGGCCACTGAGGTGTTGGGTGCTGGGCATGTCCTCGTCCTTGGCATGACTGATGCTGGGCACTGGGGGTACTGGCTGCTGGGAGCTAGGGGTGCTGGCTTTGGGCATTTCAGTTGCTGGACATGACCAGGTGCTGGGCGTCTCGAGGTGCTGGGCATGTGCGGATGCTGTGTGCTCGGCACTTGGGGTTCTGGGTGGTCGGCGGTGAGGGTGCTGGACGCTGGGGATGCTGGCTGTTGCAGTGCTGGGTGCTGGGCACTGGGGCTGCTGAGTGGTGGGCATGTCCAGGTGCTGTTTTTTGGCGGTTGGGGTGCTGGGTTGTGCGCCTGTCCAGGAGTTAGTGCTGGGCCCTGGGGGTGCTGTGTATGTCCGAGTGCTGGGCATGTCCGGATGCTGGGTAAACGGGTTCTTGGGCTGTGGGGGTGTTGGGTATGCTGGTTTCTGGGCACTGGGGAGGTGCTGGCTGCGAGACCTGTATGGTGGTGGGTGTTTGGTGTACTGGGTGCAGGGCGCTGGGCGTGCTGGGTGCTGGGCATGTCCGGGTGCTACGTGCTGATCACTGGGGATGTTGGGGGCTGGTTTGCTGTGTTCTGGTGTGTAGCGTGCTGGGCATGTTTGGGTTGTGGGCATGTCCAGGTGCTGGGTACTGGGCGCTGGGGGTGGTGGTCCCTGGGGGTGCTGTGGGCTGGGCATGTCCGGGGGGTGGGTTGGGCAGTGGGGTTGCTGGGTGCTGGGAATGTGCGGGTGCTGGGGGCTGGGCCCTGAGGTTGATGGGGGCTGGCACTCGGGTTGCTGGGTGCTGGCTGGTGCGGTTGCGGGGCCCTGGTGTTGCTGGGTACTATGCATAACTGAGTGCAGGGTATCTCTTGGTGCTGGAGGTACTGGGTGCTGGGCATATCCGGTGCTGGGCCTGTGCTCTGGAGTTGCTGGGTTCTGTGCTCTGGGGGTGCTTGTTTCTTGGCACGTGCGTGTGCTGTGTGCTCTTCCCTGGTTGTGCTGGGTATGTGTGGGTGTTGGGCAGTGTGGGTGCTGTGTGGTGGGCGCTGGGCATGTCTGGGTGCTGGGTGATGGGCACTGGAGGTTCTGGGCGATGGGGAGCAGGGAAGCTGCCTGCTAGGCATGTCTGAGTGCTGGGCATGTCCGGGTGCTGGGTACTGTGTGCTGGCAGTGGTGGGCGGTGGTGGTGCTGAGTGCTGGGCGTGTCCGGGTGCTAGGCAATGGTGGTGCTGGGTGCTTGGCGCTGGGGGTGATGGTCTTTGGGTGTGCTGGGTGCTGGGCATGTCCCTGTGCTGGGTGGTGGGGGTGCTGGGCATGTGCGGGTGTTGGTTGCCGGGCCCTGGGTGTACTGGGTGCTGGACGCTGGGGTGGTTGGTTTCTGGGCGCTGGGGCTGCTGGGTTCTGTGCCCCTGTGTTGCTGGGTGCTGAGCATGTCCGGGTGCTGGCCATGTCTAAGTGCAGCGTGCTGGGCACTGGGTGCTGGGGGGTGGGGGTGCTGGATGCTGAGTGTTGGGTATGCTGGTTTCCGGGCACTGGGCGGAAGTGTGTGAGACCTGTGGGTGTGTTGTATGGTGGGTGTTTGGGGTGCTGAGTGCTGCAGGTGCTGGGCATGTCCAGGTGCTATGTGCTGATCACTGGGGTTCTTGGGGGCTGGTTTGCTGTGTTCTGGTGTGTTGGGCGCTGGGCATGTTTGTCTGGGTGCTGGGCATGTCTGGGTGCTGGGTACTGGGAACTGGCAGTGCGGGGCGGTGCGGGTGCTGTGTGCTGGGCATGTCGGGGTGCTGGGTACTGGGCAGTGGGAGTGCTGGGTGCTAGGTACTGGGGGTGCTGGGCCCTGGCATTGCTCGGCAATATGCAAAACTGAGTGCAGGGTATGTCTTGGTGCTGGATGCTTGGTGCTGGAGGTACCGGGTGCTGGGCATATGCAGTGCTGGGTGTTGGGCATATCCGGTGCTGGGTGGCTGTGCTGGGGTTGCTGGGTGCTGTGCTGTGAGGGTGCTGGATTCCTGGCATGTGCGTGTACTGTGTGCTGGGCCCTGGTTGTGCTGGGTATGTGTGGGTGCTGGGTGTTGGGCACTGGGGGGGGGTGGTGCTAGGTGCTGGGCATGTCCAGGTGCTGAGCAATGGTGGTGCTGGGTGCTTGGCGCTGGGGATGGTGGTACCTGGGGCTGCTGTGTGCTGGGCACGTCGGGGTGCTGGGTTTTGGGCGGTGGGGGTGCTGGGTGCTGGGCGTGTGCGTGTGTTGGTTGCTGGACCCTGGCGTGCTGGGCGCTGGGGCTATCGGTTACCGGGTGCTGGGGGTGCTGGGTTCAATGCAGCGTATGCAGGTCCTGGGCAGTGGGTGTGCTGGAAGCTGGGTGTTGGGTATGCTGGTTCCTGCCACTGCGGGTGCTGGGTGTGAGACTTGTGGGCGTGCTGGATGGTGGGTGTTTGGTGTGCACCCTCACTGCCCACCACCCAGAACCCCAAGTGCCGAGCACACAGCATCCGGACGTGCCCAGCACCTGCACACGCCCAGCACCCACAAGACCCAACAACCAGCACTGGTCATGACCAGTACCTGGAAATGCCCACAGCCAGCACCCCTAGCTCCCCGCACCCAGCACTCCCAGGGCCCAGCACGAATTCCCGGACATGCGCACAACCCAGCACACCCACCGCCAACACACAGCATCGAGACATGCCCAGCAGCCCCAGTGCCCAGCATCCACCAGCAAGACATACCCTGCACCCAATTATGCATGGTATCCAGCACTCCCAGGGCCCAGCAACCAGTAGCCCCAGTACCTCGGCTCGCTTCTGTAATTCTACACAATGAAGACTTGTGGCTTACAAGTTAGGGAACTAGCAGGTGTGGTGTTTGCAGGTGTGTAGAATTGTAGTCTAAATCGTGTCTCCTGGAAGCAGTGTTAGACTCTAGTGAAGAGTAACCTTGGAAACGAGAACCGTAAACAAAGGTAGTCCAGACGTGGCTCGGAGACAAACCTCGACCTTATAAGGAAAGAAAGGAACAGGTTCACAAAGAGTTCACGACCCCGCCGACCACCACAGACCACCCGAGACCCTCAAGGAGACCCTAAAGGTTTTAGTGCGCATGTGTCTAGGATGATATAATATTATAATCGGTTCTCGGAAATTTAAGGAATATGTAAAAGAGAAACTGAAAATATGTATGAGAAGCATGGATACAAACAGAAAGGTGATTAGACCTGGTGTGCTTCATTTGTGGCAAGTCCACCGAGCACCCAGGCCTGAATAAAACAATCTCTCTCCTGAGCGTGTGGAATTGGTTCCTTGTGGAGGGATTTTTATTAAATAACGGTCATCCTATGAACATTCCAAGCACTGAGGATTTGTTAGTAATAGTAGAAGGCTGCTAAAGAGCAATTGTAGTTTTAGAGTCTCTGAAGTGATAGTAGAGTAGGAAAAACAGGCTGAGGAATGTAAATATCAGTAGATTATGTAACGGAATGCAGGCGCAGGAAGCGTTCGCGTGGACACCTGCTTTTGACCAATCTGTGTATGTTAAGATTCGTGTGCTTGCTGACTGTAAACCAATAGAGGATTCGGAGGTGCGCGTGTTACTGTGGCTAGCTTATAAAAGTAGCACAATATCTTGAAATAAAGGAGAATGACCATACCCACATTGGGACTCCTCATTACTCCGGGAACGCGCTCCTATTCCGACCCATGGTCACTCCAACAGTTCCTTCCACGCCGGGCACGAATCCGCTTTTCGGACAACACCTAGCCCCCAGCACCCGCACCAGCAGCACCAGCAAGCCCAGTGCCCAGCACACAGCAACCTCAGGGCCCAGCACCCAGCCGTGCCCGCCACCCGGACATGCCCAGCACCCAGCAACCCCAGTGCACAACACCCAGCACCCCCAGCGCCCAGAAACCAACACACGCACACACCCAGCACGCCCACCGCCCAAAACCCAGCAGCCCAACATGCCCAGCACACAGCACCACCACCGCCACCACCCCCACTGCCCAGTACCCAGCACCCACACATGCCCAGCACCCAGACATGCCCAGCACACAGCACCACCACCGCCCACTGCCCAGTACCCAGCACCCACACATGCCCAGCACTCAGACATGCCCAGCAGGCAGCTTCTCTGCTGCCCACCGCCCAGCATCCCGACCGCCCAGCACCCAGACATGCCCAGGCCCCGCCACACAGCACTCACACTGCCCAACACCCAGCACTCACACATACCCGGCACAACCAGGGCCCAGCACACAGCACACGCACATGTCAGGAATCCAGCACCCTCACAGCACAGCACCCAGCAACCCCAGCACAGCCACCCAGCACCGCATATGCCCAGCACCTAGCACCGCATATGCCCAACACCCAGCACCCAGTACCTCCAGTACCCAGCATCCAGCACCAAGACATACCCTGCACTCAGTTATGTATAGTAGCCAGCAATACCAGGGCCCAGCACCCCAGTACCTAGAACCCAACACTCCCACTGCCCAACACCCACCACCCGGACGTGCCCAGCACACAGCACCCCCACTGCCCCACACAGCCAGCGCCCAGTACCCAGCACCCAGAAATGCCCAGCACCCAAACATGCCCAGCACTCAACACACCACTGCCCAGATCCCAGCAAACCAGCCCCCAACATCTCCAGTGATCAGCACATAGCACCCGGACATGCCCAGCACCCAGCACCTGCAGCGCTCAGCATCCACCACCCCCAGTGCTCTGTACTCAGCACACCAAACACCCACCATCCAGCTCCCCCACCACCCAGCACCCCCAGTGCGCAGTACCCCGCACCCAGACATGCCCAGCACGCGGACATACACAGCACTCAGCACTGTCCTGCTTCCGGCTGGGACAGAGTTAACTTTCTTCCCAGTAGCTTGGGGGGGGTGCTGGCTTTTGGGTTTGGTGTGAGAGGAGCGTTGATGGCCCCTTAATGCTTTGGCTGTTGCTGGGCGGTGCTTGCACCGGGAGACTTTTGTTCTCTCTTTTCGGCCTCCCACAGGAAGGTCGGGGGGGGGTGGGGGGTGGCGGGGGGGTGGGGAGCACAGCCGGGGTAGTTGACCTAGCTGGCCAATGGGGTATTCTATAGCATGTGACATCCTGCTCAGTATAAAAAATGGGAGGGGGCGGGGGAGGGAAACGACTCTCCCCCCCCCCCCGCCCCAGTTCATGACACGCGGTCGGCAGTGGTGAGCAGTTGCATTCTGCATTGCCTGCTTTGTATCGTCTGTTGTTGTTGCTCTCATTGTTATTATTACTGTTCTACTTCGTTTTATTTCAACCATTAAACTGTTTTTATCTCAACCCGGGAGTTTTCCTACTTGTGCCCTCCCGATTCTCTCCCCCATCCCACGGGGTGGGGGGGGGAGAAGAGCCCGCGGCTGCGTGGGGTTTATTTGCAGGCTGGGGTTAAACCACGACATGCACCCATCATACCCTCCACCCAGCACCCCCAGGGCCGAGCACTCATTCCCAGACATGCGCACAACCTAGCACACCCACCGCCAACACACAGCCCCTGGACATGCCCAGCACCCAGCAGCCCCAGTGCCCAGCACCCCCAGCACCCAGCATCCCCAGCACCCAGCAGCAAGAGATACCCTGCCCCCGCTTATGCATGGTACCCAGCACTCCCAGGGCCCAGCAACCAGCACCCCGAGTACTTAGCCTCCAGCACCCACACCAGCCAGCACCCAGCAAGGCCGGTACCCAGCAACCTCAGGGCCCAGAACCCAGCAGCCAGCCATTGCCCAGCATACAGACATGCCCAGCACCCAGCAACCCCAGTGCACACAACCCAGAAGCCCCAGCGCCCAGAAACCAACAGCCCCAGTGCCCAGCACTCCCAGGGCTCAGAAACCAACATTCGCATGCACCCAACACTCCAACCACCCAGCACCCGGACATGCCCAGCATGCAGCACCACCAGGGACCACCACCCCCAGCACCACGCACCCAGCACTACCACTGCCCAGCACCTGGACATGCCCAGCACCCAGATGTGCCCAGCAGGCAGCTTCCCTGCTGCCCACCGCCCAGCATCGCGACCGCCCAGCACCCCGACCACCCAGCACCCACACTGCCCAACACCCAGCACCCACACATACCCAGCACAACCAGGGCCCAGCACACACACATGCCAGGTTAAACCATGACATGCACCCATCATACCCTCCACCCAGCACCCCCATTGCCCAGCACTCATTCCCAGACATGCGCACAACCTAGCACACCCACCGCCAACACACAGCCCCTGGACATGCCCAGCCGCCCCAGTGCCCAGCACCCAGTAGCCCCAGCACCAAGCAGCAAGAGATACCCTGCACCTGCTTATGCATAATACCCAGCACTCCCAGGGCCCAGCAACCAGCACTTAGCCCCCAGCACCCACACCAGCCAGCACCCAGCAAGGCCGGTGCCCAGCACCCAGCAACCTCAGGGCCCAGAACCCAGCAGCGAGCCATTGCTTAGCACCCAGACATGCCCAGCACCCAGCAACCCCAGTCCACAGAACCCAGCAGCCCCAGTGCCCAGAAACCAACCACCCCAGTGTCCAGCACCCAGTACACCCAGGGCCCAGCAACAAACACCCGCACATGCCCAGCACCCCCACCACCCAGCACACCCAAAGACTATCACGCCCAGCGCCAAGCACCCAGCACCGCCATTGCCTAGCACCGGGACATGCCCAGCACCCAGTACCACCACCACCAGTGCACAGTACCAAGCACCCGGATATGCCCAGCACTGAGACATTCCTACCAGGCAGCTTCCCTGCTCCCCATCGCCCAGGACCTCCAGTGCCCATCACCCAGCACCGGGACATGCCCAGCGCCCACCACACAGCACCCATACTGCCCAACACCCAGCACCCACACATACCCAGCACAACCAGGGCACAGCACACGCACATGCCAGGAATCCAGCACCCTCACAGCACAGCACCCAGCAAACCCAGAGCACACACCTAGCACCGGATATGGCCAGCACCAAGACATACCCTGCACTCAGTTATGCATAGTAACAAGCAATGCCAGGGCCCAGCATCCCCAGTACTTAGCACCCAGCACTCCCACCGCCCAATACCCACCACCCGGACGTACCCAGCACCCCCACTGCCCGTGCCCAGCACCCAGACGTGCCCAGCACCCAAACATGCCCAGCGCCCAACACACCAGAAAGCAGCAAACCAGCCCCCACCATCCCCAGTGATCTGCACATAGCACCCAGCACACGCTGCGCTCAGCACCCACCACCCCCAGTGCCCAGAAACCAGCATACCCAATGCCCAGCATCCAGTACTACCACCACCCCAACTGCCCAGTACCCGCACACGGATATGCCCAGCACCCGAACATACACAGTACCCCTAGGACCCAGCACTCAGAACTCCAGTGCACTGCACTGTCCTGCTTCTGGCTGGGACAAAGTTAACTTTCTTCCCAGTAGCTTGGGGGGGTGTGCTGGCTTTTGGGTTTGGTGTGAGAGGAACATTGATGGCCCCTTAATGCTTTGACTGTTGCTGGGCGGTGCTTGCACCGGGAGACTTTTGTTCTCTCTTTTCGGCCTCCCACAGGAAGCTCGGGGGGGGGGTGGGGGGGCGGGGGGATGGGGAGCACAGCCAGCGGAGTTGACCCAGCTGGCCAATGGGGTATTCTATAGCATGTGACATCCTGCTCGGTATAAAAAATGGGAGGGGGCGGGGGAGGGGGCTCTCCCCACCCCCCCGTTCACGACACACGGTCGACAGCGGTGAGCAGTTGCATTGTGCATTGCCTGCTTTGTATCATCTGTTGTTGTTGTTGTTCTCATTGTTATTATTACTGTTCTACTTTGTTTTATTTCAATCATTAAACTGTTTTTATCTCAACCCGGGAGCTTTCCTATTTGTGCCCTCCCGATTCTCTCCCCAATCCCACGGGGTGGGGGGGGGAGGTGAGCCAGTGGCTGCGTGGGGTTTATTTGCTGGCTGGGGTTAAACCAACACATGCACCCATCATACCCTCCACCCAGCACTGGCAGGGCCCAGCACTCCCATGGCCCAGCACTGATTCCCACACATGCACACAACCCAGCACACGCACCGCCAATGCACAGCACCTCGACATGCCCAGCAGCCCTGGAGCCCAGCACACAGCACCCAGCAGCCCCAGCACTAGGACATGACAAGAAGCCAGTCCCCGCAGTGCCCAACAACCCACAACTGAGCAACGGAACATGCCTAGCACCAGGCACCACCAATGTGTGAACATCTTTCAGTCCTGCCTGTTAGTTTATGGGAGCCCGAAGAAGGGATCGACTGCTTTGCAGTTGGGCTGTGGTAAGGTTGCTGGTTGGGTGGTAGAGCGAGAGCAGCTCCCTCGGAAAGGGCTGCCACGAAAGGCAAGAGCCAGAAACAGCTTCAATCCTGGTTCTTTCTGTGTTGGAGCGCCCTCTGGTGGGAAGCCGTTTACGAAATGGGCTCGAGAGATGGTAAGGCAAAGGTTGATATTTAGGTTTGAGAATAAGGGAGAGGGGTGGTGGGACCGGGAAGGGTCCCGTGGTGGGTCCATGTGGTGGGTGGCGTTAACTAATGCAGAAGGATCTCGTTATCTATGCAGAACCTCAAACTATCCCTTATCCTCCTCAGAGGTAAGTTCCGAAACGGCCACCCACCTCCTACGGCTCAGGCACAGAAATAGCCAGGAATCAAGGACGATGCTGGCCCTCACGATCTCTTGGCAGCCACTTCTCAGCCCCATCAACACCACGGCACTGTACCTCTGCTCGCACCTAATAGCAACCTATCCCTTACCCTCATCAGGGCCAAGCTCCGAAGTGGCCACCCACCACATAGAGCTAGGCACTGAAGTAGCAAGGAACCAAGGCGGATGCTGGCCCTCACGGTCTCTTGGGGGCCCCTTCTCAGCCCCAGCAACACCGGGGCTCTGTCGCTGTTCTCCCACTTATCCTCGACATATCCCTGACCCTCCCCAGGGCCACCTCCGAAGCGGACACCCTCCACATGGGGCTTGGCACTGAAGTAGCCAGGAAACAAGGTTGATGCTGGCTCTCACGATCACTTCGCAGCCCCTTCTCAGCCGCACCAATGCCGGGGCTCTCTCTCTGTTCTCCCACCTTACCTCAACCTCGCCCAGACCCTCATCAGGGCCAAGCTCCAAAGCGGCCACCCTCCACGTGGAGCTTGGCACTAAGGTAACCAGAAATGCATCTTGATGCTGGCCCCCACCTTCCCTTGGTATCCCCACCAAAACCGGGTCTCTGTCTCTGTTCTCCACCTTATCCTCGACATATCCCTTACCCTTATAGGAGCCAAGCTCCGAAGAGGCCACACTCAACATGGGGCTCAGGCACTGAGATAGCCAGGAACCAAGGCTGATGGTGGCCCTCACCTTCCATTTGTAATCCCTAGGCAAGCCCCACCAACACCGTGGCTCTGTGTCTCTTCTCCCATCTAAACTCAACCTAGCCCTGACCCTCATCAGGGCCAAGCTCCGAAGTGGCCACCCTCCACGTGGAGCTAGGAACAGAAGTAGCCAGGAACCAAGGCTGATGCTGCCCCTCACGGTCCCTTGGCAGCCCCTTCTCAGCCCCACCAACACCGGGGCTCTGTGCCTGTTCTCCCACCTAACCTCAACCGAGCCCTGACCCTCATCAAGGCCAAACTCTGAAGCGGCCACCCTCCACGTGGAGCTTGGCACTAAGGTAAGCAGAAATCCAGCTTGATGCTAGCCCTCACCTTCCCTTGGTAGCCCCACCACAACCGGGGCTCTGTCTCTGTTCTCCACCTTATCCTCGACATATCCCTTACCCTCATCGGAGCCAAGCTCCGAAGAGGCCACCATCAACATGGGGCTCAGGCACTGAAGGGCAGCCCCGTCTCAGCCCCACCAATACCGGGGCTCTGTGTCACTGCTCGCACCTAACAGCGACCTATCCCTTACACTCATCGGAGCCAAGCTCCGAAGCGGCCACTCCCCACGTGGGGCTTAGGTACTGAAGTAGCCTGGAATCAAGGTTGATGCTGGCCCTCACGATCTCTTTGCAGCCCCTTCTCAGCCCCACCAATACCGGGGCTCTGTATCTGTTCTCCCACTTAGCCTCGACAGATCCCTTTTACCCTCATCAGGGCAAAGCGCCGCAGCGGCCACACTCCACATGGGGCTTGGCACTGAGATAGCCAGGAATCAAGTGTGGTGCTGGCCCTCACCTTCCATTTGCAGTCCCTAGGCAAGCCCACCAACACCGGGGCTCTGTGCCTGTTCTCCCACCTAACCTCAACCTAGCCGAGACCCTCATCAGGGCCAAGCTCCGAAGTGGCCACCGGCCACATGGAGCTAGGCACTGAAGTAGCCAGGAACCAAGGCTGATGCTGGCCCTCACGGCCAAGCTCCGATTAGGCCAACCTCGACATGGGGCTCAGGCACTGAAGTAGCCAGGAACCAAGATTGATGGTGGCCCTCACCTTCTATTTGCAGTCCCTAGGCAGCCCCACCAACACCGGGGCTCTGTGCCTGTTCTCCCACCTAACGTCAACCTAGCCCTGACCCTCATCAGGGCCAAGCGCCGAAGTGGCCACCGGCCACATGGGGCTTGGCACTGAAGTAGCCAGGAACCAAGGCTGATGCTGCCCCTCACGGGCTCTTGGCAGCTCCTTCTCAGGCCCACCAACACCAGGGCTCTGTGTCTCTGCTCACACCTAACATCGACCTATCCCTGACCCCCTTCGGAGCCAAGCTCCGAAGCGGCCACCCTCCATGGGGAGCTTGGCACTAAGGTAACCAGAAATGCAGCTTGATGCTGGCCCTCACCTTCCCTTGGTAGCCCCACCAAAACCGAAGCTCTGTCTCTGTTCTCCCACTTATCCTCGACATATCCCTTACCCTCATCGGAGCCAAGCTCCGAAGAGGCCACCCTCGACGTGGGGCTCAGGCCCTGAAGTAGTCAGGAACCAAGGTTGATGCTGGCCCTCACGATCTCTTGGCAGCTCCTTCTCACCCCCACCAACACCGTGTTTCTATGCCTGTTCTCCCACCTAACCTCAACCTAGCCCTGACCCTCATCAGGGCAAAGTGCCGAAGCGGCCACACTCCACATGGGGCTTCGCATTGAGATAGCCAGGAATCAAGGCTGATGCCGGACCTCGCCTTCCGTTTGCAGTCCCTAGGCAGCCCCACCAACACCGGCGCTCTGTGTCTGTTCCCCCAGTTATCCTCGACATATCCCTTCTCCTCATCAGGGCCAAGCTCCGAAGCGGCCACCCACCACATGGGGCTCTGGGGCAGACGTGGCCAGGAATGAAGGCTGATGCTGGCCCTCACGATCTCTTGTCAGCCCCTCCTCAGCCCCACCAACCCCTGCTCCCTTCTCTTTGGTCTCCCACCTAAACATCAACCTACATCTTACCTTCAGCAGAGCCAGGCTCTGAAACGTCTACCCACCAGATGGCGCTCCAACACAGAGGGAACCAAGATGACTGGCGTTCGTTGCACTCGCCTGCCCCGGCAGCCCTTTGAGGTCCCCACCACCACCGGGGCTAGGCGCTTGCCGTAGCACTCAACCGTCAACCTTGCCGCAGCCCAACTGCAAAGCAGACAAGCGCCCCGTCGAGCTCCCACACATGTTTTGCCAGGACTGAAATATGTTCGCAGTGCTCACCTTCCCTTTACAGCCCCTTCTCAGCTGCCCAGCACCCAGCCATCTCCAGCACCGCAAATGTGCAACATCCAGCACACCTAGCACCCCTTGGGATCTTTGGCAGTGCTTGGTGCTGGGCATGTGTCGGTGCTGGGTCGTGGGGGTACTGTGTGCTAGGCCCTGAGTGGAGTGGGTTCTGGACAGGTCTGGGTGCTGCGGTTGCTGGGTGTTGGGCATATCTGGGTGCTCGCCATGTCCCTGTGCTGGGCACTGGGAGGATTTGGTGCTGGGAATGGGCAGGCGATGATCGTGCCTGGGTGGTGGATGCTGGCTACAGGCAGTGCTGGGCACTGGCTGCGCTGGGTGCTGGTCATTGGGGGTACTGGGTTCTAGGCACTGGGCATGCGGGGTGCTGGACATCTCTGGGTGCTGAGCATGTCCAAGTGATGGGTCCGGGGCACTGGGACTGCTGGGCAGTGGGGGTGCTGGGGACTATGCATATCAGGGTGCTGGGCATGCCTGTGTACTGAGTGCTTGGCGCTGGGTTCTGGATGCTGGCTGGTGGGCATTGTCTGTGTGCTGGTTATTGGGCACTGGCGGTGGTAGGCATGGGAGTGCTTGTTGCTGGGCATTTTCTGATCCTGGCTGTTGGGGGCGCTGAGCACTGGGCATGTCTGGGTGATGGATGGAGGGAGTTTTGGGTGCTGGGCACTAGGGGTGCTGGCTAGTGGGTATGTCCCTGTGCTGGGTATGTCCATATGCCGGATGCTGTGCGCTGGGGATGCTGGGCACTGGGGTTAGTGGGTGCTGTGCACTGGGGTTGCTGGGTGCTGGGCAGCGCGACTGCTGGGGGCTGGGAGTGCTGGGTACTATGCATAAGCGGGTGCAGGGTATGTCTCGCTGCTGGGTGCTGGGGGTATTGGTTGTTGGCCACTGGGGTGTTGGGTGCTGGGCATGTCCTCGTCCTTGGCATGTCTGATGCTGGGCATTGGGGGTGCTGGCTGCTGGGAGCTAGGGGTGCTGGCTTTGGGCATTTCAGTTGCTGGACATGACCAGGTGCTGGGCGTCTCCAGGTGCTGGGCATTTGCGGATGCTGTGTGCTCGGCACTTGGGGTTCTGGGTGGTCGGCGGTGAGGGTGCTGGACGCTGGGGATGCTGGCTGTTGCAGTGCTGGGTGCTGGGCACTGGGGCTGCTGAGTGGTGGGCATGTCCAGGTGCTGTTTGTTGGCGGTTGGGGTGCTGGGTTGTGCGCCTGTCCAGGAGTTAGTGCTGGGCCCTGGGGGTGCTGTGTATGTCTGAGTGCTGGGCATGTCTGGATGCTGGGTAAACGGGTTCTTGGGCTGTGGGGGTGTTGGGTATGCTGGTTTCTGGGCACTGGGGAGGTGCTGGCTGCGAGACCTGTATGGTGGTGGGTGTTTGGTGTACTGGGTGCAGGGCGCTGGGCGTGCTGGGTGCTGGGCATGTCCGGGTGCTACGTGCTGATCACTGGGGATGTTGGGGGCTGGTTTGCTGTGTTCTGGTGTGTAGCGTGCTGGGCATGTTTGGGTTGTGGGCATGTCCAGGTGCTGGGTACTGGGCGCTGGGGGTGGTGGTCCCTGGGGGTGCTGTGGGCTGGGCATGTCCGGGGGGTGGGTTGGGCAGTGGGGTTGCTGGGTGCTGGGAATGTGCGGGTGCTGGGGGCTGGGCCCTGAGGTTGCTGGAGGCTGGGCACTCGGTTTGCTGGGTGCTGGCCGGTGCGGTTGCTGGGGTCTAGGTCCTGGGGTTGCTGTTTGCTGGGCCCTGGGAGTGCTGGGTACGATGCATAAGCGGGTGCAGGGTATGTCTTGCTGCTGGGTGCTGGGGTTACTGGGAGGTGGGCGTATTGTGTGCTGGGCACTGGGGTGTTGGGTGCCGGTCATGTCCAGGTGCTTGGCATGACCGGGTGCTGGGCACTGGGGGTGGTGGCTGCTGAGAGCTAGAGTTGCTGGCTGTGGGCATTTCAGTTGCTGGTCATGACCGCGTGCTGAGTTTTGTGGATTCTCGGCATGTCCAGGTGCTAGGCATGTTTGGATGCTGTGTGCTTGGCACTTGGGGTTCTGGGTGGTGGACAGTGAGGGTGCTGGGTGGTGGGCCCTGGGGCTGCTGGGTGGTGGGAGGGCTGGATGCTGGTTGTTGGGTATGCTCGTTTCTGGGCAATGGGGGTGGTGGGTATGAGACCTGTGGAGGTGCTGGATGTCAGGTGTTTGGTGTGCTGGTTTCCGGGCACTGGGGGTGCTGGGCGCTGAGTGCTGCAGGTGCTGGGTGCTGGGTATGTCCGGGTTCTGTGTCCTGATCCCTGGGGATGTTGGTTGCTGGTTTCCTGCGTTCTGGTGTGTTGGGTCCTGCGCATGTTTGGGTGCTGGACATGTGTGGTTGCTGAGTTCTTGGCACTACGGGTGGGGGTGCTGTGTGCAGGGCATGTCCGGGTGGTGGGTGTTGGGCGGTGGGGTTGCTGGGGGCTAGGTACTGGGGGTGCTGGGCCCTGGTATTGCTGGGTACTATGCATAACTGAGTGCAGGGTATCTCTTGGTGCTGGAGGTACTGGGTGCTGGGTGCTGGGCATATCCGGTGCTGGGCCTGTGCTCTGCGGTTGCTGGGTGCTGTGCTCTGGGGGTGCTTGTTTCTAGGCATGTGCGTGTGCTGTGTGCCGGCCCCTGGTTGTGCTGGGTATGTGTGGGTGCTGTGTGTTGGGCAGTGTGGGTGCTGGGCATGTCCGGGTGCTGGGTGATGGGCACTGGAGGTTCTGGGCGATGGGGAGCAGGGAAGCTGCCTGCTAGGCATGTCTGAGTGCTGGGCATTTCCGGGTGCTAGGCAATGGCGGTGCTGGGTGCATGGCGCTGGGGGTGATGGTCTTTGGGTGTGCTGGGTGCTGGGCATGTCCCTGTGCTGGGTGGTGGGGGTGCTGGACGCTGGGATGGAAGGTTTCTGGGCGCTGGGAGTACTGGGTTCTTTGCCCCTGTGTTGCTGGGTGCTGAGCATATCTGGGTGCTGGCCAGGTGCAGGGCACTGGATGCTGGGGGGTGGGGGGTGCTGGATGCTGAGTGTTGGGTATGCTGATTTCCGAGCACTGGGGGTGCTGGGTGTGAGACCTGTGGGGGTGCTGTATGGTGGGTGTTTGGGGTGCTGGGTGCTGAGTGCTGCAGGTGCTGGGAATGTCCAGGTGCTATGTGCTGATCATTGGGTTTATTGGGGGCTGGTTTGCTGTGTTCTGGTGCGTTGGGCACTGGGCATGTCTGGGTGCTGGGCATGTCGGGGTGCTGGGTGTGGAGGAATCAATGTCTGAGAGTACAAGCAGTATCATAGTGTTGCTAAAGAAGAAGCCATGGGAAGATGGGAGGTGAAAGAAGCCGTGGGAAAAAGGCAGATAAGAGGTGGCAGTTAACGGTTCTGAGGGCGTGACAAAGATAAGGAAATTAGTGGAAGAGTGTCGAGATGACCTTTGGTTAGGGGATGTACTAGGGAATTCTTTGAAGTGTATATGTGGCATAATGTGAGGTATAAAAAGGCGCTTGTGCTGTATAATAAAGGTTTTTTTTTTTGTCTTCGTCTTCGTGCCCTCTCAGACGGAGTCCGTGTCCTTGTTTGCCACAAATGGCGCCTGAACAGGGACTGGGACATTCTGTCTGAAGGGCCATAAAGTCGACAATTGCCAATCCGTTGGCGAGCCCTGCTGAACTGCCAAAGCCGTTGAAAAAGAACAGGAAAAAAGCCATTGGAAGGAAACGGGATAGAAGCTGTTGAAAAGAAACAGGAACAAAAGCTGTTGAAAAGAAACAGGAAAAAAAGCCGTTGAAAAGAGACAGGAAGAAAGCCTTTGAAAGGAAACGGGAGAAAAGCTGTTGAAAGGAAACAGGATAGTGACATCGAATCGTCTCTGCAGAACAGAGGTGAGCAGCGGGGGGCGGTAGTCATGGGTTTAAACATGACAAAGAAGGAAAAAACTGTTTGCAGGACCATGGAATTGATCCTGAAAAAATATCAAGTAACCATGGATAATGGGGACTTGAGACGACTCCTGAAGTGGATGACAACCACCGTTAAGGGATTCGATTCTACTAACATTTATGATCCAAAAATTTGGAATGAAGCAGGCACCCAGCTTTGGGATGCTGCCACTTGTTTGGACTCGGTGGCTGCAGGACTGCTAGCGCCTTGGAGGACTCTGAATGAGACCCTAAGAAAGCATGTCAGTACTAAAGACAAGCTGAGAGGTGAAAACTCAGGAGGGGGTGCATCTGTGGCCAAAGGGCCTTCTGCGCCCCCGGCCACTGAGGCTGGAGCGGTGGCTGCCTGCGGGGAGCAGGGTAGCGGCAGTGATGATCCCAATCCATTTGATCCGGCACTGGTCGACCCAGAGAAAGAGCCGGATTTATATCCGTGCATGACGTGTGGAAGGGGATTCAAAGGGAGGCAGAGAAAGAAGGGGACTCTGACCTCGCGGCTAAATTCCGTGAGGTCTGGGTGTTCCCGGTGATTTATGAAGCTCATCAAAGGCCCCGGTGGGAAGCTCTGAGTTTCCAAGTAGTGAAGGAGTTGAGAAGGGGAGTGATTGAATTTGGCCTCAATGCCCCTTACGCTGCGAACATGCTAGGGTCGGTCATGAGGAGTTATACGTTATGCCCGCTTGATTGCAAAATGCTGGTGCAATTGTTGCTCTCCTCTACTCAGTTTATGCTCTGGAATGGGGAGTGGCGGCGACTCTGTGAGGCAAAAGCACTGGAATATTTGGAGCATCTCGCGACAGATCCAGTGAGATTCTTGGGAGTTGACGCATTGGTAGGAGAGGGTTGATATGCCACTGCCCATGTCCAGGCACAACTCCCAATGGAAGCCCTAAATGATTCAAAGAATCTTGCCTACCTAGCATTTATGAAGGTCCCCGATGTAGGGAAGCCCCAACGCTCGTTTACTAATATTAGGCAGGGACCGCAGGAACCGTATATGAAATTTATTGAGACATTAAAAGATGCTTTGGACAAACAAGTAGAGAATGAGGAAGCGCGGAAAATATTATTACAAAAATTGGTGATTGAAAATGCTAATGCAGATTGCCAGAAGGTGCTCCGTCCGTTAAAAAACCCTACGGTAGTTGAAATGATAGAGGAATGCAACTGTGTGGGGACCACAGAGCACCTGGCTGTGGGGATGGCTACTGCTTTTGCAAATTTTAAGTTTAGCCAACAGACGTGCTTCACCTGTGGCCATCCCGGTCACTTTAAGAGACAGTGCCCGCAGGCAGGCAGGCGGAGGCGGGAACTGGCTGACTCACAACTGGGAACGTGTCCAAAATGTAGGAAGGGCTGGTACGTTGCGAATCAATGCCGGTCGCGGTATGATAAAGATGGTCAGCCTATCCAGGGAAACGGTTGCAGGAGCGCGGGGAGGGGCTGCGCGATGATACAAGTAGCCCCCCATGCGATGATGGAAACTGCCCCCAGCCCCCTGCTGGCATCCGTGCCTCCGAATTATCTGCCTGAACATGGGGAAGTGCCGGCGTGGACTTGGCCCCCTCCCACCCAGTGAACCTGACTTCTACGGCTGTTCAAGCGGTGCCCGCCAGAGCGCGGGGGCTGCTAGGTGGCGGTTACAGCGCACTCTTACTGCGACGTTCATCCGCCACGTTACAGGGCTTGTTTGTTCTCCCTGGGGTTCTTGATGCAGACTATACAGAAGAAATTAAAATCATGTTGTGGACGCCTACTCCGCCCTGTTACGTGCTGGCAGGAGCACGAATAGCACAGCTCGTCTACTTTCGAGCTGTCCCTCCTGCGGCGGAGCCTCAGGAACGGAGGGGTAAAGGTTTTGGTTCCACCGGCGCGCCACAACTGGGGTGGGCGCAGCCTGTCGCTGCAGGGCGACCGCAGCTGACTTGCTGCCTGTCAGGCAGTGGCCCTCAGCAGTCTGTGCGCATCAGCGGCCTTATTGATACCGGAGCTGACGTGACAGTCATTGCGCAGTTACACTGGCCAGCTCAATGGCCGACGAAACAGGTCCCGATTGCCCTTACACGTATCAGAGGGCAAACAGCACCACTGCAGAGTGTTCAATTAATTCAAATCGAGGGACCAGAGGGTCGGCGGGCCAATGTCTGACCGTTCGTTCTTCCGGCCCCTCTCACGCTGTGGGGACGAGACTGTTTGTCACAATGGGGAATCATGCTGGGGACAAATTTATCCCAGGGGCTACTGATCGGCAGCACACCCTGAAGTTGCAATGGTCCTGTGAAAAGCCTATATGGGTGGATCAGTGGCCCCTCCCCACGGATAAACTGCATCACTTGCAGGACCTTGTTGCTGAGCAGCTGTGCGCTGGGCACATTGTGCCATCCACGAGCCCATGGAACTCACCAGTTTTTGTCATCCAGAAGAAATCAGGAAAGTGGAGGCTCCTTCACGATCTAAGACGTATAAATGAGGCTATAGAGGACATGGGAGCTCTATAGCCAGGCCTCCCTTCACCAACCATGATATCTATGAACTGGCACATGACTATAATAGACCTTAAGGACTGTTTTTTTACCATTCCGCTACACCCAGATGACGCGCCGAGGTTTGTTTTTACTGTACCCGCGACCAATGTAGCCCAGCTGAGTCAACGGTACCACTGGACGGTGCTCCCGCAAGGCATGAAAAATAGTCCCACCATATGTCAATGGTTCGTGGCTCGGGCCCTTAGTCCAGCCCGTGCCCAATTGCCTGAAGTCGTAATTTATCATTATATGGATGATATCCTTGTAGCAACCCCCTCTGAGGCCATGATACGAGGGGCCATGGAGGTTGTCATAACGAGCCTCCAGCGTAACGGCTTGATAGTTGCCCCAGAAAAGGTGCAGCAGACCGCTCCCTGGAAATATCTAGGGTGGCGCATTACTGAGCAAACTGTGATACCGCAAGGGCTCAAGATCAGTAGTCAGGTCCATACCCTGACTGATTTGCAGAAATTATTGGGCACCATCCATTGGGTAAGGCCTCTGTTGGGAATCAACAACGAGCTGTTGAGACCTCTGTTTAATTTGCTGAAAGGTGATCCGGCGTTGGGGTCTCGACGAACGTTAACCCCCGAGGCTCAGCAAGCGTTGCAGCGGATTGCTACAATGATATCGGCTCGGCAAGCACAGCACTGTGAGCCAGAGCTTCCTTTTCAGTTAGCAATAGTGAACACTGACTTCCAACCATATGGTTTGTTGTTTCAATGGAAGCCAACACCCAGCGGCGAACAGTCGTTGGTCATAGAATGGGTGTTTCTTCCCCATCAATTTGGAAAAACCATCACCACTAGAGCAGAAATGTTTGCATCCCTGGTCATGAGAGGGAGGCAACGGTTGATAGCGCTGTGCGGAAAAGACCTGCATACCATTTACATTCCTGTCGTGATGCCTATGTTAACTTGGTTGATGCAAATGTCTGTACCTTTTCAAATGACTATGGAAGGTTTTACAGGAGTGATTTCTATTCACCCTCCCAGTCATAAATGGCTGTAGACCCCACTACCACTGCAGCAATTGCCGAAATGTAGTGACCCCTTTGGATGCTCTAACGGTCTTCACGGATGGGTCCGGGCGCACGGGTAAGTCTGTCCTTGTCTGGAAGGATGACCACGATCAATGGCAATCTGATATTCGGAAACAAGACGGTTCACCACAAATCGTGGAGTTGGCGGCAGTGGTCCAAGTGTTTGAAAAATGGCAATGCCCTGTCAACATCGTGACTGATTCTGCATATGTTGCAGGGGTAGTGTCCCGCATGGAGTTTGCTTATTTGAAAGATGTAAATAATGCCCAGCTTTTTGCTCTGTTTAAAACCCTCAGAGAACACATTCATCGAAGGATCCACTCTTTTTTTATATTACATATCAGATCTCATACTGCATTGCCAGGGCCCCTGGTTGAGGGAAACCGGTTGACTGATTCGCTTGCAGGGGCTGTTTTTGTCCGGGGAAATTTGAGCAAGCGAGGCGTTCACATAACTTTTATCATCAGAACGCTAAGGCCTTGGCTAGAATGTTTCATTTACCACGTACGCAAGCATGCCAAATTGTCACTGCATGCCCTGAGTGCCAGTGTGCAGGCCCTCCACAGCCGGGGAGAGTCAACCCTTGTGGCTTGCAGGTGCTCGAACTTTGGCAGACTGATGTTACACATCTTCCCGACTTTGGTCGACTCAAATGTGTCCACGTCTCAGTGGATACATATTCGGGAGCAATTGCAGCCACAGCCCACACTGGGGAAAAGTCCCGGGATGTCCGAAAATGTTTTCTTCTTGCTTTTTCCATTCTCGGAGTACCGAGCAAAATAAAAACAGATAACGGCCCCGAGTACGTTGCCCAAGCCACACGGACGTTCCTGCAAACGTGGGGAATCACTCATATCATGGGAATTCCACACAGTCCCACAGGGCAAGCCATTGTTGAGCGCGCGCACCGCTCAAAGACATGTTAACAAAACAAAAAGGGGGAGTAGGTGATTTGACCCCACAGGAAAGATTGGCAAAAGCCGTTTATGTTCTTAATTTTCTCAGTCGGTGGGCTGAGGAAGGTGGACCCCCGATTTGCAGACATTTTGATTCTGTTGAAGGTCATGAGGCAATCATAAGGGACAAGGCGTGGGTAAAGGTGAAAAACCTGGAATCTCATGAGTGGGAAGGCCCGTTTTCATTGATAACCTGGGGTCGAGGGTATGCTTGTGTCTCCACAGATCGAGGACCAAGATGGGTACCAGCACGGTTTGTCAAGCCGTCTTTTTCGCCATTGTCGCAGGCGTAAGCGCGTTTTGGGCCCCACCGTAGCCCAAAGAGAAACTCTGGATCGCCCTTGTGAATCAGACAGGCCAGGAGACCATTTGCCTTTCGCTCTCGTCACCTGGAGATTATTTTTCCACCTGCTTAGTGGGACTCCCGTGGAACAATTGGACCCTAGGTCTCACGGAGCCGCATGCAACACTTTGTAGTGGCGGCCGCAATGTGACTGACAATCGGGATGGATGTTTGGTGTACCGTCCACCCCTGAGCGTAGAGCCACAAGAGATAGAATTATTGGGGCTTGGCAAAATGCGTAATGAGTTTGATTGAACTGGGAATTATACGTTTGATTGTATTTGTATGTATTCTTGTGTGTGTACTATGTTTATTGCAATGTGTGAAATGAATAATAGAAAAGTCAGTTAGCTTAGTGTTTGTTGTAAAAGAAAAAGGGGGAGATGTGGAGGAATCAATGCTGAGAGTACAAGCAGTATCATAGCGTTGCTAAACAAGAAGCCATGGGAAGATGGGAAGTGAAAGAAGCCGTGGGAAAAAGGCAGATAAGAGGTGGCAGTTAACGGTTCTGAGGGCGTGACAAAGATAAGGAAATTAGCGGAAGAGTGTCGAGATGACCTTTGGTTAGGGAATGAACTAGGGAATTCTTTGAAGTGTATATGTGGCATAATGTGAGGTATAAAAAGGCGCTTGTGCTGTATAACAAGGGTCTTTTCATCTTCGTCTTCGTGCCCTCTCAGACGGAGTCCGTGTCCTTATTCGCCACACTGGTTTGGTTCTCCGGGCCCTGGTTTTGTTCCTCGGGATCTGGTTTGGTTCCTCGGGCCCTGGTTTTGTTCCTCGGGCTCTGGTTTTGTTCCTCCAGCCCTGGTTTTGTTCCTCGGGCTCTGGTTTTGTTCCTTGAGCTCTGGTTGTCTTCCTCGGGCTCTGGCTTGGCTCCTCAGGCTGTGGTATTGTTCCTCGTGCTCTGGTTTTGTTCCTCGAGTCCTCCTTTTGTTCCTCGGGCTCTTGTTTTGTTCCTCAGGCTCTGGTTTTGTTCCTCGGGCTCTCGTTTTCTTCCTCTGGCTCTGGTTGTGTTCATCAAGGGCTGGTTTTGTTCCTCGGGCTCTGGTTTTATTCCTCATGCTCTGGTTTTGTTCCTCGGGCTCTGGTTTTGTTCCTCGGGGTCTGGTTTTGGTCTTTAGACTCTGATTTTGGTCCTCGAGCTCTGGTTTTGATCCTCGGGCCCTCCTTTTTTTCCTGGAGCTCTGGTTTCGTTCCTCGGGCTCTGGTTTCATTCCTCGGGCTCTGGTTTGGTTTCAAGGGCTCTGGTTTTGTTCCTCGGGCTCTGGTTTTGCTTCTCTGGCCCTGGTTTTCTTCCGCCGGCCTTGGTTTTATTCCTCGGGTTCTGGTTTTGTTCCTCGGGCCCTGGTTTACTTCCTCGAACTCTGGTTTTGTTCCTCGGGCCCTGGTTTACTTCCTCGAACTCTGGTTTTGTTCCTTGGGGTATGGTTTTGTTCCTCGAGCTCTGGCTTGGTTCCTCAGGCCGTGGTTTTGTTCCTCGTGCTGTGGTTTTTTTCCTCGGGCTCGGGTTTAGCTCCTCGGCCTCTGGATTTTTTCCTCAGGTCCTCCTTTTGTTCCTCGGGCTCTTGCTTTGGTTCTCGGGCTCTGGTTTTGTTCCTCGGGCTCTCATTTTCTTCCTCTGGCTCTGGTTTTGTTCATCGTGGGCTGGTTTTGTTCCTCGGGCTCTGGTTTTGTTCCTCGAGTTCTGGTTTTGTTCCTCGTGGGCTGGTTTTGTTCCTCGGGCTCTGGTTTTCTTCCTCATGCTCTGTTTTTTTCCTCGAACTATGGTTTTGTTCATCGGGCTCTGGTTTAGTTCCACGGGCTCTCGTTTTCTTCCTCGGGCTCTTGTTTTGTTCCTCGGGCACTGGTTTTATTCCTCGGACTCTGCTTTTGTTCCTCGGGCTCTGGTTTGGTTCCACGGGCACTGGTTTTCTTCCTGAGATGCTGCTTTTTTTCCTCGAGGGCTTGTTTTGTTTCTCGGGCTCTGGTTTTTTCCTTCGGGCTCTGTTTTTTTCCTCGGCCTCTGGTTTTGTTTCTCGACAGCTGGTTTTGTTATTCGGGCTCTGGGTTAGTTCCTCCGGCTCTGGTTTTGTTCCTCGGGCTCTGGTTTTGTTCCTTGGGCTCTGTTTTTTTCCTCGAACCATGGTTTTGTTCGTTGGGCTCTGGTTTAGTTCCACGGGCTCTCGTTTTCTTCCTCCGGCTCTGCGTTTGTTCCTCGGGCTGTGGTTTTATTCCTCGAGCTCTGGTTTTGTTCCTCGGGCCCTCCTTTTGTTCCTCGGGTGCTCGTTTTGTTCCTCAGGCTCTGGTTTTGTTCCTCGGACCCTAGTTTTGTTCCTCGGACCCTGGTTTTGTTCCTCGGACCCTGGTTTTCTTCCTCGGGCCCTCCTTTTGTTCCTCGGGCGCTCGTTTTGTTCCTCAGGCTCTGGTTTTGTTCCTCGGACCCTGGTTTTGTTCCTCGGACCCTGGTTTTGTTCCTCGGACCCTGGTTTTCTTCCTCGGGCCCTCCTTTTGTTCCTCGGGCGCTCGTTTTGTTCCTCAGGCTCTGGTTTTGTTCCTCGGACCCTGGTTTTGTTCCTCGGACCCTGGTTTTCTTCCTCGGGCTCTGGTTTGGTTCCTTGGGCTCTGGTTTGGTTCCTCGGCCTGTGGTTTTGTTCCTCCAACTCTGGTTTAGTTCCTCGGGCTCTGCTTTTGCTCCTCGGGGACTGATTTTGTTCCTCGGGCACTAGTTGTGTTCCTTGGGCTCTGGTTTCGTTCCTCGGGCTCTGGTTTGGTTCCTCAGGCTCTGGTTTTGTTCCTTGGGCTCTGTTTTTTTACTCGAATTATGGTTTTGTTCGTCGGGCTCTGGATTAGTTCCACGGGCTCTCGTTTTATTCCTCGGGCTCTGGTTTTCTTCCTCAAGGACTGGTTTTGTTCCTCGGGCTCTGGTTTGATTCCACGGGCTCTGCTTTTGTTCCTCGGTCCCTCGTTTTGTTCCTCAGGCTGTGGTTTTTTCCCTTGGGCTCTGGTTTTATTCCTCGGACTCTGGCTTGGTTCCTCAGGCCGTGGTTTTGTTCCTCGGGCTCTGGTTGTGTTCCTCGGGCCCTGGTTTTGTTCCTCGTGCTGTGGTTTTGTTCCTCGGGCTCTGGTTTAGTTCCTCCGGCTCTGGTTTTGTTCTTCGACCTCTGGTTTTGTTCCTTGTGCTCTGGTTTGTTTTCACGGGCTCTGGTTTTGTTCCTCGGGCTCTGGTTTAACTTCTCTGGCCCTGGTTTTCTTCCTCGGGCCTTGGTTTTATTCCTCGGGTTCTGGTTGTGTTCCTCGGGACCTGGTTTTGTTCCTTGAACTCTGGTTTTTTTCCTCGGGCTCTCGTTTTTTCCTCAGGCTCTCATTTTGTTCCTCGAGCTCTGGTTTTGTTCCTCGGGCACTGGTTTTGTTCCTCAGGCTCCCTTTTTCTTTCTCGGACTCTCCTTTTTATTCCTGGGGTTCTGGTTTTTTTCCTTGAGCTCTGGTTTTCTTACTCGGGCTCTGGTTTTCTTCCCCGGGCTCTGGTTTTGTTCCTCAGGGTCTGGATTTCTTCCTCGAGCTCTCCTTTTCTTCTTCGGGCCCTACTTTTTTTCCTTGGGCTCTGTTTTTGTATCCTCGGGCTCTGGTTTTCTTCCTCGGGATCTGGTTTTGTTCCTTGGCCTCTACTTTTATTCCTCAGGCTTTGGTTTTGTTCCTCGAGTGCTGGTTTTGTTCCTCGGACTCTGTTTTTTTTCCTCAGGCTCTGGTTTGATTCCTCGGGCTCTGGTTTTGTTCCTCCAACTCTGGTTTAGTTCCTCAGCCTCTACTTTTATTCCTCAGGCTCTGCTTTTTTTCCTCGGGGACCGATTTTTTTCTCGGGCTCTGGTTGTGTTCCTCGGGCTCTGATTTGTTCCTCGGGACCGATTTTATTCCTCGGGCTGTGGTTGTGTTCCTCGGCCTCTGGTTTCGTTCCTCCGGCTCTGCTTTTGTTCCTTGGGCTCTGGCTTTTTCCGCGAACTATGGTTTTGTTCGCCGGGCTCTGGTTTAGTTCCTCAGTCCCTTCTTTTGTTCCTTGGTCTCTGGTTTTGTTCCTCGGGCTCTGGTTTTGTTCCTCCGGCCCTGCTTTTCTTCCTCAGGATCCTGTTCTGTTCCTCGGGCTCTGGTTGTGTTCCTCGGGCTCTGGTTTTGTTCCTCGAGATCTGGTTTTGTTCCTCAGGCCCTCCTTTAGTTCCTCGGGCTCTCGTTTTATACGTCAGGATCTGGTTTTGTTCCTCGGACCCTGGTTTTGTTCCTCGGGCTCTCTTTTGTTCCTCGGGCTCTGTTTTTTTCCTTCAGGTTCTCGTTTTGTTCCTCGGGCTCTGATTTTGTTCGTCGAGTTTTGGTTTTGTTCCTCGGACTCTCCTTTTTTTCCTCGGGCTCTCGTTTTATTCCTCAGGCTCTGGTTTTGTTCCTTGGGCCCTGGTTTTCTTCCTAGGGCTTTGTTTTTGTTCCTCGGCATCTGGTTTTCTTCCTTGGGCCCTGGTTTGGTTCCTCGGTCTCTGGTTTTGTTCCTCGAAATCTGGTTTAGTTCCTCCGGCTCTGCTTTAGTTCCTCGGGTCCTTCTTTTGTTCCTCGGGCTCTTGCTTTGTTCCTCGGGCTCTTGCTTTGTTCCTCGGGCTCTGGTTTTGTTCCTTGGGCTCTCGTTTTCTTCCTCTGGCTCTGGTTTTGTTCATTATGGGCTGGTTTTGTTCCTTGGGCTCTGGTTTTGTTTCTCGACAGCTGGTTGTGTTTTTCGGGTTCTTTTTTTTTTCCTTGGGCTCTGTTTTTTATCTCGAATTATGGTTTTGTTCCTCGGGCTCTGGTTTTCTTCCTTGGGCTCTGGTTTTGTTCCTAGGGCTCTGGTTTCGTTCCTTGGGCCTTGGTTTTTTTCCTCGGGCCCTGGATTTCTTCCTCGGGCACTGTTTTTTTTATTCAGGCTCTGGTTGTGTTCCTCGGGCTCTGGTTTGGTTCCTCGGGCTTTGGTTTGGTTCCTCGAACTCTGGTTTAGTTCCTCGGGCTCTGCTTTTTTCCTCGAAGTATGGTTTTGTTTGTCGGGCTCTGGTTTAGTTCCACGGGCTCTCGGTTTGTTCCTCGAGCTCTCGTTTTCTTCTTCGGTCCCTATTTTTTTCCTTGTGCTCTGTTTTTGTATGCTCGGGCTCTGGTTTTGTTCCTTGGGCTCTGGCTTGGTTCCTCGGGCTCTGGTTTTCTTCCTTGGGCCCTGTTTTTTTTCCTCGAGCCCTGGTTTTGTTCCTCGGGCTCTGGTTTTGTTCCTTGGGCTCTGGTTTAGTTCCTCGGGCTCTGCTTTTGTTTCTCGGGGACTGGTTTTGTTCTTCGGGCTCTGGTTGTCTTCTTCGGGCCCTGGTTTTGTTCCTCGTACTGTCGTTTTGTTCCTCGGGCTCTGTTTTTTTTTCCTCGGGGTCTGATTTATTTCCTCCGGCTCCGGTTTTCTTCCTCGGGCTATGGCTTTGTTCTTCGGGTTCTGATTTTGTTCCTCGAGGTCTGGTTTTGTTCCTCGGGCCCTCCTTTTTTTCCTCGGGCTCTGGTTTTGTTCCTCGGGCTCTGGTTTTGTTTCTAGGGCTCTGGTTTTGTTCCTCGACCTCTGGTTTTGTTCTTCGACCTCTGGTTTTGTTCCTCGGGCTCTGGTTTGGTTTCACGGGCTCTGGTTTTGTTCCTCGGGTTCTGGTTTTGTTCCTCGGGCCCTGGTTTTGTTCCTTGAACTCTGTTTTTTTTCCTCGAGCTCTCGTTTTATTCCTTGGGCTCTGTTTTTGTTCCTTGAGGGCTGGTTTTGTTCCTCGAACTCTGGTTTTTTTCCTCGGGCTCTCGTTTTCTTCCTCAGGCTCTCATTTTGTTCCTTGAGCTCTGGTTTTGTTCCTCGGGCCCTCCTTTTGTTCCTCGGGCTCTCGTTTTGTTCCGCAGTCTCTGGTTTTGTTCCTCGGGCCCTGGTTTTCTTCCTCAGGCACTGGTTTTGTTCCTCGGGCCCTGGTTTGGTCCCTCGGGCTCTGGTTTGGTTCCTCAGGCTCTGGTTTTGTTCCTCGGGCTCTGTTTTTTTCCTCGAACTATGGTTTTGTTCGTCCGGCTCTGGTTTGGTTCCACGGGCTCTGGTTGTCTTCCTCGGATGCTTTCTTTTTCCCTCGAGGGCTGTTTTTTTTTCTCTGGCTCTGTTTTTTTCCTTCGGGTTCTCTTTTTTTCCTCAAGCTCTGGTTTTGTTTCTCGACAGCTGGTATTGTTCTTCGGGCTCTGGTTTTGTTCCTAGGGCTCTGGTTTAATTCCTCGGGTTCTGGTTTTGTTCCTCGGGCTCTGGTTTTGTTCCTTGGGGTCTGGTTTTTTTCCTCGGGCTCTGGTTTTGTTCCTTGGGGTCTGGTTTTGTTCCTCGGGCTCTGGTTTATGTCCATGGGGTCTGGTTTGGTTCCTCGAGCTCTGGTTTTGTTCCTCGGGCCCTGGTTTTTTTCCTTGGTGTCTGGTTTTGTTCCTTGGGCTCTGGTTTTCTTCCTCGGATTCTGGCTTGGTTCCTCAGGGCGTGGTTTTGTTCCTCGTGCTGTGGTTTTGTTCCTCGGGCTCTGGTTTAGTTCCTTGGGTTCTGGTTTTGTTCCTCACGTCCTCCTTTTGTTCCTCGGGCTCTTGCTTTGTTCCTAGGCTCTAGTTTTGTTCTTCGGGCTCTCGTTTTCTTCCTCTGGCTCTGGTTTTGTTCACCGTGGGCTGATTTTGTTCCTCGGGCTCTGCTTTTGTTGCTCATGCTCTGGGTTTTTACCTCGGGCTCTGTTTTTTTCCACGAACTATGGTTTTGTTCGTCGGGCTCTGGTTTAGTTCCACAGGCTCTCGTTTTCTTCCTCAGGCTCTCGTTTTGTTCCTTGGGCTCTGGTTTTCTTCCGCGGGCTCTGGTTTTGTTCCTCAGGCTCTGTTTATATTCCTCGAGCGCTGGTTTTGTTCCTCGGGCCCTCCTTTTTTTCCTCAGTTTCTCGTTTTGTTCGTCAGGCTGTGGTTTTGTTCCTCGAGGGCTGGTTTTATTCCTCGGGCTCTGGTTTTGTTCCTTGGGCTCTTGTTTATTTACACGGGTTCTGGCTTTGTTCCTTGAGCCCTGGTTTTGTTCCTCGGGCTCTGGTTTTGTTTCCCATGCTCTGGATTTCTTCCTCGATCTCTCGTTTTCTTCATCGGGCCCTACTTTTTTTCCTTGGGCTCTGTTTTTGTATCCTCAGGCTCTGGTTTTATTCCTCGGCATCTGGTTTTGATGCTCGACCTCTCCTTTTATTCCTCAGGCTCTGGTTTTGTTCCTTGGGGTCTGGTTTTGTTCCTCGGTCTCTGGTTTATGTCCACGGGCTCTTGTTTGGTTCCTCGAGCTCTGGCTTTGTTCCTCGGGTCCTCCTTTTGTTCCTCGGGCTCTTGCTTTGTTCCTCGGGCTCTAGTTTTGTTCTTTGGGCTCTCGTTTTCTTCCTCTGCCTCTGGTTTTGTTCACCGTGGGCTGGTTTTGTTCCTCGGGCTCTGGTTTTGTTGCTCATACTCTGGATTTTTACGTCGGGCTCTGTTTTTTTCCACGAACTATGGTTTTGTTCATCGGGCCCTGGTTTAGTTCCACGGGCTCTCATTTTCTTCCTTGGGCTCTCGTTTTGTTCCTTGGGCACTGGTTTTCTTCCTGGGCCTCTGCTTTTGTTCCTCGGGCTCTGGTTTGGTTCCACGGGCTCTGGTTTTGTTCCTCAGCCTGTAGTTTTCTTCCTCGGTCCCTACTTGTTTCCTTCGAGGGCTGGTTTTATTTCTCAGACTCTGGTTTTGTTCCTGGAGCTCTGGTTTTGTTCCTCGCGCCCTGTTTTTTTCCTCGGGCTGTCGTTTTGTTCCTCAGGCTCTGGTTTTTTTCCTCGGCCATGGTTTTCTTCCTAACGCTTTGTTTTTGTTCCTCGGGATCTGGTTTCCTTCCTCGGGCTCTTGCTTTGTTCCTCGGGCTCTAGTTTTGTTCTTTGGGCTCTCGTTTTCTTCCTCTGCCTCTGGTTTTGTTCACCGTGGGCTGGTTTTGTTCCTCGGGCTCTGGTTTTGTTGCTCATACTCTGGATATTTACGTCGGGCTCTGTTTTTTTCCACGAACTATGGTTTTGTTCATCGGGCCCTGGTTTAGTTCCACGGGCTCTCATTTTCTTCCTTGGGCTCTCGTTTTGTTCCTTGGGCACTGGTTTTCTTCCTGGGCCTCTGCTTTTGTTCCTCGGGCTCTGGTTTGGTTCCACGGGCTCTGGTTTTGTTCCTCAGCTTGTAGTTTTCTTCCTCGGTCCCTACTTGTTTCCTTCGAGGGCTGGTTTTGTTTCTCAGACTCTGGTTTTGTTCCTGGAGCACTGGTTTTGTTCCTCGCGCCCTGGTTTTTTCCTCGGGCTGTCGTTTTGTTCCTCAGGCTCTGTTTTTTTTCCTCGGGCCCTGGATTTCTTCCTAACGGTTTGTTTTTGTTCCTCGGGATCAGGTTTCCTTCCTCGGGCCCTGGTTTGGTTCCTCGGTCTCTGTTTTTTTTCCTCGACAATTGGTTTTGTTCCTCGGCCTCTGTTTTTTTCCTCTTGGCTGGTTTTGTTCCTAGGGCTCTGGTTTTGTTCCTCGGGCTCTGGTTTTGTTCCTCAGGCTCTCGTTTTGTTCCTCAGGCTCTCATTTTGTTCCTCGAGGCCTGATTTTGTTCCTAGGGCTCTGGTTTTCTTCCTCGGACTCTGGTTTATTTCCACATGCTCTCGTTTTCTTCCTCAGGCTCTCATTTTGTCCTCGAGCTCTGGTTTTGTTCCTCGGGCACTGGTTTTGTTCCTCGGTCTCCCTTTTTCTTTCTCGGACTCTCGTTTTGTTCCTTGCGTTCTGGTTTTGTTCCTCGGCTTGTGGTTTTCTTCCTCGGACCTTGCTTTTTTTCCGCGAGGGCTGGTTTTTTTCCTCGGGCCCTGATTTTCTTCCTAGTGTTTTGTTTTTGTTCCTCGGCATCTGGTTTTCTTCCTTGGGCCCTGGTTTTGTTCCTTGGTCTCTGGTTTTGTTCCTCGAAATCTGGTTTAGTTCCTCCGGCTCTGCTTTAGTTCCTCGGGTGCTCCTTTTGTTCCTCGGGCTCTTGCTTTGTTCCTCAGGCTCTGGTTTTGTTCCTTGGTTCTCGTTTTCTTCCTCTGGCTCTGGTTTTGTTCATCGTGGGCTCGTTTTGTTCCTCGGGCTCTGCTTTTGTTGCTCATGCTCTGGGTTTTTACCTCGGGCTCTGTTTTTTTCCACGAACTATGGTTTTGTTCGTCGGGCTCTGGTTTAGTTCCACAGGCTCTCGTTTTCTTCCTCAGGCTCTCGTTTTGTTCCTTGGGCTCTGGTTTTCTTCCGCGGGCTCTGGTTTTGTTCCTCAGGCTCTGTTTACATTCCTCGAGCGCTGGTTTTGTTCCTCGGGCCCTCCTTTTTTTCCTCAGTTTCTCGTTTTGTTCGTCAGGCTGTGGTTTTGTTCCTCGAGGGCTGGTTTTATTCCTCGGGCTCTGGTTTTGTTCCTTGGGCTCTTGTTTATTTACACGGGTTCTGGCTTTGTTCCTTGAGCCCTGATTTTGTTCCTCGGGCTCTGGTTTTGTTTCCCATGCTCTGGATTTCTTCCTCGATCTCTCGTTTTCTTCATCGGGCCCTACTTTTTTTCCTTGGGCTCTGTTTTTGTATCCTCAGGCTCTGGTTTTATTCCTCGGCATCTGGTTTTGATGCTCGACCTCTCCTTTTATTCCTCAGGCTCTGGTTTTGTTCCTTGGGGTCTGGTTTTGTTCCTCGGTCTCTGGTTTATGTCCACGGGCTCTTGTTTGGTTCCTCGAGCTCTGGCTTTGTTCCTCGGGTCCTCCTTTTGTTCCTCGGGCTCTTGCTTTGTTCCTCGGGCTCTAGTTTTGTTCTTTGGGCTCTCGTTTTCTTCCTCTGCCTCTGGTTTTGTTCACCGTGGGCTGGTTTTGTTCCTCGGGCTCTGGTTTTGTTGCTCATACTCTGGATTTTTACGTCGGGCTCTGTTTTTTTCCACGAACTATGGTTTTGTTCATCGGGCCCTGGTTTAGTTCCACGGGCTCTCATTTTCTTCCTTGGGCTCTCGTTTTGTTCCTTGGGCACTGGTTTTCTTCCTGGGCCTCTGCTTTTGTTCCTCGGGCTCTGGTTTGGTTCCACGGGCTCTGGTTTTGTTCCTCAGCTTGTAGTTTTCTTCCTCGGTCCCTACTTGTTTCCTTCGAGGGCTGGTTTTGTTTCTCAGACTCTGGTTTTGTTCCTGGAGCTCTGGTTTTGTTCCTTGCGCCCTGTTTTTTTCCTCGGGCTGTCGTTTTGTTCCTCAGGCTCTGGTTTTTTTCCTCGGGCCCTGGTTTTCTTCCTAACGCTTTGTTTTTGTTCCTCGGGATCTGGTTTCCTTCCTCGGGCTCTCGTTTTGTTCCTCAGTCTCTGTTTTTTTTCCTCGGGCCCTGGTTTTCTTCCTAACGGTTTGTTTTTGTTCCTCGGGATCAGGTTTCCTTCCTCGGGCCCTGGTTTGGTTCCTCGGTCTCTGTTTTTTTTCCTCGACAATTGGTTTTGTTCCTCGGCCTCTGTTTTTTTCCTCTTGGCTGGTTTTGTTCCTAGGGCTCTGGTTTTGTTCCTCGGGCTCTGGTTTTGTTCCTCAGGCTCTCGTTTTGTTCCTCAGGCTCTCATTTTGTTCCTCGAGGCCTGATTTTGTTCCTAGGGCTCTGGTTTTCTTCCTCGGACTCTGGTTTTTTCCCACATGCTCTCGTTTTCTTCCTCAGGCTCTCATTTTGTCCTCGAGCTCTGGTTTTGTTCCTCGGGCACTGGTTTTGTTCCTCGGTCTCCCTTTTTCTTTCTCGGACTCTCGTTTTGTTCCTTGCGTTCTGGTTTTGTTCCTCGGCTTGTGGTTTTCTTCCTCGGACCTTGCTTTTTTTCCGCGAGGGCTGGTTTTTTTCCTCGGGCCCTGATTTTCTTCCTAGTGTTTTGTTTTTGTTCCTCGGCATCTGGTTTTCTTCCTTGGGCCCTGGTTTTGTTCCTTGGTCTCTGGTTTTGTTCCTCGAAATCTGGTTTAGTTCCTCCGGCTCTGCTTTAGTTCCTCGGGTGCTCCTTTTGTTCCTCGGGCTCTTGCTTTGTTCCTCAGGCTCTGGTTTTGTTCCTTGGTTCTCGTTTTCTTCCTCTGGCTCTGGTTTTGTTCATCGTGGGCTCGTTTTGTTCCTCGGGCTCTGGTTTTGTTTCTCGACAGCTGCTTGTGTTCTTCGGGCTCTTTTTTTTTTCCTCGGGCTCTGTTTTTTTCCTCAAATTATGGTTTTGTTCCTCGGGCTCTGGTTTTCTTCCTCGGGCTCTGTTTTGGTTCCTCGGGCTCTGGTTTAGTTCCTCGGGCTCTGCTTTTGTTTCTCGGGCCCTGGTTTTGATCCTCGGGCTCTGGTTGTGTTCTACGGCCCTGGTTTTGTTCCTCGGGCACTGGTTTTGTTCTTCAGGCTCTGGTTGCATTCCTCAGGCTCTGGTTTGGTTCCTCGGGCTTTGGTTTCGTTCCTCGAACTCTGTTTTAGTTCCTCGGTCTCTGCTTTTTTTCCTCGGGGACTGGTTTTCTTCCTCGGGTTCTGGTTTTGTTCCTCGAGGGCTGGTTTTCTTCCTCGGGCCCTGTTTTTTTTCCTCGTGCTGTGGTTTTTTTCCTCAGGCTCTTGTTTTCTTTCTCTGGCTCTGGTTTTGTTCCTCGGGCCCTGGTTTTCTTCGTTGGGCCCTGGTTTTTTTCCTCGAGCCCTGGTTTTGTTCCTCGGGCTCTGTTTTGGTTCCTCGGGCTCTGGTTTAGTTCCTCGGGCTCTGCTTTTGTTTCTCGGGCCCTGGTTTTGATCCTCGGGCTCTGGTTGTGTTCTACGGCCCTGGTTTTGTTCCTCGGGCTGTGGTTTTATTCTTCGGGCTCTGTTTTTTTTCCATTGGCTCTGGTTTATTTCCTCTGGTGCTGGTTTTGTTCCTCGGGGTCTGGCATTTTTTTCGGGCTCTGATTTTGTTCCTCGAGGTCTGGTTTTTTTCCTCGGGCCCTCCTTTTTTTCTTGGGCTCTGTTTTTTTTCCTCGACCTCTGGTTTTGTTCCTAGGGCTCTGGTTTTGTTCCTCGAGCTCTGGTTTTATTCTTCGACCTCAGGTTTTGTTCCTCGGGCTCTGGTTTGGTTTCACGGGCTCTGGTTTTGTTCCTCGGGCTCTTGTTTTGCTTCTATGGCCCTGGTTTTCTTCCGTGGGCCTTGGTTTTGTTCCTCAGGTTATGGTTTTGTTCCTCGGGCCCTGGTTTTGTTCCTTGAACACTGGTTTTGTTCCTCGAGCTCTCGTTTTATTCCTTGGGCTCTGTTTTTGTTCCTTGAGGGCTGGTTTTGTTCCTAGGACTCTGGTTTTGTTCCTCGGGCTCTCGTTTTCTTCCTCAGGCTCTCATTTTCTTCCTCGAGCTCTGGTTTTGTTCCTCGGGCCCTCCTTCTGTTCCTCGGGCTCTCGTTTTGTTCCGCAGTCTCTGGTTTTGTTCCTCGGGCCCTGGTTTTCTTCCTCAGGCACTGGTTTTGTTCCTCGGGCCCTGCTTGTGTTCCTCGGGCTCTGGTTTTGTTCCTCGGGCTCTGGTTTGGTCCCTTGGGCTGTGGATTGGTTCCTCAGGCTCTGCTTTTGTTCCTCGGGCTCTGGTTTTGTTCCTCGGGCTCTCGTTTTCTTTCTCTGGCACTGGGTTTGTCCATCGTGAGCTCGTTTTGTTCCTCGGGCTGTGCTTTTGTTCCTTATGCTCTGGTTTTGTTCCTCAGGCTTTTTTTTTTTCCTCAAAGTATGGTTTTGTTCATCGGGCTCTGGTTTAGTTCCACGGGCTCTCATTTTCTTCCTTGGGCTCTCGTTTTTTTCCTTGGGCACTGGTTTGCTTCCTCGGCCTCTGCTTTTGCTCCTCGGGCTCTGGTTTGGTTCCACGGGCTCTGGTTTTGTTCCTCAGGCTGTGATTTTCTTCCTCGTACCCTACTTTTTTTCTTCGAGGGCTGGTTTTGTTTCTCAGACTGTGATTTTGTTCCTTGAGCTCTGGTTTTGTTCCTCGGGCCCTGTTTTTTTTCTTTGGGCTCTCGTTTTGTTCCTCAGGCTCTGGTTTTCTTCCTTGGGCCCTGGTTTTCTTCCTAGGGCTTTGTTTTTGTTCTTCGGGATCGGGTTTCCTTCCTCGGGCCCTGGTTTGGTTCCTCGGTCTCTGTTTTTCTTCCTCGATATCTGGTTTAGCTCCTCGGGCTCTGCTTTTTTTCCTTTGGGACCGTTTTTTTTCTACGGGCTCTGGTTGTGTTCCTCGGGCTCTGGTTTGTTTCCTCTGGCTCTGGTTTTGTTCCTTGGGCTTTGCTCATATCGTCGAACTATGGTTTTGTTCACCGGGCTCTGTTTTTTTTCCACGGGCTCTGGTTTTCTTCCTCGGGCTCTGCTTTTGTTCCTCGAGCTCTGGTTTGGTTCCACGGGCTCTGGTTTTGTTCCTCTGTCCCTCCTTTTGTTCCTTGGGCTCTGGTCTTTTTCCTCGGGTTCTGGTTTTGTTCCTTGTGGTCTGGTTTTCTTCCTTGGCTTCTGGTTTATTTCCACAGGCTCTGGTTTTGTTCCTCAAGCCCTGGATTTGTTCCTCGGGCCCTGTTTTTTTTTGTTGGGCCCTGGTTTTTTTCCTTGGGCTCTGTTTTTTTCCTCGGACTCTGGCTTGGTTCCTCAGGCCGTGGTTTTGTTCCTCGGGCTCTGGTTGTGTTCCGCGGCCCTGGTTTTGTTCCTCGTGCTGTGGTTTTGTTCCTCGGGCTCTGGTTTAGTGCCTCGGGCTCTGGTTTTGCTACTCTGGCCCTGGTTTTCTTCCTCGGGCCTTGGTTTTGTTTCTCGAACTGTAGTTTTGTTCCGAGGGCTCTCCTTTTATTCCTTGGGCACTGGTCTTGTTTCTCTTGGCTGGTTTTGTTCCACGGGCCGTGGTTTTCTTCCTAGGGCTTTGTTTTTGTTCCTCGGCATCTAGTTTTCTTCCTTGGGCCCTGGTTTGGTTCCTTGGTCTCTGGTTTTCTCCCTCGAAATCTGGTTTATTTCCTCCGGCTCTGCTTTAGTTCCTCAGGTGCTCTTTTTGTTCCTCGGGCTCTTGCTTTGTTCCTCGGGATATTGCTTTGTTCCTCGGGCTCTGGTTTTGTTCCTTGGTCGTTTTCTTCCTTTGGCTCTGCTTTGTTCCTTGGGCTCTCGTTTTCTTCCTCTGGCTCTGGTTTTGTTCATTGTGGGCTGGTTTTGTTTCTCGGGCTCTGGTTTTGTTTCTCGACATCTGGTTGTGTTCTTCGGGCTCTTTTTTTTTCCCTCGGGCTCTGTTTTTTTCCTCGAATTATGGTTTTGTTCCTCGGGCTCTGGTTTTCTTCCTCGAGCTCTGGTTTGGTTCCTAGGGCTCTGGTTTGGTTCCTTGGGCTCTGTTTTTTTCCTCGAACTATGGTTTTGTTCGTCGGGCTCTGGTTTAGTTCCACGGGCTCTCTTTTTCTTCCTTGGGCTCTCGTTTTGTTCCTCGGGCTCTGGTTTTCTTCCTCGGACCCTGATTTTTTTCCTCGAGCCCTGGTTTTGTTCCTCGGGCTCTGGTTTAGTTCCTCGGGCTCTGCTTTTGTTCCTCGGGTTCTGGTTTGGTTCCTCAGGCACTGGATTTTTTCCTTGGGCTCTGTTTTTTTCCTCGAAGTATGGTTTTGTTCGTTGGGCTCTGGTTTAGTTCCACAGGATCTCGTTTTCTTCCTCGGGCTCTCGTTATGTTCCTCGGGTCTGGTTTTTGTCCTCGGGCTCTGCTTTTGTTCCTTAGCCTCTGGTTTGGTTCCACTGCCTCTGGTTTTCTTCCTCGGACCCTGTTTTTTTTCCTCGAGGGCTGTTTATTCTTCTTGGGCTCTGTTTTGTTCCTTCCGTTTCTCGTTTCTTCCTCGGGCTCTGGTTATTTTTCTCGACTGCTGGTTTTGTTCTTCGGGCTCTGGTTTTTGTCCTCGGGCTCTGGTTTTCTTCCTCGGGCTCTGGTTCTCTTCCTCGGACCCTGCTTTTTTTCCTCGGAGGCTGGTGTTTTTTTTCGGGCTCTGTTTTTTTCCTTCAGGTTCTCGTGTTGTTCCTCGGGCTCTGATTTTGTTCCTCTATTTCTGGTTTTGTTCCACGGGCCCTCCTTTTGTTCCTCGGGCTCTCGTTTTGTTCCTCAGGCTCTGTTTTTTTTCCTCGGGGCCTGGTTTTATTCCTAGGGGTTTGTTTTTGTTCCTCGGCATCCGTTTTTCTTCCTCAGGCCCTGGTTTGTTTCCTCGGTCTCTGATGTTGTTCCTCAAAATCTGGTTTAGTTCCTCAGGCTCTGCTTTTGTTCCTCGGGGACCAATTTTGTTCCTCGGGCTCTGGTTGTGTTCCTCGGGCTCTGGTTTGGTTCCTCCGGCTCTGGTTTTGTTCCTCGGGCTGTTTTTTTCCATGAACTATGGTTTTGTTTGCTGGGCTCTGGTTTTGTTCCACGGGCTCTGGTTTTCTTCCCCGGGCTCTGCTTTTGTTCCTCGGGCTCTGGTTTGGTTCCACGGGCTCTGGTTTTGTTCCTTGGTCCCTCCTCTTGTTCCTTGGCCTCTGGTTTTGTTCCTTGGGTTCTGGTTTTGTTCCTCAAGCTCTGGTTTTCTTCCTCGGGCCCTGGTTTTTTTCTTTGGGCCCTGGTTTTGTTCCTTGGGCTCTGGTTTTCTTCCTCGGGCCCTGGTTTTGTTCCTCGGTCTCTGGTGTTGTTCCTCGAAACCTAGTTTATTTCCTCTGGCTCTGCTTTAGTTCCTCAGGTCCTCCTTTTTTTCCTCGTGCTCTTGCTTTGTGCCTCGGGCTCTTGCTTTGTTCCTCGGCTCTGGATTTGTTCCTCGGGCTCTCGTTTTCTTCCTCTGGCTCTGGTTTTGTTCATCGTGGGCTGGTGTTGTTCCTCGGGGTCTGGTTTTGTTTGTCATGCTCTGGTTTTGTTCCTCGGGCTCTGTTTTTTTCCTCGAAGTATGGTTTTGTTCATCGCGCTCTGGTTTTGTTCCATGGGCCCTCGTTTTCTTCCTTGGGCTCTCGTTTTGTTCCTTGGGCACTGGTTTTCTTCCTCGGGCTCTGCTTTCGTTTCTTGGGGACTGGTTTTGTTCCTCGGGCTCTGGTTGTGTTCTTCGGGCCCTGGTTTTGTTCCTCGTGCTGTGCTTTTGTTCCTCGGTCTCTGTTTTTTTCCCTCGGGCTCTGGTTTATTTCCTCTGGCTCTCGTTTTGTTCCTCGGGGTCTGGCTTTTTTCCTCGGGTTCTGATTTTGTTCCTCGAGGTCTGGTTTTGTTCCTCGGGCCCTGGTTTTGTTCCTCGGGCCCTGGTTTTGTTCCTCGGGCTCTGGTTTGCTCCCTCGGCCTCTGGTTTGGTTCCTCAGGCTCCGGTTTTGTTCTTTGGGCTCTGTTTTTTTCCTCGAACTATGGTTTTGTTCGTCCGGCTCTGGTTTAGTTCCACGGGCTCTCATTTTCTTCCTCGGGCTCTGGTTTTCTTCCTCGGGCTCTGGTTTTCTTCCTCGGGCTCTGCTTTTGTTCGTCGGGCTCTGCTTTGCTTCTACGGGCTCTGGTTTTTGTCCTCGGACCCTGCTTTTTTTCTTCGAGGACTGGTTTTGTTTCTCGGGCTCTGGATTTTTCCTTTGGGTTCTCGTTTTTTTTCGGGCTGTGGTTTTGTTCCTCGGGCTCTGTTTTTTTTCCTCGGGCTCTGGGTTAGTTCCTCCGGCTCTGGTTTTGTTCCTCGGGGCCTGGTTTTGTTCCTTGGGCTCTGATTTTGTTTCTCGGGCCGTCCTTTTGTTCCTCGGGCTCTCGTTTTGTTCCTCAGGCTCTATTTTTGTTCCTCCTGCCCTGGTTTTCTTCCTCGGGCTCTCGTTTTGTTCCTTGGGCTCTGGTTTTCTTCCTCTGGGTCTGCTTTTATTCCTCGGCCTCTGATTTTGTTCATCGAGCTCTGGTTTTCTTCCTCGAGTGCGACGAGCGAGGGAATGCAAGCAGTCGACTCAATTTGAGTGATAAGGCCATCTTCAACTTTTACAACAATTACAGCTGGTGTAATTTTAACTTTCTGCAAGGCTTCTCGTGCTTCTCGTGCTTTCTGCAAGGCTTCTCATAGATTCTACAACACGTCTGGGCCAGTTTGCATCTGCATTTCTACAGAGGCAAAAGGACCTATACCCATTAGTTGTTCTACAGTTACTCCAGCTAAACGATCATTTGGGGCTCGGGGCGAGTGCGCAGATATTTCACAAAGTCTTTGCCAGTGAGCTTGCCAAAGTAATTGTTGTGATTGCTTCAAAATAAGCCTCATTATGTTCTTAATATCTTCTGGACATAGCATTCCGCTACCCCAGATATAGTTTAGCATTTGCCTTGCAGGCTCGCTATGCACTCCCGACTCATTAACTGTGTTTCGCAATTGATTTAATATTTTCCAATCTAGGGCCTGATGCACCCCAGTCATAGCCCCCGCGTTATCTACCTGATAGATTACCGGGAAGGCTTGAGGGCTAATTTGATCTAATAAATCAAAATCTTTTTGTTCAACAGCTTCTCGTGCTATTTTGTCCCAACTAACCCGCACTAAATGCGGCTGTTGATGAGCTTGGGACGGGGGTGGGGGGGTGGGGGTGGGGGGGGTGGGGGGTGGGGCCTTTAGAAGACTTTCAGCTTGAGCAGTCTCCTGTCCGCTACTGTCTACCCTCTCATTTTCACTTGGACCCTCCCTCTCCCCCTCCCTTTCCCCCGGTGGTGCGGAGGGACAAGCCCTTTCTGTCGGTGGATCAGGAGGAGGACGAGAGGGTCGGTGAACGACGGGAACAGGAATTCCTGAAGGCGGAGGTGAAAAGTAGTCACGCCCTGCTGTGAGACGTCCAGCAGCAGGATCGGACTGCTCAAGCTGATCGGAGGCAGCTGTAGCTATTCGCCTTTCAGTTTTATATCTTTTTATGCAATTAATAACATCTCTCCAGGATTTCATTAATTTTCTTGCTGATTTATCATCATCAATTACTAGATCCCACAAACAATCTCCATAAGAACGCCACTCGTCTACTTCAAACATACTTTCAGGGTCTTTAAAAAACCCTTTCGCTTTCCCTAACGCAATTAACCCAGCCAGGTCTTTTAATTGGCTTACTCCCCGCTCTTCTAAAAAGCGTTTTAAAATATCGAAGGCTACCTCTACTTCCATTGCGCGCTATCTTGACCCTCTTAATTATCCGGTCGTTTGCAGCCTTTTCCCAAGGGTAGCCTTCTATCGGACGGCGAATCCCTTTTAATCGTCCTGGGTTTGAGCATGGATCAGGCGCGCCGCGACAGCGTCCGCCGATCTTCTGCTCCCTGGTCGCTGCTACCAGTGCTTCTCCGATCTCGCTGTCCGGTGAAAAACAAGGATGGGGGGTCCCTGTTCGGGCGCCACTTGCGACGAGCGAGGGAAGGCAAGCAGTCGACTCAATGTGAGTGATAAGGCCAGCTTCAACTTTATTGTAAAACCCTACACATATTTATACACTAAGTTCTACCTTATGCATACTTGTCTCACAATCATTGGCCTAGCTCTAAAAATTACGTTACCATATTCCTCCTACTTTCGGTTACTGCTACATGGTCCGGGTTCCATCCTGTTTTTCTTATACTGTACTTTCTCAAAGTTGCTTATCTGCACAGAGCAAGGTCAGCATGACTTTCTTTTCTCCCTTGTCAGCATGACTAAGAATTTTCCCACCGCGGCCTAGTCTGGCTAACTTTCTCCAACACTCGAGCCCTTCCTTTTTTTCCTCAGGCTCTTGTTTTGTTCCTCAGTCTCTGATTTTGTTCCTCGGGCTCTGGTTTTCTTCCTCGGGCTCTGGTTTGGTTCCTAGGGCTCCGGTTTGGTTCCTCGGGCCTTGGTTTCTTTCCTTGGGCCCTGTTTTTTTTCCTCGGGCACTGGTTCTGTTCCTCGGGCTCTGATTTGGTCCCTCGGGCTCTCGTTTTGTTCCTCAGGCTCTGGTTTTGTTCCTCGGGCTCTGCTTTTGTTCCTCGGGCTCTGGTTTGGTTCCACGGGCTCTGGTTTTCTTCCTCGGACCCTGCTTTTTTTCCTCAAGGGGTGTTTTTTTTTCTCGGGCTCTGATTTTTTCCTTCGGGTTCTCGTTTTTTCCTTGGGCTCTGGTTTTGTTTCTCGACAGCTGGTTTTGTTCTTCAGGTTCTCGTTTTGTTCCTCGGGCTCCGGCTGTGTTCCTCAGCCTCTGGTTTTGTTTCTCGGGCTCTGGTTTTCTTCCTATGGCTCTGCTTTTATTCCTCGGGCTCTGGTTCTGTTCCTCGAGCTCTGGTTTTCTTCCTCGGGCCCTTCTTTTTTTCCTCAGGCTCTCGTTTTGTTCCTCAGTCTCTGGTTTTGTTCCTCGGGCTCTGGTTTTCTTCCTTGGGCTCTGGTTTGGTTCCTAGGGCTCCGGTTTGGTTCCTCGGGCCTTGGTTTTTTTCCTCGGGCCCTGTTTTTTTTCCTCGGGCACTGGTTCTGTTCCTCGGGCTCTGGTTTGGTCCCTCGGGCTCTCGTTTTGTTCCTCAGGCTCTGGTTTTGTTCCTCATGCTCTGTTTTTTTCCTCAGACTATGGTTTTGTTCCTCGGCCTCTGGTTTAGTTCCACAGGCTGTCGTTTATTCCTCGGGCTCTCGTTTTGTTCCTCGAGGGCTGGTTTTCTTCCTCGGCCTCTGCCGTTGTTCCTCGGGCTCTGGTGTGGTTCCACAGGCTCTGGTTTTGTTCCTCCGTCCCTCCTTTTGTTCCTCGGGCTCTCGTTTTGTTCCTCGAACTCTGGTTTAGTTACTCGGGCTCTGCTTTTGTTACTCGGGGACTGGTATTGTTCGTCGGGCTCTGGTTGTGTTCCTCGGGCTATGCTTTAGTTCCTCGGGCTCTGCTTTAGTTCCTCGGGGACTGGTTTTGTTCCTAAGGATCTGGTTTAGTTCCTCAGGTTCTGGTTTGGTTCCTCAAGCTCTGTTTTTCTTCCTCGGGCTCTGTTTTCTTCCTCAAACTATGGTTTTGTTCGTCGGGCTCTGGTTTAGTTCCACAGGCTCTCGTTTTCTTCCTCGGGCTCTCGTTTTGTTCCTCGGGGTCTGGTTTTCTTGCTCGGGCTCTGCTTTTTTTCCTTGGGTTCCGGTTTGGTTCCATGGCCTCTGGTTTTCTTCCTCAGACCCTGCTTTTTTTCCTCGAGGGCTGTTTATTTTTCTATGGCTCTGTTTTATTCCTTCAGGTTCTCGTTTTTTCCTCGGTCTCTGGTTTTGTTTCTCGATAGCTGGTTTTGTTCTTCGGGCTCTGGTTTTGTTCCTCGGGCTCTCGTTTTGTTCCTAGGGCTCTGGTTTTTGTCCTCAGGCTCTGGTTTAGTTCCCCGGGCTCTGGATTAGTTCCTCCATTCCTGCTTTTGTTCCTCAGGCTCTGGTTTTGTTCCTCGGGCTCTGGTTTTGTTCCTCGAGGTCTGGTTTTCTTCCTCGGGCCCTGTATTTTTTCCTTGGCGTCTGGTTTTGTTCCTTGGGGTCTGGTATTCTTCCTCGGACTTTTTCTTGGTTCCTCAGGCCGTTGTTTTGTTCCTCGGGCTCTGGTTGTGTTCCTCAGGCCCTGGTTTTGTTCCTCGGTTTCTCCTTTTGTTCCTCGGGCTCTGGTTTTCTTCCTCGGGCTCTCCTTTTGTTCCTCGGGCTCTGTTTTTTTTCCTCTGGCCCTCCTTTTGTTCCTCGGGGTCTCGTTTTGTTCCTCAGGCTCTGGTTTTGTTCCTCGGGGCCTCCTTTTGTTCCTCGGGCTTTTATTTTGTTCCTCGGGCTCTGGTTTTCTTCGTTAGGATCTGGTTTTGTTCCTCGGGCTCTGGTATTGTTCCTCAGGCTCTGGTTTGGTTCCTGCAAATCTGGTGTAGTTCCTTGCGCTCTGCTTTAGTTCCTCGGGTACTGGTTTTGTTCCTCGGGCTCTGGCTGTGTTCCTCAGGCTCCGGTTTTGTTCCTCGGGCTCTGTTTTTCTTCCTCGAACTATGGTTTTGTTCATTGGGCTCTGGTTGAGTTCCACAGGCTCTCGTTTTCTTCCTCGGGCTCTCGTTTTGTTCCTCGGGCACTGGTTTACTTCCTCGCGCTCTGCTTTTGTTCCACGGACTCTGGTTGTGTTCCTTGGTGCGTCTTTTTGTTCCTCGGACTCTGGTTTTGTTCCTCTGGCTCTGGTTTTGTTCCTCCAGCCCTGTTTATTTTTCCTCGGGCTCTGGTTTTCTTCCTTGGTCTCTGGTTTTCTTCCTCGGACTCTGGCTTGGTTCCTCCGGCCCTGGTTTTGTTCCCCGGGCTCTAGTTGTGTTCCTCGGGCCGTGGCTTTGTTCCTCATGCTGTTGTGTTGTTCCTCGGGCTCTGGTTTTTTTCCTCGGACCAAGCTTTATTTCCTCGAGGGCTGGTTTTTTTCCTCGGTTTTGTTCCTTCGGGTTCTCATTTTTCACTCGGGCTCTGGTTTTGTTTCTCGACAGTTGGTTTAGTTCCTCCGGCGCTCCTTTTGTTCATTAGGCTGTGTTTTTTTTCCTCGGGCTCTGGTTTTGTTCCTCGGGCCTTCCTTTTTTTCCTTGGGCTCTCGTTTTGTTTCTCAGGCTCCTGTTTTTTTCTTCGGGCCCTGGTTTTCTTCCGCACGCTTTGGTTTTGTTACTCGGGATCTGGTTTTCTTCCACGGGCCCTGGTTTTGTTCTTCGGGCTCTGATTTGGTTCCTCAGCCTCTGGTTTTTTTCCTTGGACTCTGGTTTTGTTCCTCGGGCTCTGGTTTGGTTCCTCGGGCTCTGCTTTTGTTCCTCGGGCTCTCGTTTTGTTCCTCGGGCTCTGGTTTTGTTCCTCGGGCCCTGGTTTTCTTCTTCTGGCTCTCGTTTTGTTCCTTGGGCTCTGGTTTTCTTGCTCGGGCTCTACTTTTGTTCCTCGGGCTCTCGTTTTTTTCTTCAGGCTGTGTTTTTTTGTCCTCGGGTCCTGTTTTTTTTTCCTCGGGCTTTTGGTTTGTTCGTCGGGATCTTGTTTCCTTCCTCGGGCCCTGGTTTGTTTCCTCGGGGCCTGGTTTTGTTCCTCGGGCTCTGGTTTTGTTCCTTGAACTCTGGTTTGGTTCCTCAGGGTCTGGTTTTGGTCCTCAGGCTCTGTTTTTTTCCTCGAACTATGGTTTTGTTCATCGGGCTCTGGTTTTGTTCCACGGGCCGTCCTTTTGTTCCTTGGGTTTTTGTTTTGTTCCTCGGGATCTGGTTTTCTTCCTCCGGCCCTCGTTTCGTTCCTTGGGCTCTGGTTTTGTTCCTCAGGCTCTGGTTTGGTTCCTGCAAATCTGGTTTAGTTCCTCGTGCTCTGCTTTAGTTCCTTGGGGACTGGGTTTGTTCCTCGGGCTCTGGCTGTGTTCCTCAGGCTCTGTTTTTTTTCCTTGTGCTCTGTTTTTTTCCTCGAACTATGGTTTTGTTCATCGGGCTCTGGTTTAGTTCCATGGGCTTTCTTTTTCTTCCTCGGGCTCTCGTTTTCTTCCTCGGGCTCTGGTTTTCTTCCTCGGGCTCTGCTTTTGTTCGTCGTGCTCTGGTTTGGTTCCACGGTCTCTGGTTTTGTTCCTCGGTTTCTCCTTTTGTTCCTCGGGCTCTGGTTTTGTTCCTCGGTCTCTTCTTTTGTTCCTCGGGCTCTGGTTTTATTTCTCGGGATCTGTTTTTTTTCCTTGGGCCCTGGTTGTGTTCCTCGAGCTCTGGTTTGGTTCCTCAGGCTCTGGTTTTTTCCTCGGGCTCTGTTTTTTTCCTTGAACTATGGTTTTGTTCATCGGGCTCTTGTTTAGTTCCATGGGCTCTCGTTTTATTCCTCGAGCTCTCGTTTTGTTCGTCGGGCTCTGGTTTTCTTCCTCGGGCCCTGGTTTTTTTCCTCGGGTCCTGTTTTTTTTGTCCTCGGGCTTTTGTTTTGCTCCTCGGGACCTTGTTTTCTTCCTTGGGCCCTGGATTTTTTCTTCGGGCCCTGGTTTTGTTCGTCGGGCTGTGGTTTTCTTCCTCGGGCTCTGGTTTTCTACCTCGGCCTCTCGTTTTCTTCCTCTGGCTCTGGTTTTGTTCATCGTGGGTGGTTTTGTTCCTCAGGGTCTGGCTGTGTTCCTCATGCTCTGGTTTTGTTCCTCGGGCTTTTTTTTTTCGTTGAACTGTGGTTTTGTTCGTCGGGCTCTGGTTTAGGTCCTCAGGCTCTCGTTTTCTTCTTTGGGCTCTCGTTTTGTTTCTCGGGCACTGGTTTTCTTCCTCGGTTTCTCCTTTTGTTCCTCGGGCTCTGGTTTTGTTCCTCGGTCTCTTCTTTTGTTCCTCGGGCTCTGGTTTTGTTTCTCAGGATCTGTTTTTTTTCCTTGGGCCCTGGTTGTGTTCCTCGAGCTCTGGTTTGGTTCCTCAGGCTCTGGTTTTTTCCTCGGGCTCTGTTTTTTTCCTTGAACTATGGTTTTGTTCATCGGGCTCTGGTTTAGTTCCATGGGCTCTCGTTTTCTTCCTCGGGCTCTCGTTTTGTTCCTCGGGCTCTGGTTTTCTTCCTCGGGCTCTACTTTTGTTCCTCGGGCTCTCGTTTTGTTTCTCGGGCTCTGTGTTTTTTCCTTGGGTCCTGTTTCTTTTTCCTCGGGCTTTTGTTTTGTTCGTTGGGATCTTGTTTTCTTCCTCGGGCCCTGGTTTTGTTCCTGGGGCTCTGTTTTTTTCGTTGAACTATGGTTTTGTTCGTCGGGCTCTGGTTTAGGTCCTCAGGCTCTCATTTTGTTTCTCGGGCACTGGTTTTCTTTCTCGGGCTCTGCTTTTGTTCCTCGGGCTCTTGTTTTGTTCCTCGGGCTCTGGTTTTCTTCCTTAGGATCTGGTTTTGTTTCTCGTGCTCTGGTTATGTTCCTCGGGCTCTGGTTTTTGTTCCTCGGGCTCTGGCTGTGTTCCTCAGGCTCTGGTTTTGTTCCTCGGGCTCCGTGTTTTTCCTCGAACTATGGTTTTGTTCGTCAGGCTCTGGTTTAGTTCCACAGGCTCTTGTTTTCTTCCTCGGGCTCTCGTTTTGTTCCTCGGGCACTGGTTTACTTACCGAGCTCTGCCTTTGTTCCACGGTCTCTGGTTTTGTTCCTCGTCGTTTCCTTTTGTTCCTCGGGCTCTCGTTTTGTTCCTCGGGCTGTGGTTTTGTTCCTTGGGCTCTGGTTTTCTTTCTCGGGCCCTGGTTTTGTTCCTTAGGCCCTAGTTTTCTTCCTAGGGCTCTGGTTTTGTTCCTCAGGCTTTGCTTTTGTTCCTCGGGGACTGGTTTTATTCCTCGGGCTCTGGTTTTCTTCCTCGGGCTCTGTTTTTTTCCTCGAAGTATGGTTTTGTTCGTTGGGCACTTTTTTATTTCTACGGGCTCTCTTTTTCTTCCTCAGGCTCTGGTTTTGTTCCTCCGGCCCTGCTTTTGTTCCTCGGGCTGTGGTTTTGTTCCTTGGGCTCTTGTTTATTTCCACGGGCTCTGGTTTTTTTCCTCGAGCTGTGGTTTTGTTCTTCGGCCCTGTTTTTTTTCCTTGGGCTCTGGTTTTGTTTCTTGGGCACTGGATTTCTTCCTTGGACTCTGGCTTGGATCGTCAGGCCGTAGTTTTTTTCCTCGGGCTCTGGTCGTGTTCCTCGGACCCTGATTTTGTTCCTCGTCCTGTGGTTTTTTCCCTTGGGCTATGGTTTATTTCCTCGGGCTCTGGTTTTGTTTCTGCGCTCCTGCTTTTGTTCCTCGGGCTCTTGCTTTGTTCCTCTGGCTCTGGTTTTGTTCTCGGGGACTGGCTTTGTTCCTCGGGCTCTGGCTGTGTTCCTCAGGCTGTGGTTGTTTTCCTCCGGCTCTGTTTTCTTCCTTGAACTATCGTTTTTTTCGTCGGACTCTGGTTTAGTTCCACAGGCTCTCGTTTTATTCCTCGGGCTCTGGTTTTGTTCCTCGGGCTCTGCTTTTGCTCCTCGGGTTCTGGTTTTATTCCACGGGCTCTGGTTTTCTTCCTTGGACCCTGCTTTTTTTCCTCGTGGGCTGGTTTTTTTCCTCGGGATCTGTTTTTATCCCTCGGGTTCTGGTTTTTCCCTCGGGCTGTGGTTTTGTTTCTTGAAAGCTGGTTTTGCTCTTCGGGCTCTGGTTTTGTTCCTCGGGCTCTCGTTTTGTTCAGTGGGCTCTGTTTTTTTTCCTCGGGCTCTGGTTTATTTCCTTCAGCTCTGGTATTGTTACTCGGGGCCTGGTTTTGTTCCTCGGGCTCTGATTTGGTTCCATGAGCTCTGGTTTTGTTCATCGGTCCCTCCTTTTGTTCCTCGGGCTCTACTTTTGTTCCTCCGGATCTGGTTTTCTTCATTGGGCCCTGGTTGTGTTCCTCGGGCTCTGTTTTTTCCCTCGAACTATGGTTTTGTTCACCGGGCCCTGGATTTGTTCCTCGGACTCTGGTATTGTTCCTTGGCCTCTGATTTTCTGCCTCGGGCTCTGCTTTATTTCCACGGGCTCTGGTTTTGTTCCTCGAGCTCTGGTTTCTTTCCTCGAGGGCTGGTTTTGTTCCTTGAGCTATGGTTTTCTTTCTTGGGCTCTGGTTTGGTTCCTCGGGTCCTGGTTCTTTTCCACGGGCTCTATTTTTGTTCCTCGGACTCTTGTTTTCTTCCTCGGGCTCTGATTTCATTCCTCGAGGGCTGGTTTTCTTCCTCACGCTCTGGTTTTTTTCCTCGAGGGCTGGTTTATTCCTCGGCTCTGGTTTTGTTCCTCAGTTTCTGGTTCGGTTCCTCGGGCCCTGGTTTTATTCCACGGGCTCTAGTTTTGTTCCTATGGCCCTCGTTTTGTTCTTCAGGCACTCCTTTTTGTCCTTGGGCTCTGGTTTTCTTCCTTAGGATCTGGTTTTGTTCCTCGAGCTCTGGTTTTATTCCTTGGGCACTGGCTTTGTTCGTCGGGATCCCGTTTTCTTCCTCAGACTCTCGTTTTGTTCCTGGGGTTCTGGTTTTGTTCCTTGAGCTCTGATTTTCTTCCTCAGGCTCTGGTTTTGTTGCTCGGGCTCTCGATTTCTTCCTCGAGGTCTCGTTTCCTTCTTCGGGCCCTAGATTTGTTCCTCGGGGTCTGGTTGTGTTCCTCGGGCTCTGGTTGTGTTCCTCGGGCTCTGGTTTTTTTCCTCGAGCTCTAGTTTTGTTCTTTGAGCGCTGGTTTTATTCCTCGGACTGTGGTTTTCTTTCATGGGCTCTGGTTTTGTTCCTCGGGCTCTGGTTTTTTTCCTCAGGCCATGGTTTTATTCCTCGGGGTTTCATTTTGTTCCTTGGGCTCTGATTCTGTTCGTTGGGCTCTGGTTTTGTTCATCGGGCTCTGGTTTTGTTCCTCTGGCTCTGGTTTGGTTCCTCAGGCCCTGGTTTTATTCCACGGGCTCTGGTTTTCTTCCTATGGCCCTCGTTTTGTTCTTCAGGCCCTCCTTTTTGTCCTTGGGCTCTGGTTTTGTTCCTCGGGTTCTGGCTCTCTTCCTCAGGATCTGGTTTTGTTCCTCGAGCTCTGGTTTTGTTCCTTGGCCACTGGTTTTGTTCCTCGGACTCCCGTTTTGTTCCTCGGGTTCTGGTTTTGTTCCTTGAGCTCTGGTTTTCTTCCTCGGGCTCTGGTTTTCTTCCTCAGGCTCTGGTTTTGTTGCTCGGGCTCTGGATTTCTTCCTCGAGCTCTCCTTTTCTTCTTCGGGCCCTAGTTTTGTTCCTCAGGGTCTGTTTTTGTTCCTCGGTCTCTGCTTGTGTTCCTTGGGCTCTGCTTTTTTCCCTCGAGCTCTAGTTTTTTTCTTCGAGATCTGTTTTTTTTCCTCGGGCTTTCATTTTGTTCCTTGGCCTCTGATTTTGTTCCTCGGGCTTTGGTTTTGTTCCTTGTGCTCTGGTTTTCTTCCTCCGGCTCTGGTTTCCTTCCTGAAGGTGTGTATTAGCTCCTCGGGCTCTGTTTTGTTCCTCGGGCTCTGGGTTTGTTCCTTGGCCTCTGGTTTTCTTCCTCGGGCTCTGATTTTGTTCCTCGATGGCTGGTTTTTTTCCTCACGCTCTGGTTTTGTTCCTCGGGTCCTGGTTTTTTTCCTCGGGCTCTGGTTTTGTTCCTCTGGCTCTGGTTTTGTTCCTCGAAAGCTGGTTATGTTTCTCGGGCTCTGGTTTTGTTCCTCGGGTTCTGGTTTGGTTCCTCAGGCCCTGGTTTTGTTCCTCGGGCTCTGGATTTCTTCCTCGAGCTCTCGTTTTCTTCTTCGGGCCCTAGTTTTGTTCCTCGGGCTCTGATTTTTTTCCTCAGGCTCTGGTTGTGTTCCTCGGGCTCTGTTTTTTTTCCTTGGGGTCTGGTTTTGTTCCTCGAGCTCTGGTTTTGGTTCTTGGGCACTGATTTTGTTCCTTGGGCACTGGGTTTGTTCCTCGGGCTCTCGTTTTCTTCCTCGGACTCTCGTTTTTTTCCTCGGTTTTTGGTTTTGTTCCTTGAGCTCTGGTTTTCTTCCTCGGGCTCTGGTTTTCTTGCTCGGGCTCTGGATATCTTCCTCGAGCTCTCGTTTTCTTCTTCAGGCCCTAGATTTTTTCCTTGGGCTCTGTTTTTTTACCTCTGGCTCTGGTTTTGTTCCTCGGGCTCTGCTTTTGTTCCTCGAGGGCTGTTTTTTTTTCTCGGGCTCTGGTTTTGTTCCTCGGTTTCTGGTTTGGTTCCTCGGGCCCTGATTATATTCCACAGGCTCTGGTTTTCTTTCTATGGCCCTCGTTTTGTTCTTCAGGCCCTCCTTTTTGTCCTTGGCCTTGTTTTTTGTTCCTCGGGCTCTGGTTTTCTTCCTCAGGATCTGGTTTTGTTCCTCGATCTCTGGTTGTGTTCCTCGGGCTCTGGTTTTGTTCCTCGAGCTCTGGTTTTATTCCTCGGGCTCTGGTTCTCTTCCTCAGGATCTGGTTTTGTTCCTCGAGCTCTGGTTTTTTTCCTTGGGCACTGGTTTTGTTCCTCGGACTCTCTTTTTTTTCCTCGGGTTCTGGTTTTGTTCCTTGAGCTCTGGTTTTGTTCCTCGGGCTCTTGTTTTCTTCTTCAGGCTCTGGTTTTGTTCCTCAAGCTCTAGTTTTGTTCTTCGAGCTCCGGCTTGGTTCCTTGGGTCCTGGATTTTTTCCTCAGGCTCTGGTTTTGTTCCTTGGGGTGTCATTTTGTTCCTTGGGCTCTGATTTCGTTCCTCGGGCTTTGGTTTTATTCCTCGTGCTCTGGTTTTGTTCCTATGGCCCTCGTTTTGTTCTTCAGGCCCTCCTTTTTGTCCTTGGGCTCTGGTTTTGGTTCCTCGGGCTCTGGTTTTCTTCCTCCGGATCTGGTTTTGTACCTCAGGCTCCGTTTTTCTTCCTGAAGCTCTGTATTAGCTCCTCGGGCTCTGTTTTTTACTTCGGGCTCTGGTTTTGTTCCTTGGCCTCTGGTTTTCTTCCTCGGGTTCTGCTTTTGTTCCTTGGGCTCTGGTTTTGTTCCTCGGGCTCTGCTTTATTTCCACGGGCTCTGGTTTTGTTCCTTGAGTTCTGGTTTTGTTGCTTGGGCACTGGTTTTTTCCTCGGGCTCTGGTTTTGTTCCTCGGGCTCTGCTTTTGTTCCTCGAGGGCTGGTTTTTTTTCTCGGGCTCTGGTTTTCTTCCTTGGTTTCTGGTTTGGTTCCTCAGGCCCTGGTTTTATTTCACAGGCTCTGGTTTTCTTCCCATGGCCCTCGTTTTGTTCTTCAGGCCCTCCTTTTTGTCCTTGGCCTTGGTTTTTTTCTTCGGGCTCTGGTTATCTTCCTCAGGATCTGGTTTTGTTCCTCGAGCTCTGGTTGTGTTCCTCGGCCTTTGGTTTTGTTCCTCGGGCTCTAGTTTTATTCCTCGGGCTCTGGTTCTCTTCCTCAGGATCTGGTTTTGTTCCTCGAGCTCTGGTTTTTTTCTTTGAGCACTGGTTTTGTTCCTCGGGCTCTCGTTTTGTTCCTCGGGTTCTGGTTTTGTTGCTTGAGCTCTGGTTTTCTTCCTCAGGCTCTGGCTTTGTTTCTTGGGCTCTGGATTTCTTCCTTGAGCTCTCGTTTTCTTCTTCGGGCCCTAGTTTTGTTCCTTGGGCTCTGTTTTTGTTCCTCAGTCTCTGGTTTTGTTCCTCGAGCTCTGGTTTTGTTCCTCGAGGGCTGGTTTTTGTTTTCGGGCCCTGGTTTTGTTTCTCGGTTTCTGGTTTGCATCCTTGGGCCCTGGTTTTATTCCACGGACACTGGTTTTCTTTCTATGGCCCTCGTTTTGTTCTTCAGGCCCTCCTCTTTTTCCTTGGAGTCTGGTTTTGTTCCTCGGGCTCAGGTTCTCTTCCTCAGGACCTGGTTTTGTTCCTCGAGCTCTGTTTTATTTCCTTGGGCACTGGTTTTGTTCCTCGAACTCTCGTTTTGTTCCTTGGGTTCTGGTTTTGTTCCTTGAGCTCTGGTTTTGTTCCTCGGGCTCTGGTTTTCTTCCTCAGGCTCTGGTTTTGTTGCTCGCGCTCTGGATTTCTTCCTCGAGCTCTTGTTTTATTCTTCGGACCCTAGTTTTGTTCCTCTGGCTCTGTTTTTGTTCCTTGGGCTCTGGTTGTGTTCCTCGGGGTCTAGTTTTGTTCCTTGAGCTCTAGTTTTGTTCTCCGAGCTCTAGTTTGGTCCTCGGGTCCTGGTTTTCTTTCACGGGATCTGGTTTTGTTCCTCGGGCTTTGGTTTTGTTCCTCGGGCTCTGGTTTTGTTCCTATGACCCTCGTTTTGTTCTTCAGGCCCTCCTTTTTGTCCTTGGGCTCTGGTTTTCTTCCTCCGGCTCTGGTTTTGTTCCTCAGGCTCGGGTTTTCTTCCTGAATCTCTGTATTAGCTCCTCGGGCTCTGTTTTCGTCCTCGGGTTCTGGTTTTGTTCCTTGGGGTCTGGTTTTGTTCCTCGGGCTCTGCTTTATTTCCACGGGCTCTGGTGTTGTTCCTCGAGCTCTAGTTTTGGTCCTTGGGCACTGGTTTTGTTCCTCGGACTCTCGTTTTGTTCCTCGAGGGCTGGTTTTTTTCCTCGGGCTCTGGTTTTCTTCCTCGGTTTCTGGTTTGGTTCCTCGGGCCCTAGTTTTATTCCACAGGCTCTGGTTTTCTTCCTATGGCCCTCGTTTTGTTCCTCAGGCTCTTGTTTTCTTCCTGAAGCTCTGTATTAGCTCCTCGGGCTCTGTTTTTTTCCTCGGGCTCTGGTTTAGTTCCTTGCCCTCTGGTTTTCTTCCTCGGGTTCTGGTTTTGTTCCTTGGGGTCTGGTTTTGTTCCTCGGGCTCTGCTTTATTTCCACGGGCTCTGGTGTTGTTCCTCGAGCTCTGGTTTTGTTCCTCGGGCACTGGTTTTGTTCCTCGGACTCTCGTTTTGTTCCTCGAGGGCTGGTTTTGTTCCTTGGGCTATGGTTTTCTTTCTCGGGCTCTGGCTTGGTTCCTTGGGCCCTGGTTTTTTTCTTCGGGCTCTGGTTTTGTTCCTCGGGGTCTGCTTTTGTTCCGTGAGGGCTGGTTTTTTTCCTCGGGCTCTAGTTTTGTTCCTCAGTTTCTGGTTTGGTTCCTCGGGCCCTGGTTTTATTCCACAGGCTCTGGTTTTCTTCCTAAGGCCCTCGGTTTGTTCTTCAGGCCCTCCTTTTTGTCCTTGGGATCTGGTTTTGTTCCTCGGGCTCTGGTTCTCTTCCTCAGGCTCTGGTTTTGTTCCTCGGGGTCTGGATTTCTTCCTCGAGCTCTCGTTTTCTTCTTCGGGCCCTGGTTGTGTTCCTCGGGCTCTGGTTTTGTTCCTTGAGCTCTAGTTTTGTTCTTCGAGCTCTGGTTTGGTCCATGGGTCATGGTTTTCTTTCACGGGCTCTGGTTTTGTTCCTCGGGCTTTGGTTTTGTTCCCCGAGCTCTGGTTTTGTTCCTATGTCCCTCTTTTCGTTCTTCAGGCCGTCCTTTTTGTCCTTGGGTATGGTTTCTTCCTCCGGTTCTGGTTTTGTTCCTCAGGCTCTTGTTTTCTTCCTGAAGCTCTGTATTTGCTCCTCGCGCTCTGTTTTGTTCCTCGGGCTCTGGTTTTGTTCCTTGGGGTCTGGTTTTGTTTCTCGGGCTCTGCTTTATTTCCACGGGCTCTGGTGTTGTTCCTCGAGCTCTGGTTTTGGTCCTCGAGCTCTGGTTTTATTCCTTGGGCACTGGTTTTGTCCCTCGGGCTCTGGTTTTCTTTCTCGGACCCTGTTTCTTTACCTTGAGGGGTGGTTTTGTTCCTCTGGCTCTGGCTTGGTTCCTCGGGACCTGGTATTTTTCCTCGGGCTCTGGTTTTGTTCCTCAGACTCTGCTTTTGTTCCTCGAGGGCTGGTTTTGTTCCTCGGGCCATGGTTTTATTCCACAGGCTCTGGTTTTCTTCCTATGTCCCTCAGTTTGTTCTTCAGGCACTCTTGTTTGTCCTTGGGCTCTGGTTTTGTTCCTCGGGCTCTGGTTCTCTTCCTCAGGCGCTGATTTTGTTCCTCAGACTCTCGTTTTGTTCCTCGGGTTCTGGTTTTGTTCCTTGAGCTCTGGTTTTCTTCCTCAGGCTCTGGTTTTCTTCCTCAGGCTCTGGTTTTGTTGCTCGGGCTCTGGATTTCTTCCTCGAGCTCTCGTTTTCTTCTTCGGGCCCTAGTTTTCTTCCTTGGGCTCTGTTTTTGTTCCTCAGGCTCTGGTTGTGTTCCGCGGGCTCTGGTTTTGTTCCTTGAGCTCTAGTTTTGTTCTTCGAGCTCTGGTTTTCTTCCTCGGGTCCTGGTTTTCTTTCACGGGCTCTGGTTTTGTTCCTCGGGGTTTCATTTTGTTCCTTGGGTTCTGATTTTGTTCCTCGGGCTTTGGTTTTGTTCCTTGAGGTCTGGTTTTGTTCCTATGGCCCTTGTTTTGTTCTTCAGGCCCTCCTTCTTGTCCTTGGGTTTTGTTCCTCGGGCTCTGCTTTTCTTCCTCCGGCTCTGGTTTTGTTCCTTAGGCTCTGGTTTTCTTCCTGAAGCTCTGTAATAGCTCCTCGGGCTCTGTTTTGTTCCTCACGCTCTGGTTTTGTTCCTCGGGTTCTGGTTTTGTTCCTTGGGGTCTGGTTTTGTTCCTTGGGCTCTGCTTTATTTCCACGGGCTCTGGTTTTGTTCCTTGAGCTCTGGTTTTGTTCCTTGAGGTCTAGTTTTGTTCTTCGAGCTCTGGTTTTGTTCCTTGGGCTCTGGTGTTATTGCTGAGGCCGTGGTTTTATTCCTCGGGGTTTCGTTTTTTTTCCTCGGGCTCTGCTTTATTTCCACGGGCTCTGTTTTTGTTCCTCGGGCTCTGGTTTTGTTCCTCGAGCTCTGGTTTTGTTCCTCGAGCTCCGGTTTTATTCCTCGGCATCTGGTTTTGTTCCAAGAGCTTTAGTTTACTTCCTCGGCCTCTGCTTTTCTTCCTCAGGCTCACATTTTCTTCCTGAAGCTCTGCATTATCTCCTCGGTCTCTGTTTTGTTCCTCGGGCTCTGGTTTTGTTCCTTCACCTCTGGTTTTCTTCCTCGGGCTCTTGTTTTCTTCCTCAGGCTCTGGTTTTGTTCATGGAGGTCTGGTTTTTTTCCTCGGGCTCTGGCTTAGTTCCTCGGGCCCTGGTTTTTTGCCTCGGGCTCTGGTTTTGTTCCTCGGGCTCTGGTTTTGTTCCTCGCTTTCTGGTTTGGTTCCTCGGTCCCTGGTTTTATTCCACGGGCTCTGGTTTTCTTCCTACGGCCCTTGTGTTGTTCTTCAGGTCCTCCTTTTTGTCCTTGGGTTCTGGTTTTGTTCCTCGGGCTCTGGTTTTCTTCCTCAGGATCTGGTTTTGTTCCTCGAGCTCTGGTTTTGTTCCTTGGGCACTGGTTTTGTTCCTCGGGCTCTCGTTTTCTTCCTCGGACTCTCGTTTTGTTCCTCGGGTTCTGGTTTTGTTCCTTGAGCTCTCGTTTTCTTCTTTGGGCTCTGGTTTTCTTCCTCAGGCTCTGGTTTTGTTGCTCGGGCTCTGGATTTCTTCCTCGAGCTCTCGTTTTTTTCTTCAGGCCCTAGATTTGTTCCTCGGGCTCTGATTTTGTTCCTCGGGCGCTGGTTGTGTTCCTTGGGCTCTGGTTTTTTTTCTCGAGCTCTGGTTTTGTTCCTCGGGCTCTGCTTTATTTCCACGGGCTCTGGTTTTGTTCCTTGAGCTCTGGTTTTGTTCCTTGGGCACTGGTTTTGTACCTTAGGCTCTCGTTTTCTTCCTCGGACTCTCGTTTTGTTCCTCGTGCTCTGGTTTTGTTCCTTGAGCTCTGGTTTTCTTCCTCGGGCTCTGGTTTTCTTCCTCAGGCTCTGGTTTTATTGCTCGGGCTCTGGATTTCTTCCTCGAGCTCTCGTTTTCTTCTTCACGCCCTGGATTTGTTCCTCGGGTTCTGTTTTTGTTCCTTGGGCTGTGGTTGTGTTCCTCGGGCTCTGGTTTTGTTCCTCGAGCTCTGGTTGTGTTCCTTGGGCTCTGGTTTTGTTCCTCAGGTTCTAGTTTTGTTCTTCGAGCTCTGGTTTTGTTCCTGGGGCTCTGGTTTTCTTTCACGGGCTCTGGTTTTGTTCCTCAGGCTCTGGTTTTATTCCTCAGGCCCTGGTTTTATTCCTCGGGGTTTTATTTTGTTCCTCGGGCTCTGCTTTATTTCCACGGGCTCTGGTTTTGTTCCTCGAGCTCTGGTTTTGTTCCTCGAGGGCTGGTTTTGTTCCTTGGGCTATGGTTTTCTTTCTCGGGCTCTGGCTTGGTTCCTCGGGTCCTGGTTTTTTCCTCGGGCTCTATTTTTGTTCCTCGGGCTCTTGTTTTCTTCCTCAGGCTCTGGTTTTGTTCATGGAGGTCTGGTTTTGTTCCTCGGGCTCTGGCTTGGTTCCTCGGGCTCTGGTTTTTTGCCTCGGGCTCTGGTTTTGTTTCTCGGGCCCTGGTTTTATTCCACGGGCTCTGGTTTTCTTCCTATGGCCCTCGTGTTTTTCTTCAGGTCCTCCTTTGTGTCCTCGGGCTCTGGTTTTGTTCCTCGGGCTCTGGTTGTGTTCCACGGGCTCTGGTTTTGTTCCTCGAGCTCTGGTTTTGTTCCTTGGGCACTGGTTTTGTTCCTCGGGCTCTCGTTTTCTTCCTTGGGCACTGGTTTTGTTCCTCGGGCTCTCGTTTTCTTCCTCGGACTCTCGTTTTTTTCCTCGGGTTCTGGTTTTGTTCCTTGAGCTCTGGTTTTCTTCTTTGGGCTCTGGTTTTCTTCCTCAGGCTCTGGTTTTGTTGCTCGGGCTCTGGATTTCTTCCTCGAGCTCTCCTTTTCTTCTTCAGGCCCTAGATTTGTTCCTCGGGCTCTGTTTTTGTTTCTTGGGCGCTGGTTGTGTTCCTTGGGCTCTGGTTTTTTTTCTCGAGCTCTGGTTTTGTTCCTCGGGCTCTGCTTTATTTCCACGGGCTCTGGTTTTGTTCCTCGAGGGCTGGTTTTGTTCCTTGGGCTATGGTTTTCTTTCTCGGGCTCTGGCTTGGTTCCTCGGGTCCTGGTTTTTTCCTCGGGCTCTATTTTTGTTCCTCGGGCTCTTGTTTTCTTCCTCAGGCTCTGGTTTTGTTCCTCGGGCTCTGGTTTTGTTCCTCGGGCTCTGGCTTGGTTCCTCGCGCCCTGCTTTTTTGCCTCGGGCTCTGGTTTTGTTCCTCGGGCTCTGGTTTTGTTCCTCGGTTTCTGGTTTGGTTCCTTGGGCCCTGGTTTTATTCCACGGGCTCTGGTTTTCTTCCTATGGCCCTCGTGTTGTTCTTCAGGTCCTCCTTTTTGTCCTTGGGTTCTGGTTTTGTTCCTCGGGCTCTGGTTTTCTTCCTCAGGATCTGGTTTTGTTCCTCGAGCTCTGGTTTTGTTCCTTGGGCACTGGTTTTGTTCCTTAGGCACTGGTTTTGTTCCTCGGGCTCTGGTTTTCTTCCTCAGGCTCTGGTTTTGTTGCTCGGGCTCTGGATTTCTTCCTCGAGCTCTCATTTTTTTCTTCAGGCCCTAGATTTGTTCCTCGGGCTCTGTTTTTGTTCCTCGGGCTGTGGTTGTGTTCCTCGGGCTCTGGTTTTGTTCCTCGAGCTCTGGTTGTGTTCCTTGGGCTCTGGTTTTGTTCCTGCGGCTCTGGTTTTCTTTCACGCGCTCTGGTTTTGTTCCTCTTGTTCTGGTTTTATTCCTCAGGCCCTGGTTTTATTCCTCGGGGTTTCGTTTTGTTCCTCGGGCTCTGCTTTATTTCCACGGGCTCTGGGTTTGTTCCTCGAGCTCTGGTTTTGTTCCTCGAGGGCTGGTTTTGTTCCTTGGGCTATGGTTTTCTTTCTCGGGCTCTGGCTTGGTTCCTCGGGTCCTGGTTTTTTCCTCGGGCTCTATTTTTGTTCCTCGGGCTCTTGTTTTCTTCCTCAGGCTCTGGTTTTGTTCATGGAGGTCTGGTTTTGTTCCTCGGGCTCTGGCTTGGTTCCTCGGGCCCTGGTTTTTTGCCTCGGGCTCTGGTTTTGTTCCTCGGGCTCTGGTTTGGTTCCTCAGGCCCTGGTTTGGTTCCTCGGGCCCTGGTTTTATTCCACGGGCTCTGGTTTTCTTCCTATGGCCCTCTTTTTGTTCTTCAGGCCCTCCTTTTTGTCCTTGGCCTTGGTTTTTGTTCCTCGGGCTCTGGTTTTCTTCCTCAGGATCTGGTTTTGTTCCTCGAGCTCTGGTTTTGTTCCTTGGGCACTGGTTTTGTTCCTCGGGCTCTCGTTTTCTTCCTCGGACTCTCGTTTTGTTCCTCGGGTTCTGGTTTTGTTCCTTGAGCTCTGGTTTTCTTCTTTGGGCTCTGGTTTTCTTCCTCAGGCTCTGGTTTTGTTGCTCGGGCTCTGGATTTCTTCCTCGAGCTCTCGTTTTTTTCTTCAGGCCCTAGATTTGTTCCTCGGGCCCTGGTTGTGTTCCTTGGGCTCTGGTTTTGTTTCTCGTGCTCTGGTTTTGTTCCTTTGGCACTGGTTTTGTTCCTCGGGCTCTCGTTTTCTTCCTCGGACTCTCGTTTTGTTCCTCGGGTTCTGTTTTTTTTTCTTGAGCTCTGTTTTTTTTCCTCGGGCTCTGGTTTTCTTCCTCAGGCTCTGGTTTTATTCCTCGGGCTCCGGATTTCTTCCTCGAGCTCTCGTTTTCTTCTTCACGCCCTGGATTTGTTCCTCGGGCTCTGGTTTTGTTCCTCGAGCTCTGGTTGTGTTCCTTGGGCTCTGGTTTTGTTCTTTGAGCTCTGGTTTTGTTCCTGCGGCTCTGGTTTTCTTTCACGGGCTCTGGTTTTGTTCCTCATGTTCTGGTTTTATTCCTCAGGCCCTGGTTTTATTCCTCGGGGTTTCGTTTTGTTCCTCGGGCTCTGCTTTATTTCCACGGGCTCTGGTTTTGTTCCTCGAGCTCTGGTTTTGTTCCTCGAGGGCTGGTTTTGTTCCTTGGGCTATGGTTTTCTTTCTCGGGCTCTGGCTTGGTTCCTCGGGTCCTGGTTTTTTCCTCGGGCTCTATTTTTTTTCCTCGGGCTCTTGTTTTCTTCCTCAGGCTCTGGTTTTGTTCCTCGGGCTCTTGTTTTCTTCCTCAGGCTCTGGTTTTGTTCCTCGGGCTCTGGTTTTGTTCCTCGGGCTCTGGCTTGGTTCCTCGGGCCCTGGTTTTTTCCTCGGGCTCTGGTTTTGTTCCTCGGGCTCTGGTTTTGTTCCTCGGTTTCTGGTTTGGTTCCTCGGGCCCTGGTTTTATTCCACGGGCTCTGGTTTTCTTCCTATGGCCCTCGTGTTGTTCTTCAGGTCCTCCTTTTTGTCCTTGGGTTCTGGTTTTGTTCCTCGGGCTCTGGTTTTCTTCCTCAGGATCTGGTTTTGTTCCTCGAGCTCTGGTTTTGTTCCTTGGGCACTGGTTTTGTTCCTTAGGCACTGGTTTTGTTCCTCGGGCTCTGGTTTTCTTCCTCAGGCTCTGGTTTTGTTGCTCGGGCTCTGGATTTCTTCCTCGAGCTCTCATTTTTTTCTTCAGGCCCTAGATTTGTTCCTCGGGCTCTGTTTTTGTTCCTCGGGCTGTGGTTGTGTTCCTCGGGCTCTGGTTTTGTTCCTCGAGCTCTGGTTGTGTTCCTTGGGCTCTGGTTTTGTTCCTGGGGCTCTGGTTTTCTTTCACGCGCTCTGGTTTTGTTCCTCTTGTTCTGGTTTTCTTCCTCAGGCTCTGGTTTTATTCCTCAGGCCCTGGTTTTATTCCTCGGGGTTTCGTTTTGTTCCTCGGGCTCTGCTTTATTTCCACGGGCTCTGGTTTTGTTCCTCGAGCTCTGGTTTTGTTCCTCGAGGGCTGGTTTTGTTCTTTGGGCTATGGTTTTCTTTCTCGGGCTCTGGCTTGGTTCCTCGGGTCCTGGTTTTTTCCTCGGGCTCTATTTTTGTTCCTCGGGCTCTTGTTTTCTTCCTCAGGCTCTGGTTTTGTTCCTCGGGCTCTGGTTTTGTTCCTCGGGCTCTGGCTTGGTTCCTCGGGTCCTGGTTTTTTCCTCGGGCTCTATTTTTTTTCCTCGGGCTCTTGTTTTCTTCCTCAGGCTCTGGTTTTGTTCATGGAGGTCTGGTTTTGTTCCTCGGGCTCTGGCTTGGTTCCTCGCGCCCTGGTTTTTTGCCTCGGGCTCTGGTTTTGTTCCTCGGGCTCTGGTTTTGTTCCTCGGTTTCTGGTTTGGTTCCTCGGGCCCTGGTTTTATTCCACGGGCTCTGGTTTTCTTCCTATGGCCCTCTTTTTGTTCTTCAGGTCCTCCTTTTTGTCCTTGGGTTCTGGTTTTGTTCCTCGGGCTCTGGTTTTCTTCCTCAGGATCTGGTTTTGTTCCTCGAGCTCTGGTTTTGTTCCTCGGGCTCTCGTTTTCTTTCTCGGACTCTCGTTTTGTTCCTCAGGCTCTAGTTTTGTTGCTCGGGCTCTGGATTTCTTCTTCGAGCTCTCGTTTTTTTCTTCAGGCCCTAGATTTGTTCCTCGGGCTCTGTTTTTGTTCCTCGGGCTCTGGTTGTGTTCCACGGGCTCTGGTTTTGTTCCTCGAGCTCTGGTTGTGTTCCTTGGGCTCTGGTTTTGTTCCTCGGGCTCTCGTTTTCTTCCTTGGGTACTGGTTTTGTTCGTCGGGCTCTCGTTTTCTTCCTCGGACTCTCGTTTTGTTCCTCGGGTTCTGGTTTTTTTCCTTGAGCTCTGGTTTTCTTCCTCGGGCTCTGGTTTTCTTCCTCAGGCTCTGGTTTTCTTGCTCGGGCTCTGGATTTCTTCCTCGAGCTCTCATTTTTTTCTTCAGGCCCTCGATTTGTTCGTCGGGCTCTGTTTTTGTTCCTCGGGCTGTGGTTGTGTTCCTCGGGCTCTGGTTTTGTTCCTCGAGCTCTGGTTGTGTTCCTTGGGCTCTCGTTTTGTTCCTTGAGCTCTAGTTTTGTTCTTCGAGCTCTGGTTTTGTTCCTGCGGCTCTGGTTTTCTTTCACGGGCTCTGGTTTTCTTTCACGCGCTCTGGTTTTATTCCTCAGGCCCTGGTTTTATTCCTCGGGGTTTTGTTTTGTTCCTCGGGCTCTGCTTTATTTCCACGGGCTCTGGTTTTGTTCCTCGAGCTCTGGTTTTGTTCCTCGAGGGCTGGTTTTGTTCCTTGGGCTATGGTTTTCTTTCTCGGGCTCTGGCTTGGTTCCTCGGGTCCTGGTTTTTTCCTCGGGCTCTATTTTTGTTCCTCGGGCTCTTGTTTTCTTCCTCAGGCTCTGGTTTTGTTCATGGAGGTCTGGTTTTGTTCCTCGGGCTCTGGCTTGGTTCCTCGGGCCCTGGTTTTTTGCCTCGGGCTCTGGTTTTGTTCCTCGGGCTCTGGTTTTGTTCCTCGGTTTCTGGTTTGGTTCCTTGGGCCCTGGTTTTATTCCACGGGCTCTGGTTTTCTTCCTATGGCCCTCTTTTTGTTCTTCAGGCCCTCCTTTTTGTCCTTGGCCTTGGTTTTTGTTCCTCGGGCTCTGGTTTTCTTCCTCAGGATCTGGTTTTGTTCCTCGAGCTCTGGTTTTGTTCCTTGGGCACTGGTTTTGTTCCTCGGGCTCTCGTTTTCTTCCTCGGACTCTCGTTTTGTTCCTCGGGTTCTGGTTTTGTTCCTTGAGCTCTGGTTTTCTTCTTTGGGCTCTGGTTTTCTTCCTCAGGCTCTGGTTTTGTTGCTCGGGCTCTGGATTTCTTCCTCGAGCTCTCGTTTTTTTCTTCAGGCCCTAGATTTGTTCCTCGGGCGCTGGTTGTGTTCCTTGGGCTCTGGTTTTGTTTCTCGTGCTCTGGTTTTGTTCCTTGGGCACTGGTTTTGTTCCTCGGGCTCTCGTTTTCTTCCTCGGACTCTCGTTTTGTTCCTCGGGTTCTGTTTTTTTTCCTTGAGCTCTGTTTTTTTTCCTCGGGCTCTGGTTTTCTTCCTCAGGCTCTGGTTTTATTCCTCGGGCTCCGGATTTCTTCCTCGAGCTCTCGTTTTCTTCTTCACGCCCTGGATTTGTTCCTCGGGCTCTGGTTTTGTTCCTCGAGCTCTGGTTGTGTTCCTCGGGCTCTGGTTTTGTTCCTCGAGCTCTGGTTGTGTTCCTTGGGCTCTGGTTTTGTTCCTTGAGCTCTAGTTTTGTTCTTCGAGCTCTGGTTTTGTTCCTGGGGCTCTGGTTTTCTTTCACGGGCTCTGGTTTTGTTCCTCATGTTCTGGTTTTATTCCTCAGGCCCTGGTTTTATTCCTCGGTGTTTTGTTTTGTTCCTCGGGCTCTGCTTTATTTCCACGGGCTCTGGTTTTGTTCCTCGAGCTCTGGTTTTGTTCCTCGAGGGCTGGTTTTGTTCCTTGGGCTCTGGTTTTCTTTCTCGGGCTCTGGCTTGGTTCCTCGGGTCCTGGTTTTTTCCTCGGGCTCTTGTTTTGTTCCTCGGGCTCTTGTTTTCTTCCTCAGGCTCTGGTTTTGTTCCTCGGGCTCTGGTTTTGTTCCTCGGGCTCTGGCTTGGTTCCTCGGGCCCTGGTTTTTTGCCTCGGGCTCTGGTTTTGTTCCTCGGGCTCTGGTTTTGTTCCTCGGTTTCTGGTTTGGTTCCTCGGGCCCTGGTTTTATTCCACGGGCTCTGGTTTTCTTCCTATGGCCCTCGTGTTGTTCTTCAGGTCCTCCTTTTTGTCCTTGGGTTCTGGTTTTGTTCCTCGGGCTCTGGTTTTCTTCCTCAGGATCTGGTTTTGTTCCTCGAGCTCTGGTTTTGTTCCTTGGGCACTGGTTTTGTTCCTTAGGCACTGGTTTTGTTCCTCGGGCTCTGGTTTTCTTCCTCAGGCTCTGGTTTTGTTGCTCGGGCTCTGGATTTCTTCCTCGAGCTCTCATTTTTTTCTTCAGGCCCTAGATTTGTTCCTCGGGCTCTGTTTTTGTTCCTCGGGCTGTGGTTGTGTTCCTCGGGCTCTGGTTTTGTTCCTCGAGCTCTGGTTGTGTTCCTTGGGCTCTGGTTTTGTTCCTGGGGCTCTGGTTTTCTTTCACGCGCTCTGGTTTTGTTCCTCTTGTTCTGGTTTTATTCCTCAGGCCCTGGTTTTATTCCTCGGGGTTTCGTTTTGTTCCTCGGGCTCTGCTTTATTTCCACGGGCTCTGGTTTTGTTCCTCGAGCTCTGGTTTTGTTCCTCGAGGGCTGGTTTTGTTCCTTGGGCTATGGTTTTCTTTCTCGGGCTCTGGCTTGGTTCCTCGGGTCCTGGTTTTTTCCTCGGGCTCTATTTTTGTTCCTCGGGCTCTTGTTTTCTTCCTCAGGCTCTGGTTTTGTTCATGGAGGTCTGGTTTTGTTCCTCGGGCTCTGGCTTGGTTCCTCGGGCCCTGGTTTTTTGCCTCGGGCTCTGGTTTTGTTCCTCGGGCTCTGGTTTGGTTCCTCAGGCCCTGGTTTGGTTTCTCGGGCCCTGGTTTTATTCCACGGGCTCTGGTTTTCTTCCTATGGCCCTCTTTTTGTTCTTCAGGCCCTCCTTTTTGTCCTTGGCCTTGGTTTTTGTTCCTCGGGCTCTGGTTTTCTTCCTCAGGATCTGGTTTTGTTCCTCGAGCTCTGGTTTTGTTCCTTGGGCACTGGTTTTGTTCCTCGGGCTCTCGTTTTCTTCCTCGGACTCTCGTTTTGTTCCTCGGGTTCTGGTTTTGTTCCTTGAGCTCTGGTTTTCTTCTTTGGGCTCTGGTTTTCTTCCTCAGGCTCTGGTTTTGTTGCTCGGGCTCTGGATTTCTTCCTCGAGCTCTCGTTTTTTTCTTCAGGCCCTAGATTTGTTCCTCGGGCCCTGGTTGTGTTCCTTGGGCTCTGGTTTTGTTTCTCGTGCTCTGGTTTTGTTCCTTTGGCACTGGTTTTGTTCCTCGGGCTCTCGTTTTCTTCCTCGGACTCTCGTTTTGTTCCTCGGGTTCTGTTTTTTTTTCTTGAGCTCTGTTTTTTTTCCTCGGGCTCTGGTTTTCTTCCTCAGGCTCTGGTTTTATTCCTCGGGCTCCGGATTTCTTCCTCGAGCTCTCGTTTTCTTCTTCACGCCCTGGATTTGTTCCTCGGGCTCTGGTTTTGTTCCTCGAGCTCTGGTTGTGTTCCTTGGGCTCTGGTTTTGTTCTTTGAGCTCTGGTTTTGTTCCTGCGGCTCTGGTTTTCTTTCACGGGCTCTGGTTTTGTTCCTCATGTTCTGGTTTTATTCCTCAGGCCCTGGTTTTATTCCTCGGGGTTTCGTTTTGTTCCTCGGGCTCTGCTTTATTTCCACGGGCTCTGGTTTTGTTCCTCGAGCTCTGGTTTTGTTCCTCGAGGGCTGGTTTTGTTCCTTGGGCTATGGTTTTCTTTCTCGGGCTCTGGCTTGGTTCCTCGGGTCCTGGTTTTTTCCTCGGGCTCTATTTTTGTTCCTCGGGCTCTTGTTTTCTTCCTCAGGCTCTGGTTTTGTTCCTCGGGCTCTGGTTTTGTTCCTCGGGCTCTGGCTTGGTTCCTCGGGTCCTGGTTTTTTCCTCGGGCTCTATTTTTGTTCCTCGGGCTCTTGTTTTCTTCCTCAGGCTCTGGTTTTGTTCATGGAGGTCTGGTTTTGTTCCTCGGGCTCTGGCTTGGTTCCTCGCGCCCTGGTTTTTTGCCTCGGGCTCTGGTTTTGTTCCTCGGGCTCTGGTTTTGTTCCTCGGTTTCTGGTTTGGTTCCTCGGGCCCTGGTTTTATTCCACGGGCTCTGGTTTTCTTCCTATGGCCCTCTTTTTGTTCTTCAGGTCCTCCTTTTTGTCCTTGGGTTCTGGTTTTGTTCCTCGGGCTCTGGTTTTCTTCCTCAGGATCTGGTTTTGTTCCTCGAGCTCTGGTTTTGTTCCTCGGGCTCTCGTTTTCTTTCTCGGACTCTCGTTTTGTTCCTCTAGCTCTGGTTTTGTTGCTCGGGCTCTGGATTTCTTCTTCGAGCTCTCGTTTTTTTCTTCAGGCCCTAGATTTGTTCCTCGGGCTCTGTTTTTGTTCCTCGGGCTCTAGTTGTGTTCCACGGGCTCTGGTTTTGTTCCTCGAGCTCTGGTTGTGTTCCTTGGGCTCTGGTTTTGTTCCTCGGGCTCTCGTTTTCTTCCTTGGGTACTGGTTTTGTTCCTCGGGCTCTCGTTTTCTTCCTCGGACTCTCGTTTTGTTCCTCGGGTTCTGGTTTTTTTCCTTGAGCTCTGGTTTTCTTCCTCGGGCTCTGGTTTTCTTCCTCAGGCTCTGGTTTTCTTGCTCGGGCTCTGGATTTCTTCCTCGAGCTCTCATTTTTTTCTTCAGGCCCTCGATTTGTTCGTCGGGCTCTGTTTTTGTTCCTCGGGCTGTGGTTGTGTTCCTCGGGCTCTGGTTTTGTTCCTCGAGCTCTGGTTGTGTTCCTTGGGCTCTGGTTTTGTTCCTTGAGCTCTAGTTTTGTTCTTCGAGCTCTGGTTTTGTTCCTGCGGCTCTGGTTTTCTTTCACGGGCTCTGGTTTTCTTTCACGCGCTCTGGTTTTATTCCTCAGGCCCTGGTTTTATTCCTCGGGGTTTTGTTTTGTTCCTCGGGCTCTGCTTTATTTCCACGGGCTCTGGTTTTGTTCCTCGAGCTCTGGTTTTGTTCCTCGAGGGCTGGTTTTGTTCCTTGGGCTATGGTTTTCTTTCTCGGGCTCTGGCTTGGTTCCTCGGGTCCTGGTTTTTTCCTCGGGCTCTATTTTTGTTCCTCGGGCTCTTGTTTTCTTCCTCAGGCTCTGGTTTTGTTCATGGAGGTCTGGTTTTGTTCCTCGGGCTCTGGCTTGGTTCCTCGGGCCCTGGTTTTTTGCCTCGGGCTCTGGTTTTGTTCCTCGGGCTCTGGTTTGGTTCCTCAGGCCCTGGTTTGGTTCCTCGGGCCCTGGTTTTATTCCACGGGCTCTGGTTTTCTTCCTATGGCCCTCTTTTTGTTCTTCAGGCCCTCCTTTTTGTCCTTGGCCTTGGTTTTTGTTCCTCGGGCTCTGGTTTTCTTCCTCAGGATCTGGTTTTGTTCCTCGAGCTCTGGTTTTGTTCCTTGGGCACTGGTTTTGTTCCTCGGGCTCTCGTTTTCTTCCTCGGACTCTCGTTTTGTTCCTCGGGTTCTGGTTTTGTTCCTTGAGCTCTGGTTTTCTTCTTTGGGCTCTGGTTTTCTTCCTCAGGCTCTGGTTTTGTTGCTCGGGCTCTGGATTTCTTCCTCGAGCTCTCGTTTTTTTCTTCAGGCCCTAGATTTGTTCCTTGGGCGCTGGTTGTGTTCCTTGGGCTCTGGTTTTGTTTCTCGTGCTCTGGTTTTGTTCCTTTGGCACTGGTTTTGTTCCTCGGGCTCTCGTTTTCTTCCTCGGACTCTCGTTTTGTTCCTCGGGTTCTGTTTTTTTTCCTTGAGCTCTGTTTTTTTTCCTCGGGCTCTGGTTTTCTTCGTCAGGCTCTGGTTTTATTCCTCGGGCTCCGGATTTCTTCCTCGAGCTCTCGTTTTCTTCTTCACGCCCTGGATTTGTTCCTCGGGCTCTGGTTTTGTTCCTCGAGCTCTGGTTGTGTTCCTCGGGCTCTGGTTTTGTTCCTCGAGCTCTGGTTGTGTTCCTTGGGCTCTGGTTTTGTTCCTTGAGCTCTAGTTTTGTTCTTCGAGCTCTGGTTTTGTTCCTGCGGCTCTGGTTTTCTTTCACGGGCTCTGGTTTTGTTCCTCATGTTCTGGTTTTATTCCTCAGGCCCTGGTTTTATTCCTCGGGGTTTTGTTTTGTTCCTCGGGCTCTGCTTTATTTCCACGGGCTCTGGTTTTGTTCCTCGAGCTCTGGTTTTGTTCCTCGAGGGCTGGTTTTGTTCCTTGGGCTCTGGTTTTCTTTCTCGGGCTCTGGCTTGGTTCCTCGGGTCCTGGTTTTTTCCTCGGGCTCTTGTTTTGTTCCTCGGGCTCTTGTTTTCTTCCTCAGGCTCTGGTTTTGTTCCTCGGGCTCTGGTTTTGTTCCTCGGGCTCTGGCTTGGTTCCTCGGGCCCTGGTTTTTTGCCTCGGGCTCTGGTTTTGTTCCTCGGGCTCTGGTTTTGTTCCTCGGTTTCTGGTTTGGTTCCTCGGGCCCTGGTTTTATTCCACGGGCTCTGGTTTTCTTCCTATGGCCCTCGTGTTGTTCTTCAGGTCCTCCTTTTTGTCCTTGGGTTCTGGTTTTGTTCCTCGGGCTCTGGTTTTCTTCCTCAGGATCTGGTTTTGTTCCTCGAGCTCTGGTTTTGTTCCTTGGGCACTGGTTTTGTTCCTTAGGCACTGGTTTTGTTCCTCGGGCTCTGGTTTTCTTCCTCAGGCTCTGGTTTTGTTGCTCGGGCTCTGGATTTCTTCCTCGAGCTCTCATTTTTTTCTTCAGGCCCTAGATTTGTTCCTCGGGCTCTGTTTTTGTTCCTCGGGCTGTGGTTGTGTTCCTCGGGCTCTGGTTTTGTTCCTCGAGCTCTGGTTGTGTTCCTTGGGCTCTGGTTTTGTTCCTGGGGCTCTGGTTTTCTTTCACGCGCTCTGGTTTTGTTCCTCTTGTTCTGGTTTTATTCCTCAGGCCCTGGTTTTATTCCTCGGGGTTTCGTTTTGTTCCTCGGGCTCTGCTTTATTTCCACGGGCTCTGGTTTTGTTCCTCGAGCTCTGGTTTTGTTCCTCGAGGGCTGGTTTTGTTCCTTGGGCTATGGTTTTCTTTCTCGGGCTCTGGCTTGGTTCCTCGGGTCCTGGTTTTTTCCTCGGGCTCTATTTTTGTTCCTCGGGCTCTTGTTTTCTTCCTCAGGCTCTGGTTTTGTTCATGGAGGTCTGGTTTTGTTCCTCGGGCTCTGGCTTGGTTCCTCGGGCCCTGGTTTTTTGCCTCGGGCTCTGGTTTTGTTCCTCGGGCTCTGGTTTGGTTCCTCAGGCCCTGGTTTGGTTCCTCGGGCCCTGGTTTTATTCCACGGGCTCTGGTTTTCTTCCTATGGCCCTCTTTTTGTTCTTCAGGCCCTCCTTTTTGTCCTTGGCCTTGGTTTTTGTTCCTCGGGCTCTGGTTTTCTTCCTCAGGATCTGGTTTTGTTCCTCGAGCTCTGGTTTTGTTCCTTGGGCACTGGTTTTGTTCCTCGGGCTCTCGTTTTCTTCCTCGGACTCTCGTTTTGTTCCTCGGGTTCTGGTTTTGTTCCTTGAGCTCTGGTTTTCTTCTTTGGGCTCTGGTTTTCTTCCTCAGGCTCTGGTTTTGTTCCTCGAGCTCTGGTTTTTTTCCTCAGGCCCTGGTTTTATTCTTCGGGGTTTCGTTTTGTTCCTCGGGCTCTGCTTTATTTCCACGGGCTCTGGTTTTGTTCCTCGAGCTCTGGTTTTGTTCCTCGAGGGCTGGTTTTGTTCCTTGGGCTATGGTTTTCTTTCTCGGGCTCTGGCTTGGTTCCTCGGGTCCTGGTTTTTTCCTCGGGCTCTATTTTTGTTCCTCGGGCTCTTGTTTTCTTCCTCAGGCTCTGGTTTTGTTCATGGAGGTCTGGCTTTGTTCCTCGGGCTCTGGCTTGGTTCCTCGGGCCCTGGTTTTTTGCCTCGGGCTCTGGTTTTGTTCCTCGGGCTCTGGTTTTGTTCCTCGGTTTCTGGTTTGGTTCCTCGGGCCCTGGTTTTATTCCACGGGCTCTGGTTTTCTTCCTATGGCCCTCTTTTTGTTCTTCAGGTCCTCCTTTTTGTCCTTGGGTTCTGGTTTTGTTCCTCGGGCTCTGGTTTTCTTCCTCAGGATCTGGTTTTGTTCCTCGAGCTCTGGTTTTGTTCCTCGGGCTTCGTTTTCTTTCTCGGACTCTCGTTTTGTTCCTCAGGCTCTGGTTTTGTTGCTCGGGCTCTGGATTTCTTCTTCGAGCTCTCGTTTTTTTCTTCAGGCCCTAGATTTGTTCCTCGGGCTCTGTTTTTGTTCCTCGGGCTCTGGTTGTGTTCCACGGGCTCTGGTTTTGTTCCTCGAGCTCTGGTTTTTTTCCTTGGGCACTGGTTTTGTTCCTCGGGCTCTCGTTTTCTTCCTTGGGTACTGGTTTTGTTCCTCGGGCTCTCGTTTTCTTCCTCGGACTCTCGTTTTGTTCCTCGGGTTCTGGTTTTTTTCCTTGAGCTCTGGTTTTCTTCCTCGGGCTCTGGTTTTCTTCCTCAGGCTCTGGTTTTGTTGCTCGGGCTCTGGATTTCTTCCTCGAGCTCTCATTTTTTTCTTCAGGCCCTCGATTTGTTCGTCGGGCTCTGTTTTTGTTCCTCGGGCTGTGGTTGTGTTCCTCGGGCTCTGGTTTTGTTCCTCGAGCTCTGGTTGTGTTCCTTGGGCTCTGGTTTTGTTCCTTGAGCTCTAGTTTTGTTCTTTGAGCTCTGGTTTTGTTCCTGCGGCTCTGGTTTTCTTTCACGGGCTCTGGTTTTGTTCCTCATGTTCTGGTTTTATTCCTCAGGCCCTGGTTTTATTCCTCGGGGTTTCGTTTTGTTCCTCGGGCTCTGCTTTATTTCCACGGGCTCTGGTTTTGTTCCTCGAGCTCTGGTTTTGTTCCTCGAGGGCTGGTTTTGTTCCTTGGGCTATGGTTTTCTTTCTCGGGCTCTGGCTTGGTTCCTCGGGTCCTGGTTTTTTCCTCGGGCTCTATTTTTGTTCCTCGGGCTCTTGTTTTCTTCCTCAGGCTCTGGTTTTTTTCATGGAGGTCTGGTTTTGTTCCTCGGGCTCTGGCTTGGTTCCTCGGGCCCTGGTTTTTTGCCTCGGGCTCTGGTTTTGTTCCTCGGGCTCTGGTTTTGTTCCTCGGTTTCTGGTTTGGTTCCTCGGGCCCTGGTTTTATTCCACGGGCTCTGGTTTTCTTCCTATGGCCCTCGTGTTGTTCTTCAGGTCCTCCTTTTTGTCCTTGGGTTCTGGTTTTGTTCCTCGGGCTCTGGTTTTCTTCCTCAGGATCTGGTTTTGTTCCTCGAGCTCTGGTTTTGTTCCTTGGGCACTGGTTTTGTTCCTTAGGCACTGGTTTTGTTCCTCGGGCTCTGGTTTTCTTCCTCAGGCTCTGGTTTTGTTGCTCGGGCTCTGGATTTCTTCCTCGAGCTCTCATTTTTTTCTTCAGGCCCTAGATTTGTTCCTCGGGCTCTGTTTTTGTTCCTCGGGCTGTGGTTGTGTTCCTCGGGCTCTGGTTTTGTTCCTCGAGCTCTGGTTGTGTTCCTTGTGCTCTGGTTTTGTTCCTGGGGCTCTGGTTTTCTTTCACGCGCTCTGGTTTTGTTCCTCTTGTTCTGGTTTTATTCCTCAGGCCCTGGTTTTATTCCTCAGGGTTTCGTTTTGTTCCTCGGGCTCTGCTTTATTTCCACGGGCTCTGGTTTTGTTCCTCGAGCTCTGGTTTTGTTCCTCGAGGGCTGGTTTTGTTCCTTGGGCTATGGTTTTCTTTCTCGGGCTCTGGCTTGGTTCCTCGGGTCCTGGTTTTTTCCTCGGGCTCTATTTTTGTTCCTCGGGCTCTTGTTTTCTTCCTCAGGCTCTGGTTTTGTTCCTCGGGCTCTGGTTTTGTTCCTCGGGCTCTGGCTTGGTTCCTCGGGCCCTGGTTTTTTGCCTCGGGCTCTGGTTTTGTTCCTCGGGCTCTGGTTTTGTTCCTCAGTTTCTGGTTTGGTTCCTTGGGCCCTGGTTTTATTCCACGGGCTCTGGTTTTCTTCCTATGGCCCTCGTGTTGTTCTTCAGGTCCTCCTTTTTGTCCTTGGGCTCTGGTTTTGTTCCTCGGGCTCTGGTTTTCTTCCTCAGGATCTGTTTTGTTCCTCGAGCTCTGGTTTTTTTCCTCAGGCCCTGGTTTTATTCTTCGGGGTTTCGTTTTGTTCCTCGGGCTCTGCTTTATTTCCACGGGCTCTGGTTTTGTTCCTCGAGCTCTGGTTTTGTTCCTCGAGGGCTGGTTTTGTTCCTTGGGCTATGGTTTTCTTTCTCGGGCTCTGGCTTGGTTCCTCGGGTCCTGGTTTTTTCCTCGGGCTCTATTTTTGTTCCTCGGGCTCTTGTTTTCTTCCTCAGGCTCTGGTTTTGTTCATGGAGGTCTGGCTTTGTTCCTCGGGCTCTGGCTTGGTTCCTCGGGCCCTGGTTTTTTGCCTCGGGCTCTGGTTTTGTTCCTCGGGCTCTGGTTTTGTTCCTCGGTTTCTGGTTTGGTTCCTCGGGCCCTGGTTTTATTCCACGGGCTCTGGTTTTCTTCCTATGGCCCTCGTGTTGTTCTTCAGGTCCTCCTTTTTGTCCTTGGGTTCTGGTTTTGTTCCTCGGGCTCTGGTTTTCTTCCTCAGGATCTGGTATTGTTCCTCGAGCTCTGGTTTTGTTCCTCGGGCTCTGGTTTTCTTCCTATGGCCCTCGTGTTGTTCTTCAGGTCCTCCTTTTTGTCCTTGGGTTCTGGTTTTGTTCCTCGGGCTCTGGTTTTCTTCCTCAGGATCTGGTTTTGTTCCTCGAGCTCTGGTTTTGTTCCTCGGGCTCTCGTTTTCTTTCTCGGACTCTCGTTTTGTTCCTCAGGCTCTGGTTTTGTTGCTCGGGCTCTGGATTTCTTCTTCGAGCTCTCGTTTTTTTCTTCAGGCCCTAGATTTGTTCCTCGGGCTCTGTTTTTGTTCCTCGGGCTCTGGTTGTGTTCCACGGGCTCTGGTTTTGTTCCTCGAGCTCTGGTTTTGTTCCTTGGGCACTGGTTTTGTTCCTCGGGCTCTCGTTTTCTTCCTTGGGTACTGGTTTTGTTCCTCGGGCTCTCGTTTTCTTCCTCGGACTCTCGTTTTGTTCCTCGGGTTCTGGTTTTTTTCCTTGAGCTCTGGTTTTCTTCCTCGGGCTCTGGTTTTCTTCCTCAGGCTCTGGTTTTCTTGCTCGGGCTCTGGATTTCTTCCTCGAGCTCTCATTTTTTTCTTCAGGCCCTCGATTTGTTCGTCGGGCTCTGTTTTTGTTCCTCGGGCTGTGGTTGTGTTCCTCGGGCTCTGGTTTTGTTCCTCGAGCTCTGGTTGTGTTCCTTGGGCTCTGGTTTTGTTCCTTGAGCTCTAGTTTTGTTCTTTGAGCTCTGGTTTTGTTCCTGCGGCTCTGGTTTTCTTTCACGGGCTCTGGTTTTGTTCCTCATGTTCTGGTTTTATTCCTCAGGCCCTGGTTTTATTCCTCGGGGTTTTGTTTTGTTCCTCGGGCTCTGCTTTATTTCCACGGGCTCTGGTTTTGTTCCTCGAGCTCTGGTTTTGTTCCTCGAGGGCTGGTTTTGTTCCTTGGGCTATGGTTTTCTTTCTCGGGCTCTGGCTTGGTTCCTCGGGTCCTGGTTTTTTCCTCGGGCTCTATTTTTGTTCCTCGGGCTCTTGTTTTCTTCCTCAGGCTCTGGTTTTGTTCCTCGGGCTCTTGTTTTCTTCCTCAGGCTCTGGTTTTGTTCCTCGGGCTCTGGTTTTGTTCCTCGGGCTCTGGCTTGGTTCCTCGGGCCCTGGTTTTTTGCCTCGGGCTCTGGTTTTGTTCCTCGGGCTCTGGTTTTGTTCCTCGGTTTCTGGTTTGGTTCCTCGGGCCCTGGTTTTATTCCACGGGCTCTGGTTTTCTTCCTATGGCCCTCGTGTTGTTCTTCAGGTCCTCCTTTTTGTCCTTGGGTTCTGGTTTTGTTCCTCGGGCTCTGGTTTTCTTCCTCAGGATCTGGTTTTGTTCCTCGAGCTCTGGTTTTGTTCCTTGGGCACTGGTTTTGTTCCTTAGGCACTGGTTTTGTTCCTCGGGCTCTGGTTTTCTTCCTCAGGCTCTGGTTTTGTTGCTCGGGCTCTGGATTTCTTCCTCGAGCTCTCATTTTTTTCTTCAGGCCCTAGATTTGTTCCTCGGGCTCTGTTTTTGTTCCTCGGGCTGTGGTTGTGTTCCTCGGGCTCTGGTTTTGTTCCTCGAGCTCTGGTTGTGTTCCTTGGGCTCTGGTTTTGTTCCTGGGGCTCTGGTTTTCTTTCACGCGCTCTGGTTTTGTTCCTCTTGTTCTGGTTTTCTTCCTCAGGCTCTGGTTTTATTCCTCAGGCCCTGGTTTTATTCCTCGGGGTTTCGTTTTGTTCCTCGGGCTCTGCTTTATTTCCACGGGCTCTGGTTTTGTTCCTCGAGCTCTGGTTTTGTTCCTCGAGGGCTGGTTTTGTTCTTTGGGCTATGGTTTTCTTTCTCGGGCTCTGGCTTGGTTCCTCGGGTCCTGGTTTTTTCCTCGGGCTCTATTTTTGTTCCTCGGGCTCTTGTTTTCTTCCTCAGGCTCTGGTTTTGTTCCTCGGGCTCTGGTTTTGTTCCTCGGGCTCTGGCTTGGTTCCTCGGGTCCTGGTTTTTTCCTCGGGCTCTATTTTTGTTCCTCGGGCTCTTGTTTTCTTCCTCAGGCTCTGGTTTTGTTCATGGAGGTCTGGTTTTGTTCCTCGGGCTCTGGCTTGGTTCCTCGCGCCCTGGTTTTTTGCCTCGGGCTCTGGTTTTGTTCTTCGGGCTCTGGTTTTGTTCCTCGGTTTCTGGTTTGGTTCCTCGGGCCCTGGTTTTATTCCACGGGCTCTGGTTTTCTTCCTATGGCCCTCTTTTTGTTCTTCAGGTCCTCCTTTTTGTCCTTGGGTTCTGGTTTTGTTCCTCGGGCTCTGGTTTTCTTCCTCAGGATCTGGTTTTGTTCCTCGAGCTCTGGTTTTGTTCCTCGGGCTCTCGTTTTCTTTCTCGGACTCTCGTTTTGTTCCTCAGGCTCTGGTTTTGTTGCTCGGGCTCTGGATTTCTTCTTCGAGCTCTCGTTTTTTTCTTCAGGCCCTAGATTTGTTCCTCGGGCTCTGTTTTTGTTCCTCGGGCTCTGGTTGTGTTCCACGGGCTCTGGTTTTGTTCCTCGAGCTCTGGTTTTGTTCCTTGGGCACTGGTTTTGTTCCTCGGGCTCTCGTTTTCTTCCTTGGGTACTGGTTTTGTTCCTCGGGCTCTCGTTTTCTTCCTCGGACTCTCGTTTTGTTCCTCGGGTTCTGGTTTTTTTCCTTGAGCTCTGGTTTTCTTCCTCGGGCTCTGGTTTTCTTCCTCAGGCTCTGGTTTTCTTGCTCGGGCTCTGGATTTCTTCCTCGAGCTCTCATTTTTTTCTTCAGGCCCTCGATTTGTTCGTCGGGCTCTGTTTTTGTTCCTCGGGCTGTGGTTGTGTTCCTCGGGCTCTGGTTTTGTTCCTCGAGCTCTGGTTGTGTTCCTTGGGCTCTGGTTTTGTTCCTTGAGCTCTAGTTTTGTTCTTCGAGCTCTGGTTTTGTTCCTGCGGCTCTGGTTTTCTTTCACGGGCTCTGGTTTTCTTCCTCAGGCTCTGGTTTTATTCCTCAGGCCCTGGTTTTATTCCTCGGGGTTTCGTTTTGTTCCTCGGGCTCTGCTTTATTTCCACGGGCTCTGGTTTTGTTCCTCCAGCTCTGGTTTTGTTCCTCGAGGGCTGGTTTTGTTCCTTGGGCTATGGTTTTCTTTCTCGGGCTCTGGCTTGGTTCCTCGGGTCCTGGTTTTTTCCTCGGGCTCTTGTTTTGTTCCTCGGGCTCTTGTTTTCTTCCTCAGGCTCTGGTTTTGTTCCTGGAGGTCTGGTTTTGTTCCTCGGGCTCTGGCTTGGTTCCTCGCGCCCTGGTTTTTTGCCTCGGGCTCTGGTTTTGTTCCTCGGGCTCTGGTTTTCTTCCTCAGGCTCTGGTTTTGTTCCTCGGGCTCTGGTTTTGTTCCTCGGGCTCTGGCTTGGTTCCTCGGGCCCTGGTTTTTTGCCTCGGGCTCTGGTTTTGTTCCTCGGGCTCTGGTTTTGTTCCTCAGTTTCTGGTTTGGTTCCTTGGGCCCTGGTTTTATTCCACGGGCTCTGGTTTTCTTCCTATGGCCCTCGTGTTGTTCTTCAGGTCCTCCTTTTTGTCCTTGGGCTCTGGTTTTGTTCCTCGGGCTCTGGTTTTCTTCCTCAGGATCTGTTTTGTTCCTCGAGCTCTGGTTTTTTTCCTCAGGCCCTGGTTTTATTCTTCGGGGTTTCGTTTTGTTCCTCGGGCTCTGCTTTATTTCCACGGGCTCTGGTTTTGTTCCTCGAGCTCTGGTTTTGTTCCTCGAGGGCTGGTTTTGTTCCTTGGGCTATGGTTTTCTTTCTCGGGCTCTGGCTTGGTTCCTCGGGTCCTGGTTTTTTCCTCGGGCTCTATTTTTGTTCCTCGGGCTCTTGTTTTCTTCCTCAGGCTCTGGTTTTGTTCATGGAGGTCTGGCTTTGTTCCTCGGGCTCTGGCTTGGTTCCTCGGGCCCTGGTTTTTTGCCTCGGGCTCTGGTTTTGTTCCTCGGGCTCTGGTTTTGTTCCTCGGTTTCTGGTTTGGTTCCTCGGGCCCTGGTTTTATTCCACGGGCTCTGGTTTTCTTCCTATGGCCCTCTTTTTGTTCTTCAGGTCCTCCTTTTTGTCCTTGGGTTCTGGTTTTGTTCCTCGGGCTCTGGTTTTCTTCCTCAGGATCTGGTTTTGTTCCTCGAGCTCTGGTTTTGTTCCTCGGGCTCTCGTTTTCTTTCTCGGACTCTCGTTTTGTTCCTCAGGCTCTGGTTTTGTTGCTCGGGCTCTGGATTTCTTCTTCGAGCTCTCGTTTTTTTCTTCAGGCCCTAGATTTGTTCCTCGGGCTCTGTTTTTGTTCCTCGGGCTCTGGTTGTGTTCCACGGGCTCTGGTTTTGTTCCTCGAGCTCTGGTTTTGTTCCTTGGGCACTGGTTTTGTTCCTCGGGCTCTCGTTTTCTTCCTTGGGTACTGGTTTTGTTCCTCGGGCTCTCGTTTTCTTCCTCGGACTCTCGTTTTGTTCCTCGGGTTCTGGTTTTTTTCCTTGAGCTCTGGTTTTCTTCCTCGGGCTCTGGTTTTCTTCCTCAGGCTCTGGTTTTCTTGCTCGGGCTCTGGATTTCTTCCTCGAGCTCTCATTTTTTTCTTCAGGCCCTCGATTTGTTCGTCGGGCTCTGTTTTTGTTCCTCGGGCTGTGGTTGTGTTCCTCGGGCTCTGGTTTTGTTCCTCGAGCTCTGGTTGTGTTCCTTGGGCTCTGGTTTTGTTCCTTGAGCTCTAGTTTTGTTCTTTGAGCTCTGGTTTTGTTCCTGCGGCTCTGGTTTTCTTTCACGGGCTCTGGTTTTGTTCCTCATGTTCTGGTTTTATTCCTCAGGCCCTGGTTTTATTCCTCGGGGTTTTGTTTTGTTCCTCGGGCTCTGCTTTATTTCCACGGGCTCTGGTTTTGTTCCTCGAGCTCTGGTTTTGTTCCTCGAGGGCTGGTTTTGTTCCTTGGGCTATGGTTTTCTTTCTCGGGCTCTGGCTTGGTTCCTCGGGTCCTGGTTTTTTCCTCGGGCTCTATTTTTGTTCCTCGGGCTCTTGTTTTCTTCCTCAGGCTCTGGTTTTGTTCCTCGGGCTCTTGTTTTCTTCCTCAGGCTCTGGTTTTGTTCCTCGGGCTCTGGTTTTGTTCCTCGGGCTCTGGCTTGGTTCCTCGGGCCCTGGTTTTTTGCCTCGGGCTCTGGTTTTGTTCCTCGGGCTCTGGTTTTGTTCCTCGGTTTCTGGTTTGGTTCCTCGGGCCCTGGTTTTATTCCACGGGCTCTGGTTTTCTTCCTATGGCCCTCGTGTTGTTCTTCAGGTCCTCCTTTTTGTCCTTGGGTTCTGGTTTTGTTCCTCGGGCTCTGGTTTTCTTCCTCAGGATCTGGTTTTGTTCCTCGAGCTCTGGTTTTGTTCCTCGAGCTCTGGTTTTGTTCCTTAGGCACTGGTTTTGTTCCTCGGGCTCTGGTTTTCTTCCTCAGGCTCTGGTTTTGTTGCTCGGGCTCTGGATTTCTTCCTCGAGCTCTCATTTTTTTCTTCAGGCCCTAGATTTGTTCCTCGGGCTCTGTTTTTGTTCCTCGGGCTGTGGTTGTGTTCCTCGGGCTCTGGTTTTGTTCCTCGAGCTCTGGTTGTGTTCCTTGGGCTCTGGTTTTGTTCCTGGGGCTCTGGTTTTCTTTCACGCGCTCTGGTTTTGTTCCTCTTGTTCTGGTTTTCTTCCTCAGGCTCTGGTTTTATTCCTCAGGCCCTGGTTTTATTCCTCGGGGTTTCGTTTTGTTCCTCGGGCTCTGCTTTATTTCCACGGGCTCTGGTTTTGTTCCTCGAGCTCTGGTTTTGTTCCTCGAGGGCTGGTTTTGTTCTTTGGGCTATGGTTTTCTTTCTCGGGCTCTGGCTTGGTTCCTCGGGTCCTGGTTTTTTCCTCGGGCTCTATTTTTGTTCCTCGGGCTCTGGTTTTCTTCCTCAGGCTCTGGTTTTGTTCCTCGGGCTCTGGTTTTGTTCCTCGGGCTCTGGCTTGGTTCCTCGGGTCCTGGTTTTTTCCTCGGGCTCTATTTTTGTTCCTCGGGCTCTTGTTTTCTTCCTCAGGCTCTGGTTTTGTTCATGGAGGTCTGGTTTTGTTCCTCGGGCTCTGGCTTGGTTCCTCGCGCCCTGGTTTTTTGCCTCGGGCTCTGGTTTTGTTCTTCGGGCTCTGGTTTTGTTCCTCGGTTTCTGGTTTGGTTCCTCGGGCCCTGGTTTTATTCCACGGGCTCTGGTTTTCTTCCTATGGCCCTCTTTTTGTTCTTCAGGTCCTCCTTTTTGTCCTTGGGTTCTGGTTTTGTTCCTCGGGCTCTGGTTTTCTTCCTCAGGATCTGGTTTTGTTCCTCGAGCTCTGGTTTTGTTCCTCGGGCTCTCGTTTTCTTTCTCGGACTCTCGTTTTGTTCCTCAGGCTCTGGTTTTGTTGCTCGGGCTCTGGATTTCTTCTTCGAGCTCTCGTTTTTTTCTTCAGGCCCTAGATTTGTTCCTCGGGCTCTGTTTTTGTTCCTCGGGCTCTGGTTGTGTTCCACGGGCTCTGGTTTTGTTCCTCGAGCTCTGGTTTTGTTCCTTGGGCACTGGTTTTGTTCCTCGGGCTCTCGTTTTCTTCCTTGGGTACTGGTTTTGTTCCTCGGGCTCTCGTTTTCTTCCTCGGACTCTCGTTTTGTTCCTCGGGTTCTGGTTTTTTTCCTTGAGCTCTGGTTTTCTTCCTCGGGCTCTGGTTTTCTTCCTCAGGCTCTGGTTTTCTTGCTCGGGCTCTGGATTTCTTCCTCGAGCTCTCATTTTTTTCTTCAGGCCCTCGATTTGTTCGTTGGGCTCTGTTTTTGTTCCTCGGGCTGTGGTTGTGTTCCTCGGGCTCTGGTTTTGTTCCTCGAGCTCTGGTTGTGTTCCTTGGGCTCTGGTTTTGTTCCTTGAGCTCTAGTTTTGTTCTTCGAGCTCTGGTTTTGTTCCTGGGGCTCTGGTTTTCTTTCACGGGCTCTGGTTTTCTTCCTCAGGCTCTGGTTTTATTCCTCAGGCCCTGGTTTTATTCCTCGGGGTTTCGTTTTGTTCCTCGGGCTCTGCTTTATTTCCACGGGCTCTGGTTTTGTTCCTCCAGCTCTGGTTTTGTTCCTCGAGGGCTGGTTTTGTTCCTTGGGCTATGGTTTTCTTTCTCGGGCTCTGGCTTGGTTCCTCGGGTCCTGGTTTTTTCCTCGGGCTCTTGTTTTGTTCCTCGGGCTCTTGTTTTCTTCCTCAGGCTCTGGTTTTGTTCCTGGAGGTCTGGTTTTGTTCCTCGGGCTCTGGCTTGGTTCCTCGCGCCCTGGTTTTTTGCCTCGGGCTCTGGTTTTGTTCCTCGGGCTCTGGTTTTCTTCCTCAGGCTCTGGTTTTGTTCCTCGGGCTCTGGTTTTGTTCCTCGGGCTCTGGCTTGGTTCCTCGGGCCCTGGTTTTTTGCCTCGGGCTCTGGTTTTGTTCCTCGGGCTCTGGTTTTGTTCCTCAGTTTCTGGTTTGGTTCCTTGGGCCCTGGTTTTATTCCACGGGCTCTGGTTTTCTTCCTATGGCCCTCGTGTTGTTCTTCAGGTCCTCCTTTTTGTCCTTGGGCTCTGGTTTTGTTCCTCGGGCTCTGGTTTTCTTCCTCAGGATCTGTTTTGTTCCTCGAGCTCTGGTTTTTTTCCTCAGGCCCTGGTTTTATTCTTCGGGGTTTCGTTTTGTTCCTCGGGCTCTGCTTTATTTCCACGGGCTCTGGTTTTGTTCCTCGAGCTCTGGTTTTGTTCCTCGAGGGCTGGTTTTGTTCCTTGGGCTATGGTTTTCTTTCTCGGGCTCTGGCTTGGTTCCTCGGGTCCTGGTTTTTTCCTCGGGCTCTATTTTTGTTCCTCGGGCTCTTGTTTTCTTCCTCAGGCTCTGGTTTTGTTCATGGAGGTCTGGCTTTGTTCCTCGGGCTCTGGCTTGGTTCCTCGGGCCCTGGTTTTTTGCCTCGGGCTCTGGTTTTGTTCCTCGGGCTCTGGTTTTGTTCCTCGGTTTCTGGTTTGGTTCCTCGGGCCCTGGTTTTATTCCACGGGCTCTGGTTTTCTTCCTATGGCCCTCGTGTTGTTCTTCAGGTCCTCCTTTTTGTCCTTGGGTTCTGGTTTTGTTCCTCGGGCTCTGGTTTTCTTCCTCAGGATCTGGTTTTGTTCCTCGAGCTCTGGTTTTGTTCCTCGGGCTCTCGTTTTCTTTCTCGGACTCTCGTTTTGTTCCTCAGGCTCTGGTTTTGTTGCTCGGGCTCTGGATTTCTTCTTCGAGCTCTCGTTTTTTTCTTCAGGCCCTAGATTTGTTCCTCGGGCTCTGTTTTTGTTCCTCGGGCTCTGGTTGTGTTCCACGGGCTCTGGTTTTGTTCCTCGAGCTCTGGTTTTGTTCCTTGGGCACTGGTTTTGTTCCTCGGGCTCTCGTTTTCTTCCTTGGGTACTGGTTTTGTTCCTCGGGCTCTCGTTTTCTTCCTCGGACTCTCGTTTTGTTCCTCGGGTTCTGGTTTTTTTCCTTGAGCTCTGGTTTTCTTCCTCGGGCTCTGGTTTTCTTCCTCAGGCTCTGGTTTTGTTGCTCGGGCTCTGGATTTCTTCCTCGAGCTCTCATTTTTTTCTTCAGGCCCTCGATTTGTTCGTCGGGCTCTGTTTTTGTTCCTCGGGCTGTGGTTGTGTTCCTCGGGCTCTGGTTTTGTTCCTCGAGCTCTGGTTGTGTTCCTTGGGCTCTGGTTTTGTTCCTTGAGCTCTAGTTTTGTTCTTTGAGCTCTGGTTTTGTTCCTGCGGCTCTGGTTTTCTTTCACGGGCTCTGGTTTTGTTCCTCATGTTCTGGTTTTATTCCTCAGGCCCTGGTTTTATTCCTCGGGGTTTCGTTTTGTTCCTCGGGCTCTGCTTTATTTCCACGGGCTCTGGTTTTGTTCCTCGAGCTCTGGTTTTGTTCCTCGAGGGCTGGTTTTGTTCCTTGGGCTATGGTTTTCTTTCTCGGGCTCTGGCTTGGTTCCTCGGGTCCTGGTTTTTTCCTCGGGCTCTATTTTTGTTCCTCGGGCTCTTGTTTTCTTCCTCAGGCTCTGGTTTTTTTCATGGAGGTCTGGTTTTGTTCCTCGGGCTCTGGCTTGGTTCCTCGGGCCCTGGTTTTTTGCCTCGGGCTCTGGTTTTGTTCCTCGGGCTCTGGTTTTGTTCCTCGGTTTCTGGTTTGGTTCCTCGGGCCCTGGTTTTATTCCACGGGCTCTGGTTTTCTTCCTATGGCCCTCTTTTTGTTCTTCAGGTCCTCCTTTTTGTCCTTGGGTTCTGGTTTTGTTCCTCGGGCTCTGGTTTTCTTCCTCAGGATCTGGTTTTGTTCCTCGAGCTCTGGTTTTGTTCCTCGGGCTCTCGTTTTCTTTCTCGGACTCTCGTTTTGTTCCTCAGGCTCTGGTTTTGTTGCTCGGGCTCTGGATTTCTTCTTCGAGCTCTCGTTTTTTTCTTCAGGCCCTAGATTTGTTCCTCGGGCTCTGTTTTTGTTCCTCGGGCTGTGGTTGTGTTCCTCGGGCTCTGGTTTTGTTCCTCGAGCTCTGGTTGTGTTCCTTGTGCTCTGGTTTTGTTCCTGGGGCTCTGGTTTTCTTTCACGCGCTCTGGTTTTGTTCCTCTTGTTCTGGTTTTATTCCTCAGGCCCTGGTTTTATTCCTCAGGGTTTCGTTTTGTTCCTCGGGCTCTGCTTTATTTCCACGGGCTCTGGTTTTGTTCCTCGAGCTCTGGTTTTGTTCCTCGAGGGCTGGTTTTGTTCCTTGGGCTATGGTTTTCTTTCTCGGGCTCTGGCTTGGTTCCTCGGGTCCTGGTTTTTTCCTCGGGCTCTATTTTTGTTCCTCGGGCTCTTGTTTTCTTCCTCAGGCTCTGGTTTTGTTCATGGAGGTCTGGTTTTGTTCCTCGGGCTCTGGCTTGGTTCCTCGGGCCCTGGTTTTTTGCCTCGGGCTCTGGTTTTGTTCCTCGGGCTCTGGTTTTGTTCCTCAGTTTCTGGTTTGGTTCCTTGGGCCCTGGTTTTATTCCACGGGCTCTGGTTTTCTTCCTATGGCCCTCGTGTTGTTCTTCAGGTCCTCCTTTTTGTCCTTGGGCTCTGGTTTTGTTCCTCGGGCTCTGGTTTTCTTCCTCAGGATCTGTTTTGTTCCTCGAGCTCTGGTTTTTTTCCTCAGGCCCTGGTTTTATTCTTCGGGGTTTCGTTTTGTTCCTCGGGCTCTGCTTTATTTCCACGGGCTCTGGTTTTGTTCCTCGAGCTCTGGTTTTGTTCCTCGAGGGCTGGTTTTGTTCCTCGGGCTCTGGTTTTCTTCCTCAGGATCTGGTTTTGTTCCTCGAGCTCTGGTTTTGTTCCTCGGGCTCTCGTTTTCTTCCTCGGACTCTCGTTTTGTTCCTCGGGTTCTGGTTTTTTTCCTTGAGCTCTGGTTTTCTTCCTCGGGCTCTGGTTTTCTTCCTCAGGCTCTGGTTTTGTTGCTCGGGCTCTGGATTTCTTCCTCGAGCTCTCATTTTTTTCTTCAGGCCCTCGATTTGTTCGTCGGGCTCTGTTTTTGTTCCTCGGGCTGTGGTTGTGTTCCTCGGGCTCTGGTTTTGTTCCTCGAGCTCTGGTTGTGTTCCTTGGGCTCTGGTTTTGTTCCTTGAGCTCTAGTTTTGTTCTTCGAGCTCTGGTTTTGTTCCTGCGGCTCTGGTTTTCTTTCACGGGCTCTGGTTTTCTTCCTCAGGCTCTGGTTTTATTCCTCAGGCCCTGGTTTTATTCCTCGGGGTTTTGTTTTGTTCCTCGGGCTCTGCTTTATTTCCACGGGCTCTGGTTTTGTTCCTCGAGCTCTGGTTTTGTTCCTCGAGGGCTGGTTTTGTTCCTTGGGCTATGGTTTTCTTTCTCGGGCTCTGGCTTGGTTCCTCGGGTCCTGGTTTTTTCCTCGGGCTCTGTTTTTGTTCCTCGGGCTCTTGTTTTCTTCCTCAGGCTCTGGTTTTGTTCATGGAGGTCTGGTTTTGTTCCTCGGGCTCTGGCTTGGTTCCTCGGGCCCTGGTTTTTTGCCTCGGGCTCTGGTTTTGTTCCTCGGGCTCTGGTTTTGTTCCTCGGTTTCTGGTTTGGTTCCTCGGGCCCTGGTTTTATTCCACGGGCTCTGGTTTTCTTCCTATGGCCCTCGTGTTGTTCTTCAGGTCCTCCTTTTTGTCCTTGGGTTCTGGTTTTGTTCCTCGGGCTCTGGTTTTCTTCCTCAGGATCTGGTTTTGTTCCTCGAGCTCTGGTTTTGTTCCTTGGGCACTGGTTTTGTTCCTTAGGCACTGGTTTTGTTCCTCGGGCTCTGGTTTTCTTCCTCAGGCTCTGGTTTTGTTGCTCGGGCTCTGGATTTCTTCCTCGAGCTCTCATTTTTTTCTTCAGGCCCTAGATTTGTTCCTCGGGCTCTGTTTTTGTTCCTCGGGCTGTGGTTGTGTTCCTCGGGCTCTGGTTTTGTTCCTCGAGCTCTGGTTGTGTTCCTTGTGCTCTGGTTTTGTTCCTGGGGCTCTGGTTTTCTTTCACGCGCTCTGGTTTTTTTCCTCTTGTTCTGGATTCATTCCTCAGGCCCTGGTTTTATTTCTCGGGGTTTCGTTTTGTTCCTCGGGCTCTGCTTTATTTCCACGGGCTCTGGTTTTGTTCCTCGAGCTCTGGTTTTGTTCCTCGAGGGCTGGTTTTGTTCCTTGGGCTATGGTTTTCTTTCTCGGGCTCTGGCTTGGTTCCTCGGGTCCTGTTTTTTTCCTCGGGCTCTTGTTTTGTTCCTCGGGCTCTTGTTTTCTTCCTCAGGCTCTGGTTTTGTTCATGGAGGTCTGGTTTTGTTCCTCGGGCTCTGGCTTGGTTCCTCGCGCCCTGGTTTTTTGCCTCGGGCTCTGGTTTTGTTCCTCGGGCTCTGGTTTTCTTCCTCAGGCTCTGGTTTTGTTCCTCGGGCTCTGGTTTTGTTCCTCGGGCTCTGGCTTGGTTCCTCGGGCCCTGGTTTTTTGCCTCGGGCTCTGGTTTTGTTCCTCGGGCTCTGGTTTTGTTCCTCAGTTTCTGGTTTGGTTCCTTGGGCCCTGGTTTTATTCCACGGGCTCTGGTTTTCTTCCTATGGCCCTCTTTTTGTTCTTCAGGTCCTCCTTTTTGTCCTTGGGCTCTGGTTTTGTTCCTCGGTCTCTGGTTTTCTTCCTCAGGATCTGTTTTGTTCCTCGAGCTCTGGTTTTTTTCCTCAGGCCCTGGTTTTATTCTTCGGGGTTTCGTTTTGTTCCTCGGGCTCTGCTTTATTTCCACGGGCTCTGGTTTTGTTCCTCGAGCTCTGGTTTTGTTCCTCGAGGGCTGGTTTTGTTCCTTGGGCTATGGTTTTCTTTCTCGGGCTCTGGCTTGGTTCCTCGGGTCCTGTTTTTTTCCTCGGGCTCTTGTTTTGTTCCTCGGGCTCTTGTTTTCTTCCTCAGGCTCTGGTTTTGTTCATGGAGGTCTGGTTTTGTTCCTCGGGCTCTGGCTTGGTTCCTCGGGCCCTGGTTTTTTGCCTCGGGCTCTGGTTTTGTTCCTCGGGCTCTGGTTTTCTTCCTCAGGCTCTGGTTTTGTTCCTCGGGCTCTGGTTTTGTTCCTCGGGCTCTGGCTTGGTTCCTCGGGCCCTGGTTTTTTGCCTCGGGCTCTGGTTTTGTTCCTCGGGCTCTGGTTTTGTTCCTCAGTTTCTGGTTTGGTTCCTTGGGCCCTGGTTTTATTCCACGGGCTCTGGTTTTCTTCCTATGGCCCTCGTGTTGTTCTTCAGGTCCTCCTTTTTGTCCTTGGGCTCTGGTTTTGTTCCTCGGGCTCTGGTTTTCTTCCTCAGGATCTGTTTTGTTCCTCGAGCTCTGGTTTTTTTCCTCAGGCCCTGGTTTTATTCTTCGGGGTTTCGTTTTGTTCCTCGGGCTCTGCTTTATTTCCACGGGCTCTGGTTTTGTTCCTCTAGCTCTGGTTTTGTTCCTCGAGGGCTGGTTTTGTTCCTTGGGCTATGGTTTTCTTTCTCGGGCTCTGGCTTGGTTCCTCGGGTCCTGGTTTTTTCCTCGGGCTCTATTTTTGTTCCTCGGGCTCTTGTTTTCTTCCTCAGGCTCTGGTTTTGTTCATGGAGGTCTGGCTTTGTTCCTCGGGCTCTGGCTTGGTTCCTCGGGCCCTGGTTTTTTGCCTCGGGCTCTGGTTTTGTTCCTCGGGCTCTGGTTTTGTTCCTCGGTTTCTGGTTTGGTTCCTCGGGCCCTGGTTTTATTCCACGGGCTCTGGTTTTCTTCCTATGGCCCTCGTGTTGTTCTTCAGGTCCTCCTTTTTGTCCTTGGGTTCTGGTTTTGTTCCTCGGGCTCTGGTTTTCTTCCTCAGGATCTGGTTTTGTTCCTCGAGCTCTGGTTTTGTTCCTCGGGCTCTCGTTTTCTTTCTCGGACTCTCGTTTTGTTCCTCAGGCTCTGGTTTTGTTGCTCGGGCTCTGGATTTCTTCTTCGAGCTCTCGTTTTTTTCTTCAGGCCCTAGATTTGTTCCTCGGGCTCTGTTTTTGTTCCTCGGGCTCTGGTTGTGTTCCACGGGCTCTGGTTTTGTTCCTCGAGCTCTGGTTTTGTTCCTTGGGCACTGGTTTTGTTCCTCGGGCTCTCGTTTTCTTCCTTGGGTACTGGTTTTGTTCCTCGGGCTCTCGTTTTCTTCCTCGGACTCTCGTTTTGTTCCTCGGGTTCTGGTTTTTTTCCTTGAGCTCTGGTTTTCTTCCTCGGGCTCTGGTTTTCTTCCTCAGGCTCTGGTTTTCTTGCTCGGGCTCTGGATTTCTTCCTCGAGCTCTCATTTTTTTCTTCAGGCCCTCGATTTGTTCGTCGGGCTCTGTTTTTGTTCCTCGGGCTGTGGTTGTGTTCCTCGGGCTCTGGTTTTGTTCCTCGAGCTCTGGTTGTGTTCCTTGGGCTCTGGTTTTGTTCCTTGAGCTCTAGTTTTGTTCTTTGAGCTCTGGTTTTGTTCCTGCGGCTCTGGTTTTCTTTCACGGGCTCTGGTTTTGTTCCTCATGTTCTGGTTTTATTCCTCAGGCCCTGGTTTTATTCCTCGGGGTTTCGTTTTGTTCCTCGGGCTCTGCTTTATTTCCACGGGCTCTGGTTTTGTTCCTCGAGCTCTGGTTTTGTTCCTCGAGGGCTGGTTTTGTTCCTTGGGCTATGGTTTTCTTTCTCGGGCTCTGGCTTGGTTCCTCGGGTCCTGGTTTTTTCCTCGGGCTCTATTTTTGTTCCTCGGGCTCTTGTTTTCTTCCTCAGGCTCTGGTTTTGTTCCTCGGGCTCTGGTTTTGTTCCTCGGGCTCTGGCTTGGTTCCTCGGGCCCTGGTTTTTTGCCTCGGGCTCTGGTTTTGTTCCTCGGGCTCTGGTTTTGTTCCTCGGTTTCTGGTTTGGTTCCTCGGGCCCTGGTTTTATTCCACGGGCTCTGGTTTTCTTCCTATGGCCCTCGTGTTGTTCTTCAGGTCCTCCTTTTTGTCCTTGGGTTCTGGTTTTGTTCCTCGGGCTCTGGTTTTCTTCCTCAGGATCTGGTTTTGTTCCTCGAGCTCTGGTTTTGTTCCTTGGGCACTGGTTTTGTTCCTTAGGCACTGGTTTTGTTCCTCGGGCTCTGGTTTTCTTCCTCAGGCTCTGGTTTTGTTGCTCGGGCTCTGGATTTCTTCCTCGAGCTCTCATTTTTTTCTTCAGGCCCTAGATTTGTTCCTCGGGCTCTGTTTTTGTTCCTCGGGCTGTGGTTGTGTTCCTCGGGCTCTGGTTTTGTTCCTCGAGCTCTGGTTGTGTTCCTTGGGCTCTGGTTTTGTTCCTGGGGCTCTGGTTTTCTTTCACGCGCTCTGGTTTTGTTCCTCTTGTTCTGGTTTTATTCCTCAGGCCCTGGTTTTATTCCTCGGGGTTTCGTTTTGTTCCTCGGGCTCTGCTTTATTTCCACGGGCTCTGGTTTTGTTCCTCCAGCTCTGGTTTTGTTCCTCGAGGGCTGGTTTTGTTCCTTGGGCTATGGTTTTCTTTCTCGGGCTCTGGCTTGGTTCCTCGGGTCCTGGTTTTTTCCTCGGGCTCTATTTTTGTTCCTCGGGCTCTTGTTTTCTTCCTCAGGCTCTGGTTTTGTTCCTGGAGGTCTGGTTTTGTTCCTCGGGCTCTGGCTTGGTTCCTCGGGCCCTGGTTTTTTGCCTCGGGCTCTGGTTTTGTTCCTCGGGCTCTGGATTTCTTCCTCAGGCTCTGGTTTTGTTCCTCGGGCTCTGGTTTTGTTCCTCGGGCTCTGGCTTGGTTCCTCGCGCCCTGGTTTTTTGCCTCGGGCTCTGGTTTTGTTCCTCGGGCTCTGGTTTTGTTCCTCAGTTTCTGGTTTGGTTCCTCGGGCCCTGGTTTTATTCCACGGGCTCTGGTTTTCTTCCTATGGCCCTCGTGTTGTTCTTCAGGTCCTCCTTTTTGTCCTTGGGCTCTGGTTTTGTTCCTCGGGCTCTGGTTTTCTTCCTCAGGATCTGTTTTGTTCCTCGAGCTCTGGTTTTTTTCCTCAGGCCCTGGTTTTATTCTTCGGGGTTTCGTTTTGTTCCTCGGGCTCTGCTTTATTTCCACGGGCTCTGGTTTTGTTCCTCGAGCTCTGGTTTTGTTCCTCGAGGGCTGGTTTTGTTCCTTGGGCTATGGTTTTCTTTCTCGGGCTCTGGCTTGGTTCCTCGGGTCCTGGTTTTTTCCTCGGGCTCTATTTTTGTTCCTCGGGCTCTTGTTTTCTTCCTCAGGCTCTGGTTTTGTTCATGGAGGTCTGGCTTTGTTCCTCGGGCTCTGGCTTGGTTCCTCGGGCCCTGGTTTTTTGCCTCGGGCTCTGGTTTTGTTCCTCGGGCTCTGGTTTGGTTCCTCGGTTTCTGGTTTGGTTCCTCGGGCCCTGGTTTTATTCCACGGGCTCTGGTTTTCTTCCTATGGCCCTCTTTTTGTTCTTCAGGTCCTCCTTTTTGTCCTTGGGTTCTGGTTTTGTTCCTCGGGCTCTGGTTTTCTTCCTCAGGATCTGGTTTTGTTCCTCGAGCTCTGGTTTTGTTCCTCGGGCTCTCGTTTTCTTTCTCGGACTCTCGTTTTGTTCCTCAGGCTCTGGTTTTGTTGCTCGGGCTCTGGATTTCTTCTTCGAGCTCTCGTTTTTTTCTTCAGGCCCTAGATTTGTTCCTCGGGCTCTGTTTTTGTTCCTCGGGCTCTGGTTGTGTTCCACGGGCTCTGGTTTTGTTCCTCGAGCTCTGGTTTTGTTCCTTGGGCACTGGTTTTGTTCCTCGGGCTCTCGTTTTCTTCCTTGGGTACTGGTTTTGTTCCTCGGGCTCTCGTTTTCTTCCTCGGACTCTCGTTTTGTTCCTCGGGTTCTGGTTTTTTTCCTTGAGCTCTGGTTTTCTTCCTCGGGCTCTGGTTTTCTTCCTCAGGCTCTGGTTTTCTTGCTCGGGCTCTGGATTTCTTCCTCGAGCTCTCATTTTTTTCTTCAGGCCCTCGATTTGTTCGTCGGGCTCTGTTTTTGTTCCTCGGGCTGTGGTTGTGTTCCTCGGGCTCTGGTTTTGTTCCTCGAGCTCTGGTTGTGTTCCTTGGGCTCTGGTTTTGTTCCTTGAGCTCTAGTTTTGTTCTTTGAGCTCTGGTTTTGTTCCTGCGGCTCTGGTTTTCTTTCACGGGCTCTGGTTTTGTTCCTCATGTTCTGGTTTTATTCCTCAGGCCCTGGTTTTATTCCTCGGGGTTTCGTTTTGTTCCTCGGGCTCTGCTTTATTTCCACGGGCTCTGGTTTTGTTCCTCGAGCTCTGGTTTTGTTCCTCGAGGGCTGGTTTTGTTCCTTGGGCTATGGTTTTCTTTCTCGGGCTCTGGCTTGGTTCCTCGGGTCCTGGTTTTTTCCTCGGGCTCTATTTTTGTTCCTCGGGCTCTTGTTTTCTTCCTCAGGCTCTGGTTTTTTTCATGGAGGTCTGGTTTTGTTCCTCGGGCTCTGGCTTGGTTCCTCGGGCCCTGGTTTTTTGCCTCGGGCTCTGGTTTTGTTCCTCGGGCTCTGGTTTTGTTCCTCGGTTTCTGGTTTGGTTCCTCGGGCCCTGGTTTTATTCCACGGGCTCTGGTTTTCTTCCTATGGCCCTCGTGTTGTTCTTCAGGTCCTCCTTTTTGTCCTTGGGTTCTGGTTTTGTTCCTCGGGCTCTGGTTTTCTTCCTCAGGATCTGGTTTTGTTCCTCGAGCTCTGGTTTTGTTCCTTGGGCACTGGTTTTGTTCCTTAGGCACTGGTTTTGTTCCTCGGGCTCTGGTTTTCTTCCTCAGGCTCTGGTTTTCTTGCTCGGGCTCTGGATTTCTTCCTCGAGCTCTCATTTTTTTCTTCAGGCCCTAGATTTGTTCCTCGGGCTCTGTTTTTGTTCCTCGGGCTGTGGTTGTGTTCCTCGGGCTCTGGTTTTGTTCCTCGAGCTCTGGTTGTGTTCCTTGTGCTCTGGTTTTGTTCCTGGGGCTCTGGTTTTCTTTCACGCGCTCTGGTTTTGTTCCTCTTGTTCTGGTTTTATTCCTCAGGCCCTGGTTTTATTCCTCGGGGTTTCGTTTTGTTCCTCGGGCTCTGCTTTATTTCCACGGGCTCTGGTTTTGTTCCTCGAGCTCTGGTTTTGTTCCTCGAGGGCTGGTTTTGTTCCTTGGGCTATGGTTTTCTTTCTCGGGCTCTGGCTTGGTTCCTCGGGTCCTGGTTTTTTCCTCGGGCTCTATTTTTGTTCCTCGGGCTCTTGTTTTCTTCCTCAGGCTCTGGTTTTGTTCCTCGGGCTCTGGTTTTGTTCCTCGGGCTCTGGCTTGGTTCCTCGGGCCCTGGTTTTTTGCCTCGGGCTCTGGTTTTGTTCCTCGGGCTCTGGTTTTGTTCCTCAGTTTCTGGTTTGGTTCCTTGGGCCCTGGTTTTATTCCACGGGCTCTGGTTTTCTTCCTATGGCCCTCGTGTTGTTCTTCAGGTCCTCCTTTTTGTCCTTGGGTTCTGGTTTTGTTCCTCGGGCTCTGGTTTTCTTCCTCAGGATCTGTTTTGTTCCTCGAGCTCTGGTTGTTTTCCTCAGGCCCTGGTTTTATTCTTCGGGGTTTCGTTTTGTTCCTCGGGCTCTGCTTTATTTCCACGGGCTCTGGTTTTGTTCCTCGAGCTCTGGTTTTGTTCCTCGAGGGCTGGTTTTGTTCCTTGGGCTATGGTTTTCTTTCTCGGGCTCTGGCTTGGTTCCTCGGGTCCTGGTTTTTTCCTCGGGCTCTATTTTTGTTCCTCGGGCTCTTGTTTTCTTCCTCAGGCTCTGGTTTTGTTCATGGAGGTCTGGCTTTGTTCCTCGGGCTCTGGCTTGGTTCCTCGGGCCCTGGTTTTTTGCCTCGGGCTCTGGTTTTGTTCCTCGGGCTCTGGTTTTGTTCCTCGGTTTCTGGTTTGGTTCCTCGGGCCCTGGTTTTATTCCACGGGCTCTGGTTTTCTTCCTATGGCCCTCTTTTTGTTCTTCAGGTCCTCCTTTTTGTCCTTGGGTTCTGGTTTTGTTCCTCGGGCTCTGGTTTTCTTCCTCAGGATCTGGTTTTGTTCCTCGAGCTCTGGTTTTGTTCCTCGGGCTCTCGTTTTCTTTCTCGGACTCTCGTTTTGTTCCTCAGGCTCTGGTTTTGTTGCTCGGGCTCTGGATTTCTTCTTCGAGCTCTCGTTTTTTTCTTCAGGCCCTAGATTTGTTCCTCGGGCTCTGTTTTTGTTCCTCGGGCTCTGGTTGTGTTCCACGGGCTCTGGTTTTGTTCCTCGAGCTCTGGTTTTGTTCCTTGGGCACTGGTTTTGTTCCTCGGGCTCTCGTTTTCTTCCTTGGGTACTGGTTTTGTTCCTCGGGCTCTCGTTTTCTTCCTCGGACTCTCGTTTTGTTCCTCGGGTTCTGGTTTTTTTCCTTGAGCTCTGGTTTTCTTCCTCGGGCTCTGGTTTTCTTCCTCAGGCTCTGGTTTTCTTGCTCGGGCTCTGGATTTCTTCCTCGAGCTCTCATTTTTTTCTTCAGGCCCTCGATTTGTTCGTCGGGCTCTGTTTTTGTTCCTCGGGCTGTGGTTGTGTTCCTCGGGCTCTGGTTTTGTTCCTCGAGCTCTGGTTGTGTTCCTTGGGCTCTGGTTTTGTTCCTTGAGCTCTAGTTTTGTTCTTTGAGCTCTGGTTTTGTTCCTGCGGCTCTGGTTTTCTTTCACGGGCTCTGGTTTTGTTCCTCATGTTCTGGTTTTATTCCTCAGGCCCTGGTTTTATTCCTCGGGGTTTCGTTTTGTTCCTCGGGCTCTGCTTTATTTCCACGGGCTCTGGTTTTGTTCCTTGAGCTCTGGTTTTGTTCCTCGAGGGCTGGTTTTGTTCCTTGGGCTATGGTTTTCTTTCTCGGGCTCTGGCTTGGTTCCTCGGGTCCTGGTTTTTTCCTCGGGCTCTATTTTTGTTCCTCGGGCTCTTGTTTTCTTCCTCAGGCTCTGGTTTTTTTCATGGAGGTCTGGTTTTGTTCCTCGGGCTCTGGCTTGGTTCCTCGGGCCCTGGTTTTTTGCCTCGGGCTCTGGTTTTGTTCCTCGGGCTCTGGTTTTGTTCCTCGGTTTCTGGTTTGGTTCCTCGGGCCCTGGTTTTATTCCACGGGCTCTGGTTTTCTTCCTATGGCCCTCGTGTTGTTCTTCAGGTCCTCCTTTTTGTCCTTGGGCTCTGGTTTTGTTCCTCGGGCTCTGGTTTTCTTCCTCAGGATCTGTTTTGTTCCTCGAGCTCTGGTTGTTTTCCTCAGGCCCTGGTTTTATTCTTCGGGGTTTCGTTTTGTTCCTCGGGCTCTGCTTTATTTCCACGGGCTCTGGTTTTGTTCCTCGAGCTCTGGTTTTGTTCCTCGAGGGCTGGTTTTGTTCCTTGGGCTATGGTTTTCTTTCTCGGGCTCTGGCTTGGTTCCTCGGGTCCTGGTTTTTTCCTCGGGCTCTATTTTTGTTCCTCGGGCTCTTGTTTTCTTCCTCAGGCTCTGGTTTTGTTCATGGAGGTCTGGCTTTGTTCCTCGGGCTCTGGCTTGGTTCCTCGGGCCCTGGTTTTTTGCCTCGGGCTCTGGTTTTGTTCCTCGGGCTCTGGTTTTGTTCCTCGGTTTCTGGTTTGGTTCCTCGGGCCCTGGTTTTATTCCACGGGCTCTGGTTTTCTTCCTATGGCCCTCTTTTTGTTCTTCAGGTCCTCCTTTTTGTCCTTGGGTTCTGGTTTTGTTCCTCGGGCTCTGGTTTTCTTCCTCAGGATCTGGTTTTGTTCCTCGAGCTCTGGTTTTGTTCCTCGGGCTCTCGTTTTCTTTCTCGGACTCTCGTTTTGTTCCTCAGGCTCTGGTTTTGTTGCTCGGGCTCTGGATTTCTTCTTCGAGCTCTCGTTTTTTTCTTCAGGCCCTAGATTTGTTCCTCGGGCTCTGTTTTTGTTCCTCGGGCTGTGGTTGTGTTCCTCGGGCTCTGGTTTTGTTCCTCGAGCTCTGGTTGTGTTCCTTGTGCTCTGGTTTTGTTCCTGGGGCTCTGGTTTTCTTTCACGCGCTCTGGTTTTGTTCCTCTTGTTCTGGTTTTATTCCTCAGGCCCTGGTTTTATTCCTCAGGGTTTCGTTTTGTTCCTCGGGCTCTGCTTTATTTCCACGGGCTCTGGTTTTGTTCCTCGAGCTCTGGTTTTGTTCCTCGAGGGCTGGTTTTGTTCCTTGGGCTATGGTTTTCTTTCTCGGGCTCTGGCTTGGTTCCTCGGGTCCTGGTTTTTTCCTCGGGCTCTATTTTTGTTCCTCGGGCTCTTGTTTTCTTCCTCAGGCTCTGGTTTTGTTCATGGAGGTCTGGTTTTGTTCCTCGGGCTCTGGCTTGGTTCCTCGGGCCCTGGTTTTTTGCCTCGGGCTCTGGTTTTGTTCCTCGGGCTCTGGTTTTGTTCCTCAGTTTCTGGTTTGGTTCCTTGGGCCCTGGTTTTATTCCACGGGCTCTGGTTTTCTTCCTATGGCCCTCGTGTTGTTCTTCAGGTCCTCCTTTTTGTCCTTGGGCTCTGGTTTTGTTCCTCGGGCTCTGGTTTTCTTCCTCAGGATCTGTTTTGTTCCTCGAGCTCTGGTTTTTTTCCTCAGGCCCTGGTTTTATTCTTCGGGGTTTCGTTTTGTTCCTCGGGCTCTGCTTTATTTCCACGGGCTCTGGTTTTGTTCCTCGAGCTCTGGTTTTGTTCCTCGAGGGCTGGTTTTGTTCCTCGGGCTCTGGTTTTCTTCCTCAGGATCTGGTTTTGTTCCTCGAGCTCTGGTTTTGTTCCTCGGGCTCTCGTTTTCTTCCTCGGACTCTCGTTTTGTTCCTCGGGTTCTGGTTTTTTTCCTTGAGCTCTGGTTTTCTTCCTCGGGCTCTGGTTTTCTTCCTCAGGCTCTGGTTTTGTTGCTCGGGCTCTGGATTTCTTCCTCGAGCTCTCATTTTTTTCTTCAGGCCCTCGATTTGTTCGTCGGGCTCTGTTTTTGTTCCTCGGGCTGTGGTTGTGTTCCTCGGGCTCTGGTTTTGTTCCTCGAGCTCTGGTTGTGTTCCTTGGGCTCTGGTTTTGTTCCTTGAGCTCTAGTTTTGTTCTTCGAGCTCTGGTTTTGTTCCTGCGGCTCTGGTTTTCTTTCACGGGCTCTGGTTTTCTTCCTCAGGCTCTGGTTTTATTCCTCAGGCCCTGGTTTTATTCCTCGGGGTTTTGTTTTGTTCCTCGGGCTCTGCTTTATTTCCACGGGCTCTGGTTTTGTTCCTCGAGCTCTGGTTTTGTTCCTCGAGGGCTGGTTTTGTTCCTTGGGCTATGGTTTTCTTTCTCGGGCTCTGGCTTGGTTCCTCGGGTCCTGGTTTTTTCCTCGGGCTCTGTTTTTGTTCCTCGGGCTCTTGTTTTCTTCCTCAGGCTCTGGTTTTGTTCATGGAGGTCTGGTTTTGTTCCTCGGGCTCTGGCTTGGTTCCTCGGGCCCTGGTTTTTTGCCTCGGGCTCTGGTTTTGTTCCTCGGGCTCTGGTTTTGTTCCTCGGTTTCTGGTTTGGTTCCTCGGGCCCTGGTTTTATTCCACGGGCTCTGGTTTTCTTCCTATGGCCCTCGTGTTGTTCTTCAGGTCCTCCTTTTTGTCCTTGGGTTCTGGTTTTGTTCCTCGGGCTCTGGTTTTCTTCCTCAGGATCTGGTTTTGTTCCTCGAGCTCTGGTTTTGTTCCTTGGGCACTGGTTTTGTTCCTTAGGCACTGGTTTTGTTCCTCGGGCTCTGGTTTTCTTCCTCAGGCTCTGGTTTTGTTGCTCGGGCTCTGGATTTCTTCCTCGAGCTCTCATTTTTTTCTTCAGGCCCTAGATTTGTTCCTCGGGCTCTGTTTTTGTTCCTCGGGCTGTGGTTGTGTTCCTCGGGCTCTGGTTTTGTTCCTCGAGCTCTGGTTGTGTTCCTTGTGCTCTGGTTTTGTTCCTGGGGCTCTGGTTTTCTTTCACGCGCTCTGGTTTTTTTCCTCTTGTTCTGGATTCATTCCTCAGGCCCTGGTTTTATTTCTCGGGGTTTCGTTTTGTTCCTCGGGCTCTGCTTTATTTCCACGGGCTCTGGTTTTGTTCCTCGAGCTCTGGTTTTGTTCCTCGAGGGCTGGTTTTGTTCCTTGGGCTATGGTTTTCTTTCTCGGGCTCTGGCTTGGTTCCTCGGGTCCTGTTTTTTTCCTCGGGCTCTTGTTTTGTTCCTCGGGCTCTTGTTTTCTTCCTCAGGCTCTGGTTTTGTTCATGGAGGTCTGGTTTTGTTCCTCGGGCTCTGGCTTGGTTCCTCGCGCCCTGGTTTTTTGCCTCGGGCTCTGGTTTTGTTCCTCGGGCTCTGGTTTTCTTCCTCAGGCTCTGGTTTTGTTCCTCGGGCTCTGGTTTTGTTCCTCGGGCTCTGGCTTGGTTCCTCGGGCCCTGGTTTTTTGCCTCGGGCTCTGGTTTTGTTCCTCGGGCTCTGGTTTTGTTCCTCAGTTTCTGGTTTGGTTCCTTGGGCCCTGGTTTTATTCCACGGGCTCTGGTTTTCTTCCTATGGCCCTCTTTTTGTTCTTCAGGTCCTCCTTTTTGTCCTTGGGCTCTGGTTTTGTTCCTCGGTCTCTGGTTTTCTTCCTCAGGATCTGTTTTGTTCCTCGAGCTCTGGTTTTTTTCCTCAGGCCCTGGTTTTATTCTTCGGGGTTTCGTTTTGTTCCTCGGGCTCTGCTTTATTTCCACGGGCTCTGGTTTTGTTCCTCGAGCTCTGGTTTTGTTCCTCGAGGGCTGGTTTTGTTCCTTGGGCTATGGTTTTCTTTCTCGGGCTCTGGCTTGGTTCCTCGGGTCCTGTTTTTTTCCTCGGGCTCTTGTTTTGTTCCTCGGGCTCTTGTTTTCTTCCTCAGGCTCTGGTTTTGTTCATGGAGGTCTGGTTTTGTTCCTCGGGCTCTGGCTTGGTTCCTCGGGCCCTGGTTTTTTGCCTCGGGCTCTGGTTTTGTTCCTCGGGCTCTGGTTTTCTTCCTCAGGCTCTGGTTTTGTTCCTCGGGCTCTGGTTTTGTTCCTCGGGCTCTGGCTTGGTTCCTCGGGCCCTGGTTTTTTGCCTCGGGCTCTGGTTTTGTTCCTCGGGCTCTGGTTTTGTTCCTCAGTTTCTGGTTTGGTTCCTTGGGCCCTGGTTTTATTCCACGGGCTCTGGTTTTCTTCCTATGGCCCTCGTGTTGTTCTTCAGGTCCTCCTTTTTGTCCTTGGGCTCTGGTTTTGTTCCTCGGGCTCTGGTTTTCTTCCTCAGGATCTGTTTTGTTCCTCGAGCTCTGGTTTTTTTCCTCAGGCCCTGGTTTTATTCTTCGGGGTTTCGTTTTGTTCCTCGGGCTCTGCTTTATTTCCACGGGCTCTGGTTTTGTTCCTCTAGCTCTGGTTTTGTTCCTCGAGGGCTGGTTTTGTTCCTTGGGCTATGGTTTTCTTTCTCGGGCTCTGGCTTGGTTCCTCGGGTCCTGGTTTTTTCCTCGGGCTCTATTTTTGTTCCTCGGGCTCTTGTTTTCTTCCTCAGGCTCTGGTTTTGTTCATGGAGGTCTGGCTTTGTTCCTCGGGCTCTGGCTTGGTTCCTCGGGCCCTGGTTTTTTGCCTCGGGCTCTGGTTTTGTTCCTCGGGCTCTGGTTTTGTTCCTCGGTTTCTGGTTTGGTTCCTCGGGCCCTGGTTTTATTCCACGGGCTCTGGTTTTCTTCCTATGGCCCTCGTGTTGTTCTTCAGGTCCTCCTTTTTGTCCTTGGGTTCTGGTTTTGTTCCTCGGGCTCTGGTTTTCTTCCTCAGGATCTGGTTTTGTTCCTCGAGCTCTGGTTTTGTTCCTCGGGCTCTCGTTTTCTTTCTCGGACTCTCGTTTTGTTCCTCAGGCTCTGGTTTTGTTGCTCGGGCTCTGGATTTCTTCTTCGAGCTCTCGTTTTTTTCTTCAGGCCCTAGATTTGTTCCTCGGGCTCTGTTTTTGTTCCTCGGGCTCTGGTTGTGTTCCACGGGCTCTGGTTTTGTTCCTCGAGCTCTGGTTTTGTTCCTTGGGCACTGGTTTTGTTCCTCGGGCTCTCGTTTTCTTCCTTGGGTACTGGTTTTGTTCCTCGGGCTCTCGTTTTCTTCCTCGGACTCTCGTTTTGTTCCTCGGGTTCTGGTTTTTTTCCTTGAGCTCTGGTTTTCTTCCTCGGGCTCTGGTTTTCTTCCTCAGGCTCTGGTTTTCTTGCTCGGGCTCTGGATTTCTTCCTCGAGCTCTCATTTTTTTCTTCAGGCCCTCGATTTGTTCGTCGGGCTCTGTTTTTGTTCCTCGGGCTGTGGTTGTGTTCCTCGGGCTCTGGTTTTGTTCCTCGAGCTCTGGTTGTGTTCCTTGGGCTCTGGTTTTGTTCCTTGAGCTCTAGTTTTGTTCTTTGAGCTCTGGTTTTGTTCCTGCGGCTCTGGTTTTCTTTCACGGGCTCTGGTTTTGTTCCTCATGTTCTGGTTTTATTCCTCAGGCCCTGGTTTTATTCCTCGGGGTTTCGTTTTGTTCCTCGGGCTCTGCTTTATTTCCACGGGCTCTGGTTTTGTTCCTCGAGCTCTGGTTTTGTTCCTCGAGGGCTGGTTTTGTTCCTTGGGCTATGGTTTTCTTTCTCGGGCTCTGGCTTGGTTCCTCGGGTCCTGGTTTTTTCCTCGGGCTCTATTTTTGTTCCTCGGGCTCTTGTTTTCTTCCTCAGGCTCTGGTTTTGTTCCTCGGGCTCTGGTTTTGTTCCTCGGGCTCTGGCTTGGTTCCTCGGGCCCTGGTTTTTTGCCTCGGGCTCTGGTTTTGTTCCTCGGGCTCTGGTTTTGTTCCTCGGTTTCTGGTTTGGTTCCTCGGGCCCTGGTTTTATTCCACGGGCTCTGGTTTTCTTCCTATGGCCCTCGTGTTGTTCTTCAGGTCCTCCTTTTTGTCCTTGGGTTCTGGTTTTGTTCCTCGGGCTCTGGTTTTCTTCCTCAGGATCTGGTTTTGTTCCTCGAGCTCTGGTTTTGTTCCTTGGGCACTGGTTTTGTTCCTTAGGCACTGGTTTTGTTCCTCGGGCTCTGGTTTTCTTCCTCAGGCTCTGGTTTTGTTGCTCGGGCTCTGGATTTCTTCCTCGAGCTCTCATTTTTTTCTTCAGGCCCTAGATTTGTTCCTCGGGCTCTGTTTTTGTTCCTCGGGCTGTGGTTGTGTTCCTCGGGCTCTGGTTTTGTTCCTCGAGCTCTGGTTGTGTTCCTTGGGCTCTGGTTTTGTTCCTGGGGCTCTGGTTTTCTTTCACGCGCTCTGGTTTTGTTCCTCTTGTTCTGGTTTTATTCCTCAGGCCCTGGTTTTATTCCTCGGGGTTTCGTTTTGTTCCTCGGGCTCTGCTTTATTTCCACGGGCTCTGGTTTTGTTCCTCGAGCTCTGGTTTTGTTCCTCGAGGGCTGGTTTTGTTCCTTGGGCTATGGTTTTCTTTCTCGGGCTCTGGCTTGGTTCCTCGGGTCCTGGTTTTTTCCTCGGGCTCTATTTTTGTTCCTCGGGCTCTTGTTTTCTTCCTCAGGCTCTGGTTTTGTTCCTGGAGGTCTGGTTTTGTTCCTCGGGCTCTGGCTTGGTTCCTCGGGCCCTGGTTTTTTGCCTCGGGCTCTGGTTTTGTTCCTCGGGCTCTGGATTTCTTCCTCAGGCTCTGGTTTTGTTCCTCGGGCTCTGGTTTTGTTCCTCGGGCTCTGGCTTGGTTCCTCGCGCCCTGGTTTTTTGCCTCGGGCTCTGGTTTTGTTCCTCGGGCTCTGGTTTTGTTCCTCAGTTTCTGGTTTGGTTCCTCGGGCCCTGGTTTTATTCCACGGGCTCTGGTTTTCTTCCTATGGCCCTCGTGTTGTTCTTCAGGTCCTCCTTTTTGTCCTTGGGCTCTGGTTTTGTTCCTCGGGCTCTGGTTTTCTTCCTCAGGATCTGTTTTGTTCCTCGAGCTCTGGTTTTTTTCCTCAGGCCCTGGTTTTATTCTTCGGGGTTTCGTTTTGTTCCTCGGGCTCTGCTTTATTTCCACGGGCTCTGGTTTTGTTCCTCGAGCTCTGGTTTTGTTCCTCGAGGGCTGGTTTTGTTCCTTGGGCTATGGTTTTCTTTCTCGGGCTCTGGCTTGGTTCCTCGGGTCCTGGTTTTTTCCTCGGGCTCTATTTTTGTTCCTCGGGCTCTTGTTTTCTTCCTCAGGCTCTGGTTTTGTTCATGGAGGTCTGGCTTTGTTCCTCGGGCTCTGGCTTGGTTCCTCGGGCCCTGGTTTTTTGCCTCGGGCTCTGGTTTTGTTCCTCGGGCTCTGGTTTGGTTCCTCGGTTTCTGGTTTGGTTCCTCGGGCCCTGGTTTTATTCCACGGGCTCTGGTTTTCTTCCTATGGCCCTCTTTTTGTTCTTCAGGTCCTCCTTTTTGTCCTTGGGTTCTGGTTTTGTTCCTCGGGCTCTGGTTTTCTTCCTCAGGATCTGGTTTTGTTCCTCGAGCTCTGGTTTTGTTCCTCGGGCTCTCGTTTTCTTTCTCGGACTCTCGTTTTGTTCCTCAGGCTCTGGTTTTGTTGCTCGGGCTCTGGATTTCTTCTTCGAGCTCTCGTTTTTTTCTTCAGGCCCTAGATTTGTTCCTCGGGCTCTGTTTTTGTTCCTCGGGCTCTGGTTGTGTTCCACGGGCTCTGGTTTTGTTCCTCGAGCTCTGGTTTTGTTCCTTGGGCACTGGTTTTGTTCCTCGGGCTCTCGTTTTCTTCCTTGGGTACTGGTTTTGTTCCTCGGGCTCTCGTTTTCTTCCTCGGACTCTCGTTTTGTTCCTCGGGTTCTGGTTTTTTTCCTTGAGCTCTGGTTTTCTTCCTCGGGCTCTGGTTTTCTTCCTCAGGCTCTGGTTTTCTTGCTCGGGCTCTGGATTTCTTCCTCGAGCTCTCATTTTTTTCTTCAGGCCCTCGATTTGTTCGTCGGGCTCTGTTTTTGTTCCTCGGGCTGTGGTTGTGTTCCTCGGGCTCTGGTTTTGTTCCTCGAGCTCTGGTTGTGTTCCTTGGGCTCTGGTTTTGTTCCTTGAGCTCTAGTTTTGTTCTTTGAGCTCTGGTTTTGTTCCTGCGGCTCTGGTTTTCTTTCACGGGCTCTGGTTTTGTTCCTCATGTTCTGGTTTTATTCCTCAGGCCCTGGTTTTATTCCTCGGGGTTTCGTTTTGTTCCTCGGGCTCTGCTTTATTTCCACGGGCTCTGGTTTTGTTCCTCGAGCTCTGGTTTTGTTCCTCGAGGGCTGGTTTTGTTCCTTGGGCTATGGTTTTCTTTCTCGGGCTCTGGCTTGGTTCCTCGGGTCCTGGTTTTTTCCTCGGGCTCTATTTTTGTTCCTCGGGCTCTTGTTTTCTTCCTCAGGCTCTGGTTTTTTTCATGGAGGTCTGGTTTTGTTCCTCGGGCTCTGGCTTGGTTCCTCGGGCCCTGGTTTTTTGCCTCGGGCTCTGGTTTTGTTCCTCGGGCTCTGGTTTTGTTCCTCGGTTTCTGGTTTGGTTCCTCGGGCCCTGGTTTTATTCCACGGGCTCTGGTTTTCTTCCTATGGCCCTCGTGTTGTTCTTCAGGTCCTCCTTTTTGTCCTTGGGTTCTGGTTTTGTTCCTCGGGCTCTGGTTTTCTTCCTCAGGATCTGGTTTTGTTCCTCGAGCTCTGGTTTTGTTCCTTGGGCACTGGTTTTGTTCCTTAGGCACTGGTTTTGTTCCTCGGGCTCTGGTTTTCTTCCTCAGGCTCTGGTTTTCTTGCTCGGGCTCTGGATTTCTTCCTCGAGCTCTCATTTTTTTCTTCAGGCCCTAGATTTGTTCCTCGGGCTCTGTTTTTGTTCCTCGGGCTGTGGTTGTGTTCCTCGGGCTCTGGTTTTGTTCCTCGAGCTCTGGTTGTGTTCCTTGTGCTCTGGTTTTGTTCCTGGGGCTCTGGTTTTCTTTCACGCGCTCTGGTTTTGTTCCTCTTGTTCTGGTTTTATTCCTCAGGCCCTGGTTTTATTCCTCGGGGTTTCGTTTTGTTCCTCGGGCTCTGCTTTATTTCCACGGGCTCTGGTTTTGTTCCTCGAGCTCTGGTTTTGTTCCTCGAGGGCTGGTTTTGTTCCTTGGGCTATGGTTTTCTTTCTCGGGCTCTGGCTTGGTTCCTCGGGTCCTGGTTTTTTCCTCGGGCTCTATTTTTGTTCCTCGGGCTCTTGTTTTCTTCCTCAGGCTCTGGTTTTGTTCCTCGGGCTCTGGTTTTGTTCCTCGGGCTCTGGCTTGGTTCCTCGGGCCCTGGTTTTTTGCCTCGGGCTCTGGTTTTGTTCCTCGGGCTCTGGTTTTGTTCCTCAGTTTCTGGTTTGGTTCCTTGGGCCCTGGTTTTATTCCACGGGCTCTGGTTTTCTTCCTATGGCCCTCGTGTTGTTCTTCAGGTCCTCCTTTTTGTCCTTGGGTTCTGGTTTTGTTCCTCGGGCTCTGGTTTTCTTCCTCAGGATCTGTTTTGTTCCTCGAGCTCTGGTTGTTTTCCTCAGGCCCTGGTTTTATTCTTCGGGGTTTCGTTTTGTTCCTCGGGCTCTGCTTTATTTCCACGGGCTCTGGTTTTGTTCCTCGAGCTCTGGTTTTGTTCCTCGAGGGCTGGTTTTGTTCCTTGGGCTATGGTTTTCTTTCTCGGGCTCTGGCTTGGTTCCTCGGGTCCTGGTTTTTTCCTCGGGCTCTATTTTTGTTCCTCGGGCTCTTGTTTTCTTCCTCAGGCTCTGGTTTTGTTCATGGAGGTCTGGCTTTGTTCCTCGGGCTCTGGCTTGGTTCCTCGGGCCCTGGTTTTTTGCCTCGGGCTCTGGTTTTGTTCCTCGGGCTCTGGTTTTGTTCCTCGGTTTCTGGTTTGGTTCCTCGGGCCCTGGTTTTATTCCACGGGCTCTGGTTTTCTTCCTATGGCCCTCTTTTTGTTCTTCAGGTCCTCCTTTTTGTCCTTGGGTTCTGGTTTTGTTCCTCGGGCTCTGGTTTTCTTCCTCAGGATCTGGTTTTGTTCCTCGAGCTCTGGTTTTGTTCCTCGGGCTCTCGTTTTCTTTCTCGGACTCTCGTTTTGTTCCTCAGGCTCTGGTTTTGTTGCTCGGGCTCTGGATTTCTTCTTCGAGCTCTCGTTTTTTTCTTCAGGCCCTAGATTTGTTCCTCGGGCTCTGTTTTTGTTCCTCGGGCTCTGGTTGTGTTCCACGGGCTCTGGTTTTGTTCCTCGAGCTCTGGTTTTGTTCCTTGGGCACTGGTTTTGTTCCTCGGGCTCTCGTTTTCTTCCTTGGGTACTGGTTTTGTTCCTCGGGCTCTCGTTTTCTTCCTCGGACTCTCGTTTTGTTCCTCGGGTTCTGGTTTTTTTCCTTGAGCTCTGGTTTTCTTCCTCGGGCTCTGGTTTTCTTCCTCAGGCTCTGGTTTTCTTGCTCGGGCTCTGGATTTCTTCCTCGAGCTCTCATTTTTTTCTTCAGGCCCTCGATTTGTTCGTCGGGCTCTGTTTTTGTTCCTCGGGCTGTGGTTGTGTTCCTCGGGCTCTGGTTTTGTTCCTCGAGCTCTGGTTGTGTTCCTTGGGCTCTGGTTTTGTTCCTTGAGCTCTAGTTTTGTTCTTTGAGCTCTGGTTTTGTTCCTGCGGCTCTGGTTTTCTTTCACGGGCTCTGGTTTTGTTCCTCATGTTCTGGTTTTATTCCTCAGGCCCTGGTTTTATTCCTCGGGGTTTCGTTTTGTTCCTCGGGCTCTGCTTTATTTCCACGGGCTCTGGTTTTGTTCCTTGAGCTCTGGTTTTGTTCCTCGAGGGCTGGTTTTGTTCCTTGGGCTATGGTTTTCTTTCTCGGGCTCTGGCTTGGTTCCTCGGGTCCTGGTTTTTTCCTCGGGCTCTATTTTTGTTCCTCGGGCTCTTGTTTTCTTCCTCAGGCTCTGGTTTTTTTCATGGAGGTCTGGTTTTGTTCCTCGGGCTCTGGCTTGGTTCCTCGGGCCCTGGTTTTTTGCCTCGGGCTCTGGTTTTGTTCCTCGGGCTCTGGTTTTGTTCCTCGGTTTCTGGTTTGGTTCCTCGGGCCCTGGTTTTATTCCACGGGCTCTGGTTTTCTTCCTATGGCCCTCGTGTTGTTCTTCAGGTCCTCCTTTTTGTCCTTGGGCTCTGGTTTTGTTCCTCGGGCTCTGGTTTTCTTCCTCAGGATCTGTTTTGTTCCTCGAGCTCTGGTTGTTTTCCTCAGGCCCTGGTTTTATTCTTCGGGGTTTCGTTTTGTTCCTCGGGCTCTGCTTTATTTCCACGGGCTCTGGTTTTGTTCCTCGAGCTCTGGTTTTGTTCCTCGAGGGCTGGTTTTGTTCCTTGGGCTATGGTTTTCTTTCTCGGGCTCTGGCTTGGTTCCTCGGGTCCTGGTTTTTTCCTCGGGCTCTATTTTTGTTCCTCGGGCTCTTGTTTTCTTCCTCAGGCTCTGGTTTTGTTCATGGAGGTCTGGCTTTGTTCCTCGGGCTCTGGCTTGGTTCCTCGGGCCCTGGTTTTTTGCCTCGGGCTCTGGTTTTGTTCCTCGGGCTCTGGTTTTGTTCCTCGGTTTCTGGTTTGGTTCCTCGGGCCCTGGTTTTATTCCACGGGCTCTGGTTTTCTTCCTATGGCCCTCTTTTTGTTCTTCAGGCCCTCCTTTTTTCCTTGGGTTCTGGTTTTGTTCCTCGGGCTCTGGTTTTCTTCCTCAGGATCTGGTTTTGTTCCTCGAGCTCTGGTTTTGTTCCTCGGGCTCTCGTTTTCTTTCTCGGACGCTCGTTTTGTTCCTCAGGCTCTGGTTTTGTTGCTCGGGCTCTGGATTTCTTCTTCGAGCTCTCGTTTTTTTCTTCAGGCCCTAGATTTGTTCCTCGGGCTCTGTTTTTGTTCCTTGGGCTCTGGTTGTGTTCCACGGGCTCTGGTTTTGTTCCTCGAGCTCTGGTTTTGTTCCTTGGGCACTGGTTTTGTTCCTCGGGCTCTCGTTTTCTTCCTTGGGTACTGGTTTTGTTCCTCGGGCTCTCGTTTTCTTCCTCGGACTCTCGTTTTGTTCCTCGGGTTCTGGTTTTTTTCCTTGAGCTCTGGTTTTCTTCCTCGGGCTCTGGTTTTCTTCCTCAGGCTCTGGTTTTGTTGCTCGGGCTCTGGATTTCTTCCTCGAGCTCTCATTTTTTTCTTCAGGCCCTCGATTTGTCCGTCGGGCTCTGTTTTTGTTCCTCGGGCTGTGGTTGTGTTCCTCGGGCTCTGGTTTTGTTCCTCGAGCTCTGGTTGTGTTCCTTGGGCTCTGGTTTTGTTCCTTGAGCTCTAGTTTTGTTCTTCGAGCTCTGGTTTTGTTCCTGCGGCTCTGGTTTTCTTTCACGGGCTCTGGTTTTCTTCCTCAGGCTCTGGTTTTATTCCTCAGGCCCTGGTTTTATTCCTCGGGGTTTTGTTTTGTTCCTCGGGCTCTGCTTTATTTCCACGGGCTCTGGTTTTGTTCCTCGAGCTCTGGTTTTGTTCCTCGAGGGCTGGTTTTGTTCCTTGGGCTATGGTTTTCTTTCTCGGGCTCTGGCTTGGTTCCTCGGGTCCTGGTTTTTTCCTCGGGCTCTATTTTTGTTCCTCGGGCTCTTGTTTTCTTCCTCAGGCTCTGGTTTTGTTCATGGAGGTCTGGTTTTGTTCCTCGGGCTCTGGCTTGGTTCCTCGCGCCCTGGTTTTTTGCCTCGGGCTCTGGTTTTGTTCCTCGGGCTCTGGTTTTGTTCCTCGGTTTCTGGTTTGGTTCCTCGGGCCCTGGTTTTATTCCACGGGCTCTGGTTTTCTTCCTATGGCCCTCGTGTTGTTCTTCAGGTCCTCCTTTTTGTCCTTGGGTTCTGGTTTTGTTCCTCGGGCTCTGGTTTTCTTCCTCAGGATCTGGTTTTGTTCCTCGAGCTCTGGTTTTGTTCCTTGGGCACTGGTTTTGTTCCTTAGGCACTGGTTTTGTTCCTCGGGCTCTGGTTTTCTTTCACGGGCTCTGGTTTTGTTGCTCGGGCTCTGGATTTCTTCCTCGAGCTCTCATTTTTTTCTTCAGGCCCTAGATTTGTTCCTCGGGCTCTGTTTTTGTTCCTCGGGCTGTGGTTGTGTTCCTCGGGCTCTGGTTTTGTTCCTCGAGCTCTGGTTGTGTTCCTTGGGCTCTGGTTTTGTTCCTGGGGCTCTGGTTTTCTTTCACGCGCTCTGGTTTTTTTCCTCTTGTTCTGGATTTATTCCTCAGGCCCTGGTTTTATTTCTCGGGGTTTCGTTTTGTTCCTCGGGCTCTGCTTTATTTCCACGGGCTCTGGTTTTGTTCCTCCAGCTCTGGTTTTGTTCCTCGAGGGCTGGTTTTGTTCCTTGGGCTATGGTTTTCTTTCTCGGGCTCTGGCTTGGTTCCTCGGGTCCTGGTTTTTTCCTCGGGCTCTCGTTTTGTTCCTCGGGCCCTTGTTTTCTTCCTCAGGCTCTGGTTTTGTTCATGGAGGTCTGGTTTTGTTCCTCGGGCTCTGGCTTGGTTCCTCGGGCCCTGGTTTTTTGCCTCGGGCTCTGGTTTTGTTCCTCGGGCTCTGGTTTTCTTCCTCAGGCTCTGGTTTTGTTCCTCGGGCTCTGGTTTTGTTCCTCGGGCTCTGGCTTGGTTCCTCGGGCCCTGGTTTTTTGCCTCGGGCTCTGGTTTTGTTCCTCGGGCTCTGGTTTTGTTCCTCAGTTTCTGGTTTGGTTCCTTGGGCCCTGGTTTTATTCCACGGGCTCTGGTTTTCTTCCTATGGCCCTCGTGTTGTTCTTCAGGTCCTCCTTTTTGTCCTTGGGCTCTGGTTTTGTTCCTCGGGCTCTGGTTTTCTTCCTCAGGATCTGTTTTGTTCCTCGAGCTCTGGTTTTTTTCCTCAGGCCCTGGTTTTATTCTTCGGGGTTTCGTTTTGTTCCTCGGGCTCTGCTTTATTTCCACGGGCTCTGGTTTTGTTCCTCGAGCTCTGGTTTTGTTCCTCGAGGGCTGGTTTTGTTCCTTGGGCTATGGTTTTCTTTCTCGGGCTCTGGCTTGGTTCCTCGGGTCCTGGTTTTTTCCTCGGGCTCTATTTTTGTTCCTCGGGCTCTTGTTTTCTTCCTCAGGCTCTGGTTTTGTTCATGGAGGTCTGGCTTTGTTCCTCGGGCTCTGGCTTGGTTCCTCGGGCCCTGGTTTTTTGCCTCGGGCTCTGGTTTTGTTCCTCGGGCTCTGGTTTTGTTCCTCGGTTTCTGGTTTGGTTCCTCGGGCCCTGGTTTTATTCCACGGGCTCTGGTTTTCTTCCTATGGCCCTCTTTTTGTTCTTCAGGTCCTCCTTTTTGTCCTTGGGTTCTGGTTTTGTTCCTCGGGCTCTGGTTTTCTTCCTCAGGATCTGGTTTTGTTCCTCGAGCTCTGGTTTTGTTCCTCGGGCTCTCGTTTTCTTTCTCGGACTCTCGTTTTGTTCCTCAGGCTCTGGTTTTGTTGCTCGGGCTCTGGATTTCTTCTTCGAGCTCTCATTTTTTTCTTCAGGCCCTAGATTTGTTCCTCGGGCTCTGTTTTTGTTCCTCGGGCTCTGGTTGTGTTCCACGGGCTCTGGTTTTGTTCCTCGAGCTCTGGTTTTGTTCCTTGGGCACTGGTTTTGTTCCTCGGGCTCTCGTTTTCTTCCTTGGGTACTGGTTTTGTTCGTCGGGCTCTCGTTTTCTTCCTCGGACTCTCGTTTTGTTCCTCGGGTTCTGTTTTTTTTCCTTGAGCTCTGGTTTTCTTCCTCGGGCTCTGGTTTTCTTCCTCAGGCTCTGGTTTTGTTGCTCGGGCTCTGGATTTCTTCCTCGAGCTCTCATTTTTTTCTTCAGGCCCTCGATTTGTTCGTCGGGCTCTGTTTTTGTTCCTCGGGCTGTGGTTGTGTTCCTCGGGCTCTGGTTTTGTTCCTCGAGCTCTGGTTGTGTTCCTTGGGCTCTGGTTTTGTTCCTTGAGCTCTAGTTTTGTTCTTCGAGCTCTGGTTTTGTTCCTGCGGCTCTGGTTTTCTTTCACGCGCTCTGGTTTTCTTCCTCAGGCTCTGGTTTTATTCCTCAGGCCCTGGTTTTATTCCTCGGGGTTTTGTTTTGTTCCTCGGGCTCTGCTTTATTTCCACGGGCTCTGGTTTTGTTCCTCGAGCTCTGGTTTTGTTCCTCGAGGGCTGGTTTTGTTCCTTGGGCTACGGTTTTCTTTCTCGGGCTCTGGCTTGGTTCCTCGGGTCCTGGTTTTTTCCTCGGGCTCTATTTTTGTTCCTCGGGCTCTTGTTTTCTTCCTCAGGCTCTGGTTTTGTTCATGGAGGTCTGGTTTTGTTCCTCGGGCTCTGGCTTGGTTCCTCGGGCCCTGTTTTTTTGCCTCGGGCTCTGGTTTTGTTCCTCGGGCTCTGGTTTTGTTCCTCGGTTTCTGGTTTGGTTCCTCGGGCCCTGGTTTTATTCCACGGGCTCTGGTTTTCTTCCTATGGCCCTCGTGTTGTTCTTCAGGTCCTCCTTTTTGTCCTTGGGTTCTGGTTTTGTTCCTCGGGCTCTGGTTTTCTTCCTCAGGATCTGGTTTTGTTCCTCGAGCTCTGGTTTTGTTCCTTGGGCACTGGTTTTGTTCCTTAGGCACTGGTTTTGTTCCTCGGGCTCTGGTTTTCTTCCTCAGGCTCTGGTTTTCTTCCTCAGGCTCTGGTTTTGTTGCTCGGGCTCTGGATTTCTTCCTCGAGCTCTCATTTTTTTCTTCAGGCCCTAGATTTGTTCCTCGGGCTCTGTTTTTGTTCCTCGGGCTGTGGTTGTGTTCCTCGGGCTCTGGTTTTGTTCCTCGAGCTCTGGTTGTGTTCCTTGGGCTCTGGTTTTGTTCCTGGGGCTCTGGTTTTCTTTCACGCGCTCTGGTTTTGTTCCTCTTGTTCTGGTTTTATTCCTCAGGCCCTGGTTTTATTCCTCGGGGTTTCGTTTTGTTCCTCGGGCTCTGCTTTATTTCCACGGGCTCTGGTTTTGTTCCTCGAGCTCTGGTTTTGTTCCTCGAGGGCTGGTTTTGTTCCTTGGGCTATGGTTTTCTTTCTCGGGCTCTGGCTTGGTTCCTCGGGTCCTGGTTTTTTCCTCGGGCTCTATTTTTGTTCCTCGGGCTCTTGTTTTCTTCCTCAGGCTCTGGTTTTGTTCATGGAGGTCTGGTTTTGTTCCTCGGGCTCTGGCTTGGTTCCTCGCGCCCTGGTTTTTTGCCTCGGGCTCTGGTTTTGTTCCTCGGGCTCTGGTTTGGTTCCTCAGGCCCTGGTTTGGTTCCTCGGGCCCTGGTTTTATTCCACGGGCTCTGGTTTTCTTCCTATGGCCCTCTTTTTGTTCTTCAGGCCCTCCTTTTTGTCCTTGGCCTTGGTTTTTGTTCCTCGGGCTCTGGTTTTCTTCCTCAGGATCTGGTTTTGTTCCTCGAGCTCTGGTTTTGTTCCTTGGGCACTGGTTTTGTTCCTCGGGCTCTCGTTTTCTTCCTCGGACTCTCGTTTTGTTCCTCGGGTTCTGGTTTTGTTCCTTGAGCTCTGGTTTTCTTCTTTGGGCTCTGGTTTTCTTCCTCAGGCTCTGGTTTTGTTGCTCGGGCTCTGGATTTCTTCCTCGAGCTCTCGTTTATTTCTTCAGGCCCTAGATTTGTTCCTCGGGCGCTGGTTGTGTTCCTTGGGCTCTGGTTTTGTTTCTCGTGCTCTGGTTTTGTTCCTTTGGCACTGGTTTTGTTCCTCGGGCTCTCGTTTTCTTCCTCGGACTCTCGTTTTGTTCCTCGGGTTCTGTTTTTTTTCCTTGAGCTCTGTTTTTTTTCCTCGGGCTCTGGTTTTCTTCCTCAGGCTCTGGTTTTATTCCTCGGGCTCCGGATTTCTTCCTCGAGCTCTCGTTTTCTTCTTCACGCCCTGGATTTGTTCCTCGGGCTCTGGTTTTGTTCCTCGAGCTCTGGTTGTGTTCCTTGGGCTCTGGTTTTGTTCCTTGAGCTCTAGTTTTGTTCTTTGAGCTCTGGTTTTGTTCCTGCGGCTCTGGTTTTCTTTCACGGGCTCTGGTTTTGTTCCTCATGTTCTGGTTTTATTCCTCAGGCCCTGGTTTTATTCCTCGGGGTTTCGTTTTGTTCCTCGGGCTCTGCTTTATTTCCACGGGCTCTGGTTTTGTTCCTCGAGCTCTGGTTTTGTTCCTCGAGGGCTGGTTTTGTTCCTTGGGCTATGGTTTTCTTTCTCGGGCTCTGGCTTGGTTCCTCGGGTCCTGGTTTTTTCCTCGGGCTCTATTTTTGTTCCTCGGGCTCTTGTTTTCTTCCTCAGGCTCTGGTTTTGTTCCTCGGGCTCTGGTTTTGTTCCTCGGGCTCTGGCTTGGTTCCTCGGGCCCTGGTTTTTTGCCTCGGGCTCTGGTTTTGTTCCTCGGGCTCTGGTTTTGTTCCTCGGTTTCTGGTTTGGTTCCTCGGGCCCTGGTTTTATTCCACGGGCTCTGGTTTTCTTCCTATGGCCCTCGTGTTGTTCTTCAGGTCCTCCTTTTTGTCCTTGGGTTCTGGTTTTGTTCCTCGGGCTCTGGTTTTCTTCCTCAGGATCTGGTTTTGTTCCTCGAGCTCTGGTTTTGTTCCTCGAGCTCTGGTTTTGTTCCTTAGGCACTGGTTTTGTTCCTCGGGCTCTGGTTTTGTTGCTCGGGCTCTGGATTTCTTCCTCGAGCTCTCATTTTTTTCTTCAGGCCCTAGATTTGTTCCTCGGGCTCTGTTTTTGTTCCTCGGGCTGTGGTTGTGTTCCTCGGGCTCTGGTTTTGTTCCTCGGGCTCTGGTTTTGTTCTTCGAGCTCTGGTTGTGTTCCTCGGGCTCTGGTTTTCTTCCTCAGGCTCTGGTTTTATTCCTCAGGCCCTGGTTTTATTCCTCGGGGTTTCGTTTTGTTCCTCGGGCTCTGCTTTATTTCCACGGGCTCTGGTTTTGTTCCTCGAGGGCTGGTTTTGTTCCTTGGGCTATGGTTTTCTTTCTCGGGCTCTGGCTTGGTTCCTCGGGTCCTGGTTTTTTCCTCGGGCTCTATTTTTGTTCCTCGGGCTCTTGTTTTCTTCCTCAGGCTCTGGTTTTGTTCATGGAGGTCTGGTTTTGTTCCTCGGGCTCTGGCTTGGTTCCTCGGGCCCTGGTTTTTTGCCTCGGGCTCTGGTTTTGTTCCTCGGGCTCTGGTTTGGTTCCTCAGGCCCTGGTTTGGTTCCTCGGGCCCTGGTTTTATTCCACGGGCTCTGGTTTTCTTCCTATGGCCCTCTTTTTGTTCTTCAGGCCCTCCTTTTTGTCCTTGGCCTTGGTTTTTGTTCCTCGGGCTCTGGTTTTCTTCCTCAGGATCTGGTTTTGTTCCTCGAGCTCTGGTTTTGTTCCTTGGGCACTGGTTTTGTTCCTCGGGCTCTCGTTTTCTTCCTCGGACTCTCGTTTTGTTCCTCGGGTTCTGGTTTTGTTCCTTGAGCTCTGGTTTTCTTCTTTGGGCTCTGGTTTTCTTCCTCAGGCTCTGGTTTTGTTGCTCGGGCTCTGGATTTCTTCCTCGAGCTCTCGTTTTTTTCTTCAGGCCCTAGATTTGTTCCTCGGGCGCTGGTTGTGTTCCTTGGGCTCTGGTTTTGTTTCTCGTGCTCTGGTTTTGTTCCTTTGGCACTGGTTTTGTTCCTCGGGCTCTCGTTTTCTTCCTCGGACTCTCGTTTTGTTCCTCGGGTTCTGTTTTTTTTCCTTGAGCTCTGTTTTTTTTCCTCGGGCTCTGGTTTTCTTCCTCAGGCTCTGGTTTTATTCCTCGGGCTCCGGATTTCTTCCTCGAGCTCTCGTTTTCTTCTTCACGCCCTGGATTTGTTCCTCGGGCTCTGGTTTTGTTCCTCGAGCTCTGGTTGTGTTCCTTGGGCTCTGGTTTTGTTCCTTGAGCTCTAGTTTTGTTCTTTGAGCTCTGGTTTTGTTCCTGCGGCTCTGGTTTTCTTTCACGGGCTCTGCTTTTGTTCCTCATGTTCTGGTTTTATTCCTCAGGCCCTGGTTTTATTCCTCGGGGTTTCGTTTTGTTCCTCGGGCTCTGCTTTATTTCCACGGGCTCTGGTTTTGTTCCTCGAGCTCTGGTTTTGTTCCTCGAGGGCTGGTTTTGTTCCTTGGGCTATGGTTTTCTTTCTCGGGCTCTGGCTTGGTTCCTCGGGTCCTGGTTTTTTCCTCGGGCTCTTGTTTTGTTCCTCGGGCTCTTGTTTTCTTCCTCAGGCTCTGGTTTTGTTCCTCGGGCTCTGGTTTTGTTCCTCGGGCTCTGGCTTGGTTCCTCGGGCCCTGGTTTTTTGCCTCGGGCTCTGGTTTTGTTCCTCGGGCTCTGGTTTTGTTCCTCGGTTTCTGGTTTGGTTCCTCGGGCCCTGGTTTTATTCCACGGGCTCTGGTTTTCTTCCTATGGCCCTCGTGTTGTTCTTCAGGTCCTCCTTTTTGTCCTTGGGTTCTGGTTTTGTTCCTCGGGCTCTGGTTTTCTTCCTCAGGATCTGGTTTTGTTCCTCGAGCTCTGGTTTTGTTCCTTGGGCACTGGTTTTGTTCCTTAGGCACTGGTTTTGTTCCTCGGGCTCTGGTTTTCTTCCTCAGGCTCTGGTTTTGTTGCTCGGGCTCTGGATTTCTTCCTCGAGCTCTCATTTTTTTCTTCAGGCCCTAGATTTGTTCCTCGGGCTCTGTTTTTGTTCCTCGGGCTGTGGTTGTGTTCCTCGGGCTCTGGTTTTGTTCCTCGAGCTCTGGTTGTGTTCCTTGGGCTCTGGTTTTGTTCCTGGGGCTCTGGTTTTCTTTCACGCGCTCTGGTTTTGTTCCTCTTGTTCTGGTTTTATTCCTCAGGCCCTGGTTTTATTCCTCGGGCTCTCGTTTTGTTCCTCGGGCTCTGCTTTATTTCCACGGGCTCTGGTTTTGTTCCTCGAGCTCTGGTTTTGTTCCTCGAGGGCTGGTTTTGTTCCTTGGGCTATGGTTTTCTTTCTCGGGCTCTGGCTTGGTTCCTCGGGTCCTGGTTTTTTCCTCGGGCTCTATTTTTGTTCCTCGGGCTCTTGTTTTCTTCCTCAGGCTCTGGTTTTGTTCATGGAGGTCTGGTTTTGTTCCTCGGGCTCTGGCTTGGTTCCTCGGGCCCTGGTTTTTTGCCTCGGGCTCTGGTTTTGTTCCTCGGGCTCTGGTTTGGTTCCTCAGGCCCTGGTTTGGTTCCTCGGGCCCTGGTTTTATTCCACGGGCTCTGGTTTTCTTCCTATGGCCCTCTTTTTGTTCTTCAGGCCCTCCTTTTTGTCCTTGGCCTTGGTTTTTGTTCCTCGGGCTCTGGTTTTCTTCCTCAGGATCTGGTTTTGTTCCTCGAGCTCTGGTTTTGTTCCTTGGGCACTGGTTTTGTTCCTCGGGCTCTCGTTTTCTTCCTCGGACTCTCGTTTTGTTCCTCGGGTTCTGGTTTTGTTCCTTGAGCTCTGGTTTTCTTCTTTGGGCTCTGGTTTTCTTCCTCAGGCTCTGGTTTTGTTGCTCGGGCTCTGGATTTCTTCCTCGAGCTCTCGTTTTTTTCTTCAGGCCCTAGATTTGTTCCTCGGGCGCTGGTTGTGTTCCTTGGGCTCTGGTTTTGTTTCTCGTGCTCTGGTTTTGTTCCTTTGGCACTGGTTTTGTTCCTCGGGCTCTCGTTTTCTTCCTCGGACTCTCGTTTTGTTCCTCGGGTTCTGTTTTTTTTCCTTGAGCTCTGTTTTTTTTCCTCGGGCTCTGGTTTTCTTCCTCAGGCTCTGGTTTTATTCCTCAGGCTCCGGATTTCTTCCTCGAGCTCTCGTTTTCTTCTTCACGCCCTGGATTTGTTCCTCGGGCTCTGGTTTTGTTCCTCGAGCTCTGGTTGTGTTCCTTGGGCTCTGGTTTTGTTCCTTGAGCTCTAGTTTTGTTCTTTGAGCTCTGGTTTTGTTCCTGCGGCTCTGGTTTTCTTTCACGGGCTCTGGTTTTGTTCCTCATGTTCTGGTTTTATTCCTCAGGCCCTGGTTTTATTCCTCGGGCTCTCGTTTTGTTCCTCGGGCTCTGCTTTATTTCCACGGGCTCTGGTTTTGTTCCTCGAGCTCTGGTTTTGTTCCTCGAGGGCTGGTTTTGTTCCTTGGGCTCTGGTTTTCTTTCTCGGGCTCTGGCTTGGTTCCTCGGGTCCTGGTTTTTTCCTCGGGCTCTATTTTTATTCCTCGGGCTCTTGTTTTCTTCCTCAGGCTCTGGTTTTGTTCCTCGGGCTCTGGTTTTGTTCCTCGGGCTCTGGCTTGGTTCCTCGGGCCCTGGTTTTTTGCCTCGGGCTCTGGTTTTGTTCCTCGGGCTCTGGTTTTGTTCCTCGGTTTCTGGTTTGGTTCCTCGGGCCCTGGTTTTATTCCACGGGCTCTGGTTTTCTTCCTATGGCCCTCGTGTTGTTCTTCAGGTCCTCCTTTTTGTCCTTGGGTTCTGGTTTTGTTCCTCGGGCTCTGGTTTTCTTCCTCAGGATCTGGTTTTGTTCCTCGGGCTCTGGTTTTGTTCCTCGGGCTGTGGTTGTGTTCCTCGGGCTCTGGTTTTGTTCCTCGAGCTCTGGTTGTGTTCCTTGGGCTCTGGTTTTGTTCCTGGGGCTCTGGTTTTCTTTCACGCGCTCTGGTTTTGTTCCTCTTGTTCTGGTTTTATTCCTCAGGCCCTGGTTTTATTCCTCGGGGTTTCGTTTTGTTCCTCGGGCTCTGCTTTATTTCCACGGGCTCTGGTTTTGTTCCTCGAGCTCTGGTTTTGTTCCTCGAGGGCTGGTTTTGTTCCTTGGGCTATGGTTTTCTTTCTCGAGCTCTGGCTTGGTTCCTCGGGTCCTGGTTTTTTCCTCGGGCTCTATTTTTGTTCCTCGGGCTCTTGTTTTCTTCCTCAGGCTCTGGTTTTGTTCATGGAGGTCTGGTTTTGTTCCTCGGGCTCTGGCTTGGTTCCTCGGGCCCTGGTTTTTTGCCTCGGGCTCTGGTTTTGTTCCTCGGGCTCTGGTTTGGTTCCTCAGGCCCTGGTTTGGTTCCTCGGGCCCTGGTTTTATTCCACGGGCTCTGGTTTTCTTCCTATGGCCCTCTTTTTGTTCTTCAGGCCCTCCTTTTTGTCCTTGGCCTTGGTTTTTGTTCCTCGGGCTCTGGTTTTCTTCCTCAGGATCTGGTTTTGTTCCTCGAGCTCTGGTTTTGTTCCTTGGGCACTGGTTTTGTTCCTCGGGCTCTCGTTTTCTTCCTCGGACTCTCGTTTTGTTCCTCGGGTTCTGGTTTTGTTCCTTGAGCTCTGGTTTTCTTCTTTGGGCTCTGGTTTTCTTCCTCAGGCTCTGGTTTTGTTGCTCGGGCTCTGGATTTCTTCCTCGAGCTCTCGTTTTTTTCTTCAGGCCCTAGATTTGTTCCTCGGGCCCTGGTTGTGTTCCTTGGGCTCTGGTTTTGTTTCTCGTGCTCTGGTTTTGTTCCTTTGGCACTGGTTTTGTTCCTCGGGCTCTCGTTTTCTTCCTCGGACTCTCGTTTTGTTCCTCGGGTTCTGTTTTTTTTCCTTGAGCTCTGTTTTTTTTCCTCGGGCTCTGGTTTTCTTCCTCAGGCTCTGGTTTTATTCCTCAGGCTCCGGATTTCTTCCTCGAGCTCTCGTTTTCTTCTTCACGCCCTGGATTTGTTCCTCGGGCTCTGGTTTTGTTCCTCGAGCTCTGGTTGTGTTCCTTGGGCTCTGGTTTTGTTCCTTGAGCTCTAGTTTTGTTCTTTGAGCTCTGGTTTTGTTCCTGCGGCTCTGGTTTTCTTTCACGGGCTCTGGTTTTGTTCCTCATGTTCTGGTTTTATTCCTCAGGCCCTGGTTTTATTCCTCGGGCTCTCGTTTTGTTCCTCGGGCTCTGCTTTATTTCCACGGGCTCTGGTTTTGTTCCTGGAGCTCTGGTTTTGTTCCTCGAGGGCTGGTTTTGTTCCTTGGGCTATGGTTTTCTTTCTCGGGCTCTGGCTTGGTTCCTCGGGTCCTGGTTTTTTCCTCGGGCTCTATTTTTATTCCTCGGGCTCTTGTTTTCTTCCTCAGGCTCTGGTTTTGTTCCTCGGGCTCTGGTTTTGTTCCTCGGGCTCTGGCTTGGTTCCTCGGGCCCTGGTTTTTTGCCTCGGGCTCTGGTTTTGTTCCTCGGGCTCTGGTTTTGTTCCTCGGTTTCTGGTTTGGTTCCTCGGGCCCTGGTTTTATTCCACGGGCTCTGGTTTTCTTCCTATGGCCCTCGTGTTGTTCTTCAGGTCCTCCTTTTTGTCCTTGGGTTCTGGTTTTGTTCCTCGGGCTCTGGTTTTCTTCCTCAGGATCTGGTTTTGTTCCTCGAGCTCTGGTTTTGTTCCTCGAGCTCTGGTTTTGTTCCTTAGGCACTGGTTTTGTTCCTCGGGCTCTGGTTTTGTTGCTCGGGCTCTGGATTTCTTCCTCGAGCTCTCATTTTTTTCTTCAGGCCCTAGATTTGTTCCTCGGGCTCTGTTTTTGTTCCTCGGGCTGTGGTTGTGTTCCTCGGGCTCTGGTTTTGTTCCTCGAGCTCTGGTTGTGTTCCTCGGGCTCTGGTTTTGTTCCTGGGGCTCTGGTTTTGTTCCTGGGGCTCTGGTTTTCTTTCACGCGCTCTGGTTTTGTTCCTCTTGTTCTGGTTTTCTTCCTCAGGCTCTGGTTTTATTCCTCAGGCCCTGGTTTTATTCCTCGGGGTTTCGTTTTGTTCCTCGGGCTCTGCTTTATTTCCACGGGCTCTGGTTTTGTTCCTCGAGCTCTGGTTTTGTTCCTCGAGGGCTGGTTTTGTTCCTTGGGCTATGGTTTTCTTTCTCGGGCTCTGGCTTGGTTCCTCGGGTCCTGGTTTTTTCCTCGGGCTCTATTTTTGTTCCTCGGGCTCTTGTTTTCTTCCTCGGGCTCTGGTTTTGTTCCTCGGGCTCTGGTTTTGTTCCTCGGGCTCTGGCTTGGTTCCTCGGGCCCTGGTTTTTTGCCTCGGGCTCTGGTTTTGTTCCTCGGGCTCTGGTTTTGTTCCTCAGTTTCTGGTTTGGTTCCTTGGGCCCTGGTTTTATTCCACGGGCTCTGGTTTTCTTCCTATGGCCCTCGTGTTGTTCTTCAGGTCCTCCTTTTTGTCCTTGGGCTCTGGTTTTGTTCCTCGGGCTCTGGTTTTCTTCCTCAGGATCTGTTTTGTTCCTCGAGCTCTGGTTTTTTTCCTCAGGCCCTGGTTTTATTCTTCGGGGTTTCGTTTTGTTCCTCGGGCTCTGCTTTATTTCCACGGGCTCTGGTTTTGTTCCTCGAGCTCTGGTTTTGTTCCTCGAGGGCTGGTTTTGTTCCTTGGGCTATGGTTTTCTTTCTCGGGCTCTGGCTTGGTTCCTCGGGTCCTGGTTTTTTCCTCGGGCTCTATTTTTGTTCCTCGGGCTCTTGTTTTCTTCCTCAGGCTCTGGTTTTGTTCATGGAGGTCTGGCTTTGTTCCTCGGGCTCTGGCTTGGTTCCTCGGGCCCTGGTTTTTTGCCTCGGGCTCTGGTTTTGTTCCTCGGGCTCTGGTTTGGTTCCTCAGGCCCTGGTTTGGTTCCTCGGGCCCTGGTTTTATTCCACGGGCTCTGGTTTTCTTCCTATGGCCCTCTTTTTGTTCTTCAGGCCTTCCTTTTTGTCCTTGGCCTTGGTTTTTGTTCCTCGGGCTCTGGTTTTCTTCCTCAGGATCTGGTTTTGTTCCTCGAGCTCTGGTTTTGTTCCTTGGGCACTGGTTTTGTTCCTCGGGCTCTCGTTTTCTTCCTCGGACTCTCGTTTTGTTCCTCGGGTTCTGGTTTTGTTCCTTGAGCTCTGGTTTTCTTCTTTGGGCTCTGGTTTTCTTCCTCAGGCTCTGGTTTTGTTGCTCGGGCTCTGGATTTCTTCCTCGAGCTCTCGTTTTTTTCTTCAGGCCCTAGATTTGTTCCTCGGGCGCTGGTTGTGTTCCTTGGGCTCTGGTTTTGTTTCTCGTGCTCTGGTTTTGTTCCTTTGGCACTGGTTTTGTTCCTCGGGCTCTCGTTTTCTTCCTCGGACTCTCGTTTTGTTCCTCGGGTTCTGTTTTTTTTCCTTGAGCTCTGGTTTTTTTCCTCGGGCTCTGGTTTTCTTCCTCAGGCTCTGGTTTTATTCCTCGGGCTCCGGATTTCTTCCTCGAGCTCTCGTTTTCTTCTTCACGCCCTGGATTTGTTCCTCGGGCTCTGGTTTTTTTCCTCGAGCTCTGGTTGTGTTCCTTGGGCTCTGGTTTTGTTCCTTGAGCTCTAGTTTTGTTCTTTGAGCTCTGGTTTTGTTCCTGCGGCTCTGGTTTTCTTTCACGGGCTCTGCTTTTGTTCCTCATGTTCTGGTTTTATTCCTCAGGCCCTGGTTTTATTCCTCGGGGTTTCGTTTTGTTCCTCGGGCTCTGCTTTATTTCCACGGGCTCTGGTTTTGTTCCTCCAGCTCTGGTTTTGTTCCTCGAGGGCTGGTTTTGTTCCTTGGGCTATGGTTTTCTTTCTCGGGCTCTGGCTTGGTTCCTCGGGTCCTGGTTTTTTCCTCGGGCTCTTGTTTTGTTCCTCGGGCTCTTGTTTTCTTCCTCAGGCTCTGGTTTTGTTCCTCGGGCTCTGGTTTTGTTCCTCGGGCTCTGGCTTGGTTCCTCGGGCCCTGGTTTTTTGCCTCGGGCTCTGGTTTTGTTCCTCGGGCTCTGGTTTTGTTCCTCGGTTTCTGGTTTGGTTCCTCGGGCCCTGGTTTTATTCCACGGGCTCTGGTTTTCTTCCTATGGCCCTCGTGTTGTTCTTCAGGTCCTCCTTTTTGTCCTTGGGTTCTGGTTTTGTTCCTCGGGCTCTGGTTTTCTTCCTCAGGATCTGGTTTTGTTCCTCGAGCTCTGGTTTTGTTCCTTGGGCACTGGTTTTGTTCCTTAGGCACTGGTTTTGTTCCTCGGGCTCTGGTTTTCTTCCTCAGGCTCTGGTTTTGTTGCTCGGGCTCTGGATTTCTTCCTCGAGCTCTCATTTTTTTCTTCAGGCCCTAGATTTGTTCCTCGGGCTCTGTTTTTGTTCCTCGGGCTGTGGTTGTGTTCCTCGGGCTCTGGTTTTGTTCCTCGAGCTCTGGTTGTGTTCCTTGGGCTCTGGTTTTGTTCCTGGGGCTCTGGTTTTCTTTCACGCGCTCTGGTTTTGTTCCTCTTGTTCTGGTTTTATTCCTCAGGCCCTGGTTTTATTCCTCGGGGTTTCGTTTTGTTCCTCGGGCTCAGCTTTATTTCCACGGGCTCTGGTTTTGTTCCTCGAGCTCTGGTTTTGTTCCTCGAGGGCTGGTTTTGTTCCTTGGGCTATGGTTTTCTTTCTCGGGCTCTGGCTTGGTTCCTCGGGTCCTGGTTTTTTCCTCGGGCTCTATTTTTGTTCCTCGGGCTCTTGTTTTCTTCCTCAGGCTCTGGTTTTGTTCATGGAGGTCTGGTTTTGTTCCTCGGGCTCTGGCTTGGTTCCTCGGGCCCTGGTTTTTTGCCTCGGGCTCTGGTTTTGTTCCTCGGGCTCTGGTTTGGTTCCTCAGGCCCTGGTTTGGTTCCTCGGGCCCTGGTTTTATTCCACGGGCTCTGGTTTTCTTCCTATGGCCCTCTTTTTGTTCTTCAGGCCCTCCTTTTTGTCCTTGGCCTTGGTTTTTGTTCCTCGGGCTCTGGTTTTCTTCCTCAGGATCTGGTTTTGTTCCTCGAGCTCTGGTTTTGTTCCTTGGGCACTGGTTTTGTTCCTCGGGCTCTCGTTTTCTTCCTCGGACTCTCGTTTTGTTCCTCGGGTTCTGGTTTTGTTCCTTGAGCTCTGGTTTTCTTCTTTGGGCTCTGGTTTTCTTCCTCAGGCTCTGGTTTTGTTGCTCGGGCTCTGGATTTCTTCCTCGAGCTCTCGTTTTTTTCTTCAGGCCCTAGATTTGTTCCTCGGGCCCTGGTTGTGTTCCTTGGGCTCTGGTTTTGTTTCTCGTGCTCTGGTTTTGTTCCTTTGGCACTGGTTTTGTTCCTCGGGCTCTCGTTTTCTTCCTCGGACTCTCGTTTTGTTCCTCGGGTTCTGTTTTTTTCCCTTGAGCTCTGTTTTTTTTCCTCGGGCTCTGGTTTTCTTCCTCAGGCTCTGGTTTTATTCCTCGGCCTCCGGATTTCTTCCTCGAGCTCTCGTTTTCTTCTTCACGCCCTGGATTTGTTCCTCGGGCTCTGGTTTTGTTCCTCGAGCTCTGGTTGTGTTCCTTGGGCTCTGGTTTTGTTCCTTGAGCTCTAGTTTTGTTCTTTGAGCTCTGGTTTTGTTCCTGCGGCTCTGGTTTTCTTTCACGGGCTCTGGTTTTGTTCCTCATGTTCTGGTTTTATTCCTCAGGCCCTGGTTTTATTCCTCGGGCTCTCGTTTTGTTCCTCGGGCTCTGCTTTATTTCCACGGGCTCTGGTTTTGTTCCTGGAGCTCTGGTTTTGTTCCTCGAGGGCTGGTTTTGTTCCTTGGGCTATGGTTTTCTTTCTCGGGCTCTGGCTTGGTTCCTCGGGTCCTGGTTTTTTCCTCGGGCTCTATTTTTATTCCTCGGGCTCTTGTTTTCTTCCTCAGGCTCTGGTTTTGTTCCTCGGGCTCTGGTTTTGTTCCTCGGGCTCTGGCTTGGTTCCTCGGGCCCTGGTTTTTTGCCTCGGGCTCTGGTTTTGTTCCTCGGGCTCTGGTTTTGTTCCTCGGTTTCTGGTTTGGTTCCTCGGGCCCTGGTTTTATTCCACGGGCTCTGGTTTTCTTCCTATGGCCCTCGTGTTGTTCTTCAGGTCCTCCTTTTTGTCCTTGGGTTCTGGTTTTGTTCCTCGGGCTCTGGTTTTCTTCCTCAGGATCTGGTTTTGTTCCTCGAGCTCTGGTTTTGTTCCTTGGGCACTGGTTTTGTTCCTTAGGCACTGGTTTTGTTCCTCGGGCTCTGGTTTTCTTCCTCAGGCTCTGGTTTTGGTGCTCGGGCTCTGGATTTCTTCCTCGAGCTCTCATTTTTTTCTTCAGGCCCTAGATTTGTTCCTCGGGCTCTGTTTTTGTTCCTCGGGCTGTGGTTGTGTTCCTCGGGCTCTGGTTTTGTTCCTCGAGCTCTGGTTGTGTTCCTTGGGCTCTGGTTTTGTTCCTGGGGCTCTGGTTTTCTTTCACGCGCTCTGGTTTTGTTCCTCTTGTTCTGGTTTTATTCCTCAGGCCCTGGTTTTATTCCTCAGGGTTTCGTTTTGTTCCTCGGGCTCTGCTTTATTTCCACGGGCTCTGGTTTTGTTCCTCGAGCTCTGGTTTTGTTCCTCGAGGGCTGGTTTTGTTCCTTGGGCTATGGTTTTCTTTCTCGGGCTCTGGCTTGGTTCCTCGGGTCCTGGTTTTTTCCTCGGGCTCTATTTTTGTTCCTCGGGCTCTTGTTTTCTTCCTCAGGCTCTGGTTTTGTTCATGGAGGTCTGGTTTTGTTCCTCGGGCTCTGGCTTGGTTCCTTGGGCCCTGTTTTTTTGCCTCGGGCTCTGGTTTTGTTCCTCGGGCTCTGGTTTGGTTCCTCAGGCCCTGGTTTGGTTCCTCAGGCCCTGGTTTTATTCCACGGGCTCTGGTTTTCTTCCTATGGCCCTCTTTTTGTTCTTCAGGTCCTCCTTTTTGTCCTTGGGTTCTGGTTTTGTTCCTCGGGCTCTGGTTTTCTTCCTCAGGATCTGGTTTTGTTCCTCGAGCTCTGGTTTTGTTCCTTGGGCACTGGTTTTGTTCCTCGGGCTCTCGTTTTTTCCTCGGACTCTCGTTTTGTTCCTCGGGTTCTGGTTTTGTTCCTTGAGCTCTGGTTTTCTTCTTTGGGCTCTGGTTTTCTTCCTCAGGCTCTGGTTTTGTTGCTCGGGCTCTGGATTTCTTCCTCGAGCTCTCGTTTTTTTCTTCAGGCCCTAGATTTGTTCCTCGGGCCCTGGTTGTGTTCCTTGGGATCTGGTTTTGTTTCTCGTGCTCTGGTTTTGTTCCTTTGGCACTGGTTTTGTTCCTCGGGCTCTCGTTTTCTTCCTCGGACTCTCGTTTTGTTCCTCGGGTTCTGTTTTTTTTCCTTGAGCTCTGGTTTTTTTCCTCGGGCTCTGGTTTTCTTCGTCAGGCTCTGGTTTTATTCCTCGGGCTCCGGATTTCTTCCTCGAGCTCTCGTTTTCTTCTTCACGCCCTGGATTTGTTTCTCGGGCTCTGGTTTTGTTCCTCGAGCTCTGGTTGTGTTCCTTGGGCTCTGGTTTTGTTCCTTGAGCTCTAGTTTTGTTCTTTGAGCTCTGGTTTTGTTCCTGCGGCTCTGGTTTTCTTTCACGGGCTCTGCTTTTGTTCCTCATGTTCTGGTTTTATTCCTCAGGCCCTGGTTTTATTCCTCGGGCTCTCGTTTTGTTCCTCGGGCTCTGCTTTATTTCCACGGGCTCTGGTTTTGTTCCTCGATCTCTGGTTTTGTTCCTCGAGGGCTGGTTTTGTTCCTTGGGCTATGGTTTTCTTTCTCGGGCTCTGGCTTGGTTCCTCGGGTCCTGGTTTTTTCCTCGGGCTCTATTTTTGTTCCTCGGGCTCTTGTTTTCTTCCTCAGGCTCTGGTTTTGTTCCTCGGGCTCTGGTTTTGTTCCTCGGGCTCTGGCTTGGTTCCTCGGGCCCTGGTTTTTTGCCTCGGGCTCTGGTTTTGTTCCTCGGGCTCTGGTTTTGTTCCTCGGGCTCTGGTTTTGTTCCTCGGGCCCTGGTTTTATTCCACGGGCTCTGGTTTTCTTCCTATGGCCCTCGTGTTGTTCTTCAGGTCCTCCTTTTTGTCCTTGGGTTCTGGTTTTGTTCCTCGGGCTCTGGTTTTCTTCCTCAGGATCTGGTTTTGTTCCTCGAGCTCTGGTTTTGTTCCTTGGGCACTGGTTTTGTTCCTTGGGCACTGGTTTTGTTCCTCGGGCTCTGGTTTTCTTCCTCAGGCTCTGGTTTTGTTGCTCGGGCTCTGGATTTCTTCCTCGAGCTCTCATTTTTTTCTTCAGGCCCTAGATTTGTTCCTCGGGCTCTGTTTTTGTTCCTCGGGCTGTGGTTGTGTTCCTCGGGCTCTGGTTTTGTTCCTCGAGCTCTGGTTGTGTTCCTTGGGCTCTGGTTTTGTTCCTGGGGCTCTGGTTTTCTTTCACGCGCTCTGGTTTTGTTCCTCTTGTTCTGGTTTTATTCCTCAGGCCCTGGTTTTATTCCTCAGGGTTTCGTTTTGTTCCTCGGGCTCTGCTTTATTTCCACGGGCTCTGGTTTTGTTCCTCGAGCTCTGGTTTTGTTCCTCGAGGGCTGGTTTTGTTCCTTGGGCTATGGTTTTCTTTCTCGGGCTCTGGCTTGGTTCCTCGGGTCCTGGTTTTTTCCTCGGGCTCTATTTTTGTTCCTCGGGCTCTTGTTTTCTTCCTCAGGCTCTGGTTTTGTTCATGGAGGTCTGGTTTTGTTCCTCGGGCTCTGGCTTGGTTCCTCGGGCCCTGGTTTTTTGCCTCGGGCTCTGGTTTTGTTCCTCGGGCTCTGGTTTGGTTCCTCAGGCCCTGGTTTGGTTCCTCGGGCCCTGGTTTTATTCCACGGGCTCTGGTTTTCTTCCTATGGCCCTCGTGTTGTTCTTCAGGTCCTCCTTTTTGTCCTTGGGTTCTGGTTTTGTTCCTCGGGCTCTGGTTTTCTTCCTCAGGATCTGGTTTTGTTCCTCGAGCTCTGGTTTTGTTCCTTGGGCACTGGTTTTGTTCCTCGGGCTCTCGTTTTTTCCTCGGACTCTCGTTTTGTTCCTCGGGTTCTGGTTTTGTTCCTTGAGCTCTGGTTTTCGTCTTTGGGCTCTGGTTTTCTTCCTCAGGCTCTGGTTTTGTTGCTCGGGCTCTGGATTTCTTCCTCGAGCTCTCGTTTTTTTCTTCAGGCCCTAGATTTGTTCCTCGGGCGCTGGTTGTGTTCCTTGGGCTCTGGTTTTGTTTCTCGTGCTCTGGTTTTGTTCCTTTGGCACTGGTTTTGTTCCTCGGGCTCTCGTTTTCTTCCTCGGACTCTCGTTTTGTTCCTCGGGTTCTGTTTTTTTTCCTTGAGCTCTGTTTTTTTTCCTCGGGCTCTGGTTTTCTTCGTCAGGCTCTGGTTTTTTTCCTCGGGCTCCGGATTTCTTCCTCGAGCTCTCGTTTTCTTCTTCACGCCCTGGATTTGTTCCTCGGGCTCTGGTTTTGTTCCTCGAGCTCTGGTTGTGTTCCTTGGGCTCTGGTTTTGTTCTTTGAGCTCTGGTTTTGTTCCTGGGGCTCTGGTTTTCTTTCACGCGCTCTGGTTTTGTTCCTCATGTTCTGGTTTTATTCCTCAGGCCCTGGTTTTATTCCTCGGGGTTTCGTTTTGTACCTCGGGCTCTGCTTTATTTCCACGGGCTCTGGTTTTGTTCCTCGAGCTCTGGTTTTGTTCCTCGAGGGCTGGTTTTGTTCCTTGGGCTATGGTTTTCTTTCTCGAGCTCTGGCTTGGTTCCTCGGGTCCTGGTTTTTTCCTCGGGCTCTATTTTTGTTCCTCGGGCTCTTGTTTTCTTCCTCAGGCTCTGGTTTTGTTCATGGAGGTCTGGTTTTGTTCCTCGGGCTCTGGCTTGGTTCCTCGGGCCCTGGTTTTTTGCCTCGGGCTCTGGTTTTGTTCCTCGGGCTCTGGTTTGGTTCCTCAGGCCCTGGTTTGGTTCCTCGGGCCCTGGTTTTATTCCACGGGCTCTGGTTTTCTTCCTATGGCCCTCTTTTTGTTCTTCAGGTCCTCCTTTTTGTCCTTGGGTTCTGGTTTTGTTCCTCGGGCTCTGGTTTTCTTCCTCAGGATCTGGTTTTGTTCCTCGAGCTCTGGTTTTGTTCCTTGGGCACTGGTTTTGTTCCTCGGGCTCTCGTTTTTTCCTCGGACTCTCGTTTTGTTCCTCGGGTTCTGGTTTTGTTCCTTGAGCTCTGGTTTTCTTCTTTGGGCTCTGGTTTTCTTCCTCAGGCTCTGGTTTTGTTGCTCGGGCTCTGGATTTCTTCCTCGAGCTCTCGTTTTTTTTCTTCAGGCCCTAGATTTGTTCCTCGGGCGCTGGTTGTGTTCCTTGGGCACTGGTTTTGTTTCTCGTGCTCTGGTTTTGTTCCTTTGGCACTGGTTTTGTTCCTCGGGCTCTCGTTTTCTTCCTCGGACTCTCGTTTTGTTCCTCGGGTTCTGTTTTTTTTCCTTGAGCTCTGGTTTTTTTCCTCGGGCTCTGGTTTTCTTCCTCAGGCTCTGGTTTTATTCCTCGGGCTCCGGATTTCTTCCTCGAGCTCTCGTTTTCTTCTTCACGCCCTGGATTTGTTCCTCGGGCTCCGGATTTCTTCCTCGAGCTCTGGTTGTGTTCCTTGGGCTCTGGTTTTGTTCCTGGGGCTCTGGTTTTCTTTCACGCGCTCTGGTTTTGTTCCTCTTGTTCTGGTTTTATTCCTCAGGCCCTGGTTTTATTCCTCGGGGTTTCGTTTTGTTCCTCGGGCTCTGCTTTATTTCCACGGGCTCTGGTTTTGTTCCTCCAGCTCTGGTTTTGTTCCTCGAGGGCTGGTTTTGTTCCTTGGGCTATGGTTTTCTTTCTCGGGCTCTGGCTTGGTTCCTCGGGTCCTGGTTTTTTCCTCGGGCTCTATTTTTGTTCCTCGGGCTCTTGTTTTCTTCCTCAGGCTCTGGTTTTGTTCCTCGGGCTCTGGTTTTGTTCCTCGGGCTCTGGCTTGGTTCCTCGGGCCCTGGTTTTTTGCCTCGGGCTCTGGTTTTGTTCCTCGGGCTCTGGTTTTTTTCCTCGGTTTCTGGTATGGTTCCTCGGGCCCTGGTTTTATTCCACGGGCTCTGGTTTTCTTCCTATGGCCCTCGTGTTGTTCTTCAGGTCCTCCTTTTTGTCTTTGGGTTCTGGTTTTGTTCCTTGGGCTCTGGTTTTCTTCCTCAGGATCTGGTTTTGTTCCTCGAGCTCTGGTTTTGTTCCTTGGGCACTGGTTTTGTTCCTCGGGCTCTCGTTTTCTTCCTCGGACTCTCGTTTTGTTCCTCGGGTTCTGGTTTTGTTCCCTGAGCTCTGGTTTTCTTCTTTGGGCTCTGGTTTTCTTCCTCAGGCTCTGGTTTTGTTGCTCGGGCTCTGGATTTCTTCCTCGAGCTCTCGTTTTTTTCTTCAGGCCCTAGATTTGTTCCTCGGGCTCTGTTTTTGTTCCTCGGGCTCTGGTTGTGTTCCACGGTCTCTGGGTTTGTTCCTCGAGCTCTGGTTTTGTTCCTTGGGCACTGGTTTTGTTCCTCGGGCTCTCGTTTTCTTCCTTGGGTACTGGTTTTGTTCCTCGGGCTCTCGTTTTCTTCCTCGGACTCTCGTTTTGTTCCTCGGGTTCTGGTTTTTTTCCTTGAGCTCTGGTTTTCTTCCTCGGGCTCTGGTTTTCTTCCTCAGGCTCTGGTTTTGTTGCTCGGGCTCTGGATTTCTTCCTCGAGCTCTCATTTTTTTCTTCAGGCCCTCGATTTGTTCGTCGGGCTCTGTTTTTGTTCCTCGGGCTGTGGTTGTGTTCCTCGGGCTCTGGTTTTGTTCCTCGAGCTCTGGTTGTGTTCCTTGGGCTCTGGTTTTGTTCCTTGAGCTCTAGTTTTGTTCTTCGAGCTCTGGTTTTGTTCCTGCGGCTCTGGTTTTCTTTCACGCGCTCTGGTTTTCTTCCTCAGGCTCTGGTTTTGTTGCTCGGGCTCTGGATTTCTTCCTCGAGCTCTCATTTTTTTCTTCAGGCCCTAGATTTGTTCCTCGGGCTCTGTTTTTGTTCCTCGGGCTGTGGTTGTGTTCCTCGGGCTCTGGTTTTGTTCCTCGAGCTCTGGTTGTGTTCCTCGGGCTCTGGTTTTGTTCCTGGGGCTCTGGTTTTGTTCCTGGGGCTCTGGTTTTCTTTCACGCGCTCTGGTTTTGTTCCTCTTGTTCTGGTTTTCTTCCTCAGGCTCTGGTTTTATTCCTCAGGCCCTGGTTTTATTCCTCGGGGTTTCGTTTTGTTCCTCGGGCTCTGCTTTATTTCCACGGGCTCTGGTTTTGTTCCTCGAGCTCTGGTTTTGTTCCTCGAGGGCTGGTTTTGTTCCTTGGGCTATGGTTTTCTTTCTCGGGCTCTGGCTTGGTTTCTCGGGTCCTGGTTTTTTCCTCGGGCTCTATTTTTGTTCCTCGGGCTCTTGTTTTCTTCCTCGGGCTCTGGTTTTGTTCCTCGGGCTCTGGTTTTGTTCCTCGGGCTCTGGCTTGGTTCCTCGGGCCCTGGTTTTTTGCCTCGGGCTCTGGTTTTGTTCCTCGGGCTCTGGTTTTGTTCCTCAGTTTCTGGTTTGGTTCCTTGGGCCCTGGTTTTATTCCACGGGCTCTGGTTTTCTTCCTATGGCCCTCGTGTTGTTCTTCAGGTCCTCCTTTTTGTCCTTGGGCTCTGGTTTTGTTCCTCGGGCTCTGGTTTTCTTCCTCAGGATCTGTTTTGTTCCTCGAGCTCTGGTTTTTTTCCTCAGGCCCTGGTTTTATTCTTCGGGGTTTCGTTTTGTTCCTCGGGCTCTGCTTTATTTCCACGGGCTCTGGTTTTGTTCCTCGAGCTCTGGTTTTGTTCCTCGGGCTCTGGTTTTGTTCCTTGGGCTATGGTTTTCTTTCTCGGGCTCTGGCTTGGTTCCTCGGGTCCTGGTTTTTTCCTCGGGCTCTATTTTTGTTCCTCGGGCTCTTGTTTTCTTCCTCAGGCTCTGGTTTTGTTCATGGAGGTCTGGTTTTGTTCCTCGGGCTCTGGCTTGGTTCCTCGGGCCCTGGTTTTTTGCCTCGGGCTCTGGTTTTGTTCCTCGGGCTCTGGTTTGGTTCCTCAGGCCCTGGTTTGGTTCCTCGGGCCCTGGTTTTATTCCACGGGCTCTGGTTTTCTTCCTATGGCCCTCTTTTTGTTCTTCAGGCCCTCCTTTTTGTCCTTGGCCTTGGTTTTTGTTCCTCGGGCTCTGGTTTTCTTCCTCAGGATCTGGTTTTGTTCCTCGAGCTCTGGTTTTGTTCCTTGGGCACTGGTTTTGTTCCTCGGGCTCTCGTTTTCTTCCTCGGACTCTCGTTTTGTTCCTCGGGTTCTGGTTTTGTTCCTTGAGCTCTGGTTTTCTTCTTTGGGCTCTGGTTTTCTTCCTCAGGCTCTGGTTTTGTTGCTCGGGCTCTGGATTTCTTCCTCGAGCTCTCGTTTTTTTCTTCAGGCCCTAGATTTGTTCCTCGGGCGCTGGTTGTGTTCCTTGGGCTCTGGTTTTGTTTCTCGTGCTCTGGTTTTGTTCCTTTGGCACTGGTTTTGTTCCTCGGGCTCTCGTTTTCTTCCTCGGACTCTCGTTTTGTTCCTCGGGTTCTGTTTTTTTTCCTTGAGCTCTGTTTTTTTTCCTCGGGCTCTGGTTTTCTTCCTCAGGCTCTGGTTTTATTCCTCGGGCTCCGGATTTCTTCCTCGAGCTCTCGTTTTCTTCTTCACGCCCTGGATTTGTTCCTCGGGCTCTGGTTTTGTTCCTCGAGCTCTGGTTGTGTTCCTTGGGCTCTGGTTTTGTTCCTTGAGCTCTAGTTTTGTTCTTTGAGCTCTGGTTTTGTTCCTGCGGCTCTGGTTTTCTTTCACGGGCTCTGCTTTTGTTCCTCATGTTCTGGTTTTATTCCTCAGGCCCTGGTTTTATTCCTCGGGGTTTCGTTTTGTTCCTCGGGCTCTGCTTTATTTCCACGGGCTCTGGTTTTGTTCCTGCAGCTCTGGTTTTGTTCCTCGAGGGCTGGTTTTGTTCCTTGGGCTATGGTTTTCTTTCTCGGGCTCTGGCTTGGTTCCTTGGGTCCTGGTTTTTTCCTCGGGCTCTTGTTTTGTTCCTCGGGCTCTTGTTTTCTTCCTCAGGCTCTGGTTTTGTTCCTCGGGCTCTGGTTTTGTTCCTCGGGCTCTGGCTTGGTTCCTCGGGCCCTGGTTTTTTGCCTCGGGCTCTGGTTTTGTTCCTCGGGCTCTGGTTTTGTTCCTCGGTTTCTGGTTTGGTTCCTCGGGCCCTGGTTTTATTCCACGGGCTGTGGTTTTCTTCCTATGGCCCTCGTGTTGTTCTTCAGGTCCTCCTTTTTGTCCTTGGGTTCTGGTTTTGTTCCTCGGGCTCTGGTTTTCTTCCTCAGGATCTGGTTTTGTTCCTCGAGCTCTGGTTTTGTTCCTCGAGCTCTGGTTTTGTTCCTTAGGCACTGGTTTTGTTCCTCGGGCTCTCGTTTTCTTCCTCAGGCTCTGGTTTTGTTGCTCGGGCTCTGGATTTCTTCCTCGAGCTCTCATTTTTTTCTTCAGGCCCTCGATTTGTTCCTCGGGCTCTGTTTTTGTTCCTCGGGCTGTGGTTGTGTTCCTCGGGCTCTGGTTTTGTTCCTCGAGCTCTGGTTGTGTTCCTTGGGCTCTGGTTTTGTTCCTGGGGCTCTGGTTTTCTTTCACGCGCTCTGGTTTTGTTCCTCTTGTTCTGGTTTTATTCCTCAGGCCCTGGTTTTATTCCTCGGGGTTTCGTTTTGTTCCTCGGGCTCTGCTTTATTTCCACGGGCTCTGGTTTTGTTCCTCCAGCTCTGGTTTTGTTCCTCGAGGGCTGGTTTTGTTCCTTGGGCTATGGTTTTCTTTCTCGGGCTCTGGCTTGGTTCCTCGGGTCCTGGTTTTTTCCTCGGGCTCTATTTTTGTTCCTCGGGCTCTTGTTTTCTTCCTCAGGCTCTGGTTTTGTTCATGGAGGTCTGGTTTTGTTCCTCGGGCTCTGGCTTGGTTCCTCGGGCCCTGGTTTTTTGCCTCGGGCTCTGGTTTTGTTCCTCGGGCTCTGGTTTGGTTCCTCAGGCCCTGGTTTGGTTCCTCGGGCCCTGGTTTTATTCCACGGGCTCTGGTTTTCTTCCTATGGCCCTCTTTTTGTTCTTCAGGCCCTCCTTTTTGTCCTTGGCCTTGGTTTTTGTTCCTCGGGCTCTGGTTTTCTTCCTCAGGATCTGGTTTTGTTCCTCGAGCTCTGGTTTTGTTCCTTGGGCACTGGTTTTGTTCCTCGGGCTCTCGTTTTCTTCCTCGGACTCTCGTTTTGTTCCTCGGGTTCTGGTTTTGTTCCTTGAGCTCTGGTTTTCTTCTTTGGGCTCTGGTTTTCTTCCTCAGGCTCTGGTTTTGTTGCTCGGGCTCTGGATTTCTTCCTCGAGCTCTCGTTTTTTTCTTCAGGCCCTAGATTTGTTCCTCGGGCGCTGGTTGTGTTCCTTGGGCTCTGGTTTTGTTTCTCGTGCTCTGGTTTTGTTCCTTTGGCACTGGTTTTGTTCCTCGGGCTCTCGTTTTCTTCCTCGGACTCTCGTTTTGTTCCTCGGGTTCTGTTTTTTTTCCTTGAGCTCTGTTTTTTTTCCTCGGGCTCTGGTTTTCTTCCTCAGGCTCTGGTTTTATTCCTCAGGCTCCGGATTTCTTCCTCGAGCTCTCGTTTTCTTCTTCACGCCCTGGATTTGTTCCTCGGGCTCTGGTTTTGTTCCTCGAGCTCTGGTTGTGTTCCTTGGGCTCTGGTTTTGTTCCTTGAGCTCTAGTTTTGTTCTTTGAGCTCTGGTTTTGTTCCTGCGGCTCTGGTTTTCTTTCACGGGCTCTGGTTTTGTTCCTCATGTTCTGGTTTTATTCCTCAGGCCCTGGTTTTATTCCTCGGCGTTTCGTTTTGTTCCTCGGGCTCTGCTTTATTTCCACGGGCTCTGGTTTTGTTCCTGGAGCTCTGGTTTTGTTCCTCGAGGGCTGGTTTTGTTCCTTGGGCTATGGTTTTCTTTCTCGGGCTCTGGCTTGGTTCCTCGGGTCCTGGTTTTTTCCTCGGGCTCTATTTTTATTCCTCGGGCTCTTGTTTTCTTCCTCAGGCTCTGGTTTTGTTCCTCGGGCTCTGGTTTTGTTCCTCGGGCTCTGGCTTGGTTCCTCGGGCCCTGGTTTTTTGCCTCGGGCTCTGGTTTTGTTCCTCGGGCTCTGGTTTTGTTCCTCGGTTTCTGGTTTGGTTCCTCGGGCCCTGGTTTTATTCCACGGGCTCTGGTTTTCTTCCTATGGCCCTCGTGTTGTTCTTCAGGTCCTCCTTTTTGTCCTTGGGTTCTGGTTTTGTTCCTCGGGCTCTGGTTTTCTTCCTCAGGATCTGGTTTTGTTCCTCGAGCTCTGGTTTTGTTCCTTGGGCACTGGTTTTGTTCCTTAGGCACTGGTTTTGTTCCTCGGGCTCTGGTTTTCTTCCTCAGGCTCTGGTTTTGTTGCTCGGGCTCTGGATTTCTTCCTCGAGCTCTCATTTTTTTCTTCAGGCCCTAGATTTGTTCCTCGGGCTCTGTTTTTGTTCCTCGGGCTGTGGTTGTGTTCCTCGGGCTCTGGTTTTGTTCCTCGAGCTCTGGTTGTGTTCCTTGGGCTCTGGTTTTGTTCCTGGGGCTCTGGTTTTCTTTCACGCGCTCTGGTTTTGTTCCTCTTGTTCTGGTTTTATTCCTCAGGCCCTGGTTTTATTCCTCAGGGTTTCGTTTTGTTCCTCGGGCTCTGCTTTATTTCCACGGGCTCTGGTTTTGTTCCTCGAGCTCTGGTTTTGTTCCTCGAGGGCTGGTTTTGTTCCTTGGGCTATGGTTTTCTTTCTCGGGCTCTGGCTTGGTTCCTCGGGTCCTGGTTTTTTCCTCGGGCTCTATTTTTGTTCCTCGGGCTCTTGTTTTCTTCCTCAGGCTCTGGTTTTGTTCATGGAGGTCTGGTTTTGTTCCTCGGGCTCTGGCTTGGTTCCTTGGGCCCTGGTTTTTTGCCTCGGGCTCTGGTTTTGTTCCTCGGGCTCTGGTTTGGTTCCTCAGGCCCTGGTTTGGTTCCTCAGGCCCTGGTTTTATTCCACGGGCTCTGGTTTTCTTCCTATGGCCCTCTTTTTGTTCTTCAGGTCCTCCTTTTTGTCCTTGGGTTCTGGTTTTGTTCCTCGGGCTCTGGTTTTCTTCCTCAGGATCTGGTTTTGTTCCTCGAGCTCTGGTTTTGTTCCTTGGGCACTGGTTTTGTTCCTCGGGCTCTCGTTTTTTCCTCGGACTCTCGTTTTGTTCCTCGGGTTCTGGTTTTGTTCCTTGAGCTCTGGTTTTCTTCTTTGGGCTCTGGTTTTCTTCCTCAGGCTCTGGTTTTGTTGCTCGGGCTCTGGATTTCTTCCTCGAGCTCTCGTTTTTTTCTTCAGGCCCTAGATTTGTTCCTCGGGCCCTGGTTGTGTTCCTTGGGCTCTGGTTTTGTTTCTCGTGCTCTGGTTTTGTTCCTTTGGCACTGGTTTTGCTCCTCGGGCTCTCGTTTTCTTCCTCGGACTCTCGTTTTGTTCCTCGGGTTCTGTTTTTTTTCCTTGAGCTCTGTTTTTTTTCCTCGGGCTCTGGTTTTCTTCCTCAGGCTCTGGTTTTATTCCTCGGGCTCCGGATTTCTTCCTCGAGCTCTCGTTTTCTTCTTCACGCCCTGGATTTGTTCCTCGGGCTCTGGTTTTGTTCCTCGAGCTCTGGTTGTGTTCCTTGGGCTCTGGTTTTGTTCCTTGAGCTCTAGTTTTGTTCTTCGAGCTCTGGTTTTGTTCCTGGGGCTCTGGTTTTCTTTCACGGGCTCTGGTTTTGTTCCTCATGTTCTGGTTTTATTCCTCAGGCCCTGGTTTTATTCCTCGGGCTCTCGTTTTGTTCCTCGGGCTCTGCTTTATTTCCACGGGCTCTGGTTTTGTTCCTCGAGCTCTGGTTTTGTTCCTCGAGGGCTGGTTTTGTTCCTTGGGCTATGGTTTTCTTTCTCGGGCTCTGGCTTGGTTCCTCGGGTCCTGGTTTTTTCCTCGGGCTCTATTTTTGTTCCTCGGGCTCTTGTTTTCTTCCTCAGGCTCTGGTTTTGTTCCTCGGGCTCTGGTTTTGTTCCTCGGGCTCTGGTTTTGTTCCTCGCTTTCTGGTTTGGTTCCTCGGTCCCTGGTTTTATTCCACGGGCTCTGGTTTTCTTCCTACGGCCCTTGTGTTGTTCTTCAGGTCCTCCTTTTTGTCCTTGGGTTCTGGTTTTGTTCCTCGGGCTCTGGTTTTCTTCCTCAGGATCTGGTTTTGTTCCTCGAGCTCTGGTTTTGTTCCTTGGGCACTGGTTTTGTTCCTCGGGCTCTCGTTTTTTCCTCGGACTCTCGTTTTGTTCCTCGGGTTCTGGTTTTGTTCCTTGAGCTCTGGTTTTCTTCTTTCGGCTCTGGTTTTCTTCCTCAGGCTCTGGTTTTGTTGCTCGGGCTCTGGATTTCTTCCTCGAGCTCTCGTTTTTTTCTTCAGGCCCTAGATTTGTTCCTCGGGCCCTGGTTGTGTTCCTTGGGCTCTGGTTTTGTTTCTCGTGCTCTGGTTTTGTTCCTTTGGCACTGGTTTTGTTCCTCGGGCTCTCGTTTTCTTCCTCGGACTCTCGTTTTGTTCCTCGGGTTCTGTTTTTTTTCCTTGAGCTCTGTTTTTTTTCCTCGGGCTCTGGTTTTCTTCGTCAGGCTCTGGTTTTTTTCCTCGGGCTCCGGATTTCTTCCTCGAGCTCTCGTTTTCTTCTTCACGCCCTGGATTTGTTCCTCGGGCTCTGGTTTTGTTCCTCGAGCTCTGGTTGTGTTCCTTGGGCTCTGGTTTTGTTCCTTGAGCTCTAGTTTTGTTCTTCGAGCTCTGGTTTTGTTCCTGGGGCTCTGGTTTTCTTTCACGCGCTCTGGTTTTGTTCCTCATGTTCTGGTTTTATTCCTCAGGCCCTGGTTTTATTCCTCGGGCTCTCGTTTTGTTCCTCGGGCTCTGCTTTATTTCCACGGGATCTGGTTTTGTTCCTCGAGCTCTGGTTTTGTTCCTCGAGGGCTGGTTTTGTTCCTTGGGCTATGGTTTTCTTTCTCGGGCTCTGGCTTGGTTCCTCGGGTCCTGGTTTTTTCCTCGGGCTCTATTTTTGTTCCTCGGGCTCTTGTTTTCTTCCTCAGGCTCTGGTTTTGTTCCTCGGGCTCTGGTTTTGTTCCTCGGGCTCTGGCTTGGTTCCTCGGGCCCTGGTTTTTTGCCTCGGGCTCTGGTTTTGTTCCTCGGGCTCTGGTTTTGTTCCTCGGTTTCTGGTTTGGTTCCTCGGGCCCTGGTTTTATTCCACGGGCTCTGGTTTTCTTCCTATGGCCCTCGTGTTGTTCTTCAGGTCCTCCTTTTTGTCCTTGGGTTCTGGTTTTGTTCCTCGGGCTCTGGTTTTCTTCCTCAGGATCTGGTTTTGTTCCTCGAGCTCTGGTTTTGTTCCTTGGGCACTGGTTTTGTTCCTTAGGCACTGGTTTTGTTCCTCGGGCTCTGGTTTTCTTCCTCAGGCTCTGGTTTTGTTGCTCGGGCTCTGGATTTCTTCCTCGAGCTCTCATTTTTTTCTTCAGGCCCTAGATTTGTTCCTCGGGCTCTGTTTTTGTTCCTCGGGCTGTGGTTGTGTTCCTCGGGCTCTGGTTTTGTTCCTCGAGCTCTGGTTGTGTTCCTTGGGCTCTGGTTTTGTTCCTGGGGCTCTGGTTTTCTTTCACGCGCTCTGGTTTTGTTCCTCTTGTTCTGGTTTTATTCCTCAGGCCCTGGTTTTATTCCTCGGGGTTTCGTTTTGTTCCTCGGGCTCTGCTTTATTTCCACGGGCTCTGGTTTTGTTCCTCCAGCTCTGGTTTTGTTCCTCGAGGGCTGGTTTTGTTCCTTGGGCTATGGTTTTCTTTCTCGGGCTCTGGCTTGGTTCCTCGGGTCCTGGTTTTTTCCTCGGGCTCTATTTTTGTTCCTCGGGCTCTTGTTTTCTTCCTCAGGCTCTGGTTTTGTTCATGGAGGTCTGGTTTTGTTCCTCGGGCTCTGGCTTGGTTCCTCGGGCCCTGGTTTTTTGCCTCGGGCTCTGGTTTTGTTCCTCGGGCTCTGGTTTGGTTCCTCAGGCCCTGGTTTGGTTCCTCGGGCCCTGGTTTTATTCCACGGGCTCTGGTTTTCTTCCTATGGCCCTCTTTTTGTTCTTCAGGTCCTCCTTTTTGTCCTTGGGTTCTGGTTTTGTTCCTCGGGCTCTGGTTTTCTTCCTCAGGATCTGGTTTTGTTCCTCGAGCTCTGGTTTTGTTCCTTGGGCACTGGTTTTGTTCCTCGGGCTCTCGTTTTTTCCTCGGACTCTCGTTTTGTTCCTCGGGTTCTGGTTTTGTTCCTTGAGCTCTGGTTTTCTTCTTTGGGCTCTGGTTTTCTTCCTCAGGCTCTGGTTTTGTTGCTCGGGCTCTGGATTTCTTCCTCGAGCTCTCGTTTTTTTCTTCAGGCCCTAGATTTGTTCCTCGGGCCCTGGTTGTGTTCCTTGGGCTCTGGTTTTGTTTCTCGTGCTCTGGTTTTGTTCCTTTGGCACTGGTTTTGTTCCTCGGGCTCTCGTTTTCTTCCTCAGACTCTCGTTTTGTTCCTCGGGTTCTGTTTTTTTTCCTTGAGCTCTGTTTTTTTTCCTCGGGCTCTGGTTTTCTTCGTCAGGCTCTGGTTTTTTTCCTCGGGCTCCGGATTTCTTCCTCGAGCTCTCGTTTTCTTCTTCACGCCCTGGATTTGTTCCTCGGGCTCTGGTTTTGTTCCTCGAGCTCTGGTTGTGTTCCTTGGGCTCTGGTTTTGTTCCTTGAGCTCTAGTTTTGTTCTTCGAGCTCTGGTTTTGTTCCTGGGGCTCTGGTTTTCTTTCACGCGCTCTGGTTTTGTTCCTCATGTTCTGGTTTTATTCCTCAGGCCCTGGTTTTATTCCTCGGGCTCTCGTTTTGTTCCTCGGGCTCTGCTTTATTTCCACGGGATCTGGTTTTGTTCCTCGAGCTCTGGTTTTGTTCCTCGAGGGCTGGTTTTGTTCCTTGGGCTATGGTTTTCTTTCTCGGGCTCTGGCTTGGTTCCTCGGGTCCTGGTTTTTTCCTCGGGCTCTATTTTTGTTCCTCGGGCTCTTGTTTTCTTCCTCAGGCTCTGGTTTTGTTCCTCGGGCTCTGGTTTTGTTCCTCGGGCTCTGGCTTGGTTCCTCGGGCCCTGGTTTTTTGCCTCGGGCTCTGGTTTTGTTCCTCGGGCTCTGGTTTTGTTCCTCGGTTTCTGGTTTGGTTCCTCGGGCCCTGGTTTTATTCCACGGGCTCTGGTTTTCTTCCTATGGCCCTCGTGTTGTTCTTCAGGTCCTCCTTTTTGTCCTTGGGTTCTGGTTTTGTTCCTCGGGCTCTGGTTTTCTTCCTCAGGATCTGGTTTTGTTCCTCGAGCTCTGGTTTTGTTCCTTGGGCACTGGTTTTGTTCCTTAGGCACTGGTTTTGTTCCTCGGGCTCTGGTTTTCTTCCTCAGGCTCTGGTTTTGTTGCTCGGGCTCTGGATTTCTTCCTCGAGCTCTCATTTTTTTCTTCAGGCCCTAGATTTGTTCCTCGGGCTCTGGTTTTGTTCCTCGGGCTGTGGTTGTGTTCCTCGGGCTCTGGTTTTGTTCCTCGAGCTCTGGTTGTGTTCCTTGGGCTCTGGTTTTGTTCCTGGGGCTCTGGTTTTCTTTCACGCGCTCTGGTTTTGTTCCTCTTGTTCTGGTTTTATTCCTCAGGCCCTGGTTTTATTCCTCGGGGTTTCGTTTTGTTCCTCGGGCTCTGCTTTATTTCCACGGGCTCTGGTTTTGTTCCTCCAGCTCTGGTTTTGTTCCTCGAGGGCTGGTTTTGTTCCTTGGGCTATGGTTTTCTTTCTCGGGCTCTGGCTTGGTTCCTCGGGTCCTGGTTTTTTCCTCGGGCTCTATTTTTGTTCCTCGGGCTCTTGTTTTCTTCCTCAGGCTCTGGTTTTGTTCATGGAGGTCTGGTTTTGTTCCTCGGGCTCTGACTTGGTTCCTCGGGCCCTGGTTTTTTGCCTCGGGCTCTGGTTTTGTTCCTCGGGCTCTGGTTTGGTTCCTCGGGCTCTGGTTTGGTTCCTCAGGCCCTGGTTTGGTTCCTCGGGCCCTGGTTTTATTCCACGGGCTCTGGTTTTCTTCCTATGGCCCTCGTGTTGTTCTTCAGGTCCTCCTTTTTGTCCTTGGGTTCTGGTTTTGTTCCTCGGGCTCTGGTTTTCTTCCTCAGGATCTGGTTTTGTTCCTCGAGCTCTGGTTTTGTTCCTTGGGCACTGGTTTTGTTCCTCGGGCTCTCGTTTTTTCCTCGGACTCTCGTTTTGTTCCTCGGGTTCTGGTTTTGTTCCTTGAGCTCTGGTTTTCGTCTTTGGGCTCTGGTTTTCTTCCTCAGGCTCTGGTTTTGTTGCTCGGGCTCTGGATTTCTTCCTCGAGCTCTCGTTTTTTTCTTCAGGCCCTAGATTTGTTCCTCGGGCCCTGGTTGTGTTCCTTGGGCTCTGGTTTTGTTTCTCGTGCTCTGGTTTTGTTCCTTTGGCACTGGTTTTGTTCCTCGGGCTCTCGTTTTCTTCCTCGGACTCTCGTTTTGTTCCTCGGGTTCTGTTTTTTTTCCTTGAGCTCTGTTTTTTTTCCTCGGGCTCTGGTTTTCTTCGTCAGGCTCTGGTTTTTTTCCTCGGGCTCCGGATTTCTTCCTCGAGCTCTCGTTTTCTTCTTCACGCCCTGGATTTGTTCCTCGGGCTCTGGTTTTGTTCCTCGAGCTCTGGTTGTGTTCCTTGGGCTCTGGTTTTGTTCTTTGAGCTCTGGTTTTGTTCCTGGGGCTCTGGTTTTCTTTCACGGGCTCTGGTTTTGTTCCTCATGTTCTGGTTTTATTCCTCAGGCCCTGGTTTTATTCCTCGGGGTTTCGTTTTGTACCTCGGGCTCTGCTTTATTTCCACGGGCTCTGGTTTTGTTCCTCGAGCTCTGGTTTTGTTCCTCGAGGGCTGGTTTTGTTCCTTGGGCTATGGTTTTCTTTCTCGGGCTCTGGCTTGGTTCCTCGGGTTCTGGTTTTTTCCTCGGGCTCTATTTTTGTTCCTCGGGCTCTTGTTTTCTTCCTCAGGCTCTGGTTTTGTTCCTCGGGCTCTGGTTTTGTTCCTCGGGCTCTGGCTTGGTTCCTCGCGCCCTGGTTTTTTGCCTCGGGCTCTGGTTTTGTTCCTCGGGCTCTGGTTTTGTTCCTCGGTTTCTGGTTTGGTTCCTCGGGCCCTGGTTTTATTCCACGGGCTCTGGTTTTCTTCCTATGGCCCTCGTGTTGTTCTTCAGGTCCTCCTTTTTGTCCTTGGGTTCTGGTTTTGTTCCTCGGGCTCTGGTTTTCTTCCTCAGGATCTGGTTTTGTTCCTCGAGCTCTGGTTTTGTTCCTTGGGCACTGGTTTTGTTCCTTAGGCACTGTTTTTGTTCCTCGGGCTCTGGTTTTCTTTCACGGGCTCTGGTTTTGTTGCTCGGGCTCTGGATTTCTTCCTCGAGCTCTCATTTTTTTCTTCAGGCCCTAGATTTGTTCCTCGGGCTCTGTTTTTGTTCCTCGGGCTGTGGTTGTGTTCCTCGGGCTCTGGTTTTGTTCCTCGAGCTCTGGTTGTGTTCCTTGGGCTCTGGTTTTGTTCCTGGGGCTCTGGTTTTCTTTCACGCGCTCTGGTTTTGTTCCTCTTGTTCTGGTTTTATTCCTCAGGCCCTGGTTTTATTCCTCGGGGTTTCGTTTTGTTCCTCGGGCTCTGCTTTATTTCCACGGGCTCTGGTTTTGTTCCTCGAGCTCTGGTTTTGTTCCTCGAGGGCTGGTTTTGTTCCTGGGGCTATGGTTTTCTTTCTCGGGCTCTGGCTTGGTTCCTCGGGTCCTGGTTTTTTCCTCGGGCTCTATTTTTGTTCCTCGGGCTCTTGTTTTCTTCCTCAGGCTCTGGTTTTGTTCATGGAGGTCTGGTTTTGTTCCTCGGGCTCTGGCTTGGTTCCTCGGGCCCTGGTTTTTTGCCTCGGGCTCTGGTTTTGTTCCTCGGGCTCTGGTTTGGTTCCTCAGGCCCTGGTTTGGTTCCTCGGGCCCTGGTTTTATTCCACGGGCTCTGGTTTTCTTCCTATGGCCCTCGTGTTGTTCTTCAGGCCCTCCTTTTTGTCCTTGGGTTCTGGTTTTTGTTCCTCGGGCTCTGGTTTTCTTCCTCGAGCTCTGGTTGTGTTCCTTGGGCTCTGGTTTTGTTCCTGGGGCTCTGGTTTTCTTTCACGCGCTCTGGTTTTGTTCCTCTTGTTCTGGTTTTATTCCTCAGGCCCTGGTTTTATTCCTCGGCGTTTCGTTTTGTTCCTCGGGCTCTGCTTTATTTCCACGGGCTCTGGTTTTGTTCCTCCAGCTCTGGTTTTGTTCCTCGAGGGCTGGTTTTGTTCCTTGGGCTATGGTTTTCTTTCTCGGGCTCTGGCTTGGTTCCTCGGGTCCTGGTTTTTTCCTCGGGCTCTATTTTTGTTCCTCGGGCTCTTGTTTTCTTCCTCAGGCTCTGGTTTTGTTCCTCGGGCTCTGGTTTTGTTCCTCGGGCTCTGGCTTGGTTCCTCGGGCCCTGGTTTTTTCCCTCGGGCTCTGGTTTTGTTCCTCGGGCTCTGGTTTTTTTCCTCGGTTTCTGGTATGGTTCCTCGGGCCCTGGTTTTATTCCACGGGCTCTGGTTTTCTTCCTATGGCCCTCGTGTTGTTCTTCAGGTCCTCCTTTTTGTCTTTGGGTTCTGGTTTTGTTCCTTGGGCTCTGGTTTTCTTCCTCAGGATCTGGTTTTGTTCCTCGAGCTCTGGTTTTGTTCCTTGGGCACTGGTTTTGTTCCTCGGGCTCTCGTTTTCTTCCTCGGACTCTCGTTTTGTTCCTCGGGTTCTGGTTTTGTTCCCTGAGCTCTGGTTTTCTTCTTTGGGCTCTGGTTTTCTTCCTCAGGCTCTGGTTTTGTTGCTCGGGCTCTGGATTTCTTCCTCGAGCTCTCGTTTTTTTCTTCAGGCCCTAGATTTGTTCCTCGGGCTCTGTTTTTGTTCCTCGGGCTCTGGTTGTGTTCCACGGTCTCTGGGTTTGTTCCTCGAGCTCTGGTTTTGTTCCTTGGGCACTGGTTTTGTTCCTCGGGCTCTCGTTTTCTTCCTTGGGTACTGGTTTTGTTCCTCGGGCTCTCGTTTTCTTCCTCGGACTCTCGTTTTGTTCCTCGGGTTCTGGTTTTTTTCCTTGAGCTCTGGTTTTCTTCCTCGGGCTCTGGTTTTCTTCCTCAGGCTCTGGTTTTGTTGCTCGGGCTCTGGATTTCTTCCTCGAGCTCTCATTTTTTTCTTCAGGCCCTAGATTTGTTCCTCGGGCTCTGTTTTTGTTCCTCGGGCTGTGGTTGTGTTCCTCGGGCTCTGGTTTTGTTCCTCGAGCTCTGGTTGTGTTCCTTGGGCTCTGGTTTTGTTCCTTGAGCTCTAGTTTTGTTCTTCGAGCTCTGGTTTTGTTCCTGCGGCTCTGGTTTTCTTTCACGCGCTCTGGTTTTCTTCCTCAGGCTCTGGTTTTATTCCTCAGGCCCTGGTTTTATTCCTCGGGGTTTTGTTTTGTTCCTCGGGCTCTGCTTTATTTCCACGGGCTCTGGTTTTGTTCCTCGAGCTCTGGTTTTGTTCCTCGAGGGCTGGTTTTGTTCCTTGGGCTATGGTTTTCTTTCTCGGGCTCTGGCTTGGTTCCTCGGGTCCTGGTTTTTTCCTCGGGCTCTATTTTTGTTCCTCGGGCTCTGGTTTTCTTCCTCAGGATCTGGGTTTGTTCCTCGAGCTCTGGTTTTGTTCCTTGGGCACTGGTTTTGTTCCTCGGGCTCTCGTTTTCTTCCTCGGCCTCTCGTTTTGTTCCTCGGGTTCTGGTTTTGTTCCTTGAGCTCTGGTTTTCTTCTTTGGGCTCTGGTTTTCTTCCTCAGGCTCTGGTTTTGTTGCTCGGGCTCTGGATTTCTTCCTCGAGCTCTCGTTTTTTTCTTCAGGCCCTAGATTTGTTCCTCGGGCCCTGGTTGTGTTCCTTGGGCTCTGGTTTTGTTTCTCGTGCTCTGGTTTTGTTCCTTTGGCACTGGTTTTGTTCCTCGGGCTCTCGTTTTCTTCCTCGGACTCTCGTTTTGTTCCTCGGGTTCTGTTTTTTTTCCTTGAGCTCTGGTTTTTTTCCTCGGGCTCTGGTTTTCTTCCTCAGGCTCTGGTTTTATTCCTCGGGCTCCGGATTTCTTCCTCGAGCTCTCGTTTTCCTCTTCACGCCCTGGATTTGTTCCTCGGACTCTGGTTTTGTTCCTCGAGCTCTGGTTGTGTTCCTTGGGCTCTGGTTTTGTTCCTTGAGCTCTAGTTTTGTTCTTTGAGCTCTGGTTTTGTTCCTGCGGCTCTGGTTTTCTTTCACGGGCTCTGGTTTTGTTCCTCTTGTTCTGATTTTATTCCTCAGGCCCTGGTTTTATTCCTCGGGCTCTCGTTTTGTTCCTCGGGCTCTGCTTTATTTCCACGGGCTCTGGTTTTGTTCCTCGAGCTCTGGTTTTGTTCCTCGAGGGCTGGTTTTGTTCCTCGGGCTCTTGTTTTCTTCCTCGGGCTCTGGCTTGGTTCCTCGGGCCCTGGTTTTTTGCCTCGGGCTCTGGTTTTGTTCCTCGGGCTCTGGTTTTGTTCCTCGGTTTCTGGTTTGGTTCCTCGGGCCCTGGTTTTATTCCACGGGCTCTGGTTTTCTTCCTATGGCCCTCGTTTTGTTCTTCAGGTCCTCCTTTTTGTCCTTGGGTTCTGGTTTTGTTCCTCGGGCTCTGGTTTTCTTCCTCAGGATCTGGTTTTGTTCCTCGAGCTCTGGTTTTGTTCCTTGGGCACTGGTTTTGTTCCTTAGGCACTGGTTTTGTTCCTCGGGCTCTGGTTTTCTTCCTCAGGCTCTGGTTTTGTTGCTCGGGCTCTGGATTTCTTCCTCGAGCTCTCATTTTTTTCTTCAGGCCCTAGATTTGTTCCTCGGGCTCTGGTTTTGTTCCTCGGGCTGTGGTTGTGTTCCTCGGGCTCTGGTTTTGTTCCTCGAGCTCTGGTTGTGTTCCTTGGGCTCTGGTTTTGTTCCTGGGGCTCTGGTTTTCTTTCACGCGCTCTGGTTTTGTTCCTCTTGTTCTGGTTTTATTCCTCAGGCCCTGGTTTTATTCCTCGGGGTTTCGTTTTGTTCCTCGGGCTCTGCTTTATTTCCACGGGCTCTGGTTTTGTTCCTCGAGCTCTGGTTTTGTTCCTCGAGGGCTGGTTTTGTTCCTTGGGCTATGGTTTTCTTTCTCGGGCTCTGGCTTGGTTCCTCGGGTCCTGGTTTTTTCCTCGGGCTCTATTTTTGTTCCTCGGGCTCTTGTTTTCTTCCTCAGGCTCTGGTTTTGTTCATGGAGGTCTGGTTTTGTTCCTCGGGCTCTGACTTGGTTCCTCGGGCCCTGGTTTTTTGCCTCGGGCTCTGGTTTTGTTCCTCGGGCTCTGGTTTGGTTCCTCGGGCTCTGGTTTGGTTCCTCAGGCCCTGGTTTGGTTCCTCGGGCCCTGGTTTTATTCCACGGGCTCTGGTTTTCTTCCTATGGCCCTCTTTTTGTTCTTCAGGTCCTCCTTTTTGTCCTTGGGTTCTGGTTTTGTTCCTCGGGCTCTGGTTTTCTTCCTCAGGATCTGGTTTTGTTCCTCGAGCTCTGGTTTTGTTCCTTGGGCACTGGTTTTGTTCCTCGGGCTCTCGTTTTTTCCTCGGACTCTCGTTTTGTTCCTCGGGTTCTGGTTTTGTTCCTTGAGCTCTGGTTTTCTTCTTTGGGCTCTGGTTTTCTTCCTCAGGCTCTGGTTTTGTTGCTCGGGCTCTGGATTTGTTCCTCGAGCTCTCGTTTTTTTCTTCAGGCCCTAGATTTGTTCCTCGGGCGCTGGTTGTGTTCCTTGGGCTCTGGTTTTGTTTCTCGTGCTCTGGTTTTGTTCCTTTGGCACTGGTTTTGTTCCTCGGGCTCTCGTTTTCTTCCTCGGACTCTCGTTTTGTTCCTCGGGTTCTGTTTTTTTTCCTTGAGCTCTGTTTTTTTTCCTCGGGCTCTGGTTTTCTTCGTCAGGCTCTGGTTTTTTTCCTCGGGCTCCGGATTTCTTCCTCGAGCTCTCGTTTTCTTCTTCACGCCCTGGATTTGTTCCTCGGGCTCTGGTTTTGTTCCTCGAGCTCTGGTTGTGTTCCTTGGGCTCTGGTTTTGTTCTTTGAGCTCTGGTTTTGTTCCTGGGGCTCTGGTTTTCTTTCACGGGCTCTGGTTTTGTTCCTCATGTTCTGGTTTTATTCCTCAGGCCCTGGTTTTATTCCTCGGGGTTTCGTTTTGTTCCTCGGGCTCTGCTTTATTTCCACGGGCTCTGGTTTTGTTCCTCGAGCTCTGGTTTTGTTCCTCGAGGGCTGGTTTTGTTCCTTGGGCTATGGTTTTCTTTCTCGGGCTCTGGCTTGGTTCCTCGGGTTCTGGTTTTTTCCTCGGGCTCTATTTTTGTTCCTCGGGCTCTTGTTTTCTTCCTCAGGCTCTGGTTTTGTTCCTCGGGCTCTGGTTTTGTTCCTCGGGCTCTGGCTTGGTTCCTCGCGCCCTGGTTTTTTGCCTCGGGCTCTGGTTTTGTTCCTCGGGCTCTGGTTTTGTTCCTCGGTTTCTGGTTTGGTTCCTCGGGCCCTGGTTTTATTCCACGGGCTCTGGTTTTCTTCCTATGGCCCTCGTGTTGTTCTTCAGGTCCTCCTTTTTGTCCTTGGGTTCTGGTTTTGTTCCTCGGGCTCTGGTTTTCTTCCTCAGGATCTGGTTTTGTTCCTCGAGCTCTGGTTTTGTTCCTTGGGCACTGGTTTTGTTCCTTAGGCACTGGTTTTGTTCCTCGGGCTCTGGTTTTCTTCCTCAGGCTCTGGTTTTGGTGCTCGGGCTCTGGATTTCTTCCTCGAGCTCTCATTTTTTTCTTCAGGCCCTAGATTTGTTCCTCGGGCTCTGTTTTTGTTCCTCGGGCTGTGGTTGTGTTCCTCGGGCTCTGGTTTTGTTCCTCGAGCTCTGGTTGTGTTCCTTGGGCTCTGGTTTTGTTCCTGGGGCTCTGGTTTTCTTTCACGCGCTCTGGTTTTGTTCCTCTTGTTCTGGTTTTATTCCTCAGGCCCTGGTTTTATTCCTCAGGGTTTCGTTTTGTTCCTCGGGCTCTGCTTTATTTCCACGGGCTCTGGTTTTGTTCCTCGAGCTCTGGTTTTGTTCCTCGAGGGCTGGTTTTGTTCCTTGGGCTATGGTTTTCTTTCTCGGGCTCTGGCTTGGTTCCTCGGGTCCTGGTTTTTTCCTCGGGCTCTATTTTTGTTCCTCGGGCTCTTGTTTTCTTCCTCAGGCTCTGGTTTTGTTCATGGAGGTCTGGTTTTGTTCCTCGGGCTCTGGCTTGGTTCCTTGGGCCCTGGTTTTTTGCCTCGGGCTCTGGTTTTGTTCCTCGGGCTCTGGTTTGGTTCCTCAGGCCCTGGTTTGGTTCCTCAGGCCCTGGTTTTATTCCACGGGCTCTGGTTTTCTTCCTATGGCCCTCTTTTTGTTCTTCAGGTCCTCCTTTTTGTCCTTGGGTTCTGGTTTTGTTCCTCGGGCTCTGGTTTTCTTCCTCAGGATCTGGTTTTGTTCCTCGAGCTCTGGTTTTGTTCCTTGGGCACTGGTTTTGTTCCTCGGGCTCTCGTTTTTTCCTCGGACTCTCGTTTTGTTCCTCGGGTTCTGGTTTTGTTCCTTGAGCTCTGGTTTTCTTCTTTGGGCTCTGGTTTTCTTCCTCAGGCTCTGGTTTTGTTGCTCGGGCTCTGGATTTCTTCCTCGAGCTCTCGTTTTTTTCTTCAGGCCCTAGATTTGTTCCTCGGGCCCTGGTTGTGTTCCTTGGGCTCTGGTTTTGTTTCTCGTGCTCTGGTTTTGTTCCTTTGGCACTGGTTTTGCTCCTCGGGCTCTCGTTTTCTTCCTCGGACTCTCGTTTTGTTCCTCGGGTTCTGTTTTTTTTCCTTGAGCTCTGTTTTTTTTCCTCGGGCTCTGGTTTTCTTCCTCAGGCTCTGGTTTTATTCCTCGGGCTCCGGATTTCTTCCTCGAGCTCTCGTTTTCTTCTTCACGCCCTGGATTTGTTCCTCGGGCTCTGGTTTTGTTCCTCGAGCTCTGGTTGTGTTCCTTGGGCTCTGGTTTTGTTCCTTGAGCTCTAGTTTTGTTCTTCGAGCTCTGGTTTTGTTCCTGGGGCTCTGGTTTTCTTTCACGGGCTCTGGTTTTGTTCCTCATGTTCTGGTTTTATTCCTCAGGCCCTGGTTTTATTCCTCGGGCTCTCGTTTTGTTCCTCGGGCTCTGCTTTATTTCCACGGGCTCTGGTTTTGTTCCTCGAGCTCTGGTTTTGTTCCTCGAGGGCTGGTTTTGTTCCTTGGGCTATGGTTTTCTTTCTCGGGCTCTGGCTTGGTTCCTCGGGTCCTGGTTTTTTCCTCGGGCTCTATTTTTGTTCCTCGGGCTCTTGTTTTCTTCCTCAGGCTCTGGTTTTGTTCCTCGGGCTCTGGTTTTGTTCCTCGGGCTCTGGTTTTGTTCCTCGCTTTCTGGTTTGGTTCCTCGGTCCCTGGTTTTATTCCACGGGCTCTGGTTTTCTTCCTACGGCCCTTGTGTTGTTCTTCAGGTCCTCCTTTTTGTCCTTGGGTTCTGGTTTTGTTCCTCGGGCTCTGGTTTTCTTCCTCAGGATCTGGTTTTGTTCCTCGAGCTCTGGTTTTGTTCCTTGGGCACTGGTTTTGTTCCTCGGGCTCTCGTTTTTTCCTCGGACTCTCGTTTTGTTCCTCGGGTTCTGGTTTTGTTCCTTGAGCTCTGGTTTTCTTCTTTGGGCTCTGGTTTTCTTCCTCAGGCTCTGGTTTTGTTGCTCGGGCTCTGGATTTCTTCCTCGAGCTCTCGTTTTTTTCTTCAGGCCCTAGATTTGTTCCTCGGGCCCTGGTTGTGTTCCTTGGGCTCTGGTTTTGTTTCTCGTGCTCTGGTTTTGTTCCTTTGGCACTGGTTTTGTTCCTCGGGCTCTCGTTTTCTTCCTCGGACTCTCGTTTTGTTCCTCGGGTTCTGTTTTTTTTCCTTGAGCTCTGTTTTTTTTCCTCGGGCTCTGGTTTTCTTCGTCAGGCTCTGGTTTTTTTCCTCGGGCTCCGGATTTCTTCCTCGAGCTCTCGTTTTCTTCTTCACGCCCTGGATTTGTTCCTCGGGCTCTGGTTTTGTTCCTCGAGCTCTGGTTGTGTTCCTTGGGCTCTGGTTTTGTTCCTTGAGCTCTAGTTTTGTTCTTCGAGCTCTGGTTTTGTTCCTGGGGCTCTGGTTTTCTTTCACGCGCTCTGGTTTTGTTCCTCATGTTCTGGTTTTATTCCTCAGGCCCTGGTTTTATTCCTCGGGCTCTCGTTTTGTTCCTCGGGCTCTGCTTTATTTCCACGGGATCTGGTTTTGTTCCTCGAGCTCTGGTTTTGTTCCTCGAGGGCTGGTTTTGTTCCTTGGGCTATGGTTTTCTTTCTCGGGCTCTGGCTTGGTTCCTCGGGTCCTGGTTTTTTCCTCGGGCTCTATTTTTGTTCCTCGGGCTCTTGTTTTCTTCCTCAGGCTCTGGTTTTGTTCCTCGGGCTCTGGTTTTGTTCCTCGGGCTCTGGCTTGGTTCCTCGGGCCCTGGTTTTTTGCCTCGGGCTCTGGTTTTGTTCCTCGGGCTCTGGTTTTGTTCCTCGGTTTCTGGTTTGGTTCCTCGGGCCCTGGTTTTATTCCACGGGCTCTGGTTTTCTTCCTATGGCCCTCGTGTTGTTCTTCAGGTCCTCCTTTTTGTCCTTGGGTTCTGGTTTTGTTCCTCGGGCTCTGGTTTTCTTCCTCAGGATCTGGTTTTGTTCCTCGAGCTCTGGTTTTGTTCCTTGGGCACTGGTTTTGTTCCTTAGGCACTGGTTTTGTTCCTCGGGCTCTGGTTTTCTTCCTCAGGCTCTGGTTTTGTTGCTCGGGCTCTGGATTTCTTCCTCGAGCTCTCATTTTTTTCTTCAGGCCCTAGATTTGTTCCTCGGGCTCTGTTTTTGTTCCTCGGGCTGTGGTTGTGTTCCTCGGGCTCTGGTTTTGTTCCTCGAGCTCTGGTTGTGTTCCTTGGGCTCTGGTTTTGTTCCTGGGGCTCTGGTTTTCTTTCACGCGCTCTGGTTTTGTTCCTCTTGTTCTGGTTTTATTCCTCAGGCCCTGGTTTTATTCCTCGGGGTTTCGTTTTGTTCCTCGGGCTCTGCTTTATTTCCACGGGCTCTGGTTTTGTTCCTCCAGCTCTGGTTTTGTTCCTCGAGGGCTGGTTTTGTTCCTTGGGCTATGGTTTTCTTTCTCGGGCTCTGGCTTGGTTCCTCGGGTCCTGGTTTTTTCCTCGGGCTCTATTTTTGTTCCTCGGGCTCTTGTTTTCTTCCTCAGGCTCTGGTTTTGTTCATGGAGGTCTGGTTTTGTTCCTCGGGCTCTGGCTTGGTTCCTCGGGCCCTGGTTTTTTGCCTCGGGCTCTGGTTTTGTTCCTCGGGCTCTGGTTTGGTTCCTCAGGCCCTGGTTTGGTTCCTCGGGCCCTGGTTTTATTCCACGGGCTCTGGTTTTCTTCCTATGGCCCTCTTTTTGTTCTTCAGGTCCTCCTTTTTGTCCTTGGGTTCTGGTTTTGTTCCTCGGGCTCTGGTTTTCTTCCTCAGGATCTGGTTTTGTTCCTCGAGCTCTGGTTTTGTTCCTTGGGCACTGGTTTTGTTCCTCGGGCTCTCGTTTTTTCCTCGGACTCTCGTTTTGTTCCTCGGGTTCTGGTTTTGTTCCTTGAGCTCTGGTTTTCTTCTTTGGGCTCTGGTTTTCTTCCTCAGGCTCTGGTTTTGTTGCTCGGGCTCTGGATTTCTTCCTCGAGCTCTCGTTTTTTTCTTCAGGCCCTAGATTTGTTCCTCGGGCCCTGGTTGTGTTCCTTGGGCTCTGGTTTTGTTTCTCGTGCTCTGGTTTTGTTCCTTTGGCACTGGTTTTGTTCCTCGGGCTCTCGTTTTCTTCCTCAGACTCTCGTTTTGTTCCTCGGGTTCTGTTTTTTTTCCTTGAGCTCTGTTTTTTTTCCTCGGGCTCTGGTTTTCTTCGTCAGGCTCTGGTTTTTTTCCTCGGGCTCCGGATTTCTTCCTCGAGCTCTCGTTTTCTTCTTCACGCCCTGGATTTGTTCCTCGGGCTCTGGTTTTGTTCCTCGAGCTCTGGTTGTGTTCCTTGGGCTCTGGTTTTGTTCCTTGAGCTCTAGTTTTGTTCTTCGAGCTCTGGTTTTGTTCCTGGGGCTCTGGTTTTCTTTCACGCGCTCTGGTTTTGTTCCTCATGTTCTGGTTTTATTCCTCAGGCCCTGGTTTTATTCCTCGGGCTCTCGTTTTGTTCCTCGTGCTCTGCTTTATTTCCACGGGATCTGGTTTTGTTCCTCGAGCTCTGGTTTTGTTCCTCGAGGGCTGGTTTTGTTCCTTGGGCTATGGTTTTCTTTCTCGGGCTCTGGCTTGGTTCCTCGGGTCCTGGTTTTTTCCTCGGGCTCTATTTTTGTTCCTCGGGCTCTTGTTTTCTTCCTCAGGCTCTGGTTTTGTTCCTCGGGCTCTGGTTTTGTTCCTCGGGCTCTGGCTTGGTTCCTCGGGCCCTGGTTTTTTGCCTCGGGCTCTGGTTTTGTTCCTCGGGCTCTGGTTTTGTTCCTCGGTTTCTGGTTTGGTTCCTCGGGCCCTGGTTTTATTCCACGGGCTCTGGTTTTCTTCCTATGGCCCTCGTGTTGTTCTTCAGGTCCTCCTTTTTGTCCTTGGGTTCTGGTTTTGTTCCTCGGGCTCTGGTTTTCTTCCTCAGGATCTGGTTTTGTTCCTCGAGCTCTGGTTTTGTTCCTTGGGCACTGGTTTTGTTCCTTAGGCACTGGTTTTGTTCCTCGGGCTCTGGTTTTCTTCCTCAGGCTCTGGTTTTGTTGCTCGGGCTCTGGATTTCTTCCTCGAGCTCTCATTTTTTTCTTCAGGCCCTAGATTTGTTCCTCGGGCTCTGTTTTTGTTCCTCGGGCTGTGGTTGTGTTCCTCGGGCTCTGGTTTTGTTCCTCGAGCTCTGGTTGTGTTCCTTGGGCTCTGGTTTTGTTCCTGGGGCTCTGGTTTTCTTTCACGCGCTCTGGTTTTGTTCCTCTTGTTCTGGTTTTATTCCTCAGGCCCTGGTTTTATTCCTCGGGGTTTCGTTTTGTTCCTCGGGCTCTGCTTTATTTCCACGGGCTCTGGTTTTGTTCCTCCAGCTCTGGTTTTGTTCCTCGAGGGCTGGTTTTGTTCCTTGGGCTATGGTTTTCTTTCTCGGGCTCTGGCTTGGTTCCTCGGGTCCTGGTTTTTTCCTCGGGCTCTATTTTTGTTCCTCGGGCTCTTGTTTTCTTCCTCAGGCTCTGGTTTTGTTCATGGAGGTCTGGTTTTGTTCCTCGGGCTCTGGCTTGGTTCCTCGGGCCCTGGTTTTTTGCCTCGGGCTCTGGTTTTGTTCCTCGGGCTCTGGTTTGGTTCCTCAGGCCCTGGTTTGGTTCCTCGGGCCCTGGTTTTATTCCACGTGCTCTGGTTTTCTTCCTATGGCCCTCTTTTTGTTCTTCAGGTCCTCCTTTTTGTCCTTGGGTTCTGGTTTTGTTCCTCGGGCTCTGGTTTTCTTCCTCAGGATCTGGTTTTGTTCCTCGAGCTCTGGTTTTGTTCCTTGGGCACTGGTTTTGTTCCTCGGGCTCTCGTTTTTTCCTCGGACTCTCGTTTTGTTCCTCGGGTTCTGGTTTTGTTCCTTGAGCTCTGGTTTTCTTCTTTGGGCTCTGGTTTTCTTCCTCAGGCTCTGGTTTTGTTGCTCGGGCTCTGGATTTCTTCCTCGAGCTCTCGTTTTTTTCTTCAGGCCCTAGATTTGTTCCTCGGGCCCTGGTTGTGTTCCTTGGGCTCTGGTTTTGTTTCTCGTGCTCTGGTTTTGTTCCTTTGGCACTGGTTTTGTTCCTCGGGCTCTCGTTTTCTTCCTCGGACTCTCGTTTTGTTCCTCGGGTTCTGTTTTTTTTCCTTGAGCTCTGTTTTTTTTCCTCGGGCTCTGGTTTTCTTCGTCAGGCTCTGGTTTTTTTCCTCGGGCTCCGGATTTCTTCCTCGAGCTCTCGTTTTCTTCTTCACGCCCTGGATTTGTTCCTCGGGCTCTGGTTTTGTTCCTCGAGCTCTGGTTGTGTTCCTTGGGCTCTGGTTTTGTTCTTTGAGCTCTGGTTTTGTTCCTGGGGCTCTGGTTTTCTTTCACGCGCTCTGGTTTTGTTCCTCTTGTTCTGGTTTTATTCCTCAGGCCCTGGTTTTATTCCTTGGGGTTTCGTTTTGTACCTCGGGCTCTGCTTTATTTCCACGGGCTCTGGTTTTGTTCCTCGAGCTCTGGTTTTGTTCCTCGAGGGCTGGTTTTGTTCCTTGGGCTATGGTTTTCTTTCTCGAGCTCTGGCTTGGTTCCTCGGGTCCTGGTTTTTTCCTCGGGCTCTATTTTTGTTCCTCGGGCTCTTGTTTTCTTCCTCAGGCTCTGGTTTTGTTCATGGAGGTCTGGTTTTGTTCCTCGGGCTCTGGCTTGGTTCCTCGGGCCCTGGTTTTTTGCCTCGGGCTCTGGTTTTGTTCCTCGGGCTCTGGTTTGGTTCCTCAGGCCCTGGTTTGGTTCCTCGGGCCCTGGTTTTATTCCACGGGCTCTGGTTTTCTTCCTATGGCCCTCTTTTTGTTCTTCAGGTCCTCCTTTTTGTCCTTGGGTTCTGGTTTTGTTCCTCGGGCTCTGGTTTTCTTCCTCAGGATCTGGTTTTGTTCCTCGAGCTCTGGTTTTGTTCCTTGGGCACTGGTTTTGTTCCTCGGGCTCTCGTTTTTTCCTCGGACTCTCGTTTTGTTCCTCGGGTTCTGGTTTTGTTCCTTGAGCTCTGGTTTTCTTCTTTGGGCTCTGGTTTTCTTCCTCAGGCTCTGGTTTTGTTGCTCGGGCTCTGGATTTCTTCCTCGAGCTCTCGTTTTTTTCTTCAGGCCCTAGATTTGTTCCTCGGGCGCTGGTTGTGTTCCTTGGGCTCTGGTTTTGTTTCTCGTGCTCTGGTTTTGTTCCTTTGGCACTGGTTTTGTTCCTCGGGCTCTCGTTTTCTTCCTCGGACTCTCGTTTTGTTCCTCGGGTTCTGTTTTTTTTCCTTGAGCTCTGGTTTTTTTCCTCGGGCTCTGGTTTTCTTCCTCAGGCTCTGGTTTTATTCCTCGGGCTCCGGATTTCTTCCTCGAGCTCTCGTTTTTTCTTCACGCCCTGGATTTGTTCCTCGGGCTCCGGATTTCTTCCTCGAGCTCTGGTTGTGTTCCTTGGGCTCTGGTTTTGTTCCTGGGGCTCTGGTTTTCTTTCACGCGCTCTGGTTTTGTTCCTCTTGTTCTGGTTTTATTCCTCAGGCCCTGGTTTTATTCCTCGGCGTTTCGTTTTGTTCCTCGGGCTCTGCTTTATTTCCACGGGCTCTGGTTTTGTTCCTCGAGCTCTGGTTTTGTTCCTCGAGGGCTGGTTTTGTTCCTTGGGCTATGGTTTTCTTTCTCGGGCTCTGGCTTGGTTCCTCGGGTCCTGGTTTTTTCCTCGGGCTCTATTTTTGTTCCTCGGGCTCTTGTTTTCTTCCTCAGGCTGTGGTTTTGTTCCTCGGGCTCTGGTTTTGTTCCTCGGGCTCTGGCTTGGTTCCTCGGGCCCTGGTTTTTTGCCTCGGGCTCTGGTTTTGTTCCTCGGGCTCTGGTTTTTTTCCTCGGTTTCTGGTATGGTTCCTCGGGCCCTGGTTTTATTCCACGGGCTCTGGTTTTCTTCCTATGGCCCTCGTGTTGTTCTTCAGGTCCTCCTTTTTGTCTTTGGGTTCTGGTTTTGTTCCTCGGGCTCTGGTTTTCTTCCTCAGGATCTGGTTTTGTTCCTCGAGCTCTGGTTTTGTTCCTTGGGCACTGGTTTTGTTCCTCGGGCTCTCGTTTTCTTCCTCGGACTCTCGTTTTGTTCCTCGGGTTCTGGTTTTGTTCCCTGAGCTCTGGTTTTCTTCTTTGGGCTCTGGTTTTCTTCCTCAGGCTCTGGTTTTGTTGCTCGGGCTCTGGATTTCTTCCTCGAGCTCTCGTTTATTTCTTCAGGCCCTAGATTTGTTCCTCGGGCTCTGTTTTTGTTCCTCGGGCTCTGGTTGTGTTCCACGGTCTCTGGGTTTGTTCCTCGAGCTCTGGTTTTGTTCCTTGGGCACTGGTTTTGTTCCTCGGGCTCTCGTTTTCTTCCTTGGGTACTGGTTTTGTTCCTCGGGCTCTCGTTTTCTTCCTCGGACTCTCGTTTTGTTCCTCGGGTTCTGGTTTTTTTCCTTGAGCTCTGGTTTTCTTCCTCGGGCTCTGGTTTTCTTCCTCAGGCTCTGGTTTTGTTGCTCGGGCTCTGGATTTCTTCCTCGAGCTCTCATTTTTTTCTTCAGGCCCTCGATTTGTTCGTCGGGCTCTGTTTTTGTTCCTCGGGCTGTGGTTGTGTTCCTTGGGCTCTGGTTTTGTTCCTCGAGCTCTGGTTGTGTTCCTTGGGCTCTGGTTTTGTTCCTTGAGCTCTAGTTTTGTTCTTCGAGCTCTGGTTTTGTTCCTGCGGCTCTGGTTTTCTTTCATGCGCTCTGGTTTTCTTCCTCAGGCTCTGGTTTTATTCCTCAGGCCCTGGTTTTATTCCTCGGGGTTTTGTTTTGTTCCTCGGGCTCTGCTTTATTTCCACGGGCTCTGGTTTTGTTCCTCGAGCTCTGGTTTTGTTCCTCGAGGGCTGGTTTTGTTCCTTGGGCTATGGTTTTCTTTCTCGGGCTCTGGCTTGGTTCCTCGGGTCCTGGTTTTTTTCCTCGGGCTCTATTTTTGTTCCTCGGGCTCTTGTTTTCTTCCTCAGGCTCTGGTTTTGTTCCTCGGGCTCTGGTTTTGTTCCTCGGGCTCTGGCTTGGTTCCTCGGGCCCTGGTTTTTTGCCTCGGGCTCTGGTTTTGTTCCTCGGGCTCTGGTTTTGTTCCTCGGTTTCTGGTTTGGTTCCTCGGGCCCTGGTTTTATTCCACGGGCTCTGGTTTTCTTCCTATGGCCCTCTTTTTGTTCTTCAGGTCCTCCTTTTTGTCCTTGGGTTCTGGTTTTGTTCCTCGGGCTCTGGTTTTCTTCCTCAGGATCTGGTTTTGTTCCTCGAGCTCTGGTTTTGTTCCTTGGGCACTGGTTTTGTTCCTTAGGCACTGGTTTTGTTCCTCGGGCTCTGGTTTTCTTCCTCAGGCTCTGGTTTTGTTGCTCGGGCTCTGGATTTCTTCCTCGAGCTCTCATTTTTTTCTTCAGGCCCTAGATTTGTTCCTCGGGCTCTGTTTTTGTTCCTCGGGCTGTGGTTGTGTTCCTCGGGCTCTGGTTTTGTTCCTCGAGCTCTGGTTGTGTTCCTTGGGCTCTGGTTTTGTTCCTGGGGCTCTGGTTTTCTTTCACGCGCTCTGGTTTTGTTCCTCTTGTTCTGGTTTTATTCCTCAGGCCCTGGTTTTATTCCTCGGGGTTTCGTTTTGTTCCTCGGGCTCTGCTTTATTTCCACGGGCTCTGGTTTTGTTCCTCCAGCTCTGGTTTTGTTCCTCGAGGGCTGGTTTTGTTCCTTGGGCTATGGTTTTCTTTCTCGGGCTCTGGCTTGGTTCCTCGGGTCCTGGTTTTTTCCTCGGGCTCTATTTTTGTTCCTCGGGCTCTTGTTTTCTTCCTCAGGCTCTGGTTTTGTTCATGGAGGTCTGGTTTTGTTCCTCGGGCTCTGGCTTGGTTCCTCGGGCCCTGGTTTTTTGCCTCGGGCTCTGGTTTTGTTCCTCGGGCTCTGGTTTGGTTCCTCAGGCCCTGGTTTGGTTCCTCGGGCCCTGGTTTTATTCCACGGGCTCTGGTTTTCTTCCTATGGCCCTCTTTTTGTTCTTCAGGTCCTCCTTTTTGTCCTTGGGTTCTGGTTTTGTTCCTCGGGCTCTGGTTTTCTTCCTCAGGATCTGGTTTTGTTCCTCGAGCTCTGGTTTTGTTCCTTGGGCACTGGTTTTGTTCCTCGGGCTCTCGTTTTTTCCTCGGACTCTCGTTTTGTTCCTCGGGTTCTGGTTTTGTTCCTTGAGCTCTGGTTTTCTTCTTTGGGCTCTGGTTTTCTTCCTCAGGCTCTGGTTTTGTTGCTCGGGCTCTGGATTTCTTCCTCGAGCTCTCGTTTTTTTCTTCAGGCCCTAGATTTGTTCCTCGGGCCCTGGTTGTGTTCCTTGGGCTCTGGTTTTGTTTCTCGTGCTCTGGTTTTGTTCCTTTGGCACTGGTTTTGTTCCTCGGGCTCTCGTTTTCTTCCTCGGACTCTCGTTTTGTTCCTCGGGTTCTGTTTTTTTTCCTTGAGCTCTGTTTTTTTTCCTCGGGCTCTGGTTTTCTTCGTCAGGCTCTGGTTTTTTTCCTCGGGCTCCGGATTTCTTCCTCGAGCTCTCGTTTTCTTCTTCACGCCCTGGATTTGTTCCTCGGGCTCTGGTTTTGTTCCTCGAGCTCTGGTTGTGTTCCTTGGGCTCTGGTTTTGTTCTTTGAGCTCTGGTTTTGTTCCTGGGGCTCTGGTTTTCTTTCACGCGCTCTGGTTTTGTTCCTCATGTTCTGGTTTTATTCCTCAGGCCCTGGTTTTATTCCTCGGGGTTTTGTTTTGTACCTCGGGCTCTGCTTTATTTCCACGGGCTCTGGTTTTGTTCCTCGAGCTCTGGTTTTGTTCCTCGAGGGCTGGTTTTGTTCCTTGGGCTATGGTTTTCTTTCTCGAGCTCTGGCTTGGTTCCTCGGGTCCTGGTTTTTTCCTCGGGCTCTATTTTTGTTCCTCGGGCTCTTGTTTTCTTCCTCAGGCTCTGGTTTTGTTCATGGAGGTCTGGTTTTGTTCCTCGGGCTCTGGCTTGGTTCCTCGGGCCCTGGTTTTTTGCCTCGGGCTCTGGTTTTGTTCCTCGGGCTCTGGTTTGGTTCCTCAGGCCCTGGTTTGGTTCCTCGGGCCCTGGTTTTATTCCACGGGCTCTGGTTTTCTTCCTATGGCCCTCTTTTTGTTCTTCAGGTCCTCCTTTTTGTCCTTGGGTTCTGGTTTTGTTCCTCGGGCTCTGGTTTTCTTCCTCAGGATCTGGTTTTGTTCCTCGAGCTCTGGTTTTGTTCCTTGGGCACTGGTTTTGTTCCTCGGGCTCTCGTTTTTTCCTCGGACTCTCGTTTTGTTCCTCGGGTTCTGGTTTTGTTCCTTGAGCTCTGGTTTTCTTCTTTGGGCTCTGGTTTTCTTCCTCAGGCTCTGGTTTTGTTGCTCGGGCTCTGGATTTCTTCCTCGAGCTCTCGTTTTTTTCTTCAGGCCCTAGATTTGTTCCTCGGGCCCTGGTTGTGTTCCTTGGGCTCTGGTTTTGTTTCTCGTGCTCTGGTTTTGTTCCTTTGGCACTGGTTTTGTTCCTCGGGCTCTCGTTTTCTTCCTCGGACTCTCGTTTTGTTCCTCGGGTTCTGTTTTTTTTCCTTGAGCTCTGGTTTTTTTCCTCGGGCTCTGGTTTTCTTCCTCAGGCTCTGGTTTTATTCCTCGGGCTCCGGATTTCTTCCTCGAGCTCTCGTTTTCTTCTTCACGCCCTGGATTTGTTCCTCGGGCTCCGGATTTCTTCCTCGAGCTCTGGTTGTGTTCCTTGGGCTCTGGTTTTGTTCCTGGGGCTCTGGTTTTCTTTCACGCGCTCTGGTTTTGTTCCTCTTGTTCTGGTTTTATTCCTCAGGCCCTGGTTTTATTCCTCGGGGTTTCGTTTTGTTCCTCGGGCTCTGCTTTATTTCCACGGGCTCTGGTTTTGTTCCTCGAGCTCTGGTTTTGTTCCTCGAGGGCTGGTTTTGTTCCTTGGGCTATGGTTTTCTTTCTCGGGCTCTGGCTTGGTTCCTCGGGTCCTGGTTTTTTCCTCGGGCTCTATTTTTGTTCCTCGGGCTCTTGTTTTCTTCCTCAGGCTCTGGTTTTGTTCCTCGGGCTCTGGTTTTGTTCCTCGGGCTCTGGCTTGGTTCCTCGGGCCCTGGTTTTTTGCCTCGGGCTCTGGTTTTGTTCCTCGGGCTCTGGTTTTTTTCCTCGGTTTCTGGTATGGTTCCTCGGGCCCTGGTTTTATTCCACGGGCTCTGGTTTTCTTCCTATGGCCCTCGTGTTGTTCTTCAGGTCCTCCTTTTTGTCTTTGGGTTCTGGTTTTGTTCCTTGGGCTCTGGTTTTCTTCCTCAGGATCTGGTTTTGTTCCTCGAGCTCTGGTTTTGTTCCTTGGGCACTGGTTTTGTTCCTCGGGCTCTCGTTTTCTTCCTCGGACTCTCGTTTTGTTCCTCGGGTTCTGGTTTTGTTCCCTGAGCTCTGGTTTTCTTCTTTGGGCTCTGGTTTTCTTCCTCAGGCTCTGGTTTTGTTGCTCGGGCTCTGGATTTCTTCCTCGAGCTCTCGTTTTTTTCTTCAGGCCCTAGATTTGTTCCTCGGGCTCTGTTTTTGTTCCTCGGGCTCTGGTTGTGTTCCACGGTCTCTGGGTTTGTTCCTCGAGCTCTGGTTTTGTTCCTTGGGCACTGGTTTTGTTCCTCGGGCTCTCGTTTTCTTCCTTGGGTACTGGTTTTGTTCCTCGGGCTCTCGTTTTCTTCCTCGGACTCTCGTTTTGTTCCTCGGGTTCTGGTTTTTTTCCTTGAGCTCTGGTTTTCTTCCTCGGGCTCTGGTTTTCTTCCTCAGGCTCTGGTTTTGTTGCTCGGGCTCTGGATTTCTTCCTCGAGCTCTCATTTTTTTCTTCAGGCCCTCGATTTGTTCGTCGGGCTCTGTTTTTGTTCCTCGGGCTGTGGTTGTGTTCCTTGGGCTCTGGTTTTGTTCCTCGAGCTCTGGTTGTGTTCCTTGGGCTCTGGTTTTGTTCCTTGAGCTCTAGTTTTGTTCTTCGAGCTCTGGTTTTGTTCCTGCGGCTCTGGTTTTCTTTCATGCGCTCTGGTTTTCTTCCTCAGGCTCTGGTTTTATTCCTCAGGCCCTGGTTTTATTCCTCGGGGTTTTGTTTTGTTCCTCGGGCTCTGCTTTATTTCCACGGGCTCTGGTTTTGTTCCTCGAGCTCTGGTTTTGTTCCTCGAGGGCTGGTTTTGTTCCTTGGGCTATGGTTTTCTTTCTCGGGCTCTGGCTTGGTTCCTCGGGTCCTGGTTTTTTTCCTCGGGCTCTATTTTTGTTCCTCGGGCTCTTGTTTTCTTCCTCAGGCTCTGGTTTTGTTCCTCGGGCTCTGGTTTTGTTCCTCGGGCTCTGGCTTGGTTCCTCGGGCCCTGGTTTTTTGCCTCGGGCTCTGGTTTTGTTCCTCGGGCTCTGGTTTTGTTCCTCGGTTTCTGGTTTGGTTCCTCGGGCCCTGGTTTTATTCCACGGGCTCTGGTTTTCTTCCTATGGCCCTCTTTTTGTTCTTCAGGTCCTCCTTTTTGTCCTTGGGTTCTGGTTTTGTTCCTCGGGCTCTGGTTTTCTTCCTCAGGATCTGGTTTTGTTCCTCGAGCTCTGGTTTTGTTCCTTGGGCACTGGTTTTGTTCCTTAGGCACTGGTTTTGTTCCTCGGGCTCTGGTTTTCTTCCTCAGGCTCTGGTTTTGTTGCTCGGGCTCTGGATTTCTTCCTCGAGCTCTCATTTTTTTCTTCAGGCCCTAGATTTGTTCCTCGGGCTCTGTTTTTGTTCCTCGGGCTGTGGTTGTGTTCCTCGGGCTCTGGTTTTGTTCCTCGAGCTCTGGTTGTGTTCCTTGGGCTCTGGTTTTGTTCCTGGGGCTCTGGTTTTCTTTCACGCGCTCTGGTTTTGTTCCTCTTGTTCTGGTTTTATTCCTCAGGCCCTGGTTTTATTCCTCGGGGTTTCGTTTTGTTCCTCGGGCTCTGCTTTATTTCCACGGGCTCTGGTTTTGTTCCTCCAGCTCTGGTTTTGTTCCTCGAGGGCTGGTTTTGTTCCTTGGGCTATGGTTTTCTTTCTCGGGCTCTGGCTTGGTTCCTCGGGTCCTGGTTTTTTCCTCGGGCTCTATTTTTGTTCCTCGGGCTCTTGTTTTCTTCCTCAGGCTCTGGTTTTGTTCATGGAGGTCTGGTTTTGTTCCTCGGGCTCTGGCTTGGTTCCTCGGGCCCTGGTTTTTTGCCTCGGGCTCTGGTTTTGTTCCTCGGGCTCTGGTTTGGTTCCTCAGGCCCTGGTTTGGTTCCTCGGGCCCTGGTTTTATTCCACGGGCTCTGGTTTTCTTCCTATGGCCCTCTTTTTGTTCTTCAGGTCCTCCTTTTTGTCCTTGGGTTCTGGTTTTGTTCCTCGGGCTCTGGTTTTCTTCCTCAGGATCTGGTTTTGTTCCTCGAGCTCTGGTTTTGTTCCTTGGGCACTGGTTTTGTTCCTCGGGCTCTCGTTTTTTCCTCGGACTCTCGTTTTGTTCCTCGGGTTCTGGTTTTGTTCCTTGAGCTCTGGTTTTCTTCTTTGGGCTCTGGTTTTCTTCCTCAGGCTCTGGTTTTGTTGCTCGGGCTCTGGATTTCTTCCTCGAGCTCTCGTTTTTTTCTTCAGGCCCTAGATTTGTTCCTCGGGCCCTGGTTGTGTTCCTTGGGCTCTGGTTTTGTTTCTCGTGCTCTGGTTTTGTTCCTTTGGCACTGGTTTTGTTCCTCGGGCTCTCGTTTTCTTCCTCGGACTCTCGTTTTGTTCCTCGGGTTCTGTTTTTTTTCCTTGAGCTCTGTTTTTTTTCCTCGGGCTCTGGTTTTCTTCGTCAGGCTCTGGTTTTTTTCCTCGGGCTCCGGATTTCTTCCTCGAGCTCTCGTTTTCTTCTTCACGCCCTGGATTTGTTCCTCGGGCTCTGGTTTTGTTCCTCGAGCTCTGGTTGTGTTCCTTGGGCTCTGGTTTTGTTCTTTGAGCTCTGGTTTTGTTCCTGGGGCTCTGGTTTTCTTTCACGGGCTCTGGTTTTGTTCCTCATGTTCTGGTTTTATTCCTCAGGCCCTGGTTTTATTCCTCGGGGTTTCGTTTTGTACCTCGGGCTCTGCTTTATTTCCACGGGCTCTGGTTTTGTTCCTCGAGCTCTGGTTTTGTTCCTCGAGGGCTGGTTTTGTTCCTTGGGCTATGGTTTTCTTTCTCGAGCTCTGGCTTGGTTCCTCGGGTCCTGGTTTTTTCCTCGGGCTCTATTTTTGTTCCTCGGGCTCTTGTTTTCTTCCTCAGGCTCTGGTTTTGTTCATGGAGGTCTGGTTTTGTTCCTCGGGCTCTGGCTTGGTTCCTCGGGCCCTGTTTTTTTGCCTCGGGCTCTGGTTTTGTTCCTCGGGCTCTGGTTTGGTTCCTCAGGCCCTGGTTTGGTTCCTCGGGCCCTGGTTTTATTCCACGGGCTCTGGTTTTCTTCCTATGGCCCTCTTTTTGTTCTTCAGGTCCTCCTTTTTGTCCTTGGGTTCTGGTTTTGTTCCTCGGGCTCTGGTTTTCTTCCTCAGGATCTGGTTTTGTTCCTCGAGCTCTGGTTTTGTTCCTTGGGCACTGGTTTTGTTCCTCGGGCTCTCGTTTTTTCCTCGGACTCTCGTTTTGTTCCTCGGGTTCTGGTTTTGTTCCTTGAGCTCTGGTTTTCTTCTTTGGGCTCTGGTTTTCTTCCTCAGGCTCTGGTTTTGTTGCTCGGGCTCTGGATTTCTTCCTCGAGCTCTCGTTTTTTTCTTCAGGCCCTAGATTTGTTCCTCGGGCCCTGGTTGTGTTCCTTGGGCTCTGGTTTTGTTTCTCGTGCTCTGGTTTTGTTCCTTTGGCACTGGTTTTGTTCCTCGGGCTCTCGTTTTCTTCCTCGGACTCTCGTTTTGTTCCTCGGGTTCTGTTTTTTTTCCTTGAGCTCTGTTTTTTTTCCTCGGGCTCTGGTTTTCTTCCTCAGGCTCTGGTTTTATTCCTCGGGCTCCGGATTTCTTCCTCGAGCTCTCGTTTTCTTCTTCACGCCCTGGATTTGTTCCTCGGGCTCCGGATTTCTTCCTCGAGCTCTGGTTGTGTTCCTTGGGCTCTGGTTTTGTTCCTGGGGCTCTGGTTTTCTTTCACGCGCTCTGGTTTTGTTCCTCTTGTTCTGGTTTTATTCCTCAGGCCCTGGTTTTATTCCTCGGCGTTTCGTTTTGTTCCTCGGGCTCTGCTTTATTTCCACGGGCTCTGGTTTTGTTCCTCGAGCTCTGGTTTTGTTCCTCGAGCTCTGGTTTTGTTCCTCGAGGGCTGGTTTTGTTCCTTGGGCTATGGTTTTCTTTCTCGGGCTCTGGCTTGGTTCCTCGGGTCCTGGTTTTTTCCTCGGGCTCTATTTTTGTTCCTCGGGCTCTTGTTTTCTTCCTCAGGCTCTGGTTTTGTTCATGGAGGTCTGGTTTTGTTCCTCGGGCTCTGGCTTGGTTCCTCGGGCCCTGTTTTTTTGCCTCGGGCTCTGGTTTTGTTCCTCGGGCTCTGGTTTTGTTCCTCGGTTTCTGGTTTGGTTCCTCGGGCCCTGGTTTTATTCCACGGGCTCTGGTTTTCTTCCTATGGCCCTCGTGTTGTTCTTCAGGTCCTCCTTTTTGTCCTTGGGTTCTGGTTTTGTTCCTCGGGCTCTGGTTTTCTTCCTCAGGATCTGGTTTTGTTCCTCGAGCTCTGGTTTTGTTCCTTGGGCACTGGTTTTGTTCCTCGGGCTCTCGTTTTCTTCCTCGGCCTCTCGTTTTGTTCCTCGGGTTCTGGTTTTGTTCCTTGAGCTCTGGTTTTCTTCTTTGGGCTCTGGTTTTCTTCCTCAGGCTCTGGTTTTGTTGCTCGGGCTCTGGATTTCTTCCTCGAGCTCTCGTTTTTTTCTTCAGGCCCTAGATTTGTTCCTCGGGCGCTGGTTGTGTTCCTTGGGCTCTGGTTTTGTTTCTCGTGCTCTGGTTTTGTTCCTTTGGCACTGGTTTTGTTCCTCGGGCTCTCGTTTTCTTCCTCGGACTCTCGTTTTGTTCCTCGGGTTCTGTTTTTTTTCCTTGAGCTCTGGTTTTATTCCTCGGGCTCCGGATTTCTTCCTCGAGCTCTCGTTTTCCTCTTCACGCCCTGGATTTGTTCCTCGGACTCTGGTTTTGTTCCTCGAGCTCTGGTTGTGTTCCTTGGGCTCTGGTTTTGTTCCTTGAGCTCTAGTTTTGTTCTTTGAGCTCTGGTTTTGTTCCTGCGGCTCTGGTTTTCTTTCACGGGCTCTGGTTTTGTTCCTCTTGTTCTGGTTTTATTCCTCAGGCCCTGGTTTTATTCCTCGGGCTCTCGTTTTGTTCCTCGGGCTCTGCTTTATTTCCACGGGCTCTGGTTTTGTTCCTCGAGCTCTGGTTTTGTTCCTCGAGGGCTGGTTTTGTTCCTCGGGCTCTTGTTTTCTTCCTCGGGCTCTGGCTTGGTTCCTCGGGCCCTGTTTTTTTGCCTCGGGCTCTGGTTTTGTTCCTCGGGCTCTGGTTTTGTTCCTCGGTTTCTGGTTTGGTTCCTCGGGCCCTGGTTTTATTCCACGGTCTCTGGTTTTCTTCCTATGGCCCTCGTGTTGTTCTTCAGGTCCTCCTTTTTGTCCTTGGGTTCTGGTTTTGTTCCTCGGGCTCTGGTTTTCTTCCTCAGGATCTGGTTTTGTTCCTCGAGCTCTGGTTTTGTTCCTTGGGCACTGGTTTTGTTCCTTAGGCACTGGTTTTGTTCCTCGGGCTCTGGTTTTCTTCCTCAGGCTCTGGTTTTGTTGCTCGGGCTCTGGATTTCTTCCTCGAGCTCTCATTTTTTTCTTCAGGCCCTAGATTTGTTCCTCGGGCTCTGGTTTTGTTCCTCGGGCTGTGGTTGTGTTCCTCGGGCTCTGGTTTTGTTCCTCGAGCTCTGGTTGTGTTCCTTGGGCTCTGGTTTTGTTCCTGGGGCTCTGGTTTTCTTTCACGCGCTCTGGTTTTGTTCCTCTTGTTCTGGTTTTATTCCTCAGGCCCTGGTTTTATTCCTCGGGGTTTCGTTTTGTTCCTCGGGCTCTGCTTTATTTCCACGGGCTCTGGTTTTGTTCCTCGAGCTCTGGTTTTGTTCCTCGAGGGCTGGTTTTGTTCCTTGGGCTATGGTTTTCTTTCTCGGGCTCTGGCTTGGTTCCTCGGGTCCTGGTTTTTTCCTCGGGCTCTATTTTTGTTCCTCGGGCTCTTGTTTTCTTCCTCAGGCTCTGGTTTTGTTCATGGAGGTCTGGTTTTGTTCCTCGGGCTCTGACTTGGTTCCTCGGGCCCTGGTTTTTTGCCTCGGGCTCTGGTTTTGTTCCTCGGGCTCTGGTTTGGTTCCTCGGGCTCTGGTTTGGTTCCTCAGGCCCTGGTTTGGTTCCTCGGGCCCTGGTTTTATTCCACGGGCTCTGGTTTTCTTCCTATGGCCCTCGTGTTGTTCTTCAGGTCCTCCTTTTTGTCCTTGGGTTCTGGTTTTGTTCCTCGGGCTCTGGTTTTCTTCCTCAGGATCTGGTTTTGTTCCTCGAGCTCTGGTTTTGTTCCTTGGGCACTGGTTTTGTTCCTCGGGCTCTCGTTTTTTCCTCGGACTCTCGTTTTGTTCCTCGGGTTCTGGTTTTGTTCCTTGAGCTCTGGTTTTCTTCTTTGGGCTCTGGTTTTCTTCCTCAGGCTCTGGTTTTGTTGCTCGGGCTCTGGATTTCTTCCTCGAGCTCTCGTTTTTTTCTTCAGGCCCTAGATTTGTTCCTCGGGCCCTGGTTGTGTTCCTTGGGCTCTGGTTTTGTTTCTCGTGCTCTGGTTTTGTTCCTTTGGCACTGGTTTTGTTCCTCGGGCTCTCGTTTTCTTCCTCGGACTCTCGTTTTGTTCCTCGGGTTCTGTTTTTTTTCCTTGAGCTCTGTTTTTTTTCCTCGGGCTCTGGTTTTCTTCGTCAGGCTCTGGTTTTTTTCCTCGGGCTCCGGATTTCTTCCTCGAGCTCTCGTTTTCTTCTTCACGCCCTGGATTTGTTCCTCGGGCTCTGGTTTTGTTCCTCGAGCTCTGGTTGTGTTCCTTGGGCTCTGGTTTTGTTCTTTGAGCTCTGGTTTTGTTCCTGGGGCTCTGGTTTTCTTTCACGGGCTCTGGTTTTGTTCCTCATGTTCTGGTTTTATTCCTCAGGCCCTGGTTTTATTCCTCGGGGTTTCGTTTTGTACCTCGGGCTCTGCTTTATTTCCACGGGCTCTGGTTTTGTTCCTCGAGCTCTGGTTTTGTTCCTCGAGGGCTGGTTTTGTTCCTTGGGCTATGGTTTTCTTTCTCGGGCTCTGGCTTGGTTCCTCGGGTTCTGGTTTTTTCCTCGGGCTCTATTTTTGTTCCTCGGGCTCTTGTTTTCTTCCTCAGGCTCTGGTTTTGTTCCTCGGGCTCTGGTTTTGTTCCTCGGGCTCTGGCTTGGTTCCTCGCGCCCTGGTTTTTTGCCTCGGGCTCTGGTTTTGTTCCTCGGGCTCTGGTTTTGTTCCTCGGTTTCTGGTTTGGTTCCTCGGGCCCTGGTTTTATTCCACGGGCTCTGGTTTTCTTCCTATGGCCCTCGTGTTGTTCTTCAGGTCCTCCTTTTTGTCCTTGGGTTCTGGTTTTGTTCCTCGGGCTCTGGTTTTCTTCCTCAGGATCTGGTTTTGTTCCTCGAGCTCTGGTTTTGTTCCTTGGGCACTGGTTTTGTTCCTTAGGCACTGGTTTTGTTCGTCGGGCTCTGGTTTTCTTTCACGGGCTCTGGTTTTGTTGCTCGGGCTCTGGATTTCTTCCTCGAGCTCTCATTTTTTTCTTCAGGCCCTAGATTTGTTCCTCGGGCTCTGTTTTTGTTCCTCGGGCTGTGGTTGTGTTCCTCGGGCTCTGGTTTTGTTCCTCGAGCTCTGGTTGTGTTCCTTGGGCTCTGGTTTTGTTCCTGGGGCTCTGGTTTTCTTTCACGCGCTCTGGTTTTGTTCCTCTTGTTCTGGTTTTATTCCTCAGGCCCTGGTTTTATTCCTCGGGGTTTCGTTTTGTTCCTCGGGCTCTGCTTTATTTCCACGGGCTCTGGTTTTGTTCCTCGAGCTCTGGTTTTGTTCCTCGAGGGCTGGTTTTGTTCCTGGGGCTATGGTTTTCTTTCTCGGGCTCTGGCTTGGTTCCTCGGGTCCTGGTTTTTTCCTCGGGCTCTATTTTTGTTCCTCGGGCTCTTGTTTTCTTCCTCAGGCTCTGGTTTTGTTCATGGAGGTCTGGTTTTGTTCCTCGGGCTCTGGCTTGGTTCCTCGGGCCCTGGTTTTTTGCCTCGGGCTCTGGTTTTGTTCCTCGGGCTCTGGTTTGGTTCCTCAGGCCCTGGTTTGGTTCCTCGGGCCCTGGTTTTATTCCACGGGCTCTGGTTTTCTTCCTATGGCCCTCGTGTTGTTCTTCAGGCCCTCCTTTTTGTCCTTGGGTTCTGGTTTTTGTTCCTCGGGCTCTGGTTTTCTTCCTCGAGCTCTGGTTGTGTTCCTTGGGCTCTGGTTTTGTTCCTGGGGCTCTGGTTTTCTTTCACGCGCTCTGGTTTTGTTCCTCTTGTTCTGGTTTTATTCCTCAGGCCCTGGTTTTATTCCTCGGCGTTTCGTTTTGTTCCTCGGGCTCTGCTTTATTTCCACGGGCTCTGGTTTTGTTCCTCCAGCTCTGGTTTTGTTCCTCGAGGGCTGGTTTTGTTCCTTGGGCTATGGTTTTCTTTCTCGGGCTCTGGCTTGGTTCCTCGGGTCCTGGTTTTTTCCTCGGGCTCTATTTTTGTTCCTCGGGCTCTTGTTTTCTTCCTCAGGCTGTGGTTTTGTTCCTCGGGCTCTGGTTTTGTTCCTCGGGCTCTGGCTTGGTTCCTCGGGCCCTGGTTTTTTCCCTCGGGCTCTGGTTTTGTTCCTCGGGCTCTGGTTTTTTTCCTCGGTTTCTGGTATGGTTCCTCGGGCCCTGGTTTTATTCCACGGGCTCTGGTTTTCTTCCTATGGCCCTCGTGTTGTTCTTCAGGTCCTCCTTTTTGTCTTTGGGTTCTGGTTTTGTTCCTTGGGCTCTGGTTTTCTTCCTCAGGATCTGGTTTTGTTCCTCGAGCTCTGGTTTTGTTCCTTGGGCACTGGTTTTGTTCCTCGGGCTCTCGTTTTCTTCCTCGGACTCTCGTTTTGTTCCTCGGGTTCTGGTTTTGTTCCCTGAGCTCTGGTTTTCTTCTTTGGGCTCTGGTTTTCTTCCTCAGGCTCTGGTTTTGTTGCTCGGGCTCTGGATTTCTTCCTCGAGCTCTCGTTTTTTTCTTCAGGCCCTAGATTTGTTCCTCGGGCTCTGTTTTTGTTCCTCGGGCTCTGGTTGTGTTCCACGGTCTCTGGGTTTGTTCCTCGAGCTCTGGTTTTGTTCCTTGGGCACTGGTTTTGTTCCTCGGGCTCTCGTTTTCTTCCTTGGGTACTGGTTTTGTTCCTCGGGCTCTCGTTTTCTTCCTCGGACTCTCGTTTTGTTCCTCGGGTTCTGGTTTTTTTCCTTGAGCTCTGGTTTTCTTCCTCGGGCTCTGGTTTTCTTCCTCAGGCTCTGGTTTTGTTGCTCGGGCTCTGGATTTCTTCCTCGAGCTCTCATTTTTTTCTTCAGGCCCTAGATTTGTTCCTCGGGCTCTGTTTTTGTTCCTCGGGCTGTGGTTGTGTTCCTCGGGCTCTGGTTTTGTTCCTCGAGCTCTGGTTGTGTTCCTTGGGCTCTGGTTTTGTTCCTTGAGCTCTAGTTTTGTTCTTCGAGCTCTGGTTTTGTTCCTGCGGCTCTGGTTTTCTTTCACGCGCTCTGGTTTTCTTCCTCAGGCTCTGGTTTTATTCCTCAGGCCCTGGTTTTATTCCTCGGGGTTTTGTTTTGTTCCTCGGGCTCTGCTTTATTTCCACGGGCTCTGGTTTTGTTCCTCGAGCTCTGGTTTTGTTCCTCGAGGGCTGGTTTTGTTCCTTGGGCTATGGTTTTCTTTCTCGGGCTCTGGCTTGGTTCCTCGGGTCCTGGTTTTTTCCTCGGGCTCTATTTTTGTTCCTCGGGCTCTGGTTTTCTTCCTCAGGATCTGGTTTTGTTCCTCGAGCTCTGGTTTTGTTCCTTGGGCACTGGTTTTGTTCCTCGGGCTCTCGTTTTCTTCCTCGGCCTCTCGTTTTGTTCCTCGGGTTCTGGTTTTGTTCCTTGAGCTCTGGTTTTCTTCTTTGGGCTCTGGTTTTCTTCCTCAGGCTCTGGTTTTGTTGCTCGGGCTCTGGATTTCTTCCTCGAGCTCTCGTTTTTTTCTTCAGGCCCTAGATTTGTTCCTCGGGCCCTGGTTGTGTTCCTTGGGCTCTGGTTTTGTTTCTCGTGCTCTGGTTTTGTTCCTTTGGCACTGGTTTTGTTCCTCGGGCTCTCGTTTTCTTCCTCGGACTCTCGTTTTGTTCCTCGGGTTCTGTTTTTTTTCCTTGAGCTCTGGTTTTTTTCCTCGGGCTCTGGTTTTCTTCCTCAGGCTCTGGTTTTATTCCTCGGGCTCCGGATTTCTTCCTCGAGCTCTCGTTTTCCTCTTCACGCCCTGGATTTGTTCCTCGGACTCTGGTTTTGTTCCTCGAGCTCTGGTTGTGTTCCTTGGGCTCTGGTTTTGTTCCTTGAGCTCTAGTTTTGTTCTTTGAGCTCTGGTTTTGTTCCTGCGGCTCTGGTTTTCTTTCACGGGCTCTGGTTTTGTTCCTCTTGTTCTGGTTTTATTCCTCAGGCCCTGGTTTTATTCCTCGGGCTCTCGTTTTGTTCCTCGGGCTCTGCTTTATTTCCACGGGCTCTGGTTTTGTTCCTCGAGCTCTGGTTTTGTTCCTCGAGGGCTGGTTTTGTTCCTCGGGCTCTTGTTTTCTTCCTCGGGCTCTGGCTTGGTTCCTCGGGCCCTGGTTTTTTGCCTCGGGCTCTGGTTTTGTTCCTCGGGCTCTGGTTTTGTTCCTCGGTTTCTGGTTTGGTTCCTCGGGCCCTGGTTTTATTCCACGGGCTCTGGTTTTCTTCCTATGGCCCTCGTGTTGTTCTTCAGGTCCTCCTTTTTGTCCTTGGGTTCTGGTTTTGTTCCTCGGGCTCTGGTTTTCTTCCTCAGGATCTGGTTTTGTTCCTCGAGCTCTGGTTTTGTTCCTTGGGCACTGGTTTTGTTCCTTAGGCACTGGTTTTGTTCCTCGGGCTCTGGTTTTCTTCCTCAGGCTCTGGTTTTGTTGCTCGGGCTCTGGATTTCTTCCTCGAGCTCTCATTTTTTTCTTCAGGCCCTAGATTTGTTCCTCGGGCTCTGGTTTTGTTCCTCGGGCTGTGGTTGTGTTCCTCGGGCTCTGGTTTTGTTCCTCGAGCTCTGGTTGTGTTCCTTGGGCTCTGGTTTTTTTCCTGGGGCTCTGGTTTTCTTTCACGCGCTCTGGTTTTGTTCCTCTTGTTCTGGTTTTATTCCTCAGGCCCTGGTTTTATTCCTCGGGGTTTCGTTTTGTTCCTCGGGCTCTGCTTTATTTCCACGGGCTCTGGTTTTGTTCCTCGAGCTCTGGTTTTGTTCCTCGAGGGCTGGTTTTGTTCCTTGGGCTATGGTTTTCTTTCTCGGGCTCTGGCTTGGTTCCTCGGGTCCTGGTTTTTTCCTCGGGCTCTATTTTTGTTCCTCGGGCTCTTGTTTTCTTCCTCAGGCTCTGGTTTTGTTCATGGAGGTCTGGTTTTGTTCCTCGGGCTCTGACTTGGTTCCTCGGGCCCTGGTTTTTTGCCTCGGGCTCTGGTTTTGTTCCTCGGGCTCTGGTTTGGTTCCTCGGGCTCTGGTTTGGTTCCTCAGGCCCTGGTTTGGTTCCTCGGGCCCTGGTTTTATTCCACGGGCTCTGGTTTTCTTCCTATGGCCCTCTTTTTGTTCTTCAGGTCCTCCTTTTTGTCCTTGGGTTCTGGTTTTGTTCCTCGGGCTCTGGTTTTCTTCCTCAGGATCTGGTTTTGTTCCTCGAGCTCTGGTTTTGTTCCTTGGGCACTGGTTTTGTTCCTCGGGCTCTCGTTTTTTCCTCGGACTCTCGTTTTGTTCCTCGGGTTCTGGTTTTGTTCCTTGAGCTCTGGTTTTCTTCTTTGGGCTCTGGTTTTCTTCCTCAGGCTCTGGTTTTGTTGCTCGGGCTCTGGATTTCTTCCTCGAGCTCTCGTTTTTTTCTTCAGGCCCTAGATTTGTTCCTCGGGCGCTGGTTGTGTTCCTTGGGCTCTGGTTTTGTTTCTCGTGCTCTGGTTTTGTTCCTTTGGCACTGGTTTTGTTCCTCGGGCTCTCGTTTTCTTCCTCGGACTCTCGTTTTGTTCCTCGGGTTCTGTTTTTTTTCCTTGAGCTCTGTTTTTTTTCCTCGGGCTCTGGTTTTCTTCGTCAGGCTCTGGTTTTTTTCCTCGGGCTCCGGATTTCTTCCTCGAGCTCTCGTTTTCTTCTTCACGCCCTGGATTTGTTCCTCGGGCTCTGGTTTTGTTCCTCGAGCTCTGGTTGTGTTCCTTGGGCTCTGGTTTTGTTCTTTGAGCTCTGGTTTTGTTCCTGGGGCTCTGGTTTTCTTTCACGGGCTCTGGTTTTGTTCCTCATGTTCTGGTTTTATTCCTCAGGCCCTGGTTTTATTCCTCGGGGTTTCGTTTTGTTCCTCGGGCTCTGCTTTATTTCCACGGGCTCTGGTTTTGTTCCTCGAGCTCTGGTTTTGTTCCTCGAGGGCTGGTTTTGTTCCTTGGGCTATGGTTTTCTTTCTCGGGCTCTGGCTTGGTTCCTCGGGTTCTGGTTTTTTCCTCGGGCTCTATTTTTGTTCCTCGGGCTCTTGTTTTCTTCCTCAGGCTCTGGTTTTGTTCCTCGGGCTCTGGTTTTGTTCCTCGGGCTCTGGCTTGGTTCCTCGCGCCCTGGTTTTTTGCCTCGGGCTCTGGTTTTGTTCCTCGGGCTCTGGTTTTGTTCCTCGGTTTCTGGTTTGGTTCCTCGGGCCCTGGTTTTATTCCACGGGCTCTGGTTTTCTTCCTATGGCCCTCGTGTTGTTCTTCAGGTCCTCCTTTTTGTCCTTGGGTTCTGGTTTTGTTCCTCGGGCTCTGGTTTTCTTCCTCAGGATCTGGTTTTGTTCCTCGAGCTCTGGTTTTGTTCCTTGGGCACTGGTTTTGTTCCTTAGGCACTGGTTTTGTTCGTCGGGCTCTGGTTTTCTTTCACGGGCTCTGGTTTTGTTGCTCGGGCTCTGGATTTCTTCCTCGAGCTCTCATTTTTTTCTTCAGGCCCTAGATTTGTTCCTCGGGCTCTGTTTTTGTTCCTCGGGCTGTGGTTGTGTTCCTCGGGCTCTGGTTTTGTTCCTCGAGCTCTGGTTGTGTTCCTTGGGCTCTGGTTTTGTTCCTGGGGCTCTGGTTTTCTTTCACGCGCTCTGGTTTTGTTCCTCTTGTTCTGGTTTTATTCCTCAGGTCCTGGTTTTATTCCTCGGGGTTTCGTTTTGTTCCTCGGGCTCTGCTTTATTTCCACGGGCTCTGGTTTTGTTCCTCGAGCTCTGGTTTTGTTCCTCGAGGGCTGGTTTTGTTCCTGGGGCTATGGTTTTCTTTCTCGGGCTCTGGCTTGGTTCCTCGGGTCCTGGTTTTTTCCTCGGGCTCTATTTTTGTTCCTCGGGCTCTTGTTTTCTTCCTCAGGCTCTGGTTTTGTTCATGGAGGTCTGGTTTTGTTCCTCGGGCTCTGGCTTGGTTCCTCGGGCCCTGGTTTTTTGCCTCGGGCTCTGGTTTTGTTCCTCGGGCTCTGGTTTGGTTCCTCAGGCCCTGGTTTGGTTCCTCGGGCCCTGGTTTTATTCCACGGGCTCTGGTTTTCTTCCTATGGCCCTCGTGTTGTTCTTCAGGCCCTCCTTTTTGTCCTTGGGTTCTGGTTTTTGTTCCTCGGGCTCTGGTTTTCTTCCTCGAGCTCTGGTTGTGTTCCTTGGGCTCTGGTTTTGTTCCTGGGGCTCTGGTTTTCTTTCACGCGCTCTGGTTTTGTTCCTCTTGTTCTGGTTTTATTCCTCAGGCCCTGGTTTTATTCCTCGGCGTTTCGTTTTGTTCCTCGGGCTCTGCTTTATTTCCACGGGCTCTGGTTTTGTTCCTCGAGCTCTGGTTTTGTTCCTCGAGGGCTGGTTTTGTTCCTTGGGCTATGGTTTTCTTTCTCGGGCTCTGGCTTGGTTCCTCGGGTCCTGGTTTTTTCCTCGGGCTCTATTTTTGTTCCTCGGGCTCTTGTTTTCTTCCTCAGGCTCTGGTTTTGTTCCTCGGGCTCTGGTTTTGTTCCTCGGGCTCTGGCTTGGTTCCTCGGGCCCTGGTTTTTTCCCTCGGGCTCTGGTTTTGTTCCTCGGGCTCTGGTTTTTTTCCTCGGTTTCTGGTATGGTTCCTCGGGCCCTGGTTTTATTCCACGGGCTCTGGTTTTCTTCCTATGGCCCTCGTGTTGTTCTTCAGGTCCTCCTTTTTGTCTTTGGGTTCTGGTTTTGTTCCTTGGGCTCTGGTTTTCTTCCTCAGGATCTGGTTTTGTTCCTCGAGCTCTGGTTTTGTTCCTTGGGCACTGGTTTTGTTCCTCGGGCTCTCGTTTTCTTCCTCGGACTCTCGTTTTGTTCCTCGGGTTCTGGTTTTGTTCCCTGAGCTCTGGTTTTCTTCTTTGGGCTCTGGTTTTCTTCCTCAGGCTCTGGTTTTGTTGCTCGGGCTCTGGATTTCTTCCTCGAGCTCTCGTTTTTTTCTTCAGGCCCTAGATTTGTTCCTCGGGCTCTGTTTTTGTTCCTCGGGCTCTGGTTGTGTTCCACGGTCTCTGGGTTTGTTCCTCGAGCTCTGGTTTTGTTCCTTGGGCACTGGTTTTGTTCCTCGGGCTCTAGTTTTCTTCCTTGGGTACTGGTTTTGTTCCTCGGGCTCTCGTTTTCTTCCTCGGACTCTCGTTTTGTTTCTCGGGTTCTGGTTTTTTTCCTTGAGCTCTGGTTTTCTTCCTCGGGCTCTGGTTTTCTTCCTCAGGCTCTGGTTTTGTTGCTCGGGCTCTGGATTTCTTCCTCGAGCTCTCATTTTTTTCTTCAGGCCCTCGATTTGTTCGTCGGGCTCTGTTTTTGTTCCTCGGGCTGTGGTTGTGTTCCTCGGGCTCTGGTTTTGTTCCTCGAGCTCTGGTTGTGTTCCTTGGGCTCTGGTTTTGTTCCTTGAGCTCTAGTTTTGTTCTTCGAGCTCTGGTTTTGTTCCTGCGGCTCTGGTTTTCTTTCACGCGCTCTGGTTTTCTTCCTCAGGCTCTGGTTTTATTCCTCAGGCCCTGGTTTTATTCCTCGGGGTTTTGTTTTGTTCCTCGGGCTCTGCTTTATTTCCACGGGCTCTGGTTTTGTTCCTCGAGCTCTGGTTTTGTTCCTCGAGGGCTGGTTTTGTTCCTTGGGCTATGGTTTTCTTTCTCGGGCTCTGGCTTGGTTCCTCGGGTCCTGGTTTTTTCCTCGGGCTCTATTTTTGTTCCTCGGGCTCTTGTTTTCTTCCTCAGGCTCTGGTTTTGTTCATGGAGGTCTGGTTTTGTTCCTCGGGCTCTGGCTTGGTTCCTCGGGCCCTGTTTTTTTGCCTCGGGCTCTGGTTTTGTTCCTCGGGCTCTGGTTTTGTTCCTCGGTTTCTGGTTTGGTTCCTCGGGCCCTGGTTTTATTCCACGGGCTCTGGTTTTCTTCCTATGGCCCTCGTGTTGTTCTTCAGGTCCTCCTTTTTGTCCTTGGGTTCTGGTTTTGTTCCTCGGGCTCTCGTTTTCTTCCTCGGCCTCTCGTTTTGTTCCTCGGGTTCTGGTTTTGTTCCTTGAGCTCTGGTTTTCTTCTTTGGGCTCTGGTTTTCTTCCTCAGGCTCTGGTTTTGTTGCTCGGGCTCTGGATTTCTTCCTCGAGCTCTCGTTTTTTTCTTCAGGCCCTAGATTTGTTCCTCGGGCCCTGGTTGTGTTCCTTGGGCTCTGGTTTTGTTTCTCGTGCTCTGGTTTTGTTCCTTTGGCACTGGTTTTGTTCCTCGGGCTCTCGTTTTCTTCCTCGGACTCTCGTTTTGTTCCTCGGGTTCTGTTTTTTTTCCTTGAGCTCTGGTTTTTTTCCTCGGGCTCTGGTTTTCTTCCTCAGGCTCTGGTTTTATTCCTCGGGCTCCGGATTTCTTCCTCGAGCTCTCGTTTTCCTCTTCACGCCCTGGATTTGTTCCTCGGACTCTGGTTTTGTTCCTCGAGCTCTGGTTGTGTTCCTTGGGCTCTGGTTTTGTTCCTTGAGCTCTAGTTTTGTTCTTTGAGCTCTGGTTTTGTTCCTGCGGCTCTGGTTTTCTTTCACGGGCTCTGGTTTTGTTCCTTTTGTTCTGGTTTTATTCCTCAGGCCCTGGTTTTATTCCTCGGGCTCTCGTTTTGTTCCTCGGGCTCTGCTTTATTTCCACGGGCTCTGGTTTTGTTCCTCGAGCTCTGGTTTTGTTCCTCGAGGGCTGGTTTTGTTCCTCGGGCTCTTGTTTTCTTCCTCGGGCTCTGGCTTGGTTCCTCGCGCCCTGGTTTTTTGCCTCGGGCTCTGGTTTTGTTCCTCGGGCTCTGGTTTTGTTCCTCGGTTTCTGGTTTGGTTCCTCGGGCCCTGGTTTTATTCCACGGGCTCTGGTTTTCTTCCTATGGCCCTCGTGTTGTTCTTCAGGTCCTCCTTTTTGTCCTTGGGTTCTGGTTTTGTTCCTCGGGCTCTGGTTTTCTTCCTCAGGATCTGGTTTTGTTCCTCGAGCTCTGGTTTTGTTCCTTGGGCACTGGTTTTGTTCCTCGGGCTCTCGTTTTTTCCTCGGACTCTCGTTTTGTTCCTCGGGTTCTGGTTTTGTTCCTTGAGCTCTGGTTTTCTTCTTTGGGCTCTGGTTTTCTTCCTCAGGCTCTGGTTTTGTTGCTCGGGCTCTGGATTTCTTCCTCGAGCTCTGGTTTTGTTCCTCGAGGGCTGGTTTTGTTCCTTGGGCTATGGTTTTCTTTCTCGGGCTCTGGCTTGGTTCCTCGGGTCCTGGTTTTTTCCTCGGGCTCTATTTTTGTTCCTCGGGCTCTTGTTTTCTTCCTCAGGCTCTGGTTTTGTTCATGGAGGTCTGGTTTTGTTCCTCGGGCTCTGGCTTGGTTCCTCGGGCCCTGGTTTTTTGCCTCGGGCTCTGGTTTTGTTCCTCGGATTCTGGTTTTGTTCCTCGGTTTCTGGTTTGGTTCCTCGGGCTCTGGTTTGGTTCCTCAGGCCCTGGTTTGGTTCCTCGGGCCCTGGTTTTATTCCACGGGCTCTGGTTTTCTTCCTATGGGCCTCTTTTTGTTCTTCAGGTCCTCCTTTTTGTCCTTGGGTTCTGGTTTTGTTCCTCGGGCTCTGGTTTTCTTCCTCAGGATCTGGTTTTGTTCCTCGAGCTCTGGTTTTGTTCCTTGGGCACTGGTTTTGTTCCTCGGGCTCTCGTTTTTTCCTCGGACTCTCGTTTTGTTCCTCGGGTTCTGGTTTTGTTCCTTGAGCTCTGGTTTTCTTCTTTGGGCTCTGGTTTTCTTCCTCAGGCTCTGGTTTTGTTGCTCGGGCTCTGGATTTCTTCTTCGAGCTCTCGTTTTTTTCTTCAGGACCTAGATTTGTTCCTCGGGCCCTGGTTGTGTTCCTTGGGCTCTGGTTTTGTTTCTCGTGCTCTGGTTTTGTTCCTTTGGCACTGGTTTTGTTCCTCGGGCTCTCGTTTTCTTCCTCGGACTCTCGTTTTGTTCCTCGGGTTCTGTTTTTTTTCCTTGAGCTCTGGTTTTTTTCCTCGGGCTCTCGTTTTCTTCCTCAGGCTCTGGTTTTTTCCTCGGGCTCTATTTTTGTTCCTCGGGCTCTTGTTTTCTTCCTCAGGCTCTGGTTTTGTTCATGGAGGTCTGGTTTTGTTCCTCGGGCTCTGGCTTGGTTCCTCGCGCCCTGGTTTTTTGCCTCGGGCTCTGGTTTTGTTCCTCGGGCTCTGGTTTTGTTCCTCGGTTTCTGGTTTGGTTCCTCGGGCCCTGGTTTTATTCCACGGGCTCTGGTTTTCTTCCTATGGCCCTCGTGTTGTTCTTCAGGTCCTCCTTTTTGTCCTTGGGTTCTGGTTTTGTTCCTCGGGCTCTGGTTTTCTTCCTCAGGATCTGGTTTTGTTCCTCGAGCTCTGGTTTTGTTCCTTGGGCACTGGTTTTGTTCCTTAGGCACTGGTTTTGTTCCTCGGGCTCTGGTTTTCTTTCACGGGCTCTGGTTTTGTTGCTCGGGCTCTGGATTTCTTCCTCGAGCTCTCATTTTTTTCTTCAGGCCCTCGATTTGTTCCTCGGGCTCTGTTTTTGTTCCTCGGGCTGTGGTTGTGTTCCTCGGGCTCTGGTTTTGTTCCTCGAGCTCTGGTTGTGTTCCTTGGGCTCTGGTTTTGTTCCTGGGGCTCTGGTTTTCTTTCACGCGCTCTGGTTTTGTTCCTCTTGTTCTGGTTTTATTCCTCAGGCCCTGGTTTTATTCCTCGGGGTTTCGTTTTGTTCCTCGGGCTCTGCTTTATTTCCACGGGCTCTGGTTTTGTTCCTCGAGCTCTGGTTTTGTTCCTCGAGGGCTGGTTTTGTTCCTGGGGCTATGGTTTTCTTTCTCGGGCTCTGGCTTGGTTCCTCGGGTCCTGGTTTTTTCCTCGGGCTCTATTTTTGTTCCTCGGGCTCTTGTTTTCTTCCTCAGGCTCTGGTTTTGTTCATGGAGGTCTGGTTTTGTTCCTTGGGCTCTGGCTTGGTTCCTCGGGCCCTGGTTTTTTGCCTCGGGCTCTGGTTTTGTTCCTCGGGCTCTGGTTTGGTTCCTCAGGCCCTGGTTTGGTTCCTCGGGCCCTGGTTTTATTCCACGGGCTCTGGTTTTCTTCCTATGGCCCTCGTGTTGTTCTTCAGGCCCTCCTTTTTGTCCTTGGGTTCTGGTTTTTGTTCCTCGGGCTCTGGTTTTCTTCCTCAGGATCTGGTTTTGTTCCTCGAGCTCTGGTTTTGTTCCTTGGGCACTGGTTTTGTTCCTCGGGCTCTCGTTTTCTTCCTCGGACTCTCGTTTTGTTCCTCGGGTTCTGGTTTTGTTCCTTGAGCTCTGGTTTTCTTCTTTGGGCTCTGGTTTTCTTCCTCAGGCTCTGGTTTTGTTGCTCGGGCTCTGGATTTCTTCCTCGAGCTCTCGTTTTATTCTGCAGGCCCTAGATTTGTTCCTCGGGCCCTGGTTGTGTTCCTTGGGCTCTGGTTTTGTTTCTCGTGCTCTGGTTTTGTTCCTTTGGCACTGGTTTTGTTCCTCGGGCTCTCGTTTTCTTCCTCGGACTCTCGTTTTGTTCCTCGGGTTCTGTTTTTTTTCCTTGAGCTCTGTTTTTTTTCCTCGGGCTCTGGTTTTCTTCCTCAGGCTCTGGTTTTATTCCTCGGGCTCCGGATTTCTTCCTCGAGCTCTCGTTTTCTTCTTCACGCCCTGGATTTGTTCCTCGGGCTCTGGTTTTGTTCCTCGAGCTCTGGTTGTGTTCCTCGGGCTCTGGTTTTGTTCCTTGAGCTCTAGTTTTGTTCTTTGAGCTCTGGTTTTGTTCCTGGGGCTCTGGTTTTCTTTCACGGGCTCTGGTTTTGTTCCTCGAGCTCTGGTTTTATTCCTCAGGCCCTGGTTTTATTCCTCGGGGTTTCGTTTTGTTCCTCGGGCTCTGCTTTATTTCCACGGGCTCTGGTTTTGTTCCTCGAGCTCTGGTTTTGTTCCTCGAGGGCTGGTTTTGTTCCTTGGGCTATGGTTTTCTTTCTCGGGCTCTGGCTTGGTTCCTCGGGTCCTGGTTTTTTCCTCGGGCTCTTGTTTTGTTCCTCGGGCTCTTGTTTTCTTCCTCAGGCTCTGGTTTTGTTCCTCGGGCTCTGGTTTTGTTCCTCGGGCTCTGGCTTGGTTCCTCGCGCCCTGGTTTTTTGCCTCGGGCTCTGGTTTTGTTCCTCGGGCTCTGGTTTTGTTCCTCGGTTTCTGGTTTGGTTCCTCGGGCCCTGGTTTTATTCCACGGGCTCTGGTTTTCTTCCTATGGCCCTCGTGTTGTTCTTCAGGTCCTCCTTTTTGTCCTTGGGTTCTGGTTTTGTTCCTCGGGCTCTGGTTTTCTTCCTCAGGATCTGGTTTTGTTCCTCGAGCTCTGGTTTTGTTCCTGGGGCACTGGTTTTGTTCCTTAGGCACTGGTTTTGTTCCTCGGGCTCTGGTTTTCTTTCACGGGCTCTGGTTTTGTTGCTCGGGCTCTGGATTTCTTCCTCGAGCTCTCATTTTTTTCTTCAGGCCCTAGATTTGTTCCTCGGGCTCTGTTTTTGTTCCTCGGGCTGTGGTTGTGTTCCTCGGGCTCTGGTTTTGTTCCTCGAGCTCTGGTTGTGTTCCTTGGGCTCTGGTTTTGTTCCTGGGGCTCTGGTTTTCTTTCACGCGCTCTGGTTTTGTTCCTCTTGTTCTGGTTTTATTCCTCAGGCCCTGGTTTTATTCCTCGGGGTTTCGTTTTGTTCCTCGGGCTCTGCTTTATTTCCACGGGCTCTGGTTTTGTTCCTCGAGCTCTGGTTTTGTTCCTCGAGGGCTGGTTTTGTTCCTTGGGCTATGGTTTTCTTTCTCGGGCTCTGGCTTGGTTCCTCGGGTTCTGGTTTTTTCCTCGGGCTCTATTTTTGTTCCTCGGGCTCTTGTTTTCTTCCTCAGGCTCTGGTTTTGTTCATGGAGGTCTGGTTTTGTTCCGCGGGCTCTGGCTTGGTTCCTCGCGCCCTGGTTTTTTGCCTCGGGCTCTGGTTTTGTTCCTCGGGCTCTGGTTTGGTTCGTCGGGCCCTGGTTTGGTTCCTCGGGCCCTGGTTTTATTCCACGGGCTCTGGTTTTCTTCCTATGGCCCTCTTTTTGTTCTTCAGGTCCTCCTTTTTGTCCTTGGGTTCTGGTTTTGTTCCTCGGGCTCTGGTTTTCTTCCTCAGGATCTGGTTTTGTTCCTCGAGCTCTGGTTTTGTTCCTTGGGCACTGGTTTTGTTCCTCGGGCTCTCGTTTTCTTCCTCGGACTCTCGTTTTGTTCCTCGGGTTCTGGTTTTGTTCCTTGAGCTCTGGTTTTCTTCTTTGGGCTCTGGTTTTCTTCCTCAGGCTCTGGTTTTGTTGCTCGGGCTCTGGATTTCTTCCTCGAGCTCTCGTTTTTTTCTGCAGGCCCTAGATTTGTTCCTCGGGCTCTGTTTTTGTTCCTCGGGCTCTGGTTGTGTTCCACGGGCTCTGGTTTTGTTACTCGAGCTCTGGTTTTGTTCCTTGGGCACTGGTTTTGTTCCTCGGGCTCTCGTTTTCTTCCTTGGGTACTGGTTTTGTTCCTAGGGCTCTCGTTTTCTTCCTCGGACTCTCGTTTTGTTCCTCGGGTTCTGGTTTTTTTCCTTGAGCTCTGGTTTTCTTCCTCGGGCTCTGGTTTTCTTCCTCAGGCTCTGGTTTTGTTGCTCGGGCTCTGGATTTCTTCCTCGAGCTCTCATTTTTTTCTTCAGGCCCTAGATTTGTTCCTCGGGCTCTGTTTTTGTTCCTCGGGCTGTGGTTGTGTTCCTCGGGCTCTGGTTTTGTTCCTCGAGCTCTGGTTGTGTTCCTTGGGCTCTGGTTTTGTTCCTTGAGCTCTAGTTTTGTTCTTTGAGCTCTGGTTTTGTTCCTGGGGCTCTGGTTTTCTTTCACGGGCTCTGGTTTTGTTCCTCGAGCTCTGGTTTTATTCCTCAGGCCCTGGCTTTATTCCTCGGGGTTTTGTTTTGTTCCTCGGGCTCTGCTTTATTTCCACGGGCTCTGGTTTTGTTCCTCGAGCTCTGGTTTTGTTCCTCGAGGGCTGGTTTTGTTCCTTGGGCTATGGTTTTCTTTCTCGGGCTCTGGCTTGGTTCCTCGGGTCCTGGTTTTTTCCTCGGGCTCTTGTTTTGTTCCTCGGGCTCTTGTTTTCTTCCTCAGGCTCTGGTTTTGTTCCTCGGGCTCTGGTTTTGTTCCTCGGGCTCTGGCTTGGTTCCTCGCGCCCTGGTTTTTTGCCTCGGGCTCTGGTTTTGTTCCTCGGGCTCTGGTTTTGTTCCTCGGTTTCTGGTTTGGTTCCTCGGGCCCTGGTTTTATTCCACGGGCTCTGGTTTTCTTCCTATGGCCCTCTTTTTGTTCTTCAGGCCCTCCTTTTTGTCCTTGGCCTTGGTTTTTGTTCCTCGGGCTCTGGTTTTCTTCCTCAGGATCTGGTTTTGTTCCTCGAGCTCTGGTTTTGTTCCTTGGGCACTGGTTTTGTTCCTCGGGCTCTCGTTTTCTTCCTCGGACTCTCGTTTTGTTCCTCGGGTTCTGGTTTTGTTCCTTGAGCTCTGGTTTTCTTCTTTGGGCTCTGGTTTTCTTCCTCAGGCTCTGGTTTTGTTGCTCGGGCTCTGGATTTCTTCCTCGAGCTCTCGTTTTTTTCTTCAGGCCCTAGATTTGTTCCTCGGGCGCTGGTTGTGTTCCTTGAGCTCTGGTTTTGTTTCTCGTGCTCTGGTTTTGTTCCTTTGGCACTGGTTTTGTTCCTCGGGCTCTCGTTTTCTTCCTCGGACTCTCGTTTTGTTCCTCGGGTTCTGTTTTTTTTCCTTGAGCTCTGTTTTTTTTCCTCGGGCTCTGGTTTTCTTCCTCAGGCTCTGGTTTTATTCCTCGGGCTCCGGATTTCTTCCTCGAGCTCTCGTTTTCTTCTTCACGCCCTGGATTTGTTCCTCGGGCTCTGGTTTTGTTCCTCGAGCTCTGGTTGTGTTCCTTGGGCTCTGGTTTTGTTCCTTGAGCTCTAGTTTTGTTCTTTGAGCTCTGGTTTTGTTCCTGGGGCTCTGGTTTTCTTTCACGGGCTCTGGTTTTGTTCCTCGAGCTCTGGTTTTATTCCTCAGGCCCTGGTTTTATTCCTCGGGGTTTCGTTTTGTTCCTCGGGCTCTGCTTTATTTCCACGGGCTCTGGTTTTGTTCCTCGAGCTCTGGTTTTGTTCCTCGAGGGCTGGTTTTGTTCCTTGGGCTATGGTTTTCTTTCTCGGGCTCTGGCTTGGTTCCTCGGGTCCTGGTTTTTTCCTCGGGCTCTATTTTTGTTCCTCGGGCTCTTGTTTTCTTCCTCAGGCTCTGGTTTTGTTCCTCGGGCTCTGGTTTTGTTCCTCGGGCTCTGGCTTGGTTCCTCGCGCCCTGGTTTTTTGCCTCGGGCTCTGGTTTTGTTCCTCGGGCTCTGGTTTTGTTCCTCGGTTTCTGGTTTGGTTCCTCGGGCCCTGGTTTTATTCCACGGGCTCTGGTTTTCTTCCTATGGCCCTCGTGTTGTTCTTCAGGTCCTCCTTTTTGTCCTTGGGTTCTGGTTTTGTTCCTCGGGCTCTGGTTTTCTTCCTCAGGATCTGGTTTTGTTCCTCGAGCTCTGGTTTTGTTCCTTGGGCACTGGTTTTGTTCCTTAGGCACTGGTTTTGTTGCTCGGGCTCTGGATTTCTTCCTCGAGCTCTCGTTTTTTTCTGCAGGCCCTAGATTTGTTCCTCGGGCTCTGTTTTTGTTCCTCGGGCTCTGGTTGTGTTCCACGGGCTCTGGTTTTGTTACTCGAGCTCTGGTTTTGTTCCTTGGGCACTGGTTTTATTCCTCGGGCTCTCGTTTTCTTCCTTGGGTACTGGTTTTGTTCCTCGGGCTCTCGTTTTCTTCCTCGGACTCTCGTTTTGTTCCTCGGGTTCTGGTTTTTTTCCTTGAGCTCTGGTTTTCTTCCTCGGGCTCTGGTTTTCTTCCTCAGGCTCTGGTTTTGGTGCTCGGGCTCTGGATTTCTTCCTCGAGCTCTCATTTTTTTCTTCAGGCCCTCGATTTGTTCCTCGGGCTCTGTTTTTGTTCCTCGGGCTGTGGTTGTGTTCCTCGGGCTCTGGTTTTGTTCCTCGAGCTCTGGTTGTGTTCCTTGGGCTCTGGTTTTGTTCCTTGAGCTCTAGTTTTGTTCTTCGAGCTCTGGTTTTGTTCCTGGGGCTCTGGTTTTCTTTCACGCGCTCTGGTTTTCTTCCTCAGGCTCTGGTTTTATTCCTCAGGCCCTGGTTTTATTCCTCGGGGTTTCGTTTTGTTCCTCGGGCTCTGCTTTATTTCCACGGGCTCTGGTTTTGTTCCTCGAGCTCTGGTTTTGTTCCTCGAGGGCTGGTTTTGTTCCTTGGGCTATGGTTTTCTTTCTCGGGCTCTGGCTTGGTTCCTCGGGTCCTGGTTTTTTCCTCGGGCTCTATTTTTGTTCCTCGGGCTCTTGTTTTCTTCCTCAGGCTCTGGTTTTGTTCATGGAGGTCTGGTTTTGTTCCTCGGGCTCTGGCTTGGTTCCTCGGGCCCTGGTTTTTTGCCTCGGGCTCTGGTTTTGTTCCTCGGGCTCTGGTTTGGTTCCTCAGGCCCTGGTTTGGTTCCTCGGGCCCTGGTTTTATTCCACGGGCTCTGGTTTTCTTCCTATGGCCCTCTTTTTGTTCTTCAGGCCCTCCTTTTTGTCCTTGGCCTTGGTTTTTGTTCCTCGGGCTCTGGTTTTCTTCCTCAGGATCTGGTTTTGTTCCTCGAGCTCTGGTTTTGTTCCTTGGGCACTGGTTTTGTTCCTCGGGCTCTCGTTTTCTTCCTCGGACTCTCGTTTTGTTCCTCGGGTTCTGGTTTTGTTCCTTGAGCTCTGGTTTTCTTCTTTGGGCTCTGGTTTTCTTCCTCAGGCTCTGGTTTAGTTGCTCGGGCTCTGGATTTCTTCCTCGAGCTCTCGTTTTTTTCTTCAGGCCCTAGATTTGTTCCTCGGGCGCTGGTTGTGTTCCTTGAGCTCTGGTTTTGTTTCTCGTGCTCTGGTTTTGTTCCTTTGGCACTGGTTTTGTTCCTCGGGCTCTCGTTTTCTTCCTCGGACTCTCGTTTTGTTCCTCGGGTTCTGTTTTTTTTCCTTGAGCTCTGTTTTTTTTCCTCGGGCTCTGGTTTTCTTCCTCAGGCTCTGGTTTTATTCCTCGGGCTCCGGATTTCTTCCTCGAGCTCTCGTTTTCTTCTTCACGCCCTGGATTTGTTCCTCGGGCTCTGGTTTTGTTCCTCGAGCTCTGGTTGTGTTCCTTGGGCTCTGGTTTTGTTCCTTGAGCTCTAGTTTTGTTCTTTGAGCTCTGGTTTTGTTCCTGGGGCTCTGGTTTTCTTTCACGGGCTCTGGTTTTGTTCCTCGAGCTCTGGTTTTATTCCTCAGGCCCTGGTTTTATTCCTCGGGGTTTCGTTTTGTTCCTCGGGCTCTGCTTTATTTCCACGGGCTCTGGTTTTGTTCCTTGAGCTCTGGTTTTGTTCCTCGAGGGCTGGTTTTGTTCCTTGGGCTATGGTTTTCTTTCTCGGGCTCTGGCTTGGTTCCTCGGGTCCTGTTTTTTTCCTCGGGCTCTTGTTTTGTTCCTCGGGCTCTTGTTTTCTTCCTCAGGCTCTGGTTTTGTTCCTCGGGCTCTGGTTTTGTTCCTCGGGCTCTGGCTTGGTTCCTCGGGCCCTGGTTTTTTGCCTCGGGCTCTGGTTTTGTTCCTCGGGCTCTGGTTTTGTTCCTCGGTTTCTGGTTTGGTTCCTCGGGCCCTGGTTTTATTCCACGGGCTCTGGTTTTCTTCCTATGGCCCTCGTGTTGTTCTTCAGGTCCTCCTTTTTGTCCTTGGGTTCTGGTTTTGTTCCTCGGGCTCTGGTTTTCTTCCTCAGGATCTGGTTTTGTTCCTCGAGCTCTGGTTTTGTTCCTTGGGCACTGGTTTTGTTCCTTAGGCACTGGTTTTGTTCCTCGGGCTCTGGTTTTCTTTCACGGGCTCTGGTTTTGTTGCTCGGGCTCTGGATTTCTTCCTCGAGCTCTCATTTTTTTCTTCAGGCCCTAGATTTGTTCCTCGGGCTCTGTTTTTGTTCCTCGGGCTGTGGTTGTGTTTCTCGGGCTCTGGTTTTGTTCCTCGAGCTCTGGTTGTGTTCCTTGGGCTCTGGTTTTGTTCCTGGGGCTCTGGTTTTCTTTCACGCGCTCTGGTTTTGTTCCTCTTGTTCTGGTTTTATTCCTCAGGTCCTGGTTTTATTCCTCGGGGTTTCGTTTTGTTCCTCGGGCTCTGCTTTATTTCCACGGGCTCTGGTTTTGTTCCTCGAGCTCTGGTTTTGTTCCTCGAGGGCTGGTTTTGTTCCTTGGGCTATGGTTTTCTTTCTCGGGCTCTGGCTTGGTTCCTCGGGTCCTGGTTTTTTCCTCGGGCTCTATTTTTGTTCCTCGGGCTCTTGTTTTCTTCCTCAGGCTCTGGTTTTGTTCATGGAGGTCTGGTTTTGTTCCGCGGGCTCTGGCTTGGTTCCTCGGGCCCTGGTTTTTTGCCTCGGGCTCTGGTTTTGTGCCTCGGGCTCTGGTTTGGTTCGTCGGGCCCTGGTTTGGTTCCTCGGGCCCTGGTTTTATTCCACGGGCTCTGGTTTTCTTCCTATGGCCCTCTTTTTGTTCTTCAGGTCCTCCTTTTTGTCCTTGGGTTCTGGTTTTGTTCCTCGGGCTCTGGTTTTCTTCCTCAGGATCTGGTTTTGTTCCTCGAGCTCTGGTTTTGTTCCTTGGGCACTGGTTTTGTTCCTCGGGCTCTCGTTTTCTTCCTCGGACTCTCGTTTTGTTCCTCGGGTTCTGGTTTTGTTCCTTGAGCTCTGGTTTTCTTCTTTGGGCTCTGGTTTTATTCCTCAGGCTCTGGTTTTGTTGCTCGGGCTCTGGATTTCTTCCTCGAGCTCTCGTTTTTTTCTGCAGGCCCTAGATTTGTTCCTCGGGCTCTGTTTTTGTTCCTCGGGCTGTGGTTGTGTTCCACGGGCTCTGGTTTTGTTACTCGAGCTCTGGTTTTGTTCCTTGGGCACTGGTTTTGTTCCTCGGGCTCTCGTTTTCTTCCTTGGGTACTGGTTTTGTTCCTCGGGCTCTCGTTTTCTTCCTCGGACTCTCGTTTTGTTCCTCGGGTTCTGTTTTTTTTCCTTGAGCTCTGGTTTTCTTCCTCGGGCTCTGGTTTTCTTCCTCAGGCTCTGGTTTTGTTGCTCGGGCTCTGGATTTCTTCCTCGAGCTCTCATTTTTTTCTTCAGGCCCTCGATTTGTTCCTCGGGCTCTGTTTTTGTTCCTCGGGCTGTGGTTGTGTTCCTCGGGCTCTGGTTTTGTTCCTCGAGCTCTGGTTGTGTTCCTTGGGCTCTGGTTTTGTTCCTTGAGCTCTAGTTTTGTTCTTCGAGCTCTGGTTTTGTTCCTGGGGCTCTGGTTTTCTTTCACGCGCTCTGGTTTTCTTCCTCAGGCTCTGGTTTTATTCCTCAGGCCCTGGTTTTATTCCTCGGGCTCTCGTTTTGTTCCTCGGGCTCTGCTTTATTTCCACGGGCTCTGGTTTTGTTCCTCGAGCTCTGGTTTTGTTCCTCGAGGGCTGGTTTTGTTCCTGGGGCTATGGTTTTCTTTCTCGGGCTCTGGCTTGGTTCCTCGGGTCCTGGTTTTTTCCTCGGGCTCTATTTTTGTTCCTCGGGCTCTTGTTTTCTTCCTCAGGCTCTGGTTTTGTTCATGGAGGTCTGGTTTTGTTCCTCGGGCTCTGGCTTGGTTCCTCGGGCCCTGGTTTTTTGCCTCGGGCTCTGGTTTTGTTCCTCGGGCTCTGGTTTGGTTCCTCAGGCCCTGGTTTGGTTCCTCGGGCCCTGGTTTTATTCCACGGGCTCTGGTTTTCTTCCTATGGCCCTCTTTTTGTTCTTCAGGCCCTCCTTTTTGTCCTTGGCCTTGGTTTTTGTTCCTCGGGCTCTGGTTTTCTTCCTCAGGATCTGGTTTTGTTCCTCGAGCTCTGGTTTTGTTCCTTGGGCACTGGTTTTGTTCCTCGGGCTCTCGTTTTCTTCCTCGGACTCTCGTTTTGTTCCTCGGGTTCTGGTTTTGTTCCTTGAGCTCTGGTTTTCTTCTTTGGGCTCTGGTTTTCTTCCTCAGGCTCTGGTTTTGTTGCTCGGGCTCTGGATTCCTCCTCGAGCTCTCGTTTTTTTCTTCAGGCCCTAGATTTGTTCCTCGGGCGCTGGTTGTGTTCCTTGAGCTCTGGTTTTGTTTCTCGTGCTCTGGTTTTGTTCCTTTGGCACTGGTTTTGTTCCTCGGGCTCTCGTTTTCTTCCTCGGACTCTCGTTTTGTTCCTCGGGTTCTGTTTTTTTTCCTTGAGCTCTGTTTTTTTTCCTCGGGCTCTGGTTTTCTTCCTCAGGCTCTGGTTTTATTCCTCGGGCTCCGGATTTCTTCCTCGAGCTCTCGTTTTCTTCTTCACGCCCTGGATTTGTTCCTCGGGCTCTGGTTTTGTTCCTCGAGCTCTGGTTGTGTTCCTTGGGCTCTGGTTTTGTTCCTTGAGCTCTAGTTTTGTTCTTTGAGCTCTGGTTTTGTTCCTGGGGCTCTGGTTTTCTTTCACGGGCTCTGGTTTTGTTCCTCGAGCTCTGGTTTTATTCCTCAGGCCCTGGTTTTTTTCCTCGGGGTTTTGTTTTGTTCCTCGGGCTCTGCTTTATTTCCACGGGCTCTGGTTTTGTTCCTTGAGCTCTGGTTTTGTTCCTCGAGGGCTGGTTTTGTTCCTTGGGCTCTGGTTTTCTTTCTCGGGCTCTGGCTTGGTTCCTCGGGTCCTGGTTTTTTCCTCGGGCTCTTGTTTTGTTCCTCGGGCTCTTGTTTACTTCCTCAGGCTCTGGTTTTGTTCCTCGGGCTCTGGTTTTCTTCCTCGGGCTCTGGCTTGGTTCCTCGGGCCCTGGTTTTTTGCCTCGGGCTCTGGTTTTGTTCCTCGGGCTCTGGTTTTGTTCCTCGGTTTCTGGTTTGGTTCCTCGGGCCCTGGTTTTATTCCACGGGCTCTGGTTTTCTTCCTATGGCCCTCGTGTTGTTCTTCAGGTCCTCCTTTTTGTCCTTGGGTTCTGGTTTTGTTCCTCGGGCTCTGGTTTTCTTCCTCAGGATCTGGTTTTGTTCCTCGAGCTCTGGTTTTGTTCCTTGGGCACTGGTTTTGTTCCTTAGGCACTGGTTTTGTTCCTCGGGCTCTGGTTTTCTTCCTCAGGCTCTGGTTTTGTTGCTCGGGCTCTGGATTTCTTCCTCGAGCTCTCATTTTTTTCTTCAGGCCCTAGATTTGTTCCTCGGGCTCTGTTTTTGTTCCTCGGGCTGTGGTTGTGTTTCTCGGGCTCTGGTTTTGTTCCTCGAGCTCTGGTTGTGTTCCTTGGGCTCTGGTTTTGTTCCTGGGGCTCTGGTTTTCTTTCACGCGCTCTGGTTTTGTTCCTCTTGTTCTGGTTTTATTCCTCAGGCCCTGGTTTTATTCCTCGGGGTTTTGTTTTGTTCCTCGGGCTCTGCTTTATTTCCACGGGCTCTGGTTTTGTTCCTCGAGCTCTGGTTTTGTTCCTCGAGGGCTGGTTTTGTTCCTTGGGCTCTGGTTTTCTTTCTCGGGCTCTGGCTTGGTTCCTCGGGTCCTGGTTTTTTCCTCGGGCTCTATTTTTGTTCCTCGGGCTCTTGTTTTCTTCCTCAGGCTCTGGTTTTGTTCATGGAGGTCTGGTTTTGTTCCTCGGGCTCTGGCTTGGTTCCTCGCGCCCTGGTTTTTTGCCTCGGGCTCTGGTTTTGTTCCTCGGGCTCTGGTTTTGTTCCTCAGGATCTGGTTTTGTTCCTCGAGCTCTGGTTTTGTTCCTTGGGCACTGGTTTTGTTCCTCGGGCTCTCGTTTTCTTCCTCGGACTCTCGTTTTGTTCCTCGGGTTCTGGTTTTGTTCCTTGAGCTCTGGTTTTCTTCTTTGGGCTCTGGTTTTCTTCCTCAGGCTCTGGTTTTGTTGCTCGGGCTCTGGATTTCTTCCTCGAGCTCTCGTTTTTTTCTTCAGGCCCTAGATTTGTTCCTCGGGCCCTGGTTGTGTTCCTTGGGCTCTGGTTTTGTTTCTCGTGCTCTGGTTTTGTTCCTTGGGCACTGGTTTTGTTCCTCGGGCTCTCGTTTTCTTCCTCGGACTCTTGTTTTGTTCCTCGGGTTCTGTTTTTTTTCCTTGAGCTCTGTTTTTTTTCCTCGGGCTCTGGTTTTCTTCCTCAGGCTCTGGTTTTATTCCTCGGGCTCCGGATTTCTTCCTCAAGCTCTCGTTTTCTTCTTCACGCCCTGGATTTATTCCTCGGGTTCTGTTTTTGTTCCTCGGGCTCTGGTTTTGTTCCTTGAGCTCTAGTTTTGTTCTTTGAGCTCTGGTTTTGTTCCTGCGGCTCTGGTTTTCTTTCACGGGCTCTGGTTTTGTTCCTCATGTTCTGGTTTTATTCCTCAGGCCCTGGTTTTATTCCTCGGGCTCTCGTTTTGTTCCTCGGGCTCTGCTTTATTTCCACGGGCTCTGGTTTTGTTCCTCGAGCTCTGGTTTTGTTCCTCGAGGGCTGGTTTTGTTCCTCGGGCTCTTGTTTTCTTCCTCGGGCTCTGGCTTGGTTCCTCGGGCCCTGGTTTTGTTCCTCGGGCTCTGGTTTGGTTCCTCGGTTTCTGGTTTGGTTCCTCGGGCCCTGGTTTTATTCCACGGGCTCTGGTTTTCTTCCTATGGCCCTCGTGTTGTTCTTCAGGTCCTCCTTTTTGTCCTTGGGTTCTGGTTTTGTTCCTCGGGCTCTGGTTTTCTTCCTCAGGATCTGGTTTTGTTCCTCGAGCTCTGGTTTTGTTCCTTGGGCACTGGTTTTGTTCCTCGGGCTCTGGTTTTCTTCCTCAGGCTCTGGTTTTGTTGCTCGGGCTCTGGATTTCTTCCTCGAGCTCTCATTTTTTTCTTCAGGCCCTAGATTTGTTCCTCGGGCTCTGTTTTTGTTCCTCGGGCTGTGGTTGTGTTCCTCGGGCTCTGGTTTTGTTCCTCGAGCTCTGGTTGTGTTCCTTGGGCTCTGGTTTTGTTCCTGGGGCTCTGGTTTTCTTTCACGCGCTCTGGTTTTGTTCCTCTTGTTCTGGTTTTATTCCTCAGGCCCTGGTTTTATTCCTCGGGGTTTCGTTTTGTTCCTTGGGCTCTGCTTTATTTCCACGGGCTCTGGTTTTGTTCCTCGAGCTCTGGTTTTGTTCCTCGAGGGCTGGTTTTGTTCCTTGGGCTATGGTTTTCTTTCTCGGGCTCTGGCTTGGTTCCTCGGGTCCTGGTTTTTTCCTCGGGCTCTATTTTTGTTCCTCGGGCTCTTGTTTTCTTCCTCAGGCTCTGGTTTTGTTCATGGAGGTCTGGTTTTGTTCCTCGGGCTCTGGCTTGGTTCCTCGGGCCCTGGTTTTTTGCCTCGGGCTCTGGTTTTGTTCCTCGGGCTCTGGTTTGGTTCCTCAGGCCCTGGTTTGGTTCCTCGGGCACTGGTTTTATTCCACGGGCTCTGGTTTTCTTCCTATGGCCCTCTTTTTGTTCTTCAGGCCCTCCTTTTTGTCCTTGGCCTTGGTTTTTGTTCCTCGGGCTCTGGTTTTCTTCCTCAGGATCTGGTTTTGTTCCTCGAGCTCTGGTTTTGTTCCTTGGGCACTGGTTCTGTTCCTCGGGCTCTCGTTTTCTTCCTCGGACTCTCGTTTTGTTCCTCGGGTTCTGGTTTTGTTCCTTGAGCTCTGGTTTTCTTCTTTGGGCTCTGGTTTTCTTCCTCAGGCTCTGGTTTTGTTGCTCGGGCTCTGGATTTCTTCCTCGAGCTCTCGTTTTTTTCTTCAGGCCCTAGATTTGTTCCTCGGGCCCTGGTTGTGTTCCTTGGGCTCTGGTTTTGTTTCTCGTGCTCTGGTTTTGTTCCTTTGGCACTGGTTTTGTTCCTCGGGCTCTCGTTTTCTTCCTCGGACTCTCGTTTTGTTCCTCGGGTTCTGTTTTTTTTCCTTGAGCTCTGTTTTTTTTCCTCGGGCTCTGGTTTTCTTCCTCAGGCTCTGGTTTTATTCCTCGGGCTCCGGATTTCTTCCTCGAGCTCTCGTTTTCTTCTTCACGCCCTGGATTTGTTCCTCGGGCTCTGGTTTTGTTCCTCGAGCTCTGGTTGTGTTCCTCGGGCTCTGGTTTTGTTCCTTGAGCTCTAGTTTTGTTCTTTGAGCTCTGGTTTTGTTCCTGGGGCTCTGGTTTTCTTTCACGCGCTCTGGTTTTGTTCCTCTTGTTCTGGTTTTATTCCTCAGGCCCTGGTTTTATTCCTCGGGGTTTCGTTTTGTTCCTCGGGCTCTGCTTTATTTCCACGGGCTCTGGTTTTGTTCCTCGAGCTCTGGTTTTGTTCCTCGAGGGCTGGTTTTGTTCCTTGGGCTATGGTTTTCTTTCTCGGGCTCTGGCTTGGTTCCTCGGGTCCTGGTTTTTTCCTCGGGCTCTATTTTTGTTCCTCGGGCTCTTGTTTTCTTCCTCAGGCTCTGGTTTTGTTCCTCGGTCTCTGGTTTTGTTCCTCGGGCTCTGGCTTGGTTCCTCGGGCCCTGGTTTTTTGCCTCGGGCTCTGGTTTTGTTCCTCGGGCTCTGGTTTTGTTCCTCGGTTTCTGGTTTGGTTCCTCGGGCCCTGGTTTTATTCCACGGGCTCTGGTTTTCTTCCTATGGCCCTCGTGTTGTTCTTCAGGTCCTCCTTTTTGTCCTTGGGTTCTGGTTTTGTTCCTCGGGCTCTGGTTTTCTTCCTCAGGATCTGGTTTTGTTCCTCGAGCTCTGGTTTTGTTCCTTGGGCACTCGTTTTGTGCCTTAGGCACTGGTTTTGTTCCTCGGGCTCTGGTTTTCTTTCACGGGCTCTGGTTTTGTTGCTCGGGCTCTGGATTTCTTCCTCGAGCTCTCATTTTTTTCTTCAGGCCCTAGATTTGTTCCTCGGGCTCTGTTTTTGTTCCTCGGGCTGTGGTTGTGTTTCTCGGGCTCTGGTTTTGTTCCTCGAGCTCTGGTTGTGTTCCTTGGGCTCTGGTTTTGTTCCTGGGGCTCTGGTTTTCTTTCACGCGCTCTGGTTTTGTTCCTCTTGTTCTGGTTTTATTCCTCAGGCCCTGGTTTTATTCCTCGGGGTTTCGTTTTGTTCCTTGGGCTCTGCTTTATTTCCACGGGCTCTGGTTTTGTTCCTCGAGCTCTGGTTTTGTTCCTCGAGGGCTGGTTTTGTTCCTTGGGCTATGGTTTTCTTTCTCGGGCTCTGGCTTGGTTCCTCGGGTCCTGGTTTTTTCCTCGGGCTCTATTTTTGTTCCTCGGGCTCTTGTTTTCTTCCTCAGGCTCTGGTTTTGTTCATGGAGGTCTGGTTTTGTTCCGCGGGCTCTGGCTTGGTTCCTCGCGCCCTGGTTTTTTGCCTCGGGCTCTGGTTTTGTTCCTCGGGCTCTGGTTTGGTTCGTCGGGCCCTGGTTTGGTTCCTCGGGCCCTGGTTTTATTCCACGGGCTCTGGTTTTCTTCCTATGGCCCTCTTTTTGTTCTTCAGGTCCTCCTTTTTGTCCTTGGGTTCTGGTTTTGTTCCTCGGGCTCTGGTTTTCTTCCTCAGGATCTGGTTTTGTTCCTCGAGCTCTGGTTTTGTTCCTTGGGCACTGGTTTTGTTCCTCGGGCTCTCGTTTTCTTCCTCGGACTCTCGTTTTGTTCCTCGGGTTCTGGTTTTGTTCCTTGAGCTCTGGTTTTCTTCTTTGGGCTCTGGTTTTCTTCCTCAGGCTCTGGTTTTGTTGCTCGGGCTCTGGATTTCTTCCTCGAGCTCTCGTTTTTTTCTGCAGGCCCTAGATTTGTTCCTCGGGCTCTGTTTTTATTCCTCGGGCTCTGGTTGTGTTCCACGGGCTCTGGTTTTGTTACTCGAGCTCTGGTTTTGTTCCTTGGGCACTGGTTTTGTTCCTCGGGCTCTCGTTTTCTTCCTTGGGTACTGGTTTTGTTCCTCGGGCTCTCGTTTTCTTCCTCGGACTCTCGTTTTGTTCCTCGGGTTCTGGTTTATTTCCTTGAGCTCTGGTTTTCTTCCTCGGGCTCTGGTTTTCTTCCTCAGGCTCTGGTTTTGTTGCTCGGGCTCTGGATTTCTTCCTCGAGCTCTCATTTTTTTCTTCAGGCCCTCGATTTGTTCCTCGGGCTCTGTTTTTGTTCCTCGGGCTGTGGTTTTGTTCCTCGGGCTCTGGTTTTGTTCCTCGAGCTCTGGTTGTGTTCCTTGGGCTCTGGTTTTGTTCCTTGAGCTCTAGTTTTGTTCTTCGAGCTCTGGTTTTGTTCCTGCGGCTCTGGTTTTCTTTCACGCGCTCTGGTTTTCTTCCTCAGGCTCTGGTTTTATTCCTCAGGCCCTGGTTTTATTCCTCGGGGTTTTGTTTTGTTCCTCGGGCTCTGCTTTATTTCCACGGGCTCTGGTTTTGTTCCTCGAGCTCTGGTTTTGTTCCTCGAGGGCTGGTTTTGTTCCTTGGGCTCTGGTTTTCTTTCTCGGGCTCTGGCTTGGTTCCTCGGGTCCTGGTTTTTTCCTCGGGCTCTATTTTTGTTCCTCGGGCTCTTGTTTTCTTCCTCAGGCTCTGGTTTTGTTCATGGAGGTCTGGTTTTGTTCCACGGGCTCTGGCTTGGTTCCTCGCGCCCTGGTTTTTTGCCTCGGGCTCTGGTTTTGTTCCTCGGGCTCTGGTTTTGTTCCTCGGTTTCTGGTTTGGTTCCTTGGGCCCTGGTTTTATTCCACGGGCTCTGGTTTTCTTCCTATGGCCCTCTTGTTGTTCTTCAGGTCCTCCTTTTTGTCCTTGGGCTCTGGTTTTGTTCCTCGGGCTCTGGTTTTCTTCCTCAGGATCTGTTTTGTTCCTCGAGCTCTGGTTTTTTTCCTCAGGCCCTGGTCTTATTCTTCGGGGTTTCGTTTTGTTCCTCGGGCTCTGCTTTATTTCTACGGGCTCTGGTTTTGTTCCTCGAGCTCTGGTTTTGTTCCTCGAGGGCTGGTTTTTTTCCTTGGGCTATGGTTTTCTTTCTCGGGCTCTGGCTTGGTTCCTCGGGTCCTGGTTTTTTCCTCGGGCTCTATTTTTGTTCCTCGGGCTCTTGTTTTCTTCCTCAGGCTCTGGTTTTGTTCATGGAGGTCTGGTTTTGTTCCTCGGGCTCTGGCTTGGTTCCTCGGGCCCTGGTTTTTTGCCTCGGGCTCTGGTTTTGTTCCTCGGGCTCTGGTTTTGTTCCTCAGGATCTGGTTTTGTTCCTCGAGCTCTGGTTTTGTTCCTTGGGCACTGGTTTTGTTCCTCGGGCTCTCGTTTTCTTCCTCGGACTCTCGTTTTGTTCCTCGGGTTCTGGTTTTGTTCCTTGAGCTCTGGTTTTCTTCTTTGGGCTCTGGTTTTCTTCCTCAGGCTCTGGTTTTGTTGCTCGGGCTCTGGATTTCTTCCTCGAGCTCTCGTTTTTTTCTTCAGGCCCTAGATTTGTTCCTCGGGCCCTGGTTGTGTTCCTTGGGCTCTGGTTTTGTTTCTCGTGCTCTGGTTTTGTTCCTTGGGCACTGGTTTTGTTCCTCGGGCTCTCGTTTTCTTCCTCGGACTCTCGTTTTGTTCCTCGGGTTCTGTTTTTTTTCCTTGAGCTCTGTTTTTTTTCCTCGGGCTCTGGTTTTCTTCCTCAGGCTCTGGTTTTATTCCTCGGGCTCCGGATTTCTTCCTCAAGCTCTCGTTTTCTTCTTCACGCCCTGGATTTATTCCTCGGGTTCTGTTTTTGTTCCTCGGGCTCTGGTTTTGTTCCTTGAGCTCTAGTTTTGTTCTTTGAGCTCTGGTTTTGTTCCTGCGGCTCTGGTTTTCTTTCACGGGCTCTGGTTTTGTTCCTCATGTTCTGGTTTTATTCCTCAGGCCCTGGTTTTATTCCTCGGGCTCTCGTTTTGTTCCTCGGGCTCTGCTTTATTTCCACGGGCTCTGGTTTTGTTCCTCGAGCTCTGGTTTTGTTCCTCGAGGGCTGGTTTTGTTCCTCGGGCTCTTGTTTTCTTCCTCAGGCTCTGGCTTGGTTCCTCGGGCCCTGGTTTTGTTCCTCGGGCTCTGGTTTGGTTCCTCGGTTTCTGGTTTGGTTCCTCGGGCCCTGGTTTTATTCCACGGGCTCTGGTTTTCTTCCTATGGCCCTCGTGTTGTTCTTCAGGTCCTCCTTTTTGTCCTTGGGTTCTGGTTTTGTTCCTCGGGCTCTGGTTTTCTTCCTCAGGATCTGGTTTTGTTCCTCGAGCTCTGGTTTTGTTCCTTGGGCACTGGTTTTGTTCCTCGGGCTCTGGTTTTCTTCCTCAGGCTCTGGTTTTGTTGCTCGGGCTCTGGATTTCTTCCTCGAGCTCTCATTTTTTTCTTCAGGCCCTAGATTTGTTCCTCGGGCTCTGTTTTTGTTCCTCGGGCTGTGGTTGTGTTCCTCGGGCTCTGGTTTTGTTCCTCGAGCTCTGGTTGTGTTCCTTGGGCTCTGGTTTTGTTCCTGGGGCTCTGGTTTTCTTTCACGCGCTCTGGTTTTGTTCCTCTTGTTCTGGTTTTATTCCTCAGGCCCTGGTTTTATTCCTCGGGGTTTCGTTTTGTTCCTTGGGCTCTGCTTTATTTCCACGGGCTCTGGTTTTGTTCCTCGAGCTCTGGTTTTGTTCCTCGAGGGCTGGTTTTGTTCCTTGGGCTATGGTTTTCTTTCTCGGGCTCTGGCTTGGTTCCTCGGGTCCTGGTTTTTTCCTCGGGCTCTATTTTTGTTCCTCGGGCTCTTGTTTTCTTCCTCAGGCTCTGGTTTTGTTCATGGAGGTCTGGTTTTGTTCCTCGGGCTCTGGCTTGGTTCCTCGGGCCCTGGTTTTTTGCCTCGGGCTCTGGTTTTGTTCCTCGGGCTCTGGTTTGGTTCGTCGGGCCCTGGTTTGGTTCCTCGGGCCCTGGTTTTATTCCACGGGCTCTGGTTTTCTTCCTATGGCCCTCTTTTTGTTCTTCAGGTCCTCCTTTTTGTCCTTGGGTTCTGGTTTTGTTCCTCGGGCTCTGGTTTTCTTCCTCAGGATCTGGTTTTGTTCCTCGAGCTCTGGTTTTGTTCCTTGGGCACTGGTTTTGTTCCTCGGGCTCTCGTTTTCTTCCTCGGACTCTCGTTTTGTTCCTCGGGTTCTGGTTTTGTTCCTTGAGCTCTGGTTTTCTTCTTTGGGCTCTGGTTTTCTTCCTCAGGCTCTGGTTTTGTTGCTCGGGCTCTGGATTTCTTCCTCGAGCTCTCGTTTTTTTCTGCAGGCCCTAGATTTGTTCCTCGGGCTCTGTTTTTATTCCTCGGGCTCTGGTTGTGTTCCACGGGCTCTGGTTTTGTTACTCGAGCTCTGGTTTTGTTCCTTGGGCACTGGTTTTGTTCCTCGGGCTCTCGTTTTCTTCCTTGGGTACTGGTTTTGTTCCTCGGGCTCTCGTTTTCTTCCTCGGACTCTCGTTTTGTTCCTCGGGTTCTGGTTTATTTCCTTGAGCTCTGGTTTTCTTCCTCGGGCTCTGGTTTTCTTCCTCAGGCTCTGGTTTTGGTGCTCGGGCTCTGGATTTCTTCCTCGAGCTCTCATTTTTTTCTTCAGGCCCTCGATTTGTTCCTCGGGCTCTGTTTTTGTTCCTCGGGCTGTGGTTTTGTTCCTCGGGCTCTGGTTTTGTTCCTCGAGCTCTGGTTGTGTTCCTTGGGCTCTGGTTTTGTTCCTTGAGCTCTAGTTTTGTTCTTCGAGCTCTGGTTTTGTTCCTGCGGCTCTGGTTTTCTTTCACGCGCTCTGGTTTTCTTCCTCAGGCTCTGGTTTTATTCCTCAGGCCCTGGTTTTATTCCTCGGGGTTTTGTTTTGTTCCTCGGGCTCTGCTTTATTTCCACGGGCTCTGGTTTTGTTCCTCGAGCTCTGGTTTTGTTCCTCGAGGGCTGGTTTTGTTCCTTGGGCTCTGGTTTTCTTTCTCGGGCTCTGGCTTGGTTCCTCGGGTCCTGGTTTTTTCCTCGGGCTCTATTTTTGTTCCTCGGGCTCTTGTTTTCTTCCTCAGGCTCTGGTTTTGTTCATGGAGGTCTGGTTTTGTTCCACGGGCTCTGGCTTGGTTCCTCGCGCCCTGGTTTTTTGCCTCGGGCTCTGGTTTTGTTCCTCGGGCTCTGGTTTTGTTCCTCGGTTTCTGGTTTGGTTCCTTGGGCCCTGGTTTTATTCCACGGGCTCTGGTTTTCTTCCTATGGCCCTCTTGTTGTTCTTCAGGTCCTCCTTTTTGTCCTTGGGCTCTGGTTTTGTTCCTCGGGCTCTGGTTTTCTTCCTCAGGATCTGTTTTGTTCCTCGAGCTCTGGTTTTTTTCCTCAGGCCCTGGTCTTATTCTTCGGGGTTTCGTTTTGTTCCTCGGGCTCTGCTTTATTTCTACGGGCTCTGGTTTTGTTCCTCGAGCTCTGGTTTTGTTCCTCGAGGGCTGGTTTTGTTCCTTGGGCTATGGTTTTCTTTCTCGGGCTCTGGCTTGGTTCCTCGGGTCCTGGTTTTTTCCTCGGGCTCTATTTTTGTTCCTCGGGCTCTTGTTTTCTTCCTCAGGCTCTGGTTTTGTTCATGGAGGTCTGGTTTTGTTCCTCGGGCTCTGGCTTGGTTCCTCGGGCCCTGGTTTTTTGCCTCGGGCTCTGGTTTTGTTCCTCGGGCTCTGGTTTTGTTCCTCAGGATCTGGTTTTGTTCCTCGAGCTCTGGTTTTGTTCCTTGGGCACTGGTTTTGTTCCTCGGGCTCTCGTTTTCTTCCTCGGACTCTCGTTTTGTTCCTCGGGTTCTGGTTTTGTTCCTTGAGCTCTGGTTTTCTTCTTTGGGCTCTGGTTTTCTTCCTCAGGCTCTGGTTTTGTTGCTCGGGCTCTGGATTTCTTCCTCGAGCTCTCGTTTTTTTCTTCAGGCCCTAGATTTGTTCCTCGGGCCCTGGTTGTGTTCCTTGGGCTCTGGTTTTGTTTCTCGTGCTCTGGTTTTGTTCCTTGGGCACTGGTTTTGTTCCTCGGGCTCTCGTTTTCTTCCTCGGACTCTCGTTTTGTTCCTCGGGTTCTGTTTTTTTTCCTTGAGCTCTGTTTTTTTTCCTCGGGCTCTGGTTTTCTTCCTCAGGCTCTGGTTTTATTCCTCGGGCTCCGGATTTCTTCCTCAAGCTCTCGTTTTCTTCTTCACGCCCTGGATTTATTCCTCGGGTTCTGTTTTTGTTCCTCGGGCTCTGGTTTTGTTCCTTGAGCTCTAGTTTTGTTCTTTGAGCTCTGGTTTTGTTCCTGCGGCTCTGGTTTTCTTTCACGGGCTCTGGTTTTGTTCCTCATGTTCTGGTTTTATTCCTCAGGCCCTGGTTTTATTCCTCGGGCTCTCGTTTTGTTCCTCGGGCTCTGCTTTATTTCCACGGGCTCTGGTTTTGTTCCTCGAGCTCTGGTTTTGTTCCTCGAGGGCTGGTTTTGTTCCTCGGGCTCTTGTTTTCTTCCTCAGGCTCTGGCTTGGTTCCTCGGGCCCTGGTTTTGTTCCTCGGGCTCTGGTTTGGTTCCTCGGTTTCTGGTTTGGTTCCTCGGGCCCTGGTTTTATTCCACGGGCTCTGGTTTTCTTCCTATGGCCCTCGTGTTGTTCTTCAGGTCCTCCTTTTTGTCCTTGGGTTCTGGTTTTGTTCCTCGGGCTCTGGTTTTCTTCCTCAGGATCTGGTTTTGTTCCTCGAGCTCTGGTTTTGTTCCTTGGGCACTGGTTTTGTTCCTCGGGCTCTGGTTTTCTTCCTCAGGCTCTGGTTTTGTTGCTCGGGCTCTGGATTTCTTCCTCGAGCTCTCATTTTTTTCTTCAGGCCCTAGATTTGTTCCTCGGGCTCTGTTTTTGTTCCTCGGGCTGTGGTTGTGTTCCTCGGGCTCTGGTTTTGTTCCTCGAGCTCTGGTTGTGTTCCTTGGGCTCTGGTTTTGTTCCTGGGGCTCTGGTTTTCTTTCACGCGCTCTGGTTTTGTTCCTCTTGTTCTGGTTTTATTCCTCAGGCCCTGGTTTTATTCCTCGGGGTTTCGTTTTGTTCCTTGGGCTCTGCTTTATTTCCACGGGCTCTGGTTTTGTTCCTCGAGCTCTGGTTTTGTTCCTCGAGGGCTGGTTTTGTTCCTTGGGCTATGGTTTTCTTTCTCGGGCTCTGGCTTGGTTCCTCGGGTCCTGGTTTTTTCCTCGGGCTCTATTTTTGTTCCTCGGGCTCTTGTTTTCTTCCTCAGGCTCTGGTTTTGTTCATGGAGGTCTGGTTTTGTTCCTCGGGCTCTGGCTTGGTTCCTCGGGCCCTGGTTTTTTGCCTCGGGCTCTGGTTTTGTTCCTCGGGCTCTGGTTTGGTTCCTCAGGCCCTGGTTTGGTTCCTCGGGCACTGGTTTTATTCCACGGGCTCTGGTTTTCTTCCTATGGCCCTCTTTTTGTTCTTCAGGCCCTCCTTTTTGTCCTTGGCCTTGGTTTTTGTTCCTCGGGCTCTGGTTTTCTTCCTCAGGATCTGGTTTTGTTCCTCGAGCTCTGGTTTTGTTCCTTGGGCACTGGTTCTGTTCCTCGGGCTCTCGTTTTCTTCCTCGGACTCTCGTTTTGTTCCTCGGGTTCTGGTTTTGTTCCTTGAGCTCTGGTTTTCTTCTTTGGGCTCTGGTTTTCTTCCTCAGGCTCTGGTTTTGTTGCTCGGGCTCTGGATTTCTTCCTCGAGCTCTCGTTTTTTTCTTCAGGCCCTAGATTTGTTCCTCGGGCCCTGGTTGTGTTCCTTGGGCTCTGGTTTTGTTTCTCGTGCTCTGGTTTTGTTCCTTTGGCACTGGTTTTGTTCCTCGGGCTCTCGTTTTCTTCCTCGGACTCTCGTTTTGTTCCTCGGGTTCTGTTTTTTTTCCTTGAGCTCTGTTTTTTTTCCTCGGGCTCTGGTTTTCTTCCTCAGGCTCTGGTTTTATTCCTCGGGCTCCGGATTTCTTCCTCGAGCTCTCGTTTTCTTCTTCACGCCCTGGATTTGTTCCTCGGGCTCTGGTTTTGTTCCTCGAGCTCTGGTTGTGTTCCTCGGGCTCTGGTTTTGTTCCTTGAGCTCTAGTTTTGTTCTTTGAGCTCTGGTTTTGTTCCTGGGGCTCTGGTTTTCTTTCACGCGCTCTGGTTTTGTTCCTCTTGTTCTGGTTTTATTCCTCAGGCCCTGGTTTTATTCCTCGGCGTTTCGTTTTGTTCCTCGGGCTCTGCTTTATTTCCACGGGCTCTGGTTTTGTTCCTCGAGCTCTGGTTTTGTTCCTCGAGGGCTGGTTTTGTTCCTTGAGCTATGGTTTTCTTTCTCGGGCTCTGGCTTGGTTCCTCGGGTCCTGGTTTTTTCCTCGGGCTCTATTTTTGTTCCTCGGGCTCTTGTTTTCTTCCTCAGGCTCTGGTTTTGTTCCTCGGTCTCTGGTTTTGTTCCTCGGGCTCTGGCTTGGTTCCTCGGGCCCTGGTTTTTTGCCTCGGGCTCTGGTTTTGTTCCTCGGGCTCTGGTTTTGTTCCTCGGTTTCTGGTTTGGTTCCTCGGGCCCTGGTTTTATTCCACGGGCTCTGGTTTTCTTCCTATGGCCCTCGTGTTGTTCTTCAGGTCCTCCTTTTTGTCCTTGGGTTCTGGTTTTGTTCCTCGGGCTCTGGTTTTCTTCCTCAGGATCTGGTTTTGTTCCTCGAGCTCTGGTTTTGTTCCTTGGGCACTCGTTTTGTGCCTTAGGCACTGGTTTTGTTCCTCGGGCTCTGGTTTTCTTTCACGGGCTCTGGTTTTGTTGCTCGGGCTCTGGATTTCTTCCTCGAGCTCTCATTTTTTTCTTCAGGCCCTAGATTTGTTCCTCGGGCTCTGTTTTTGTTCCTCGGGCTGTGGTTGTGTTTCTCGGGCTCTGGTTTTGTTCCTCGAGCTCTGGTTGTGTTCCTTGGGCTCTGGTTTTGTTCCTGGGGCTCTGGTTTTCTTTCACGCGCTCTGGTTTTGTTCCTCTTGTTCTGGTTTTATTCCTCAGGTCCTGGTTTTATTCCTCGGGGTTTCGTTTTGTTCCTCGGGCTCTGCTTTATTTCCACGGGCTCTGGTTTTGTTCCTCGAGCTCTGGTTTTGTTCCTCGAGGGCTGGTTTTGTTCCTTGGGCTATGGTTTTCTTTCTCGGGCTCTGGCTTGGTTCCTCGGGTCCTGGTTTTTTCCTCGGGCTCTATTTTTGTTCCTCGGGCTCTTGTTTTCTTCCTCAGGCTCTGGTTTTGTTCATGGAGGTCTGGTTTTGTTCCGCGGGCTCTGGCTTGGTTCCTCGGGCCCTGGTTTTTTGCCTCGGGCTCTGGTTTTGTTCCTCGGGCTCTGGTTTGGTTCGTCGGGCCCTGGTTTGGTTCCTCGGGCCCTGGTTTTATTCCACGGGCTCTGGTTTTCTTCCTATGGCCCTCTTTTTGTTCTTCAGGTCCTCCTTTTTGTCCTTGGGTTCTGGTTTTGTTCCTCGGGCTCTGGTTTTCTTCCTCAGGATCTGGTTTTGTTCCTCGAGCTCTGGTTTTGTTCCTTGGGCACTGGTTTTGTTCCTCGGGCTCTCGTTTTCTTCCTCGGACTCTCGTTTTGTTCCTCGGGTTCTGGTTTTGTTCCTTGAGCTCTGGTTTTCTTCTTTGGGCTCTGGTTTTCTTCCTCAGGCTCTGGTTTTGTTGCTCGGGCTCTGGATTTCTTCCTCGAGCTCTCGTTTTTTTCTGCAGGCCCTAGATTTGTTCCTCGGGCCCTGGTTGTGTTCCTTGGGCTCTGGTTTTGTTTCTCGTGCTCTGGTTTTGTTCCTTTGGCACTGGTTTTGTTCCTCGGGCTCTCGTTTTCTTCCTCGGACTCTCGTTTTGTTCCTCGGGTTCTGTTTTTTTTCCTTGAGCTCTGTTTTTTTTCCTCGGGCTCTGGTTTTCTTCCTCAGGCTCTGGTTTTATTCCTCGGGCTCCGGATTTCTTCCTCGAGCTCTCGTTTTCTTCTTCACGCCCTGGATTTGTTCCTCGGGCTCTGGTTTTGTTCCTCGAGCTCTGGTTGTGTTCCTCGGGCTCTGGTTTTGTTCCTTGAGCTCTAGTTTTGTTCTTTGAGCTCTGGTTTTGTTCCTGGGGCTCTGGTTTTCTTTCACGCGCTCTGGTTTTGTTCCTCTTGTTCTGGTTTTATTCCTCAGGCCCTGGTTTTATTCCTCGGGGTTTCGTTTTGTTCCTCGGGCTCTGCTTTATTTCCACGGGCTCTGGTTTTGTTCCTCGAGCTCTGGTTTTGTTCCTCGAGGGCTGGTTTTGTTCCTTGGGCTATGGTTTTCTTTCTCGGGCTCTGGCTTGGTTCCTCGGGTCCTGGTTTTTTCCTCGGGCTCTATTTTTGTTCCTCGGGCTCTTGTTTTCTTCCTCAGGCTCTGGTTTTGTTCCTCGGGCTCTGGTTTTGTTCCTCGGGCTCTGGCTTGGTTCCTCGGGCCCTGGTTTTTTGCCTCGGGCTCTGGTTTTGTTCCTCGGGCTCTGGTTTTGTTCCTCGGTTTCTGGTTTGGTTCCTCGGGCCCTGGTTTTATTCCACGGGCTCTGGTTTTCTTCCTATGGCCCTCGTGTTGTTCTTCAGGTCCTCCTTTTTGTCCTTGGGTTCTGGTTTTGTTCCTCGGGCTCTGGTTTTCTTCCTCAGGATCTGGTTTTGTTCCTCGAGCTCTGGTTTTGTTCCTTGGGCACTGGTTTTGTTCCTTAGGCACTGGTTTTGTTCCTCGGGCTCTGGTTTTCTTTCACGGGCTCTGGTTTTGTTGCTCGGGCTCTGGATTTCTTCTTCGAGCTCTCGTTTTTTTCTTCAGGCCCTAGATTTGTTCCTCGGGCTCTGTTTTTGTTCCTCGGGCTGTGGTTGTGTTCCTCGGGCTCTGGTTTTGTTCCTCGAGCTCTGGTTGTGTTCCTTGGGCTCTGGTTTTGTTCCTGGGGCTCTGGTTTTCTTTCACGCGCTCTGGTTTTGTTCCTCTTGTTCTGGTTTTATTCCTCAGGCCCTGGTTTTATTCCTCGGGGTTTCGTTTTGTTCCTTGGGCTCTGCTTTATTTCCACGGGCTCTGGTTTTGTTCCTCGAGCTCTGGTTTTGTTCCTCGAGGGCTGGTTTTGTTCCTCGGGCTCTCGTTTTCTTCCTTGGGTACTGGTTTTGTTCCTCGGGCTCTCGTTTTCTTCCTCGGACTCTCGTTTTGTTCCTCGGGTTCTGGTTTTTTTCCTTGAGCTCTGGTTTTCTTCCTCGGGCTCTGGTTTTCTTCCTCAGGCTCTGGTTTTGTTGCTCGGGCTCTGGATTTCTTCCTCGAGCTCTCATTTTTTTCTTCAGGCCCTCGATTTGTTCCTCGGGCTCTGTTTTTGTTCCTCGGGCTGTGGTTGTGTTCCTCGGGCTCTGGTTTTGTTCCTCGAGCTCTGGTTGTGTTCCTTGGGCTCTGGTTTTGTTCCTTGAGCTCTAGTTTTGTTCTTCGAGCTCTGGTTTTGTTCCTGGGGCTCTGGTTTTCTTTCACGCGCTCTGGTTTTCTTCCTCAGGCTCTGGTTTTATTCCTCAGGCCCTGGTTTTATTCCTCGGGGTTTTGTTTTGTTCCTCGGGCTCTGCTTTATTTCCACGGGCTCTGGTTTTGTTCCTCGAGCTCTGGTTTTGTTCCTCGAGGGCTGGTTTTGTTCCTTGGGCTCTGGTTTTCTTTCACGGGCTCTGGTTTTGTTCCTCATGTTCTGGTTTTATTCCTCAGGCCCTGGTTTTATTCCTCGGGCTCTCGTTTTGTTCCTCGGGCTCTGCTTTATTTCCACGGGCTCTGGTTTTGTTCCTCGAGCTCTGGTTTTGTTCCTCGAGGGCTGGTTTTGTTCCTCGGGCTCTTGTTTTGTTCCTCGGGCTCTGGCTTGGTTCCTCGGGCCCTGGTTTTGTTCCTCGGGCTCTGGTTTGGTTCCTCGGTTTCTGGTTTGGTTCCTCGGGCCCTGGTTTTATTCCACGGGCTCTGGTTTTCTTCCTATGGCCCTCTTTTTGTTCTTCAGGTCCTCCTTTTTGTCCTTGGGTTCTGGTTTTGTTCCTCGGGCTCTGGTTTTCTTCCTCAGGATCTGGTTTTGTTCCTCGAGCTCTGGTTTTGTTCCTTGGGCACTGGTTTTGTTCCTCGGGCTCTGGTTTTCTTCCTCAGGCTCTGGTTTTGTTGCTCGGGCTCTGGATTTCTTCCTCGAGCTCTCATTTTTTTCTTCAGGCCCTAGATTTGTTCCTCGGGCTCTGTTTTTGTTCCTCGGGCTGTGGTTGTGTTCCTCGGGCTCTGGTTTTGTTCCTCGAGCTCTGGTTGTGTTCCTTGGGCTCTGGTTTTGTTCCTGGGGCTCTGGTTTTCTTTCACGCGCTCTGGTTTTGTTCCTCTTGTTCTGGTTTTATTCCTCAGGCCCTGGTTTTATTCCTCGGGGTTTCGTTTTGTTCCTTGGGCTCTGCTTTATTTCCACGGGCTCTGGTTTTGTTCCTCGAGCTCTGGTTTTGTTCCTCGAGGGCTGGTTTTGTTCCTTGGGCTATGGTTTTCTTTCTCGGGCTCTGGCTTGGTTCCTCGGGTCCTGGTTTTTTCCTCGGGCTCTATTTTTGTTCCTCGGGCTCTTGTTTTCTTCCTCAGGCTCTGGTTTTGTTCATGGAGGTCTGGTTTTGTTCCTCGGGCTCTGGCTTGGTTCCTCGGGCCCTGGTTTTTTGCCTCGGGCTCTGGTTTTGTTCCTCGGGCTCTGGTTTGGTTCCTCAGGCCCTGGTTTGGTTCCTCGGGCACTGGTTTTATTCCACGGGCTCTGGTTTTCTTCCTATGGCCCTCTTTTTGTTCTTCAGGCCCTCCTTTTTGTCCTTGGCCTTGGTTTTTGTTCCTCGGGCTCTGGTTTTCTTCCTCAGGATCTGGTTTTGTTCCTCGAGCTCTGGTTTTGTTCCTTGGGCACTGGTTTTGTTCCTCGGGCTCTCGTTTTCTTCCTCGGACTCTCGTTTTGTTCCTCGGGTTCTGGTTTTGTTCCTTGAGCTCTGGTTTTCTTCTTTGGGCTCTGGTTTTCTTCCTCAGGCTCTGGTTTTGTTGCTCGGGCTCTGGATTTCTTCCTCGAGCTCTCGTTTTTTTCTTCAGGCCCTAGATTTGTTCCTCGGGCCCTGGTTGTGTTCCTTGGGCTCTGGTTTTGTTTCTCGCGCTCTGGTTTTGTTCCTTTGGCACTGGTTTTGTTCCTCGGGCTCTCGTTTTCTTCCTCGGACTCTCGTTTTGTTCCTCGGGTTCTGTTTTTTTTCCTTGAGCTCTGTTTTTTTTCCTCGGGCTCTGGTTTTCTTCCTCAGGCTCTGGTTTTATTCCTCGGGCTCCGGATTTCTTCCTCGAGCTCTCGTTTTCTTCTTCACGCCCTGGATTTGTTCCTCGGGCTCTGGTTTTGTTCCTCGAGCTCTGGTTGTGTTCCTCGGGCTCTGGTTTTGTTCCTTGAGCTCTAGTTTTGTTCTTTGAGCTCTGGTTTTGTTCCTGGGGCTCTGGTTTTCTTTCACGCGCTCTGGTTTTGTTCCTCTTGTTCTGGTTTTATTCCTCAGGCCCTGGTTTTATTCCTCGGGGTTTCGTTTTGTTCCTCGGGCTCTGCTTTATTTCCACGGGCTCTGGTTTTGTTCCTCGAGCTCTGGTTTTGTTCCTCGAGGGCTGGTTTTGTTCCTTGGGCTATGGTTTTCTTTCTCGGGCTCTGGCTTGGTTCCTCGGGTCCTGGTTTTTTCCTCGGGCTCTATTTTTGTTCCTCGGGCTCTTGTTTTCTTCCTCAGGCTCTGGTTTTGTTCATGGAGGTCTGGTTTTGTTCCTCGGGCTCTGGCTTGGTTCCTCGGGCCTGTTTTTTTGCCTCGGGATGTGGTTTTGTTCCTCGGGCTCTGGTTTTTTTCCTCGGTTTCTGGTATGGTTCCTCGGGCCCTGGTTTTATTCCACGGGCTCTGGTTTTCTTCCTATGGCCCTCGTGTTGTTCTTCAGGTCCTCCTTTATGTCCTTGGGCTCTGGTTTTGTTACTCGGGCTCTGGTTCTCTTTCTCAGGATCTGGTTTTGTTCCTCGAGCTCTGGTTTTGTTCCTTGGGCACTGGTTTTGTTCCTCGGGCTCTCGTTTTCTTCCTCGGACTCTCGTTTTGTTCCTCGGGTTCTGGTTTTGTTCCTTGAGCTCTGGTTTTGTTCCTCGGGCTCTGGTTTTCTTCCTCAGGCTCTGGTTTTGGTGCTCGGGCTCTGGATTTCTTCCTCGAGCTCTCATTTTTTTCTTCAGGCCCTAGATTTGTTCCTCGGGCTCTGTTTTTGTTCCTCGGGCTGTGGTTGTGTTCCTCGGGCTCTGGTTTTGTTCCTCGAGCTCTGGTTGTGTTCCTTGGGCTTTGGTTTTGTTCCTGGGGCTCTGGTTTTCTTTCACGCGCTCTGGTTTTGTTCCTCTTGTTCTGGTTTTATTCCTCAGGCCCTGGTTTTATTCCTCGGGGTTTCGTTTTGTTCCTTGGGCTCTGCTTTATTTCCACGGGCTCTGGTTTTGTTCCTCGAGCTCTGGTTTTGTTCCTCGAGGGCTGGTTTTGTTCCTTGGGCTATGGTTTTCTTTCTCGGGCTCTGGCTTGGTTCCTCGGGTCCTGGTTTTTTCCTCGGGCTCTATTTTTGTTCCTCGGGCTCTTGTTTTCTTCCTCAGGCTCTGGTTTTGTTCCTCGGGCTCTGGTTTTGTTCCTCGGGCTCTGGCTTGGTTCCTCGGGCCCTGGTTTTTTGCCTCGGGCTCTGGTTTTGTTCCTCGGGCTCTGGTTTTGTTCCTCGGTTTCTGGTTTGGTTCCTCGGGCCCTGGTTTTATTCCACGGGCTCTGGTTTTCTTCCTATGGCCCTCGTGTTGTTCTTCAGGTCCTCCTTTTTGTCCTTGGGTTCTGGTTTTGTTCCTCGGGCTCTGGTTTTCTTCCTCAGGATCTGGTTTTGTTCCTCGAGCTCTGGTTTTGTTCCTTGGGCACTCGTTTTGTTCCTTAGGCACTGGTTTTGTTCCTCGGGCTCTGGTTTTCTTCCTCAGGCTCTGGTTTTGTTGCTCGGGCTCTGGATTTCTTCCTCGAGCTCTCATTTTTTTCTTTAGGCCCTAGATTTGTTCCTCGGGCTCTGTTTTTGTTCCTCGGGCTGTGGTTGTGTTCCTCGGGCTCTGGTTTTGTTCCTCGAGCTCTGGTTGTGTTCCTTGGGCTCTGGTTGTGTTCCTCGGGCTCTGGTTTTGTTCCTTGAGCTCTAGTTTTGTTCTTTGAGCTCTGGTTTTGTTCCTGGGGCTCTGGTTTTCTTTCACGCGCTCTGGTTTTGTTCCTCTTGTTCTGGTTTTATTCCTCAGGCCCTGGTTTTATTCCTCGGGGTTTTGTTTTGTTCCTCGGGCTCTGCTTTATTTCCACGGGCTCTGGTTTTGTTCCTCGAGCTCTGGTTTTGTTCCTCGAGGGCTGGTTTTGTTCCTTGGGCTCTGGTTTTCTTTCTCGGGCTCTGGCTTGGTTCCTCGGGTCCTGGTTTTTTCCTCGGGCTCTATTTTTGTTCCTCGGGCTCTTGTTTTCTTCCTCAGGCTCTGGTTTTGTTCCTCGGTCTCTGGTTTTGTTCCTCGGGCTCTGGCTTGGTTCCTCGGGCCCTGGTTTTTTGCCTCGGGCTCTGGTTTTGTTCCTCGGGCTCTGGTTTTGTTCCTCGGTTTCTGGTTTGGTTCCTCGGGCCCTGGTTTTATTCCACGGGCTCTGGTTTTCTTCCTATGGCCCTCGTGTTGTTCTTCAGGTCCTCCTTTTTGTCCTTGGGTTCTGGTTTTGTTCCTCGGGCTCTGGTTTTGTTCCTCGGGCTCTGGTTTTCTTCCTCAGGATCTGGTTTTGTTCCTCGAGCTCTGGTTTTGTTCCTTGGGCACTGGTTTTGTTCCTTAGGCACTGGTTTTGTTCCTCGGGCTCTGGTTTTCTTTCACGGGCTCTGGTTTTGTTGCTCGGGCTCTGGATTTCTTCTTCGAGCTCTCGTTTTTTTCTTCAGGCCCTAGATTTGTTCCTCGGGCTCTGTTTTTGTTCCTCGGGCTGTGGTTGTGTTCCTCGGGCTCTGGTTTTGTTCCTCGAGCTCTGGTTGTGTTCCTTGGGCTCTGGTTTTGTTCCTGGGGCTCTGGTTTTCTTTCACGCGCTCTGGTTTTGTTCCTCTTGTTCTGGTTTTATTCCTCAGGCCCTGGTTTTATTCCTCGGGGTTTCGTTTTGTTCCTTGGGCTCTGCTTTATTTCCACGGGCTCTGGTTTTGTTCCTCGAGCTCTGGTTTTGTTCCTCGAGGGCTGGTTTTGTTCCTTGGGCTATGGTTTTCTTTCTCGGGCTCTGGCTTGGTTCCTCGGGTCCTGGTTTATTCCTCGGGCTCTATTTTTGTTCCTCGGGCTCTTGTTTTCTTCCTCAGGCTCTGGTTTTGTTCATGGAGGTCTGGTTTTGTTCCGCGGGCTCTGGCTTGGTTCCTCGGGCCCTGGTTTTTTGCCTCGGGCTCTGGTTTTGTGCCTCGGGCTCTGGTTTGGTTCGTCGGGCCCTGGTTTGGTTCCTCGGGCCCTGGTTTTATTCCACGGGCTCTGGTTTTCTTCCTATGGCCCTCTTTTTGTTCTTCAGGTCCTCCTTTTTGTCCTTGGGTTCTGGTTTTGTTCCTCGGGCTCTGGTTTTCTTCCTCAGGATCTGGTTTTGTTCCTCGAGCTCTGGTTTTGTTCCTTGGGCACTGGTTTTGTTCCTCGGGCTCTCGTTTTCTTCCTCGGACTCTCGTTTTGTTCCCCGGGTTCTGGTTTTGTTCCTTGAGCTCTGGTTTTCTTCTTTGGGCTCTGGTTTTATTCCTCAGGCTCTGGTTTTGTTGCTCGGGCTCTGGATTTCTTCCTCGAGCTCTCGTTTTTTTCTGCAGGCCCTAGATTTGTTCCTCGGGCTCTGTTTTTGTTCCTCGGGCTCTGGTTGTGTTCCACGGGCTCTGGTTTTGTTACTCGAGCTCTGGTTTTGTTCCTTGGGCACTGGTTTTGTTCCTCGGGCTCTCGTTTTCTTCCTCGGACTCTCGTTTTGTTCCTCGGGTTCTGGTTTTTTTCCTTGAGCTCTGGTTTTCTTCCTCGGGCTCTGGTTTTCTTCCTCAGGCTCTGGTTTTGTTGCTCGGGCTCTGGATTTCTTCCTCGAGCTCTCATTTTTTTCTTCAGGCCCTCGATTTGTTCCTCGGGCTCTGTTTTTGTTCCTCGGGCTGTGGTTGTGTTCCTCGGGCTCTGGTTTTGTTCCTCGAGCTCTGGTTGTGTTCCTTGGGCTCTGGTTTTGTTCCTTGAGCTCTAGTTTTGTTCTTCGAGCTCTGGTTTTGTTCCTGGGGCTCTGGTTTTCTTTCACGCGCTCTGGTTTTCTTCCTCAGGCTCTGGTTTTATTCCTCAGGCCCTGGTTTTATTCCTCGGGGTTTTGTTTTGTTCCTCGGGCTCTGCTTTATTTCCACGGGCTCTGGTTTTGTTCCTCGAGCTCTGGTTTTGTTCCTCGAGGGCTGGTTTTGTTCCTTGGGCTCTGGTTTTCTTTCTCGGGCTCTGGCTTGGTTCCTCGGGTCCTGGTTTTTTCCTCGGGCTCTATTTTTGTTCCTCGGGCTCTTGTTTTCTTCCTCAGGCTCTGGTTTTGTTCATGGAGGTCTGGTTTTGTTCCTCGGGCTCTGGCTTGGTTCCTCGGGCCTGTTTTTTTGCCTCGGGATGTGGTTTTGTTCCTCGGGCTCTGGTTTTTTTCCTCGGTTTCTGGTATGGTTCCTCGGGCCCTGGTTTTATTCCACGGGCTCTGGTTTTCTTCCTATGGCCCTCGTGTTGTTCTTCAGGTCCTCCTTTATGTCCTTGGCCTTGGTTTTTGTTCCTCGGGCTCTGGTTCTCTTTCTCAGGATCTGGTTTTGTTCCTCGAGCTCTGGTTTTGTTCCTTGGGCACTGGTTTTGTTCCTCGGGCTCTCGTTTTCTTCCTCGGACTCTCGTTTTGTTCCTCGGGTTCTGGTTTTGTTCCTTGAGCTCTGGTTTTGTTCCTCGGGCTCTGGTTTTCTTCCTCAGGCTCTGGTTTTGGTGCTCGGGCTCTGGATTTCTTCCTCGAGCTCTCATTTTTTTCTTCAGGCCCTAGATTTGTTCCTCGGGCTCTGTTTTTGTTCCTCGGGCTGTGGTTGTGTTCCTCGGGCTCTGGTTTTGTTCCTCGAGCTCTGGTTGTGTTCCTTGGGCTTTGGTTTTGTTCCTGGGGCTCTGGTTTTCTTTCACGCGCTCTGGTTTTGTTCCTCTTGTTCTGGTTTTATTCCTCAGGCCCTGGTTTTATTCCTCGGGGTTTCGTTTTGTTCCTTGGGCTCTGCTTTATTTCCACGGGCTCTGGTTTTGTTCCTCGAGCTCTGGTTTTGTTCCTCGAGGGCTGGTTTTGTTCCTTGGGCTATGGTTTTCTTTCTCGGGGTCTGGCTTGGTTCCTCGGGTCCTGGTTTTTTCCTCGGGCTCTATTTTTGTTCCTCGGGCTCTTGTTTTCTTCCTCAGGCTCTGGTTTTGTTCCTCGGGCTCTGGTTTTGTTCCTCGGGCTCTGGCTTGGTTCCTCGGGCCCTGGCTTGGTTCCTCGGGCCCTGGTTTTTTGCCTCGGGCTCTGGTTTTGTTCCTCGGGCTCTGGTTTTGTTCCTCGGTTTCTGGTTTGGTTCCTCGGGCCCTGGTTTTATTCCACGGGCTCTGGTTTTCTTCCTATGGCCCTCGTGTTGTTCTTCAGGTCCTCCTTTTTGTCCTTGGGTTCTGGTTTTGTTCCTCGGGCTCTGGTTTTCTTCCTCAGGATCTGGTTTTGTTCCTCGAGCTCTGGTTTTGTTCCTTGGGCACTCGTTTTGTTCCTTAGGCACTGGTTTTGTTCCTCGGGCTCTGGTTTTCTTCCTCAGGCTCTGGTTTTGTTGCTCGGGCTCTGGATTTCTTCCTCGAGCTCTCATTTTTTTCTTTAGGCCCTAGATTTGTTCCTCGGGCTCTGTTTTTGTTCCTCGGGCTGTGGTTGTGTTCCTCGGGCTCTGGTTTTGTTCCTCGAGCTCTGGTTGTGTTCCTTGGGCTCTGGTTGTGTTCCTCGGGCTCTGGTTTTGTTCCTTGAGCTCTAGTTTTGTTCTTTGAGCTCTGGTTTTGTTCCTGGGGCTCTGGTTTTCTTTCACGCGCTCTGGTTTTGTTCCTCTTGTTCTGGTTTTATTCCTCAGGCCCTGGTTTTATTCCTCGGGGTTTTGTTTTGTTCCTCGGGCTCTGCTTTATTTCCACGGGCTCTGGTTTTGTTCCTCGAGCTCTGGTTTTGTTCCTCGAGGGCTGGTTTTGTTCCTTGGGCTCTGGTTTTCTTTCTCGGGCTCTGGCTTGGTTCCTCGGGTCCTGGTTTTTTCCTCGGGCTCTATTTTTGTTCCTCGGGCTCTTGTTTTCTTCCTCAGGCTCTGGTTTTGTTCCTCGGTCTCTGGTTTTGTTCCTCGGGCTCTGGCTTGGTTCCTCGGGCCCTGGTTTTTTGCCTCGGGCTCTGGTTTTGTTCCTCGGGCTCTGGTTTTGTTCCTCGGTTTCTGGTTTGGTTCCTCGGGCCCTGGTTTTATTCCACGGGCTCTGGTTTTCTTCCTATGGCCCTCGTGTTGTTCTTCAGGTCCTCCTTTTTGTCCTTGGGTTCTGGTTTTGTTCCTCGGGCTCTGGTTTTGTTCCTCGGGCTCTGGTTTTCTTCCTCAGGATCTGGTTTTGTTCCTCGAGCTCTGGTTTTGTTCCTTGGGCACTGGTTTTGTTCCTTAGGCACTGGTTTTGTTCCTCGGGCTCTGGTTTTCTTTCACGGGCTCTGGTTTTGTTGCTCGGGCTCTGGATTTCTTCTTCGAGCTCTCGTTTTTTTCTTCAGGCCCTAGATTTGTTCCTCGGGCTCTGTTTTTGTTCCTCGGGCTGTGGTTGTGTTCCTCGGGCTCTGGTTTTGTTCCTCGAGCTCTGGTTGTGTTCCTTGGGCTCTGGTTTTGTTCCTGGGGCTCTGGTTTTCTTTCACGCGCTCTGGTTTTGTTCCTCTTGTTCTGGTTTTATTCCTCAGGCCCTGGTTTTATTCCTCGGGGTTTCGTTTTGTTCCTTGGGCTCTGCTTTATTTCCACGGGCTCTGGTTTTGTTCCTCGAGCTCTGGTTTTGTTCCTCGAGGGCTGGTTTTGTTCCTTGGGCTATGGTTTTCTTTCTCGGGCTCTGGCTTGGTTCCTCGGGTCCTGGTTTATTCCTCGGGCTCTATTTTTGTTCCTCGGGCTCTTGTTTTCTTCCTCAGGCTCTGGTTTTGTTCATGGAGGTCTGGTTTTGTTCCGCGGGCTCTGGCTTGGTTCCTCGGGCCCTGGTTTTTTGCCTCGGGCTCTGGTTTTGTGCCTCGGGCTCTGGTTTGGTTCGTCGGGCCCTGGTTTGGTTCCTCGGGCCCTGGTTTTATTCCACGGGCTCTGGTTTTCTTCCTATGGCCCTCTTTTTGTTCTTCAGGTCCTCCTTTTTGTCCTTGGGTTCTGGTTTTGTTCCTCGGGCTCTGGTTTTCTTCCTCAGGATCTGGTTTTGTTCCTCGAGCTCTGGTTTTGTTCCTTGGGCACTGGTTTTGTTCCTCGGGCTCTCGTTTTCTTCCTCGGACTCTCGTTTTGTTCCCCGGGTTCTGGTTTTGTTCCTTGAGCTCTGGTTTTCTTCTTTGGGCTCTGGTTTTATTCCTCAGGCTCTGGTTTTGTTGCTCGGGCTCTGGATTTCTTCCTCGAGCTCTCGTTTTTTTCTGCAGGCCCTAGATTTGTTCCTCGGGCTCTGTTTTTGTTCCTCGGGCTCTGGTTGTGTTCCACGGGCTCTGGTTTTGTTACTCGAGCTCTGGTTTTGTTCCTTGGGCACTGGTTTTGTTCCTCGGGCTCTCGTTTTCTTCCTCGGACTCTCGTTTTGTTCCTCGGGTTCTGGTTTTTTTCCTTGAGCTCTGGTTTTCTTCCTCGGGCTCTGGTTTTCTTCCTCAGGCTCTGGTTTTGTTGCTCGGGCTCTGGATTTCTTCCTCGAGCTCTCATTTTTTTCTTCAGGCCCTCGATTTGTTCCTCGGGCTCTGTTTTTGTTCCTCGGGCTGTGGTTGTGTTCCTCGGGCTCTGGTTTTGTTCCTCGAGCTCTGGTTGTGTTCCTTGGGCTCTGGTTTTGTTCCTTGAGCTCTAGTTTTGTTCTTCGAGCTCTGGTTTTGTTCCTGGGGCTCTGGTTTTCTTTCACGCGCTCTGGTTTTCTTCCTCAGGCTCTGGTTTTATTCCTCAGGCCCTGGTTTTATTCCTCGGGGTTTTGTTTTGTTCCTCGGGCTCTGCTTTATTTCCACGGGCTCTGGTTTTGTTCCTCGAGCTCTGGTTTTGTTCCTCAAGGGCTGGTTTTGTTCCTTGGGCTCTGGTTTTCTTTCTCGGGCTCTGGCTTGGTTCCTCGGGTCCTGGTTTTTTCCTCGGGCTCTATTTTTGTTCCTCGGGCTCTTGTTTTCTTCCTCAGGCTCTGGTTTTGTTCATGGAGGTCTGGTTTTGTTCCTCGGGCTCTGGCTTGGTTCCTCGCGCCCTGGTTTTTTGCCTCGGGATGTGGTTTTGTTCCTCGGGCTCTGGTTTTTTTCCTCGGTTTCTGGTATGGTTCCTCGGGCCCTGGTTTTATTCCACGGGCTCTGGTTTTCTTCCTATGGCCCTCGTGTTGTTCTTCAGGTCCTCCTTTATGTCCTTGGGCTCTGGTTTTGTTCCTCGGGCTCTGGTTTTCTTTCTCAGGATCTGGTTTTGTTCCTCGAGCTCTGGTTTTGTTCCTTGGGCACTGGTTTTGTTCCTCGGGCTCTCGTTTTCTTCCTCGGACTCTCGTTTTGTTCCTCGGGTTCTGGTTTTGTTCCTTGAGCTCTGGTTTTCTTCTTTGGGCTCTGGTTTTCTTCCTCAGGCTCTGGTTTTGGTGCTCGGGCTCTGGATTTCTTCCTCGAGCTCTCATTTTTTTCTTCAGGCCCTAAATTTGTTCCTCGGGCTCTGTTTTTGTTCCTCGGGCTGTGGTTGTGTTCCTCGGGCTCTGGTTTTGTTCCTCGAGCTCTGGTTGTGTTCCTTGGGCTCTGGTTTTGTTCCTGGGGCTCTGATTTTCTTTCACGGGCTCTGGTTTTGTTCCTCATGTTCTGGTTTTATTCCTCAGGCCCTGGTTTTATTCCTCGGGGTTTCGTTTTGTTCCTCGGGCTCTGCTTTATTTCCACGGGCTCTGGTTTTGTTCCTCGAGCTCTGGTTTTGTTCCTCGAGGGCTGGTTTTGTTCCTTGGGCTATGGTTTTCTTTCTCGGGCTCTGGCTTGGTTCCTCGGGTCCTGGTTTTTTCCTCGGGCTCTATTTTTGTTCCTCGGGCTCTTGTTTTCTTCCTCAGGCTCTGGTTTTGTTCATGGAGGTCTGGTTTTGTTCCTCGGGCTCTGGCTTGGTTCCTCGGGCCCTGGTTTTTTGCCTCGGGCTCTGGTTTTGTTCCTCGGGCTCTGGTTTGGTTCCTCAGGCCCTGGTTTGGTTCCTCGGGCCCTGGTTTTATTCCACGGGCTCTGGTTTTCTTCCTATGGCCCTCTTTTTGTTCTTCAGGCCCTCCTTTTTGTCCTTGGCCTTGGTTTTTGTTCCTCGGGCTCTGGTTTTCTTCCTCAGGATCTGGTTTTGTTCCTCGAGCTCTGGTTTTGTTCCTTGGGCACTGGTTTTGTTCCTCGGGCTCTCGTTTTCTTCCTCGGACTCTCGTTTTGTTCCTCGGGTTCTGGTTTTGTTCCTTGAGCTCTGGTTTTCTTCTTTGGGCTCTGGTTTTCTTCCTCAGGCTCTGGTTTTGTTGCTCGGGCTCTGGATTTCTTCCTCGAGCTCTCGTTTTTTTCTTCAGGCCCTAGATTTGTTCCTCGGGCCCTGGTTGTGTTCCTTGGGCTCTGGTTTTGTTTCTCGTGCTCTGGTTTTGTTCCTTTGGCACTGGTTTTGTTCCTCGGGCTCTCGTTTTCTTCCTCGGACTCTCGTTTTGTTCCTCGGGTTCTGTTTTTTTTCCTTGAGCTCTGTTTTTTTTCCTCGGGCTCTGGTTTTCTTCCTCAGGCTCTGGTTTTATTCCTCGGGCTCCGGATTTCTTCCTCGAGCTCTCGTTTTCTTCTTCACGCCCTGGATTTGTTCCTCGGGCTCTGGTTTTGTTCCTCGAGCTCTGGTTGTGTTCCTTGGGCTCTGGTTTTGTTCCTTGAGCTCTAGTTTTGTTCTTTGAGCTCTGGTTTTGTTCCTGGGGCTCTGGTTTTCTTTCACGGGCTCTGGTTTTGTTCCTCATGTTCTGGTTTTATTCCTCAGGCCCTGGTTTTATTCCTCGGGGTTTCGTTTTGTTCCTCGGGCTCTGCTTTATTTCCACGGGCTCTGGTTTTGTTCCTCGAGCTCTGGTTTTGTTCCTCGAGGGCTGGTTTTGTTCCTTGGGCTATGGTTTTCTTTCTCGGGCTCTGGCTTGGTTCCTCGGGTCCTGGTTTTTTCCTCGGGCTCTATTTTTGTTCCTCGGGCTCTTGTTTTCTTCCTCAGGCTCTGGTTTTGTTCATGGAGGTCTGGTTTTGTTCCTCGGGCTCTGGCTTGGTTCCTCGGGCCCTGGTTTTTTGCCTCGGGCTCTGGTTTTGTTCCTCGGGCTCTGGTTTGGTTCCTCAGGCCCTGGTTTGGTTCCTCGGGCCCTGGTTTTATTCCACGGGCTCTGGTTTTCTTCCTATGGCCCTCTTTTTGTTCTTCAGGCCCTCCTTTTTGTCCTTGGCCTTGGTTTTTGTTCCTCGGGCTCTGGTTTTCTTCCTCAGGATCTGGTTTTGTTCCTCGAGCTCTGGTTTTGTTCCTTGGGCACTGGTTTTGTTCCTCGGGCTCTCGTTTTCTTCCTCGGACTCTCGTTTTGTTCCTCGGGTTCTGGTTTTGTTCCTTGAGCTCTGGTTTTCTTCTTTGGGCTCTGGTTTTCTTCCTCAGGCTCTGGTTTTGTTGCTCGGGCTCTGGATTTCTTCCTCGAGCTCTCGTTTTTTCTTCAGGCCCTAGATTTGTTCCTCGGGCCCTGGTTGTGTTCCTTGGGCTCTGGTTTTGTTTCTCGTGCTCTGGTTTTGTTCCTTTGGCACTGGTTTTGTTCCTCGGGCTCTCGTTTTCTTCCTCGGACTCTCGTTTTGTTCCTCGGGTTCTGGTTTTTTTCCTTGAGCTCTGTTTTTTTTCCTCGGGCTCTGGTTTTCTTCCTCAGGCTCTGGTTTTATTCCTCGGGCTCCGGATTTCTTCCTCGAGCTCTCGTTTTCTTCTTCACGCCCTGGATTTGTTCCTCGGGCTCTGGTTTTGTTCCTCGAGCTCTGGTTGTGTTCCTTGGGCTCTGGTTTTGTTCCTTGAGCTCTAGTTTTGTTCTTTGAGCTCTGGTTTTGTTCCTGGGGCTCTGGTTTTCTTTCACGGGCTCTGGTTTTGTTCCTCATGTTCTGGTTTTATTCCTCAGGCCCTGGTTTTATTCCTCGGGGTTTCGTTTTGTTCCTCGGGCTCTGCTTTATTTCCACGGGCTCTGGTTTTGTTCCTCGAGCTCTGGTTTTGTTCCTCGAGGGCTGGTTTTGTTCCTTGGGCTATGGTTTTCTTTCTCGGGCTCTGGCTTGGTTCCTCGGGTCCTGGTTTTTTCCTCGGGCTCTATTTTTGTTCCTCGGGCTCTTGTTTTCTTCCTCAGGCTCTGGTTTTGTTCCTCGGGCTCTGGTTTTGTTCCTCGGGCTCTGGCTTGGTTCCTCGCGCCCTGGTTTTTTGCCTCGGGCTCTGGTTTTGTTCCTCGGTTTCTGGCTTGGTTCCTCGGGCCCTGGTTTTATTCCACGGGCTCTGGTTTTCTTCCTATGGCCCTCTTTTTGTTCTTCAGGTCCTCCTTTTTGTCCTTGGGTTCTGGTTTTGTTCCTCGGGCTCTGGTTTTCTTCCTCAGGATCTGGTTTTGTTCCTCGAGCTCTGGTTTTGTTCCTTGGGCACTGGTTTTGTTCCTCGGGCTCTCGTTTTCTTCCTCGGACTCTCGTTTTGTTCCTCGGGTTCTGGTTTTGTTCCTTGAGCTCTGCTTTTCTTCTTTGGGCTCTGGTTTTCTTCCTCAGGCTCTGGTTTTATTCCTCGGGCTCCGGATTTCTTCCTCGATCTCTCGTTTTCTTCTTCACGCCCTGGATTTGTTCCTCGGGCTCTGGTTTTGTTCCTCGAGCTGTGGTTGTGTTCCTTGGGCTCTGGTTTTGTTCCTTGAGCTCTAGTTTTGTTCTTTGAGCTCTGGTTTTGTTTCTGCGGCTCTGGTTTTCTTTCACGGGCTCTGGTTTTGTTCCTCATGTTCTGGTTTTATTCCTCAGGCCCTGGTTTTATTCCTCGGGGTTTCGTTTTGTTCCTCGGGCTCTGCTTTATTTCCACGGGCTCTGGTTTTGTTCCTCGAGCTCTGGTTTTGTTTCTCGAGGGCTGGTTTTGTTCCTTGGGCTATGGTTTTCTTTCTCGGGCTCTGGCTTAGTTCCTTGGGTCCTGGTTTTTTCCTCGGGCTCTATTTTTGTTCCTCGGGCTCTTGCTTGGTTCCTCGCGCCCTGGTTTTTTGCCTCGGGCTCTGGTTTTGTTCCTCGGGCTCTGGTTTTGTTCCTCGGTTTCTGGTTTGGTTCCTCGGGCCCTGGTTTTATTCCACGGGCTCTGATTTTCTTCCTATGGCCCTCGTGTTGTTCTTCAGGTCCTCCTTTTTTATCCTTGGGTTCTGGTTTTGTTCCTCGGGCTCTGGTTTTCTTCCTCAGGATCTGGTTTTGTTCCTCGAGCTCTGGATTTCTTCCTTGATCTCTCGTTTTTTTCTTCAGGCCCTAGATTTGTTCCTCGGGCCCTGGTTGTGTTCCTTGGGCTCTGGTTTTGTTCTTCGAGCTCTGGTTTTGTTCCTGGGGCTCTGGTTTTCTTTCACGCGCTCTGGTTTTGTTCCTCTTGTTCTGGTTTTATTCCTCAGGCCCTGGTTTTATTCCTCGGGGTTTCGTTTTGTTCCTCGGGCTCTGCTTTATTTCCACGGGCTCTGGTTTTGTTCCTCGAGCTCTGGTTTTGTTCCTCGAGGGCTCTGGTTTTGTTCCTTGGGCTATGGTTTTCTTTCTCGGGCTCTGGCTTGGTTCCTCGGGTCCTGGTTTTTTCCTCGGGCTCTATTTTTGTTCCTCGGGCTCTTGTTTTCTTCCTCAGGCTCTGGTTTTGTTCCTCGGGCTCTGGTTTTGTTCCTCGGGCTCTGGCTTGGTTCCTCGGGCCCTGGTTTTTTGCCTCGGGCTCTGGTTTTGTTCCTCGGCCTCTGGTTTTGTTCCTCGGTTTCTGGTATGGTTCCTCGGGCCCTGGTTTTATTCCACGGGCTCTGGTTTTCTTCCTATGGCCCTCTTTTTGTTCTTCAGGTCCTCCTTTTTGTCCTTGGGTTCTGGTTTTGTTCCTCGGGCTCTGGTTTTCTTCCTCAGGATCTGGTTTTGTTCCTCGAGCTCTGGTTTTGTTCCTTGGGCACTGGTTTTGTTCCTCGGGCTCTCGTTTTCTTCCTCGGACTCTCGTTTTGTTCCTCGGGTTCTGGTTTTGTTCCTTGAGCTCTGTTTTTTTTCCTCGGGCTCTGGTTTTCTTCCTCAGGCTCTGGTTTTATTCCTCGGGCTCCGGATTTCTTCCTCGAGCTCTCATTTTCTTCTTCACGCCCTGGATTTGTTCCTCGGGTTCTGTTTTTGTTCCTCGGGCTGTGGTTGTGTTCCTCGGGCTCTGGTTTTGTTCCTCGAGCTCTGGTTGTGTTCCTTGGGCTCTGGTTTTGTTCCTTGAGCTCTAGTTTTGTTCTTCGAGCTCTGGTTTTGTTCCTGCGGCTCTGGTTTTCTTTTACGGGCTCTGGTTTTGTTCCTCATGTTCTGGTTTTATTCCTCAGGCCCTGGTTTTATTCCTCGGGGTTTCGTTTTGTTCCTCGGGCTCTGCTTTATTTCCACGGGCTCTGGTTTTGTTCCTCGAGCTCTGGTTTTGTTCCTCGAGGGCTGGTTTTGTTCCTTGGGCTCTGGTTTTCTTTCTCGGGCTCTGGCTTGGTTCCTCGGGTCCTGGTTTTTTCCTCGGGCTCTATTTTTGTTCCTCGGGCTCTTGTTTTCTTCCTCAGGCTCTGGTTTTGTTCATGGAGGTCTGGTTTTGTTCCTCGGGCTCTGGCTTGGTTCCTCGCGCCCTGGTTTTTTGCCTCGGGCTCTGGTTTTGTTCCTCGGGCTCTGGTTTTGTTCCTCGGTTTCTGGTTTGGTTCCTCGGGCCCTGGTTTTATTCCACGGGCTCTGGTTTTCTTCCTATGGCCCTCTTTTTGTTCTTCAGGTCCTCCTTTTTGTCCTTGGGTTCTGGTTTTGTTCCTCGGGCTCTGGTTTTCTTCCTCAGGATCTGGTTTTGTTCCTCGAGCTCTGGTTTTGTTCCTTGGGCACTGGTTTTGTTCCTCGGGCTCTCGTTTTCTTCCTCGGACTCTCGTTTTGTTCCTCGGGTTCTGGTTTTGTTCCTTGAGCTCTGTTTTTTTTCCTCGGGCTCTGGTTTTCTTCCTCAGGCTCTGGTTTTGTTGCTCGGGCTCCGGATTTCTTCCTCGAGCTCTCGTTTTCTTCTTCACGCCCTGGATTTGTTCCTCGGGTTCTGTTTTTGTTCCTCGGGCTGTGGTTGTGTTCCTCGGGCTCTGGTTTTGTTCCTCGAGCTCTGGTTGTGTTCCTTGGGCTCTGGTTTTGTTCCTTGAGCTCTAGTTTTGTTCTTCGAGCTCTGGTTTTGTTCCTGGGGCTCTGGTTTTCTTTCACGGGCTCTGGTTTTGTTCCTCATGTTCTGGTTTTATTCCTCAGGCCCTGGTTTTATTCCTCGGGGTTTCGTTTTGTTCCTCGGGCTCTGCTTTATTTCCACGGGCTCTGGTTTTGTTCCTCGAGCTCTGGTTTTGTTCCTCGAGGGCTGGTTTTGTTCCTTGGGCTATGGTTTTCTTTCTTGGGCTCTGGCTTGGTTCCTCAGGTCCTGGTTTTTTCCTCGGGCTCTATTTTTGTTCCTCGGGCTCTTGTTTTCTTCCTCAGGCTCTGGTTTTGTTCCTCGGGCTCTGGTTTTGTTCCTCGGGCTCTGGCTTGGTTCCTCGGGCCCTGGTTTTTTGCCTCGGGCTCTGGTTTTGTTCCTCGGCCTCTGGTTTTGTTCCTCGGTTTCTGGTATGGTTCCTCGGGCCCTGGTTTTATTCCACGGGCTCTGGTTTTCTTCCTATGGCCCTCTTTTTGTTCTTCAGGTCCTCCTTTTTGTCCTTGGGTTCTGGTTTTGTTCCTCGGGCTCTGGTTTTCTTCCTCAGGATCTGGTTTTGTTCCTCGAGCTCTGGTTTTGTTCCTTGGGCACTGGTTTTGTTCCTCGGGCTCTCGTTTTCTTCCTCGGACTCTCGTTTTGTTCCTCGGGTTCTGGTTTTGTTCCTTGAGCTCTGTTTTTTTTCCTCGGGCTCTGGTTTTCTTCCTCAGGCTCTGGTTTTATTCCTCGGGCTCCGGATTTCTTCCTCGAGCTCTCGTTTTCTTCTTCACGCCCTGGATTTGTTCCTCGGGTTCTGTTTTTGTTCCTCGGGCTGTGGTTGTGTTCCTCGGGCTCTGGTTTTGTTCCTCGAGCTCTGGTTGTGTTCCTTGGGCTCTGGTTTTGTTCCTTGAGCTCTAGTTTTGTTCTTCGAGCTCTGGTTTTGTTCCTGCGGCTCTGGTTTTCTTTTACGGGCTCTGGTTTTGTTCCTCATGTTCTGGTTTGATTCCTCAGGCCCTGGTTTTATTCCTCGGGGTTTTGTTTTGTTCCTCGGGCTCTGCTTTATTTCCACGGGCTCTGGTTTTGTTCCTCGAGCTCTGGTTTTGTTCCTCGAGGGCTGGTTTTGTTCCTTGGGCTATGGTTTTCTTTCTCGGGCTCTGGCTTGGTTCCTCGGGTCCTGGTTTTTTCCTCGGGCTCTATTTTTGTTCCTCGGGCTCTTGTTTTCTTCCTCAGGCTCTGGTTTTGTTCATGGAGGTCTGGTTTTGTTCCTCGGGCTCTGGCTTGGTTCCTCGCGCCCTGGTTTTTTGCCTCGGGCTCTGGTTTTGTTCCTCGGGCTCTGGTTTTGTTCCTCGGTTTCTGGTTTGGTTCCTCGGGCCCTGGTTTTATTCCACGGGCTCTGGTTTTCTTCCTATGGCCCTCTTTTTGTTCTTCAGGTCCTCCTTTTTGTCCTTGGGTTCTGGTTTTGTTCCTCGGGCTCTGGTTTTCTTCCTCAGGATCTGGTTTTGTTCCTCGAGCTCTGGTTTTGTTCCTTGGGCACTGGTTTTGTTCCTCGGGCTCTCGTTTTCTTCCTCGGACTCTCGTTTTGTTCCTCGGGTTCTGGTTTTGTTCCTTGAGCTCTTTTATTTTTCCTCGGGCTCTGGTTTTCTTCCTCAGGCTCTGGTTTTGTTGCTCGGGCTCCGGATTTCTTCCTCGAGCTCTCGTTTTCTTCTTCACGCCCTGGATTTGTTCCTCGGGTTCTGTTTTTGTTCCTCGGGCTGTGGTTGTGTTCCTCGGGCTCTGGTTTTGTTCCTCGAGCTCTGGTTGTGTTCCTTGGGCTCTGGTTTTGTTCCTTGAGCTCTAGTTTTGTTCTTCGAGCTCTGGTTTTGTTCCTGCGGCTCTGGTTTTCTTTCACGGGCTCTGGTTTTGTTCCTCATGTTCTGGTTTTATTCCTCAGGCCCTGGTTTTATTCCTCGGGGTTTCGTTTTGTTCCTCGGGCTCTGCTTTATTTCCACGGGCTCTGGTTTTGTTCCTCGAGCTCTGGTTTTGTTCCTCGAGGGCTGGTTTTGTTCCTTGGGCTCTGGTTTTCTTTCTCGGGCTCTGGCTTGGTTCCTCGGGTCCTGGTTTTTTCCTCGGGCTCTATTTTTGTTCCTCGGGCTCTTGTTTTCTTCCTCAGGCTCTGGTTTTGTTCCTCGGGCTCTGGTTTTGTTCCTCGGGCTCTGGCTTGGTTCCTCGCGCCCTGGTTTTTTGCCTCGGGCTCTGGTTTTGTTCCTCGGGCTCTGGTTTTGTTCCTCGGTTTCTGGTTTGGTTCCTCGGGCCCTGGTTTTATTCCACGGGCTCTGGTTTTCTTCCTATGGCCCTCTTTTTGTTCTTCAGGTCCTCCTTTTTGTCCTTGGGTTCTGCTTTTGTTCCTCGGGCTCTGGTTTTCTTCCTCAGGATCTGGTTTTGTTCCTCGAGCTCTGGTTTTGTTCCTTGGGCACTGGTTTTGTTCCTCGGGCTCTCGTTTTCTTCCTCGGCCTCTCGTTTTGTTCCTCGGGTTCTGGTTTTGTTCCTTGAGCTCTGTTTTTTTTCCTCGGGCTCTGGTTTTCTTCCTCAGGCTCTGGTTTTATTCCTCGGGCTCCGGATTTCTTCCTCGAGCTCTCGTTTTCTTCTTCACGCCCTGGATTTGTTCCTCGGGTTCTGTTTTTGTTCCTCGGGCTGTGGTTGTGTTCCTCGGGCTCTGGTTTTGTTCCTCGAGCTCTGGTTGTGTTCCTTGGGCTCTGGTTTTGTTCCTTGAGCTCTAGTTTTGTTCTTCGAGCTCTGGTTTTGTTCCTGGGGCTCTGGTTTTCTTTCACGGGCTCTGGTTTTGTTCCTCATGTTCTGGTTTTATTCCTCAGGCCCTGGTTTTATTCCTCGGGGTTTCGTTTTGTTCCTCGGGCTCTGCTTTATTTCCACGGGCTCTGGTTTTGTTCCTCGAGCTCTGGTTTTGTTCCTCGAGGGCTGGTTTTGTTCCTTGGGCTCTGGTTTTCTTTCTCGGGCTCTGGCTTGGTTCCTCGGGTCCTGGTTTTTTCCTCGGGCTCTATTTTTGTTCCTCGGGCTCTTGTTTTCTTCCTCAGGCTCTGGTTTTGTTCCTCGGGCTCTGGTTTTGTTCCTCGGGCTCTGGCTTGGTTCCTCGCGCCCTGGTTTTTTGCCTCGGGCTCTGGTTTTGTTCCTCGGGCTCTGGTTTTGTTCCTCGGTTTCTGGTTTGGTTCCTCGGGCCCTGGTTTTATTCCACGGGCTCTGGTTTTCTTCCTATGGCCCTCTTTTTGTTCTTTAGGTCCTCCTTTTTGTCCTTGGGTTCTGGTTTTGTTCCTCGGGCTCTGGTTTTCTTCCTCAGGATCTGGTTTTGTTCCTCGAGCTCTGGTTTTGTTCCTTGGGCACTGGTTTTGTTCCTCGGGCTCTCGTTTTCTTCCTCGGACTCTCGTTTTGTTCCTCGGGTTCTGGTTTTGTTCCTTGAGCTCTGTTTTTTTTCCTCGGGCTCTGGTTTTCTTCCTCAGGCTCTGGTTTTATTCCTCGGGCTCCGGATTTCTTCCTCGAGCTCTCGTTTTCTTCTTCACGCCCTGGATTTGTTCCTCGGGTTCTGTTTTTGTTCCTCGGGCTGTGGTTGTGTTCCTCGGGCTCTGGTTTTGTTCCTCGAGCTCTGGTTGTGTTCCTTGGGCTCTGGTTTTGTTCCTTGAGCTCTAGTTTTGTTCTTCGAGCTCTGGTTTTGTTCCTGGGGCTCTGGTTTTCTTTCACGGGCTCTGGTTTTGTTCCTCATGTTCTGGTTTTATTCCTCAGGCCCTGGTTTTATTCCTCGGGGTTTCGTTTTGTTCCTCGGGCTCTGCTTTATTTCCACGGGCTCTGGTTTTGTTCCTCGAGCTCTGGTTTTGTTCCTCGAGGGCTGGTTTTGTTCCTTGGGCTATGGTTTTCTTTCTCGGGCTCTGGCTTGGTTCCTCGGGTCCTGGTTTTTTCCTCGGGCTCTATTTTTGTTCCTCGGGCTCTTGTTTTCTTCCTCAGGCTCTGGTTTTGTTCATGGAGGTCTGGTTTTGTTCCTCGGGCTCTGGCTTGGTTCCTCGCGCCCTGGTTTTTTGCCTCGGGCTCTGGTTTTGTTCCTCGGGCTCTGGTTTTGTTCCTCGGTTTCTGGTTTGGTTCCTCGGGCCCTGGTTTTATTCCACGGGCTCTGGTTTTCTTCCTATGGCCCTCTTTTTGTTCTTCAGGTCCTCCTTTTTGTCCTTGGGTTCTGGTTTTGTTCCTCGGGCTCTGGTTTTCTTCCTCAGGCTCTGGTTTTATTCCTCGGGCTCCGGATTTCTTCCTCGAGCTCTCGTTTTCTTCTTCATGCCCTGGATTTGTTCCTCGGGTTCTGTTTTTGTTCCTCGGGCTGTGGTTGTGTTCCTCGGGCTCTGGTTTTGTTCCTCGAGCTCTGGTTGTGTTCCTTGGGCTCTGGTTTTGTTCCTTGAGCTCTAGTTTTGTTCTTCGAGCTCTGGTTTTGTTCCTGCGGCTCTGGTTTTCTTTCACGGGCTCTGGTTTTGTTCCTCAGGCTCTGGTTTTATTCCTCAGGCCCTGGTTTTATTCCTCGGGCTCTCGTTTTGTTCCTCGGGCTCTGCTTTATTTCCACGGGCTCTGGTTTTGTTCCTCGAGCTCTGGTTTTGTTCCTCGAGGGCTGGTTTTGTTCCTTGGGCTATGGTTTTCTTTCTCGGGCTCTGGCTTGGTTCCTCGGGTCCTGGTTTTTTCCTCGGGCTCTATTTTTGTTCCTCGGGCTCTTGTTTTCTTCCTCAGGCTCTGGTTTTGTTCCTCGGGCTCTGGTTTTGTTCCTCGGGCTCTGGCTTGGTTCCTCGCGCCCTGGTTTTTTGCCTCGGGCTCTGGTTTTGTTCCTCGGGCTCTGGTTTTGTTCCTCGGTTTCTGGTTTGGTTCCTCGGGCCCTGGTTTTATTCCACGGGCTCTGGTTTTCTTCCTATGGCCCTCTTTTTGTTCTTCAGGTCCTCCTTTTTGTCCTTGGGTTCTGGTTTTGTTCCTCGGGCTCTGGTTTTCTTCCTCAGGATCTGGTTTTGTTCCTCGAGCTCTGGTTTTGTTCCTTGGGCACTGGTTTTGTTCCTCGGGCTCTCGTTTTCTTCCTCGGACTCTCGTTTTGTTCCTCGGGTTCTGGTTTTGTTCCTTGAGCTCTGTTTTTTTTCCTCGGGCTCTGGTTTTCTTCCTCAGGCTCTGGTTTTATTCCTCGGGCTCCGGATTTCTTCCTCGAGCTCTCGTTTTCTTCTTCACGCCCTGGATTTGTTCCTCGGGTTCTGTTTTTGTTCCTCGGGCTGTGGTTGTGTTCCTCGGGCTCTGGTTTTGTTCCTCGAGCTCTGGTTGTGTTCCTTGGGCTCTGGTTTTGTTCCTTGAGCTCTAGTTTTGTTCTTTGAGCTCTGGTTTTGTTCCTGGGGCTCTGGTTTTCTTTCACGGGCTCTGGTTTTGTTCCTCATGTTCTGGTTTTATTCCTCAGGCCCTGGTTTTATTCCTCGGGGTTTCGTTTTGTTCCTCGGGCTCTGCTTTATTTCCACGGGCTCTGGTTTTGTTCCTCGAGCTCTGGTTTTGTTCCTCGAGGGCTGGTTTTGTTCCTTGGGCTATGGTTTTCTTTCTCGGGCTCTGGCTTGGTTCCTCGGGTCCTGGTTTTTTCCTCGGGCTCTATTTTTGTTCCTCGGGCTCTTGTTTTCTTCCTCAGGCTCTGGTTTTGTTCCTCGGGCTCTGGTTTTGTTCCTCGGGCTCTGGCTTGGTTCCTCGCGCCCTGGTTTTTTGCCTCGGGCTCTGGTTTTGTTCCTCGGTTTCTGGCTTGGTTCCTCGGGCCCTGGTTTTATTCCACGGGCTCTGGTTTTCTTCCTATGGCCCTCTTTTTGTTCTTCAGGTCCTCCTTTTTGTCCTTGGGTTCTGGTTTTGTTCCTCGGGCTCTGGTTTTCTTCCTCAGGATCTGGTTTTGTTCCTCGAGCTCTGGTTTTGTTCCTTGGGCACTGGTTTTGTTCCTCGGGCTCTCGTTTTCTTCCTCGGACTCTCGTTTTGTTCCTCGGGTTCTGGTTTTGTTCCTTGAGCTCTGCTTTTCTTCTTTGGGCTCTGGTTTTCTTCCTCAGGCTCTGGTTTTATTCCTCGGGCTCCGGATTTCTTCCTCGATCTCTCGTTTTCTTCTTCACGCCCTGGATTTGTTCCTCGGGCTCTGGTTTTGTTCCTCGAGCTGTGGTTGTGTTCCTTGGGCTCTGGTTTTGTTCCTTGAGCTCTAGTTTTGTTCTTTGAGCTCTGGTTTTGTTTCTGCGGCTCTGGTTTTCTTTCACGGGCTCTGGTTTTGTTCCTCATGTTCTGGTTTTATTCCTCAGGCCCTGGTTTTATTCCTCGGGGTTTCGTTTTGTTCCTCGGGCTCTGCTTTATTTCCACGGGCTCTGGTTTTGTTCCTCGAGCTCTGGTTTTGTTTCTCGAGGGCTGGTTTTGTTCCTTGGGCTATGGTTTTCTTTCTCGGGCTCTGGCTTAGTTCCTTGGGTCCTGGTTTTTTCCTCGGGCTCTATTTTTGTTCCTCGGGCTCTTGCTTGGTTCCTCGCGCCCTGGTTTTTTGCCTCGGGCTCTGGTTTTGTTCCTCGGGCTCTGGTTTTGTTCCTCGGTTTCTGGTTTGGTTCCTCGGGCCCTGGTTTTATTCCACGGGCTCTGATTTTCTTCCTATGGCCCTCGTGTTGTTCTTCAGGTCCTCCTTTTTTATCCTTGGGTTCTGGTTTTGTTCCTCGGGCTCTGGTTTTCTTCCTCAGGATCTGGTTTTGTTCCTCGAGCTCTGGATTTCTTCCTTGATCTCTCGTTTTTTTCTTCAGGCCCTAGATTTGTTCCTCGGGCCCTGGTTGTGTTCCTTGGGCTCTGGTTTTGTTCTTCGAGCTCTGGTTTTGTTCCTGGGGCTCTGGTTTTCTTTCACGCGCTCTGGTTTTGTTCCTCTTGTTCTGGTTTTATTCCTCAGGCCCTGGTTTTATTCCTCGGGGTTTCGTTTTGTTCCTCGGGCTCTGCTTTATTTCCACGGGCTCTGGTTTTGTTCCTCGAGCTCTGGTTTTGTTCCTCGAGGGCTGGTTTTGTTCCTTGGGCTATGGTTTTCTTTCTCGGGCTCTGGCTTGGTTCCTCAGGTCCTGGTTTTTTCCTCGGGCTCTTGTTTTGTTCCTTGGGCTCTTGTTTTCTTCCTCAGGCTCTGGTTTTGTTCCTCGGGCTCTGGTTTTGTTCCTCGGGCTCTGGCTTGGTTCCTCGGGCCCTGGTTTTTTGCCTCGGGCTCTGGTTTTGTTCCTCGGCCTCTGGTTTTGTTCCTCGGTTTCTGGTATGGTTCCTCGGGCCCTGGTTTTATTCCACGGGCTCTGGTTTTCTTCCTATGGCCCTCTTTTTGTTCTGCAGGTCCTCCTTTTTGTCCTTGGGTTCTGGTTTTGTTCCTCGGGCTCTGGTTTTCTTCCTCAGGATCTGGTTTTGTTCCTCGAGCTCTGGTTTTGTTCCTTGGGCACTGGTTTTGTTCCTCGGGCTCTCGTTTTCTTCCTCGGACTCTCGTTTTGTTCCTCGGGTTCTGGTTTTGTTCCTTGAGCTCTGTTTTTTTTCCTCGGGCTCTGGTTTTCTTCCTCAGGCTCTGGTTTTATTCCTCGGGCTCCGGATTTCTTCCTCGAGCTCTCGTTTTCTTCTTCACGCCCTGGATTTGTTCCTCGGGTTCTGTTTTTGTTCCTCGGGCTGTGGTTGTGTTCCTCGGGCTCTGGTTTTGTTCCTCGAGCTCTGGTTGTGTTCCTTGGGCTCTGGTTTTGTTCCTTGAGCTCTAGTTTTGTTCTTCGAGCTCTGGTTTTGTTCCTGCGGCTCTGGTTTTCTTTTACGGGCTCTGGTTTTGTTCCTCATGTTCTGGTTTTATTCCTCAGGCCCTGGTTTTATTCCTCGGGGTTTCGTTTTGTTCCTCGGGCTCTGCTTTATTTCCACGGGCTCTGGTTTTGTTCCTCGAGCTCTGGTTTTGTTCCTCGAGGGCTGGTTTTGTTCCTTGGGCTATGGTTTTCTTTCTCGGGCTCTGGCTTGGTTCCTCGGGTCCTGGTTTTTTCCTCGGGCTCTATTTTTGTTCCTCGGGCTCTTGTTTTCTTCCTCAGGCTCTGGTTTTGTTCATGGAGGTCTGGTTTTGTTCCTCGGGCTCTGGCTTGGTTCCTCGCGCCCTGGTTTTTTGCCTCGGGCTCTGGTTTTTTTCCTCGGGCTCTGGTTTTGTTCCTCGGTTTCTGGTTTGGTTCCTCGGGCCCTGGTTTTATTCCACGGGCTCTGGTTTTCTTCCTATGGCCCTCTTTTTGTTCTTCAGGTCCTCCTTTTTGTCCTTGGGTTCTGGTTTTGTTCCTCGGGCTCTGGTTTTCTTCCTCAGGATCTGGTTTTGTTCCTCGAGCTCTGGTTTTGTTCCTTGGGCACTGGTTTTGTTCCTCGGGCTCTCGTTTTCTTCCTCGGCCTCTCGTTTTGTTCCTCGGGTTCTGGTTTTGTTCCTTGAGCTCTGTTTTTTTTCCTCGGGCTCTGGTTTTCTTCCTCAGGCTCTGGTTTTGTTGCTCGGGCTCCGGATTTCTTCCTCGAGCTCTCGTTTTCTTCTTCACGCCCTGGATTTGTTCCTCGGGTTCTGTTTTTGTTCCTCGGGCTGTGGTTGTGTTCCTCGGGCTCTGGTTTTGTTCCTCGAGCTCTGGTTGTGTTCCTTGGGCTCTGGTTTTGTTCCTTGAGCTCTAGTTTTGTTCTTCGAGCTCTGGTTTTGTTCCTGGGGCTCTGGTTTTCTTTCACGGGCTCTGGTTTTGTTCCTCATGTTCTGGTTTTATTCCTCAGGCCCTGGTTTTATTCCTCGGGGTTTCGTTTTGTTCCTCGGGCTCTGCTTTATTTCCACGGGCTCTGGTTTTGTTCCTCGAGCTCTGGTTTTGTTCCTCGAGGGCTGGTTTTGTTCCTTGGGCTATGGTTTTCTTTCTTGGGCTCTGGCTTGGTTCCTCAGGTCCTGGTTTTTTCCTCGGGCTCTATTTTTGTTCCTCGGGCTCTTGTTTTCTTCCTCAGGCTCTGGTTTTGTTCCTCGGGCTCTGGTTTTGTTCCTCGGGCTCTGGCTTGGTTCCTCGGGCCCTGGTTTTTTGCCTCGGGCTCTGGTTTTGTTCCTCGGCCTCTGGTTTTGTTCCTCGGTTTCTGGTATGGTTCCTCGGGCCCTGGTTTTATTCCACGGGCTCTGGTTTTCTTCCTATGGCCCTCTTTTTGTTCTTCAGGTCCTCCTTTTTGTCCTTGGGTTCTGGTTTTGTTCCTCGGGCTCTGGTTTTCTTCCTCAGGATCTGGTTTTGTTCCTCGAGCTCTGGTTTTGTTCCTTGGGCACTGGTTTTGTTCCTCGGGCTCTCGTTTTCTTCCTCGGACTCTCGTTTTGTTCCTCGGGTTCTGGTTTTGTTCCTTGAGCTCTGTTTTTTTTCCTCGGGCTCTGGTTTTCTTCCTCAGGCTCTGGTTTTATTCCTCGGGCTCCGGATTTCTTCCTCGAGCTCTCGTTTTCTTCTTCACGCCCTGGATTTGTTCCTCGGGTTCTGTTTTTGTTCCTCGGGCTGTGGTTGTGTTCCTCGGGCTCTGGTTTTGTTCCTCGAGCTCTGGTTGTGTTCCTTGGGCTCTGGTTTTGTTCCTTGAGCTCTAGTTTTGTTCTTCGAGCTCTGGTTTTGTTCCTGCGGCTCTGGTTTTCTTTTACGGGCTCTGGTTTTGTTCCTCATGTTCTGGTTTGATTCCTCAGGCCCTGGTTTTATTCCTCGGGGTTTTGTTTTGTTCCTCGGGCTCTGCTTTATTTCCACGGGCTCTGGTTTTGTTCCTCGAGCTCTGGTTTTGTTCCTCGAGGGCTGGTTTTGTTCCTTGGGCTATGGTTTTCTTTCTCGGGCTCTGGCTTGGTTCCTCGGGTCCTGGTTTTTTCCTCGGGCTCTATTTTTGTTCCTCGGGCTCTTGTTTTCTTCCTCAGGCTCTGGTTTTGTTCATGGAGGTCTGGTTTTGTTCCTCGGGCTCTGGCTTGGTTCCTCGCGCCCTGGTTTTTTGCCTCGGGCTCTGGTTTTGTTCCTCGGGCTCTGGTTTTGTTCCTCGGTTTCTGGTTTGGTTCCTCGGGCCCTGGTTTTATTCCACGGGCTCTGGTTTTCTTCCTATGGCCCTCTTTTTGTTCTTCAGGTCCTCCTTTTTGTCCTTGGGTTCTGCTTTTGTTCCTCGGGCTCTGGTTTTCTTCCTCAGGATCTGGTTTTGTTCCTCGAGCTCTGGTTTTGTTCCTTGGGCACTGGTTTTGTTCCTCGGGCTCTCGTTTTCTTCCTCGGACTCTCGTTTTGTTCCTCGGGTTCTGGTTTTGTTCCTTGAGCTCTTTTTTTTTTCCTCGGGCTCTGGTTTTCTTCCTCAGGCTCTGGTTTTGTTGCTCGGGCTCCGGATTTCTTCCTCGAGCTCTCGTTTTCTTCTTCACGCCCTGGATTTGTTCCTCGGGTTCTGTTTTTGTTCCTCGGGCTGTGGTTGTGTTCCTCGGGCTCTGGTTTTGTTCCTCGAGCTCTGGTTGTGTTCCTTGGGCTCTGGTTTTGTTCCTTGAGCTCTAGTTTTGTTCTTCGAGCTCTGGTTTTGTTCCTGCGGCTCTGGTTTTCTTTCACGGGCTCTGGTTTTGTTCCTCATGTTCTGGTTTTATTCCTCAGGCCCTGGTTTTATTCCTCGGGGTTTCGTTTTGTTCCTCGGGCTCTGCTTTATTTCCACGGGCTCTGGTTTTGTTCCTCGAGCTCTGGTTTTGTTCCTCGAGGGCTGGTTTTGTTCCTTGGGCTCTGGTTTTCTTTCTCGGGCTCTGGCTTGGTTCCTCGGGTCCTGGTTTTTTCCTCGGGCTCTATTTTTGTTCCTCGGGCTCTTGTTTTCTTCCTCAGGCTCTGGTTTTGTTCCTCGGGCTCTGGTTTTGTTCCTCGGGCTCTGGCTTGGTTCCTCGCGCCCTGGTTTTTTGCCTCGGGCTCTGGTTTTGTTCCTCGGGCTCTGGTTTTGTTCCTCGGTTTCTGGTTTGGTTCCTCGGGCCCTGGTTTTATTCCACGGGCTCTGGTTTTCTTCCTATGGCCCTCTTTTTGTTCTTTAGGTCCTCCTTTTTGTCCTTGGGTTCTGGTTTTGTTCCTCGGGCTCTGGTTTTCTTCCTCAGGATCTGGTTTTGTTCCTCGAGCTCTGGTTTTGTTCCTTGGGCACTGGTTTTGTTCCTCGGGCTCTCGTTTTCTTCCTCGGACTCTCGTTTTGTTCCTCGGGTTCTGGTTTTGTTCCTTGAGCTCTGTTTTTTTTCCTCGGGCTCTGGTTTTCTTCCTCAGGCTCTGGTTTTATTCCTCGGGCTCCGGATTTCTTCCTCGAGCTCTCGTTTTCTTCTTCACGCCCTGGATTTGTTCCTCGGGTTCTGTTTTTGTTCCTCGGGCTGTGGTTGTGTTCCTCGGGCTCTGGTTTTGTTCCTCGAGCTCTGGTTGTGTTCCTTGGGCTCTGGTTTTGTTCCTTGAGCTCTAGTTTTGTTCTTCGAGCTCTGGTTTTGTTCCTGCGGCTCTGGTTTTCTTTCACGGGCTCTGGTTTTGTTCCTCAGGCTCTGGTTTTATTCCTCAGGCCCTGGTTTTATTCCTCGGGCTCTCGTTTTGTTCCTCGGGCTCTGCTTTATTTCCACGGGCTCTGGTTTTGTTCCTCGAGCTCTGGTTTTGTTCCTCGAGGGCTGGTTTTGTTCCTTGGGCTATGGTTTTCTTTCTCGGGCTCTGGCTTGGTTCCTCGGGTCCTGGTTTTTTCCTCGGGCTCTATTTTTGTTCCTCGGGCTCTTGTTTTCTTCCTCAGGCTCTGGTTTTGTTCCTCGGGCTCTGGTTTTGTTCCTCGGGCTCTGGCTTGGTTCCTCGCGCCCTGGTTTTTTGCCTCGGGCTCTGGTTTTGTTCCTCGGGCTCTGGTTTTGTTCCTCGGTTTCTGGTTTGGTTCCTCGGGCCCTGGTTTTATTCCACGGGCTCTGGTTTTCTTCCTATGGCCCTCTTTTTGTTCTTCAGGTCCTCCTTTTTGTCCTTGGGTTCTGGTTTTGTTCCTCGGGCTCTGGTTTTCTTCCTCAGGATCTGGTTTTGTTCCTCGAGCTCTGGTTTTGTTCCTTGGGCACTGGTTTTGTTCCTCGGGCTCTCGTTTTCTTCCTCGGACTCTCGTTTTGTTCCTCGGGTTCTGGTTTTGTTCCTTGAGCTCTGTTTTTTTTCCTCGGGCTCTGGTTTTCTTCCTCAGGCTCTGGTTTTATTCCTCGGGCTCCGGATTTCTTCCTCGAGCTCTCGTTTTCTTCTTCACGCCCTGGATTTGTTCCTCGGGTTCTGTTTTTGTTCCTCGGGCTGTGGTTGTGTTCCTCGGGCTCTGGTTTTGTTCCTCGAGCTCTGGTTGTGTTCCTTGGGCTCTGGTTTTGTTCCTTGAGCTCTAGTTTTGTTCTTCGAGCTCTGGTTTTGTTCCTGCGGCTCTGGTTTTCTTTCACGGGCTCTGGTTTTGTTCCTCAGGCTCTGGTTTTATTCCTCAGGCCCTGGTTTTATTCCTCGGGCTCTCGTTTTGTTCCTCGGGCTCTGCTTTATTTCCACGGGCTCTGGTTTTGTTCCTCGAGCTCTGGTTTTGTTCCTCGAGGGCTGGTTTTGTTCCTTGGGCTATGGTTTTCTTTCTCGGGCTCTGGCTTGGTTCCTCGGGTCCTGGTTTTTTCCTCGGGCTCTATTTTTGTTCCTCGGGCTCTTGTTTTCTTCCTCAGGCTCTGGTTTTGTTCCTCGGGCTCTGGTTTTGTTCCTCGGGCTCTGGCTTGGTTCCTCGCGCCCTGGTTTTTTGCCTCGGGCTCTGGTTTTGTTCCTCGGGCTCTGGTTTTGTTCCTCGGTTTCTGGTTTGGTTCCTCGGGCCCTGGTTTTATTCCACGGGCTCTGGTTTTCTTCCTATGGCCCTCTTTTTGTTCTTCAGGTCCTCCTTTTTGTCCTTGGGTTCTGGTTTTGTTCCTCGGGCTCTGGTTTTCTTCCTCAGGATCTGGTTTTGTTCCTCGAGCTCTGGTTTTGTTCCTTGGGCACTGGTTTTGTTCCTCGGGCTCTCGTTTTCTTCCTCGGACTCTCGTTTTGTTCCTCGGGTTCTGGTTTTGTTCCTTGAGCTCTGTTTTTTTTCCTCGGGCTCTGGTTTTCTTCCTCAGGCTCTGGTTTTATTCCTCGGGCTCCGGATTTCTTCCTCGAGATCTCGTTTTCTTCTTCACGCCCTGGATTTGTTCCTCGGGTTCTGTTTTTGTTCCTCGGGCTGTGGTTGTGTTCCTCGGGCTCTGGTTTTGTTCCTCGAGCTCTGGTTGTGTTCCTTGGGCTCTGGTTTTGTTCCTTGAGCTCTAGTTTTGTTCTTCGAGCTCTGGTTTTGTTCCTGGGGCTCTGGTTTTCTTTCACGGGCTCTGGTTTTGTTCCTCATGTTCTGGTTTTATTCCTCAGGCCCTGGTTTTATTCCTCGGGGTTTCGTTTTGTTCCTCGGGCTCTGCTTTATTTCCACGGGCTCTCTTTTGTTCCTCGAGCTCTGGTTTTGTTCCTCGAGGGCTGGTTTTGTTCCTTGGGCTCTGGTTTTCTTTCTCGGGCTCTGGCTTGGTTCCTCGGGTCCTGGTTTTTTCCTCGGGCTCTATTTTTGTTCCTCGGGCTCTTGTTTTCTTCCTCAGGCTCTGGTTTTGTTCCTCGGGCTCTGGTTTTGTTCCTCGGGCTCTGGCTTGGTTCCTCGCGCCCTGGTTTTTTGCCTCGGGCTCTGGTTTTGTTCCTCGGGCTCTGGTTTTGTTCCTCGGTTTCTGGTTTGGTTCCTCGGGCCCTGGTTTTATTCCACGGGCTCTGGTTTTCTTCCTATGGCCCTCTTTTTGTTCTTTAGGTACTCCTTTTTGTCCTTGGGTTCTGGTTTTGTTCCTCGGGCTCTGGTTTTCTTCCTCAGGATCTGGTTTTGTTCCTCGAGCTCTGGTTTTGTTCCTTGGGCACTGGTTTTGTTCCTCGGGCTCTCGTTTTCTTCCTCGGACTCTCGTTTTGTTCCTCGGGTTCTGGTTTTGTTCCTTGAGCTCTGTTTTTTTTCCTCGGGCTCTGGTTTTCTTCCTCAGGCTCTGGTTTTATTCCTCGGGCTCCGGATTTCTTCCTCGAGCTCTTGTTTTCTTCTTCACGCCCTGGATTTGTTCCTCGGGTTCTGTTTTTGTTCCTCGGGCTGTGGTTGTGTTCCTCGGGCTCTGGTTTTGTTCCTCGAGCTCTGGTTGTGTTCCTTGGGCTCTGGTTTTGTTCCTTGAGCTCTAGTTTTGTTCTTCGAGCTCTGGTTTTGTTCCTGGGGCTCTGGTTTTCTTTCATGGGCTCTGGTTTTGTTCCTCATGTTCTGGTTTTATTCCTCAGGCCCTGGTTTTATTCCTCGGGGTTTCGTTTTGTTCCTCGGGCTCTGCTTTATTTCCACGGGCTCTGGTTTTGTTCCTCGAGCTCTGGTTTTGTTCCTCGAGGGCTGGTTTTGTTCCTTGGGCTATGGTTTTCTTTCTCGGGCTCTGGCTTGGTTCCTCGGGTCCTGGTTTTTTCCTCGGGCTCTATTTTTGTTCCTCGGGCTCTTGTTTTCTTCCTCAGGCTCTGGTTTTGTTCATGGAGGTCTGGTTTTGTTCCTCGGGCTCTGGCTTGGTTCCTCGCGCCCTGGTTTTTTGCCTCGGGCTCTGGTTTTGTTCCTCGGGCTCTGGTTTTGTTCCTCGGTTTCTGGTTTGGTTCCTCGGGCCCTGGTTTTATTCCACGGGCTCTGGTTTTCTTCCTATGGCCCTCTTTTTGTTCTTCAGGTCCTCCTTTTTGTCCTTGGGTTCTGGTTTTGTTCCTCGGGCTCTGGTTTTCTTCCTCAGGCTCTGGTTTTATTCCTCGGGCTCCGGATTTCTTCCTCGAGCTCTCGTTTTCTTCTTCACGCCCTGGATTTGTTCCTCGGGTTCTGTTTTTGTTCCTCGGGCTGTGGTTGTGTTCCTCGGGCTCTGGTTTTGTTCCTCGAGCTCTGGTTGTGTTCCTTGGGCTCTGGTTTTGTTCCTTGAGCTCTAGTTTTGTTCTTCGAGCTCTGGTTTTGTTCCTGCGGCTCTGGTTTTCTTTCACGCGCTCTGGTTTTCTTCCTCAGGCTCTGGTTTTATTCCTCAGGCCCTGGTTTTATTCCTCGGGGTTTTGTTTTGTTCCTCGGGCTCTGCTTTATTTCCACGGGCTCTGGTTTTGTTCCTCGAGCTCTGGTTTTGTTCCTCGAGGGCTGGTTTTGTTCCTTGGGCTATGGTTTTCTTTCTCGGGCTCTGGCTTGGTTCCTCGGGTCCTGGTTTTTTCCTCGGGCTCTATTTTTGTTCCTCGGGCTCTTGTTTTCTTCCTCAGGCTCTGGTTTTGTTCCTCGGGCTCTGGTTTTGTTCCTCGGGCTCTGGCTTGGTTCCTCGCGCCCTGGTTTTTTGCCTCGGGATGTGGTTTTGTTCCTTGGGCTCTGGTTTTGTTCCTCGGTTTCTGGTTTGGTTCCTCGGGCCCTGGTTTTATTCCACGGGCTCTGGTTTTCTTCCTATGGCCCTCTTTTTGTTCTTCAGGTCCTCCTTTTTGTCCTTGGGTTCTGGTTTTGTTCCTCGGGCTCTGGTTTTCTTCCTCAGGATCTGGTTTTGTTCCTCGAGCTCTGGTTTTGTTCCTTGGGCACTGGTTTTGTTCCTCGGGCTCTCGTTTTCTTCCTCGGACTCTCGTTTTGTTCCCCGGGTTCTGGTTTTGTTCCTTGAGCTCTGGTTTTCTTCTTTGGGCTCTGGTTTTATTCCTCAGGCTCTGGTTTTGTTGCTCGGGCTCTGGATTTCTTCCTCGAGCTCTCGTTTTTTTCTGCAGGCCCTAGATTTGTTCCTCGGGCTCTGTTTTTGTTCCTCGGGCTCTGGTTGTGTTCCACGGGCTCTGGTTTTGTTACTCGAGCTCTGGTTTTGTTCCTTGGGCACTGGTTTTGTTCCTCGGGCTCTCGTTTTCTTCCTCGGACTCTCGTTTTGTTCCTCGGGTTCTGTTTTTTTTCCTTGAGCTCTGGTTTTCTTCCTCGGGCTCTGGTTTTCTTCCTCAGGCTCTGGTTTTGTTGCTCGGGCTCTGGATTTCTTCCTCGAGCTCTTTTTTTTTTCTTCAGGCCCTCGATTTGTTCGTCGGGCTCTGTTTTTGTTCCTCGGGCTGTGGTTGTGTTCCTCGGGCTCTGGTTTTGTTCCTCGAGCTCTGGTTGTGTTCCTTGGGCTCTGGTTTTGTTCCTTGAGCTCTAGTTTTGTTCTTCGAGCTCTGGTTTTGTTCCTGGGGCTCTGGTTTTCTTTCACGCGCTCTGGTTTTCTTCCTCAGGCTCTGGTTTTATTCCTCAGGCCCTGGTTTTATTCCTCGGGGTTTTGTTTTGTTCCTCGGGCTCTGCTTTATTTCCACGGGCTCTGGTTTTGTTCCTCGAGCTCTGGTTTTGTTCCTCGAGGGCTGGTTTTGTTCCTTGGGCTCTGGTTTTCTTTCTCGGGCTCTGGCTTGGTTCCTCGGGTCCTGGTTTTTTCCTCGGGCTCTATTTTTGTTCCTCGGGCTCTTGTTTTCTTCCTCAGGCTCTGGTTTTGTTCATGGAGGTCTGGTTTTGTTCCTCGGGCTCTGGCTTGGTTCCTCGGGCCCTGGTTTTTTGCCTCGGGATGTGGTTTTGTTCCTCGGGCTCTGGTTTTTTTCCTCGGTTTCTGGTATGGTTCCTCGGGCCCTGGTTTTATTCCACGGGCTCTGGTTTTCTTCCTGTGGCCCTCGTGTTGTTCTTCAGGTCCTCCTTTATGTCCTTGGGCTCTGGTTTTGTTCCTCGGGCTCTGGTTTTCTTTCTCAGGATCTGGTTTTGTTCCTCGAGCTCTGGTTTTGTTCCTTGGGCACTGGTTTTGTTCCTCGGGCTCTCGTTTTCTTCCTCGGACTCTCGTTTTGTTCCTCGGGTTCTGGTTTTGTTCCTTGAGCTCTGGTTTTGTTCCTCGGGCTCTGGTTTTCTTCCTCAGGCTCTGGTTTTGGTGCTCGGGCTCTGGATTTCTTCCTCGAGCTCTCATTTTTTTCTTCAGGCCCTAGATTTGTTCCTCGGGCTCTGTTTTTGTTCCTCGGGCTGTGGTTGTGTTCCTCGGGCTCTGGTTTTGTTCCTCGAGCTCTGGTTGTGTTCCTTGGGCTCTGGTTTTGTTCCTGGGGCTCTGATTTTCTTTCACGGGCTCTGGTTTTGTTCCTCATGTTCTGGTTTTATTCCTCAGGCCTTGGTTTTATTCCTTGGGGTTTCGTTTTGTTCCTCGGGCTCTGCTTTATTTCCACGGGCTCTGGTTTTGTTCCTCGAGCTCTGGTTTTGTTCCTCGAGGGCTGGTTTTGTTCCTTGGGCTATGGTTTTCTTTCTCGGGCTCTGGCTTGGTTCCTCGGGTCCTGGTTTTTTCCTCGGGCTCTATTTTTGTTCCTCGGGCTCTTGTTTTCTTCCTCAGGCTCTGGTTTTGTTCATGGAGGTCTGGTTTTGTTCCTCGGGCTCTGGCTTGGTTCCTCGGGCCCTGGTTTTTTGCCTCGGGCTCTGGTTTTGTTCCTCGGGCTCTGGTTTGGTTCCTCAGGCCCTGGTTTGGTTCCTCGGGCCCTGGTTTTATTCCACGGGCTCTGGTTTTCTTCCTATGGCCCTCTTTTTGTTCTTCAGGCCCTCCTTTTTGTCCTTGGCCTTGGTTTTTGTTCCTCGGGCTCTGGTTTTCTTCCTCAGGATCTGGTTTTGTTCCTCGAGCTCTGGTTTTGTTCCTTGGGCACTGGTTTTGTTCCTCGGGCTCTCGTTTTCTTCCTCGGACTCTCGTTTTGTTCCTCGGGTTCTGGTTTTGTTCCTTGAGCTCTGGTTTTCTTCTTTGGGCTCTGGTTTTCTTCCTCAGGCTCTGGTTTTGTTGCTCGGGCTCTGGATTTCTTCCTCGAGCTCTCGTTTTTTTCTTCAGGCCCTAGATTTGTTCCTCGGGCCCTGGTTGTGTTCCTTGGGCTCTGGTTTTGTTTCTCGTGCTCTGGTTTTGTTCCTTTGGCACTGGTTTTGTTCCTCGGGCTCTCGTTTTCTTCCTCGGACTCTCGTTTTGTTCCTCGGGTTCTGTTTTTTTTCCTTGAGCTCTGTTTTTTTTCCTCGGGCTCTGGTTTTCTTCCTCAGGCTCTGGTTTTATTCCTCGGGCTCCGGATTTCTTCCTCGAGCTCTCGTTTTCTTCTTCACGCCCTGGATTTGTTCCTCGGGCTCTGGTTTTGTTCCTCGAGCTCTGGTTGTGTTCCTTGGGCTCTGGTTTTGTTCCTTGAGCTCTAGTTTTGTTCTTTGAGCTCTGGTTTTGTTCCTGGGGCTCTGGTTTTCTTTCACGGGCTCTGGTTTTGTTCCTCATGTTCTGGTTTTATTCCTCAGGTCCTGGTTTTATTCCTCGGGGTTTCGTTTTGTTCCTCGGGCTCTGCTTTATTTCCACGGGCTCTGGTTTTGTTCCTCGAGCTCTGGTTTTGTTCCTCGAGGGCTGGTTTTGTTCCTTGGGCTATGGTTTTCTTTCTCGGGCTCTGGCTTGGTTCCTCGGGTCCTGGTTTTTTCCTTGGGCTCTATTTTTGTTCCTCGGGCTCTTGTTTTCTTCCTCAGGCTCTGGTTTTGTTCCTCGGGCTCTGGTTTTGTTCCTCGGGCTCTGGCTTGGTTCCTCGCGCCCTGGTTTTTTGCCTCGGGCTCTGGTTTTGTTCCTCGGTTTCTGGCTTGGTTCCTCGGGCCCTGGTTTTATTCCACGGGCTCTGGTTTTCTTCCTATGGCCCTCTTTTTGTTCTTCAGGTCCTCCTTTTTGTCCTTGGGTTCTGGTTTTGTTCCTCGGGCTCTGGTTTTCTTCCTCAGGATCTGGTTTTGTTCCTCGAGCTCTGGTTTTGTTCCTTGGGCACTGGTTTTGTTCCTCGGGCTCTCGTTTTCTTCCTCGGACTCTCGTTTTGTTCCTCGGGTTCTGGTTTTGTTCCTTGAGCTCTGTTTTTTTTCCTCGGGCTCTGGTTTTCTTCCTCAGGCTCTGGTTTTATTCCTCGGGCTCCGGATTTCCTCCTTGAGCTCTCGTTTTCTTCTTCACGCCCTGGATTTGTTCCTCGGGTTCTGTTTTTGTTCCTCGGGCTGTGGTTGTGTTCCTCGGGCTCTGGTTTTGTTCCTCGAGCTCTGGTTGTGTTCCTTGGGCTCTGGTTTTGTTCCTGGGGCTCTGGTTTTCTTTCACGCGCTCTGGTTTTGTTCCTCTTGTTCTGGTTTTATTCCTCAGGCCCTGGTTTGATTCCTCGGGGTTTCGTTTTGTTCCTCGGGCTCTGCTTTATTTCCACGGGCTCTGGTTTTGTTCCTCGAGCTCTGGTTTTGTTCCTCGAGGGCTGGTTTTGTTCCTTGGGCTCTGGTTTTCTTTCTCGGGCTCTGGCTTGGTTCCTCGGGTCCTGGTTTTTTCCTCGGGCTCTATTTTTGTTCCTCGGGCTCTTGTTTTCTTCCTCAGGCTCTGGTTTTGTTCATGGAGGTCTGGTTTTGTTCCGCGGGCTCTGGCTTGGTTCCTCGGGCCCTGTTTTTTTGCCTCGGGCTCTGTTTTTGTTCCTCGGGCTCTGGTTGTGTTCCACGGGCTCTGGTTTTGTTACTCGAGCTCTGGTTTTGTTCCTTGGGCACTGGTTTTGTTCCTCGGGCTCTCGTTTTCTTCCTTGGGTAGTGGTTTTGTTCCTCGGGCTCTCGTTTTGTTCCTCGGGTTCTGGTTTTTTTCCTTGAGCTCTGGTTTTCTTCCTCGGGCTCTGGTTTTCTTCCTCAGGCTCTGGTTTTGTTGCTCGGGCTCTGGATTTCTTCCTCGAGCTCTCATTTTTTTCTTCAGGCCCTCGATTTGTTCGTCGGGCTCTGTTTTTGTTCCTCGGGCTGTGGTTGTGTTCCTCGGGCTCTGGTTTTGTTCCTCGAGCTCTGGTTGTGTTCCTTGGGCTCTGGTTTTGTTCCTTGAGCTCTAGTTTTGTTCTTCGAGCTCTGGTTTTGTTCCTGGGGCTCTGGTTTTCTTTCACGCGCTCTGGTTTTCTTCCTCAGGCTCTGGTTTTATTCCTCAGGCCCTGGTTTTATTCCTCGGGGTTTCGTTTTGTTCCTCGGGCTCTGCTTTATTTCCACGGGCTCTGGTTTTGTTCCTCGAGCTCTGGTTTTGTTCCTCGAGGGCTGGTTTTGTTCCTTGGGCTCTGGTTTTCTTTCTCGGGCTCTGGCTTGGTTCCTCGGGTTCTGGTTTTTTCCTCGGGCTCTATTTTTGTTCCTCGGGCTCTTGTTTTCTTCCTCAGGCTCTGGTTTTGTTCATGGAGGTCTGGTTTTGTTCCTCGGGCTCTGGCTTGGTTCCTCGGGCCCTGGTTTTTTGCTTCGGGATGTGGTTTTGTTCCTCGGGGTCTGGTTTTTTTCCTCGGTTTCTGGTATGGTTCCTCGGGCCCTGGTTTTATTCCACGGGCTCTCGTTTTCTTCCTATGGCCCTCGTGTTGTTCTTCAGGTCCTCCTTTATGTCCTTGGGCTCTGGTTTTGTTCCTCGGGCTCTGGTTTTCTTCCTCAGGATCTGGTTTTGTTCCTCGAGCTCTGGTTTTGTTCCTTGGGCACTGGTTTTGTTCCTCGGGCTCTCGTTTTCTTCCTCGGACTATCGTTTTGTTCCTCAGGTTCTGGTTTTGTTCCTTGAGCTCTGGTTTTCTTCTTTGGGTTCTGGTTTTCTTCCTCAGGCTCTGGTTTTGTTGCTCGGGCTCTGGATTTCTTCCTCGAGCTCTCGTTTTTTTCTTCAGGCCCTAGATTTGTTCCTCGGGCTCTGTTTTTGTTCCTCGGGCGCTGGTTGTGTTCCTTGGGCTCTGGTTTTGTTTCTCGAGCTCTAGTTTTCTTCCTCGGGCTCTGCTTTATTTCCACGGGCTCTGGTTTTGTTCCTCGAGCTCTGGTTTTGTTCCTTGGGCACTGGTTTTGTTCCTCGGGCTCTCGTTTTCTTCCTCGGACTCTCGTTTTTGTCCTCGGGTTCTGGTTTTCTTCCTTGAGCTCTGGTTTTCTTCCTCGGGCTCTGGTTTTCTTCCTCAGGCTCTGGTTTTATTGCTCGGCCTCTGGATTTCTTCCTCGAGCTCTCGTTTTCTTCTTCACGCCCTGGATTTGTTCCTCGGGTTCTGTTTTTGTTCCTCGGGCTGTGGTTGTGTTCCTCGGGCTCTGGTTTTGTTCCTCGAGCTCTGGTTGTGTTCCTTGGGCTCTGGTTTTGTTTCTTGAGCTCTAGTTTTGTTCTTCGAGCTCTGGTTTTGTTCCTGGGGCTCTGGTTTTCTTTCACGGGCTCTGGTTTTGTTCCTCATGTTCTGGTTTTATTCCTCAGGCCCTGGTTTTATTCCTCGGGGTTTCGTTTTGTTCCTCGGGCTCTGCTTTATTTCCACGGGCTCTGGTTTTGTTCCTCGAGCTCTGGTTTTGTTCCTCGAGGGCTGGTTTTGTTCCTTGGGCTATGGTTTTCTTTCTCGGGCTCTGGCTTGGTTCCTCGGGTCCTGGTTCTTTCCTCGGGCTCTATTTTTGTTCCTCGGGCTCTTGTTTTCTTCCTCAGGCTCTGGTTTTGTTCCTTGGGATCTGGTTTTGTTCCTCGGGCTCTGGCTTGGTTCCTCGCGCCCTGGTTTTTTGCCTCGGGCTCTCGTTTTGTTCCTCGGGCTCTGGTTTTGTTCCTCGGTTTCTGGTATGGTTCCTCGGGCCCTGGTTTTATTCCACGGGCTCTGGTTTTCTTCCTATGGCCCTCGTGTTGTTCTTCAGGTCCTCCTTTTTGTCCTTGGGTTCTGGTTTTGTTCCTCGGGCTCTGGTTTTGTTCCTTGGGCACTGGTTTTGTTCCTCGGGCTCTCGTTTTCTTCCTCGGACTCTCGTTTTGTTCCTCGGGTTCTGGTTTTGTTCCTTGAGCTCTGGTTTTCTTCTTTGGGCTCTGGTTTTCTTCCTCAGGCTCTGGTTTTGTTGCTCGGGCTCTGGATTTCTTCCTCGAGCTCTCGTTTTTTTCTGCAGGCCCTAGATTTGTTCCTCGGGCCCTGGTTGTGTTCCTTGGGCTCTGGTTTTGTTTCTCGTGCTCTGGTTTTGTTCCTTTGGCACTGGTTTTGTTCCTCGGGCTCTCGTTTTCTTCCTCGGACTCTCGTTTTGTTCCTCGGGTTCTGTTTTTTTTCCTTGAGCTCTGTTTTTTTTCCTCGGGCTCTGGTTTTCTTCCTCAGGCTCTGGTTTTATTCCTCGGGCTCCGGATTTCTTCCTCGAGCTCTCGTTTTCTTCTTCACGCCCTGGATTTGTTCCTCGGGTTCTGTTTTTGTTCCTCGGGCTGTGGTTGTGTTCCTCGGGCTCTGGTTTTGTTCCTCGAGCTCTGGTTGTGTTCCTGGGGCTCTGGTTTTCTTTCACGGGCTCTGGTTTTGTTCCTCATGTTCTGGTTTTATTCCTCAGGCCCTGGTTTTATTCCTCGGGCTCTGGTTTTGTTCCTCGAGCTCTGGTTTTGTTCCTCGAGGGCTGGTTTTGTTCCTTGGGCTATGGTTTTCTTTCTCGGGCTCTGGCTTGGTTCCTCGGGTCCTGGTTTTTTCCTCGGGCTCTATTTTTGTTCCTCGGGCTCTTGTTTTCTTCCTCAGGCTCTGGTTTTGTTCCTCGGGCTCTGGTTTTGTTCCTCGGGCTCTGGCTTGGTTCCTCGCGCCCTGGTTTTTTGCCTTGGGCTCTGGTTTTGTTCCTCGGGCTCTGGTTTTGTTCCTCGGGCCCTGGTTTGGTTCCTCGGGCCCTGGTTTTATTCCACGGGCTCTGGTTTTCTTCCTATGGCCCTCTTTTTGTTCTTCAGGTCCTCCTTTTTGTCCTTGGGTTCTGGTTTTGTTCCTCGGGCTCTGGTTTTCTTCCTCAGGATCTGGTTTTGTTCCTCGAGCTCTGGTTTTGTTCCTTGGGCACTGGTTTTGTTCCTCGGGCTCTCATTTTCTTCCTCGGACTCTCGTTTTGTTCCTCGGGTTCTGGTTTTGTTCCGTGAGCTCTGGTTTTCTTCTTTGGGCTCTGGTTTTCTTCCTCAGGCTCTGGTTTTGTTGCTCGGGCTCTGGATTTCTTCTTCGAGCTCTCGTTTTTTTCTTCAGGCCCTAGATTTGTTCCTCGGGCCCTGGTTGTGTTCCTTGGGCTCTGGTTTTGTTTCTCGTGCTCTGGTTTTGTTCCTTGGGCACTGGTTTTGTTCCTCGGGCTCTCGTTTTCTTCCTCGGACTCTCGTTTTGTTCCTCGGGTTCTGTTTTTTTTCCTTGAGCTCTGTTTTTTTTCCTCGGGCTCTGGTTTGATTCCTCAGGCTCTGGTTTTATTCCTCGGGCTCCGGATTTCTTCCTCGAGCTCTCGTTTTCTTCTTCACGCCCTGGATTTATTCCTCGGGTTCTGTTTTTGTTCCTCGGGCTGTGGTTGTGTTCCTCGGGCTCTGGTTTTGTTCCTCGAGCTCTGGTTGTGTTCCTTGGGCTCTGGTTTTGTTCCTTGGGGTCTGGTTTTGTTCCTTGAGCTCTAGTTTTGTTCTTTGAGCTCTGGTTTTGTTTCTGCGGCTCTGGTTTTCTTTCACGGGCTCTGGTTTTGTTCCTCATGTTCTGGTTTTATTCCTCAGGCCCTGGTTTTATTCCTCGGGGTTTCGTTTTGTTCCTCGGGCTCTGCTTTATTTCCACGGGCTCTGGTTTTGTTCCTCGAGCTCTGGTTTTGTTTCTCGAGGGCTGGTTTTGTTCCTTGGGCTATGGTTTTCTTTCTCGGGCTCTGGCTTAGTTCCTTGGGTCCTGGTTTTTTCCTCGGGCTCTATTTTTGTTCCTCGGGCTCTTGCTTGGTTCCTCGCGCCCTGGTTTTTTGCCTCGGGCTCTGGTTTTGTTCCTCGGGCTCTGGTTTTGTTCCTCGGTTTCTGGTTTGGTTCCTCGGGCCCTGGTTTTATTCCACGGGCTCTGATTTTCTTCCTATGGCCCTCTTTTTGTTCTTCAGGTCCTCCTTTTTTATCCTTGGGTTCTGGTTTTGTTCCTCGGGCTCTGGTTTTCTTCCTCAGGATCTGGTTTTGTTCCTCGAGCTCTGGATTTCTTCCTTGATCTCTCGTTTTTTTCTTCAGGCCCTAGATTTGTTCCTCGGGCCCTGGTTGTGTTCCTTGGGCTCTGGTTTTGTTCCTCGAGCTCTGGTTTTGTTCCTCGAGGGCTGGTTTTGTTCCTTGGGCTATGGTTTTCTTTCTTGGGCTCTGGCTTGGTTCCTCAGGTCCTGGTTTTTTCCTCGGGCTCTTGTTTTGTTCCTCGGGCTCTTGTTTTCTTCCTCAGGCTCTGGTTTTGTTCATGGAGGTCTGGTTTTGTTCCTCGGGCTCTGGCTTGGTTCCTCGCGCCCTGGTTTTTTGCCTCGGGCTCTGGTTTTGTTCCTCGGGCTCTGGTTTTGTTCCTCGGTTTCTGGTTTGGTTCCTCGGGCCCTGGTTTTATTCCACGGGCTCTGGTTTTCTTCCTATGGCCCTCTTTTTGTTCTTCAGGTCCTCCTTTTTGTCCTTGGGTTCTGCTTTTGTTCCTCGGGCTCTGGTTTTCTTCCTCAGGATCTGGTTTTGTTCCTCGAGCTCTGGTTTTGTTCCTTGGGCACTGGTTTTGTTCCTCGGGCTCTCGTTTTCTTCCTCGGCCTCTCGTTTTGTTCCTCGGGTTCTGGTTTTGTTCCTTGAGCTCTTTTTTTTTTCCTCGGGCTCTGGTTTTCTTCCTCAGGCTCTGGTTTTGTTGCTCGGGCTCCGGATTTCTTCCTCGAGCTCTCGTTTTCTTCTTCACGCCCTGGATTTGTTCCTCGGGTTCTGTTTTTGTTCCTCGGGCTGTGGTTGTGTTCCTCGGGCTCTGGTTTTGTTCCTCGAGCTCTGGTTGTGTTCCTTGGGCTCTGGTTTTGTTCCTTGAGCTCTAGTTTTGTTCTTCGAGCTCTGGTTTTGTTCCTGCGGCTCTGGTTTTCTTTCACGGGCTCTGGTTTTGTTCCTCATGTTCTGGTTTTATTCCTCAGGCCCTGGTTTTATTCCTCGGGCTCTCGTTTTGTTCCTCGGGCTCTGCTTTATTTCCACGGGCTCTGGTTTTGTTCCTCGAGCTCTGGTTTTGTTCCTCGAGGGCTGGTTTTGTTCCTTGGGCTATGGTTTTCTTTCTCGGGCTCTGGCTTGGTTCCTCGGGTCCTGGTTTTTTCCTCGGGCTCTATTTTTGTTCCTCGGGCTCTTGTTTTCTTCCTCAGGCTCTGGTTTTGTTCCTCGGGCTCTGGTTTTGTTCCTCGGGCTCTGGCTTGGTTCCTCGCGCCCTGGTTTTTTGCCTCGGGCTCTGGTTTTGTTCCTCGGGCTCTGGTTTTGTTCCTCGGTTTCTGGTTTGGTTCCTCGGGCCCTGGTTTTATTCCACGGGCTCTGGTTTTCTTCCTATGGCCCTCTTTTTGTTCTTCAGGTCCTCCTTTTTGTCCTTGGGTTCTGGTTTTGTTCCTCGGGCTCTGGTTTTCTTCCTCAGGATCTGGTTTTGTTCCTCGAGCTCTGGTTTTGTTCCTTGGGCACTGGTTTTGTTCCTCGGGCTCTCGTTTTCTTCCTCGGACTCTCGTTTTGTTCCTCGGGTTCTGGTTTTGTTCCTTGAGCTCTGTTTTTTTTCCTCGGGCTCTGGTTTTCTTCCTCAGGCTCTGGTTTTATTCCTCGGGCTCCGGATTTCTTCCTCGAGCTCTCGTTTTCTTCTTCACGCCCTGGATTTGTTCCTCGGGTTCTGTTTTTGTTCCTCGGGCTGTGGTTGTGTTCCTCGGGCTCTGGTTTTGTTCCTTGAGCTCTGGTTGTGTTCCTTGGGCTCTGGTTTTGTTCCTTGAGCTCTAGTTTTGTTCTTCGAGCTCTGGTTTTGTTCCTGGGGCTCTGGTTTTCTTTCACGGGCTCTGGTTTTGTTCCTCATGTTCTGGTTTTATTCCTCAGGCCCTGGTTTTATTCCTCGGGGTTTCGTTTTGTTCCTCGGGCTCTGCTTTATTTCCACGGGCTCTGGTTTTGTTCCTCGAGCTCTGGTTTTGTTCCTCGAGGGCTGGTTTTGTTCCTTGGGCTCTGGTTTTCTTTCTCGGGCTCTGGCTTGGTTCCTCGGGTCCTGGTTTTTTCCTCGGGCTCTATTTTTGTTCCTCGGGCTCTTGTTTTCTTCCTCAGGCTCTGGTTTTGTTCCTCGGGCTCTGGTTTTGTTCCTCGGGCTCTGGCTTGGTTCCTCGCGCCCTGGTTTTTTGCCTCGGGCTCTGGTTTTGTTCCTCGGGCTCTGGTTTTGTTCCTCGGTTTCTGGTTTGGTTCCTCGGGCCCTGGTTTTATTCCACGGGCTCTGGTTTTCTTCCTATGGCCCTCTTTTTGTTCTTCAGGTCCTCCTTTTTGTCCTTGGGTTCTGGTTTTGTTCCTCGGGCTCTGGTTTTCTTCCTCAGGATCTGGTTTTGTTCCTTGAGCTCTGTTTTTTTTCCTCGGGCTCTGGTTTTCTTCCTCAGGCTCTGGTTTTATTCCTCGGGCTCCGGATTTCTTCCTCGAGCTCTCGTTTTCTTCTTCACGCCCTGGATTTGTTCCTCGGGTTCTGTTTTTGTTCCTCGGGCTGTGGTTGTGTTCCTCGGGCTCTGGTTTTGTTCCTCGAGCTCTGGTTGTGTTCCTTGGGCTCTGGTTTTGTTCCTTGAGCTCTAGTTTTGTTCTTCGAGCTCTGGTTTTGTTCCTGCGGCTCTGGTTTTCTTTTACGGGCTCTGGTTTTGTTCCTCAGGCTCTGGTTTGATTCCTCAGGCCCTGGTTTTATTCCTCGGGGTTTTGTTTTGTTCCTCGGGCTCTGCTTTATTTCCACGGGCTCTGGTTTTGTTCCTCGAGCTCTGGTTTTGTTCCTCGAGGGCTGGTTTTGTTCCTTGGGCTATGGTTTTCTTTCTCGGGCTCTGGCTTGGTTCCTCGGGTCCTGGTTTTTTCCTCGGGCTCTATTTTTGTTCCTCGGGCTCTTGTTTTCTTCCTCAGGCTCTGGTTTTGTTCATGGAGGTCTGGTTTTGTTCCTCGGGCTCTGGCTTGGTTCCTCGCACCCTGGTTTTTTGCCTCGGGCTCTGGTTTTGTTCCTCGGTTTCTGGTTTGGTTCCTCGGGCCCTGGTTTTATTCCACGGGCTCTGGTTTTCTTCCTATGGCCCTCTTTTTGTTCTTCAGGTCCTCCTTTTTGTCCTTGGGTTCTGCTTTTGTTCCTCGGGCTCTGGTTTTCTTCCTCAGGATCTGGTTTTGTTCCTCGAGCTCTGGTTTTGTTCCTTGGGCACTGGTTTTGTTCCTCGGGCTCTCGTTTTCTTCCTCGGCCTCTCGTTTTGTTCCTCGGGTTCTGGTTTTGTTCCTTGAGCTCTTTTTTTTTTCCTCGGGCTCTGGTTTTCTTCCTCAGGCTCTGGTTTTGTTGCTCGGGCTCCGGATTTCTTCCTCGAGCTCTCGTTTTCTTCTTCACGCCCTGGATTTGTTCCTCGGGTTCTGTTTTTGTTCCTCGGGCTGTGGTTGTGTTCCTCGGGCTCTGGTTTTGTTCCTCGAGCTCTGGTTGTGTTCCTTGGGCTCTGGTTTTGTTCCTTGAGCTCTAGTTTTGTTCTTCGAGCTCTGGTTTTGTTCCTGCGGCTCTGGTTTTCTTTCACGGGCTCTGGTTTTGTTCCTCATGTTCTGGTTTTATTCCTCAGGCCCTGGTTTTATTCCTCGGGCTCTCGTTTTGTTCCTCGGGCTCTGCTTTATTTCCACGGGCTCTGGTTTTGTTCCTCGAGCTCTGGTTTTGTTCCTCGAGGGCTGGTTTTGTTCCTTGGGCTATGGTTTTCTTTCTTGGGCTCTGGCTTGGTTCCTCAGGTCCTGGTTTTTTCCTCGGGCTCTTGTTTTGTTCCTCGGGCTCTTGTTTTCTTCCTCAGGCTCTGGTTTTGTTCCTCGGGCTCTGGTTTTGTTCCTCGGGCTCTGGCTTGGTTCCTCGGGCCCTGGTTTTTTGCCTCGGGCTCTGGTTTTGTTCCTCGGGCTCTGGTTTTGTTCCTCGGTTTCTGGTATGGTTCCTCGGGCCCTGGTTTTATTCCACGGGCTCTGGTTTTCTTCCTATGGCCCTCTTTTTGTTCTTCAGGTCCTCCTTTTTGTCCTTGGGTTCTGGTTTTGTTCCTCGGGCTCTGGTTTTCTTCCTCAGGATCTGGTTTTGTTCCTCGAGCTCTGGTTTTGTTCCTTGGGCACTGGTTTTGTTCCTCGGGCTCTCGTTTTCTTCCTCGGACTCTCGTTTTGTTCCTCGGGTTCTGGTTTTGTTCCTTGAGCTCTGTTTTTTTTCCTCGGGCTCTGGTTTTCTTCCTCAGGCTCTGGTTTTATTCCTCGGGCTCCGGATTTCTTCCTCGAGCTCTCGTTTTCTTCTTCACGCCCTGGATTTGTTCCTCGGGTTCTGTTTTTGTTCCTCGGGCTGTGGTTGTGTTCCTCGGGCTCTGGTTTTGTTCCTCGAGCTCTGGTTGTGTTCCTTGGGCTCTGGTTTTGTTCCTTGAGCTCTAGTTTTGTTCTTCGAGCTCTGGTTTTGTTCCTGCGGCTCTGGTTTTCTTTTACGGGCTCTGGTTTTGTTCCTCATGTTCTGGTTTTATTCCTCAGGCCCTGGTTTTATTCCTCGGGGTTTCGTTTTGTTCCTCGGGCTCTGCTTTATTTCCACGGGCTCTGGTTTTGTTCCTCGAGCTCTGGTTTTGTTCCTCGGTTTCTGGTATGGTTCCTCGGGCCCTGGTTTTATTCCACGGGCTCTGGTTTTCTTCCTATGGCCCTCTTTTTGTTCTTCAGGTCCTCCTTTTTGTCCTTGGGTTCTGGTTTTGTTCCTCGGGCTCTGGTTTTCTTCCTCAGGATCTGGTTTTGTTCCTCGAGCTCTGGTTTTGTTCCTTGGGCACTGGTTTTGTTCCTCGGGCTCTCGTTTTCTTCCTCGGACTCTCGTTTTGTTCCTCGGGTTCTGGTTTTGTTCCTTGAGCTCTGTTTTTTTTCCTCGGGCTCTGGTTTTCTTCCTCAGGCTCTGGTTTTATTCCTCGGGCTCCGGATTTCTTCCTCGAGCTCTCGTTTTCTTCTTCACGCCCTGGATTTGTTCCTCGGGTTCTGTTTTTGTTCCTCGGGCTGTGGTTGTGTTCCTCGGGCTCTGGTTTTGTTCCTCGAGCTCTGGTTGTGTTCCTTGGGCTCTGGTTTTGTTCCTTGAGCTCTAGTTTTGTTCTTCGAGCTCTGGTTTTGTTCCTGCGGCTCTGGTTTTCTTTTACGGGCTCTGGTTTTGTTCCTCATGTTCTGGTTTGATTCCTCAGGCCCTGGTTTTATTCCTCGGGGTTTTGTTTTGTTCCTCGGGCTCTGCTTTATTTCCACGGGCTCTGGTTTTGTTCCTCGAGCTCTGGTTTTGTTCCTCGAGGGCTGGTTTTGTTCCTTGGGCTATGGTTTTCTTTCTCGGGCTCTGGCTTGGTTCCTCGGGTCCTGGTTTTTTCCTCGGGCTCTATTTTTGTTCCTCGGGCTCTTGTTTTCTTCCTCAGGCTCTGGTTTTGTTCATGGAGGTCTGGTTTTGTTCCTCGGGCTCTGGCTTGGTTCCTCGCGCCCTGGTTTTTTGCCTCGGGCTCTGGTTTTGTTCCTCGGGCTCTGGTTTTGTTCCTCGGTTTCTGGTTTGGTTCCTCGGGCCCTGGTTTTATTCCACGGGCTCTGGTTTTCTTCCTATGGCCCTCTTTTTGTTCTTCAGGTCCTCCTTTTTGTCCTTGGGTTCTGCTTTTGTTCCTCGGGCTCTGGTTTTCTTCCTCAGGATCTGGTTTTGTTCCTCGAGCTCTGGTTTTGTTCCTTGGGCACTGGTTTTGTTCCTCGGGCTCTCGTTTTCTTCCTCGGCCTCTCGTTTTGTTCCTCGGGTTCTGGTTTTGTTCCTTGAGCTCTTTTTTTTTTCCTCGGGCTCTGGTTTTCTTCCTCAGGCTCTGGTTTTGTTGCTCGGGCTCCGGATTTCTTCCTCGAGCTCTCGTTTTCTTCTTCACGCCCTGGATTTGTTCCTCGGGTTCTGTTTTTGTTCCTCGGGCTGTGGTTGTGTTCCTCGGGCTCTGGTTTTGTTCCTCGAGCTCTGGTTGTGTTCCTTGGGCTCTGGTTTTGTTCCTTGAGCTCTAGTTTTGTTCTTCGAGCTCTGGTTTTGTTCCTGCGGCTCTGGTTTTCTTTCACGGGCTCTGGTTTTGTTCCTCAGGCTCTGGTTTTATTCCTCAGGCCCTGGTTTTATTCCTCGGGGTTTCGTTTTGTTCCTCGGGCTCTGCTTTATTTCCACGGGCTCTGGTTTTGTTCCTCGAGCTCTGGTTTTGTTCCTCGAGGGCTGGTTTTGTTCCTTGGGCTATGGTTTTCTTTCTCGGGCTCTGGCTTGGTTCCTCGGGTCCTGGTTTTTTCCTCGGGCTCTATTTTTGTTCCTCGGGCTCTTGTTTTCTTCCTCAGGCTCTGGTTTTGTTCCTCGGGCTCTGGTTTTGTTCCTCGGGCTCTGGCTTGGTTCCTCGGGCCCTGGTTTTTTGCCTCGGGCTCTGGTTTTGTTCCTCGGGCTCTGGTTTTGTTCCTCGGTTTCTGGTTTGGTTCCTCGGGCCCTGGTTTTATTCCACGGGCTCTGGTTTTCTTCCTATGGCCCTCTTTTTGTTCTTCAGGTCCTCCTTTTTGTCCTTGGGTTCTGGTTTTGTTCCTCGGGCTCTGGTTTTCTTCCTCAGGATCTGGTTTTGTTCCTCGAGCTCTGGTTTTGTTCCTTGGGCACTGGTTTTGTTCCTCGGGCTCTCGTTTTCTTCCTCGGCCTCTCGTTTTGTTCCTCGGGTTCTGGTTTTGTTCCTTGAGCTCTGTTTTTTTTCCTCGGGCTCTGGTTTTCTTCCTCAGGCTGTGGTTTTATTCCTCGGGCTCCGGATTTCTTCCTCGAGCTCTCGTTTTCTTCTTCACGCCCTGGATTTGTTCCTCGGGTTCTGTTTTTGTTCCTCGGGCTGTGGTTGTGTTCCTCGGGCTCTGGTTTTGTTCCTCGAGCTCTGGTTGTGTTCCTTGGGCTCTGGTTTTGTTCCTTGAGCTCTAGTTTTGTTCTTCGAGCTCTGGTTTTGTTCCTGGGGCTCTGGTTTTCTTTCACGGGCTCTGGTTTTGTTCCTCATGTTCTGGTTTTATTCCTCAGGCCCTGGTTTTATTCCTCGGGGTTTCGTTTTGTTCCTCGGGCTCTGCTTTATTTCCACGGGCTCTGGTTTTGTTCCTCGAGCTCTGGTTTTGTTCCTCGAGGGCTGGTTTTGTTCCTTGGGCTATGGTTTTCTTTCTCGGGCTCTGGCTTGGTTCCTCGGGTCCTGGTTTTTTCCTCGGGCTCTATTTTTGTTCCTCGGGCTCTTGTTTTCTTCCTCAGGCTCTGGTTTTGTTCATGGAGGTCTGGTTTTGTTCCTCGGGTCTGGCTTGGTTCCTCGGGCCCTGGTTTTTTGCCTCGGGCTCTGGTTTTGTTCCTCGGGCTCTGGTTTTGTTCCTCGGTTTCTGGTTTGGTTCCTCGGGCCCTGGTTTTATTCCACGGGCTCTGGTTTTCTTCCTATGGCCCTCTTTTTGTTCTTCAGGTCCTCCTTTTTGTCCTTGGGTTCTGCTTTTGTTCCTCGGGCTCTGGTTTTCTTCCTCAGGATCTGGTTTTGTTCCTTGAGCTCTGTTTTTTTTCCTCGGGCTCTGGTTTTCTTCCTCAGGCTCTGGTTTTATTCCTCGGGCTCCGGATTTCTTCCTCGAGCTCTCGTTTTCTTCTTCACGCCCTGGATTTGTTCCTCGGGTTCTGTTTTTGTTCCTCGGGCTGTGGTTGTGTTCCTCGGGCTCTGGTTTTGTTCCTCGAGCTCTGGTTGTGTTCCTTGGGCTCTGGTTTTGTTCCTTGAGCTCTAGTTTTGTTCTTCGAGCTCTGGTTTTGTTCCTGCGGCTCTGGTTTTCTTTTACGGGCTCTGGTTTTGTTCCTCAGGCTCTGGTTTGATTCCTCAGGCCCTGGTTTTATTCCTCGGGGTTTTGTTTTGTTCCTCGGGCTCTGCTTTATTTCCACGGGCTCTGGTTTTGTTCCTCGAGCTCTGGTTTTGTTCCTCGAGGGCTGGTTTTGTTCCTTGGGCTATGGTTTTCTTTCTCGGGCTCTGGCTTGGTTCCTCGGGTCCTGGTTTTTTCCTCGGGCTCTATTTTTGTTCCTCGGGCTCTTGTTTTCTTCCTCAGGCTCTGGTTTTGTTCATGGAGGTCTGGTTTTGTTCCTCGGGCTCTGGCTTGGTTCCTCGCGCCCTGTTTTTTTGCCTCGGGCTCTGGTTTTGTTCCTCGGGCTCTGGTTTTGTTCCTCGGTTTCTGGTTTGGTTCCTCGGGCCCTGGTTTTATTCCACGGGCTCTGGTTTTCTTCCTATGGCCCTCTTTTTGTTCTTCAGGTCCTCCTTTTTGTCCTTGGGTTCTGCTTTTGTTCCTCGGGCTCTGGTTTTCTTCCTCAGGATCTGGTTTTGTTCCTCGAGCTCTGGTTTTGTTCCTTGGGCACTGGTTTTGTTCCTCGGGCTCTCGTTTTCTTCCTCGGCCTCTCGTTTTGTTCCTCGGGTTCTGGTTTTGTTCCTTGAGCTCTTTTTTTTTTCCTCGGGCTCTGGTTTTCTTCCTCAGGCTCTGGTTTTGTTGCTCGGGCTCCGGATTTCTTCCTCGAGCTGTCGTTTTCTTCTTCACGCCCTGGATTTGTTCCTCGGGTTCTGTTTTTGTTCCTCGGGCTGTGGTTGTGTTCCTCGGGCTCTGGTTTTGTTCCTCGAGCTCTGGTTGTGTTCCTTGGGCTCTGGTTTTGTTCCTTGAGCTCTAGTTTTGTTCTTCGAGCTCTGGTTTTGTTCCTGCGGCTCTGGTTTTCTTTCACGGGCTCTGGTTTTGTTCCTCATGTTCTGGTTTTATTCCTCAGGCCCTGGTTTTATTCCTCGGGCTCTCGTTTTGTTCCTCGGGCTCTGCTTTATTTCCACGGGCTCTGGTTTTGTTCCTCGAGCTCTGGTTTTGTTCCTCGAGGGCTGGTTTTGTTCCTTGGGCTATGGTTTTCTTTCTCGGGCTCTGGCTTGGTTCCTCGGGTCCTGGTTTTTTCCTCGGGCTCTATTTTTGTTCCTCGGGCTCTTGTTTTCTTCCTCAGGCTCTGGTTTTGTTCCTCGGGCTCTGGTTTTGTTCCTCGGGCTCTGGCTTGGTTCCTCGCGCCCTGTTTTTTTGCCTCGGGCTCTGGTTTTTTGCCTCGGGCTCTGGTTTTGTTCCTCGGTTTCTGGTTTGGTTCCTCGGGCCCTGGTTTTATTCCACGGGCTCTGGTTTTCTTCCTATGGCCCTCTTTTTGTTCTTCAGGTCCTCCTTTTTGTCCTTGGGTTCTGGTTTTGTTCCTCGGGCTCTGGTTTTCTTCCTCAGGATCTGGTTTTGTTCCTCGAGCTCTGGTTTTGTTCCTTGGGCACTGGTTTTGTTCCTCGGGCTCTCGTTTTCTTCCTCGGACTCTCGTTTTGTTCCTCGGGTTCTGGTTTTGTTCCTTGAGCTCTGTTTTTTTTCCTCGGGCTCTGGTTTTCTTCCTCAGGCTCTGGTTTTATTCCTCGGGCTCCGGATTTCTTCCTCGAGCTCTCGTTTTCTTCTTCACGCCCTGGATTTGTTCCTCGGGTTCTGTTTTTGTTCCTCGGGCTGTGGTTGTGTTCCTCGGGCTCTGGTTTTGTTCCTCGAGCTCTGGTTGTGTTCCTTGGGCTCTGGTTTTGTTCCTTGAGCTCTAGTTTTGTTCTTCGAGCTCTGGTTTTGTTCCTGGGGCTCTGGTTTTCTTTCACGGGCTCTGGTTTTGTTCCTCATGTTCTGGTTTTATTCCTCAGGCCCTGGTTTTATTCCTCGGGGTTTCGTTTTGTTCCTCGGGCTCTGCTTTATTTCCACGGGCTCTGGTTTTGTTCCTCGAGCTCTGGTTTTGTTCCTCGAGGGCTGGTTTTGTTCCTTGGGCTCTGGTTTTCTTTCTCGGGCTCTGGCTTGGTTCCTCGGGTCCTGGTTTTTTCCTCGGGCTCTATTTTTGTTCCTCGGGCTCTTGTTTTCTTCCTCAGGCTCTGGTTTTGTTCATGGAGGTCTGGTTTTGTTCCTCGGGCTCTGGCTTGGTTCCTCGCGCCCTGGTTTTTTGCCTCGGGCTCTGGTTTTGTTCCTCGGGCTCTGGTTTTGTTCCTCGGTTTCTGGTTTGGTTCCTCGGGCCCTGGTTTTATTCCACGGGCTCTGGTTTTCTTCCTATGGCCCTCTTTTTGTTCTTTAGGTCCTCCTTTTTGTCCTTGGGTTCTGCTTTTGTTCCTCGGGCTCTGGTTTTCTTCCTCAGGATCTGGTTTTGTTCCTCGAGCTCTGGTTTTGTTCCTTGGGCACTGGTTTTGTTCCTCGGGCTCTCGTTTTCTTCCTCGGACTCTCGTTTTGTTCCTCGGGTTCTGGTTTTGTTCCTTGAGCTCTGTTTTTTTTCCTCGGGCTCTGGTTTTCTTCCTCAGGCTCTGGTTTTATTCCTCGGGCTCCGGATTTCTTCCTCGAGCTCTCGTTTTCTTCTTCACGCCCTGGATTTGTTCCTCGGGTTCTGTTTTTGTTCCTCGGGCTGTGGTTGTGTTCCTCAGGCTCTGGTTTTGTTCCTCGAGCTCTGGTTGTGTTCCTTGGGCTCTGGTTTTGTTCCTTGAGCTCTAGTTTTGTTCTTCGAGCTCTGGTTTTGTTCCTGGGGCTCTGGTTTTCTTTCACGGGCTCTGGTTTTGTTCCTCATGTTCTGGTTTTATTCCTCAGGCCCTGGTTTTATTCCTCGGGGTTTCGTTTTGTTCCTCGGGCTCTGCTTTATTTCCACGGGCTCTGGTTTTGTTCCTCGAGCTCTGGTTTTGTTCCTCGAGGGCTGGTTTTGTTCCTTGGGCTCTGGTTTTCTTTCTCGGGCTCTGGCTTGGTTCCTCGGGTCCTGGTTTTTTCCTCGGGCTCTATTTTTGTTCCTCGGGCTCTTGTTTTCTTCCTCAGGCTCTGGTTTTGTTCATGGAGGTCTGGGTTTGTTCCTCGGGCTCTGGCTTGGTTCCTCGGGCCCTGGTTTTTTGCCTCGGGCTCTGGTTTTGTTCCTCGGGCTCTGGTTTTGTTCCTCGGTTTCTGGTTTGGTTCCTCGGGCCCTGGTTTTATTCCACGGGCTCTGGTTTTCTTCCTATGGCCCTCTTTTTGTTCTTCAGGTCCTCCTTTTTGTCCTTGGGTTCTGGTTTTGTTCCTCGGGCTCTGGTTTTCTTCCTCAGGATCTGGTTTTGTTCCTTGAGCTCTGTTTTTTTTCCTCGGGCTCTGGTTTTCTTCCTCAGGCTCTGGTTTTATTCCTCGGGCTCCGGATTTCTTCCTCGAGCTCTCGTTTTCTTCTTCACGCCCTGGATTTGTTCCTCGGGTTCTGTTTTTGTTCCTCGGGCTGTGGTTGTGTTCCTCGGGCTCTGGTTTTGTTCCTCGAGCTCTGGTTGTGTTCCTTGGGCTCTGGTTTTGTTCCTTGAGCTCTAGTTTTGTTCTTCGAGCTCTGGTTTTGTTCCTGCGGCTCTGGTTTTCTTTCACGGGCTCTGGTTTTGTTCCTCAGGCTCTGGTTTTATTCCTCAGGCCCTGGTTTTATTCCTCGGGGTTTCGTTTTGTTCCTCGGGCTCTGCTTTATTTCCACGGGCTCTGGTTTTGTTCCTCGAGCTCTGGTTTTGTTCCTCGAGGGCTGGTTTTGTTCCTTGGGCTATGGTTTTCTTTCTCGGGCTCTGGCTTGGTTCCTCGGGTCCTGGTTTTTTCCTCGGGCTCTATTTTTGTTCCTCGGGCTCTTGTTTTCTTCCTCAGGCTCTGGTTTTGTTCCTCGGGCTCTGGTTTTGTTCCTCGGGCTCTGGCTTGGTTCCTCGCGCCCTGGTTTTTTGCCTCGGGATGTGGTTTTGTTCCTCGGGCTCTGGTTTTGTTCCTCGGTTTCTGGTTTGGTTCCTCGGGCCCTGGTTTTATTCCACGGGCTCTGGTTTTCTTCCTATGGCCCTCTTTTTGTTCTTCAGGTCCTCCTTTTTGTCCTTGGGTTCTGGTTTTGTTCCTCGGGCTCTGGTTTTCTTCCTCAGGATCTGGTTTTGTTCCTCGAGCTCTGGTTTTGTTCCTTGGGCACTGGTTTTGTTCCTCGGGCTCTCGTTTTCTTCCTCGGACTCTCGTTTTGTTCCTCGGGTTCTGGTTTTGTTCCTTGAGCTCTGTTTTTTTTCCTCGGGCTCTGGTTTTCTTCCTCAGGCTCTGGTTTTATTCCTCGGGCTCCGGATTTCTTCCTCGAGCTCTCGTTTTCTTCTTCACGCCCTGGATTTGTTCCTCGGGTTCTGTTTTTGTTCCTCGGGCTGTGGTTGTGTTCCTCGGGCTCTGGTTTTGTTCCTCGAGCTCTGGTTGTGTTCCTTGGGCTCTGGTTTTGTTCCTTGAGCTCTAGTTTTGTTCTTCGAGCTCTGGTTTTGTTCCTGCGGCTCTGGTTTTCTTTTACGGGCTCTGGTTTTGTTCCTCAGGCTCTGGTTTGATTCCTCAGGCCCTGGTTTTATTCCTCGGGGTTTTGTTTTGTTCCTCGGGCTCTGCTTTATTTCCACGGGCTCTGGTTTTGTTCCTCGAGCTCTGGTTTTGTTCCTCGAGGGCTGGTTTTGTTCCTTGGGCTATGGTTTTCTTTCTCGGGCTCTGGCTTGGTTCCTCGGGTCCTGGTTTTTTCCTCGGGCTCTATTTTTGTTCCTCGGGCTCTTGTTTTCTTCCTCAGGCTCTGGTTTTGTTCATGGAGGTCTGGTTTTGTTCCTCGGGCTCTGGCTTGGTTCCTCGCGCCCTGGTTTTTTGCCTCGGGCTCTGGTTTTGTTCCTCGGGCTCTGGTTTTGTTCCTCGGTTTCTGGTTTGGTTCCTCGGGCCCTGGTTTTATTCCACGGGCTCTGGTTTTCTTCCTATGGCCCTCTTTTTGTTCTTCAGGTCCTCCTTTTTGTCCTTGGGTTCTGGTTTTGTTCCTCGGGCTCTGGTTTTCTTCCTCAGGATCTGGTTTTGTTCCTCGAGCTCTGGTTTTGTTCCTTGGGCACTGGTTTTGTTCCTCGGGCTCTCGTTTTCTTCCTCGGACTCTCGTTTTGTTCCTCGGGTTCTGGTTTTGTTCCTTGAGCTCTTTTTTTTTTCCTCGGGCTCTGGTTTTCTTCCTCAGGCTCTGGTTTTGTTGCTCGGGCTCCGGATTTCTTCCTCGAGCTCTCGTTTTCTTCTTCACGCCCTGGATTTGTTCCTCGGGTTCTGTTTTTGTTCCTCGGGCTGTGGTTGTGTTCCTCGGGCTCTGGTTTTGTTCCTCGAGCTCTGGTTGTGTTCCTTGGGCTCTGGTTTTGTTCCTTGAGCTCTAGTTTTGTTCTTCGAGCTCTGGTTTTGTTCCTGCGGCTCTGGTTTTCTTTCACGGGCTCTGGTTTTGTTCCTCATGTTCTGGTTTTATTCCTCAGGCCCTGGTTTTATTCCTCGGGGTTTTGTTTTGTTCCTCGGGCTCTGCTTTATTTCCACGGGCTCTGGTTTTGTTCCTCGAGCTCTGGTTTTGTTCCTCGAGGGCTGGTTTTGTTCCTTGGGCTATGGTTTTCTTTCTCGGGCTCTGGCTTGGTTCCTCGGGTCCTGGTTTTTTCCTCGGGCTCTATTTTTGTTCCTCGGGCTCTTGTTTTCTTCCTCAGGCTCTGGTTTTGTTCCTCGGGCTCTGGTTTTGTTCCTCGGGCTCTGGCTTGGTTCCTCGGGCCCTGGTTTTTTGCCTCGGGCTCTGGTTTTTTGCCTCGGGCTCTGGTTTTGTTCCTCGGTTTCTGGTTTGGTTCCTCGGGCCCTGGTTTTATTCCACGGGCTCTGGTTTTCTTCCTATGGCCCTCTTTTTGTTCTTCAGGTCCTCCTTTTTGTCCTTGGGTTCTGCTTTTGTTCCTCGGGCTCTGGTTTTCTTCCTCAGGATCTGGTTTTGTTCCTCGAGCTCTGGTTTTGTTCCTTGGGCACTGGTTTTGTTCCTCGGGCTCTCGTTTTCTTCCTCGGACTCTCGTTTTGTTCCTCGGGTTCTGGTTTTGTTCCTTGAGCTCTGTTTTTTTTCCTCGGGCTCTGGTTTTCTTCCTCAGGCTCTGGTTTTATTCCTCGGGCTCCGGATTTCTTCCTCGAGCTCTCGTTTTCTTCTTCACGCCCTGGATTTGTTCCTCGGGTTCTGTTTTTGTTCCTCGGGCTGTGGTTGTGTTCCTCGGGCTCTGGTTTTGTTCCTCGAGCTCTGGTTTTGTTCTTCGAGCTCTGGTTTTGTTCCTGGGGCTCTGGTTTTCTTTCACGGGCTCTGGTTTTGTTCCTCATGTTCTGGTTTTATTCCTCAGGCCCTGGTTTTATTCCTCGGGGTTTCGTTTTGTTCCTCGGGCTCTGCTTTATTTCCACGGGCTCTGGTTTTGTTCCTCGAGCTCTGGTTTTGTTCCTCGAGGGCTGGTTTTGTTCCTTGGGCTATGGTTTTCTTTCTCGGGCTCTGGCTTGGTTCCTCGGGTCCTGGTTTTTTCCTCGGGCTCTATTTTTGTTCCTCGGGCTCTTGTTTTCTTCCTCAGGCTCTGGTTTTGTTCATGGAGGTCTGGTTTTGTTCCTCGGGCTCTGGCTTGGTTCCTCGCGCCCTGGTTTTTTGCCTCGGGCTCTGGTTTTGTTCCTCGGGCTCTGGTTTTGTTCCTCGGTTTCTGGTTTGGTTCCTCGGGCCCTGGTTTTATTCCACGGGCTCTGGTTTTCTTCCTATGGCCCTCTTTTTGTTCTTTAGGTCCTCCTTTTTGTCCTTGGGTTCTGCTTTTGTTCCTCGGGCTCTGGTTTTCTTCCTCAGGATCTGGTTTTGTTCCTCGAGCTCTGGTTTTGTTCCTTGGGCACTGGTTTTGTTCCTCGGGCTCTCGTTTTCTTCCTCGGACTCTCGTTTTGTTCCTCGGGTTCTGGTTTTGTTCCTTGAGCTCTGTTTTTTTTCCTCGGGCTCTGGTTTTCTTCCTCAGGCTCTGGTTTTATTCCTCGGGCTCCGGATTTCTTCCTCGAGCTCTCGTTTTCTTCTTCACGCCCTGGATTTGTTCCTCGGGTTCTGTTTTTGTTCCTCGGGCTGTGGTTGTGTTCCTCGGGCTCTGGTTTTGTTCCTCGAGCTCTGGTTGTGTTCCTTGGGCTCTGGTTTTGTTCCTTGAGCTCTAGTTTTGTTCTTCGAGCTCTGGTTTTGTTCCTGGGGCTCTGGTTTTCTTTCACGGGCTCTGGTTTTGTTCCTCATGTTCTGGTTTTATTCCTCAGGCCCTGGTTTTATTCCTCGGGGTTTCGTTTTGTTCCTCGGGCTCTGCTTTATTTCCACGGGCTCTGGTTTTGTTCCTCGAGCTCTGGTTTTGTTCCTCGAGGGCTGGTTTTGTTCCTTGGGCTATGGCTTTCTTTCTCGGGCTCTGGCTTGGTTCCTCGGGTCCTGGTTTTTTCCTCGGGCTCTATTTTTGTTCCTCGGGCTCTTGTTTTCTTCCTCAGGCTCTGGTTTTGTTCATGGAGGTCTGGTTTTGTTCCTCGGGCTCTGGCTTGGTTCCTCGCGCCCTGGTTTTTTGCCTCGGGCTCTGGTTTTGTTCCTCGGGCTCTGGTTTTGTTCCTCGGTTTCTGGTTTGGTTCCTCGGGCCCTGGTTTTATTCCACGGGCTCTGGTTTTCTTCCTATGGCCCTCTTTTTGTTCTTCAGGTCCTCCTTTTTGTCCTTGGGTTCTGGTTTTGTTCCTCGGGCTCTGGTTTTCTTCCTCAGGATCTGGTTTTGTTCCTTGAGCTCTGTTTTTTTTCCTCGGGCTCTGGTTTTCTTCCTCAGGCTCTGGTTTTATTCCTCGGGCTCCGGATTTCTTCCTCGAGCTCTCGTTTTCTTCTTCACGCCCTGGATTTGTTCCTCGGGTTCTGTTTTTGTTCCTCGGGCTGTGGTTGTGTTCCTCGGGCTCTGGTTTTGTTCCTCGAGCTCTGGTTGTGTTCCTTGGGCTCTGGTTTTGTTCCTTGAGCTCTAGTTTTGTTCTTCGAGCTCTGGTTTTGTTCCTGCGGCTCTGGTTTTCTTTCACGGGCTCTGGTTTTGTTCCTCAGGCTCTGGTTTTATTCCTCAGGCCCTGGTTTTATTCCTCGGGGTTTCGTTTTGTTCCTCGGGCTCTGCTTTATTTCCACGGGCTCTGGTTTTGTTCCTCGAGCTCTGGTTTTGTTCCTCGAGGGCTGGTTTTGTTCCTTGGGCTCTGGTTTTCTTTCTCGGGCTCTGGCTTGGTTCCTCGGGTCCTGGTTTTTTCCTCGGGCTCTATTTTTGTTCCTCGGGCTCTTGTTTTCTTCCTCAGGCTCTGGTTTTGTTCCTCGGGCTCTGGTTTTGTTCCTCGGGCTCTGGCTTGGTTCCTCGCGCCCTGGTTTTTTGCCTCGGGATGTGGTTTTGTTCCTCGGGCTCTGGTTTTGTTCCTCGGTTTCTGGTTTGGTTCCTCGGGCCCTGGTTTTATTCCACGGGCTCTGGTTTTCTTCCTATGGCCCTCTTTTTGTTCTTCAGGTCCTCCTTTTTGTCCTTGGGTTCTGGTTTTGTTCCTCGGGCTCTGGTTTTCTTCCTCAGGATCTGGTTTTGTTCCTCGAGCTCTGGTTTTGTTCCTTGGGCACTGGTTTTGTTCCTCGGGCTCTCGTTTTCTTCCTCGGACTCTCGTTTTGTTCCTCGGGTTCTGGTTTTGTTCCTTGAGCTCTGTTTTTTTTCCTCGGGCTCTGGTTTTCTTCCTCAGGCTCTGGTTTTATTCCTCGGGCTCCGGATTTCTTCCTCGAGCTCTCGTTTTCTTCTTCACGCCCTGGATTTGTTCCTCGGGTTCTGTTTTTGTTCCTCGGGCTGTGGTTGTGTTCCTCGGGCTCTGGTTTTGTTCCTCGAGCTCTGGTTGTGTTCCTTGGGCTCTGGTTTTGTTCCTTGAGCTCTAGTTTTGTTCTTCGAGCTCTGGTTTTGTTCCTGGGGCTCTGGTTTTCTTTCACGGGCTCTGGTTTTGTTCCTCATGTTCTGGTTTTATTCCTCAGGCCCTGGTTTTATTCCTCGGGGTTTCGTTTTGTTCCTCGGGCTCTGCTTTATTTCCACGGGCTCTGGTTTTGTTCCTCGAGCTCTGGTTTTGTTCCTCGAGGGCTGGTTTTGTTCCTTGGGCTCTGGTTTTCTTTCTCGGGCTCTGGCTTGGTTCCTCGGGTCCTGGTTTTTTCCTCGGGCTCTATTTTTGTTCCTCGGGCTCTTGTTTTCTTCCTCAGGCTCTGGTTTTGTTCATGGAGGTCTGGTTTTGTTCCTCGGGCTCTGGCTTGGTTCCTCGCGCCCTGGTTTTTTGCCTCGGGCTCTGGTTTTGTTCCTCGGGCTCTGGTTTTGTTCCTCGGTTTCTGGTTTGGTTCCTCGGGCCCTGGTTTTATTCCACGGGCTCTGGTTTTCTTCCTATGGCCCTCTTTTTGTTCTTCAGGTCCTCCTTTTTGTCCTTGGGTTCTGGTTTTGTTCCTCGGGCTCTGGTTTTCTTCCTCAGGCTCTGGTTTTATTCCTCGGGCTCCGGATTTCTTCCTCGAGCTCTCGTTTTCTTCTTCACGCCCTGGATTTGTTCCTCGGGTTCTGTTTTTGTTCCTCGGGCTGTGGTTGTGTTCCTCGGGCTCTGGTTTTGTTCCTCGAGCTCTGGTTGTGTTCCTTGGGCTCTGGTTTTGTTCCTTGAGCTCTAGTTTTGTTCTTCGAGCTCTGGTTTTGTTCCTGCGGCTCTGGTTTTCTTTCACGCGCTCTGGTTTTCTTCCTCAGGCTCTGGTTTTATTCCTCAGGCCCTGGTTTTATTCCTCGGGGTTTCGTTTTGTTCCTCGGGCTCTGCTTTATTTCCACGGGCTCTGGTTTTGTTCCTCGAGCTCTGGTTTTGTTCCTCGAGGGCTGGTTTTGTTCCTTGGGCTATGGTTTTCTTTCTCGGGCTCTGGCTTGGTTCCTCGGGTCCTGGTTTTTTCCTCGGGCTCTATTTTTGTTCCTCGGGCTCTTGTTTTCTTCCTCAGGCTCTGGTTTTGTTCCTCGGGCTCTGGTTTTGTTCCTCGGGCTCTGGCTTGGTTCCTCGCGCCCTGGTTTTTTGCCTCGGGCTCTGGTTTTGTTCCTCGGGCTCTGGTTTTGTTCCTCGGTTTCTGGTTTGGTTCCTCGGGCCCTGGTTTTATTCCACGGGCTCTGGTTTTCTTCCTATGGCCCTCTTTTTGTTCTTCAGGTCCTCCTTTTTGTCCTTGGGTTCTGGTTTTGTTCCTCGGGCTCTGGTTTTCTTCCTCAGGATCTGGTTTTGTTCCTCGAGCTCTGGTTTTGTTCCTTGGGCACTGGTTTTGTTCCTCGGGCTCTCGTTTTCTTCCTCGGCCTCTCGTTTTGTTCCTCGGGTTCTGGTTTTGTTCCTTGAGCTCTGTTTTTTTTCCTCGGGCTCTGGTTTTCTTCCTCAGGCTCTGGTTTTATTCCTCGGGCTCCGGATTTCTTCCTCGAGCTCTCGTTTTCTTCTTCACGCCCTGGATTTGTTCCTCGGGTTCTGTTTTTGTTCCTCTAGCTCTGGTTGTGTTCCTTGGGCTCTGGTTTTGTTCCTTGAGCTCTAGTTTTGTTCTTCGAGCTCTGGTTTTGTTCCTGGGGCTCTGGTTTTCTTTCACGGGCTCTGGTTTTGTTCCTCATGTTCTGGTTTTATTCCTCAGGCCCTGGTTTTATTCCTCGGGGTTTTGTTTTGTTCCTCGGGCTCTGCTTTATTTCCACGGGCTCTGGTTTTGTTCCTCGAGCTCTGGTTTTGTTTCTCGAGGGCTGGTTTTGTTCCTTGGGCTATGGTTTTCTTTCTCGGGCTCTGGCTTAGTTCCTTGGGTCCTGGTTTTTTCCTCGGGCTCTATTTTTGTTCCTCGGGCTCTGGCTTGGTTCCTCGCGCCCTGGTTTTTTGCCTCGGGCTCTGGTTTTGTTCCTCGGGCTCTGGTTTTGTTCCTCGGTTTCTGGTTTGGTTCCTCGGGCCCTGGTTTTATTCCACGGGCTCTGATTTTCTTCCTATGGCCCTCTTTTTGTTCTTCAGGTCCTCCTTTTTTATCCTTGGGTTCTGGTTTTGTTCCTTGGGCTCTGGTTTTCTTCCTCAGGATCTGGTTTTGTTCCTCGAGCTCTGGATTTCTTCCTCGATCTCTCGTTTTTTTCTTCAGGCCCTAGATTTGTTTCTCGGGCCCTGGTTGTGTTCCTTGGGCTCTGGTTTTGTTCTTCGAGCTCTGGTTTTGTTCCTGGGGCTCTGGTTTTCTTTCACGGGCTCTGGTTTTGTTCCTCATGTTCTGGTTTTATTCCTCAGGCCCTGGTTTTATTCCTCGGGGATTCGTTTTGTTCCTCGGGCTCTGCTTTATTTCCACGGGCTCTGGTTTTGTTCCTCGAGCTCTGGTTTTGTTCCTCGAGGGCTGGTTTTGTTCCTTGGGCTATGGTTTTCTTTCTCGGGCTCTGGCTTGGTTCCTCGGGTCCTGGTTTTTTCCTCGGGCTCTATTTTTGTTCCTCGGGCTCTTGTTTTCTTCCTCAGGCTCTGGTTTTGTTCATGGAGGTCTGGTTTTGTTCCTCGGGTCTGGCTTGGTTCCTCGGGCCCTGGTTTTTTGCCTCGGGCTCTGGTTTTGTTCCTCGGGCTCTGGTTTTGTTCCTCGGGCTGTGGTTGTGTTCCTCGGGCTCTGGTTTTGTTCCTCGAGCTCTGGTTGTGTTCCTTGGGCTCTGGTTTTGTTCCTTGAGCTCTAGTTTTGTTCTTCGAGCTCTGGTTTTGTTCCTGGGGCTCTGGTTTTCTTTCACGGGCTCTGGTTTTGTTCCTCATGTTCTGGTTTTATTCCTCAGGCCCTGGTTTTATTCCTCGGGGTTTCGTTTTGTTCCTCGGGCTCTGCTTTATTTCCACGGGCTCTGGTTTTGTTCCTCGAGCTCTGGTTTTGTTCCTCGAGGGCTGGTTTTGTTCCTTGGGCTATGGTTTTCTTTCTCGGGCTCTGGCTTGGTTCCTCGGGTCCTGGTTTTTTCCTCGGGCTCTATTTTTGTTCCTCGGGCTCTTGTTTTCTTCCTCAGGCTCTGGTTTTGTTCATGGAGGTCTGGTTTTGTTCCTCGGGCTCTGGCTTGGTTCCTCGCGCCCTGGTTTTTTGCCTCGGGCTCTGGTTTTGTTCCTCGGGCTCTGGTTTTGTTCCTCGGTTTCTGGTTTGGTTCCTCGGGCCCTGGTTTTATTCCACGGGCTCTGGTTTTCTTCCTATGGCCCTCTTTTTGTTCTTCAGGTCCTCCTTTTTGTCCTTGGGTTCTGGTTTTGTTCCTCGGGCTCTGGTTTTCTTCCTCAGGATCTGGTTTTGTTCCTTGAGCTCTGTTTTTTTTCCTCGGGCTCTGGTTTTCTTCCTCAGGCTCTGGTTTTATTCCTCGGGCTCCGGATTTCTTCCTCGAGCTCTCGTTTTCTTCTTCACGCCCTGGATTTGTTCCTCGGGTTCTGTTTTTGTTCCTCGGGCTGTGGTTGTGTTCCTCGGGCTCTGGTTTTGTTCCTCGAGCTCTGGTTGTGTTCCTTGGGCTCTGGTTTTGTTCCTTGAGCTCTAGTTTTGTTCTTCGAGCTCTGGTTTTGTTCCTGCGGCTCTGGTTTTCTTTCACGGGCTCTGGTTTTGTTCCTCAGGCTCTGGTTTTATTCCTCAGGCCCTGGTTTTATTCCTCGGGGTTTTGTTTTGTTCCTCGGGCTCTGCTTTATTTCCACGGGCTCTGGTTTTGTTCCTCGAGCTCTGGTTTTGTTCCTCGAGGGCTGGTTTTGTTCCTTGGGCTATGGTTTTCTTTCTCGGGCTCTGGCTTGGTTCCTCGGGTCCTGGTTTTTTCCTCGGGCTCTATTTTTGTTCCTCGGGCTCTTGTTTTCTTCCTCAGGCTCTGGTTTTGTTCATGGAGGTCTGGTTTTGTTCCTCGGGTCTGGCTTGGTTCCTCGGGCCCTGGTTTTTTGCCTCGGGCTCTGGTTTTGTTCCTCGGGCTCTGGTTTTGTTCCTCGGGCTGTGGTTGTGTTCCTCGGGCTCTGATTTTGTTCCACGGGCTCTGGTTTTCTTCCTATGGCCCTCTTTTTGTTCTTCAGGTCCTCCTTTTTGTCCTTGGGTTCTGGTTTTGTTCCTCGGGCTCTGGTTTTCTTCCTCAGGATCTGGTTTTGTTCCTTGAGCTCTGTTTTTTTTCCTCGGGCTCTGGTTTTCTTCCTCAGGCTCTGGTTTTATTCCTCGGGCTCCGGATTTCTTCCTCGAGCTCTCGTTTTCTTCTTCACGCCCTGGATTTGTTCCTCGGGTTCTGTTTTTGTTCCTCGGGCTGTGGTTGTGTTCCTCGGGCTCTGGTTTTGTTCCTCGAGCTCTGGTTGTGTTCCTTGGGCTCTGGTTTTGTTCCTTGAGCTCTAGTTTTGTTCTTCGAGCTCTGGTTTTGTTCCTGCGGCTCTGGTTTTCTTTCACGGGCTCTGGTTTTGTTCCTCAGGCTCTGGTTTTATTCCTCAGGCCCTGGTTTTATTCCTCGGGGTTTCGTTTTGTTCCTCGGGCTCTGCTTTATTTCCACGGGCTCTGGTTTTGTTCCTCGAGCTCTGGTTTTGTTCCTCGAGGGCTGGTTTTGTTCCTTGGGCTATGGTTTTCTTTCTCGGGCTCTGGCTTGGTTCCTCGGGTCCTGGTTTTTTCCTCGGGCTCTATTTTTGTTCCTCGGGCTCTTGTTTTCTTCCTCAGGCTCTGGTTTTGTTCATGGAGGTCTGGTTTTGTTCCTCGGGCTCTGGCTTGGTTCCTCGCGCCCTGGTTTTTTGCCTCGGGCTCTGGTTTTGTTCCTCGGGCTCTGGTTTTGTTCCTCGGTTTCTGGTTTGGTTCCTCGGGCCCTGGTTTTATTCCACGGGCTCTGGTTTTCTTCCTATGGCCCTCTTTTTGTTCTTCAGGTCCTCCTTTTTGTCTTTGGGTTCTGGTTTTGTTCCTCGGGCTCTGGTTTTCTTCCTCAGGATCTGGTTTTGTTCCTTGAGCTCTGTTTTTTTTCCTCGGGCTCTGGTTTTCTTCCTCAGGCTCTGGTTTTATTCCTCGGGCTCCGGATTTCTTCCTCGAGCTCTCGTTTTCTTCTTCACGCCCTGGATTTGTTCCTCGGGTTCTGTTTTTGTTCCTCGGGCTGTGGTTGTGTTCCTCGGGCTCTGGTTTTGTTCCTCGAGCTCTGGTTGTGTTCCTTGGGCTCTGGTTTTGTTCCTTGAGCTCTAGTTTTGTTCTTCGAGCTCTGGTTTTGTTCCTGCGGCTCTGGTTTTCTTTCACGGGCTCTGGTTTTGTTCCTCAGGCTCTGGTTTTATTCCTCAGGCCCTGGTTTTATTCCTCGGGGTTTCGTTTTGTTCCTCGGGCTCTGCTTTATTTCCACGGGCTCTGGTTTTGTTCCTCGAGCTCTGGTTTTGTTCCTCGAGGGCTGGTTTTGTTCCTTGGGCTATGGTTTTCTTTCTCGGGCTCTGGCTTGGTTCCTCGGGTCCTGGTTTTTTCCTCGGGCTCTATTTTTGTTCCTCGGGCTCTTGTTTTCTTCCTCAGGCTCTGGTTTTGTTCATGGAGGTCTGGTTTTGTTCCTCGGGTCTGGCTTGGTTCCTCGGGCTCTGGTTTTTTGCCTCGGGCTCTGGTTTTGTTCCTCGGGCTCTGGTTTTGTTCCTCGGGCTGTGGTTGTGTTCCTCGGGCTCTGGTTTTGTTCCACGGGCTCTGGTTTTCTTCCTATGGCCCTCTTTTTGTTCTTCAGGTCCTCCTTTTTGTCCTTGGGTTCTGGTTTTGTTCCTCGGGCTCTGGTTTTCTTCCTCAGGATCTGGTTTTGTTCCTTGAGCTCTGTTTTTTTTCCTCGGGCTCTGGTTTTCTTCCTCAGGCTCTGGTTTTATTCCTCGGGCTCCGGATTTCTTCCTCGAGCTCTCGTTTTCTTCTTCACGCCCTGGATTTGTTCCTCGGGTTCTGTTTTTGTTCCTCGGGCTGTGGTTGTGTTCCTCGGGCTCTGGTTTTGTTCCTCGAGCTCTGGTTGTGTTCCTTGGGCTCTGGTTTTGTTCCTTGAGCTCTAGTTTTGTTCTTCGAGCTCTGGTTTTGTTCCTGGGGCTCTGGTTTTCTTTCACGGGCTCTGGTTTTGTTCCTCAGGCTCTGGTTTTATTCCTCAGGCCCTGGTTTTATTCCTCGGGGTTTCGTTTTGTTCCTCGGGCTCTGCTTTATTTCCACGGGCTCTGGTTTTGTTCCTCGAGCTCTGGTTTTGTTCCTCGAGGGCTGGTTTTGTTCCTTGGGCTATGGTTTTCTTTCTCGGGCTCTGGCTTGGTTCCTCGGGTCCTGGTTTTTTCCTCGGGCTCTATTTTTGTTCCTCGGGCTCTTGTTTTCTTCCTCAGGCTCTGGTTTTGTTCCTCGGGCTCTGGTTTTGTTCCTCGGGCTCTGGCTTGGTTCCTCGCGCCCTGGTTTTTTGCCTCGGGCTCTGGTTTTGTTCCTCGGGCTCTGGTTTTGTTCCTCGGTTTCTGGTTTGGTTCCTCGGGCCCTGGTTTTATTCCACGGGCTCTGGTTTTCTTCCTATGGCCCTCTTTTTGTTCTTCAGGTCCTCCTTTTTGTCCTTGGGTTCTGGTTTTGTTCCTCGGGCTCTGGTTTTCTTCCTCAGGATCTGGTTTTGTTCCTCGAGCTCTGGTTTTGTTCCTTGGGCACTGGTTTTGTTCCTCGGGCTCTCGTTTTCTTCCTCGGCCTCTCGTTTTGTTCCTCGGGTTCTGGTTTTGTTCCTTGAGCTCTGTTTTTTTTCCTCGGGCTCTGGTTTTCTTCCTCAGGCTCTGGTTTTATTCCTCGGGCTCCGGATTTCTTCCTCGAGCTCTCGTTTTCTTCTTCACGCCCTGGATTTGTTCCTCGGGTTCTGTTTTTGTTCCTCTAGCTCTGGTTGTGTTCCTTGGGCTCTGGTTTTGTTCCTTGAGCTCTAGTTTTGTTCTTCGAGCTCTGGTTTTGTTCCTGGGGCTCTGGTTTTCTTTCACGGGCTCTGGTTTTGTTCCTCATGTTCTGGTTTTATTCCTCAGGCCCCGGTTTTATTCCTCGGGGTTTTGTTTTGTTCCTCGGGCTCTGCTTTATTTCCACGGGCTCTGGTTTTGTTCCTCGAGCTCTGGTTTTGTTTCTCGAGGGCTGGTTTTGTTCCTTGGGCTATGGTTTTCTTTCTCGGGCTCTGGCTTAGTTCCTTGGGTCCTGGTTTTTTCCTCGGGCTCTATTTTTGTTCCTCGGGCTCTGGCTTGGTTCCTCGCGCCCTGGTTTTTTGCCTCGGGCTCTGGTTTTGTTCCTCGGGCTCTGGTTTTGTTCCTCGGTTTCTGGTTTGGTTCCTCGGGCCCTGGTTTTATTCCACGGGCTCTGATTTTCTTCCTATGGCCCTCTTTTTGTTCTTCAGGTCCTCCTTTTTTATCCTTGGGTTCTGGTTTTGTTCCTCGGGCTCTGGTTTTCTTCCTCAGGATCTGGTTTTGTTCCTCGAGCTCTGGATTTCTTCCTCGATCTCTCGTTTTTTTCTTCAGGCCCTAGATTTGTTTCTCGGGCCCTGGTTGTGTTCCTTGGGCTCTGGTTTTGTTCTTCGAGCTCTGGTTTTGTTCCTGGGGCTCTGGTTTTCTTTCACGGGCTCTGGTTTTGTTCCTCATGTTCTGGTTTTATTCCTCAGGCCCTGGTTTTATTCCTCGGGGATTCGTTTTGTTCCTCGGGCTCTGCTTTATTTCCACGGGCTCTGGTTTTGTTCCTCGAGCTCTGGTTTTGTTCCTCGAGGGCTGGTTTTGTTCCTTGGGCTATGGTTTTCTTTCTCGGGCTCTGGCTTGGTTCCTCGGGTCCTGGTTTTTTCCTCGGGCTCTATTTTTGTTCCTCGGGCTCTTGTTTTCTTCCTCAGGCTCTGGTTTTGTTCATGGAGGTCTGGTTTTGTTCCTCGGGTCTGGCTTGGTTCCTCGGGCCCTGGTTTTTTGCCTCGGGCTCTGGTTTTGTTCCTCGGGCTCTGGTTTTGTTCCTCGGGCTGTGGTTGTGTTCCTCGGGCTCTGGTTTTGTTCCTCGAGCTCTGGTTGTGTTCCTTGGGCTCTGGTTTTGTTCCTTGAGCTCTAGTTTTGTTCTTCGAGCTCTGGTTTTGTTCCTGCGGCTCTGGTTTTCTTTCACGGGCTCTGGTTTTGTTCCTCAGGCTCTGGTTTTATTCCTCAGGCCCTGGTTTTATTCCTCGGGGTTTCGTTTTGTTCCTCGGGCTCTGCTTTATTTCCACGGGCTCTGGTTTTGTTCCTCGAGCTCTGGTTTTGTTCCTCGAGGGCTGGTTTTGTTCCTTGGGCTATGGTTTTCTTTCTCGGGCTCTGGCTTGGTTCCTCGGGTCCTGGTTTTTTCCTCGGGCTCTATTTTTGTTCCTCGGGCTCTTGTTTTCTTCCTCAGGCTCTGGTTTTGTTCCTCGGGCTCTGGTTTTGTTCCTCGGGCTCTGGCTTGGTTCCTCGCGCCCTGGTTTTTTGCCTCGGGCTCTGGTTTTGTTCCTCGGGCTCTGGTTTTGTTCCTCGGTTTCTGGTTTGGTTCCTCGGGCCCTGGTTTTATTCCACGGGCTCTGGTTTTCTTCCTATGGCCCTCGTGTTGTTCTTCAGGTCCTCCTTTTTGTCCTTGGGTTCTGGTTTTGTTCCTCGGGCTCTGGTTTTCTTCCTCAGGATCTGGTTTTGTTCCTCGAGCTCTGGTTTTGTTCCTTGGGCACTGGTTTTGTTCCTCGGGCTCTCGTTTTCTTCCTCGGACTCTCGTTTTGTTCCTCGGGTTCTGGTTTTGTTCCTTGAGCTCTGTTTTTTTTCCTCGGGCTCTGGTTTTCTTCCTCAGGCTCTGGTTTTATTCCTCGGGCTCCGGATTTCTTCCTCGAGCTCTCGTTTTCTTCTTCACGCCCTGGATTTGTTCCTCGGGTTCTGTTTTTGTTCCTCGGGCTGTGGTTGTGTTCCTTGGGCTCTGGTTTTGTTCCTTGAGCTCTAGTTTTGTTCTTCGAGCTCTGGTTTTGTTCCTGCGGCTCTGGTTTTCTTTCACGGGCTCTGGTTTTGTTCCTCATGTTCTGGTTTTATTCCTCAGGCCCTGGTTTTATTCCTCGGGGTTTTGTTTTGTTCCTCGGGCTCTGCTTTATTTCCACGGGCTCTGGTTTTGTTCCTCGAGCTCTGGTTTTTTTTCTCGAGGGCTGGTTTTGTTCCTTGGGCTATGGTTTTCTTTCTCGGGCTCTGGCTTAGTTCCTTGGGTCCTGGTTTTTTCCTCGGGCTCTATTTTTGTTCCTCGGGCTCTTGCTTGGTTCCTCGCACCCTGGTTTTTTGCCTCGGGCTCTGGTTTTGTTCCTCGGGCTCTGGTTTTGTTCCTCGGTTTCTGGTTTGGTTCCTCGGGCCCTGGTTTTATTCCACGGGCTCTGATTTTCTTCCTATGGCCCTCTTTTTGTTCTTCAGGTCCTCCTTTTTTATCCTTGGGTTCTGGTTTTGTTCCTCGGGCTCTGGTTTTCTTCCTCAGGATCTGGTTTTGTTCCTCGAGCTCTGGATTTCTTCCTCGATCTCTCGTTTTTTTCTTCAGGCCCTAGATTTGTTTCTCGGGCCCTGGTTGTGTTCCTTGGGCTCTGGTTTTGGTCTTCGAGCTCTGGTTGTGTTCCTGGGGCTCTGGTTTTCTTTCACGGGCTCTGGTTTTGTTCCTCATGTTCTGGTTTTGTTCCTCATGTTCTGGTTTTATTCCTCGGGGTTTTGTTTTGTTCCTCGGGCTCTGCTTTATTTCCACGGGCTCTGGTTTTGTTCCTCGAGCTCTGGTTTTGTTCCTCGAGGGCTGGTTTTGTTCCTTGGGCTATGGTTTTCTTTCTCGGGCTCTGGCTTGGTTCCTCAGGTCCTGGTTTTTTCCTCGGGCTCTTGTTTTGTTCCTCGGGCTCTTGTTTTCTTCCTCAGGCTCTGGTTTTGTTCATGGAGGTCTGGTTTTGTTCCTCGGGCTCTGGCTTGGTTCCTCGGGCCCTGGTTTTTTGCCTCGGGCTCTGGTTTTGTTCCTCGGGCTCTGGTTTTGTTCCTCGGTTTCTGGTATGGTTCCTCGGGCCCTGGTTTTATTCCACGGGCTCTGGTTTTCTTCCTATGGCCCTCTTTTTGTTCTTCAGGTCCTCCTTTTTGTCCTTGGGTTCTGGTTTTGTTCCTCGGGCTCTGGTTTTCTTCCTCAGGATCTGGTTTTGTTCCTCGAGCTCTGGTTTTGTTCCTTGGGCACTGGTTTTGTTCCTCGGGCTCTCGTTTTCTTCCTCGGACTCTCGTTTTGTTCCTCGGGTTCTGGTTTTGTTCATTGAGCTCTGTTTTTTTTCCTCGGGCTCTGGTTTTCTTCCTCAGGCTCTGGTTTTATTCCTCGGGCTCCGGATTTCTTCCTCGAGCTCTCGTTTTCTTCTTCACGCCCTGGATTTGTTCCTCGGGTTCTGTTTTTGTTCCTCGGGCTGTGGTTGTGTTCCTCGGGCTCTGGTTTTGTTCCTCGAGCTCTGGTTGTGTTCCTTGGGCTCTGGTTTTGTTCCTTGAGCTCTAGTTTTGTTCTTCGAGCTCTGGTTTTGTTCCTGCGGCTCTGGTTTTCTTTCACGGGCTCTGGTTTTGTTCCTCAGGCTCTGGTTTTATTCCTCAGGCCCTGGTTTTATTCCTCGGGGTTTTGTTTTGTTCCTCGGGCTCTGCTTTATTTCCACGGGCTCTGGTTTTGTTCCTCGAGCTCTGGTTTTGTTCCTCGAGGGCTGGTTTTGTTCCTTGGGCTATGGTTTTCTTTCTCGGGCTCTGGCTTGGTTCCTCGGGTCCTGGTTTTTTCCTCGGGCTCTATTTTTGTTCCTCGGGCTCTTGTTTTCTTCCTCAGGCTCTGGTTTTGTTCATGGAGGTCTGGTTTTGTTCCTCGGGCTCTGGCTTGGTTCCTCGCGCCCTGGTTTTTTGCCTCGGGCTCTGGTTTTGTTCCTCGGGCTCTGGTTTTGTTCCTCGGTTTCTGGTTTGGTTCCTCGGGCCCTGGTTTTATTCCACGGGCTCTGGTTTTCTTCCTATGGCCCTCGTGTTGTTCTTCAGGTCCTCCTTTTTGTCCTTGGGTTCTGGTTTTGTTCCTCGGGCTCTGGTTTTCTTCCTCAGGATCTGGTTTTGTTCCTCGAGCTCTGGTTTTGTTCCTTGGGCACTGGTTTTGTTCCTCGGGCTCTCGTTTTCTTCCTCGGACTCTCGTTTTGTTCCTCGGGTTCTGGTTTTGTTCCTTGAGCTCTTTTTTTTTTCCTCGGGCTCTGGTTTTCTTCCTCAGGCTCTGGTTTTGTTGCTCGGGCTCCGGATTTCTTCCTCGAGCTCTCGTTTTCTTCTTCACGCCCTGGATTTGTTCCTCGGGTTCTGTTTTTGTTCCTCGGGCTGTGGTTGTGTTCCTCGGGCTCTGGTTTTGTTCCTCGAGCTCTGGTTGTGTTCCTTGGGCTCTGGTTTTGTTCCTTGAGCTCTAGTTTTGTTCTTCGAGCTCTGGTTTTGTTTCTGCGGCTCTGGTTTTCTTTCACGGGCTCTGGTTTTGTTCCTCATGTTCTGGTTTTATTCCTCAGGCCCTGGTTTTATTCCTCGGGCTCTCGTTTTGTTCCTCGGGCTCTGCTTTATTTCCACGGGCTCTGGTTTTGTTCCTCGAGCTCTGGTTTTGTTCCTCGAGGGCTGGTTTTGTTCCTTGGGCTATGGTTTTCTTTCTCGGGCTCTGGCTTGGTTCCTCGGGTCCTGGTTTTTTCCTCGGGCTCTATTTTTGTTCCTCGGGCTCTTGTTTTCTTCCTCAGGCTCTGGTTTTGTTCCTCGGGCTCTGGTTTTGTTCCTCGGGCTCTGGCTTGGTTCCTCGCGCCCTGGTTTTTTGCCTCGGGCTCTGGTTTTGTTCCTCGGGCTCTGGTTTTGTTCCTCGGTTTCTGGTTTGGTTCCTCGGGCCCTGGTTTTATTCCACGGGCTCTGGTTTTCTTCCTATGGCCCTCGTGTTGTTCTTCAGGTCCTCCTTTTTGTCCTTGGGTTCTGGTTTTGTTCCTCGGGCTCTGGTTTTCTTCCTCAGGATCTGGTTTTGTTCCTTGAACTCTGTTTTTTTTCCTCGGGCTCTGGTTTTCTTCCTCAGGCTCTGGTTTTATTCCTCGGGCTCCGGATTTCTTCCTCGAGCTCTCGTTTTCTTCTTCACGCCCTGGATTTGTTCCTCGGGTTCTGTTTTTGTTCCTCGGGCTGTGGTTGTGTTCCTCGGGCTCTGGTTTTGTTCCTCGAGCTCTGGTTGTGTTCCTTGGGCTCTGGTTTTGTTCCTTGAGCTCTAGTTTTGTTCTTCGAGCTCTGGTTTTGTTCCTGGGGCTCTGGTTTTCTTTCACGGGCTCTGGTTTTGTTCCTCAGGCTCTGGTTTTATTCCTCAGGCCCTGGTTTTATTCCTCGGGGTTTCGTTTTGTTCCTCGGGCTCTGCTTTATTTCCACGGGCTCTGGTTTTGTTCCTCGAGCTCTGGTTTTGTTCCTCGAGGGCTGGTTTTGTTCCTTGGGCTATGGTTTTCTTTCTCGGGCTCTGGCTTGGTTCCTCGGGTCCTGGTTTTTTCCTCGGGCTCTATTTTTGTTCCTCGGGCTCTTGTTTTCTTCCTCAGGCTCTGGTTTTGTTCCTCGGGCTCTGGTTTTGTTCCTCGGGCTCTGGCTTGGTTCCTCGCGCCCTGTTTTTTTGCCTCGGGATGTGGTTTTGTTCCTTGGGCTCTGGTTTTGTTCCTCGGTTTCTGGTTTGGTTCCTCGGGCCCTGGTTTTATTCCACGGGCTCTGGTTTTCTTCCTATGGCCCTCTTTTTGTTCTTCAGGTCCTCCTTTTTGTCCTTGGGTTCTGGTTTTGTTCCTCGGGCTCTGGTTTTCTTCCTCAGGATCTGGTTTTGTTCCTCGAGCTCTGGTTTTGTTCCTTGGGCACTGGTTTTGTTCCTCGGGCTCTCGTTTTCTTCCTCGGACTCTCGTTTTGTTCCTCGGGTTCTGGTTTTGTTCCTTGAGCTCTGTTTTTTTTCCTCGGGCTCTGGTTTTCTTCCTCAGGCTCTGGTTTTATTCCTCGGGCTCCGGATTTCTTCCTCGAGCTCTCGTTTTCTTCTTCACGCCCTGGATTTTTTCCTCGGGTTCTGTTTTTGTTCCTCGGGCTGTGGTTGTGTTCCTCGGGCTCTGGTTTTGTTCCTCGAGCTCTGGTTGTGTTCCTTGGGCTCTGGTTTTGTTCCTTGAGCTCTAGTTTTGTTCTTCGAGCTCTGGTTTTGTTCCTGGGGCTCTGGTTTTCTTTCACGGGCTCTGGTTTTGTTCCTCATGTTCTGGTTTTATTCCTCAGGCCCTGGTTTTATTCCTCGGGGTTTTGTTTTGTTCCTCGGGCTCTGCTTTATTTCCACGGGCTCTGGTTTTGTTCCTCGAGCTCTGGTTTTGTTCCTCGAGGGCTGATTTTGTTCCTTGGGCTATGGTTTTCTTTCTCGGGCTCTGGCTTGGTTCCTCGGGTCCTGGTTTTTTCCTCGGGCTCTATTTTTGTTCCTCGGGCTCTTGTTTTCTTCCTCAGGCTCTGGTTTTGTTCATGGAGGTCTGGTTTTGTTCCTCGGGCTCTGGCTTGTTTCCTCGCGCCCTGGTTTTTTGCCTCGGGCTCTGGTTTTGTTCCTCGGCCTCTGGTTTTGTTCCTCGGTTTCTGGTTTGGTTCCTCGGGCCCTGGTTTTATTCCACGGGCTCTGGTTTTCTTCCTATGGCCCTCTTTTTGTTCTTCAGGTCCTCCTTTTTGTCCTTGGGTTCTGGTTTTGTTCCTCGGGCTCTGGTTTTCTTCCTCAGGATCTGGTTTTGTTCCTCGAGCTCTGGTTTTGTTCCTTGGGCACTGGTTTTGTTCCTCGGGCTCTCGTTTTCTTCCTCGGCCTCTCGTTTTGTTCCTCGGGTTCTGGTTTTGTTCCTTGAGCTCTGTTTTTTTTCCTCGGGCTCTGGTTTTCTTCCTCAGGCTCTGGTTTTGTTGCTCGGGCTCCGGATTTCTTCCTCGAGCTCTCGTTTTCTTCTTCACGCCCTGGATTTGTTCCTCGGGTTCTGTTTTTGTTCCTCGGGCTGTGGTTGTGTTCCTCGGGCTCTGGTTTTGTTCCTCGAGCTCTGGTTGTGTTCCTTGGGCTCTGGTTTTGTTCCTTGAGCTCTAGTTTTGTTCTTCGAGCTCTGGTTTTGTTCCTGCGGCTCTGGTTTTCTTTCACGGGCTCTGGTTTTGTTCCTCAGGCTCTGGTTTTATTCCTCAGGCCCTGGTTTTATTCCTCGGGGTTTCGTTTTGTTCCTCGGGCTCTGCTTTATTTCCACGGGCTCTGGTTTTGTTCCTCGAGCTCTGGTTTTGTTCCTCGAGGGCTGGTTTTGTTCCTTGGGCTATGGTTTTCTTTCTCGGGCTCTGGCTTGGTTCCTCGGGTCCTGGTTTTTTCCTCGGGCTCTATTTTTGTTCCTCAGGCTCTTGTTTTTTGTTCCTCAGGCTCTGGTTTTGTTCCTCGGGCTCTGGTTTTGTTCCTCGGGCTCTGGCTTGGTTCCTCGCGCCCTGGTTTTTTGCCTCGGGATGTGGTTTTGTTCCTCGAGCTCTGGATTTCTTCCTCGATCTCTCGTTTTTTTCTTCAGGCGCTAGATTTGTTTCTCGGGCCCTGGTTGTGTTCCTTGGGCTCTGGTTTTGTTCTTCGAGCTCTGGTTTTGTTCCTGGGGCTCTGGTTTTCTTTCACGGGCTCTGGTTTTGTTCCTCATGTTCTGGTTTTATTCCTCAGGCCCTGGTTTTATTCCTCGGGGTTTCGTTTTGTTCCTCGGGCTCTGCTTTATTTCCACGGGCTCTGGTTTTGTTCCTCGAGCTCTGGTTTTGTTCCTCGAGGGCTGGTTTTGTTCCTTGGGCTATGGTTTTCTTTCTCGGGCTCTGGCTTGGTTCCTCGGGTCCTGGTTTTTTCCTCGGGCTCTTGTTTTGTTCCTCGGGCTCTTGTTTTCTTCCTCAGGCTCTGGTTTTGTTCCTGGAGGTCTGGTTTTGTTCCTCGGGCTCTGGCTTGGTTCCTCGCGCCCTGGTTTTTTGCCTCGGGCTCTGGTTTTGTTCCTCGGGCTCTGGTTTTGTTCCTCGGTTTCTGGTTTGGTTCCTCGGGCCCTGGTTTTATTCCACGGGCTCTGGTTTTCTTCCTATGGCCCTCTTTTTGTTCTTCAGGTCCTCCTTTTTGTCCTTGGGTTCTGGTTTTGTTCCTCGGGCTCTGGTTTTCTTCCTCAGGATCTGGTTTTGTTCCTCGAGCTCTGGTTTTGTTCCTTGGGCACTGGTTTTGTTCCTCGGGCTCTCGTTTTCTTCCTCGGACTCTCGTTTTGTTCCTCGGGTTCTGGTTTTGTTCCTTGAGCTCTTTTTTTTTTCCTCGGGCTCTGGTTTTCTTCCTCAGGCTCTGGTTTTATTCCTCGGGCTCCGGATTTCTTCCTCGAGCTCTCGTTTTCTTCTTCACGCCCTGGATTTGTTCCTCGGGTTCTGTTTTTGTTCCTCTAGCTCTGGTTGTGTTCCTTGGGCTCTGGTTTTGTTCCTTGAGCTCTAGTTTTGTTCTTCGAGCTCTGGTTTTGTTCCTGGGGCTCTGGTTTTCTTTCACGGGCTCTGGTTTTGTTCCTCATGTTCTGGTTTTATTCCTCAGGCCCTGGTTTTATTCCTCGGGGTTTCGTTTTGTTCCTCGGGCTCTGCTTTATTTCCACGGGCTCTGGTTTTGTTCCTCGAGCTCTGGTTTTGTTTCTCGAGGGCTGGTTTTGTTCCTTGGGCTATGGTTTTCTTTCTCGGGCTCTGGCTTAGTTCCTTGGGTCCTGGTTTTTTCCTCGGGCTCTATTTTTGTTCCTCGGGCTCTTGCTTGGTTCCTCGCGCCCTGGTTTTTTGCCTCGGGCTCTGGTTTTGTTCCTCGGGCTCTGGTTTTGTTCCTCGGTTTCTGGTTTGGTTCCTCGGGCCCTGGTTTTATTCCACGGGCTCTGATTTTCTTCCTATGGCCCTCTTTTTGTTCTTCAGGTCCTCCTTTTTTATCCTTGGGTTCTGGTTTTGTTCCTCGGGCTCTGGTTTTCTTCCTCAGGATCTGGTTTTGTTCCTCGAGCTCTGGTTTTGTTCCTTGGGCACTGGTTTTGTTCCTCGGGCTCTCGTTTTCTTCCTCGGACTCTCGTTTTGTTCCTCGGGTTCTGGTTTTGTTCCTTGAGCTCTGTTTTTTTTCCACGGGCTCTGGTTTTCTTCCTCAGGCTCTGGTTTTATTCCTCGGGCTCCGGATTTCTTCCTCGAGCTCTCGTTTTCTTCTTCACGCCCTGGATTTGTTCCTCGGGTTCTGTTTTTGTTCCTCGGGCTGTGGTTGTGTTCCTCGGGCTCTGGTTTTGTTCCTCGAGCTCTGGTTGTGTTCCTTGGGCTCTGGTTTTGTTCCTTGAGCTCTAGTTTTGTTCTTCGAGCTCTGGTTTTGTTCCTGGGGCTCTGGTTTTCTTTCACGGGCTCTGGTTTTGTTCCTCAGGCTCTGGTTTTATTCCTCAGGCCCTGGTTTTATTCCTCGGGGTTTCGTTTTGTTCCTCGGGCTCTGCTTTATTTCCACGGGCTCTGGTTTTGTTCCTCGAGCTCTGGTTTTGTTCCTCGAGGGCTGGTTTTGTTCCTTGGGCTATGGTTTTCTTTCTCGGGCTCTGGCTTGGTTCCTCGGGTCCTGGTTTTTTCCTCGGGCTCTATTTTTGTTCCTCGGGCTCTTGTTTTCTTCCTCAGGCTCTGGTTTTGTTCCTCGGGCTCTGGTTTTGTTCCTCGGGCTCTGGCTTGGTTCCTCGCGCCCTGGTTTTTTGCCTCGGGATGTGGTTTTGTTCCTTGGGCTCTGGTTTTGTTCCTCGGGTTCTGGTTTGGTTCCTCGGGCCCTGGTTTTATTCCACGGGCTCTGGTTTTCTTCCTATGGCCCTCTTTTTGTTCTTCAGGTCCTCCTTTTTGTCCTTGGGTTCTGGTTTTGTTCCTCGGGCTCTGGTTTTCTTCCTCAGGATCTGGTTTTGTTCCTCGAGCTCTGGTTTTGTTCCTTGGGCACTGGTTTTGTTCCTCGGGCTCTCGTTTTCTTCCTCGGACTCTCGTTTTGTTCCTCGGGTTCTGGTTTTGTTCCTTGAGCTCTGTTTTTTTTCCTCGGGCTCTGGTTTTCTTCCTCAGGCTCTGGTTTTATTCCTCGGGCTCCGGATTTCTTCCTCGAGCTCTCGTTTTCTTCTTCACGCCCTGGATTTTTTCCTCGGGTTCTGTTTTTGTTCCTCGGGCTGTGGTTGTGTTCCTCGGGCTCTGGTTTTGTTCCTTGAGCTCTGGTTGTGTTCCTTGGGCTCTGGTTTTGTTCCTTGAGCTCTAGTTTTGTTCTTCGAGCTCTGGTTTTGTTCCTGGGGCTCTGGTTTTCTTTCACGGGCTCTGGTTTTGTTCCTCATGTTCTGGTTTTATTCCTCAGGCCCTGGTTTTATTCCTCGGGGTTTTGTTTTGTTCCTCGGGCTCTGCTTTATTTCCACGGGCTCTGGTTTTGTTCCTCGAGCTCTGGTTTTGTTCCTCGAGGGCTGATTTTGTTCCTTGGGCTATGGTTTTCTTTCTCGGGCTCTGGCTTGGTTCCTCGGGTCCTGGTTTTTTCCTCGGGCTCTATTTTTGTTCCTCGGGCTCTTGTTTTCTTCCTCAGGCTCTGGTTTTGTTCATGGAGGTCTGGTTTTGTTCCTCGGGCTCTGGCTTGTTTCCTCGCGCCCTGGTTTTTTGCCTCGGGCTCTGGTTTTGTTCCTCGGCCTCTGGTTTTGTTCCTCGGTTTCTGGTTTGGTTCCTCGGGCCCTGGTTTTATTCCACGGGCTCTGGTTTTCTTCCTATGGCCCTCTTTTTGTTCTTCAGGTCCTCCTTTTTGTCCTTGGGTTCTGGTTTTGTTCCTCGGGCTCTGGTTTTCTTCCTCAGGATCTGGTTTTGTTCCTCGAGCTCTGGTTTTGTTCCTTGGGCACTGGTTTTGTTCCTCGGGCTCTCGTTTTCTTCCTCGGCCTCTCGTTTTGTTCCTCGGGTTCTGGTTTTGTTCCTTGAGCTCTGTTTTTTTTCCTCGGGCTCTGGTTTTCTTCCTCAGGCTCTGGTTTTATTCCTCGGGCTCCGGATTTCTTCCTCGAGCTCTCGTTTTCTTCTTCACGCCCTGGATTTGTTCCTCGGGTTCTGTTTTTGTTCCTCGGGCTGTGGTTGTGTTCCTCGGGCTCTGGTTTTGTTCCTCGAGCTCTGGTTGTGTTCCTTGGGCTCTGGTTTTGTTCCTTGAGCTCTAGTTTTGTTCTTCGAGCTCTGGTTTTGTTCCTGCGGCTCTGGTTTTCTTTCACGGGCTCTGGTTTTGTTCCTCAGGCTCTGGTTTTATTCCTCAGGCCCTGGTTTTATTCCTCGGGGTTTCGTTTTGTTCCTCGGGCTCTGCTTTATTTCCACGGGCTCTGGTTTTGTTCCTCGAGCTCTGGTTTTGTTCCTCGAGGGCTGGTTTTGTTCCTTGGGCTATGGTTTTCTTTCTCGGGCTCTGGCTTGGTTCCTCGGGTCCTGGTTTTTTCCTCGGGCTCTATTTTTGTTCCTCAGGCTCTTGTTTTTTGTTCCTCAGGCTCTGGTTTTGTTCCTCGGGCTCTGGTTTTGTTCCTCGGGCTCTGGCTTGGTTCCTCGCGCCCTGGTTTTTTGCCTCGGGATGTGGTTTTGTTCCTCGAGCTCTGGATTTCTTCCTCGATCTCTCGTTTTTTTCTTCAGGCGCTAGATTTGTTTCTCGGGCCCTGGTTGTGTTCCTTGGGCTCTGGTTTTGTTCTTCGAGCTCTGGTTTTGTTCCTGGGGCTCTGGTTTTCTTTCACGGGCTCTGGTTTTGTTCCTCATGTTCTGGTTTTATTCCTCAGGCCCTGGTTTTATTCCTCGGGGTTTCGTTTTGTTCCTCGGGCTCTGCTTTATTTCCACGGGCTCTGGTTTTGTTCCTCGAGCTCTGGTTTTGTTCCTCGAGGGCTGGTTTTGTTCCTTGGGCTATGGTTTTCTTTCTCGGGCTCTGGCTTGGTTCCTCGGGTCCTGGTTTTTTCCTCGGGCTCTTGTTTTGTTCCTCGGGCTCTTGTTTTCTTCCTCAGGCTCTGGTTTTGTTCCTGGAGGTCTGGTTTTGTTCCTCGGGCTCTGGCTTGGTTCCTCGCGCCCTGGTTTTTTGCCTCGGGCTCTGGTTTTGTTCCTCGGGCTCTGGTTTTGTTCCTCGGTTTCTGGTTTGGTTCCTCGGGCCCTGGTTTTATTCCACGGGCTCTGGTTTTCTTCCTATGGCCCTCTTTTTGTTCTTCAGGTCCTCCTTTTTGTCCTTGGGTTCTGGTTTTGTTCCTCGGGCTCTGGTTTTCTTCCTCAGGATCTGGTTTTGTTCCTCGAGCTCTGGTTTTGTTCCTTGGGCACTGGTTTTGTTCCTCGGGCTCTCGTTTTCTTCCTCGGACTCTCGTTTTGTTCCTCGGGTTCTGGTTTTGTTCCTTGAGCTCTGTTTTTTTTCCTCGGGCTCTGGTTTTCTTCCTCAGGCTCTGGTTTTATTCCTCGGGCTCCGGATTTCTTCCTCGAGCTCTCGTTTTCTTCTTCACGCCCTGGATTTGTTCCTCGGGTTCTGTTTTTGTTCCTCTAGCTCTGGTTGTGTTCCTTGGGCTCTGGTTTTGTTCCTTGAGCTCTAGTTTTGTTCTTCGAGCTCTGGTTTTGTTCCTGGGGCTCTGGTTTTCTTTCACGGGCTCTGGTTTTGTTCCTCATGTTCTGGTTTTATTCCTCAGGCCCTGGTTTTATTCCTCGGGGTTTCGTTTTGTTCCTCGGGCTCTGCTTTATTTCCACGGGCTCTGGTTTTGTTCCTCGAGCTCTGGTTTTGTTTCTCGAGGGCTGGTTTTGTTCCTTGGGCTATGGTTTTCTTTCTCGGGCTCTGGCTTAGTTCCTTGGGTCCTGGTTTTTTCCTCGGGCTCTATTTTTGTTCCTCGGGCTCTTGCTTGGTTCCTCGCGCCCTGGTTTTTTGCCTCGGGCTCTGGTTTTGTTCCTCGGGCTCTGGTTTTGTTCCTCGGTTTCTGGTTTGGTTCCTCGGGCCCTGGTTTTATTCCACGGGCTCTGATTTTCTTCCTATGGCCCTCTTTTTGTTCTTCAGGTCCTCCTTTTTTATCCTTGGGTTCTGGTTTTGTTCCTCGGGCTCTGGTTTTCTTCCTCAGGATCTGGTTTTGTTCCTCGAGCTCTGGTTTTGTTCCTTGGGCACTGGTTTTGTTCCTCGGGCTCTCGTTTTCTTCCTCGGACTCTCGTTTTGTTCCTCGGGTTCTGGTTTTGTTCCTTGAGCTCTGTTTTTTTTCCACGGGCTCTGGTTTTCTTCCTCAGGCTCTGGTTTTATTCCTCGGGCTCCGGATTTCTTCCTCGAGCTCTCGTTTTCTTCTTCACGCCCTGGATTTGTTCCTCGGGTTCTGTTTTTGTTCCTCGGGCTGTGGTTGTGTTCCTCGGGCTCTGGTTTTGTTCCTCGAGCTCTGGTTGTGTTCCTTGGGCTCTGGTTTTGTTCCTTGAGCTCTAGTTTTGTTCTTCGAGCTCTGGTTTTGTTCCTGGGGCTCTGGTTTTCTTTCACGGGCTCTGGTTTTGTTCCTCATGTTCTGGTTTTATTCCTCAGGCCCTGGTTTTATTCCTCGGGGTTTCGTTTTGTTCCTCGGGCTCTGCTTTATTTCCACGGGCTCTGGTTTTGTTCCTCGAGCTCTGGTTTTGTTCCTCGAGGGCTGGTTTTGTTCCTTGGGCTATGGTTTTCTTTCTCGGGCTCTGGCTTGGTTCCTCGGGTCCTGGTTTTTTCCTCGGGCTCTATTTTTGTTCCTCGGGCTCTTGTTTTCTTCCTCAGGCTCTGGTTTTGTTCATGGAGGTCTGGTTTTGTTCCTCGGGCTCTGGCTTGGTTCCTCGCGCCCTGGTTTTTTGCCTCGGGCTCTGGTTTTGTTCCTCGGGCTCTGGTTTTGTTCCTCGGTTTCTGGTTTGGTTCCTCGGGCCCTGGTTTTATTCCACGGGCTCTGGTTTTCTTCCTATGGCCCTCTTTTTGTTCTTCAGGTCCTCCTTTTTGTCCTTGGGTTCTGGTTTTGTTCCTCGGGCTCTGGTTTTCTTCCTCAGGATCTGGTTTTGTTCCTCGAGCTCTGGTTTTGTTCCTTGGGCACTGGTTTTGTTCCTCGGGCTCTCGTTTTCTTCCTCGGACTCTCGTTTTGTTCCTCGGGTTCTGGTTTTGTTCCTTGAGCTCTTTTTTTTTTCCTCGGGCTCTGGTTTTCTTCCTCAGGCTCTGGTTTTATTCCTCGGGCTCCGGATTTCTTCCTCGAGCTCTCGTTTTCTTCTTCACGCCCTGGATTTGTTCCTCGGGTTCTGTTTTTGTTCCTCGGGCTGTGGTTGTGTTCCTCGGGCTCTGGTTTTGTTCCTCGAGCTCTGGTTGTGTTCCTTGGGCTCTGGTTTTGTTCCTTGAGCTCTAGTTTTGTTCTTCGAGCTCTGGTTTTGTTCCTGCGGCTCTGGTTTTCTTTCACGGGCTCTGGTTTTGTTCCTCATGTTCTGGTTTTATTCCTCAGGCCCTGGTTTTATTCCTCGGGGTTTCGTTTTGTTCCTCGGGCTCTGCTTTATTTCCACGGGCTCTGGTTTTGTTCCTCGAGCTCTGGTTTTGTTCCTCGAGGGCTGGTTTTGTTCCTTGGGCTATGGTTTTCTTTCTCGGGCTCTGGCTTGGTTCCTCGGGTCCTGGTTTTTTCCTCGGGCTCTATTTTTGTTCCTCGGGCTCTTGTTTTCTTCCTCAGGCTCTGGTTTTGTTCCTCGGGCTCTGGTTTTGTTCCTCGGGCTCTGGCTTGGTTCCTCGCGCCCTGTTTTTTTGCCTCGGGCTCTGGTTTTGTTCCTCGGTTTCTGGTTTGGTTCCTCGGGCCCTGGTTTTATTCCACGGGCTCTGGTTTTCTTCCTATGGCCCTCTTTTTGTTCTTCAGGTCCTCCTTTTTGTCCTTGGGTTCTGGTTTTGTTCCTCGGGCTCTGGTTTTCTTCCTCAGGATCTGGTTTTGTTCCTCGAGCTCTGGTTTTGTTCCTTGGGCACTGGTTTTGTTCCTCGGGCTCTCGTTTTCTTCCTCGGACTCTCGTTTTGTTCCTCGGGTTCTGGTTTTGTTCCTTGAGCTCTTTTTTTTTTCCTCGGGCTCTGGTTTTCTTCCTCAGGCTCTGGTTTTATTCCTCGGGCTCCGGATTTCTTCCTCGAGCTCTCGTTTTCTTCTTCACGCCCTGGATTTGTTCCTCGGGTTCTGTTTTTGTTCCTCGGGCTGTGGTTGTGTTCCTCGGGCTCTGGTTTTGTTCCTCGAGCTCTGGTTGTGTTCCTTGGGCTCTGGTTTTGTTCCTTGAGCTCTAGTTTTGTTCTTCGAGCTCTGGTTTTGTTCCTGGGGCTCTGGTTTTCTTTCACGGGCTCTGGTTTTGTTCCTCAGGCTCTGGTTTTATTCCTCAGGCCCTGGTTTTATTCCTCGGGGTTTCGTTTTGTTCCTCGGGCTCTGCTTTATTTCCACGGGCTCTGGTTTTGTTCCTCGAGCTCTGGTTTTGTTCCTCGAGGGCTGGTTTTGTTCCTTGGGCTATGGTTTTCTTTCTCGGGCTCTGGCTTGGTTCCTCGGGTCCTGGTTTTTTCCTCGGGCTCTATTTTTGTTCCTCGGGCTCTTGTTTTCTTCCTCAGGCTCTGGTTTTGTTCATGGAGGTCTGGTTTTGTTCCTCGGGCTCTGGCTTGGTTCCTCGGGCCCTGGTTTTTTGCCTCGGGCTCTGGTTTTGTTCCTCGGGCTCTGGTTTTGTTCCTCGGTTTCTGGTTTGGTTCCTCGGGCCCTGGTTTTATTCCACGGGCTCTGGTTTTCTTCCTATGGCCCTCTTTTTGTTCTTCAGGTCCTCCTTTTTGTCCTTGGGTTCTGGTTTTGTTCCTCGGGCTCTGGTTTTCTTCCTCAGGATCTGGTTTTGTTCCTCGAGCTCTGGTTTTGTTCCTTGGGCACTGGTTTTGTTCCTCGGGCTCTCGTTTTCTTCCTCGGACTCTCGTTTTGTTCCTCGGGTTCTGGTTTTGTTCCTTGAGCTCTTTTTTTTTTCCTCGGGCTCTGGTTTTCTTCCTCAGGCTCTGGTTTTATTCCTCGGGCTCCGGATTTCTTCCTCGAGCTCTCGTTTTCTTCTTCACGCCCTGGATTTGTTCCTCGGGTTCTGTTTTTGTTCCTCGGGCTGTGGTTGTGTTCCTCGGGCTCTGGTTTTGTTCCTCGAGCTCTGGTTGTGTTCCTTGGGCTCTGGTTTTGTTCCTTGAGCTCTAGTTTTGTTCTTCGAGCTCTGGTTTTGTTCCTGGGGCTCTGGTTTTCTTTCACGGGCTCTGGTTTTGTTCCTCATGTTCTGGTTTTATTCCTCAGGCCCTGGTTTTATTCCTCGGGCTCTCGTTTTGTTCCTCGGGCTCTGCTTTATTTCCACGGGCTCTGGTTTTGTTCCTCGAGCTCTGGTTTTGTTCCTCGAGGGCTGGTTTTGTTCCTTGGGCTATGGTTTTCTTTCTCGGGCTCTGGCTTGGTTCCTCGGGTCCTGGTTTTTTCCTCGAGCTCTATTTTTGTTCCTCGGGCTCTTGTTTTCTTCCTCAGGCTCTGGTTTTGTTCCTCGGGCTCTGGTTTTGTTCCTCGGGCTCTGGCTTGGTTCCTCGCGCCCTGTTTTTTTGCCTCGGGCTCTGGTTTTGTTCCTCGGTTTCTGGTTTGGTTCCTCGGGCCCTGGTTTTATTCCACGGGCTCTGGTTTTCTTCCTATGGCCCTCTTTTTGTTCTTCAGGTCCTCCTTTTTGTCCTTGGGTTCTGGTTTTGTTCCTCGGGCTCTGGTTTTCTTCCTCAGGATCTGGTTTTGTTCCTCGAGCTCTGGTTTTGTTCCTTGGGCACTGGTTTTGTTCCTCGGGCTCTCGTTTTCTTCCTCGGACTCTCGTTTTGTTCCTCGGGTTCTGGTTTTGTTCCTTGAGCTCTTTTTTTTTTCCTCGGGCTCTGGTTTTCTTCCTCAGGCTCTGGTTTTATTCCTCGGGCTCCGGATTTCTTCCTCGAGCTCTCGTTTTCTTCTTCACGCCCTGGATTTGTTCCTCGGGTTCTGTTTTTGTTCCTCGGGCTGTGGTTGTGTTCCTCGGGCTCTGGTTTTGTTCCTCGAGCTCTGGTTGTGTTCCTTGGGCTCTGGTTTTGTTCCTTGAGCTCTAGTTTTGTTCTTCGAGCTCTGGTTTTGTTCCTGGGGCTCTGGTTTTCTTTCACGGGCTCTGGTTTTGTTCCTCATGTTCTGGTTTTATTCCTCAGGCCCTGGTTTTATTCCTCGGGCTCTCGTTTTGTTCCTCGGGCTCTGCTTTATTTCCACGGGCTCTGGTTTTGTTCCTCGAGCTCTGGTTTTGTTCCTCGAGGGCTGGTTTTGTTCCTTGGGCTATGGTTTTCTTTCTCGGGCTCTGGCTTGGTTCCTCGGGTCCTGGTTTTTTCCTTGAGCTCTATTTTTGTTCCTCGGGCTCTTGTTTTCTTCCTCAGGCTCTGGTTTTGTTCATGGAGGTCTGGTTTTGTTCCTCGGGCTCTGGCTTGGTTCCTCGCGCCCTGGTTTTTTGCCTCGGGCTCTGGTTTTGTTCCTCGGGCTCTGGTTTTGTTCCTCGGTTTCTGGTTTGGTTCCTCGGGCCCTGGTTTTATTCCACGGGCTCTGGTTTTCTTCCTATGGCCCTCTTTTTGTTCTTCAGGTCCTCCTTTTTGTCCTTGGGTTCTGGTTTTGTTCCTCGGGCTCTGGTTTTCTTCCTCAGGATCTGGTTTTGTTCCTCGAGCTCTGGTTTTGTTCCTTGGGCACTGGTTTTGTTCCTCGGGCTCTCGTTTTCTTCCTCGGACTCTCGTTTTGTTCCTCGGGTTCTGGTTTTGTTCCTTGAGCTCTGTTTTTTTTCCTCGGGCTCTGGTTTTCTTCCTCAGGCTCTGGTTTTATTCCTCGGGCTCCGGATTTCTTCCTCGAGCTCTCGTTTTCTTCTTCACGCCCTGGATTTGTTCCTCGGGTTCTGTTTTTGTTCCTCGGGCTGTGGTTGTGTTCCTCGGGCTCTGGTTTTGTTCCTCGAGCTCTGGTTGTGTTCCTTGGGCTCTGGTTTTGTTCCTTGAGCTCTAGTTTTGTTCTTCGAGCTCTGGTTTTGTTCCTGGGGCTCTGGTTTTCTTTCACGGGCTCTGGTTTTGTTCCTCATGTTCTGGTTTTATTCCTCAGGCCCTGGTTTTATTCCTCGGGGTTTTGTTTTGTTCCTCGGGCTCTGCTTTATTTCCACGGGCTCTGGTTTTGTTCCTCGAGCTCTGGTTTTGTTCCTCGAGGGCTGGTTTTGTTCCTTGGGCTATGGTTTTCTTTCTCGGGCTCTGGCTTGGTTCCTCGGGTCCTGGTTTTTTCCTCGGGCTCTATTTTTGTTCCTCGGGCTCTTGTTTTCTTCCTCAGGCTCTGGTTTTGTTCATGGAGGTCTGGTTTATTTCCTCGGGCTCTGGCTTGGTTCCTCGCGCCCTGTTTTTTTGCCTCGGGCTCTGGTTTTGTTCCTCGGGCTCTGGTTTTGTTCCTCGGTTTCTGGTTTGGTTCCTCGGGCCCTGGTTTTATTCCACGGGCTCTGGTTTTCTTCCTATGGCCCTCGTGTTGTTCTTCAGGTCCTCCTTTTTGTCCTTGGGTTCTGGTTTTGTTCCTCGGGCTCTGGTTTTCTTCCTCAGGATCTGGTTTTGTTCCTCGAGCTCTGGTTTTGTTCCTTGGGCACTGGTTTTGTTCCTCGGGCTCTCGTTTTCTTCCTCGGACTCTCGTTTTGTTCCTCGGGTTCTGGTTTTGTTCCTTGAGTTCTGTTTTTTTTCCTCGGGCTCTGGTTTTCTTCCTCAGGCTCTGGTTTTATTCCTCGGGCTCCGGATTTCTTCCTCGAGCTCTCGTTTTCTTCTTCACGCCCTGGATTTGTTCCTCGGGTTCTGTTTTTGTTCCTCGGGCTGTGGTTGTGTTCCTCGGGCTCTGGTTTTGTTCCTCGAGCTCTGGTTGTGTTCCTTGGGCTCTGGTTTTGTTCCTTGAGCTCTAGTTTTGTTCTTCGAGCTCTGGTTTTGTTCCTGGGGCTCTGGTTTTCTTTCACGGGCTCTGGTTTTGTTCCTCATGTTCTGGTTTTATTCCTCAGGCCCTGGTTTTATTCCTCGGGGTTTTGTTTTGTTCCTCGGGCTCTGCTTTATTTCCACGGGCTCTGGTTTTGTTCCTCGAGCTCTGGTTTTGTTCCTCGAGGGCTGGTTTTGTTCCTTGGGCTATGGTTTTCTTTCTCGGGCTCTGGCTTGGTTCCTCGGGTCCTGGTTTTTTCCTCGGGCTCTATTTTTGTTCCTCGGGCTCTTGTTTTCTTCCTCAGGCTCTGGTTTTGTTCCTCGGGCTCTGGTTTTGTTCCTCGGGCTCTGGCTTGGTTCCTCGCGCCCTGTTTTTTTGCCTCGGGCTCTGGTTTTGTTCCTCGGGCTCTGGTTTTGTTCCTCGGTTTCTGGTTTGGTTCCTCGGGCCCTGGTTTTATTCCACGGGCTCTGGTTTTCTTCCTATGGCCCTCTTTTTGTTCTTCAGGTCCTCCTTTTTGTCCTTGGGTTCTGGTTTTGTTCCTCGGGCTCTGGTTTTCTTCCTCAGGATCTGGTTTTGTTCCTCGAGCTCTGGTTTTGTTCCTTGGGCACTGGTTTTGTTCCTCGGGCTCTCGTTTTCTTCCTCGGCCTCTCGTTTTGTTCCTCGGGTTCTGGTTTTGTTCCTTGAGCTCTGTTTTTTTTCCTCGGGCTCTGGTTTTCTTCCTCAGGCTCTGGTTTTATTCCTCGGGCTCCGGATTTCTTCCTCGAGCTCTCGTTTTCTTCTTCACGCCCTGGATTTTTTCCTCGGGTTCTGTTTTTGTTCCTCGGGCTGTGGTTGTGTTCCTCGGGCTCTGGTTTTGTTCCTCGAGCTCTGGTTGTGTTCCTTGGGCTCTGGTTTTGTTCCTTGAGCTCTAGTTTTGTTCTTCGAGCTCTGGTTTTGTTCCTGCGGCTCTGGTTTTCTTTCACGGGCTCTGGTTTTGTTCCTCATGTTCTGGTTTTATTCCTCAGGCCCTGGTTTTATTCCTCGGGCTCTCGTTTTGTTCCTCGGGCTCTGCTTTATTTCCACGGGCTCTGGTTTTGTTCCTCGAGCTCTGGTTTTGTTCCTCGAGGGCTGGTTTTGTTCCTTGGGCTATGGTTTTCTTTCTCGGGCTCTGGCTTGGTTCCTCGGGTCCTGGTTTTTTCCTCGGGCTCTATTTTTGTTCCTCGGGCTCTTGTTTTCTTCCTCAGGCTCTGGTTTTGTTCCTCGGGCTCTGGTTTTGTTCCTCGGGCTCTGGCTTGGTTCCTCGCGCCCTGGTTTTTTGCCTCGGGCTCTGGTTTTGTTCCTCGGGCTCTGGTTTTGTTCCTCGGTTTCTGGTTTGGTTCCTCGGGCCCTGGTTTTATTCCACGGGCTCTGGTTTTCTTCCTATGGCCCTCTTTTTGTTCTTCAGGTCCTCCTTTTTGTCCTTGGGTTCTGGTTTTGTTCCTCGGGCTCTGGTTTTCTTCCTCAGGATCTGGTTTTGTTCCTCGAGCTCTGGTTTTGTTCCTTGGGCACTGGTTTTGTTCCTCGGGCTCTCGTTTTCTTCCTCGGACTCTCGTTTTGTTCCTCGGGTTCTGGTTTTGTTCCTTGAGCTCTGTTTTTTTTCCTCGGGCTCTGGTTTTCTTCCTCAGGCTCTGGTTTTATTCCTCGGGCTCCGGATTTCTTCCTCGAGCTCTCGTTTTCTTCTTCACGCCCTGGATTTGTTCCTCGGGTTCTGTTTTTGTTCCTCTAGCTCTGGTTGTGTTCCTTGGGCTCTGGTTTTGTTCCTTGAGCTCTAGTTTTGTTCTTCGAGCTCTGGTTTTGTTCCTGGGGCTCTGGTTTTCTTTCACGGGCTCTGGTTTTGTTCCTCATGTTCTGGTTTTATTCCTCAGGCCCTGGTTTTATTCCTCGGGGTTTCGTTTTGTTCCTCGGGCTCTGCTTTATTTCCACGGGCTCTGGTTTTGTTCCTCGAGCTCTGGTTTTGTTTCTCGAGGGCTGGTTTTGTTCCTTGGGCTATGGTTTTCTTTCTCGGGCTCTGGCTTAGTTCCTTGGGTCCTGGTTTTTTCCTCGGGCTCTATTTTTGTTCCTCGGGCTCTTGCTTGGTTCCTCGCGCCCTGGTTTTTTGCCTCGGGCTCTGGTTTTGTTCCTCGGGCTCTGGTTTTGTTCCTCGGTTTCTGGTTTGGTTCCTCGGGCCCTGGTTTTATTCCACGGGCTCTGATTTTCTTCCTATGGCCCTCTTTTTGTTCTTCAGGTCCTCCTTTTTTATCCTTGGGTTCTGGTTTTGTTCCTCGGGCTCTGGTTTTCTTCCTCAGGATCTGGTTTTGTTCCTCGAGCTCTGGTTTTGTTCCTTGGGCACTGGTTTTGTTCCTCGGGCTCTCGTTTTCTTCCTCGGACTCTCGTTTTGTTCCTCGGGTTCTGGTTTTGTTCCTTGAGCTCTGTTTTTTTTCCACGGGCTCTGGTTTTCTTCCTCAGGCTCTGGTTTTATTCCTCGGGCTCCGGATTTCTTCCTCGAGCTCTCGTTTTCTTCTTCACGCCCTGGATTTGTTCCTCGGGTTCTGTTTTTGTTCCTCGGGCTGTGGTTGTGTTCCTCGGGCTCTGGTTTTGTTCCTCGAGCTCTGGTTGTGTTCCTTGGGCTCTGGTTTTGTTCCTTGAGCTCTAGTTTTGTTCTTCGAGCTCTGGTTTTGTTCCTGGGGCTCTGGTTTTCTTTCACGGGCTCTGGTTTTGTTCCTCATGTTCTGGTTTTATTCCTCAGGCCCTGGTTTTATTCCTCGGGGTTTCGTTTTGTTCCTCGGGCTCTGCTTTATTTCCACGGGCTCTGGTTTTGTTCCTCGAGCTCTGGTTTTGTTCCTCGAGGGCTGGTTTTGTTCCTTGGGCTATGGTTTTCTTTCTCGGGCTCTGGCTTGGTTCCTCGGGTCCTGGTTTTTTCCTCGGGCTCTATTTTTGTTCCTCGGGCTCTTGTTTTCTTCCTCAGGCTCTGGTTTTGTTCATGGAGGTCTGGTTTTGTTCCTCGGGCTCTGGCTTGGTTCCTCGCGCCCTGGTTTTTTGCCTCGGGCTCTGGTTTTGTTCCTCGGGCTCTGGTTTTGTTCCTCGGTTTCTGGTTTGGTTCCTCGGGCCCTGGTTTTATTCCACGGGCTCTGGTTTTCTTCCTATGGCCCTCTTTTTGTTCTTCAGGTCCTCCTTTTTGTCCTTGGGTTCTGGTTTTGTTCCTCGGGCTCTGGTTTTCTTCCTCAGGATCTGGTTTTGTTCCTCGAGCTCTGGTTTTGTTCCTTGGGCACTGGTTTTGTTCCTCGGGCTCTCGTTTTCTTCCTCGGACTCTCGTTTTGTTCCTCGGGTTCTGGTTTTGTTCCTTGAGCTCTTTTTTTTTTCCTCGGGCTCTGGTTTTCTTCCTCAGGCTCTGGTTTTATTCCTCGGGCTCCGGATTTCTTCCTCGAGCTCTCGTTTTCTTCTTCACGCCCTGGATTTGTTCCTCGGGTTCTGTTTTTGTTCCTCGGGCTGTGGTTGTGTTCCTCGGGCTCTGGTTTTGTTCCTCGAGCTCTGGTTGTGTTCCTTGGGCTCTGGTTTTGTTCCTTGAGCTCTAGTTTTGTTCTTCGAGCTCTGGTTTTGTTCCTGCGGCTCTGGTTTTCTTTCACGGGCTCTGGTTTTGTTCCTCATGTTCTGGTTTTATTCCTCAGGCCCTGGTTTTATTCCTCGGGCTCTCGTTTTGTTCCTCGGGCTCTGCTTTATTTCCACGGGCTCTGGTTTTGTTCCTCGAGCTCTGGTTTTGTTCCTCGAGGGCTGGTTTTGTTCCTTGGGCTATGGTTTTCTTTCTCGGGCTCTGGCTTGGTTCCTCGGGTCCTGGTTTTTTCCTCGGGCTCTATTTTTGTTCCTCGGGCTCTTGTTTTCTTCCTCAGGCTCTGGTTTTGTTCCTCGGGCTCTGGTTTTGTTCCTCGGGCTCTGGCTTGGTTCCTCGCGCCCTGTTTTTTTGCCTCGGGCTCTGGTTTTGTTCCTCGGTTTCTGGTTTGGTTCCTCGGGCCCTGGTTTTATTCCACGGGCTCTGGTTTTCTTCCTATGGCCCTCTTTTTGTTCTTCAGGTCCTCCTTTTTGTCCTTGGGTTCTGGTTTTGTTCCTCGGGCTCTGGTTTTCTTCCTCAGGATCTGGTTTTGTTCCTCGAGCTCTGGTTTTGTTCCTTGGGCACTGGTTTTGTTCCTCGGGCTCTCGTTTTCTTCCTCGGACTCTCGTTTTGTTCCTCGGGTTCTGGTTTTGTTCCTTGAGCTCTTTTTTTTTTCCTCGGGCTCTGGTTTTCTTCCTCAGGCTCTGGTTTTATTCCTCGGGCTCCGGATTTCTTCCTCGAGCTCTCGTTTTCTTCTTCACGCCCTGGATTTGTTCCTCGGGTTCTGTTTTTGTTCCTCGGGCTGTGGTTGTGTTCCTCGGGCTCTGGTTTTGTTCCTCGAGCTCTGGTTGTGTTCCTTGGGCTCTGGTTTTGTTCCTTGAGCTCTAGTTTTGTTCTTCGAGCTCTGGTTTTGTTCCTGGGGCTCTGGTTTTCTTTCACGGGCTCTGGTTTTGTTCCTCATGTTCTGGTTTTATTCCTCAGGCCCTGGTTTTATTCCTCGGGCTCTCGTTTTGTTCCTCGGGCTCTGCTTTATTTCCACGGGCTCTGGTTTTGTTCCTCGAGCTCTGGTTTTGTTCCTCGAGGGCTGGTTTTGTTCCTTGGGCTATGGTTTTCTTTCTCGGGCTCTGGCTTGGTTCCTCGGGTCCTGGTTTTTTCCTCGGGCTCTATTTTTGTTCCTCGGGCTCTTGTTTTCTTCCTCAGGCTCTGGTTTTGTTCATGGAGGTCTGGTTTTGTTCCTCGGGCTCTGGCTTGGTTCCTCGCGCCCTGGTTTTTTGCCTCGGGCTCTGGTTTTGTTCCTCGGGCTCTGGTTTTGTTCCTCGGTTTCTGGTTTGGTTCCTCGGGCCCTGGTTTTATTCCACGGGCTCTGGTTTTCTTCCTATGGCCCTCTTTTTGTTCTTCAGGTCCTCCTTTTTGTCCTTGGGTTCTGGTTTTGTTCCTCGGGCTCTGGTTTTCTTCCTCAGGATCTGGTTTTGTTCCTCGAGCTCTGGTTTTGTTCCTTGGGCACTGGTTTTGTTCCTCGGGCTCTCGTTTTCTTCCTCGGACTCTCGTTTTGTTCCTCGGGTTCTGGTTTTGTTCCTTGAGCTCTGTTTTTTTTCCTCGGGCTCTGGTTTTCTTCCTCAGGCTCTGGTTTTATTCCTCGGGCTCCGGATTTCTTCCTCGAGCTCTCGTTTTCTTCTTCACGCCCTGGATTTGTTCCTCGGGTTCTGTTTTTGTTCCTCGGGCTGTGGTTGTGTTCCTCGGGCTCTGGTTTTGTTCCTCGAGCTCTGGTTGTGTTCCTTGGGCTCTGGTTTTGTTCCTTGAGCTCTAGTTTTGTTCTTCGAGCTCTGGTTTTGTTCCTGGGGCTCTGGTTTTCTTTCACGGGCTCTGGTTTTGTTCCTCATGTTCTGGTTTTATTCCTCAGGCCCTGGTTTTATTCCTCGGGGTTTTGTTTTGTTCCTCGGGCTCTGCTTTATTTCCACGGGCTCTGGTTTTGTTCCTCGAGCTCTGGTTTTGTTCCTCGAGGGCTGGTTTTGTTCCTTGGGCTATGGTTTTCTTTCTCGGGCTCTGGCTTGGTTCCTCGGGTCCTGGTTTTTTCCTCGGGCTCTATTTTTGTTCCTCGGGCTCTTGTTTTCTTCCTCAGGCTCTGGTTTTGTTCATGGAGGTCTGGTTTATTTCCTCGGGCTCTGGCTTGGTTCCTCGCGCCCTGTTTTTTTGCCTCGGGCTCTGGTTTTGTTCCTCGGGCTCTGGTTTTGTTCCTCGGTTTCTGGTTTGGTTCCTCGGGCCCTGGTTTTATTCCACGGGCTCTGGTTTTCTTCCTATGGCCCTCTTTTTGTTCTTCAGGTCCTCCTTTTTGTCCTTGGGTTCTGGTTTTGTTCCTCGGGCTCTGGTTTTCTTCCTCAGGATCTGGTTTTGTTCCTCGAGCTCTGGTTTTGTTCCTTGGGCACTGGTTTTGTTCCTCGGGCTCTCGTTTTCTTCCTCGGACTCTCGTTTTGTTCCTCGGGTTCTGGTTTTGTTCCTTGAGTTCTGTTTTTTTTCCTCGGGCTCTGGTTTTCTTCCTCAGGCTCTGGTTTTATTCCTCGGGCTCCGGATTTCTTCCTCGAGCTCTCGTTTTCTTCTTCACGCCCTGGATTTGTTCCTCGGGTTCTGTTTTTGTTCCTCGGGCTGTGGTTGTGTTCCTCGGGCTCTGGTTTTGTTCCTCGAGCTCTGGTTGTGTTCCTTGGGCTCTGGTTTTGTTCCTTGAGCTCTAGTTTTGTTCTTCGAGCTCTGGTTTTGTTCCTGGGGCTCTGGTTTTCTTTCACGGGCTCTGGTTTTGTTCCTCATGTTCTGGTTTTATTCCTCAGGCCCTGGTTTTATTCCTCGGGCTCTCGTTTTGTTCCTCGGGCTCTGCTTTATTTCCACGGGCTCTGGTTTTGTTCCTCGAGCTCTGGTTTTGTTCCTCGAGGGCTGGTTTTGTTCCTTGGGCTATGGTTTTCTTTCTCGGGCTCTGGCTTGGTTCCTCGGGTCCTGGTTTTTTCCTCGGGCTCTATTTTTGTTCCTCGGGCTCTTGTTTTCTTCCTCAGGCTCTGGTTTTGTTCCTCGGGCTCTGGTTTTGTTCCTCGGGCTCTGGCTTGGTTCCTCGCGCCCTGTTTTTTTGCCTCGGGCTCTGGTTTTGTTCCTCGGGCTCTGGTTTTGTTCCTCGGTTTCTGGTTTGGTTCCTCGGGCCCTGGTTTTATTCCACGGGCTCTGGTTTTCTTCCTATGGCCCTCTTTTTGTTCTTCAGGTCCTCCTTTTTGTCCTTGGGTTCTGCTTTTGTTCCTCGGGCTCTGGTTTTCTTCCTCAGGATCTGGTTTTGTTCCTCGAGCTCTGGTTTTGTTCCTTGGGCACTGGTTTTGTTCCTCGGGCTCTCGTTTTCTTCCTCGGACTCTCGTTTTGTTCCTCGGGTTCTGGTTTTGTTCCTTGAGCTCTGTTTTTTTTCCTCGGGCTCTGGTTTTCTTCCTCAGGCTCTGGTTTTATTCCTCGGGCTCCGGATTTCTTCCTCGAGCTCTCGTTTTCTTCTTCACGCCCTGGATTTGTTCCTCGGGTTCTGTTTTTGTTCCTCGGGCTGTGGTTGTGTTCCTCGGGCTCTGGTTTTGTTCCTCGAGCTCTGGTTGTGTTCCTTGGGCTCTGGTTTTGTTCCTTGAGCTCTAGTTTTGTTCTTCGAGCTCTGGTTTTGTTCCTGCGGCTCTGGTTTTCTTTCACGGGCTCTGGTTTTGTTCCTCATGTTCTGGTTTTATTCCTCAGGCCCTGGTTTTATTCCTCGGGCTCTCGTTTTGTTCCTCGGGCTCTGCTTTATTTCCACGGGCTCTGGTTTTGTTCCTCGAGCTCTGGTTTTGTTCCTCGAGGGCTGGTTTTGTTCCTTGGGCTATGGTTTTCTTTCTCGGGCTCTGGCTTGGTTCCTCGGGTCCTGGTTTTTTCCTCGGGCTCTATTTTTGTTCCTCGGGCTCTTGTTTTCTTCCTCAGGCTCTGGTTTTGTTCCTCGGGCTCTGGTTTTGTTCCTCGGGCTCTGGCTTGGTTCCTCGCGCCCTGTTTTTTTGCCTCGGGCTCTGGTTTTGTTCCTCGGTTTCTGGTTTGGTTCCTCGGGCCCTGGTTTTATTCCACGGGCTCTGGTTTTCTTCCTATGGCCCTCTTTTTGTTCTTCAGGTCCTCCTTTTTGTCCTTGGGTTCTGGTTTTGTTCCTCGGGCTCTGGTTTTCTTCCTCAGGATCTGGTTTTGTTCCTCGAGCTCTGGTTTTGTTCCTTGGGCACTGGTTTTGTTCCTCGGGCTCTCGTTTTCTTCCTCGGACTCTCGTTTTGTTCCTCGGGTTCTGGTTTTGTTCCTTGAGCTCTTTTTTTTTTCCTCGGGCTCTGGTTTTCTTCCTCAGGCTCTGGTTTTATTCCTCGGGCTCCGGATTTCTTCCTCGAGCTCTCGTTTTCTTCTTCACGCCCTGGATTTGTTCCTCGGGTTCTGTTTTTGTTCCTCGGGCTGTGGTTGTGTTCCTCGGGCTCTGGTTTTGTTCCTCGAGCTCTGGTTGTGTTCCTTGGGCTCTGGTTTTGTTCCTTGAGCTCTAGTTTTGTTCTTCGAGCTCTGGTTTTGTTCCTGGGGCTCTGGTTTTCTTTCACGGGCTCTGGTTTTGTTCCTCATGTTCTGGTTTTATTCCTCAGGCCCTGGTTTTATTCCTCGGGCTCTCGTTTTGTTCCTCGGGCTCTGCTTTATTTCCACGGGCTCTGGTTTTGTTCCTCGAGCTCTGGTTTTGTTCCTCGAGGGCTGGTTTTGTTCCTTGGGCTATGGTTTTCTTTCTCGGGCTCTGGCTTGGTTCCTCGGGTCCTGGTTTTTTCCTCGGGCTCTATTTTTGTTCCTCGGGCTCTTGTTTTCTTCCTCAGGCTCTGGTTTTGTTCATGGAGGTCTGGTTTTGTTCCTCGGGCTCTGGCTTGGTTCCTCGCGCCCTGGTTTTTTGCCTCGGGCTCTGGTTTTGTTCCTCGGGCTCTGGTTTTGTTCCTCGGTTTCTGGTTTGGTTCCTCGGGCCCTGGTTTTATTCCACGGGCTCTGGTTTTCTTCCTATGGCCCTCTTTTTGTTCTTCAGGTCCTCCTTTTTGTCCTTGGGTTCTGGTTTTGTTCCTCGGGCTCTGGTTTTCTTCCTCAGGATCTGGTTTTGTTCCTCGAGCTCTGGTTTTGTTCCTTGGGCACTGGTTTTGTTCCTCGGGCTCTCGTTTTCTTCCTCGGACTCTCGTTTTGTTCCTCGGGTTCTGGTTTTGTTCCTTGAGCTCTGTTTTTTTTCCTCGGGCTCTGGTTTTCTTCCTCAGGCTCTGGTTTTATTCCTCGGGCTCCGGATTTCTTCCTCGAGCTCTCGTTTTCTTCTTCACGCCCTGGATTTGTTCCTCGGGTTCTGTTTTTGTTCCTCGGGCTGTGGTTGTGTTCCTCGGGCTCTGGTTTTGTTCCTCGAGCTCTGGTTGTGTTCCTTGGGCTCTGGTTTTGTTCCTTGAGCTCTAGTTTTGTTCTTCGAGCTCTGGTTTTGTTCCTGGGGCTCTGGTTTTCTTTCACGGGCTCTGGTTTTGTTCCTCATGTTCTGGTTTTATTCCTCAGGCCCTGGTTTTATTCCTCGGGGTTTTGTTTTGTTCCTCGGGCTCTGCTTTATTTCCACGGGCTCTGGTTTTGTTCCTCGAGCTCTGGTTTTGTTCCTCGAGGGCTGGTTTTGTTCCTTGGGCTATGGTTTTCTTTCTCGGGCTCTGGCTTGGTTCCTCGGGTCCTGGTTTTTTCCTCGGGCTCTATTTTTGTTCCTCGGGCTCTTGTTTTCTTCCTCAGGCTCTGGTTTTGTTCATGGAGGTCTGGTTTATTTCCTCGGGCTCTGGCTTGGTTCCTCGCGCCCTGTTTTTTTGCCTCGGGCTCTGGTTTTGTTCCTCGGGCTCTGGTTTTGTTCCTCGGTTTCTGGTTTGGTTCCTCGGGCCCTGGTTTTATTCCACGGGCTCTGGTTTTCTTCCTATGGCCCTCTTTTTGTTCTTCAGGTCCTCCTTTTTGTCCTTGGGTTCTGGTTTTGTTCCTCGGGCTCTGGTTTTCTTCCTCAGGATCTGGTTTTGTTCCTCGAGCTCTGGTTTTGTTCCTTGGGCACTGGTTTTGTTCCTCGGGCTCTCGTTTTCTTCCTCGGACTCTCGTTTTGTTCCTCGGGTTCTGGTTTTGTTCCTTGAGTTCTGTTTTTTTTCCTCGGGCTCTGGTTTTCTTCCTCAGGCTCTGGTTTTATTCCTCGGGCTCCGGATTTCTTCCTCGAGCTCTCGTTTTCTTCTTCACGCCCTGGATTTGTTCCTCGGGTTCTGTTTTTGTTCCTCGGGCTGTGGTTGTGTTCCTCGGGCTCTGGTTTTGTTCCTCGAGCTCTGGTTGTGTTCCTTGGGCTCTGGTTTTGTTCCTTGAGCTCTAGTTTTGTTCTTCGAGCTCTGGTTTTGTTCCTGGGGCTCTGGTTTTCTTTCACGGGCTCTGGTTTTGTTCCTCATGTTCTGGTTTTATTCCTCAGGCCCTGGTTTTATTCCTCGGGCTCTCGTTTTGTTCCTCGGGCTCTGCTTTATTTCCACGGGCTCTGGTTTTGTTCCTCGAGCTCTGGTTTTGTTCCTCGAGGGCTGGTTTTGTTCCTTGGGCTATGGTTTTCTTTCTCGGGCTCTGGCTTGGTTCCTCGGGTCCTGGTTTTTTCCTCGGGCTCTATTTTTGTTCCTCGGGCTCTTGTTTTCTTCCTCAGGCTCTGGTTTTGTTCCTCGGGCTCTGGTTTTGTTCCTCGGGCTCTGGCTTGGTTCCTCGCGCCCTGTTTTTTTGCCTCGGGCTCTGGTTTTGTTCCTCGGGCTCTGGTTTTGTTCCTCGGTTTCTGGTTTGGTTCCTCGGGCCCTGGTTTTATTCCACGGGCTCTGGTTTTCTTCCTATGGCCCTCTTTTTGTTCTTCAGGTCCTCCTTTTTGTCCTTGGGTTCTGCTTTTGTTCCTCGGGCTCTGGTTTTCTTCCTCAGGATCTGGTTTTGTTCCTCGAGCTCTGGTTTTGTTCCTTGGGCACTGGTTTTGTTCCTCGGGCTCTCGTTTTCTTCCTCGGACTCTCGTTTTGTTCCTCGGGTTCTGGTTTTGTTCCTTGAGCTCTGTTTTTTTTCCTCGGGCTCTGGTTTTCTTCCTCAGGCTCTGGTTTTATTCCTCGGGCTCCGGATTTCTTCCTCGAGCTCTCGTTTTCTTCTTCACGCCCTGGATTTGTTCCTCGGGTTCTGTTTTTGTTCCTCGGGCTGTGGTTGTGTTCCTCGGGCTCTGGTTTTGTTCCTCGAGCTCTGGTTGTGTTCCTTGGGCTCTGGTTTTGTTCCTTGAGCTCTAGTTTTGTTCTTCGAGCTCTGGTTTTGTTCCTGCGGCTCTGGTTTTCTTTCACGGGCTCTGGTTTTGTTCCTCATGTTCTGGTTTTATTCCTCAGGCCCTGGTTTTATTCCTCGGGCTCTCGTTTTGTTCCTCGGGCTCTGCTTTATTTCCACGGGCTCTGGTTTTGTTCCTCGAGCTCTGGTTTTGTTCCTCGAGGGCTGGTTTTGTTCCTTGGGCTATGGTTTTCTTTCTCGGGCTCTGGCTTGGTTCCTCGGGTCCTGGTTTTTTCCTCGGGCTCTATTTTTGTTCCTCGGGCTCTTGTTTTCTTCCTCAGGCTCTGGTTTTGTTCCTCGGGCTCTGGTTTTGTTCCTCGGGCTCTGGCTTGGTTCCTCGCGCCCTGGTTTTTTGCCTCGGGCTCTGGTTTTGTTCCTCGGGCTCTGGTTTTGTTCCTCGGTTTCTGGTTTGGTTCCTCGGGCCCTGGTTTTATTCCACGGGCTCTGGTTTTCTTCCTATGGCCCTCTTTTTGTTCTTCAGGTCCTCCTTTTTGTCCTTGGGTTCTGGTTTTGTTCCTCGGGCTCTGGTTTTCTTCCTCAGGATCTGGTTTTGTTCCTCGAGCTCTGGTTTTGTTCCTTGGGCACTGGTTTTGTTCCTCGGGCTCTCGTTTTCTTCCTCGGACTCTCGTTTTGTTCCTCGGGTTCTGGTTTTGTTCCTTGAGCTCTGTTTTTTTTCCTCGGGCTCTGGTTTTCTTCCTCAGGCTCTGGTTTTATTCCTCGGGCTCCGGATTTCTTCCTCGAGCTCTCGTTTTCTTCTTCACGCCCTGGATTTGTTCCTCGGGTTCTGTTTTTGTTCCTCGGGCTGTGGTTGTGTTCCTCGGGCTCTGGTTTTGTTCCTCGAGCTCTGGTTGTGTTCCTTGGGCTCTGGTTTTGTTCCTTGAGCTCTAGTTTTGTTCTTCGAGCTCTGGTTTTGTTCCTGGGGCTCTGGTTTTCTTTCACGGGCTCTGGTTTTGTTCCTCATGTTCTGGTTTTATTCCTCAGGCCCTGGTTTTATTCCTCGGGGTTTTGTTTTGTTCCTCGGGCTCTGCTTTATTTCCACGGGCTCTGGTTTTGTTCCTCGAGCTCTGGTTTTGTTCCTCGAGGGCTGGTTTTGTTCCTTGGGCTATGGTTTTCTTTCTCGGGCTCTGGCTTGGTTCCTCGGGTCCTGGTTTTTTCCTCGGGCTCTATTTTTGTTCCTCGGGCTCTTGTTTTCTTCCTCAGGCTCTGGTTTTGTTCCTCGGGCTCTGGTTTTGTTCCTCGGGCTCTGGCTTGGTTCCTCGCGCCCTGGTTTTTTGCCTCGGGCTCTGGTTTTGTTCCTCGGGCTCTGGTTTTGTTCCTCGGTTTCTGGTTTGGTTCCTCGGGCCCTGGTTTTATTCCACGGGCTCTGGTTTTCTTCCTATGGCCCTCTTTTTGTTCTTCAGGTCCTCCTTTTTGTCCTTGGGTTCTGGTTTTGTTCCTCGGGCTCTGGTTTTCTTCCTCAGGATCTGGTTTTGTTCCTCGAGCTCTGGTTTTGTTCCTTGGGCACTGGTTTTGTTCCTCGGGCTCTCGTTTTCTTCCTCGGACTCTCGTTTTGTTCCTCGGGTTCTGGTTTTGTTCCTTGAGCTCTTTTTTTTTTCCTCGGGCTCTGGTTTTCTTCCTCAGGCTCTGGTTTTATTCCTCGGGCTCCGGATTTCTTCCTCGAGCTCTCGTTTTCTTCTTCACGCCCTGGATTTGTTCCTCGGGTTCTGTTTTTGTTCCTCGGGCTGTGGTTGTGTTCCTCGGGCTCTGGTTTTGTTCCTCGAGCTCTGGTTGTGTTCCTTGGGCTCTGGTTTTGTTCCTTGAGCTCTAGTTTTGTTCTTCGAGCTCTGGTTTTGTTCCTGGGGCTCTGGTTTTCTTTCACGGGCTCTGGTTTTGTTCCTCATGTTCTGGTTTTATTCCTCAGGCCCTGGTTTTATTCCTCGGGGTTTCGTTTTGTTCCTCGGGCTCTGCTTTATTTCCACGGGCTCTGGTTTTGTTCCTCGAGCTCTGGTTTTGTTCCTCGAGGGCTGGTTTTGTTCCTTGGGCTATGGTTTTCTTTCTCGGGCTCTGGCTTGGTTCCTCGGGTCCTGGTTTTTTCCTCGGGCTCTATTTTTGTTCCTCGGGCTCTTGTTTTCTTCCTCAGGCTCTGGTTTTGTTCCTCGGGCTCTGGTTTTGTTCCTCGGGCTCTGGCTTGGTTCCTCGCGCCCTGGTTTTTTGCCTCGGGCTCTGGTTTTGTTCCTCGGTTTCTGGTTTGGTTCCTCGGGCCCTGGTTTTATTCCACGGGCTCTGGTTTTCTTCCTATGGCCCTCTTTTTGTTCTTCAGGTCCTCCTTTTTGTCCTTGGGTTCTGGTTTTGTTCCTCGGGCTCTGGTTTTCTTCCTCAGGATCTGGTTTTGTTCCTCGAGCTCTGGTTTTGTTCCTTGGGCACTGGTTTTGTTCCTCGGGCTCTCGTTTTCTTCCTCGGACTCTCGTTTTGTTCCTCGGGTTCTGGTTTTGTTCCTTGAGCTCTGTTTTTTTTCCTCGGGCTCTGGTTTTCTTCCTCAGGCTCTGGTTTTATTCCTCGGGCTCCGGATTTCTTCCTCGAGCTCTCGTTTTCTTCTTCACGCCCTGGATTTGTTCCTCGGGTTCTGTTTTTGTTCCTCGGGCTGTGGTTGTGTTCCTCGGGCTCTGGTTTTGTTCCTCGAGCTCTGGTTGTGTTCCTTGGGCTCTGGTTTTGTTCCTTGAGCTCTAGTTTTGTTCTTCGAGCTCTGGTTTTGTTCCTGGGGCTCTGGTTTTCTTTCACGGGCTCTGGTTTTGTTCCTCATGTTCTGGTTTTATTCCTCAGGCCCTGGTTTTATTCCTCGGGGTTTCGTTTTGTTCCTCGGGCTCTGCTTTATTTCCACGGGCTCTGGTTTTGTTCCTCGAGCTCTGGTTTTGTTCCTCGAGGGCTGGTTTTGTTCCTTGGGCTATGGTTTTCTTTCTCGGGCTCTGGCTTGGTTCCTCGGGTCCTGGTTTTTTCCTCGGGCTCTATTTTTGTTCCTCGGGCTCTTGTTTTCTTCCTCAGGCTCTGGTTTTGTTCATGGAGGTCTGGTTTTGTTCCTCGGGCTCTGGCTTGGTTCCTCGCGCCCTGGTTTTTTGCCTCGGGCTCTGGTTTTGTTCCTCGGGCTCTGGTTTTGTTCCTCGGTTTCTGGTTTGGTTCCTCGGGCCCTGGTTTTATTCCACGGGCTCTGGTTTTCTTCCTATGGCCCTCTTTTTGTTCTTCAGGTCCTCCTTTTTGTCCTTGGGTTCTGGTTTTGTTCCTCGGGCTCTGGTTTTCTTCCTCAGGATCTGGTTTTGTTCCTCGAGCTCTGGTTTTGTTCCTTGGGCACTGGTTTTGTTCCTCGGGCTCTCGTTTTCTTCCTCGGACTCTCGTTTTGTTCCTCGGGTTCTGGTTTTGTTCCTTGAGCTCTGTTTTTTTTCCTCGGGCTCTGGTTTTCTTCCTCAGGCTCTGGTTTTGTTGCTCGGGCTCCGGATTTCTTCCTCGAGCTCTCGTTTTCTTCTTCACGCCCTGGATTTGTTCCTCGGGTTCTGTTTTTGTTCCTCGGGCTGTGGTTGTGTTCCTCGGGCTCTGGTTTTGTTCCTCAAGCTCTGGTTGTGTTCCTTGGGCTCTGGTTTTGTTCCTTGAGCTCTAGTTTTGTTCTTCGAGCTCTGGTTTTGTTCCTGGGGCTCTGGTTTTCTTTCACGGGCTCTGGTTTTGTTCCTCATGTTCTGGTTTTATTCCTCAGGCCCTGGTTTTATTCCTCGGGGTTTTGTTTTGTTCCTCGGGCTCTGCTTTATTTCCACGGGCTCTGGTTTTGTTCCTCGAGCTCTGGTTTTGTTCCTCGAGGGCTGGTTTTGTTCCTTGGGCTATGGTTTTCTTTCTCGGGCTCTGGCTTGGTTCCTCGGGTCCTGGTTTTTTCCTCGGGCTCTATTTTTGTTCCTCGGGCTCTTGTTTTCTTCCTCAGGCTCTGGTTTTGTTCATGGAGGTCTGGTTTTGTTCCTCGGGCTCTGGCTTGGTTCCTCGCGCCCTGGTTTTTTGCCTCGGGCTCTGGTTTTGTTCCTCGGGCTCTGGTTTTGTTCCTCGGTTTCTGGTTTGGTTCCTCGGGCCCTGGTTTTATTCCACGGGCTCTGGTTTTCTTCCTATGGCCCTCTTTTTGTTCTTCAGGTCCTCCTTTTTGTCCTTGGGTTCTGGTTTTGTTCCTCGGGCTCTGGTTTTCTTCCTCAGGATCTGGTTTTGTTCCTCGAGCTCTGGTTTTGTTCCTTGGGCACTGGTTTTGTTCCTCGGGCTCTCGTTTTCTTCCTCGGACTCTCGTTTTGTTCCTCGGGTTCTGGTTTTGTTCCTTGAGCTCTGTTTTTTTTCCTCGGGCTCTGGTTTTCTTCCTCAGGCTCTGGTTTTATTCCTCGGGCTCCGGATTTCTTCCTCGAGCTCTCGTTTTCTTCTTCACGCCCTGGATTTGTTCCTCGGGTTCTGTTTTTGTTCCTCGGGCTGTGGTTGTGTTCCTCGGGCTCTGGTTTTGTTCCTCGAGCTCTGGTTGTGTTCCTTGGGCTCTGGTTTTGTTCCTTGAGCTCTAGTTTTGTTCTTCGAGCTCTGGTTTTGTTCCTGGGGCTCTGGTTTTCTTTCACGGGCTCTGGTTTTGTTCCTCATGTTCTGGTTTTATTCCTCAGGCCCTGGTTTTATTCCTCGGGGTTTCGTTTTGTTCCTCGGGCTCTGCTTTATTTCCACGGGCTCTGGTTTTGTTCCTCGAGCTCTGGTTTTGTTCCTCGAGGGCTGGTTTTGTTCCTTGGGCTATGGTTTTCTTTCTCGGGCTCTGGCTTGGTTCCTCGGGTCCTGGTTTTTTCCTCGGGCTCTATTTTTGTTCCTCGGGCTCTTGTTTTCTTCCTCAGGCTCTGGTTTTGTTCATGGAGGTCTGGTTTTGTTCCTCGGGCTCTGGCTTGGTTCCTCGCGCCCTGGTTTTTTGCCTCGGGCTCTGGTTTTGTTCCTCGGGCTCTGGTTTTGTTCCTCGGTTTCTGGTTTGGTTCCTCGGGCCCTGGTTTTATTCCACGGGCTCTGGTTTTCTTCCTATGGCCCTCTTTTTGTTCTTCAGGTCCTCCTTTTTGTCCTTGGGTTCTGGTTTTGTTCCTCGGGCTCTGGTTTTCTTCCTCAGGATCTGGTTTTGTTCCTCGAGCTCTGGTTTTGTTCCTTGGGCACTGGTTTTGTTCCTCGGGCTCTCGTTTTCTTCCTCGGACTCTCGTTTTGTTCCTCGGGTTCTGGTTTTGTTCCTTGAGCTCTTTTTTTTTTCCTCGGGCTCTGGTTTTCTTCCTCAGGCTCTGGTTTTATTCCTCGGGCTCCGGATTTCTTCCTCGAGCTCTCGTTTTCTTCTTCACGCCCTGGATTTGTTCCTCGGGTTCTGTTTTTGTTCCTCGGGCTGTGGTTGTGTTCCTCGGGCTCTGGTTTTGTTCCTCGAGCTCTGGTTGTGTTCCTTGGGCTCTGGTTTTGTTCCTTGAGCTCTAGTTTTGTTCTTCGAGCTCTGGTTTTGTTCCTGCGGCTCTGGTTTTCTTTCACGGGCTCTGGTTTTGTTCCTCATGTTCTGGTTTTATTCCTCAGGCCCTGGTTTTATTCCTCGGGCTCTCGTTTTGTTCCTCGGGCTCTGCTTTATTTCCACGGGCTCTGGTTTTGTTCCTCGAGCTCTGGTTTTGTTCCTCGAGGGCTGGTTTTGTTCCTTGGGCTATGGTTTTCTTTCTCGGGCTCTGGCTTGGTTCCTCGGGTCCTGGTTTTTTCCTCGGGCTCTATTTTTGTTCCTCGGGCTCTTGTTTTCTTCCTCAGGCTCTGGTTTTGTTCATGGAGGTCTGGTTTTGTTCCTCGGGCTCTGGCTTGGTTCCTCGCGCCCTGGTTTTTTGCCTCGGGCTCTGGTTTTGTTCCTCGGGCTCTGGTTTTGTTCCTCGGTTTCTGGTTTGGTTCCTCGGGCCCTGGTTTTATTCCACGGGCTCTGGTTTTCTTCCTATGGCCCTCTTTTTGTTCTTCAGGTCCTCCTTTTTGTCCTTGGGTTCTGGTTTTGTTCCTCGGGCTCTGGTTTTCTTCCTCAGGATCTGGTTTTGTTCCTCGAGCTCTGGTTTTGTTCCTTGGGCACTGGTTTTGTTCCTCGGGCTCTCGTTTTCTTCCTCGGACTCTCGTTTTGTTCCTCGGGTTCTGGTTTTGTTCCTTGAGCTCTGTTTTTTTTCCTCGGGCTCTGGTTTTCTTCCTCAGGCTCTGGTTTTATTCCTCGGGCTCCGGATTTCTTCCTCGAGCTCTCGTTTTCTTCTTCACGCCCTGGATTTGTTCCTCGGGTTCTGTTTTTGTTCCTCGGGCTGTGGTTGTGTTCCTCGGGCTCTGGTTTTGTTCCTCGAGCTCTGGTTGTGTTCCTTGGGCTCTGGTTTTGTTCCTTGAGCTCTAGTTTTGTTCTTCGAGCTCTGGTTTTGTTCCTGCGGCTCTGGTTTTCTTTCACGGGCTCTGGTTTTGTTCCTCATGTTCTGGTTTTATTCCTCAGGCCCTGGTTTTATTCCTCGGGGTTTCGTTTTGTTCCTCGGGCTCTGCTTTATTTCCACGGGCTCTGGTTTTGTTCCTCGAGCTCTGGTTTTGTTCCTCGAGGGCTGGTTTTGTTCCTTGGGCTATGGTTTTCTTTCTCGGGCTCTGGCTTGGTTCCTCGGGTCCTGGTTTTTTCCTCGGGCTCTATTTTTGTTCCTCGGGCTCTTGTTTTCTTCCTCAGGCTCTGGTTTTGTTCATGGAGGTCTGGTTTTGTTCCTCGGGCTCTGGCTTGGTTCCTCGCGCCCTGTTTTTTTGCCTCGGGCTCTGGTTTTGTTCCTCGGGCTCTGGTTTTGTTCCTCGGTTTCTGGTTTGGTTCCTCGGGCCCTGGTTTTATTCCACGGGCTCTGGTTTTCTTCCTATGGCCCTCTTTTTGTTCTTCAGGTCCTCCTTTTTGTCCTTGGGTTCTGGTTTTGTTCCTCGGGCTCTGGTTTTCTTCCTCAGGATCTGGTTTTGTTCCTCGAGCTCTGGTTTTGTTCCTTGGGCACTGGTTTTGTTCCTCGGGCTCTCGTTTTCTTCCTCGGCCTCTCGTTTTGTTCCTCGGGTTCTGGTTTTGTTCCTTGAGCTCTTTTTTTTTTCCTCGGGCTCTGGTTTTCTTCCTCAGGCTCTGGTTTTATTCCTCGGGCTCCGGATTTCTTCCTCGAGCTCTCGTTTTCTTCTTCACGCCCTGGATTTGTTCCTCGGGTTCTGTTTTTGTTCCTCGGGCTGTGGTTGTGTTCCTCGGGCTCTGGTTTTGTTCCTCGAGCTCTGGTTGTGTTCCTTGGGCTCTGGTTTTGTTCCTTGAGCTCTAGTTTTGTTCTTCGAGCTCTGGTTTTGTTCCTGCGGCTCTGGTTTTCTTTCACGGGCTCTGGTTTTGTTCCTCATGTTCTGGTTTTATTCCTCAGGCCCTGGTTTTATTCCTCGGGCTCTCGTTTTGTTCCTCGGGCTCTGCTTTATTTCCACGGGCTCTGGTTTTGTTCCTCGAGCTCTGGTTTTGTTCCTCGAGGGCTGGTTTTGTTCCTTGGGCTATGGTTTTCTTTCTCGGGCTCTGGCTTGGTTCCTCGGGTCCTGGTTTTTTCCTCGGGCTCTATTTTTGTTCCTCGGGCTCTTGTTTTCTTCCTCAGGCTCTGGTTTTGTTCCTCGGGCTCTGGTTTTGTTCCTCGGGCTCTGGCTTGGTTCCTCGCGCCCTGGTTTTTTGCCTCGGGCTCTGGTTTTGTTCCTCGGGCTCTGGTTTTGTTCCTCGGTTTCTGGTTTGGTTCCTCGGGCCCTGGTTTTATTCCACGGGCTCTGGTTTTCTTCCTATGGCCCTCTTTTTGTTCTTCAGGTCCTCCTTTTTGTCCTTGGGTTCTGGTTTTGTTCCTCGGGCTCTGGTTTTCTTCCTCAGGATCTGGTTTTGTTCCTCGAGCTCTGGTTTTGTTCCTTGGGCACTGGTTTTGTTCCTCGGGCTCTCGTTTTCTTCCTCGGACTCTCGTTTTGTTCCTCGGGTTCTGGTTTTGTTCCTTGAGCTCTTTTTTTTTTCCTCGGGCTCTGGTTTTCTTCCTCAGGCTCTGGTTTTATTCCTCGGGCTCCGGATTTCTTCCTCGAGCTCTCGTTTTCTTCTTCACGCCCTGGATTTGTTCCTCGGGTTCTGTTTTTGTTCCTCGGGCTGTGGTTGTGTTCCTCGGGCTCTGGTTTTGTTCCTCGAGCTCTGGTTGTGTTCCTTGGGCTCTGGTTTTGTTCCTTGAGCTCTAGTTTTGTTCTTCGAGCTCTGGTTTTGTTCCTGCGGCTCTGGTTTTCTTTCACGGGCTCTGGTTTTGTTCCTCATGTTCTGGTTTTATTCCTCAGGCCCTGGTTTTATTCCTCGGGCTCTCGTTTTGTTCCTCGGGCTCTGCTTTATTTCCACGGGCTCTGGTTTTGTTCCTCGAGCTCTGGTTTTGTTCCTCGAGGGCTGGTTTTGTTCCTTGGGCTATGGTTTTCTTTCTCGGGCTCTGGCTTGGTTCCTCGGGTCCTGGTTTTTTCCTCGGGCTCTATTTTTGTTCCTCGGGCTCTTGTTTTCTTCCTCAGGCTCTGGTTTTGTTCATGGAGGTCTGGTTTTGTTCCTCGGGCTCTGGCTTGGTTCCTCGCGCCCTGGTTTTTTGCCTCGGGCTCTGGTTTTGTTCCTCGGGCTCTGGTTTTGTTCCTCGGTTTCTGGTTTGGTTCCTCGGGCCCTGGTTTTATTCCACGGGCTCTGGTTTTCTTCCTATGGCCCTCTTTTTGTTCTTCAGGTCCTCCTTTTTGTCCTTGGGTTCTGGTTTTGTTCCTCGGGCTCTGGTTTTCTTCCTCAGGATCTGGTTTTGTTCCTCGAGCTCTGGTTTTGTTCCTTGGGCACTGGTTTTGTTCCTCGGGCTCTCGTTTTCTTCCTCGGACTCTCGTTTTGTTCCTCGGGTTCTGGTTTTGTTCCTTGAGCTCTGTTTTTTTTCCTCGGGCTCTGGTTTTCTTCCTCAGGCTCTGGTTTTATTCCTCGGGCTCCGGATTTCTTCCTCGAGCTCTCGTTTTCTTCTTCACGCCCTGGATTTGTTCCTCGGGTTCTGTTTTTGTTCCTCGGGCTGTGGTTGTGTTCCTCGGGCTCTGGTTTTGTTCCTCGAGCTCTGGTTGTGTTCCTTGGGCTCTGGTTTTGTTCCTTGAGCTCTAGTTTTGTTCTTCGAGCTCTGGTTTTGTTCCTGCGGCTCTGGTTTTCTTTCACGGGCTCTGGTTTTGTTCCTCATGTTCTGGTTTTATTCCTCAGGCCCTGGTTTTATTCCTCGGGGTTTCGTTTTGTTCCTCGGGCTCTGCTTTATTTCCACGGGCTCTGGTTTTGTTCCTCGAGCTCTGGTTTTGTTCCTCGAGGGCTGGTTTTGTTCCTTGGGCTATGGTTTTCTTTCTCGGGCTCTGGCTTGGTTCCTCGGGTCCTGGTTTTTTCCTCGGGCTCTATTTTTGTTCCTCGGGCTCTTGTTTTCTTCCTCAGGCTCTGGTTTTGTTCATGGAGGTCTGGTTTTGTTCCTCGGGCTCTGGCTTGGTTCCTCGCGCCCTGTTTTTTTGCCTCGGGCTCTGGTTTTGTTCCTCGGGCTCTGGTTTTGTTCCTCGGTTTCTGGTTTGGTTCCTCGGGCCCTGGTTTTATTCCACGGGCTCTGGTTTTCTTCCTATGGCCCTCTTTTTGTTCTTCAGGTCCTCCTTTTTGTCCTTGGGTTCTGGTTTTGTTCCTCGGGCTCTGGTTTTCTTCCTCAGGATCTGGTTTTGTTCCTCGAGCTCTGGTTTTGTTCCTTGGGCACTGGTTTTGTTCCTCGGGCTCTCGTTTTCTTCCTCGGCCTCTCGTTTTGTTCCTCGGGTTCTGGTTTTGTTCCTTGAGCTCTTTTTTTTTTCCTCGGGCTCTGGTTTTCTTCCTCAGGCTCTGGTTTTATTCCTCGGGCTCCGGATTTCTTCCTCGAGCTCTCGTTTTCTTCTTCACGCCCTGGATTTGTTCCTCGGGTTCTGTTTTTGTTCCTCGGGCTGTGGTTGTGTTCCTCGGGCTCTGGTTTTGTTCCTCGAGCTCTGGTTGTGTTCCTTGGGCTCTGGTTTTGTTCCTTGAGCTCTAGTTTTGTTCTTCGAGCTCTGGTTTTGTTCCTGCGGCTCTGGTTTTCTTTCACGGGCTCTGGTTTTGTTCCTCATGTTCTGGTTTTATTCCTCAGGCCCTGGTTTTATTCCTCGGGCTCTCGTTTTGTTCCTCGGGCTCTGCTTTATTTCCACGGGCTCTGGTTTTGTTCCTCGAGCTCTGGTTTTGTTCCTCGAGGGCTGGTTTTGTTCCTTGGGCTATGGTTTTCTTTCTCGGGCTCTGGCTTGGTTCCTCGGGTCCTGGTTTTTTCCTCGGGCTCTATTTTTGTTCCTCGGGCTCTTGTTTTCTTCCTCAGGCTCTGGTTTTGTTCCTCGGGCTCTGGTTTTGTTCCTCGGGCTCTGGCTTGGTTCCTCGCGCCCTGGTTTTTTGCCTCGGGCTCTGGTTTTGTTCCTCGGGCTCTGGTTTTGTTCCTCGGTTTCTGGTTTGGTTCCTCGGGCCCTGGTTTTATTCCACGGGCTCTGGTTTTCTTCCTATGGCCCTCTTTTTGTTCTTCAGGTCCTCCTTTTTGTCCTTGGGTTCTGGTTTTGTTCCTCGGGCTCTGGTTTTCTTCCTCAGGATCTGGTTTTGTTCCTCGAGCTCTGGTTTTGTTCCTTGGGCACTGGTTTTGTTCCTCGGGCTCTCGTTTTCTTCCTCGGACTCTCGTTTTGTTCCTCGGGTTCTGGTTTTGTTCCTTGAGCTCTGTTTTTTTTCCTCGGGCTCTGGTTTTCTTCCTCAGGCTCTGGTTTTATTCCTCGGGCTCCGGATTTCTTCCTCGAGCTCTCGTTTTCTTCTTCACGCCCTGGATTTGTTCCTCGGGTTCTGTTTTTGTTCCTCGGGCTGTGGTTGTGTTCCTCGGGCTCTGGTTTTGTTCCTCGAGCTCTGGTTGTGTTCCTTGGGCTCTGGTTTTGTTCCTTGAGCTCTAGTTTTGTTCTTCGAGCTCTGGTTTTGTTCCTGGGGCTCTGGTTTTCTTTCACGGGCTCTGGTTTTGTTCCTCATGTTCTGGTTTTATTCCTCAGGCCCTGGTTTTATTCCTCGGGGTTTTGTTTTGTTCCTCGGGCTCTGCTTTATTTCCACGGGCTCTGGTTTTGTTCCTCGAGCTCTGGTTTTGTTCCTCGAGGGCTGGTTTTGTTCCTTGGGCTATGGTTTTCTTTCTCGGGCTCTGGCTTGGTTCCTCGGGTCCTGGTTTTTTCCTCGGGCTCTATTTTTGTTCCTCGGGCTCTTGTTTTCTTCCTCAGGCTCTGGTTTTGTTCCTCGGGCTCTGGTTTTGTTCCTCGGGCTCTGGCTTGGTTCCTCGCGCCCTGGTTTTTTGCCTCGGGCTCTGGTTTTGTTCCTCGGGCTCTGGTTTTGTTCCTCGGTTTCTGGTTTGGTTCCTCGGGCCCTGGTTTTATTCCACGGGCTCTGGTTTTCTTCCTATGGCCCTCTTTTTGTTCTTCAGGTCCTCCTTTTTGTCCTTGGGTTCTGGTTTTGTTCCTCGGGCTCTGGTTTTCTTCCTCAGGATCTGGTTTTGTTCCTCGAGCTCTGGTTTTGTTCCTTGGGCACTGGTTTTGTTCCTCGGGCTCTCGTTTTCTTCCTCGGACTCTCGTTTTGTTCCTCGGGTTCTGGTTTTGTTCCTTGAGCTCTGTTTTTTTTCCTCGGGCTCTGGTTTTCTTCCTCAGGCTCTGGTTTTATTCCTCGGGCTCCGGATTTCTTCCTCGAGCTCTCGTTTTCTTCTTCACGCCCTGGATTTGTTCCTCGGGTTCTGTTTTTGTTCCTCGGGCTGTGGTTGTGTTCCTCGGGCTCTGGTTTTGTTCCTCGAGCTCTGGTTGTGTTCCTTGGGCTCTGGTTTTGTTCCTTGAGCTCTAGTTTTGTTCTTCGAGCTCTGGTTTTGTTCCTGGGGCTCTGGTTTTCTTTCACGGGCTCTGGTTTTGTTCCTCATGTTCTGGTTTTATTCCTCAGGCCCTGGTTTTATTCCTCGGGGTTTCGTTTTGTTCCTCGGGCTCTGCTTTATTTCCACGGGCTCTGGTTTTGTTCCTCGAGCTCTGGTTTTGTTCCTCGAGGGCTGGTTTTGTTCCTTGGGCTATGGTTTTCTTTCTCGGGCTCTGGCTTGGTTCCTCGGGTCCTGGTTTTTTCCTCGGGCTCTATTTTTGTTCCTCGGGCTCTTGTTTTCTTCCTCAGGCTCTGGTTTTGTTCCTCGGGCTCTGGTTTTGTTCCTCGGGCTCTGGCTTGGTTCCTCGGGCCCTGGTTTTTTGCCTCGGGCTCTGGTTTTGTTCCTCGGGCTCTGGTTTGGTTCCTCGGGCTCTGGCTTGGTTCCTCGGGCCCTGGTTTTATTCCACGGGCTCTGGTTTTCTTCCTATGGCCCTCTTTTTGTTCTTCAGGTCCTCCTTTTTGTCCTTGGGTTCTGGTTTTGTTCCTCGGGCTCTGGTTTTCTTCCTCAGGATCTGGTTTTGTTCCTCGAGCTCTGGTTTTGTTCCTTGGGCACTGGTTTTGTTCCTCGGGCTCTCGTTTTCTTCCTCGGACTCTCGTTTTGTTCCTCGGGTTCTGGTTTTGTTCCTTGAGCTCTGTTTTTTTTCCTCGGGCTCTGGTTTTCTTCCTCAGGCTCTGGTTTTGTTGCTCGGGCTCCGGATTTCTTCCTCGAGCTCTCGTTTTCTTCTTCACGCCCTGGATTTGTTCCTCGGGTTCTGTTTTTGTTCCTCGGGCTGTGGTTGTGTTCCTCGGGCTCTGGTTTTGTTCCTCAAGCTCTGGTTGTGTTCCTTGGGCTCTGGTTTTGTTCCTTGAGCTCTAGTTTTGTTCTTCGAGCTCTGGTTTTGTTCCTGCGGCTCTGGTTTTCTTTCACGGGCTCTGGTTTTGTTCCTCATGTTCTGGTTTTATTCCTCAGGCCCTGGTTTTATTCCTCGGGGTTTCGTTTTGTTCCTCGGGCTCTGCTTTATTTCCACGGGCTCTGGTTTTGTTCCTCGAGCTCTGGTTTTGTTCCTCGAGGGCTGGTTTTGTTCCTTGGGCTATGGTTTTCTTTCTCGGGCTCTGGCTTGGTTCCTCGGGTCCTGGTTTTTTCCTCGGGCTCTATTTTTGTTCCTCGGGCTCTTGTTTTCTTCCTCAGGCTCTGGTTTTGTTCATGGAGGTCTGGTTTTGTTCCTCGGGCTCTGGCTTGGTTCCTCGCGCCCTGGTTTTTTGCCTCGGGCTCTGGTTTTGTTCCTCGGGCTCTGGTTTTGTTCCTCGGTTTCTGGTTTGGTTCCTCGGGCCCTGGTTTTATTCCACGGGCTCTGGTTTTCTTCCTATGGCCCTCTTTTTGTTCTTCAGGTCCTCCTTTTTGTCCTTGGGTTCTGGTTTTGTTCCTCGGGCTCTGGTTTTCTTCCTCAGGATCTGGTTTTGTTCCTCGAGCTCTGGTTTTGTTCCTTGGGCACTGGTTTTGTTCCTCGGGCTCTCGTTTTCTTCCTCGGACTCTCGTTTTGTTCCTCGGGTTCTGGTTTTGTTCCTTGAGCTCTGTTTTTTTTCCTCGGGCTCTGGTTTTCTTCCTCAGGCTCTGGTTTTATTCCTCGGGCTCCGGATTTCTTCCTCGAGCTCTCGTTTTCTTCTTCACGCCCTGGATTTGTTCCTCGGGTTCTGTTTTTGTTCCTCGGGCTGTGGTTGTGTTCCTCGGGCTCTGGTTTTGTTCCTCGAGCTCTGGTTGTGTTCCTTGGGCTCTGGTTTTGTTCCTTGAGCTCTAGTTTTGTTCTTCGAGCTCTGGTTTTGTTCCTGGGGCTCTGGTTTTCTTTCACGGGCTCTGGTTTTGTTCCTCATGTTCTGGTTTTATTCCTCAGGCCCTGGTTTTATTCCTCGGGGTTTCGTTTTGTTCCTCGGGCTCTGCTTTATTTCCACGGGCTCTGGTTTTGTTCCTCGAGCTCTGGTTTTGTTCCTCGAGGGCTGGTTTTGTTCCTTGGGCTATGGTTTTCTTTCTCGGGCTCTGGCTTGGTTCCTCGGGTTCTGGTTTTTTCCTCGGGCTCTATTTTTGTTCCTCGGGCTCTTGTTTTCTTCCTCAGGCTCTGGTTTTGTTCCTCGGGCTCTGGTTTTGTTCCTCGGGCTCTGGCTTGGTTCCTCGCGCCCTGTTTTTTTGCCTCGGGCTCTGGTTTTGTTCCTCGGGCTCTGGTTTTGTTCCTCGGTTTCTGGTTTGGTTCCTCGGGCCCTGGTTTTATTCCACGGGCTCTGGTTTTCTTCCTATGGCCCTCTTTTTGTTCTTCAGGTCCTCCTTTTTGTCCTTGGGTTCTGGTTTTGTTCCTCGGGCTCTGGTTTTCTTCCTCAGGATCTGGTTTTGTTCCTCGAGCTCTGGTTTTGTTCCTTGGGCACTGGTTTTGTTCCTCGGGCTCTCGTTTTCTTCCTCGGCCTCTCGTTTTGTTCCTCGGGTTCTGGTTTTGTTCCTTGAGCTCTGTTTTTTTTCCTCGGGCTCTGGTTTTCTTCCTCAGGCTCTGGTTTTATTCCTCGGGCTCCGGATTTCTTCCTCGAGCTCTCGTTTTCTTCTTCACGCCCTGGATTTGTTCCTCGGGTTCTGTTTTTGTTCCTCGGGCTGTGGTTGTGTTCCTCGGGCTCTGGTTTTGTTCCTCGAGCTCTGGTTGTGTTCCTTGGGCTCTGGTTTTGTTCCTTGAGCTCTAGTTTTGTTCTTCGAGCTCTGGTTTTGTTCCTGGGGCTCTGGTTTTCTTTCACGGGCTCTGGTTTTGTTCCTCAGGCTCTGGTTTTATTCCTCAGGCCCTGGTTTTATTCCTCGGGCTCTCGTTTTGTTCCTCGGGCTCTGCTTTATTTCCACGGGCTCTGGTTTTGTTCCTCGAGCTCTGGTTTTGTTCCTCGAGGGCTGGTTTTGTTCCTTGGGCTATGGTTTTCTTTCTCGGGCTCTGGCTTGGTTCCTCGGGTCCTGGTTTTTTCCTCGGGCTCTATTTTTGTTCCTCGGGCTCTTGTTTTCTTCCTCAGGCTCTGGTTTTGTTCATGGAGGTCTGGTTTTGTTCCTCGGGCTCTGGCTTGGTTCCTCGCGCCCTGGTTTTTTGCCTCGGGCTCTGGTTTTGTTCCTCGGGCTCTGGTTTTGTTCCTCGGTTTCTGGTTTGGTTCCTCGGGCGCTGGTTTTATTCCACGGGCTCTGGTTTTCTTCCTATGGCCCTCTTTTTGTTCTTCAGGTCCTCCTTTTTGTCCTTGGGTTCTGGTTTTGTTCCTCGGGCTCTGGTTTTCTTCCTCAGGATCTGGTTTTGTTCCTCGAGCTCTGGTTTTGTTCCTTGGGCACTGGTTTTGTTCCTCGGGCTCTCGTTTTCTTCCTCGGCCTCTCGTTTTGTTCCTCGGGTTCTGGTTTTGTTCCTTGAGCTCTGTTTTTTTTCCTCGGGCTCTGGTTTTCTTCCTCAGGCTCTGGTTTTATTCCTCGGGCTCCGGATTTCTTCCTCGAGCTCTCGTTTTCTTCTTCATGCCCTGGATTTGTTCCTCGGGTTCTGTTTTTGTTCCTCGGGCTGTGGTTGTGTTCCTCGGGCTCTGGTTTTGTTCCTCGAGCTCTGGTTGTGTTCCTTGGGCTCTGGTTTTGTTCCTTGAGCTCTAGTTTTGTTCTTCGAGCTCTGGTTTTGTTCCTGGGGCTCTGGTTTTCTTTCACGGGCTCTGGTTTTGTTCCTCATGTTCTGGTTTTATTCCTCAGGCCCTGGTTTTATTCCTCGGGGTTTCGTTTTGTTCCTCGGGCTCTGCTTTATTTCCACGGGCTCTGGTTTTGTTCCTCGAGCTCTGGTTTTGTTCCTCGAGGGCTGGTTTTGTTCCTTGGGCTATGGTTTTCTTTCTCGGGCTCTGGCTTGGTTCCTCGGGTCCTGGTTTTTTCCTCGGGCTCTATTTTTGTTCCTCGGGCTCTTGTTTTCTTCCTCAGGCTCTGGTTTTGTTCCTCGGGCTCTGGTTTTGTTCCTCGGGCTCTGGCTTGGTTCCTCGCGCCCTGGTTTTTTGCCTCGGGCTCTGGTTTTGTTCCTCGGGCTCTGGTTTTGTTCCTCGGTTTCTGGTTTGGTTCCTCGGGCCCTGGTTTTATTCCACGGGCTCTGGTTTTCTTCCTATGGCCCTCTTTTTGTTCTTCAGGTCCTCCTTTTTGTCCTTGGGTTCTGGTTTTGTTCCTCGGGCTCTGGTTTTCTTCCTCAGGATCTGGTTTTGTTCCTCGAGCTCTGGTTTTGTTCCTTGGGCACTGGTTTTGTTCCTCGGGCTCTCGTTTTCTTCCTCGGACTCTCGTTTGGTTCCTCGGGTTCTGGTTTTGTTCCTTGAGCTCTGTTTTTTTTCCTCGGGCTCTGGTTTTCTTCCTCAGGCTCTGGTTTTGTTGCTCGGGCTCCGGATTTCTTCCTCGAGCTCTCGTTTTCTTCTTCACGCCCTGGATTTGTTCCTCGGGTTCTGTTTTTGTTCCTCGGGCTGTGGTTGTGTTCCTCGGGCTCTGGTTTTGTTCCTCGAGCTCTGGTTGTGTTCCTTGGGCTCTGGTTTTGTTCCTTGAGCTCTAGTTTTGTTCTTCGAGCTCTGGTTTTGTTCCTGAGGCTCTGGTTTTCTTTCACGGGCTCTGGTTTTGTTCCTCATGTTCTGGTTTTATTCCTCAGGCCCTGGTTTTATTCCTCGGGGTTTCGTTTTGTTCCTCGGGCTCTGCTTTATTTCCACGGGCTCTGGTTTTGTTCCTCGAGCTCTGGTTTTGTTCCTCGAGGGCTGGTTTTGTTCCTCGGGCTCTGGTTTTGTTCCTCGGGCTCTGGCTTGGTTCCTCGCGCCCTGGTTTTTTGCCTCGGGCTCTGGTTTTGTTCCTCGGGCTCTGGTTTTGTTCCTCGGTTTCTGGTTTGGTTCCTCGGGCCCTGGTTTTATTCCACGGGCACTGGTTTTCTTCCTATGGCCCTCTTTTTGTTCTTCAGGTCCTCCTTTTTGTCCTTGGGTTCTGGTTTTGTTCCTCGGGCTCTGGTTTTCTTCCTCAGGATCTGGTTTTGTTCCTCGAGCTCTGGTTTTGTTCCTTGGGCACTGGTTTTGTTCCTCGGGCTCTCGTTTTCTTCCTCGGACTCTCGTTTGGTTCCTCGGGTTCTGGTTTTGTTCCTTGAGCTCTGTTTTTTTTCCTCGGGCTCTGGTTTTCTTCCTCAGGCTCTGGTTTTGTTGCTCGGGCTCCGGATTTCTTCCTCGAGCTCTCGTTTTCTTCTTCACGCCCTGGATTTGTTCCTCGGGTTCTGTTTTTGTTCCTCGGGCTGTGGTTGTGTTCCTCGGGCTCTGGTTTTGTTCCTCAAGCTCTGGTTGTGTTCCTTGGGCTCTGGTTTTGTTCCTTGAGCTCTAGTTTTGTTCTTCGAGCTCTGGTTTTGTTCCTGGGGCTCTGGTTTTCTTTCACGGGCTCTGGTTTTGTTCCTCATGTTCTGGTTTTATTCCTCAGGCCCTGGTTTTATTCCTCGGGGTTTCGTTTTGTTCCTCGGGCTCTGCTTTATTTCCACGGGCTCTGGTTTTGTTCCTCGAGCTCTGGTTTTGTTCCTCGAGGGCTGGTTTTGTTCCTTGGGCTATGGTTTTCTTTCTCGGGCTCTGGCTTGGTTCCTCGGGTCCTGGTTTTTTCCTCGGGCTCTATTTTTGTTCCTCGGGCTCTTGTTTTCTTCCTCAGGCTCTGGTTTTGTTCCTCGGGCTCTGGTTTTGTTCCTCGGGCTCTGGCTTGGTTCCTCGCGCCCTGGTTTTTTGCCTCGGGCTCTGGTTTTGTTCCTCGGGCTCTGGTTTTGTTCCTCGGTTTCTGGTTTGGTTCCTCGGGCCCTGGTTTTATTCCACGGGCTCTGGTTTTCTTCCTATGGCCCTCTTTTTGTTCTTCAGGTCCTCCTTTTTGTCCTTGGGTTCTGGTTTTGTTCCTCGGGCTCTGGTTTTCTTCCTCAGGATCTGGTTTTGTTCCTCGAGCTCTGGTTTTGTTCCTTGGGCACTGGTTTTGTTCCTCGGGCTCTCGTTTTCTTCCTCGGACTCTCGTTTTGTTCCTCGGGTTCTGGTTTTGTTCCTTGAGCTCTGTTTTTTTTCCTCGGGCTCTGGTTTTCTTCCTCAGGCTCTGGTTTTGTTGCTCGGGCTCCGGATTTCTTCCTCGAGCTCTCGTTTTCTTCTTCACGCCCTGGATTTGTTCCTCGGGTTCTGTTTTTGTTCCTCGGGCTGTGGTTGTGTTCCTCGGGCTCTGGTTTTGTTCCTCAAGCTCTGGTTGTGTTCCTTGGGCTCTGGTTTTGTTCCTTGAGCTCTAGTTTTGTTCTTCGAGCTCTGGTTTTGTTCCTGGGGCTCTGGTTTTCTTTCACGGGCTCTGGTTTTGTTCCTCATGTTCTGGTTTTATTCCTCAGGCCCTGGTTTTATTCCTTGGGGTTTCGTTTTGTTCCTCGGGCTCTGCTTTATTTCCACGGGCTCTGGTTTTGTTCCTTGAGCTCTGGTTTTGTTCCTCGAGGGCTGGTTTTGTTCCTTGGGCTATGGTTTTCTTTCTCGGGCTCTGGCTTGGTTCCTCGGGTCCTGGTTTTTTCCTCGGGCTCTATTTTTGTTCCTCGGGCTCTTGTTTTCTTCCTCAGGCTCTGGTTTTGTTCCTCGGGCTCTGGTTTTGTTCCTCGGGCTCTGGCTTGGTTCCTCGCGCCCTGTTTTTTTGCCTCGGGCTCTGGTTTTGTTCCTCGGGCTCTGGTTTTGTTCCTCGGTTTCTGGTTTGGTTCCTCGGGCCCTGGTTTTATTCCACGGGCTCTGGTTTTCTTCCTATGGCCCTCTTTTTGTTCTTCAGGTCCTCCTTTTTGTCCTTGGGTTCTGGTTTTGTTCCTCGGGCTCTGGTTTTCTTCCTCAGGATCTGGTTTTGTTCCTCGAGCTCTGGTTTTGTTCCTTGGGCACTGGTTTTGTTCCTCGGGCTCTCGTTTTCTTCCTCGGCCTCTCGTTTTGTTCCTCGGGTTCTGGTTTTGTTCCTTGAGCTCTGTTTTTTTTCCTCGGGCTCTGGTTTTCTTCCTCAGGCTCTGGTTTTATTCCTCGGGCTCCGGATTTCTTCCTCGAGCTCTCGTTTTCTTCTTCACGCCCTGGATTTGTTCCTCGGGTTCTGTTTTTGTTCCTCGGGCTGTGGTTGTGTTCCTCGGGCTCTGGTTTTGTTCCTCGAGCTCTGGTTGTGTTCCTTGGGCTCTGGTTTTGTTCCTTGAGCTCTAGTTTTGTTCTTCGAGCTCTGGTTTTGTTCCTGGGGCTCTGGTTTTCTTTCACGGGCTCTGGTTTTGTTCCTCATGTTCTGGTTTTATTCCTCAGGCCCTGGTTTTATTCCTCGGGGTTTCGTTTTGTTCCTCGGGCTCTGCTTTATTTCCACGGGCTCTGGTTTTGTTCCTCGAGCTCTGGTTTTGTTCCTCGAGGGCTGGTTTTGTTCCTTGGGCTATGGTTTTCTTTCTCGGGCTCTGGCTTGGTTCCTCGGGTCCTGGTTTTTTCCTCGGGCTCTATTTTTGTTCCTCGGGCTCTTGTTTTCTTCCTCAGGCTCTGGTTTTGTTCCTCGGGCTCTGGTTTTGTTCCTCGGGCTCTGGCTTGGTTCCTCGCGCCCTGTTTTTTTGCCTCGGGCTCTGGTTTTGTTCCTCGGGCTCTGGTTTTGTTCCTCGGTTTCTGGTTTGGTTCCTCGGGCCCTGGTTTTATTCCACGGGCTCTGGTTTTCTTCCTATGGCCCTCTTTTTGTTCTTCAGGTCCTCCTTTTTGTCCTTGGGTTCTGGTTTTGTTCCTCGGGCTCTGGTTTTCTTCCTCAGGATCTGGTTTTGTTCCTCGAGCTCTGGTTTTGTTCCTTGGGCACTGGTTTTGTTCCTCGGGCTCTCGTTTTCTTCCTCGGCCTCTCGTTTTGTTCCTCGGGTTCTGGTTTTGTTCCTTGAGCTCTGTTTTTTTTCCTCGGGCTCTGGTTTTCTTCCTCAGGCTCTGGTTTTATTCCTCGGGCTCCGGATTTCTTCCTCGAGCTCTCGTTTTCTTCTTCACGCCCTGGATTTGTTCCTCGGGTTCTGTTTTTGTTCCTCGGGCTGTGATTGTGTTCCTCGGGCTCTGGTTTTGTTCCTCGAGCTCTGGTTGTGTTCCTTGGGCTCTGGTTTTGTTCCTTGAGCTCTAGTTTTGTTCTTCGAGCTCTGGTTTTGTTCCTGGGGCTCTGGTTTTCTTTCACGGGCTCTGGTTTTGTTCCTCATGTTCTGGTTTTATTCCTCAGGCCCTGGTTTTATTCCTCGGGGTTTTGTTTTGTTCCTCGGGCTCTGCTTTATTTCCACGGGCTCTGGTTTTGTTCCTCGAGCTCTGGTTTTGTTCCTCGAGGGCTGGTTTTGTTCCTTGGGCTATGGTTTTCTTTCTCGGGCTCTGGCTTGGTTCCTCGGGTCCTGGTTTTTTCCTCGGGCTCTATTTTTGTTCCTCGGGCTCTTGTTTTCTTCCTCAGGCTCTGGTTTTGTTCCTCGGGCTCTGGTTTTGTTCCTCGGGCTCTGGCTTGGTTCCTCGCGCCCTGGTTTTTTGCCTCGGGCTCTGGTTTTGTTCCTCGGGCTCTGGTTTTGTTCCTCGGTTTCTGGTTTGGTTCCTCGGGCCCTGGTTTTATTCCACGGGCTCTGGTTTTCTTCCTATGGCCCTCTTTTTGTTCTTCAGGTCCTCCTTTTTGTCCTTGGGTTCTGGTTTTGTTCCTCGGGCTCTGGTTTTCTTCCTCAGGATCTGGTTTTGTTCCTCGAGCTCTGGTTTTGTTCCTTGGGCACTGGTTTTGTTCCTCGGGCTCTCGTTTTCTTCCTCGGCCTCTCGTTTTGTTCCTCGGGTTCTGGTTTTGTTCCTTGAGCTCTGTTTTTTTTCCTCGGGCTCTGGTTTTCTTCCTCAGGCTCTGGTTTTATTCCTCGGGCTCCGGATTTCTTCCTCGAGCTCTCGTTTTCTTCTTCACGCCCTGGATTTGTTCCTCGGGTTCTGTTTTTGTTCCTCGGGCTGTGGTTGTGTTCCTCGGGCTCTGGTTTTGTTCCTCGAGCTCTGGTTGTGTTCCTTGGGCTCTGGTTTTGTTCCTTGAGCTCTAGTTTTGTTCTTCGAGCTCTGGTTTTGTTCCTGGGGCTCTGGTTTTCTTTCACGGGCTCTGGTTTTGTTCCTCATGTTCTGGTTTTATTCCTCAGGCCCTGGTTTTATTCCTCGGGGTTTCGTTTTGTTCCTCGGGCTCTGCTTTATTTCCACGGGCTCTGGTTTTGTTCCTCGAGCTCTGGTTTTGTTCCTCGAGGGCTGGTTTTGTTCCTTGGGCTATGGTTTTCTTTCTCGGGCTCTGGCTTGGTTCCTCGGGTCCTGGTTTTTTCCTCGGGCTCTATTTTTGTTCCTCGGGCTCTTGTTTTCTTCCTCAGGCTCTGGTTTTTTGCCTCGGGCTCTGGTTTTGTTCCTCGGGCTCTGGTTTTGTTCCTCGGTTTCTGGTTTGGTTCCTCGGGCCCTGGTTTTATTCCACGGGCACTGGTTTTCTTCCTATGGCCCTCTTTTTGTTCTTCAGGTCCTCCTTTTTGTCCTTGGGTTCTGGTTTTGTTCCTCGGGCTCTGGTTTTCTTCCTCAGGATCTGGTTTTGTTCCTCGAGCTCTGGTTTTGTTCCTTGGGCACTGGTTTTGTTCCTCGGGCTCTCGTTTTCTTCCTCGGACTCTCGTTTTGTTCCTCGGGTTCTGGTTTTGTTCCTTGAGCTCTGTTTTTTTTCCTCGGGCTCTGGTTTTCTTCCTCAGGCTCTGGTTTTGTTGCTCGGGCTCCGGATTTCTTCCTCGAGCTCTCGTTTTCTTCTTCACGCCCTGGATTTGTTCCTCGGGTTCTGTTTTTGTTCCTCGGGCTGTGGTTGTGTTCCTCGGGCTCTGGTTTTGTTCCTCAAGCTCTGGTTGTGTTCCTTGGGCTCTGGTTTTGTTCCTTGAGCTCTAGTTTTGTTCTTCGAGCTCTGGTTTTGTTCCTGGGGCTCTGGTTTTCTTTCACGGGCTCTGGTTTTGTTCCTCATGTTCTGGTTTTATTCCTCAGGCCCTGGTTTTATTCCTCGGGGTTTCGTTTTGTTCCTCGGGCTCTGCTTTATTTCCACGGGCTCTGGTTTTGTTCCTCGAGCTCTGGTTTTGTTCCTCGAGGGCTGGTTTTGTTCCTTGGGCTATGGTTTTCTTTCTCGGGCTCTGGCTTGGTTCCTCGGGTCCTGGTTTTTTCCTCGGGCTCTATTTTTGTTCCTCGGGCTCTTGTTTTCTTCCTCAGGCTCTGGTTTTGTTCATGGAGGTCTGGTTTTGTTCCTCGGGCTCTGGCTTGGTTCCTCGCGCCCTGGTTTTTTGCCTCGGGCTCTGGTTTTGTTCCTCGGGCTCTGGTTTTGTTCCTCGGTTTCTGGTTTGGTTCCTCGGGCCCTGGTTTTATTCCACGGGCTCTGGTTTTCTTCCTATGGCCCTCTTTTTGTTCTTCAGGTCCTCCTTTTTGTCCTTGGGTTCTGGTTTTGTTCCTCGGGCTCTGGTTTTCTTCCTCAGGATCTGGTTTTGTTCCTCGAGCTCTGGTTTTGTTCCTTGGGCACTGGTTTTGTTCCTCGGGCTCTCGTTTTCTTCCTCGGCCTCTCGTTTTGTTCCTCGGGTTCTGGTTTTGTTCCTTGAGCTCTGTTTTTTTTCCTCGGGCTCTGGTTTTCTTCCTCAGGCTCTGGTTTTATTCCTCGGGCTCCGGATTTCTTCCTCGAGCTCTCGTTTTCTTCTTCACGCCCTGGATTTGTTCCTCGGGTTCTGTTTTTGTTCCTCGGGCTGTGGTTGTGTTCCTCGGGCTCTGGTTTTGTTCCTCGAGCTCTGGTTGTGTTCCTTGGGCTCTGGTTTTGTTCCTTGAGCTCTAGTTTTGTTCTTCGAGCTCTGGTTTTGTTCCTGGGGCTCTGGTTTTCTTTCACGGGCTCTGGTTTTGTTCCTCATGTTCTGGTTTTATTCCTCAGGCCCTGGTTTTATTCCTCGGGGTTTCGTTTTGTTCCTCGGGCTCTGCTTTATTTCCACGGGCTCTGGTTTTGTTCCTCGAGCTCTGGTTTTGTTCCTCGAGGGCTGGTTTTGTTCCTTGGGCTATGGTTTTCTTTCTCGGGCTCTGGCTTGGTTCCTCGGGTCCTGGTTTTTTCCTCGGGCTCTATTTTTGTTCCTCAGGCTCTTGTTTTCTTCCTCAGGCTCTGGTTTTGTTCCTCGGGCTCTGGTTTTGTTCCTCGGGCTCTGGCTTGGTTCCTCGGGCCCTGGTTTTTTGCCTCGGGCTCTGGTTTTGTTCCTCGGGCTCTGGTTTTGTTCCTCGGTTTCTGGTTTGGTTCCTCGGGCCCTGGTTTTATTCCACGGGCTCTGGTTTTCTTCCTATGGCCCTCTTTTTGTTCTTCAGGTCCTCCTTTTTGTCCTTGGGTTCTGGTTTTGTTCCTCGGGCTCTGGTTTTCTTCCTCAGGATCTGGTTTTGTTCCTCGAGCTCTGGTTTTGTTCCTTGGGCACTGGTTTTGTTCCTCGGGCTCTCGTTTTCTTCCTCGGACTCTCGTTTTGTTCCTCGGGTTCTGGTTTTGTTCCTTGAGCTCTGTTTTTTTTCCTCGGGCTCTGGTTTTCTTCCTCAGGCTCTGGTTTTGTTGCCCTGGCTCCGGATTTCTTCCTCGAGCTCTCGTTTTCTTCTTCACGCCCTGGATTTGTTCCTCGGGTTCTGTTTTTGTTCCTCGGGCTGTGGTTGTGTTCCTCGGGCTCTGGTTTTGTTCCTCGAGCTCTGGTTGTGTTCCTTGGGCTCTGGTTTTGTTCCTTGAGCTCTAGTTTTGTTCTTCGAGCTCTGGTTTTGTTCCTGGGGCTCTGGTTTTCTTTCACGGGCTCTGGTTTTGTTCCTCAGGCTCTGGTTTTATTCCTCAGGCCCTGGTTTTATTCCTCGGGCTCTCGTTTTGTTCCTCGGGCTCTGCTTTATTTCCACGGGCTCTGGTTTTGTTCCTCGAGCTCTGGATTTGTTCCTCGAGGGCTGGTTTTGTTCCTTGGGCTATGGTTTTCTTTCTCGGGCTCTGGCTTGGTTCCTCGGGTCCTGGTTTTTTCCTCGGGCTCTATTTTTGTTCCTCGGGCTCTTGTTTTCTTCCTCAGGCTCTGGTTTTGTTCATGGAGGTCTGGTTTTGTTCCTCGGGCTCTGGCTTGGTTCCTCGCGCCCTGGTTTTTTGCCTCGGGCTCTGGTTTTGTTCCTCGGGCTCTGGTTTTGTTCCTCGGTTTCTGGTTTGGTTCCTCGGGCGCTGGTTTTATTCCACGGGCTCTGGTTTTCTTCCTATGGCCCTCTTTTTGTTCTTCAGGTCCTCCTTTTTGTCCTTGGGTTCTGGTTTTGTTCCTCGGGCTCTGGTTTTCTTCCTCAGGATCTGGTTTTGTTCCTCGAGCTCTGGTTTTGTTCCTTGGGCACTGGTTTTGTTCCTCGGGCTCTCGTTTTCTTCCTCGGACTCTCGTTTTGTTCCTCGGGTTCTGGTTTTGTTCCTTGAGCTCTGTTTTTTTTCCTCGGGCTCTGGTTTTCTTCCTCAGGCTCTGGTTTTATTCCTCGGGCTCCGGATTTCTTCCTCGAGCTCTCGTTTTCTTCTTCATGCCCTGGATTTGTTCCTCGGGTTCTGTTTTTGTTCCTCGGGCTGTGGTTGTGTTCCTCGGGCTCTGGTTTTGTTCCTCGAGCTCTGGTTGTGTTCCTTGGGCTCTGGTTTTGTTCCTTGAGCTCTAGTTTTGTTCTTCGAGCTCTGGTTTTGTTCCTGCGGCTCTGGTTTTCTTTCACGGGCTCTGGTTTTGTTCCTCATGTTCTGGTTTTATTCCTCAGGCCCTGGTTTTATTCCTCGGGGTTTCGTTTTGTTCCTCGGGCTCTGCTTTATTTCCACGGGCTCTGGTTTTGTTCCTCGAGCTCTGGTTTTGTTCCTCGAGGGCTGGTTTTGTTCCTTGGGCTATGGTTTTCTTTCTCGGGCTCTGGCTTGGTTCCTCGGGTCCTGGTTTTTTCCTCGGGCTCTATTTTTGTTCCTCGGGCTCTTGTTTTCTTCCTCAGGCTCTGGTTTTGTTCCTCGGGCTCTGGTTTTGTTCCTCGGGCTCTGGCTTGGTTCCTCGCGCCCTGTTTTTTTGCCTCGGGCTCTGGTTTTGTTCCTCGGGCTCTGGTTTTGTTCCTCGGTTTCTGGTTTGGTTCCTCGGGCCCTGGTTTTATTCCACGGGCTCTGGTTTTCTTCCTATGGCCCTCTTTTTGTTCTTCAGGTCCTCCTTTTTGTCCTTGGGTTCTGGTTTTGTTCCTCGGGCTCTGGTTTTCTTCCTCAGGATCTGGTTTTGTTCCTCGAGCTCTGGTTTTGTTCCTTGGGCACTGGTTTTGTTCCTCGGGCTCTCGTTTTCTTCCTCGGACTCTCGTTTTGTTCCTCGGGTTCTGGTTTTGTTCCTTGAGCTCTGTTTTTTTTCCTCGGGCTCTGGTTTTCTTCCTCAGGCTCTGGTTTTATTCCTCGGGCTCCGGATTTCTTCCTCGAGCTCTCGTTTTCTTCTTCACGCCCTGGATTTGTTCCTCGGGTTCTGTTTTTGTTCCTCGGGCTGTGGTTGTGTTCCTCGGGCTCTGGTTTTGTTCCTCGAGCTCTGGTTGTGTTCCTTGGGCTCTGGTTTTGTTCCTTGAGCTCTAGTTTTGTTCTTCGAGCTCTGGTTTTGTTCCTGGGGCTCTGGTTTTCTTTCACGGGCTCTGGCTTGGTTCCTCGGGTCCTGGTTTTTTCCTCGGGCTCTATTTTTGTTCCTCGGGCTCTTGTTTTCTTCCTCAGGCTCTGGTTTTGTTCCTCGGGGTTTTGTTTTGTTCCTCGGGCTCTGCTTTATTTCCACGGGCTCTGGTTTTGTTCCTCGAGCTCTGGTTTTGTTCCTCGAGGGCTGGTTTTGTTCCTTGGGCTATGGTTTTCTTTCTCGGGCTCTGGCTTGGTTCCTCGGGTCCTGGTTTTTTCCTCGGGCTCTATTTTTGTTCCTCGGGCTCTTGTTTTCTTCCTCAGGCTCTGGTTTTGTTCCTCGGGCTCTGGTTTTGTTCCTCGGGCTCTGGCTTGGTTCCTCGCGCCCTGGTTTTTTGCCTCGGGCTCTGGTTGTGTTCCTCGGGCTCTGGTTTTGTTCCTCAAGCTCTGGTTGTGTTCCTTGGGCTCTGGTTTTGTTCCTTGAGCTCTAGTTTTGTTCTTCGAGCTCTGGTTTTGTTCCTGGGGCTCTGGTTTTCTTTCACGGGCTCTGGTTTTGTTCCTCATGTTCTGGTTTTATTCCTCAGGCCCTGGTTTTATTCCTTGGGGTTTCGTTTTGTTCCTCGGGCTCTGCTTTATTTCCACGGGCTCTGGTTTTGTTCCTCGAGCTCTGGTTTTGTTCCTCGAGGGCTGGTTTTGTTCCTTGGGCTATGGTTTTCTTTCTCGGGCTCTGGCTTGGTTCCTCGGGTCCTGGTTTTTTCCTCGGGCTCTATTTTTGTTCCTCGGGCTCTTGTTTTCTTCCTCAGGCTCTGGTTTTGTTCCTCGGGCTCTGGTTTTGTTCCTCGGGCTCTGGCTTGGTTCCTCGCGCCCTGTTTTTTTGCCTCGGGCTCTGGTTTTGTTCCTCGGGCTCTGGTTTTGTTCCTCGGTTTCTGGTTTGGTTCCTCGGGCCCTGGTTTTATTCCACGGGCTCTGGTTTTCTTCCTATGGCCCTCTTTTTGTTCTTCAGGTCCTCCTTTTTGTCCTTGGGTTCTGGTTTTGTTCCTCGGGCTCTGGTTTTCTTCCTCAGGATCTGGTTTTGTTCCTCGAGCTCTGGTTTTGTTCCTTGGGCACTGGTTTTGTTCCTCGGGCTCTCGTTTTCTTCCTCGGCCTCTCGTTTTGTTCCTCGGGTTCTGGTTTTGTTCCTTGAGCTCTGTTTTTTTTCCTCGGGCTCTGGTTTTCTTCCTCAGGCTCTGGTTTTATTCCTCGGGCTCCGGATTTCTTCCTCGAGCTCTCGTTTTCTTCTTCACGCCCTGGATTTGTTCCTCGGGTTCTGTTTTTGTTCCTCGGGCTGTGGTTGTGTTCCTCGGGCTCTGGTTTTGTTCCTCGAGCTCTGGTTGTGTTCCTTGGGCTCTGGTTTTGTTCCTTGAGCTCTAGTTTTGTTCTTCGAGCTCTGGTTTTGTTCCTGGGGCTCTGGTTTTCTTTCACGGGCTCTGGTTTTGTTCCTCATGTTCTGGTTTTATTCCTCAGGCCCTGGTTTTATTCCTCGGGGTTTCGTTTTGTTCCTCGGGCTCTGCTTTATTTCCACGGGCTCTGGTTTTGTTCCTCGAGCTCTGGTTTTGTTCCTCGAGGGCTGGTTTTGTTCCTTGGGCTATGGTTTTCTTTCTCGGGCTCTGGCTTGGTTCCTCGGGTCCTGGTTTTTTCCTCGGGCTCTATTTTTGTTCCTCGGGCTCTTGTTTTCTTCCTCAGGCTCTGGTTTTGTTCCTCGGGCTCTGGTTTTGTTCCTCGGGCTCTGGCTTGGTTCCTCGCGCCCTGGTTTTTTGCCTCGGGCTCTGGTTTTGTTCCTCGGGCTCTGGTTTTGTTCCTCGGTTTCTGGTTTGGTTCCTCGGGCCCTGGTTTTATTCCACGGGCTCTGGTTTTCTTCCTATGGCCCTCTTTTTGTTCTTCAGGTCCTCCTTTTTGTCCTTGGGTTCTGGTTTTGTTCCTCGGGCTCTGGTTTTCTTCCTCAGGATCTGGTTTTGTTCCTCGAGCTCTGGTTTTGTTCCTTGGGCACTGGTTTTGTTCCTCGGGCTCTCGTTTTCTTCCTCGGCCTCTCGTTTTGTTCCTCGGGTTCTGGTTTTGTTCCTTGAGCTCTGTTTTTTTTCCTCGGGCTCTGGTTTTCTTCCTCAGGCTCTGGTTTTGTTGCTCGGGCTCCGGATTTCTTCCTCGAGCTCTCGTTTTCTTCTTCACGCCCTGGATTTGTTCCTCGGTTTCTGTTTTTGTTCCTCGGGCTGTGATTGTGTTCCTCGGGCTCTGGTTTTGTTCCTCGAGCTCTGGTTGTGTTCCTTGGGCTCTGGTTTTGTTCCTTGAGCTCTAGTTTTGTTCTTCGAGCTCTGGTTTTGTTCCTGGGGCTCTGGTTTTCTTTCACGGGCTCTGGTTTTGTTCCTCATGTTCTGGTTTTATTCCTCAGGCCCTGGTTTTATTCCTCGGGGTTTTGTTTTGTTCCTCGGGCTCTGCTTTATTTCCACGGGCTCTGGTTTTGTTCCTCGAGCTCTGGTTTTGTTCCTCGAGGGCTGGTTTTGTTCCTTGGGCTATGGTTTTCTTTCTCGGGCTCTGGCTTGGTTCCTCGGGTCCTGGTTTTTTCCTCGGGCTCTATTTTTGTTCCTCGGGCTCTTGTTTTCTTCCTCAGGCTCTGGTTTTGTTCATGGAGGTCTGGTTTTGTTCCTCGGGCTCTGGCTTGGTTCCTCGCGCCCTGGTTTTTTGCCTCGGGCTCTGGTTTTGTTCCTCGGGCTCTGGTTTTGTTCCTCGGTTTCTGGTTTGGTTCCTCGGGCCCTGGTTTTATTCCACGGGCTCTGGTTTTCTTCCTATGGCCCTCTTTTTGTTCTTCAGGTCCTCCTTTTTGTCCTTGGGTTCTGGTTTTGTTCCTCGGGCTCTGGTTTTCTTCCTCAGGATCTGGTTTTGTTCCTCGAGCTCTGGTTTTGTTCCTTGGGCACTGGTTTTGTTCCTCGGGCTCTCGTTTTCTTCCTCGGACTCTCGTTTTGTTCCTCGGGTTCTGGTTTTGTTCCTTGAGCTCTGTTTTTTTTCCTCGGGCTCTGGTTTTCTTCCTCAGGCTCTGGTTTTATTCCTCGGGCTCCGGATTTCTTCCTCGAGCTCTCGTTTTCTTCTTCACGCCCTGGATTTGTTCCTCGGGTTCTGTTTTTGTTCCTCGGGCTGTGGTTGTGTTCCTCGGGCTCTGGTTTTGTTCCTCGAGCTCTGGTTGTGTTCCTTGGGCTCTGGTTTTGTTCCTTGAGCTCTAGTTTTGTTCTTCGAGCTCTGGTTTTGTTCCTGGGGCTCTGGTTTTCTTTCACGGGCTCTGGTTTTGTTCCTCATGTTCTGGTTTTATTCCTCAGGCCCTGGTTTTATTCCTCGGGGTTTCGTTTTGTTCCTCGGGCTCTGCTTTATTTCCACGGGCTCTGGTTTTGTTCCTCGAGCTCTGGTTTTGTTCCTCGAGGGCTGGTTTTGTTCCTTGGGCTATGGTTTTCTTTCTCGGGCTCTGGCTTGGTTCCTCGGGTCCTGGTTTTTTCCTCGGGCTCTATTTTTGTTCCTCGGGCTCTTGTTTTCTTCCTCAGGCTCTGGTTTTGTTCCTCGGGCTCTGGTTTTGTTCCTCGGGCTCTGGCTTGGTTCCTCGCGCCCTGGTTTTTTGCCTCGGGCTCTGGTTGTGTTCCTCGGGCTCTGGTTTTGTTCCTCAAGCTCTGGTTGTGTTCCTTGGGCTCTGGTTTTGTTCCTTGAGCTCTAGTTTTGTTCTTCGAGCTCTGGTTTTGTTCCTGGGGCTCTGGTTTTCTTTCACGGGCTCTGGTTTTGTTCCTCATGTTCTGGTTTTATTCCTCAGGCCCTGGTTTTATTCCTTGGGGTTTCGTTTTGTTCCTCGGGCTCTGCTTTATTTCCACGGGCTCTGGTTTTGTTCCTCGAGCTCTGGTTTTGTTCCTCGAGGGCTGGTTTTGTTCCTTGGGCTATGGTTTTCTTTCTCGGGCTCTGGCTTGGTTCCTCGGGTCCTGGTTTTTTCCTCGGGCTCTATTTTTGTTCCTCGGGCTCTTGTTTTCTTCCTCAGGCTCTGGTTTTGTTCCTCGGGCTCTGGTTTTGTTCCTCGGGCTCTGGCTTGGTTCCTCGCGCCCTGTTTTTTTGCCTCGGGCTCTGGTTTTGTTCCTCGGGCTCTGGTTTTGTTCCTCGGTTTCTGGTTTGGTTCCTCGGGCCCTGGTTTTATTCCACGGGCTCTGGTTTTCTTCCTATGGCCCTCTTTTTGTTCTTCAGGTACTCCTTTTTGTCCTTGGGTTCTGGTTTTGTTCCTCGGGCTCTGGTTTTCTTCCTCAGGATCTGGTTTTGTTCCTCGAGCTCTGGTTTTGTTCCTTGGGCACTGGTTTTGTTCCTCGGGCTCTCGTTTTCTTCCTCGGCCTCTCGTTTTGTTCCTCGGGTTCTGGTTTTGTTCCTTGAGCTCTGTTTTTTTTCCTCGGGCTCTGGTTTTCTTCCTCAGGCTCTGGTTTTATTCCTCGGGCTCCGGATTTCTTCCTCGAGCTCTCGTTTTCTTCTTCACGCCCTGGATTTGTTCCTCGGGTTCTGTTTTTGTTCCTCGGGCTGTGGTTGTGTTCCTCGGGCTCTGGTTTTGTTCCTCGAGCTCTGGTTGTGTTCCTTGGGCTCTGGTTTTGTTCCTTGAGCTCTAGTTTTGTTCTTCGAGCTCTGGTTTTGTTCCTGGGGCTCTGGTTTTCTTTCACGGGCTCTGGTTTTGTTCCTCATGTTCTGGTTTTATTCCTCAGGCCCTGGTTTTATTCCTCGGGGTTTCGTTTTGTTCCTCGGGCTCTGCTTTATTTCCACGGGCTCTGGTTTTGTTCCTCGAGCTCTGGTTTTGTTCCTCGAGGGCTGGTTTTGTTCCTTGGGCTATGGTTTTCTTTCTCGGGCTCTGGCTTGGTTCCTCGGGTCCTGGTTTTTTCCTCGGGCTCTATTTTTGTTCCTCGGGCTCTTGTTTTCTTCCTCAGGCTCTGGTTTTGTTCCTCGGGCTCTGGTTTTGTTCCTCGGGCTCTGGCTTGGTTCCTCGCGCCCTGGTTTTTTGCCTCGGGCTCTGGTTTTGTTCCTCGGGCTCTGGTTTTGTTCCTCGGTTTCTGGTTTGGTTCCTCGGGCCCTGGTTTTATTCCACGGGCTCTGGTTTTCTTCCTATGGCCCTCTTTTTGTTCTTCAGGTCCTCCTTTTTGTCCTTGGGTTCTGGTTTTGTTCCTCGGGCTCTGGTTTTCTTCCTCAGGATCTGGTTTTGTTCCTCGAGCTCTGGTTTTGTTCCTTGGGCACTGGTTTTGTTCCTCGGGCTCTCGTTTTCTTCCTCGGACTCTCGTTTTGTTCCTCGGGTTCTGGTTTTGTTCCTTGAGCTCTGTTTTTTTTCCTCGGGCTCTGGTTTTCTTCCTCAGGCTCTGGTTTTGTTGCTCGGGCTCCGGATTTCTTCCTCGAGCTCTCGTTTTCTTCTTCACGCCCTGGATTTGTTCCTCGGGTTCTGTTTTTGTTCCTCGGGCTGTGGTTGTGTTCCTCGGGCTCTGGTTTTGTTCCTCAAGCTCTGGTTGTGTTCCTTGGGCTCTGGTTTTGTTCCTTGAGCTCTAGTTTTGTTCTTCGAGCTCTGGTTTTGTTCCTGGGGCTCTGGTTTTCTTTCACGGGCTCTGGTTTTGTTCCTCATGTTCTGGTTTTATTCCTCAGGCCCTGGTTTTATTCCTTGGGGTTTCGTTTTGTTCCTCGGGCTCTGCTTTATTTCCACGGGCTCTGGTTTTGTTCCTCGAGCTCTGGTTTTGTTCCTCGAGGGCTGGTTTTGTTCCTTGGGCTATGGTTTTCTTTCTCGGGCTCTGGCTTGGTTCCTCGGGTCCTGGTTTTTTCCTCGGGCTCTATTTTTGTTCCTCGGGCTCTTGTTTTCTTCCTCAGGCTCTGGTTTTGTTCCTCGGGCTCTGGTTTTGTTCCTCGGGCTCTGGCTTGGTTCCTCGCGCCCTGTTTTTTTGCCTCGGGCTCTGGTTTTGTTCCTCGGGCTCTGGTTTTGTTCCTCGGTTTCTGGTTTGGTTCCTCGGGCCCTGGTTTTATTCCACGGGCTCTGGTTTTCTTCCTATGGCCCTCTTTTTGTTCTTCAGGTACTCCTTTTTGTCCTTGGGTTCTGGTTTTGTTCCTCGGGCTCTGGTTTTCTTCCTCAGGATCTGGTTTTGTTCCTCGAGCTCTGGTTTTGTTCCTTGGGCACTGGTTTTGTTCCTCGGGCTCTCGTTTTCTTCCTCGGCCTCTCGTTTTGTTCCTCGGGTTCTGGTTTTGTTCCTTGAGCTCTGTTTTTTTTCCTCGGGCTCTGGTTTTCTTCCTCAGGCTCTGGTTTTATTCCTCGGGCTCCGGATTTCTTCCTCGAGCTCTCGTTTTCTTCTTCACGCCCTGGATTTGTTCCTCGGGTTCTGTTTTTGTTCCTCGGGCTGTGGTTGTGTTCCTCGGGCTCTGGTTTTGTTCCTCGAGCTCTGGTTGTGTTCCTTGGGCTCTGGTTTTGTTCCTTGAGCTCTAGTTTTGTTCTTCGAGCTCTGGTTTTGTTCCTGGGGCTCTGGTTTTCTTTCACGGGCTCTGGTTTTGTTCCTCATGTTCTGGTTTTATTCCTCAGGCCCTGGTTTTATTCCTCGGGGTTTCGTTTTGTTCCTCGGGCTCTGCTTTATTTCCACGGGCTCTGGTTTTGTTCCTCGAGCTCTGGTTTTGTTCCTCGAGGGCTGGTTTTGTTCCTTGGGCTATGGTTTTCTTTCTCGGGCTCTGGCTTGGTTCCTCGGGTCCTGGTTTTTTCCTCGGGCTCTATTTTTGTTCCTCGGGCTCTTGTTTTCTTCCTCAGGCTCTGGTTTTGTTCCTCGGGCTCTGGTTTTGTTCCTCGGGCTCTGGCTTGGTTCCTCGCGCCCTGGTTTTTTGCCTCGGGCTCTGGTTTTGTTCCTCGGGCTCTGGTTTTGTTCCTCGGTTTCTGGTTTGGTTCCTCGGGCCCTGGTTTTATTCCACGGGCTCTGGTTTTCTTCCTATGGCCCTCTTTTTGTTCTTCAGGTCCTCCTTTTTGTCCTTGGGTTCTGGTTTTGTTCCTCGGGCTCTGGTTTTCTTCCTCAGGATCTGGTTTTGTTCCTCGAGCTCTGGTTTTGTTCCTTGGGCACTGGTTTTGTTCCTCGGGCTCTCGTTTTCTTCCTCGGACTCTCGTTTTGTTCCTCGGGTTCTGGTTTTGTTCCTTGAGCTCTGTTTTTTTTCCTCGGGCTCTGGTTTTCTTCCTCAGGCTCTGGTTTTGTTGCTCGGGCTCCGGATTTCTTCCTCGAGCTCTCGTTTTCTTCTTCACGCCCTGGATTTGTTCCTCGGGTTCTGTTTTTGTTCCTCGGGCTGTGGTTGTGTTCCTCGGGCTCTGGTTTTGTTCCTCAAGCTCTGGTTGTGTTCCTTGGGCTCTGGTTTTGTTCCTTGAGCTCTAGTTTTGTTCTTCGAGCTCTGGTTTTGTTCCTGGGGCTCTGGTTTTCTTTCACGGGCTCTGGTTTTGTTCCTCATGTTCTGGTTTTATTCCTCAGGCCCTGGTTTTATTCCTTGGGGTTTCGTTTTGTTCCTCGGGCTCTGCTTTATTTCCACGGGCTCTGGTTTTGTTCCTCGAGCTCTGGTTTTGTTCCTCGAGGGCTGGTTTTGTTCCTTGGGCTATGGTTTTCTTTCTCGGGCTCTGGCTTGGTTCCTCGGGTCCTGGTTTTTTCCTCGGGCTCTATTTTTGTTCCTCGGGCTCTTGTTTTCTTCCTCAGGCTCTGGTTTTGTTCCTCGGGCTCTGGTTTTGTTCCTCGGGCTCTGGCTTGGTTCCTCGCGCCCTGTTTTTTTGCCTCGGGCTCTGGTTTTGTTCCTCGGGCTCTGGTTTTGTTCCTCGGTTTCTGGTTTGGTTCCTCGGGCCCTGGTTTTATTCCACGGGCTCTGGTTTTCTTCCTATGGCCCTCTTTTTGTTCTTCAGGTCCTCCTTTTTGTCCTTGGGTTCTGGTTTTGTTCCTCGGGCTCTGGTTTTCTTCCTCAGGATCTGGTTTTGTTCCTCGAGCTCTGGTTTTGTTCCTTGGGCACTGGTTTTGTTCCTCGGGCTCTCGTTTTCTTCCTCGGACTCTCGTTTTGTTCCTCGGGTTCTGGTTTTGTTCCTTGAGCTCTGTTTTTTTTCCTCGGGCTCTGGTTTTCTTCCTCAGGCTCTGGTTTTATTCCTCGGGCTCCGGATTTCTTCCTCGAGCTCTCGTTTTCTTCTTCACGCCCTGGATTTGTTCCTCGGGTTCTGTTTTTGTTCCTCGGGCTGTGATTGTGTTCCTCGGGCTCTGGTTTTGTTCCTCGAGCTCTGGTTGTGTTCCTTGGGCTCTGGTTTTGTTCCTTGAGCTCTAGTTTTGTTCTTCGAGCTCTGGTTTTGTTCCTGGGGCTCTGGTTTTCTTTCACGGGCTCTGGTTTTGTTCCTCATGTTCTGGTTTTATTCCTCAGGCCCTGGTTTTATTCCTCGGGGTTTTGTTTTGTTCCTCGGGCTCTGCTTTATTTCCACGGGCTCTGGTTTTGTTCCTCGAGCTCTGGTTTTGTTCCTCGAGGGCTGGTTTTGTTCCTTGGGCTATGGTTTTCTTTCTCGGGCTCTGGCTTGGTTCCTCGGGTCCTGGTTTTTTCCTCGGGCTCTATTTTTGTTCCTCGGGCTCTTGTTTTCTTCCTCAGGCTCTGGTTTTGTTCATGGAGGTCTGGTTTTGTTCCTCGGGCTCTGGCTTGGTTCCTCGCGCCCTGGTTTTTTGCCTCGGGCTCTGGTTTTGTTCCTCGGGCTCTGGTTTTGTTCCTCGGTTTCTGGTTTGGTTCCTCGGGCCCTGGTTTTATTCCACGGGCTCTGGTTTTCTTCCTATGGCCCTCTTTTTGTTCTTCAGGTCCTCCTTTTTGTCCTTGGGTTCTGGTTTTGTTCCTCGGGCTCTGGTTTTCTTCCTCAGGATCTGGTTTTGTTCCTCGAGCTCTGGTTTTGTTCCTTGGGCACTGGTTTTGTTCCTCGGGCTCTCGTTTTCTTCCTCGGACTCTCGTTTTGTTCCTCGGGTTCTGGTTTTGTTCCTTGAGCTCTGTTTTTTTTCCTCGGGCTCTGGTTTTCTTCCTCAGGCTCTGGTTTTATTCCTCGGGCTCCGGATTTCTTCCTCGAGCTCTCGTTTTCTTCTTCACGCCCTGGATTTGTTCCTCGGGTTCTGTTTTTGTTCCTCGGGCTGTGGTTGTGTTCCTCGGGCTCTGGTTTTGTTCCTCGAGCTCTGGTTGTGTTCCTTGGGCTCTGGTTTTGTTCCTTGAGCTCTAGTTTTGTTCTTCGAGCTCTGGTTTTGTTCCTGGGGCTCTGGTTTTCTTTCACGGGCTCTGGTTTTGTTCCTCATGTTCTGGTTTTATTCCTCAGGCCCTGGTTTTATTCCTCGGGGTTTTGTTTTGTTCCTCGGGCTCTGCTTTATTTCCACGGGCTCTGGTTTTGTTCCTCGAGCTCTGGTTTTGTTCCTCGAGGGCTGGTTTTGTTCCTTGGGCTATGGTTTTGTTCCTCGGGCTCTGGCTTGGTTCCTCGGGTCCTGGTTTTTTCCTCGGGCTCTATTTTTGTTCCTCGGGCTCTTGTTTTCTTCCTCAGGCTCTGGTTTTGTTCCTCGGGCTCTGGTTTTGTTCCTCGGGCTCTGGCTTGGTTCCTCGCGCCCTGGTTTTTTGCCTCGGGCTCTGGTTTTGTTCCTCGGGCTCTGGTTTTGTTCCTCGGTTTCTGGTTTGGTTCCTCGGGCCCTGGTTTTATTCCACGGGCTCTGGTTTTCTTCCTATGGCCCTCTTTTTGTTCTTCAGGTCCTCCTTTTTGTCCTTGGGTTCTGGTTTTGTTCCTCGGGCTCTGGTTTTCTTCCTCAGGATCTGGTTTTGTTCCTCGAGCTCTGGTTTTGTTCCTTGGGCACTGGTTTTGTTCCTCGGGCTCTCGTTTTCTTCCTCGGACTCTCGTTTTGTTCCTCGGGTTCTGGTTTTGTTCCTTGAGCTCTGTTTTTTTTCCTCGGGCTCTGGTTTTCTTCCTCAGGCTCTGGTTTTATTCCTCGGGCTCCGGATTTCTTCCTCGAGCTCTCGTTTTCTTCTTCACGCCCTGGATTTGTTCCTCGGGTTCTGTTTTTGTTCCTCGGGCTGTGGTTGTGTTCCTCAGGCTCTGGTTTTGTTCCTCGAGCTCTGGTTGTGTTCCTTGGGCTCTGGTTTTGTTCCTTGAGCTCTAGTTTTGTTCTTCGAGCTCTGGTTTTGTTCCTGGGGCTCTGGTTTTCTTTCACGGGCTCTGGTTTTGTTCCTCAGGCTCTGGTTTTATTCCTCAGGCCCTGGTTTTATTCCTCGGGGTTTCGTTTTGTTCCTCGGGCTCTGCTTTATTTCCACGGGCTCTGGTTTTGTTCCTCGAGCTCTGGTTTTGTTCCTCGAGGGCTGGTTTTGTTCCTTGGGCTATGGTTTTCTTTCTTGGGCTCTGGCTTGGTTCCTCGGGTCCTGGTTTTTTCCTTGGGCTCTATTTTTGTTCCTCGGGCTCTTGTTTTCTTCCTCAGGCTCTGGTTTTGTTCATGGAGGTCTGGTTTTGTTCCTCGGGCTCTGGCTTGGTTCCTCGGGCCCTGGTTTTTTGCCTCGGGCTCTGGTTTTGTTCCTCGGGCTCTGGTTTTGTTCCTCGGTTTCTGGTTTGGTTCCTCGGGCCCTGGTTTTATTCCACGGGCTCTGGTTTTCTTCCTATGGCCCTCTTTTTGTTCTTCAGGTCCTCCTTTTTGTCCTTGGGTTCTGGTTTTGTTCCTCGGGCTCTGGTTTTCTTCCTCAGGATCTGGTTTTGTTCCTCGAGCTCTGGTTTTGTTCCTTGGGCACTGGTTTTGTTCCTCGGGCTCTCGTTTTCTTCCTCGGACTCTCGTTTTGTTCCTCGGGTTCTGGTTTTGTTCCTTGAGCTCTGTTTTTTTTCCTCGGGCTCTGGTTTTCTTCCTCAGGCTCTGGTTTTATTCCTCGGGCTCCGGATTTCTTCCTCGAGCTCTCGTTTTCTTCTTCACGCCCTGGATTTGTTCCTCGGGTTCTGTTTTTGTTCCTCGGGCTGTGGTTGTGTTCCTCGGGCTCTGGTTTTGTTCCTCGAGCTCTGGTTTTGTTCCTTGGGCTCTTGTTTTGTTCCTTGAGCTCTAGTTTTGTTCTTCGAGCTCTGGTTTTGTTCCTGGGGCTCTGGTTTTCTTTCACGGGCTCTGGTTTTGTTCCTCAGGCTCTGGTTTTATTCCTCAGGCCCTGGTTTTATTCCTCGGGGTTTCGTTTTGTTCCTCGGGCTCTGCTTTATTTCCACGGGCTCTGGTTTTGTTCCTCGAGCTCTGGTTTTGTTCCTCGAGGGCTGGTTTTGTTCCTTGGGCTATGGTTTTCTTTCTCGGGCTCTGGCTTGGTTCCTCGGGTCCTGGTTTTTTCCTTGGGCTCTATTTTTGTTCCTCGGGCTCTTGTTTTCTTCCTCAGGCTCTGGTTTTGTTCATGGAGGTCTGGTTTTGTTCCTCGGGCTCTGGCTTGGTTCCTCGGGCCCTGGTTTTTTGCCTCGGGCTCTGGTTTTGTTCCTCGGGCTCTGGTTTTGTTCCTCGGTTTCTGGTTTGGTTCCTCGGGCCCTGGTTTTATTCCACGGGCTCTGGTTTTCTTCCTATGGCCCTCTTTTTGTTCTTCAGGTCCTCCTTTTTGTCCTTGGGTTCTGGTTTTGTTCCTCGGGCTCTGGTTTTCTTCCTCAGGATCTGGTTTTGTTCCTCGAGCTCTGGTTTTGTTCCTTGGGCACTGGTTTTGTTCCTCGGGCTCTCGTTTTCTTCCTCGGACTCTCGTTTTGTTCCTCGGGTTCTGGTTTTGTTCCTTGAGCTCTGTTTTTTTTCCTCGGGCTCTGGTTTTCTTCCTCAGGCTCTGGTTTTATTCCTCGGGCTCTGGATTTCTTCCTCGAGCTCTCGTTTTCTTCTTCACGCCCTGGATTTGTTCCTCGGGTTCTGTTTTTGTTCCTCGGGCTGTGGTTGTGTTCCTCGGGCTCTGGTTTTGTTCCTCGAGCTCTGGTTGTGTTCCTTGGGCTCTGGTTTTGTTCCTTGAGCTCTAGTTTTGTTCTTCGAGCTCTGGTTTTGTTCCTGGGGCTCTGGTTTTCTTTCACGGGCTCTGGTTTTGTTCCTCATGTTCTGGTTTTATTCCTCAGGCCCTGGTTTTATTCCTCGGGGTTTCGTTTTGTTCCTCGGGCTCTGCTTTATTTCCACGGGCTCTGGTTTTGTTCCTCGAGCTCTGGTTTTGTTCCTCGAGGGCTGGTTTTGTTCCTTGGGCTATGGTTTTCTTTCTCGGGCTCTGGCTTGGTTCCTCGGGTCCTGGTTTTTTCCTCGGGCTCTATTTTTGTTCCTCGGGCTCTTGTTTTCTTCCTCAGGCTCTGGTTTTGTTCCTCGGGCTCTGGTTTTGTTCCTCGGGCTCTGGCTTGGTTCCTTGGGCCCTGGTTTTTTGCCTCGGGCTCTGGTTTTGTTCCTCGGGCTCTGGTTTTGTTCCTCGGTTTCTGGTTTGGTTCCTCGGGCCCTGGTTTTATTCCACGGGCTCTGGTTTTCTTCCTATGGCCCTCTTTTTGTTCTTCAGGTCCTCCTTTTTGTCCTTGGGTTCTGGTTTTGTTCCTCGGGCTCTGGTTTTCTTCCTCAGGATCTGGTTTTGTTCCTCGAGCTCTGGTTTTGTTCCTTGGGCACTGGTTTTGTTCCTCGGGCTCTCGTTTTCTTCCTCGGACTCTCGTTTTGTTCCTCGGGTTCTGGTTTTGTTCCTTGAGCTCTGTTTTTTTTCCTCGGGCTCTGGTTTTCTTCCTCAGGCTCTGGTTTTGTTGCTCGGGCTCCGGATTTCTTCCTCGAGCTCTCGTTTTCTTCTTCACGCCCTGGATTTGTTCCTCGGGTTCTGTTTTTGTTCCTCGGGCTGTGGTTGTGTTCCTCGGGCTCTGGTTTTGTTCCTCAAGCTCTGGTTGTGTTCCTTGGGCTCTGGTTTTGTTCCTTGAGCTCTAGTTTTGTTCTTCGAGCTCTGGTTTTGTTCCTGGGGCTCTGGTTTTCTTTCACGGGCTCTGGTTTTGTTCCTCATGTTCTGGTTTTATTCCTCAGGCCCTGGTTTTATTCCTTGGGGTTTCGTTTTGTTCCTCGGGCTCTGCTTTATTTCCACGGGCTCTGGTTTTGTTCCTCGAGCTCTGGTTTTGTTCCTCGAGGGCTGGTTTTGTTCCTTGGGCTATGGTTTTCTTTCTCGGGCTCTGGCTTGGTTCCTCGGGTCCTGGTTTTTTCCTCGGGCTCTATTTTTGTTCCTCGGGCTCTTGTTTTCTTCCTCAGGCTCTGGTTTTGTTCCTCGGGCTCTGGTTTTGTTCCTCGGGCTCTGGCTTGGTTCCTCGCGCCCTGTTTTTTTGCCTCGGGCTCTGGTTTTGTTCCTCGGGCTCTGGTTTTGTTCCTCGGTTTCTGGTTTGGTTCCTCGGGCCCTGGTTTTATTCCACGGGCTCTGGTTTTCTTCCTATGGCCCTCTTTTTGTTCTTCAGGTACTCCTTTTTGTCCTTGGGTTCTGGTTTTGTTCCTCGGGCTCTGGTTTTATTCCTCAGGATCTGGTTTTGTTCCTCGAGCTCTGGATTTCTTCCTCGATCTCTCGTTTTTTTCTACAGGACCTAGATTTGTTCCTCGGGCCCTGGTTGTGTTCCTTGGGCACTGGTTTTGTTTCTCGTGCTCTGGTTTTGTTCCTCGGGCACTGGTTTTGTTCCTCGGGCTCTCGTTTTCTTCCTCGGACTCTCGTTTTGTTCCTCGGGTTCTGTTTTTTTTCCTTGAGCTCTGTTTTTTTTCCTCGGGCTCTGGTTTTCTTCCTCAGGCTCTGGTTTTATTCCTCGGGCTCCGGATTTCTTCCTCGAGCTCTCGTTTTCTTCTTCACGCCCTGGATTTGTTCCTCGGGTTCTGTTTTTGTTCCTCGGGCTGTGGTTGTGTTCCTCGGGCTCTGGTTTTGTTCCTCGAGCTCTGGTTGTGTTCCTTGGGCTCTGGTTTTGTTCCTTGAGCTCTAGTTTTGTTCTTCGAGCTCTGGTTTTGTTCCTGGGGCTCTGGTTTTCTTTCACGGGCTCTGGTTTTGTTCCTCATGTTCTGGTTTTATTCCTCAGGCCCTGGTTTTATTCCTCGGGGTTTCGTTTTGTTCCTCGGGCTCTGCTTTATTTCCACGGGCTCTGGTTTTGTTCCTCGAGCTCTGGTTTTGTTCCTCGAGGGCTGGTTTTGTTCCTTGGGCTATGGTTTTCTTTCTCGGGCTCTGGCTTGGTTCCTCGGGTCCTGGTTTTTTCCTCGGGCTCTATTTTTGTTCCTCGGGCTCTTGTTTTCTTCCTCAGGCTCTGGTTTTGTTCATGGAGGTCTGGTTTTGTTCCTCGGGCTCTGGCTTGGTTCCTCGCGCCCTGGTTTTTTGCCTCGGGCTCTGGTTTTGTTCCTCGGGCTCTGGTTTTGTTCCTCGGTTTCTGGTTTGGTTCCTCGGGCCCTGGTTTTATTCCACGGGCTCTGGTTTTCTTCCTATGGCCCTCTTTTTGTTCTTCAGGTCCTCCTTTTTGTCCTTGGGTTCTGGTTTTGTTCCTCGGGCTCTGGTTTTCTTCCTCAGGATCTGGTTTTGTTCCTCGAGCTCTGGTTTTGTTCCTTGGGCACTGGTTTTGTTCCTCGGGCTCTCGTTTTCTTCCTCGGACTCTCGTTTTGTTCCTCGGGTTCTGGTTTTGTTCCTTGAGCTCTGTTTTTTTTCCTCGGGCTCTGGTTTTCTTCCTCAGGCTCTGGTTTTATTCCTCGGGCTCCGGATTTCTTCCTCGAGCTCTCGTTTTCTTCTTCACGCCCTGGATTTGTTCCTCGGGTTCTGTTTTTGTTCCTCGGGCTGTGGTTGTGTTCCTCGGGCTCTGGTTTTGTTCCTCGAGCTCTGGTTGTGTTCCTTGGGCTCTGGTTTTGTTCCTTGAGCTCTAGTTTTGTTCTTCGAGCTCTGGTTTTGTTCCTGGGGCTCTGGTTTTCTTTCACGGGCTCTGGTTTTGTTCCTCATGTTCTGGTTTTATTCCTCAGGCCCTGGTTTTATTCCTCGGGGTTTCGTTTTGTTCCTCGGGCTCTGCTTTATTTCCACGGGCTCTGGTTTTGTTCCTCGAGCTCTGGTTTTGTTCCTCGAGGGCTGGTTTTGTTCCTTGGGCTATGGTTTTCTTTCTCGGGCTCTGGCTTGGTTCCTCGGGTCCTGGTTTTTTCCTCGGGCTCTATTTTTGTTCCTCGGGCTCTTGTTTTCTTCCTCAGGCTCTGGTTTTGTTCATGGAGGTCTGGTTTTGTTCCTCGGGCTCTGGCTTGGTTCCTCGCGCCCTGGTTTTTTGCCTCGGGCTCTGGTTTTGTTCCTCGGGCTCTGGTTTTGTTCCTCGGTTTCTGGTTTGGTTCCTCGGGCCCTGGTTTTATTCCACGGGCTCTGGTTTTCTTCCTATGGCCCTCTTTTTGTTCTTCAGGTCCTCCTTTTTGTCCTTGGGTTCTGGTTTTGTTCCTCGGGCTCTGGTTTTCTTCCTCAGGATCTGGTTTTGTTCCTCGAGCTCTGGTTTTGTTCCTTGGGCACTGGTTTTGTTCCTCGGGCTCTCGTTTTCTTCCTCGGCCTCTCGTTTTGTTCCTCGGGTTCTGGTTTTGTTCCTTGAGCTCTGTTTTTTTTCCTCGGGCTCTGGTTTTCTTCCTCAGGCTCTGGTTTTATTCCTCGGGCTCCGGATTTCTTCCTCGAGCTCTCGTTTTCTTCTTCACGCCCTGGATTTGTTCCTCGGGTTCTGTTTTTGTTCCTCGGGCTGTGGTTGTGTTCCTCGGGCTCTGGTTTTGTTCCTCGAGCTCTGGTTGTGTTCCTTGGGCTCTGGTTTTGTTCCTTGAGCTCTAGTTTTGTTCTTCGAGCTCTGGTTTTGTTCCTGGGGCTCTGGTTTTCTTTCACGGGCTCTGGTTTTGTTCCTCAGGCTCTGGTTTTATTCCTCAGGCCCTGGTTTTATTCCTCGGGGTTTCGTTTTGTTCCTCGGGCTCTGCTTTATTTCCACGGGCTCTGGTTTTGTTCCTCGAGCTCTGGTTTTGTTCCTCGAGGGCTGGTTTTGTTCCTTGGGCTATGGTTTTCTTTCTCGGGCTCTGGCTTGGTTCCTCGGGTCCTGGTTTTTTCCTTGGGCTCTATTTTTGTTCCTCGGGCTCTTGTTTTCTTCCTCAGGCTCTGGTTTTGTTCATGGAGGTCTGGTTTTGTTCCTCGGGCTCTGGCTTGGTTCCTCGCGCCCTGGTTTTTTGCCTCGGGCTCTGGTTTTGTTCCTCGGGCTCTGGTTTTGTTCCTCGGTTTCTGGTTTGGTTCCTCGGGCCCTGGTTTTATTCCACGGGCTCTGGTTTTCTTCCTATGGCCCTCTTTTTGTTCTTCAGGTCCTCCTTTTTGTCCTTGGGTTCTGGTTTTGTTCCTCGGGCTCTGGTTTTCTTCCTCAGGATCTGGTTTTGTTCCTCGAGCTCTGGTTTTGTTCCTTGGGCACTGGTTTTGTTCCTCGGGCTCTCGTTTTCTTCCTCGGCCTCTCGTTTTGTTCCTCGGGTTCTGGTTTTGTTCCTTGAGCTCTGTTTTTTTTCCTCGGGCTCTGGTTTTCTTCCTCAGGCTCTGGTTTTATTCCTCGGGCTCCGGATTTCTTCCTCGAGCTCTCGTTTTCTTCTTCACGCCCTGGATTTGTTCCTCGGGTTCTGTTTTTGTTCCTCGGGCTGTGGTTGTGTTCCTCGGGCTCTGGTTTTGTTCCTCGAGCTCTGGTTGTGTTCCTTGGGCTCTGGTTTTGTTCCTTGAGCTCTAGTTTTGTTCTTCGAGCTCTGGTTTTGTTCCTGGGGCTCTGGTTTTCTTTCACGGGCTCTGGTTTTGTTCCTCATGTTCTGGTTTTATTCCTCAGGCCCTGGTTTTATTCCTCGGGGTTTCGTTTTGTTCCTCGGGCTCTGCTTTATTTCCACGGGCTCTGGTTTTGTTCCTCGAGCTCTGGTTTTGTTCCTCGAGGGCTGGTTTTGTTCCTTGGGCTATGGTTTTCTTTCTCGGGCTCTGGCTTGGTTCCTCGGGTCCTGGTTTTTTCCTCGGGCTCTATTTTTGTTCCTCGGGCTCTTGTTTTCTTCCTCAGGCTCTGGTTTTGTTCATGGAGGTCTGGTTTTGTTCCTCGGGCTCTGGCTTGGTTCCTCGCGCCCTGGTTTTTTGCCTCGGGCTCTGGTTTTGTTCCTCGGGCTCTGGTTTTGTTCCTCGGTTTCTGGTTTGGTTCCTCGGGCCCTGGTTTTATTCCACGGGCTCTGGTTTTCTTCCTATGGCCCTCTTTTTGTTCTTCAGGTCCTCCTTTTTGTCCTTGGGTTCTGGTTTTGTTCCTCGGGCTCTGGTTTTCTTCCTCAGGATCTGGTTTTGTTCCTCGAGCTCTGGTTTTGTTCCTTGGGCACTGGTTTTGTTCCTCGGGCTCTCGTTTTCTTCCTCGGCCTCTCGTTTTGTTCCTCGGGTTCTGGTTTTGTTCCTTGAGCTCTGTTTTTTTTCCTCGGGCTCTGGTTTTCTTCCTCAGGCTCTGGTTTTATTCCTCGGGCTCCGGATTTCTTCCTCGAGCTCTCGTTTTCTTCTTCACGCCCTGGATTTGTTCCTCGGGTTCTGTTTTTGTTCCTCGGGCTGTGGTTGTGTTCCTCGGGCTCTGGTTTTGTTCCTCGGGCTCTGGTTTTGTTCCTCGGGCTCTGGCTTGGTTCCTCGCGCCCTGGTTTTTTGCCTCGGGCTCTGGTTTTGTTCCTCGGGCTCTGGTTTTGTTCCTCGGTTTCTGGTTTGGTTCCTCGGGCCCTGGTTTTATTCCACGGGCTCTGGTTTTCTTCCTATGGCCCTCTTTTTGTTCTTCAGGTCCTCCTTTTTGTCCTTGGGTTCTGGTTTTGTTCCTCGGGCTCTGGTTTTCTTCCTCAGGATCTGGTTTTGTTCCTCGAGCTCTGGTTTTGTTCCTTGGGCACTGGTTTTGTTCCTCGGGCTCTCGTTTTCTTCCTCGGACTCTCGTTTTGTTCCTCGGGTTCTGGTTTTGTTCCTTGAGCTCTGTTTTTTTTCCTCGGGCTCTGGTTTTCTTCCTCAGGCTCTGGTTTTATTCCTCGGGCTCCGGATTTCTTCCTCGAGCTCTCGTTTTCTTCTTCACGCCCTGGATTTGTTCCTCGGGTTCTGTTTTTGTTCCTCGGGCTGTGGTTGTGTTCCTCGGGCTCTGGTTTTGTTCCTCGAGCTCTGGTTGTGTTCCTTGGGCTCTGGTTTTGTTCCTTGAGCTCTAGTTTTGTTCTTCGAGCTCTGGTTTTGTTCCTGGGGCTCTGGTTTTCTTTCACGGGCTCTGGTTTTGTTCCTCAGGCTCTGGTTTTATTCCTCAGGCCCTGGTTTTATTCCTCGGGGTTTCGTTTTGTTCCTCGGGCTCTGCTTTATTTCCACGGGCTCTGGTTTTGTTCCTCGAGCTCTGGTTTTGTTCCTCGAGGGCTGGTTTTGTTCCTTGGGCTATGGTTTTCTTTCTCGGGCTCTGGCTTGGTTCCTCGGGTCCTGGTTTTTTCCTTGGGCTCTATTTTTGTTCCTCGGGCTCTTGTTTTCTTCCTCAGGCTCTGGTTTTGTTCATGGAGGTCTGGTTTTGTTCCTCGGGCTCTGGCTTGGTTCCTCGCGCCCTGGTTTTTTGCCTCGGGCTCTGGTTTTGTTCCTCGGGCTCTGGTTTTGTTCCTCGGTTTCTGGTTTGGTTCCTCGGGCCCTGGTTTTATTCCACGGGCTCTGGTTTTCTTCCTATGGCCCTCTTTTTGTTCTTCAGGTCCTCCTTTTTGTCCTTGGGTTCTGGTTTTGTTCCTCGGGCTCTGGTTTTCTTCCTCAGGATCTGGTTTTGTTCCTCGAGCTCTGGTTTTGTTCCTTGGGCACTGGTTTTGTTCCTCGGGCTCTCGTTTTCTTCCTCGGACTCTCGTTTTGTTCCTCGGGTTCTGGTTTTGTTCCTTGAGCTCTGTTTTTTTTCCTCGGGCTCTGGTTTTCTTCCTCAGGCTCTGGTTTTATTCCTCGGGCTCCGGATTTCTTCCTCGAGCTCTCGTTTTCTTCTTCACGCCCTGGATTTGTTCCTCGGGTTCTGTTTTTGTTCCTCGGGCTGTGGTTGTGTTCCTCGGGCTCTGGTTTTGTTCCTCGAGCTCTGGTTGTGTTCCTTGGGCTCTGGTTTTGTTCCTTGAGCTCTAGTTTTGTTCTTCGAGCTCTGGTTTTGTTCCTGGGGCTCTGGTTTTCTTTCACGGGCTCTGGTTTTGTTCCTCATGTTCTGGTTTTATTCCTCAGGCCCTGGTTTTATTCCTCGGGGTTTCGTTTTGTTCCTCGGGCTCTGCTTTATTTCCACGGGCTCTGGTTTTGTTCCTCGAGCTCTGGTTTTGTTCCTCGAGGGCTGGTTTTGTTCCTTGGGCTATGGTTTTCTTTCTCGGGCTCTGGCTTGGTTCCTCGGGTCCTGGTTTTTTCCTCGGGCTCTATTTTTGTTCCTCGGGCTCTTGTTTTCTTCCTCAGGCTCTGGTTTTGTTCCTCGGGATCTGGTTTTGTTCCTCGGGCTCTGGCTTGGTTCCTCGCGCCCTGGTTTTTTGCCTCGGGCTCTGGTTTTGTTCCTCGGGCTCTGGTTTTGTTCCTCGGTTTCTGGTTTGGTTCCTCGGGCCCTGGTTTTATTCCACGGGCTCTGGTTTTCTTCCTATGGCCCTCTTTTTGTTCTTCAGGTCCTCCTTTTTGTCCTTGGGTTCTGGTTTTGTTCCTCGGGCTCTGGTTTTCTTCCTCAGGATCTGGTTTTGTTCCTCGAGCTCTGGTTTTGTTCCTTGGGCACTGGTTTTGTTCCTCGGGCTCTCGTTTTCTTCCTCGGCCTCTCGTTTTGTTCCTCGGGTTCTGGTTTTGTTCCTTGAGCTCTGTTTTTTTTCCTCGGGCTCTGGTTTTCTTCCTCAGGCTCTGGTTTTATTCCTCGGGCTCCGGATTTCTTCCTCGAGCTCTCGTTTTCTTCTTCACGCCCTGGATTTGTTCCTCGGGTTCTGTTTTTGTTCCTCGGGCTGTGGTTGTGTTCCTCGGGCTCTGGTTTTGTTCCTCGGGCTCTGGTTTTGTTCCTCGGGCTCTGGCTTGGTTCCTCGCGCCCTGGTTTTTTGCCTCGGGCTCTGGTTTTGTTCCTCGGGCTCTGGTTTTGTTCCTCGGTTTCTGGTTTGGTTCCTCGGGCCCTGGTTTTATTCCACGGGCTCTGGTTTTCTTCCTATGGCCCTCTTTTTGTTCTTCAGGTCCTCCTTTTTGTCCTTGGGTTCTGGTTTTGTTCCTCGGGCTCTGGTTTTCTTCCTCAGGATCTGGTTTTGTTCCTCGAGCTCTGGTTTTGTTCCTTGGGCACTGGTTTTGTTCCTCGGGCTCTCGTTTTCTTCCTCGGACTCTCGTTTTGTTCCTCGGGTTCTGGTTTTGTTCCTTGAGCTCTGTTTTTTTTCCTCGGGCTCTGGTTTTCTTCCTCAGGCTCTGGTTTTATTCCTCGGGCTCCGGATTTCTTCCTCGAGCTCTCGTTTTCTTCTTCACGCCCTGGATTTGTTCCTCGGGTTCTGTTTTTGTTCCTCGGGCTGTGGTTGTGTTCCTCGGGCTCTGGTTTTGTTCCTCGAGCTCTGGTTGTGTTCCTTGGGCTCTGGTTTTGTTCCTTGAGCTCTAGTTTTGTTCTTCGAGCTCTGGTTTTGTTCCTGGGGCTCTGGTTTTCTTTCACGGGCTCTGGTTTTGTTCCTCATGTTCTGGTTTTATTCCTCAGGCCCTGGTTTTATTCCTCGGGGTTTCGTTTTGTTCCTCGGGCTCTGCTTTATTTCCACGGGCTCTGGTTTTGTTCCTCGAGCTCTGGTTTTGTTCCTCGAGGGCTGGTTTTGTTCCTTGGGCTATGGTTTTCTTTCTCGGGCTCTGGCTTGGTTCCTCGGGTCCTGGTTTTTTCCTCGGGCTCTATTTTTGTTCCTCGGGCTCTTGTTTTCTTCCTCAGGCTCTGGTTTTGTTCCTCGGGCTCTGGTTTTGTTCCTCGGGCTCTGGCTTGGTTCCTCGCGCCCTGGTTTTTTGCCTCGGGCTCTGGTTTTGTTCCTCGGGCTCTGGTTTTGTTCCTCGGTTTCTGGTTTGGTTCCTCGGGCCCTGGTTTTATTCCACGGGCTCTGGTTTTCTTCCTATGGCCCTCTTTTTGTTCTTCAGGTCCTCCTTTTTGTCCTTGGGTTCTGGTTTTGTTCCTCGGGCTCTGGTTTTCTTCCTCAGGATCTGGTTTTGTTCCTCGAGCTCTGGTTTTGTTCCTTGGGCACTGGTTTTGTTCCTCGGGCTCTCGTTTTCTTCCTCGGCCTCTCGTTTTGTTCCTCGGGTTCTGGTTTTGTTCCTTGAGCTCTGTTTTTTTTCCTCGGGCTCTGGTTTTCTTCCTCAGGCTCTGGTTTTATTCCTCGGGCTCCGGATTTCTTCCTCGAGCTCTCGTTTTCTTCTTCACGCCCTGGATTTGTTCCTCGGTTTCTGTTTTTGTTCCTCGGGCTGTGGTTGTGTTCCTCGGGCTCTGGTTTTGTTCCTCGAGCTCTGGTTGTGTTCCTTGGGCTCTGGTTTTGTTCCTTGAGCTCTAGTTTTGTTCTTCGAGCTCTGGTTTTGTTCCTGGGGCTCTGGTTTTCTTTCACGGGCTCTGGTTTTGTTCCTCAGGCTCTGGTTTTATTCCTCAGGCCCTGGTTTTATTCCTCGGGGTTTCGTTTTGTTCCTCGGGCTCTGCTTTATTTCCACGGGCTCTGGTTTTGTTCCTCGAGCTCTGGTTTTGTTCCTCGAGGGCTGGTTTTGTTCCTTGGGCTATGGTTTTCTTTCTCGGGCTCTGGCTTGGTTCCTCGGGTCCTGGTTTTTTCCTCGGGCTCTATTTTTGTTCCTCGGGCTCTTGTTTTCTTCCTCAGGCTCTGGTTTTGTTCCTCGGGCTCTGGTTTTGTTCCTCGGGCTCTGGCTTGGTTCCTCGGGCCCTGGTTTTTTGCCTCGGGCTCTGGTTTTGTTCCTCGGGCTCTGGTTTTGTTCCTCGGTTTCTGGTTTGGTTCCTCGGGCCCTGGTTTTATTCCACGGGCTCTGGTTTTCTTCCTATGGCCCTCTTTTTGTTCTTCAGGTCCTCCTTTTTGTCCTTGGGTTCTGGTTTTGTTCCTCGGGCTCTGGTTTTCTTCCTCAGGATCTGGTTTTGTTCCTCGAGCTCTGGTTTTGTTCCTTGGGCACTGGTTTTGTTCCTCGGGCTCTCGTTTTCTTCCTCGGCCTCTCGTTTTGTTCCTCGGGTTCTGGTTTTGTTCCTTGAGCTCTGTTTTTTTTCCTCGGGCTCTGGTTTTCTTCCTCAGGCTCTGGTTTTATTCCTCGGGCTCTGGATTTCTTCCTCGAGCTCTCGTTTTCTTCTTCACGCCCTGGATTTGTTCCTCGGGTTCTGTTTTTGTTCCTCGGGCTGTGGTTGTGTTCCTCGGGCTCTGGTTTTGTTCCTCGAGCTCTGGTTGTGTTCCTTGGGCTCTGGTTTTGTTCCTTGAGCTCTAGTTTTGTTCTTCGAGCTCTGGTTTTGTTCCTGGGGCTCTGGTTTTCTTTCACGGGCTCTGGTTTTGTTCCTCAGGCTCTGGTTTTATTCCTCAGGCCCTGGTTTTATTCCTCGGGGTTTCGTTTTGTTCCTCGGGCTCTGCTTTATTTCCACGGGCTCTGGTTTTGTTCCTCGAGCTCTGGTTTTGTTCCTCGAGCTCTGGTTTTGTTCCTCGAGGGCTGGTTTTGTTCCTTGGGCTATGGTTTTCTTTCTCGGGCTCTGGCTTGGTTCCTCGGGTCCTGGTTTTTTCCTCGGGCTCTATTTTTGTTCCTCGGGCTCTTGTTTTCTTCCTCAGGCTCTGGTTTTGTTCCTCGGGCTCTGGTTTTGTTCCGCGGGCTCTGGCTTGGTTCCTCGGGCCCTGTTTTTTTGCCTCGGGCTCTGGTTTTGTTCCTCGGGCTCTGGTTTTGTTCCTCGGTTTCTGGTTTGGTTCCTCGGGCCCTGGTTTTATTCCACGGGCTCTGGTTTTCTTCCTATGGCCCTCTTTTTGTTCTTCAGGTCCTCCTTTTTGTCCTTGGGTTCTGGTTTTGTTCCTCGGGCTCTGGTTTTCTTCCTCAGGATCTGGTTTTGTTCCTCGAGCTCTGGTTTTGTTCCTTGGGCACTGGTTTTGTTCCTCGGGCTCTCGTTTTCTTCCTCGGACTCTCGTTTTGTTCCTCGGGTTCTGGTTTTGTTCCTTGAGCTCTGTTTTTTTTCCTCGGGCTCTGGTTTTCTTCCTCAGGCTCTGGTTTTATTCCTCGGGCTCCGGATTTCTTCCTCGAGCTCTCGTTTTCTTCTTCACGCCCTGGATTTGTTCCTCGGGTTCTGTTTTTGTTCCTCGGGCTGTGGTTGTGTTCCTCGGGCTCTGGTTTTGTTCCTCGAGCTCTGGTTGTGTTCCTTGGGCTCTGGTTTTGTTCCTTGAGCTCTAGTTTTGTTCTTCGAGCTCTGGTTTTGTTCCTGGGGCTCTGGTTTTCTTTCACGGGCTCTGGTTTTGTTCCTCAGGCTCTGGTTTTATTCCTCAGGCCCTGGTTTTATTCCTCGGGGTTTCGTTTTGTTCCTCGGGCTCTGCTTTATTTCCACGGGCTCTGGTTTTGTTCCTCGAGCTCTGGTTTTGTTCCTCGAGGGCTGGTTTTGTTCCTTGGGCTATGGTTTTCTTTCTCGGGCTCTGGCTTGGTTCCTCGGGTCCTGGTTTTTTCCTCGGGCTCTATTTTTGTTCCTCGGGCTCTTGTTTTCTTCCTCAGGCTCTGGTTTTGTTCATGGAGGTCTGGTTTTGTTCCTCGGGCTCTGGCTTGGTTCCTCGCGCCCTGGTTTTTTGCCTCGGGCTCTGGTTTTGTTCCTCGGGCTCTGGTTTTGTTCCTCGGTTTCTGGTTTGGTTCCTCGGGCCCTGGTTTTATTCCACGGGCTCTGGTTTTCTTCCTATGGCCCTCTTTTTGTTCTTCAGGTCCTCCTTTTTGTCCTTGGGTTCTGGTTTTGTTCCTCGGGCTCTGGTTTTCTTCCTCAGGATCTGGTTTTGTTCCTCGAGCTCTGGTTTTGTTCCTTGGGCACTGGTTTTGTTCCTCGGGCTCTCGTTTTCTTCCTCGGACTCTCGTTTTGTTCCTCGGGTTCTGGTTTTGTTCCTTGAGCTCTGTTTTTTTTCCTCGGGCTCTGGTTTTCTTCCTCAGGCTCTGGTTTTATTCCTCGGGCTCCGGATTTCTTCCTCGAGCTCTCGTTTTCTTCTTCACGCCCTGGATTTGTTCCTCGGGTTCTGTTTTTGTTCCTCGGGCTGTGGTTGTGTTCCTCGGGCTCTGGTTTTGTTCCTCAAGCTCTGGTTGTGTTCCTTGGGCTCTGGTTTTGTTCCTTGAGCTCTAGTTTTGTTCTTCGAGCTCTGGTTTTGTTCCTGGGGCTCTGGTTTTCTTTCACGGGCTCTGGTTTTGTTCCTCATGTTCTGGTTTTATTCCTCAGGCCCTGGTTTTATTCCTCGGGGTTTCGTTTTGTTCCTCGGGCTCTGCTTTATTTCCACGGGCTCTGGTTTTGTTCCTCGAGCTCTGGTTTTGTTCCTCGAGGGCTGGTTTTGTTCCTTGGGCTATGGTTTTGTTCCTCGGGCTCTGGCTTGGTTCCTCGGGTCCTGGTTTTTTCCTCGGGCTCTATTTTTGTTCCTCGGGCTCTTGTTTTCTTCCTCAGGCTCTGGTTTTGTTCCTCGGGCTCTGGTTTTGTTCCTCGGGCTCTGGCTTGGTTCCTCGCGCCCTGGTTTTTTGCCTCGGGCTCTGGTTTTGTTCCTCGGGCTCTGGTTTTGTTCCTCGGTTTCTGGTTTGGTTCCTCGGGCCCTGGTTTTATTCCACGGGCTCTGGTTTTCTTCCTATGGCCCTCTTTTTGTTCTTCAGGTCCTCCTTTTTGTCCTTGGGTTCTGGTTTTGTTCCTCGGGCTCTGGTTTTCTTCCTCAGGATCTGGTTTTGTTCCTCGAGCTCTGGTTTTGTTCCTTGGGCACTGGTTTTGTTCCTCGGGCTCTCGTTTTCTTCCTCGGACTCTCGTTTTGTTCCTCGGGTTCTGGTTTTGTTCCTTGAGCTCTGTTTTTTTTCCTCGGGCTCTGGTTTTCTTCCTCAGGCTCTGGTTTTATTCCTCGGGCTCCGGATTTCTTCCTCGAGCTCTCGTTTTCTTCTTCACGCCCTGGATTTGTTCCTCGGGTTCTGTTTTTGTTCCTCGGGCTGTGGATGTGTTCCTCGGGCTCTGGTTTTGTTCCTCGAGCTCTGGTTGTGTTCCTTGGGCTCTGGTTTTGTTCCTTGAGCTCTAGTTTTGTTCTTCGAGCTCTGGTTTTGTTCCTGGGGCTCTGGTTTTCTTTCACGGGCTCTGGTTTTGTTCCTCAGGCTCTGGTTTTATTCCTCAGGCCCTGGTTTTATTCCTCGGGGTTTCGTTTTGTTCCTCGGGCTCTGCTTTATTTCCACGGGCTCTGGTTTTGTTCCTCGAGCTCTGGTTTTGTTCCTCGAGGGCTGGTTTTGTTCCTTGGGCTATGGTTTTCTTTCTCGGGCTCTGGCTTGGTTCCTCGGGTCCTGGTTTTTTCCTCGGGCTCTATTTTTGTTCCTCGGGCTCTTGTTTTCTTCCTCAGGCTCTGGTTTTGTTCATGGAGGTCTGGTTTTGTTCCTCGGGCTCTGGCTTGGTTCCTCGGGCCCTGGTTTTTTGCCTCGGGCTCTGGTTTTGTTCCTCGGGCTCTGGTTTTGTTCCTCGGTTTCTGGTTTGGTTCCTCGGGCCCTGGTTTTATTCCACGGGCTCTGGTTTTCTTCCTATGGCCCTCTTTTTGTTCTTCAGGTCCTCCTTTTTGTCCTTGGGTTCTGGTTTTGTTCCTCGGGCTCTGGTTTTCTTCCTCAGGATCTGGTTTTGTTCCTCGAGCTCTGGTTTTGTTCCTTGGGCACTGGTTTTGTTCCTCGGGCTCTCGTTTTCTTCCTCGGACTCTCGTTTTGTTCCTCGGGTTCTGGTTTTGTTCCTTGAGCTCTGTTTTTTTTCCTCGGGCTCTGGTTTTCTTCCTCAGGCTCTGGTTTTATTCCTCGGGCTCCGGATTTCTTCCTCGAGCTCTCGTTTTCTTCTTCACGCCCTGGATTTGTTCCTCGGGTTCTGTTTTTGTTCCTCGGGCTGTGGTTGTGTTCCTCGGGCTCTGGTTTTGTTCCTCGAGCTCTGGTTGTGTTCCTTGGGCTCTGGTTTTGTTCCTTGAGCTCTAGTTTTGTTCTTCGAGCTCTGGTTTTGTTCCTGGGGCTCTGGTTTTCTTTCACGGGCTCTGGTTTTGTTCCTCATGTTCTGGTTTTATTCCTCAGGCCCTGGTTTTATTCCTCGGGGTTTTGTTTTGTTCCTCGGGCTCTGCTTTATTTCCACGGGCTCTGGTTTTGTTCCTCGAGCTCTGGTTTTGTTCCTCGAGGGCTGGTTTTGTTCCTTGGGCTATGGTTTTCTTTCTCGGGCTCTGGCTTGGTTCCTCAGGTCCTGGTTTTTTCCTCGGGCTCTATTTTTGTTCCTCGGGCTCTTGTTTTCTTCCTCAGGCTCTGGTTTTGTTCCTCGGGCTCTGGTTTTGTTCCTCGGGCTCTGGCTTGGTTCCTCGCGCCCTGGTTTTTTGCCTCGGGCTCTGGTTTTGTTCCTCGGGCTCTGGTTTTGTTCCTCGGTTTCTGGTTTGGTTCCTCGGGCCCTGGTTTTATTCCACGGGCTCTGGTTTTCTTCCTATGGCCCTCTTTTTGTTCTTCAGGTCCTCCTTTTTGTCCTTGGGTTCTGGTTTTGTTCCTCGGGCTCTGGTTTTCTTCCTCAGGATCTGGTTTTGTTCCTCGAGCTCTGGTTTTGTTCCTTGGGCACTGGTTTTGTTCCTCGGGCTCTCGTTTTCTTCCTCGGCCTCTCGTTTTGTTCCTCGGGTTCTGGTTTTGTTCCTTGAGCTCTGTTTTTTTTCCTCGGGCTCTGGTTTTCTTCCTCAGGCTCTGGTTTTATTCCTCGGGCTCCGGATTTCTTCCTCGAGCTCTCGTTTTCTTCTTCACGCCCTGGATTTGTTCCTCGGGTTCTGTTTTTGTTCCTCGGGCTGTGGTTGTGTTCCTCGGGCTCTGGTTTTGTTCCTCGAGCTCTGGTTGTGTTCCTTGGGCTCTGGTTTTGTTCCTTGAGCTCTAGTTTTGTTCTTCGAGCTCTGGTTTTGTTCCTGGGGCTCTGGTTTTCTTTCACGGGCTCTGGTTTTGTTCCTCATGTTCTGGTTTTATTCCTCAGGCCCTGGTTTTATTCCTCGGGGTTTCGTTTTGTTCCTCGGGCTCTGCTTTATTTCCACGGGCTCTGGTTTTGTTCCTCGAGCTCTGGTTTTGTTCCTCGAGGGCTGGTTTTGTTCCTTGGGCTATGGTTTTCTTTCTCGGGCTCTGGCTTGGTTCCTCGGGTCCTGGTTTTTTCCTCGGGCTCTATTTTTGTTCCTCGGGCTCTTGTTTTCTTCCTCAGGCTCTGGTTTTGTTCATGGAGGTCTGGTTTTGTTCCTCGGGCTCTGGCTTGGTTCCTCGCGCCCTGGTTTTTTGCCTCGGGCTCTGGTTTTGTTCCTCGGGCTCTGGTTTTGTTCCTCGGTTTCTGGTTTGGTTCCTCGGGCCCTGGTTTTATTCCACGGGCTCTGGTTTTCTTCCTATGGCCCTCTTTTTGTTCTTCAGGTCCTCCTTTTTGTCCTTGGGTTCTGGTTTTGTTCCTCGGGCTCTGGTTTTCTTCCTCAGGATCTGGTTTTGTTCCTCGAGCTCTGGTTTTGTTCCTTGGGCACTGGTTTTGTTCCTCGGGCTCTCGTTTTCTTCCTCGGACTCTCGTTTTGTTCCTCGGGTTCTGGTTTTGTTCCTTGAGCTCTGTTTTTTTTCCTCGGGCTCTGGTTTTCTTCCTCAGGCTCTGGTTTTGTTGCTCGGGCTCCGGATTTCTTCCTCGAGCTCTCGTTTTCTTCTTCACGCCCTGGATTTGTTCCTCGGGTTCTGTTTTTGTTCCTCGGGCTGTGGTTGTGTTCCTCGGGCTCTGGTTTTGTTCCTCAAGCTCTGGTTGTGTTCCTTGGGCTCTGGTTTTGTTCCTTGAGCTCTAGTTTTGTTCTTCGAGCTCTGGTTTTGTTCCTGCGGCTCTGGTTTTCTTTCACGGGCTCTGGTTTTGTTCCTCATGTTCTGGTTTTATTCCTCAGGCCCTGGTTTTATTCCTTGGGGTTTCGTTTTGTTCCTCGGGCTCTGCTTTATTTCCACGGGCTCTGGTTTTGTTCCTCGAGCTCTGGTTTTGTTCCTCGAGGGCTGGTTTTGTTCCTTGGGCTATGGTTTTCTTTCTCGGGCTCTGGCTTGGTTCCTCGGGTCCTGGTTTTTTCCTCGGGCTCTATTTTTGTTCCTCGGGCTCTTGTTTTCTTCCTCAGGCTCTGGTTTTGTTCCTCGGGCTCTGGTTTTGTTCCTCGGGCTCTGGCTTGGTTCCTCGCGCCCTGTTTTTTTGCCTCGGGCTCTGGTTTTGTTCCTCGGGCTCTGGTTTTGTTCCTCGGTTTCTGGTTTGGTTCCTCGGGCCCTGGTTTTATTCCACGGGCTCTGGTTTTCTTCCTATGGCCCTCTTTTTGTTCTTCAGGTCCTCCTTTTTGTCCTTGGGTTCTGGTTTTGTTCCTCGGGCTCTGGTTTTCTTCCTCAGGATCTGGTTTTGTTCCTCGAGCTCTGGTTTTGTTCCTTGGGCACTGGTTTTGTTCCTCGGGCTCTCGTTTTCTTCCTCGGACTCTCGTTTTGTTCCTCGGGTTCTGGTTTTGTTCCTTGAGCTCTGTTTTTTTTCCTCGGGCTCTGGTTTTCTTCCTCAGGCTCTGGTTTTATTCCTCGGGCTCCGGATTTCTTCCTCGAGCTCTCGTTTTCTTCTTCACGCCCTGGATTTGTTCCTCGGTTTCTGTTTTTGTTCCTCGGGCTGTGATTGTGTTCCTCGGGCTCTGGTTTTGTTCCTCGAGCTCTGGTTGTGTTCCTTGGGCTCTGGTTTTGTTCCTTGAGCTCTAGTTTTGTTCTTCGAGCTCTGGTTTTGTTCCTGGGGCTCTGGTTTTCTTTCACGGGCTCTGGTTTTGTTCCTCAGGCTCTGGTTTTATTCCTCAGGCCCTGGTTTTATTCCTCGGGGTTTTGTTTTGTTCCTCGGGCTCTGCTTTATTTCCACGGGCTCTGGTTTTGTTCCTCGAGCTCTGGTTTTGTTCCTCGAGGGCTGGTTTTGTTCCTTGGGCTATGGTTTTCTTTCTCGGGCTCTGGCTTGGTTCCTCGGGTCCTGGTTTTTTCCTCGGGCTCTATTTTTGTTCCTCGGGCTCTTGTTTTCTTCCTCAGGCTCTGGTTTTGTTCATGGAGGTCTGGTTTTGTTCCTCGGGCTCTGGCTTGGTTCCTCGCGCCCTGGTTTTTTGCCTCGGGCTCTGGTTTTGTTCCTCGGGCTCTGGTTTTGTTCCTCGGTTTCTGGTTTGGTTCCTCGGGCCCTGGTTTTATTCCACGGGCTCTGGTTTTCTTCCTATGGCCCTCTTTTTGTTCTTCAGGTCCTCCTTTTTGTCCTTGGGTTCTGGTTTTGTTCCTCGGGCTCTGGTTTTCTTCCTCAGGATCTGGTTTTGTTCCTCGAGCTCTGGTTTTGTTCCTTGGGCACTGGTTTTGTTCCTCGGGCTCTCGTTTTCTTCCTCGGACTCTCGTTTTGTTCCTCGGGTTCTGGTTTTGTTCCTTGAGCTCTGTTTTTTTTCCTCGGGCTCTGGTTTTCTTCCTCAGGCTCTGGTTTTATTCCTCGGGCTCCGGATTTCTTCCTCGAGCTCTCGTTTTCTTCTTCACGCCCTGGATTTGTTCCTCGGGTTCTGTTTTTGTTCCTCGGGCTGTGGTTGTGTTCCTCGGGCTCTGGTTTTGTTCCTCGAGCTCTGGTTGTGTTCCTTGGGCTCTGGTTTTGTTCCTTGAGCTCTAGTTTTGTTCTTCGAGCTCTGGTTTTGTTCCTGGGGCTCTGGTTTTCTTTCACGGGCTCTGGTTTTGTTCCTCATGTTCTGGTTTTATTCCTCAGGCCCTGGTTTTATTCCTCGGGGTTTTGTTTTGTTCCTCGGGCTCTGCTTTATTTCCACGGGCTCTGGTTTTGTTCCTCGAGCTCTGGTTTTGTTCCTCGAGGGCTGGTTTTGTTCCTTGGGCTATGGTTTTCTTTCTCGGGCTCTGGCTTGGTTCCTCGGGTCCTGGTTTTTTCCTCGGGCTCTATTTTTGTTCCTCGGGCTCTTGTTTTCTTCCTCAGGCTCTGGTTTTGTTCCTCGGGCTCTGGTTTTGTTCCTCGGGCTCTGGCTTGGTTCCTCGCGCCCTGTTTTTTTGCCTCGGGCTCTGGTTTTGTTCCTCGGGCTCTGGTTTTGTTCCTCGGTTTCTGGTTTGGTTCCTCGGGCCCTGGTTTTATTCCACGGGCTCTGGTTTTCTTCCTATGGCCCTCTTTTTGTTCTTCAGGTCCTCCTTTTTGTCCTTGGGTTCTGGTTTTGTTCCTCGGGCTCTGGTTTTCTTCCTCAGGATCTGGTTTTGTTCCTCGAGCTCTGGTTTTGTTCCTTGGGCACTGGTTTTGTTCCTCGGGCTCTCGTTTTCTTCCTCGGACTCTCGTTTTGTTCCTCGGGTTCTGGTTTTGTTCCTTGAGCTCTGTTTTTTTTCCTCGGGCTCTGGTTTTCTTCCTCAGGCTCTGGTTTTATTCCTCGGGCTCCGGATTTCTTCCTCGAGCTCTCGTTTTCTTCTTCACGCCCTGGATTTGTTCCTCGGGTTCTGTTTTTGTTCCTCGGGCTGTGGTTGTGTTCCTCGGGCTCTGGTTTTGTTCCTCGAGCTCTGGTTGTGTTCCTTGGGCTCTGGTTTTGTTCCTTGAGCTCTAGTTTTGTTCTTCGAGCTCTGGTTTTGTTCCTGGGGCTCTGGTTTTCTTTCACGGGCTCTGGTTTTGTTCCTCATGTTCTGGTTTTATTCCTCAGGCCCTGGTTTTATTCCTCGGGGTTTCGTTTTGTTCCTCGGGCTCTGCTTTATTTCCACGGGCTCTGGTTTTGTTCCTCGAGCTCTGGTTTTGTTCCTCGAGGGCTGGTTTTGTTCCTTGGGCTATGGTTTTCTTTCTTGGGCTCTGGCTTGGTTCCTCGGGTCCTGGTTTTTTCCTTGGGCTCTATTTTTGTTCCTCGGGCTCTTGTTTTCTTCCTCAGGCTCTGGTTTTGTTCATGGAGGTCTGGTTTTGTTCCTCGGGCTCTGGCTTGGTTCCTCGGGCCCTGGTTTTTTGCCTCGGGCTCTGGTTTTGTTCCTCGGGCTCTGGTTTTGTTCCTCGGTTTCTGGTTTGGTTCCTCGGGCCCTGGTTTTATTCCACGGGCTCTGGTTTTCTTCCTATGGCCCTCTTTTTGTTCTTCAGGTCCTCCTTTTTGTCCTTGGGTTCTGGTTTTGTTCCTCGGGCTCTGGTTTTCTTCCTCAGGATCTGGTTTTGTTCCTCGAGCTCTGGTTTTGTTCCTTGGGCACTGGTTTTGTTCCTCGGGCTCTCGTTTTCTTCCTCGGACTCTCGTTTTGTTCCTCGGGTTCTGGTTTTGTTCCTTGAGCTCTGTTTTTTTTCCTCGGGCTCTGGTTTTCTTCCTCAGGCTCTGGTTTTATTCCTCGGGCTCCGGATTTCTTCCTCGAGCTCTCGTTTTCTTCTTCACGCCCTGGATTTGTTCCTCGGGTTCTGTTTTTGTTCCTCGGGCTGTGGTTGTGTTCCTCGGGCTCTGGTTTTGTTCCTCGAGCTCTGGTTGTGTTCCTTGGGCTCTGGTTTTGTTCCTTGAGCTCTAGTTTTGTTCTTCGAGCTCTGGTTTTGTTCCTGGGGCTCTGGTTTTCTTTCACGGGCTCTGGTTTTGTTCCTCATGTTCTGGTTTTATTCCTCAGGCCCTGGTTTTATTCCTCGGGGTTTCGTTTTGTTCCTCGGGCTCTGCTTTATTTCCACGGGCTCTGGTTTTGTTCCTCGAGCTCTGGTTTTGTTCCTCGAGGGCTGGTTTTGTTCCTTGGGCTATGGTTTTCTTTCTCGGGCTCTGGCTTGGTTCCTCGGGTCCTGGTTTTTTCCTTGGGCTCTATTTTTGTTCCTCGGGCTCTTGTTTTCTTCCTCAGGCTCTGGTTTTGTTCATGGAGGTCTGGTTTTGTTCCTCGGGCTCTGGCTTGGTTCCTCGGGCCCTGGTTTTTTGCCTCGGGCTCTGGTTTTGTTCCTCGGGCTCTGGTTTTGTTCCTCGGTTTCTGGTTTGGTTCCTCGGGCCCTGGTTTTATTCCACGGGCTCTGGTTTTCTTCCTATGGCCCTCTTTTTGTTCTTCAGGTCCTCCTTTTTGTCCTTGGGTTCTGGTTTTGTTCCTCGGGCTCTGGTTTTCTTCCTCAGGATCTGGTTTTGTTCCTCGAGCTCTGGTTTTGTTCCTGCGGCTCTGGTTTTCTTTCACGGGCTCTGGTTTTGTTCCTCAGGCTCTGGTTTTATTCCTCAGGCCCTGGTTTTATTCCTTGGGGTTTTGTTTTGTTCCTCGGGCTCTGCTTTATTTCCACGGGCTCTGGTTTTGTTCCTCGAGCTCTGGTTTTGTTCCTCGAGGGCTGGTTTTGTTCCTTGGGCTATGGTTTTCTTTCTCGGGCTCTGGCTTGGTTCCTCGGGTCCTGGTTTTTTCCTCGGGCTCTATTTTTGTTCCTCGGGCTCTTGTTTTCTTCCTCAGGCTCTGGTTTTGTTCCTCGGGCTCTGGTTTTGTTCCTCGGGCTCTGGCTTGGTTCCTCGCGCCCTGTTTTTTTGCCTCGGGCTCTGGTTTTGTTCCTCGGGCTCTGGTTTTGTTCCTCGGTTTCTGGTTTGGTTCCTCGGGCCCTGGTTTTATTCCACGGGCTCTGGTTTTCTTCCTATGGCCCTCTTTTTGTTCTTCAGGTCCTCCTTTTTGTCCTTGGGTTCTGGTTTTGTTCCTCGGGCTCTGGTTTTCTTCCTCAGGATCTGGTTTTGTTCCTCGAGCTCTGGATTTCTTCCTCGATCTCTCGTTTTTTTCTTCAGGACCTAGATTTGTTCCTCGGGCCCTGGTTGTGTTCCTTGGGCTCTGGTTTTGTTTCTCGTGCTCTGGTTTTGTTCCTCGGGCACTGGTTTTGTTCCTCGGGCTCTCGTTTTCTTCCTCGGACTCTCGTTTTGTTCCTCGGGTTCTGTTTTTTTTCCTTGAGCTCTGTTTTTTTTCCTCGGGCTCTGGTTTTCTTCCTCAGGCTCTGGTTTTATTCCTCGGGCTCCGGATTTCTTCCTCGAGCTCTCGTTTTCTTCTTCACGCCCTGGATTTGTTCCTCGGGTTCTGTTTTTGTTCCTCGGGCTGTGGTTGTGTTCCTCGGGCTCTGGTTTTGTTCCTCGAGCTCTGGTTGTGTTCCTTGGGCTCTGGTTTTGTTCCTTGAGCTCTAGTTTTGTTCTTCGAGCTCTGGTTTTGTTCCTGGGGCTCTGGTTTTCTTTCACGGGCTCTGGTTTTGTTCCTCATGTTCTGGTTTTATTCCTCAGGCCCTGGTTTTATTCCTTGGGGTTTCGTTTTGTTCCTCGGGCTCTGCTTTATTTCCACGGGCTCTGGTTTTGTTCCTCGAGCTCTGGTTTTGTTCCTCGAGGGCTGGTTTTGTTCCTTGGGCTATGGTTTTCTTTCTCGGGCTCTGGCTTGGTTCCTCGGGTCCTGGTTTTTTCCTCGGGCTCTATTTTTGTTCCTCGGGCTCTTGTTTTCTTCCTCAGGCTCTGGTTTTGTTCCTCGGGCTCTGGTTTTGTTCCTCGGGCTCTGGCTTGGTTCCTCGCGCCCTGGTTTTTTGCCTCGGGCTCTGGTTGTGTTCCTCGGGCTCTGGTTTTGTTCCTCAAGCTCTGGTTGTGTTCCTTGGGCTCTGGTTTTGTTCCTTGAGCTCTAGTTTTGTTCTTCGAGCTCTGGTTTTGTTCCTGGGGCTCTGGTTTTCTTTCACGGGCTCTGGTTTTGTTCCTCATGTTCTGGTTTTATTCCTCAGGCCCTGGTTTTATTCCTTGGGGTTTCGTTTTGTTCCTCGGGCTCTGCTTTATTTCCACGGGCTCTGGTTTTGTTCCTCGAGCTCTGGTTTTGTTCCTCGAGGGCTGGTTTTGTTCCTTGGGCTATGGTTTTCTTTCTCGGGCTCTGGCTTGGTTCCTCGGGTCCTGGTTTTTTCCTCGGGCTCTATTTTTGTTCCTCGGGCTCTTGTTTTCTTCCTCAGGCTCTGGTTTTGTTCCTCGGGCTCTGGTTTTGTTCCTCGGGCTCTGGCTTGGTTCCTCGCGCCCTGTTTTTTTGCCTCGGGCTCTGGTTTTGTTCCTCGGGCTCTGGTTTTGTTCCTCGGTTTCTGGTTTGGTTCCTCGGGCCCTGGTTTTATTCCACGGGCTCTGGTTTTCTTCCTATGGCCCTCTTTTTGTTCTTCAGGTCCTCCTTTTTGTCCTTGGGTTCTGGTTTTGTTCCTCGGGCTCTGGTTTTCTTCCTCAGGATCTGGTTTTGTTCCTCGAGCTCTGGTTTTGTTCCTTGGGCACTGGTTTTGTTCCTCGGGCTCTCGTTTTCTTCCTCGGACTCTCGTTTTGTTCCTCGGGTTCTGGTTTTGTTCCTTGAGCTCTGTTTTTTTTCCTCGGGCTCTGGTTTTCTTCCTCAGGCTCTGGTTTTATTCCTCGGGCTCCGGATTTCTTCCTCGAGCTCTCGTTTTCTTCTTCACGCCCTGGATTTGTTCCTCGGGTTCTGTTTTTGTTCCTCGGGCTGTGGTTGTGTTCCTCGGGCTCTGGTTTTGTTCCTCGAGCTCTGGTTGTGTTCCTTGGGCTCTGGTTTTGTTCCTTGAGCTCTAGTTTTGTTCTTCGAGCTCTGGTTTTGTTCCTGGGGCTCTGGTTTTCTTTCACGGGCTCTGGTTTTGTTCCTCATGTTCTGGTTTTATTCCTCAGGCCCTGGTTTTATTCCTCGGGGTTTCGTTTTGTTCCTCGGGCTCTGCTTTATTTCCACGGGCTCTGGTTTTGTTCCTCGAGCTCTGGTTTTGTTCCTCGAGGGCTGGTTTTGTTCCTTGGGCTATGGTTTTCTTTCTCGGGCTCTGGCTTGGTTCCTCGGGTCCTGGTTTTTTCCTCGGGCTCTATTTTTGTTCCTCGGGCTCTTGTTTTCTTCCTCAGGCTCTGGTTTTGTTCCTCGGGCTCTGGTTTTGTTCCTCGGGCTCTGGCTTGGTTCCTCGGGCCCTGGTTTTTTGCCTCGGGCTCTGGTTTTGTTCCTCGGGCTCTGGTTTTGTTCCTCGGTTTCTGGTTTGGTTCCTCGGGCCCTGGTTTTATTCCACGGGCTCTGGTTTTCTTCCTATGGCCCTCTTTTTGTTCTTCAGGTCCTCCTTTTTGTCCTTGGGTTCTGGTTTTGTTCCTCGGGCTCTGGTTTTCTTCCTCAGGATCTGGTTTTGTTCCTCGAGCTCTGGTTTTGTTCCTTGGGCACTGGTTTTGTTCCTCGGGCTCTCGTTTTCTTCCTCGGACTCTCGTTTTGTTCCTCGGGTTCTGGTTTTGTTCCTTGAGCTCTGTTTTTTTTCCTCGGGCTCTGGTTTTCTTCCTCAGGCTCTGGTTTTGTTGCTCGGGCTCCGGATTTCTTCCTCGAGCTCTCGTTTTCTTCTTCACGCCCTGGATTTGTTCCTCGGGTTCTGTTTTTGTTCCTCGGGCTGTGGTTGTGTTCCTCGGGCTCTGGTTTTGTTCCTCGAGCTCTGGTTGTGTTCCTTGGGCTCTGGTTTTGTTCCTTGAGCTCTAGTTTTGTTCTCCGAGCTCTGGTTTTGTTCCTGGGGCTCTGGTTTTCTTTCACGGGCTCTGGTTTTGTTCCTCAGGCTCTGGTTTTATTCCTCAGGCCCTGGTTTTATTCCTCGGGGTTTCGTTTTGTTCCTCGGGCTCTGCTTTATTTCCACGGGCTCTGGTTTTGTTCCTCGAGCTCTGGTTTTGTTCCTCGAGGGCTGGTTTTGTTCCTTGGGCTATGGTTTTCTTTCTCGGGCTCTGGCTTGGTTCCTCGGGTCCTGGTTTTTTCCTCGGGCTCTATTTTTGTTCCTCGGGCTCTTGTTTTCTTCCTCAGGCTCTGGTTTTGTTCCTCGGGCTCTGGTTTTGTTCCTCGGGCTCTGGCTTGGTTCCTCGCGCCCTGTTTTTTTGCCTCGGGCTCTGGTTTTGTTCCTCGGGCTCTGGTTTTGTTCCTCGGTTTCTGGTTTGGTTCCTCGGGCCCTGGTTTTATTCCACGGGCTCTGGTTTTCTTCCTATGGCCCTCTTTTTGTTCTTCAGGTCCTCCTTTTTGTCCTTGGGTTCTGGTTTTGTTCCTCGGGCTCTGGTTTTCTTCCTCAGGATCTGGTTTTGTTCCTCGAGCTCTGGTTTTGTTCCTTGGGCACTGGTTTTGTTCCTCGGGCTCTCGTTTTCTTCCTCGGCCTCTCGTTTTGTTCCTCGGGTTCTGGTTTTGTTCCTTGAGCTCTGTTTTTTTTCCTCGGGCTCTGGTTTTCTTCCTCAGGCTCTGGTTTTATTCCTCGGGCTCCGGATTTCTTCCTCGAGCTCTCGTTTTCTTCTTCACGCCCTGGATTTGTTCCTCGGTTTCTGTTTTTGTTCCTCGGGCTGTGATTGTGTTCCTCGGGCTCTGGTTTTGTTCCTCGAGCTCTGGTTGTGTTCCTTGGGCTCTGGTTTTGTTCCTTGAGCTCTAGTTTTGTTCTTCGAGCTCTGGTTTTGTTCCTGGGGCTCTGGTTTTCTTTCACGGGCTCTGGTTTTGTTCCTCATGTTCTGGTTTTATTCCTCAGGCCCTGGTTTTATTCCTCGGGGTTTCGTTTTGTTCCTCGGGCTCTGCTTTATTTCCACGGGCTCTGGTTTTGTTCCTCGAGCTCTGGTTTTGTTCCTCGAGGGCTGGTTTTGTTCCTTGGGCTATGGTTTTCTTTCTCGGGCTCTGGCTTGGTTCCTCGGGTCCTGGTTTTTTCATCGGGCTCTATTTTTGTTCCTCGGGCTCTTGTTTTCTTCCTCAGGCTCTGGTTTTGTTCCTCGGGCTCTGGTTTTGTTCCTCGGGCTCTGGCTTGGTTCCTCGCGCCCTGGTTTTTTGCCTCGGGCTCTGGTTTTGTTCCTCGGGCTCTGGTTTTGTTCCTCGGTTTCTGGTTTGGTTCCTCGGGCCCTGGTTTTATTCCACGGGCTCTGGTTTTCTTCCTATGGCCCTCTTTTTGTTCTTCAGGTCCTCCTTTTTGTCCTTGGGTTCTGGTTTTGTTCCTCGGGCTCTGGTTTTCTTCCTCAGGATCTGGTTTTGTTCCTCGAGCTCTGGTTTTGTTCCTTGGGCACTGGTTTTGTTCCTCGGGCTCTCGTTTTCTTCCTCGGACTCTCGTTTTGTTCCTCGGGTTCTGGTTTTGTTCCTTGAGCTCTGTTTTTTTTCCTCGGGCTCTGGTTTTCTTCCTCAGGCTCTGGTTTTATTCCTCGGGCTCCGGATTTCTTCCTCGAGCTCTCGTTTTCTTCTTCACGCCCTGGATTTGTTCCTCGGGTTCTGTTTTTGTTCCTCGGGCTGTGGTTGTGTTCCTCGGGCTCTGGTTTTGTTCCTCGAGCTCTGGTTGTGTTCCTTGGGCTCTGGTTTTGTTCCTTGAGCTCTAGTTTTGTTCTTCGAGCTCTGGTTTTGTTCCTGGGGCTCTGGTTTTCTTTCACGGGCTCTGGTTTTGTTCCTCATGTTCTGGTTTTATTCCTCAGGCCCTGGTTTTATTCCTCGGGGTTTCGTTTTGTTCCTCGGGCTCTGCTTTATTTCCACGGGCTCTGGTTTTGTTCCTCGAGCTCTGGTTTTGTTCCTCGAGGGCTGGTTTTGTTCCTTGGGCTATGGTTTTCTTTCTCGGGCTCTGGCTTGGTTCCTCGGGTCCTGGTTTTTTCCTCGGGCTCTATTTTTGTTCCTCGGGCTCTTGTTTTCTTCCTCAGGCTCTGGTTTTGTTCCTCGGGCTCTGGTTTTGTTCCTCGGGCTCTGGCTTGGTTCCTCGCGCCCTGGTTTTTTGCCTCGGGCTCTGGTTTTGTTCCTCGGGCTCTGGTTTTGTTCCTCGGTTTCTGGTTTGGTTCCTCGGGCCCTGGTTTTATTCCACGGGCTCTGGTTTTCTTCCTATGGCCCTCTTTTTGTTCTTCAGGTCCTCCTTTTTGTCCTTGGGTTCTGGTTTTGTTCCTCGGGCTCTGGTTTTCTTCCTCAGGATCTGGTTTTGTTCCTCGAGCTCTGGTTTTGTTCCTTGGGCACTGGTTTTGTTCCTCGGGCTCTCGTTTTCTTCCTCGGACTCTCGTTTTGTTCCTCGGGTTCTGGTTTTGTTCCTTGAGCTCTGTTTTTTTTCCTCGGGCTCTGGTTTTCTTCCTCAGGCTCTGGTTTTATTCCTCGGGCTCCGGATTTCTTCCTCGAGCTCTCGTTTTCTTCTTCACGCCCTGGATTTGTTCCTCGGGTTCTGTTTTTGTTCCTCGGGCTGTGGTTGTGTTCCTCGGGCTCTGGTTTTGTTCCTCGAGCTCTGGTTGTGTTCCTTGGGCTCTGGTTTTGTTCCTTGAGCTCTAGTTTTGTTCTTCGAGCTCTGGTTTTGTTCCTGCGGCTCTGGTTTTCTTTCACGGGCTCTGGTTTTGTTCCTCAGGCTCTGGTTTTATTCCTCAGGCCCTGGTTTTATTCCTCGGGGTTTCGTTTTGTTCCTCGGGCTCTTGTTTTCTTCCTCAGGCTCTGGTTTTGTTCATGGAGGTCTGGTTTTGTTCCTCGGGCTCTGGCTTGGTTCCTCGCGCCCTGGTTTTTTGCCTCGGGCTCTGGTTTTGTTCCTCGGGCTCTGGTTTTGTTCCTCGGTTTCTGGTTTGGTTCCTCGGGCCCTGGTTTTATTCCACGGGCTCTGGTTTTCTTCCTATGGCCCTCTTTTTGTTCTTCAGGTCCTCCTTTTTGTCCTTGGGTTCTGGTTTTGTTCCTCGGGCTCTGGTTTTCTTCCTCAGGATCTGGTTTTGTTCCTCGAGCTCTGGTTTTGTTCCTTGGGCACTGGTTTTGTTCCTCGGGCTCTCGTTTTCTTCCTCGGACTCTCGTTTTGTTCCTCGGGTTCTGGTTTTGTTCCTTGAGCTCTGTTTTTTTTCCTCGGGCTCTGGTTTTCTTCCTCAGGCTCTGGTTTTATTCCTCGGGCTCCGGATTTCTTCCTCGAGCTCTCGTTTTCTTCTTCACGCCCTGGATTTGTTCCTCGGGTTCTGTTTTTGTTCCTCGGGCTGTGGTTGTGTTCCTCGGGCTCTGGTTTTGTTCCTCGAGCTCTGGTTGTGTTCCTTGGGCTCTGGTTTTGTTCCTTGAGCTCTAGTTTTGTTCTTCGAGCTCTGGTTTTGTTCCTGGGGCTCTGGTTTTCTTTCACGGGCTCTGGTTTTGTTCCTCATGTTCTGGTTTTATTCCTCAGGCCCTGGTTTTATTCCTCAGGCTCTCGTTTTGTTCCTCGGGCTCTGCTTTATTTCCACGGGCTCTGGTTTTGTTCCTCGAGGGCTGGTTTTGTTCCTTGGGCTATGGTTTTCTTCCTCAGGATCTGGTTTTGTTCCTCGAGCTCTGGTTTTGTTCCTTGGGCACTGGTTTTGTTCCTCGGGCTCTCGTTTTCTTCCTCGGACTCTCGTTTTGTTCCTCAGGTTCTGGTTTTGTTCCTTGAGCTCTGTTTTTTTTCCTCGGGCTCTGGTTTTCTTCCTCAGGCTCTGGTTTTATTCCTCGGGCTCCGGATTTCTTCCTCGAGCTCTCGTTTTCTTCTTCACGCCCTGGATTTGTTCCTCGGGTTCTGTTTTTGTTCCTCGGGCTGTGGTTGTGTTCCTCGGGCTCTGGTTTTGTTCCTCGAGCTCTGGTTGTGTTCCTTGGGCTCTGGTTTTGTTCCTTGAGCTCTAGTTTTGTTCTTCGAGCTCTGGTTTTGTTCCTGGGGCTCTGGTTTTCTTTCACGGGCTCTGGTTTTGTTCCTCATGTTCTGGTTTTATTCCTCAGGCCCTGGTTTTATTCCTCGGGGTTTCGTTTTGTTCCTCGGGCTCTGCTTTATTTCCACGGGCTCTGGTTTTGTTCCTCGAGCTCTGGTTTTGTTCCTCGAGGGCTGGTTTTGTTCCTTGGGCTATGGTTTTCTTTCTCGGGCTCTGGCTTGGTTCCTCGGGTCCTGGTTTTTTCCTCGGGCTCTATTTTTGTTCCTCGGGCTCTTGTTTTCTTCCTCAGGCTCTGGTTTTGTTCCTCGGGCTCTGGTTTTGTTCCTCGGGCTCTGGCTTGGTTCCTCGCGCCCTGGTTTTTTGCCTCGGGCTCTGGTTTTGTTCCTCGGGCTCTGGTTTTGTTCCTCGGTTTCTGGTTTGGTTCCTCGGGCCCTGGTTTTATTCCACGGGCTCTGGTTTTCTTCCTATGGCCCTCTTTTTGTTCTTCAGGTCCTCCTTTTTGTCCTTGGGTTCTGGTTTTGTTCCTCGGGCTCTGGTTTTCTTCCTCAGGATCTGGTTTTGTTCCTCGAGCTCTGGATTTCTTCCTCGATCTCTCGTTTTTTTCTACAGGACCTAGATTTGTTCCTCGGGCCCTGGTTGTGTTCCTTGGGCTCTGGTTTTGTTTCTCGTGCTCTGGTTTTGTTCCTCGGGCACTGGTTTTGTTCCTCGGGCTCTCGTTTTCTTCCTCGGACTCTCGTTTTGTTCCTCGGGTTCTGTTTTTTTTCCTTGAGCTCTGTTTTTTCTCCTCGGGCTCTGGTTTTCTTCCTCAGGCTCTGGTTTTATTCCTCGGGCTCCGGATTTCTTCCTCGAGCTCTCGTTTTCTTCTTCACGCCCTGGATTTGTTCCTCGGGTTCTGTTTTTGTTCCTCGGGCTGTGGTTGTGTTCCTCGGGCTCTGGTTTTGTTCCTCGAGCTCTGGTTGTGTTCCTTGGGCTCTGGTTTTGTTCCTTGAGCTCTAGTTTTGTTCTTCGAGCTCTGGTTTTGTTCCTGGGGCTCTGGTTTTCTTTCACGGGCTCTGGTTTTGTTCCTCATGTTCTGGTTTTATTCCTCAGGCCCTGGTTTTATTCCTCGGGGTTTCGTTTTGTTCCTCGGGCTCTGCTTTATTTCCACGGGCTCTGGTTTTGTTCCTCGAGCTCTGGTTTTGTTCCTCGAGGGCTGGTTTTGTTCCTTGGGCTATGGTTTTCTTTCTCGGGCTCTGGCTTGGTTCCTCGGGTCCTGGTTTTTTCCTCGGGCTCTATTTTTGTTCCTCGGGCTCTTGTTTTCTTCCTCAGGCTCTGGTTTTGTTCATGGAGGTCTGGTTTTGTTCCTCGGGCTCTGGCTTGGTTCCTCGCGCCCTGGTTTTTTGCCTCGGGCTCTGGTTTTGTTCCTCGGGCTCTGGTTTTGTTCCTCGGTTTCTGGTTTGGTTCCTCGGGCCCTGGTTTTATTCCACGGGCTCTGGTTTTCTTCCTATGGCCCTCTTTTTGTTCTTCAGGTCCTCCTTTTTGTCCTTGGGTTCTGGTTTTGTTCCTCGGGCTCTGGTTTTCTTCCTCAGGATCTGGTTTTGTTCCTCGAGCTCTGGTTTTGTTCCTTGGGCACTGGTTTTGTTCCTCGGGCTCTCGTTTTCTTCCTCGGACTCTCGTTTTGTTCCTCGGGTTCTGGTTTTGTTCCTTGAGCTCTGTTTTTTTTCCTCGGGCTCTGGTTTTCTTCCTCAGGCTCTGGTTTTATTCCTCGGGCTCCGGATTTCTTCCTCGAGCTCTCGTTTTCTTCTTCACGCCCTGGATTTGTTCCTCGGGTTCTGTTTTTGTTCCTCGGGCTGTGGTTGTGTTCCTCGGGCTCTGGTTTTGTTCCTCGAGCTCTGGTTTTGTTCCTTGAGCTCTAGTTTTGTTCTTCGAGCTCTGGTTTTGTTCCTGGGGCTCTGGTTTTCTTTCACGGGCTCTGGTTTTGTTCCTCATGTTCTGGTTTTATTCCTCAGGCCCTGGTTTTATTCCTCGGGGTTTCGTTTTGTTCCTCGGGCTCTGCTTTATTTCCACGGGCTCTGGTTTTGTTCCTCGAGCTCTGGTTTTGTTCCTCGAGGGCTGGTTTTGTTCCTTGGGCTATGGTTTTCTTTCTCGGGCTCTGGCTTGGTTCCTCGGGTCCTGGTTTTTTCCTCGGGCTCTATTTTTGTTCCTCGGGCTCTTGTTTTCTTCCTCAGGCTCTGGTTTTGTTCCTCGGGCTCTGGTTTTGTTCCTCGGGCTCTGGCTTGGTTCCTCGCGCCCTGGTTTTTTGCCTCGGGCTCTGGTTTTGTTCCTCGGGCTCTGGTTTTGTTCCTCGGTTTCTGGTTTGGTTCCTCGGGCCCTGGTTTTATTCCACGGGCTCTGGTTTTCTTCCTATGGCCCTCTTTTTGTTCTTCAGGTCCTCCTTTTTGTCCTTGGGTTCTGGTTTTGTTCCTCGGGCTCTGGTTTTCTTCCTCAGGATCTGGTTTTGTTCCTCGAGCTCTGGTTTTGTTCCTTGGGCACTGGTTTTGTTCCTCGGGCTCTCGTTTTCTTCCTCGGACTCTCGTTTTGTTCCTCGGGTTCTGGTTTTGTTCCTTGAGCTCTGTTTTTTTTCCTCGGGCTCTGGTTTTCTTCCTCAGGCTCTGGTTTTATTCCTCGGGCTCCGGATTTCTTCCTCGAGCTCTCGTTTTCTTCTTCACGCCCTGGATTTGTTCCTCGGGTTCTGTTTTTGTTCCTCGGGCTGTGGTTGTGTTCCTCGGGCTCTGGTTTTGTTCCTCGAGCTCTGGTTGTGTTCCTTGGGCTCTGGTTTTGTTCCTTGAGCTCTAGTTTTGTTCTCCGAGCTCTGGTTTTGTTCCTGGGGCTCTGGTTTTCTTTCACGGGCTCTGGTTTTGTTCCTCAGGCTCTGGTTTTATTCCTCAGGCCCTGGTTTTATTCCTCGGGGTTTCGTTTTGTTCCTCGGGCTCTGCTTTATTTCCACGGGCTCTGGTTTTGTTCCTCGAGCTCTGGTTTTGTTCCTCGAGGGCTGGTTTTGTTCCTTGGGCTATGGTTTTCTTTCTCGGGCTCTGGCTTGGTTCCTCGGGTCCTGGTTTTTTCCTCGGGCTCTATTTTTGTTCCTCGGGCTCTTGTTTTCTTCCTCAGGCTCTGGTTTTGTTCATGGAGGTCTGGTTTTGTTCCTCGGGCTCTGGCTTGGTTCCTCGGGCCCTGGTTTTTTGCCTCGGGCTCTGGTTTTGTTCCTCGGGCTCTGGTTTTGTTCCTCGGTTTCTGGTTTGGTTCCTCGGGCCCTGGTTTTATTCCACGGGCTCTGGTTTTCTTCCTATGGCCCTCTTTTTGTTCTTCAGGTCCTCCTTTTTGTCCTTGGGTTCTGGTTTTGTTCCTCGGGCTCTGGTTTTCTTCCTCAGGATCTGGTTTTGTTCCTCGAGCTCTGGTTTTGTTCCTTGGGCACTGGTTTTGTTCCTCGGGCTCTCGTTTTCTTCCTCGGACTCTCGTTTTGTTCCTCGGGTTCTGGTTTTGTTCCTTGAGCTCTGTTTTTTTTCCTCGGGCTCTGGTTTTCTTCCTCAGGCTCTGGTTTTATTCCTCGGGCTCCGGATTTCTTCCTCGAGCTCTCGTTTTCTTCTTCACGCCCTGGATTTGTTCCTCGGGTTCTGTTTTTGTTCCTCGGGCTGTGGTTGTGTTCCTCGGGCTCTGGTTTTGTTCCTCGAGCTCTGGTTGTGTTCCTTGGGCTCTGGTTTTGTTCCTTGAGCTCTAGTTTTGTTCTTCGAGCTCTGGTTTTGTTCCTGGGGCTCTGGTTTTCTTTCACGGGCTCTGGTTTTGTTCCTCATGTTCTGGTTTTATTCCTCAGGCCCTGGTTTTATTCCTCGGGGTTTCGTTTTGTTCCTCGGGCTCTGCTTTATTTCCACGGGCTCTGGTTTTGTTCCTCGAGCTCTGGTTTTGTTCCTCGAGGGCTGGTTTTGTTCCTTGGGCTATGGTTTTCTTTCTCGGGCTCTGGCTTGGTTCCTCGGGTCCTGGTTTTTTCCTCGGGCTCTATTTTTGTTCCTCGGGCTCTTGTTTTCTTCCTCAGGCTCTGGTTTTGTTCATGGAGGTCTGGTTTTGTTCCTCGGGCTCTGGCTTGGTTCCTCGGGCCCTGGTTTTTTGCCTCGGGCTCTGGTTTTGTTCCTCAGGCTCTGGTTTTGTTCCTCGGTTTCTGGTTTGGTTCCTCGGGCCCTCGTTTTATTCCACGGGCTCTGGTTTTCTTCCTATGGCCCTCTTTTTGTTCTTCAGGTCCTCCTTTTTGTCCTTGGGTTCTGGTTTTGTTCCTCGGGCTCTGGTTTTCTTCCTCAGGATCTGGTTTTGTTCCTCGAGCTCTGGTTTTGTTCCTTGGGCACTGGTTTTGTTCCTCGGGCTCTCGTTTTCTTCCTCGGCCTCTCGTTTTGTTCCTCGGGTTCTGGTTTTGTTCCTTGAGCTCTGTTTTTTTTCCTCGGGCTCTGGTTTTCTTCCTCAGGCTCTGGTTTTATTCCTCGGGCTCCGGATTTCTTCCTCGAGCTCTCGTTTTCTTCTTCACGCCCTGGATTTGTTCCTCGGGTTCTGTTTTTGTTCCTCGGGCTGTGGTTGTGTTCCTCGGGCTCTGGTTTTGTTCCTCGAGCTCTGGTTGTGTTCCTTGGGCTCTGGTTTTGTTCCTTGAGCTCTAGTTTTGTTCTTCGAGCTCTGGTTTTGTTCCTGGGGCTCTGGTTTTCTTTCACGGGCTCTGGTTTTGTTCCTCATGTTCTGGTTTTATTCCTCAGGCCCTGGTTTTATTCCTCGGGGTTTCGTTTTGTTCCTCGGGCTCTGCTTTATTTCCACGGGCTCTGGTTTTGTTCCTCGAGCTCTGGTTTTGTTCCTCGAGGGCTGGTTTTGTTCCTTGGGCTATGGTTTTCTTTCTCGGGCTCTGGCTTGGTTCCTCGGGTCCTGGTTTTTTCCTCGGGCTCTATTTTTGTTCCTCGGGCTCTTGTTTTCTTCATCAGGCTCTGGTTTTGTTCATGGAGGTCTGGTTTTGTTCCTCGGGCTCTGGCTTGGTTCCTCGCGCCCTGGTTTTTTGCCTCGGGCTCTGGTTTTGTTCCTCGGGCTCTGGTTTTGTTCCTCGGTTTCTGGTTTGGTTCCTCGGGCCCTGGTTTTATTCCACGGGCTCTGGTTTTCTTCCTATGGCCCTCTTTTTGTTCTTCAGGTCCTCCTTTTTGTCCTTGGGTTCTGGTTTTGTTCCTCGGGCTCTGGTTTTCTTCCTCAGGATCTGGTTTTGTTCCTCGAGCTCTGGTTTTGTTCCTTGGGCACTGGTTTTGTTCCTCGGGCTCTCGTTTTCTTCCTCGGCCTCTCGTTTTGTTCCTCGGGTTCTGGTTTTGTTCCTTGAGCTCTGTTTTTTTTCCTCGGGCTCTGGTTTTCTTCCTCAGGCTCTGGTTTTATTCCTCGGGCTCCGGATTTCTTCCTCGAGCTCTCGTTTTCTTCTTCACGCCCTGGATTTGTTCCTCGGGTTCTGTTTTTGTTCCTCGGGCTGTGGTTGTGTTCCTCGGGCTCTGGTTTTGTTCCTCGAGCTCTGGTTGTGTTCCTTGGGCTCTGGTTTTGTTCCTTGAGCTCTAGTTTTGTTCTTCGAGCTCTGGTTTTGTTCCTGGGGCTCTGGTTTTCTTTCACGGGCTCTGGTTTTGTTCCTCATGTTCTGGTTTTATTCCTCAGGCCCTGGTTTTATTCCTCGGGGTTTCGTTTTGTTCCTCGGGCTCTGCTTTATTTCCACGGGCTCTGGTTTTGTTCCTCGAGCTCTGGTTTTGTTCCTCGAGGGCTGGTTTTGTTCCTTGGGCTATGGTTTTCTTTCTCGGGCTCTGGCTTGGTTCCTCGGGTCCTGGTTTTTTCCTCGGGCTCTATTTTTGTTCCTCGGGCTCTTGTTTTCTTCCTCAGGCTCTGGTTTTGTTCATGGAGGTCTGGTTTTGTTCCTCGGGCTCTGGCTTGGTTCCTCGGGCCCTGGTTTTTTGCCTCGGGCTCTGGTTTTGTTCCTCGGGCTCTGGTTTTGTTCCTCGGTTTCTGGTTTGGTTCCTCGGGCCCTGGTTTTATTCCACGGGCTCTGGTTTTCTTCCTATGGCCCTCTTTTTGTTCTTCAGGTCCTCCTTTTTGTCCTTGGGTTCTGGTTTTGTTCCTCGGGCTCTGGTTTTCTTCCTCAGGATCTGGTTTTGTTCCTCGAGCTCTGGTTTTGTTCCTTGGGCACTGGTTTTGTTCCTCGGGCTCTCGTTTTCTTCCTCGGCCTCTCGTTTTGTTCCTCGGGTTCTGGTTTTGTTCCTTGAGCTCTGTTTTTTTTCCTCGGGCTCTGGTTTTCTTCCTCAGGCTCTGGTTTTATTCCTCGGGCTCTGGATTTCTTCCTCGAGCTCTCGTTTTCTTCTTCACGCCCTGGATTTGTTCCTCGGGTTCTGTTTTTGTTCCTCGGGCTGTGGTTGTGTTCCTCGGGCTCTGGTTTTGTTCCTCGAGCTCTGGTTGTGTTCCTTGGGCTCTGGTTTTGTTCCTTGAGCTCTAGTTTTGTTCTTCGAGCTCTGGTTTTGTTCCTGGGGCTCTGGTTTTCTTTCACGGGCTCTGGTTTTGTTCCTCAGGCTCTGGTTTTATTCCTCAGGCCCTGGTTTTATTCCTCGGGGTTTCGTTTTGTTCCTCGGGCTCTGCTTTATTTCCACGGGCTCTGGTTTTGTTCCTCGAGCTCTGGTTTTGTTCCTCGAGGGCTGGTTTTGTTCCTTGGGCTATGGTTTTCTTTCTCGGGCTCTGGCTTGGTTCCTCGGGTCCTGGTTTTTTCCTCGGGCTCTATTTTTGTTCCTCGGGCTCTTGTTTTCTTCCTCAGGCTCTGGTTTTGTTCCTCGGGCTCTGGTTTTGTTCCGCGGGCTCTGGCTTGGTTCCTCGGGCCCTGTTTTTTTGCCTCGGGCTCTGGTTTTGTTCCTCGGGCTCTGGTTTTGTTCCTCGGTTTCTGGTTTGGTTCCTCGGGCCCTGGTTTTATTCCACGGGCTCTGGTTTTCTTCCTATGGCCCTCTTTTTGTTCTTCAGGTCCTCCTTTTTGTCCTTGGGTTCTGGTTTTGTTCCTCGGGCTCTGGTTTTCTTCCTCAGGATCTGGTTTTGTTCCTCGAGCTCTGGTTTTGTTCCTTGGGCACTGGTTTTGTTCCTCGGGCTCTCGTTTTCTTCCTCGGACTCTCGTTTTGTTCCTCGGGTTCTGGTTTTGTTCCTTGAGCTCTGTTTTTTTTCCTCGGGCTCTGGTTTTCTTCCTCAGGCTCTGGTTTTATTCCTCGGGCTCCGGATTTCTTCCTCGAGCTCTCGTTTTCTTCTTCACGCCCTGGATTTGTTCCTCGGGTTCTGTTTTTGTTCCTCGGGCTGTGGTTGTGTTCCTCGGGCTCTGGTTTTGTTCCTCGAGCTCTGGTTGTGTTCCTTGGGCTCTGGTTTTGTTCCTTGAGCTCTAGTTTTGTTCTTCGAGCTCTGGTTTTGTTCCTGGGGCTCTGGTTTTCTTTCACGGGCTCTGGTTTTGTTCCTCAGGCTCTGGTTTTATTCCTCAGGCCCTGGTTTTATTCCTCGGGGTTTCGTTTTGTTCCTCGGGCTCTGCTTTATTTCCACGGGCTCTGGTTTTGTTCCTCGAGCTCTGGTTTTGTTCCTCGAGGGCTGGTTTTGTTCCTTGGGCTATGGTTTTCTTTCTCGGGCTCTGGCTTGGTTCCTCGGGTCCTGGTTTTTTCCTCGGGCTCTATTTTTGTTCCTCGGGCTCTTGTTTTCTTCCTCAGGCTCTGGTTTTGTTCATGGAGGTCTGGTTTTGTTCCTCGGGCTCTGGCTTGGTTCCTCGGGCCCTGGTTTTTTGCCTCGGGCTCTGGTTTTGTTCCTCGGGCTCTGGTTTTGTTCCTCGGTTTCTGGTTTGGTTCCTCGGGCCCTGGTTTTATTCCACGGGCTCTGGTTTTCTTCCTATGGCCCTCTTTTTGTTCTTCAGGTCCTCCTTTTTGTCCTTGGGTTCTGGTTTTGTTCCTCGGGCTCTGGTTTTCTTCCTCAGGATCTGGTTTTGTTCCTCGAGCTCTGGTTTTGTTCCTTGGGCACTGGTTTTGTTCCTCGGGCTCTCGTTTTCTTCCTCGGCCTCTCGTTTTGTTCCTCGGGTTCTGGTTTTGTTCCTTGAGCTCTGTTTTTTTTCCTCGGGCTCTGGTTTTCTTCCTCAGGCTCTGGTTTTATTCCTCGGGCTCCGGATTTCTTCCTCGAGCTCTCGTTTTCTTCTTCACGCCCTGGATTTGTTCCTCGGGTTCTGTTTTTGTTCCTCGGGCTGTGGTTGTGTTCCTCGGGCTCTGGTTTTGTTCCTCGAGCTCTGGTTGTGTTCCTTGGGCTCTGGTTTTGTTCCTTGAGCTCTAGTTTTGTTCTTCGAGCTCTGGTTTTGTTCCTGGGGCTCTGGTTTTCTTTCACGGGCTCTGGTTTTGTTCCTCATGTTCTGGTTTTATTCCTCAGGCCCTGGTTTTATTCCTCGGGGTTTCGTTTTGTTCCTCGGGCTCTGCTTTATTTCCACGGGCTCTGGTTTTGTTCCTCGAGCTCTGGTTTTGTTCCTCGAGGGCTGGTTTTGTTCCTTGGGCTATGGTTTTCTTTCTCGGGCTCTGGCTTGGTTCCTCGGGTCCTGGTTTTTTCCTCGGGCTCTATTTTTGTTCCTCGGGCTCTTGTTTTCTTCCTCAGGCTCTGGTTTTGTTCCTCGGGCTCTGGTTTTGTTCCTCGGGCTCTGGCTTGGTTCCTCGCGCCCTGGTTTTTTGCCTCGGGCTCTGGTTTTGTTCCTCGGGCTCTGGTTTTGTTCCTCGGTTTCTGGTTTGGTTCCTCGGGCCCTGGTTTTATTCCACGGGCTCTGGTTTTCTTCCTATGGCCCTCTTTTTGTTCTTCAGGTCCTCCTTTTTGTCCTTGGGTTCTGGTTTTGTTCCTCGGGCTCTGGTTTTCTTCCTCAGGATCTGGTTTTGTTCCTCGAGCTCTGGTTTTGTTCCTTGGGCACTGGTTTTGTTCCTCGGGCTCTCGTTTTCTTCCTCGGACTCTCGTTTTGTTCCTCGGGTTCTGGTTTTGTTCCTTGAGCTCTGTTTTTTTTCCTCGGGCTCTGGTTTTCTTCCTCAGGCTCTGGTTTTATTCCTCGGGCTCCGGATTTCTTCCTCGAGCTCTCGTTTTCTTCTTCACGCCCTGGATTTGTTCCTCGGGTTCTGTTTTTGTTCCTCGGGCTGTGGTTGTGTTCCTCGGGCTCTGGTTTTGTTCCTCGAGCTCTGGTTGTGTTCCTTGGGCTCTGGTTTTGTTCCTTGAGCTCTAGTTTTGTTCTTCGAGCTCTGGTTTTGTTCCTGGGGCTCTGGTTTTCTTTCACGGGCTCTGGTTTTGTTCCTCATGTTCTGGTTTTATTCCTCAGGCCCTGGTTTTATTCCTCGGGGTTTCGTTTTGTTCCTCGGGCTCTGCTTTATTTCCACGGGCTCTGGTTTTGTTCCTCGAGCTCTGGTTTTGTTCCTCGAGGGCTGGTTTTGTTCCTTGGGCTATGGTTTTCTTTCTCGGGCTCTGGCTTGGTTCCTCGGGTCCTGGTTTTTTCCTCGGGCTCTATTTTTGTTCCTCGGGCTCTTGTTTTCTTCCTCAGGCTCTGGTTTTGTTCCTCGGGCTCTGGTTTTGTTCCTCGGGCTCTGGCTTGGTTCCTCGCGCCCTGGTTTTTTGCCTCGGGCTCTGGTTTTGTTCCTCGGGCTCTGGTTTTGTTCCTCGGTTTCTGGTTTGGTTCCTCGGGCCCTGGTTTTATTCCACGGGCTCTGGTTTTCTTCCTATGGCCCTCTTTTTGTTCTTCAGGTCCTCCTTTTTGTCCTTGGGTTCTGGTTTTGTTCCTCGGGCTCTGGTTTTCTTCCTCAGGATCTGGTTTTGTTCCTCGAGCTCTGGTTTTGTTCCTTGGGCACTGGTTTTGTTCCTCGGGCTCTCGTTTTCTTCCTCGGACTCTCGTTTTGTTCCTCGGGTTCTGGTTTTGTTCCTTGAGCTCTGTTTTTTTTCCTCGGGCTCTGGTTTTCTTCCTCAGGCTCTGGTTTTGTTGCTCGGGCTCCGGATTTCTTCCTCGAGCTCTCGTTTTCTTCTTCACGCCCTGGATTTGTTCCTCGGGTTCTGTTTTTGTTCCTCGGGCTGTGGTTGTGTTCCTCGGGCTCTGGTTTTGTTCCTCAAGCTCTGGTTGTGTTCCTTGGGCTCTGGTTTTGTTCCTTGAGCTCTAGTTTTGTTCTTCGAGCTCTGGTTTTGTTCCTGCGGCTCTGGTTTTCTTTCACGGGCTCTGGTTTTGTTCCTCAGGCTCTGGTTTTATTCCTCAGGCCCTGGTTTTATTCCTTGGGGTTTTGTTTTGTTCCTCGGGCTCTGCTTTATTTCCACGGGCTCTGGTTTTGTTCCTCGAGCTCTGGTTTTGTTCCTCGAGGGCTGGTTTTGTTCCTTGGGCTATGGTTTTCTTTCTCGGGCTCTGGCTTGGTTCCTCGGGTCCTGGTTTTTTCCTCGGGCTCTATTTTTGTTCCTCGGGCTCTTGTTTTCTTCCTCAGGCTCTGGTTTTGTTCCTCGGGCTCTGGTTTTGTTCCTCGGGCTCTGGCTTGGTTCCTCGCGCCCTGTTTTTTTGCCTCGGGCTCTGGTTTTGTTCCTCGGGCTCTGGTTTTGTTCCTCGGTTTCTGGTTTGGTTCCTCGGGCCCTGGTTTTATTCCACGGGCTCTGGTTTTCTTCCTATGGCCCTCTTTTTGTTCTTCAGGTCCTCCTTTTTGTCCTTGGGTTCTGGTTTTGTTCCTCGGGCTCTGGTTTTCTTCCTCAGGATCTGGTTTTGTTCCTCGAGCTCTGGTTTTGTTCCTTGGGCACTGGTTTTGTTCCTCGGGCTCTCGTTTTCTTCCTCGGACTCTCGTTTTGTTCCTCGGGTTCTGGTTTTGTTCCTTGAGCTCTGTTTTTTTTCCTCGGGCTCTGGTTTTCTTCCTCAGGCTCTGGTTTTATTCCTCGGGCTCCGGATTTCTTCCTCGAGCTCTCGTTTTCTTCTTCACGCCCTGGATTTGTTCCTCGGGTTCTGTTTTTGTTCCTCGGGCTGTGGTTGTGTTCCTCGGGCTCTGGTTTTGTTCCTCGAGCTCTGGTTGTGTTCCTTGGGCTCTGGTTTTGTTCCTTGAGCTCTAGTTTTGTTCTTCGAGCTCTGGTTTTGTTCCTGGGGCTCTGGTTTTCTTTCACGGGCTCTGGTTTTGTTCCTCATGTTCTGGTTTTATTCCTCAGGCCCTGGTTTTATTCCTCGGGGTTTCGTTTTGTTCCTCGGGCTCTGCTTTATTTCCACGGGCTCTGGTTTTGTTCCTCGAGCTCTGGTTTTGTTCCTCGAGGGCTGGTTTTGTTCCTTGGGCTATGGTTTTCTTTCTCGGGCTCTGGCTTGGTTCCTCGGGTCCTGGTTTTTTCCTCGGGCTCTATTTTTGTTCCTCGGGCTCTTGTTTTCTTCCTCAGGCTCTGGTTTTGTTCCTCGGGCTCTGGTTTTGTTCCTCGGGCTCTGGCTTGGTTCCTCGCGCCCTGGTTTTTTGCCTCGGGCTCTGGTTTTGTTCCTCGGGCTCTGGTTTTGTTCCTCGGTTTCTGGTTTGGTTCCTCGGGCCCTGGTTTTATTCCACGGGCTCTGGTTTTCTTCCTATGGCCCTCTTTTTGTTCTTCAGGTCCTCCTTTTTGTCCTTGGGTTCTGGTTTTGTTCCTCGGGCTCTGGTTTTCTTCCTCAGGATCTGGTTTTGTTCCTCGAGCTCTGGTTTTGTTCCTTGGGCACTGGTTTTGTTCCTCGGGCTCTCGTTTTCTTCCTCGGACTCTCGTTTTGTTCCTCGGGTTCTGGTTTTGTTCCTTGAGCTCTGTTTTTTTTCCTCGGGCTCTGGTTTTCTTCCTCAGGCTCTGGTTTTGTTGCTCGGGCTCCGGATTTCTTCCTCGAGCTCTCGTTTTCTTCTTCACGCCCTGGATTTGTTCCTCGGGTTCTGTTTTTGTTCCTCGGGCTGTGGTTGTGTTCCTCGGGCTCTGGTTTTGTTCCTCAAGCTCTGGTTGTGTTCCTTGGGCTCTGGTTTTGTTCCTTGAGCTCTAGTTTTGTTCTTCGAGCTCTGGTTTTGTTCCTGCGGCTCTGGTTTTCTTTCACGGGCTCTGGTTTTGTTCCTCAGGCTCTGGTTTTATTCCTCAGGCCCTGGTTTTATTCCTTGGGGTTTTGTTTTGTTCCTCGGGCTCTGCTTTATTTCCACGGGCTCTGGTTTTGTTCCTCGAGCTCTGGTTTTGTTCCTCGAGGGCTGGTTTTGTTCCTTGGGCTATGGTTTTCTTTCTCGGGCTCTGGCTTGGTTCCTCGGGTCCTGGTTTTTTCCTCGGGCTCTATTTTTGTTCCTCGGGCTCTTGTTTTCTTCCTCAGGCTCTGGTTTTGTTCCTCGGGCTCTGGTTTTGTTCCTCGGGCTCTGGCTTGGTTCCTCGCGCCCTGTTTTTTTGCCTCGGGCTCTGGTTTTGTTCCTCGGGCTCTGGTTTTGTTCCTCGGTTTCTGGTTTGGTTCCTCGGGCCCTGGTTTTATTCCACGGGCTCTGGTTTTCTTCCTATGGCCCTCTTTTTGTTCTTCAGGTCCTCCTTTTTGTCCTTGGGTTCTGGTTTTGTTCCTCGGGCTCTGGTTTTCTTCCTCAGGATCTGGTTTTGTTCCTCGAGCTCTGGATTTCTTCCTCGATCTCTCGTTTTTTTCTTCAGGACCTAGATTTGTTCCTCGGGCCCTGGTTGTGTTCCTTGGGCTCTGGTTTTGTTTCTCGTGCTCTGGTTTTGTTCCTCGGGCACTGGTTTTGTTCCTCGGGCTCTCGTTTTCTTCCTCGGACTCTCGTTTTGTTCCTCGGGTTCTGTTTTTTTTCCTTGAGCTCTGTTTTTTTTCCTCGGGCTCTGGTTTTCTTCCTCAGGCTCTGGTTTTATTCCTCGGGCTCCGGATTTCTTCCTCGAGCTCTCGTTTTCTTCTTCACGCCCTGGATTTGTTCCTCGGGTTCTGTTTTTGTTCCTCGGGCTGTGGTTGTGTTCCTCGGGCTCTGGTTTTGTTCCTCGAGCTCTGGTTGTGTTCCTTGGGCTCTGGTTTTGTTCCTTGAGCTCTAGTTTTGTTCTTCGAGCTCTGGTTTTGTTCCTGGGGCTCTGGTTTTCTTTCACGGGCTCTGGTTTTGTTCCTCATGTTCTGGTTTTATTCCTCAGGCCCTGGTTTTATTCCTTGGGGTTTCGTTTTGTTCCTCGGGCTCTGCTTTATTTCCACGGGCTCTGGTTTTGTTCCTCGAGCTCTGGTTTTGTTCCTCGAGGGCTGGTTTTGTTCCTTGGGCTATGGTTTTCTTTCTCGGGCTCTGGCTTGGTTCCTCGGGTCCTGGTTTTTTCCTCGGGCTCTATTTTTGTTCCTCGGGCTCTTGTTTTCTTCCTCAGGCTCTGGTTTTGTTCATGGAGGTCTGGTTTTGTTCCTCGGGCTCTGGCTTGGTTCCTCGGGCCCTGGTTTTTTGCCTCGGGCTCTGGTTTTGTTCCTCGGGCTCTGGTTTTGTTCCTCGGTTTCTGGTTTGGTTCCTCGGGCCCTGGTTTTATTCCACGGGCTCTGGTTTTCTTCCTATGGCCCTCTTTTTGTTCTTCAGGTCCTCCTTTTTGTCCTTGGGTTCTGGTTTTGTTCCTCGGGCTCTGGTTTTGTTCCTCGGTTTCTGGTTTGGTTCCTCGGGCCCTGGTTTTATTCCACGGGCTCTGGTTTTCTTCCTATGGCCCTCTTTTTGTTCTTCAGGTCCTCCTTTTTGTCCTTGGGTTCTGGTTTTGTTCCTCGGGCTCTGGTTTTCTTCCTCAGGATCTGGTTTTGTTCCTCGAGCTCTGGATTTCTTCCTCGATCTCTCGTTTTTTTCTTCAGGACCTAGATTTGTTCCTCGGGCCCTGGTTGTGTTCCTTGGGCTCTGGTTTTGTTTCTCGTGCTCTGGTTTTGTTCCTCGGGCCCTGGTTTTTTGCCTCGGGCTCTGGTTTTGTTCCTCGGGCTCTGGTTTTGTTCCTCGGTTTCTGGTTTGGTTCCTCGGGCCCTGGTTTTATTCCACGGGCTCTGGTTTTCTTCCTATGGCCCTCTTTTTGTTCTTCAGGTCCTCCTTTTTGCCTCGGGCTCTGGTTTTGTTCCTCGGGCTCTGGTTTTGTTCCTCGGTTTCTGGTTTGGTTCCTCGGGCCCTGGTTTTATTCCACGGGCTCTGGTTTTCTTCCTATGGCCCTCTTTTTGTTCTTCAGGTCCTCCTTTTTGTCCTTGGGTTCTGGTTTTGTTCCTCGGGCTCTGGTTTTCTTCCTCAGGATCTGGTTTTGTTCCTCGAGCTCTGGATTTCTTCCTCGATCTCTCGTTTTTTTCTTCAGGACCTAGATTTGTTCCTCGGGCCCTGGTTGTGTTCCTTGGGCTCTGGTTTTGTTTCTCGTGCTCTGGTTTTGTTCCTCGGGCACTGGTTTTGTTCCTCGGGCTCTCGTTTTCTTCCTCGGACTCTCGTTTTGTTCCTCGGGTTCTGTTTTTTTTCCTTGAGCTCTGTTTTTTTTCCTCGGGCTCTGGTTTTCTTCCTCAGGCTCTGGTTTTATTCCTCGGGCTCCGGATTTCTTCCTCGAGCTCTCGTTTTCTTCTTCACGCCCTGGATTTGTTCCTCGGGTTCTGTTTTTGTTCCTCGGGCTGTGGTTGTGTTCCTCGGGCTCTGGTTTTGTTCCTCGAGCTCTGGTTGTGTTCCTTGGGCTCTGGTTTTGTTCCTTGAGCTCTAGTTTTGTTCTTCGAGCTCTGGTTTTGTTCCTGGGGCTCTGGTTTTCTTTCACGGGCTCTGGTTTTGTTCCTCATGTTCTGGTTTTATTCCTCAGGCCCTGGTTTTATTCCTTGGGGTTTCGTTTTGTTCCTCGGGCTCTGCTTTATTTCCACGGGCTCTGGTTTTGTTCCTCGAGCTCTGGTTTTGTTCCTCGAGGGCTGGTTTTGTTCCTTGGGCTATGGTTTTCTTTCTCGGGCTCTGGCTTGGTTCCTCGGGTCCTGGTTTTTTCCTCGGGCTCTATTTTTGTTCCTCGGGCTCTTGTTTTCTTCCTCAGGCTCTGGTTTTGTTCATGGAGGTCTGGTTTTGTTCCTCGGGCTCTGGCTTGGTTCCTCGGGCCCTGGTTTTTTGCCTCGGGCTCTGGTTTTGTTCCTCGGGCTCTGGTTTTGTTCCTCGGTTTCTGGTTTGGTTCCTCGGGCCCTGGTTTTATTCCACGGGCTCTGGTTTTCTTCCTATGGCCCTCTTTTTGTTCTTCAGGTCCTCCTTTTTGTCCTTGGGTTCTGGTTTTGTTCCTCGGGCTCTGGTTTTCTTCCTCAGGATCTGGTTTTGTTCCTCGAGCTCTGGTTTTGTTCCTTGGGCACTGGTTTTGTTCCTCGGGCTCTCGTTTTCTTCCTCGGACTCTCGTTTTGTTCCTCGGGTTCTGGTTTTGTTCCTTGAGCTCTGTTTTTTTTCCTCGGGCTCTGTTTTTCTTCCTCAGGCTCTGGTTTTATTCCTCGGGCTCTGGATTTCTTCCTCGAGCTCTCGTTTTCTTCTTCATGCCCTGGATTTGTTCCTCGGGTTCTGTTTTTGTTCCTCGGGCTGTGGTTGTGTTCCTCGGGCTCTGGTTTTGTTCCTCGAGCTCTGGTTTTGTTCCTTGGGCTCTGGTTTTGTTCCTTGAGCTCTAGTTTTGTTCTTCGAGCTCTGGTTTTGTTCCTGGGGCTCTGGTTTTCTTTCACGGGCTCTGGTTTTGTTCCTCATGTTCTGGTTTTATTCCTCAGGCCCTGGTTTTATTCCTCGGGGTTTCGTTTTGTTCCTCGGGCTCTGCTTTATTTCCACGGGCTCTGGTTTTGTTCCTCGAGCTCTGGTTTTGTTCCTCGAGGGCTGGTTTTGTTCCTTGGGCTATGGTTTTCTTTCTCGGGCTCTGGCTTGGTTCCTCGGGTCCTGGTTTTTTCCTCGGGCTCTATTTTTGTTCCTCGGGCTCTTGTTTTCTTCCTCAGGCTCTGGTTTTGTTCATGGAGGTCTGGTTTTGTTCCTCGGGCTCTGGCTTGGTTCCTCGGGCCCTGGTTTTTTGCCTCGGGCTCTGGTTTTGTTCCTCGGGCTCTGGTTTTGTTCCTCGGTTTCTGGTTTGGTTCCTCGGGCCCTGGTTTTATTCCACGGGCACTGGTTTTCTTCCTATGGCCCTCTTTTTGTTCTTCAGGTCCTCCTTTTTGTCCTTGGGTTCTGGTTTTGTTCCTCGGGCTCTGGTTTTCTTCCTCAGGATCTGGTTTTGTTCCTCGAGCTCTGGTTTTGTTCCTCGGGCACTGGTTTTGTTCCTCGGGCTCTCGTTTTCTTCCTCGGACTCTCGTTTTGTTCCTCGGGTTCTGGTTTTGTTCCTTGAGCTCTGTTTTTTTTCCTCGGGCTCTGGTTTTCTTCCTCAGGCTCTGGTTTTATTCCTCGGGCTCCGGATTTCTTCCTCGAGCTCTCGTTTTCTTCTTCACGCCCTGGATTTGTTCCTCGGGTTCTGTTTTTGTTCCTCGGGCTGTGGTTGTGTTCCTCGGGCTCTGGTTTTGTTCCTCGAGCTCTGGTTGTGTTCCTTGGGCTCTGGTTTTGTTCCTTGAGCTCTAGTTTTGTTCTTCGAGCTCTGGTTTTGTTCCTGGGGCTCTGGTTTTCTTTCACGGGCTCTGGTTTTGTTCCTCATGTTCTGGTTTTATTCCTCAGGCCCTGGTTTTATTCCTCGGGGTTTCGTTTTGTTCCTCGGGCTCTGCTTTATTTCCACGGGCTCTGGTTTTGTTCCTCGAGCTCTGGTTTTGTTCCTCGAGGGCTGGTTTTGTTCCTTGGGCTATGGTTTTCTTTCTCGGGCTCTGGCTTGGTTCCTCGGGTCCTGGTTTTTTCCTCGGGCTCTATTTTTGTTCCTCGGGCTCTTGTTTTCTTCCTCAGGCTCTGGTTTTGTTCCTCGGGCTCTGGTTTTGTTCCTCGGGCTCTGGCTTGGTTCCTCGGGCCCTGGTTTTTTGCCTCGGGCTCTGGTTTTGTTCCTCGGGCTCTGGTTTTGTTCCTCGGTTTCTGGTTTGGTTCCTCGGGCCCTGGTTTTATTCCACGGGCTCTGGTTTTCTTCCTATGGCCCTCTTTTTGTTCTTCAGGTCCTCCTTTTTGTCCTTGGGTTCTGGTTTTGTTCCTCGGGCTCTGGTTTTCTTCCTCAGGATCTGGTTTTGTTCCTCGAGCTCTGGATTTCTTCCTCGATCTCTCGTTTTTTTCTTCAGGACCTAGATTTGTTCCTCGGGCCCTCGTTGTGTTCCTTGGGCTCTGGTTTTGTTTCTCGTGCTCTGGTTTTGTTCCTCGGGCACTGGTTTTGTTCCTCGGGCTCTCGTTTTCTTCCTCGGACTCTCGTTTTGTTCCTCGGGTTCTGGTTTTGTTCCTTGAGCTCTGTTTTTTTTCCTCGGGCTCTGGTTTTCTTCCTCAGGCTCTGGTTTTATTCCTCGGGCTCCGGATTTCTTCCTCGAGCTCTCGTTTTCTTCTTCACGCCCTGGATTTGTTCCTCGGGTTCTGTTTTTGTTCCTCGGGCTGTGGTTGTGTTCCTCGGGCTCTGGTTTTGTTCCTCGAGCTCTGGTTGTGTTCCTTGGGCTCTGGTTTTGTTCCTTGAGCTCTAGTTTTGTTCTTCGAGCTCTGGTTTTGTTCCTGGGGCTCTGGTTTTCTTTCACGGGCTCTGGTTTTGTTCCTCATGTTCTGGTTTTATTCCTCAGGCCCTGGTTTTATTCCTTGGGGTTTTGTTTTGTTCCTCGGGCTCTGCTTTATTTCCACGGGCTCTGGTTTTGTTCCTCGAGCTCTGGTTTTGTTCCTCGAGGGCTGGTTTTGTTCCTTGGGCTATGGTTTTCTTTCTCGGGCTCTGGCTTGGTTCCTCGGGTCCTGGTTTTTTCCTCGGGCTCTATTTTTGTTCCTCGGGCTCTTGTTTTCTTCCTCAGGCTCTGGTTTTGTTCATGGAGGTCTGGTTTTGTTCCTCGGGCTCTGGCTTGGTTCCTCGGGCCCTGGTTTTTTGCCTCGGGCTCTGGTTTTGTTCCTCGGGCTCTGGTTTTGTTCCTCGGTTTCTGGTTTGGTTCCTCGGGCCCTGGTTTTATTCCACGGGCTCTGGTTTTCTTCCTATGGCCCTCTTTTTGTTCTTCAGGTCCTCCTTTTTGTCCTTGGGTTCTGGTTTTGTTCCTCGGGCTCTGGTTTTGTTCCTCGGTTTCTGGTTTGGTTCCTCGGGCCCTGGTTTTATTCCACGGGCTCTGGTTTTCTTCCTATGGCCCTCTTTTTGTTCTTCAGGTCCTCCTTTTTGTCCTTGGGTTCTGGTTTTGTTCCTCGGGCTCTGGTTTTCTTCCTCAGGATCTGGTTTTGTTCCTCGAGCTCTGGATTTCTTCCTCGATCTCTCGTTTTTTTCTTCAGGACCTAGATTTGTTCCTCGGGCCCTGGTTGTGTTCCTTGGGCTCTGGTTTTGTTTCTCGTGCTCTGGTTTTGTTCCTCGGGCCCTGGTTTTTTGCCTCGGGCTCTGGTTTTGTTCCTCGGGCTCTGGTTTTGTTCCTCGGTTTCTGGTTTGGTTCCTCGGGCCCTGGTTTTATTCCACGGGCTCTGGTTTTCTTCCTATGGCCCTATTTTTGTTCTTCAGGTCCTCCTTTTTGCCTCGGGCTCTGGTTTTGTTCCTCGGGCTCTGGTTTTGTTCCTCGGTTTCTGGTTTGGTTCCTCGGGCCCTGGTTTTATTCCACGGGCTCTGGTTTTCTTCCTATGGCCCTCTTTTTGTTCTTCAGGTCCTCCTTTTTGTCCTTGGGTTCTGGTTTTGTTCCTCGGGCTCTGGTTTTCTTCCTCAGGATCTGGTTTTGTTCCTCGAGCTCTGGATTTCTTCCTCGATCTCTCGTTTTTTTCTTCAGGACCTAGATTTGTTCCTCGGGCCCTCGTTGTGTTCCTTGGGCTCTGGTTTTGTTTCTCGTGCTCTGGTTTTGTTCCTCGGGCACTGGTTTTGTTCCTCGGGCTCTCGTTTTCTTCCTCGGACTCTCGTTTTGTTCCTCGGGTTCTGGTTTTGTTCCTTGAGCTCTGTTTTTTTTCCTCGGGCTCTGGTTTTCTTCCTCAGGCTCTGGTTTTATTCCTCGGGCTCCGGATTTCTTCCTCGAGCTCTCGTTTTCTTCTTCACGCCCTGGATTTGTTCCTCGGGTTCTGTTTTTGTTCCTCGGGCTGTGGTTGTGTTCCTCGGGCTCTGGTTTTGTTCCTCGAGCTCTGGTTGTGTTCCTTGGGCTCTGGTTTTGTTCCTTGAGCTCTAGTTTTGTTCTTCGAGCTCTGGTTTTGTTCCTGGGGCTCTGGTTTTCTTTCACGGGCTCTGGTTTTGTTCCTCAGGCTCTGGTTTTATTCCTCAGGCCCTGGTTTTATTCCTCGGGGTTTCGTTTTGTTCCTCGGGCTCTGCTTTATTTCCACGGGCTCTGGTTTTGTTCCTCGAGCTCTGGTTTTGTTCCTCGAGGGCTGGTTTTGTTCCTTGGGCTATGGTTTTCTTTCTCGGGCTCTGGCTTGGTTCCTCGGGTCCTGGTTTTTTCCTCGGGCTCTATTTTTGTTCCTCGGGCTCTTGTTTTCTTCCTCAGGCTCTGGTTTTGTTCCTCGGGCTCTGGTTTTGTTCCTCGGGCTCTGGCTTGGTTCCTCGGGCCCTGGTTTTTTGCCTCGGGCTCTGGTTTTGTTCCTCGGGCTCTGGTTTTGTTCCTCGGTTTCTGGTTTGGTTCCTCGGGCCCTGGTTTTATTCCACGGGCTCTGGTTTTCTTCCTATGGCCCTCTTTTTGTTCTTCAGGTCCTCCTTTTTGTCCTTGGGTTCTGGTTTTGTTCCTCGGGCTCTGGTTTTCTTCCTCAGGATCTGGTTTTGTTCCTCGAGCTCTGGATTTCTTCCTCGATCTCTCGTTTTTTTCTTCAGGACCTAGATTTGTTCCTCGGGCCCTCGTTGTGTTCCTTGGGCTCTGGTTTTGTTTCTCGTGCTCTGGTTTTGTTCCTCGGGCACTGGTTTTGTTCCTCGGGCTCTCGTTTTCTTCCTCGGACTCTCGTTTTGTTCCTCGGGTTCTGGTTTTGTTCCTTGAGCTCTGTTTTTTTTCCTCGGGCTCTGGTTTTCTTCCTCAGGCTCTGGTTTTATTCCTCGGGCTCCGGATTTCTTCCTCGAGCTCTCGTTTTCTTCTTCACGCCCTGGATTTGTTCCTCGGGTTCTGTTTTTGTTCCTCGGGCTGTGGTTGTGTTCCTCGGGCTCTGGTTTTGTTCCTCGAGCTCTGGTTGTGTTCCTTGGGCTCTGGTTTTGTTCCTTGAGCTCTAGTTTTGTTCTTCGAGCTCTGGTTTTGTTCCTGGGGCTCTGGTTTTCTTTCACGGGCTCTGGTTTTGTTCCTCATGTTCTGGTTTTATTCCTCAGGCCCTGGTTTTATTCCTTGGGGTTTCGTTTTGTTCCTCGGGCTCTGCTTTATTTCCACGGGCTCTGGTTTTGTTCCTCGAGCTCTGGTTTTGTTCCTCGAGGGCTGGTTTTGTTCCTTGGGCTATGGTTTTCTTTCTCGGGCTCTGGCTTGGTTCCTCGGGTCCTGGTTTTTTCCTCGGGCTCTATTTTTGTTCCTCGGGCTCTTGTTTTCTTCCTCAGGCTCTGGTTTTGTTCATGGAGGTCTGGTTTTGTTCCTCGGGCTCTGGCTTGGTTCCTCGGGCCCTGGTTTTTTGCCTCGGGCTCTGGTTTTGTTCCTCGGGCTCTGGTTTTGTTCCTCGGTTTCTGGTTTGGTTCCTCGGGCCCTGGTTTTATTCCACGGGCTCTGGTTTTCTTCCTATGGCCCTCTTTTTGTTCTTCAGGTCCTCCTTTTTGTCCTTGGGTTCTGGTTTTGTTCCTCGGGCTCTGGTTTTGTTCCTCGGTTTCTGGTTTGGTTCCTCGGGCCCTGGTTTTATTCCACGGGCTCTGGTTTTCTTCCTATGGCCCTCTTTTTGTTCTTCAGGTCCTCCTTTTTGTCCTTGGGTTCTGGTTTTGTTCCTCGGGCTCTGGTTTTCTTCCTCAGGATCTGGTTTTGTTCCTCGAGCTCTGGATTTCTTCCTCGATCTCTCGTTTTTTTCTTCAGGACCTAGATTTGTTCCTCGGGCCCTGGTTGTGTTCCTTGGGCTCTGGTTTTGTTTCTCGTGCTCTGGTTTTGTTCCTCGGGCCCTGGTTTTTTGCCTCGGGCTCTGGTTTTGTTCCTCGGGCTCTGGTTTTGTTCCTCGGTTTCTGGTTTGGTTCCTCGGGCCCTGGTTTTATTCCACGGGCTCTGGTTTTCTTCCTATGGCCCTATTTTTGTTCTTCAGGTCCTCCTTTTTGCCTCGGGCTCTGGTTTTGTTCCTCGGGCTCTGGTTTTGTTCCTCGGTTTCTGGTTTGGTTCCTCGGGCCCTGGTTTTATTCCACGGGCTCTGGTTTTCTTCCTATGGCCCTCTTTTTGTTCTTCAGGTCCTCCTTTTTGTCCTTGGGTTCTGGTTTTGTTCCTCGGGCTCTGGTTTTCTTCCTCAGGATCTGGTTTTGTTCCTCGAGCTCTGGATTTCTTCCTCGATCTCTCGTTTTTTTCTTCAGGACCTAGATTTGTTCCTCGGGCCCTGGTTGTGTTCCTTGGGCTCTGGTTTTGTTTCTCGTGCTCTGGTTTTGTTCCTCGGGCACTGGTTTTGTTCCTCGGGCTCTCGTTTTCTTCCTCGGACTCTCGTTTTGTTCCTCGGGTTCTGTTTTTTTTCCTTGAGCTCTGTTTTTTTTCCTCGGGCTCTGGTTTTCTTCCTCAGGCTCTGGTTTTATTCCTCGGGCTCCGGATTTCTTCCTCGAGCTCTCGTTTTCTTCTTCACGCCCTGGATTTGTTCCTCGGGTTCTGTTTTTGTTCCTCGGGCTGTGGTTGTGTTCCTCGGGCTCTGGTTTTGTTCCTCGAGCTCTGGTTGTGTTCCTTGGGCTCTGGTTTTGTTCCTTGAGCTCTAGTTTTGTTCTTCGAGCTCTGGTTTTGTTCCTGGGGCTCTGGTTTTCTTTCACGGGCTCTGGTTTTGTTCCTCATGTTCTGGTTTTATTCCTCAGGCCCTGGTTTTATTCCTTGGGGTTTCGTTTTGTTCCTCGGGCTCTGCTTTATTTCCACGGGCTCTGGTTTTGTTCCTCGAGCTCTGGTTTTGTTCCTCGAGGGCTGGTTTTGTTCCTTGGGCTATGGTTTTCTTTCTCGGGCTCTGGCTTGGTTCCTCGGGTCCTGGTTTTTTCCTCGGGCTCTATTTTTGTTCCTCGGGCTCTTGTTTTCTTCCTCAGGCTCTGGTTTTGTTCATGGAGGTCTGGTTTTGTTCCTCGGGCTCTGGCTTGGTTCCTCGGGCCCTGGTTTTTTGCCTCGGGCTCTGGTTTTGTTCCTCGGGCTCTGGTTTTGTTCCTCGGTTTCTGGTTTGGTTCCTCGGGCCCTGGTTTTATTCCACGGGCACTGGTTTTCTTCCTATGGCCCTCTTTTTGTTCTTCAGGTCCTCCTTTTTGTCCTTGGGTTCTGGTTTTGTTCCTCGGGCTCTGGTTTTCTTCCTCAGGATCTGGTTTTGTTCCTCGAGCTCTGGTTTTGTTCCTTGGGCACTGGTTTTGTTCCTCGGGCTCTCGTTTTCTTCCTCGGACTCTCGTTTTGTTCCTCGGGTTCTGGTTTTGTTCCTTGAGCTCTGTTTTTTTTCCTCGGGCTCTGGTTTTCTTCCTCAGGCTCTGGTTTTATTCCTCGGGCTCCGGATTTCTTCCTCGAGCTCTCGTTTTCTTCTTCACGCCCTGGATTTGTTCCTCGGGTTCTGTTTTTGTTCCTCGGGCTGTGGTTGTGTTCCTCGGGCTCTGGTTTTGTTCCTCGAGCTCTGGTTGTGTTCCTTGGGCTCTGGTTTTGTTCCTTGAGCTCTAGTTTTGTTCTTCGAGCTCTGGTTTTGTTCCTGGGGCTCTGGTTTTCTTTCACGGGCTCTGGTTTTGTTCCTCATGTTCTGGTTTTATTCCTCAGGCCCTGGTTTTATTCCTCGGGGTTTCGTTTTGTTCCTCGGGCTCTGCTTTATTTCCACGGGCTCTGGTTTTGTTCCTCGAGCTCTGGTTTTGTTCCTCGAGGGCTGGTTTTGTTCCTTGGGCTATGGTTTTCTTTCTCGGGCTCTGGCTTGGTTCCTCGGGTCCTGGTTTTTTCCTCGGGCTCTATTTTTGTTCCTCGGGCTCTTGTTTTCTTCCTCAGGCTCTGGTTTTGTTCCTCGGGCTCTGGTTTTGTTCCTCGGGCTCTGGCTTGGTTCCTCGGGCCCTGGTTTTTTGCCTCGGGCTCTGGTTTTGTTCCTCGGGCTCTGGTTTTGTTCCTCGGTTTCTGGTTTGGTTCCTCGGGCCCTGGTTTTATTCCACGGGCTCTGGTTTTCTTCCTATGGCCCTCTTTTTGTTCTTCAGGTCCTCCTTTTTGTCCTTGGGTTCTGGTTTTGTTCCTCGGGCTCTGGTTTTCTTCCTCAGGATCTGGTTTTGTTCCTCGAGCTCTGGATTTCTTCCTCGATCTCTCGTTTTTTTCTTCAGGACCTAGATTTGTTCCTCGGGCCCTCGTTGTGTTCCTTGGGCTCTGGTTTTGTTTCTCGTGCTCTGGTTTTGTTCCTCGGGCACTGGTTTTGTTCCTCGGGCTCTCGTTTTCTTCCTCGGACTCTCGTTTTGTTCCTCGGGTTCTGGTTTTGTTCCTTGAGCTCTGTTTTTTTTCCTCGGGCTCTGGTTTTCTTCCTCAGGCTCTGGTTTTATTCCTCGGGCTCCGGATTTCTTCCTCGAGCTCTCGTTTTCTTCTTCACGCCCTGGATTTGTTCCTCGGGTTCTGTTTTTGTTCCTCGGGCTGTGGTTGTGTTCCTCGGGCTCTGGTTTTGTTCCTCGAGCTCTGGTTGTGTTCCTTGGGCTCTGGTTTTGTTCCTTGAGCTCTAGTTTTGTTCTTCGAGCTCTGGTTTTGTTCCTGGGGCTCTGGTTTTCTTTCACGGGCTCTGGTTTTGTTCCTCATGTTCTGGTTTTATTCCTCAGGCCCTGGTTTTATTCCTTGGGGTTTCGTTTTGTTCCTCGGGCTCTGCTTTATTTCCACGGGCTCTGGTTTTGTTCCTCGAGCTCTGGTTTTGTTCCTCGAGGGCTGGTTTTGTTCCTTGGGCTATGGTTTTCTTTCTCGGGCTCTGGCTTGGTTCCTCGGGTCCTGGTTTTTTCCTCGGGCTCTATTTTTGTTCCTCGGGCTCTTGTTTTCTTCCTCAGGCTCTGGTTTTGTTCATGGAGGTCTGGTTTTGTTCCTCGGGCTCTGGCTTGGTTCCTCGGGCCCTGTTTTTTTGCCTCGGGCTCTGGTTTTGTTCCTCGGGCTCTGGTTTTGTTCCTCGGTTTCTGGTTTGGTTCCTCGGGCCCTGGTTTTATTCCACGGGCTCTGGTTTTCTTCCTATGGCCCTCTTTTTGTTCTTCAGGTCCTCCTTTTTGTCCTTGGGTTCTGGTTTTGTTCCTCGGGCTCTGGTTTTGTTCCTCGGGCTCTGGTTTTGTTCCTCGGTTTCTGGTTTGGTTCCTCGGGCCCTGGTTTTATTCCACGGGCTCTGGTTTTCTTCCTATGGCCCTCTTTTTGTTCTTCAGGTCCTCCTTTTTGTCCTTGGGTTCTGGTTTTGTTCCTCGGGCTCTGGTTTTCTTCCTCAGGATCTGGTTTTGTTCCTCGAGCTCTGGATTTCTTCCTCGATCTCTCGTTTTTTTCTTCAGGACCTAGATTTGTTCCTCGGGCCCTCGTTGTGTTCCTTGGGCTCTGGTTTTGTTTCTCGTGCTCTGGTTTTGTTCCTCGGGCACTGGTTTTGTTCCTCGGGCTCTCGTTTTCTTCCTCGGACTCTCGTTTTGTTCCTCGGGTTCTGGTTTTGTTCCTTGAGCTCTGTTTTTTTTCCTCGGGCTCTGGTTTTCTTCCTCAGGCTCTGGTTTTATTCCTCGGGCTCCGGATTTCTTCCTCGAGCTCTCGTTTTCTTCTTCACGCCCTGGATTTGTTCCTCGGGTTCTGTTTTTGTTCCTCGGGCTGTGGTTGTGTTCCTCGGGCTCTGGTTTTGTTCCTCGAGCTCTGGTTGTGTTCCTTGGGCTCTGGTTTTGTTCCTTGAGCTCTAGTTTTGTTCTTCGAGCTCTGGTTTTGTTCCTGGGGCTCTGGTTTTCTTTCACGGGCTCTGGTTTTGTTCCTCATGTTCTGGTTTTATTCCTCAGGCCCTGGTTTTATTCCTTGGGGTTTCGTTTTGTTCCTCGGGCTCTGCTTTATTTCCACGGGCTCTGGTTTTGTTCCTCGAGCTCTGGTTTTGTTCCTCGAGGGCTGGTTTTGTTCCTTGGGCTATGGTTTTCTTTCTCGGGCTCTGGCTTGGTTCCTCGGGTCCTGGTTTTTTCCTCGGGCTCTATTTTTGTTCCTCGGGCTCTTGTTTTCTTCCTCAGGCTCTGGTTTTGTTCATGGAGGTCTGGTTTTGTTCCTCGGGCTCTGGCTTGGTTCCTCGGGCCCTGGTTTTTTGCCTCGGGCTCTGGTTTTGTTCCTCGGGCTCTGGTTTTGTTCCTCGGTTTCTGGTTTGGTTCCTCGGGCCCTGGTTTTATTCCACGGGCTCTGGTTTTCTTCCTATGGCCCTCTTTTTGTTCTTCAGGTCCTCCTTTTTGTCCTTGGGTTCTGGTTTTGTTCCTCGGGCTCTGGTTTTGTTCCTCGGTTTCTGGTTTGGTTCCTCGGGCCCTGGTTTTATTCCACGGGCTCTGGTTTTCTTCCTATGGCCCTCTTTTTGTTCTTCAGGTCCTCCTTTTTGTCCTTGGGTTCTGGTTTTGTTCCTCGGGCTCTGGTTTTCTTCCTCAGGATCTGGTTTTGTTCCTCGAGCTCTGGATTTCTTCCTCGATCTCTCGTTTTTTTCTTCAGGACCTAGATTTGTTCCTCGGGCCCTGGTTGTGTTCCTTGGGCTCTGGTTTTGTTTCTCGTGCTCTGGTTTTGTTCCTCGGGCCCTGGTTTTTTGCCTCGGGCTCTGGTTTTGTTCCTCGGGCTCTGGTTTTGTTCCTCGGTTTCTGGTTTGGTTCCTCGGGCCCTGGTTTTATTCCACGGGCTCTGGTTTTCTTCCTATGGCCCTCTTTTTGTTCTTCAGGTCCTCCTTTTTGCCTCGGGCTCTGGTTTTGTTCCTCGGGCTCTGGTTTTGTTCCTCGGTTTCTGGTTTGGTTCCTCGGGCCCTGGTTTTATTCCACGGGCTCTGGTTTTCTTCCTATGGCCCTCTTTTTGTTCTTCAGGTCCTCCTTTTTGTCCTTGGGTTCTGGTTTTGTTCCTCGGGCTCTGGTTTTCTTCCTCAGGATCTGGTTTTGTTCCTCGAGCTCTGGATTTCTTCCTCGATCTCTCGTTTTTTTCTTCAGGACCTAGATTTGTTCCTCGGGCCCTGGTTGTGTTCCTTGGGCTCTGGTTTTGTTTCTCGTGCTCTGGTTTTGTTCCTCGGGCACTGGTTTTGTTCCTCGGGCTCTCGTTTTCTTCCTCGGACTCTCGTTTTGTTCCTCGGGTTCTGTTTTTTTTCCTTGAGCTCTGTTTTTTTTCCTCGGGCTCTGGTTTTCTTCCTCAGGCTCTGGTTTTATTCCTCGGGCTCCGGATTTCTTCCTCGAGCTCTCGTTTTCTTCTTCACGCCCTGGATTTGTTCCTCGGGTTCTGTTTTTGTTCCTCGGGCTGTGGTTGTGTTCCTCGGGCTCTGGTTTTGTTCCTCGAGCTCTGGTTGTGTTCCTTGGGCTCTGGTTTTGTTCCTTGAGCTCTAGTTTTGTTCTTCGAGCTCTGGTTTTGTTCCTGGGGCTCTGGTTTTCTTTCACGGGCTCTGGTTTTGTTCCTCATGTTCTGGTTTTATTCCTCAGGCCCTGGTTTTATTCCTCGGGGTTTCGTTTTGTTCCTCGGGCTCTGCTTTATTTCCACGGGCTCTGGTTTTGTTCCTCGAGCTCTGGTTTTGTTCCTCGAGGGCTGGTTTTGTTCCTTGGGCTATGGTTTTCTTTCTCGGGCTCTGGCTTGGTTCCTCGGGTCCTGGTTTTTTCCTCGGGCTCTATTTTTGTTCCTCGGGCTCTTGTTTTCTTCCTCAGGCTCTGGTTTTGTTCATGGAGGTCTGGTTTTGTTCCTCGGGCTCTGGCTTGGTTCCTCGGGCCCTGGTTTTTTGCCTCGGGCTCTGGTTTTGTTCCTCGGGCTCTGGTTTTGTTCCTCGGTTTCTGGTTTGGTTCCTCGGGCCCTGGTTTTATTCCACGGGCACTGGTTTTCTTCCTATGGCCCTCTTTTTGTTCTTCAGGTCCTCCTTTTTGTCCTTGGGTTCTGGTTTTGTTCCTCGGGCTCTGGTTTTCTTCCTCAGGATCTGGTTTTGTTCCTCGAGCTCTGGTTTTGTTCCTTGGGCACTGGTTTTGTTCCTCGGGCTCTCGTTTTCTTCCTCGGACTCTCGTTTTGTTCCTCGGGTTCTGGTTTTGTTCCTTGAGCTCTGTTTTTTTTCCTCGGGCTCTGGTTTTCTTCCTCAGGCTCTGGTTTTATTCCTCGGGCTCCGGATTTCTTCCTCGAGCTCTCGTTTTCTTCTTCACGCCCTGGATTTGTTCCTCGGGTTCTGTTTTTGTTCCTCGGGCTGTGGTTGTGTTCCTCGGGCTCTGGTTTTGTTCCTCGAGCTCTGGTTGTGTTCCTTGGGCTCTGGTTTTGTTCCTTGAGCTCTAGTTTTGTTCTTCGAGCTCTGGTTTTGTTCCTGGGGCTCTGGTTTTCTTTCACGGGCTCTGGTTTTGTTCCTCATGTTCTGGTTTTATTCCTCAGGCCCTGGTTTTATTCCTCGGGGTTTCGTTTTGTTCCTCGGGCTCTGCTTTATTTCCACGGGCTCTGGTTTTGTTCCTCGAGCTCTGGTTTTGTTCCTCGAGGGCTGGTTTTGTTCCTTGGGCTATGGTTTTCTTTCTCGGGCTCTGGCTTGGTTCCTCGGGTCCTGGTTTTTTCCTCGGGCTCTATTTTTGTTCCTCGGGCTCTTGTTTTCTTCCTCAGGCTCTGGTTTTGTTCCTCGGGCTCTGGTTTTGTTCCTCGGGCTCTGGCTTGGTTCCTCGGGCCCTGGTTTTTTGCCTCGGGCTCTGGTTTTGTTCCTCGGGCTCTGGTTTTGTTCCTCGGTTTCTGGTTTGGTTCCTCGGGCCCTGGTTTTATTCCACGGGCTCTGGTTTTCTTCCTATGGCCCTCTTTTTGTTCTTCAGGTCCTCCTTTTTGTCCTTGGGTTCTGGTTTTGTTCCTCGGGCTCTGGTTTTCTTCCTCAGGATCTGGTTTTGTTCCTCGAGCTCTGGATTTCTTCCTCGATCTCTCGTTTTTTTCTTCAGGACCTAGATTTGTTCCTCGGGCCCTGGTTGTGTTCCTTGGGCTCTGGTTTTGTTTCTCGTGCTCTGGTTTTGTTCCTCGGGCACTGGTTTTGTTCCTCGGGCTCTCGTTTTCTTCCTCGGACTCTCGTTTTGTTCCTCGGGTTCTGGTTTTGTTCCTTGAGCTCTGTTTTTTTTCCTCGGGCTCTGGTTTTCTTCCTCAGGCTCTGGTTTTATTCCTCGGGCTCCGGATTTCTTCCTCGAGCTCTCGTTTTCTTCTTCACGCCCTGGATTTGTTCCTCGGGTTCTGTTTTTGTTCCTCGGGCTGTGGTTGTGTTCCTCGGGCTCTGGTTTTGTTCCTCGAGCTCTGGTTGTGTTCCTTGGGCTCTGGTTTTGTTCCTTGAGCTCTAGTTTTGTTCTTCGAGCTCTGGTTTTGTTCCTGGGGCTCTGGTTTTCTTTCACGGGCTCTGGTTTTGTTCCTCAGGCTCTGGTTTTATTCCTCAGGCCCTGGTTTTATTCCTCGGGGTTTCGTTTTGTTCCTCGGGCTCTGCTTTATTTCCACGGGCTCTGGTTTTGTTCCTCGAGCTCTGGTTTTGTTCCTCGAGGGCTGGTTTTGTTCCTTGGGCTATGGTTTTCTTTCTCGGGCTCTGGCTTGGTTCCTCGGGTCCTGGTTTTTTCCTCGGGCTCTATTTTTGTTCCTCGGGCTCTTGTTTTCTTCCTCAGGCTCTGGTTTTGTTCCTCGGGCTCTGGTTTTGTTCCTCGGGCTCTGGCTTGGTTCCTCGGGCCCTGGTTTTTTGCCTCGGGCTCTGGTTTTGTTCCTCGGGCTCTGGTTTTGTTCCTCGGTTTCTGGTTTGGTTCCTCGGGCCCTGGTTTTATTCCACGGGCTCTGGTTTTCTTCCTATGGCCCTCTTTTTGTTCTTCAGGTCCTCCTTTTTGTCCTTGGGTTCTGGTTTTGTTCCTCGGGCTCTGGTTTTCTTCCTCAGGATCTGGTTTTGTTCCTCGAGCTCTGGATTTCTTCCTCGATCTCTCGTTTTTTTCTTCAGGACCTAGATTTGTTCCTCGGGCCCTCGTTGTGTTCCTTGGGCTCTGGTTTTGTTTCTCGTGCTCTGGTTTTGTTCCTCGGGCACTGGTTTTGTTCCTCGGGCTCTCGTTTTCTTCCTCGGACTCTCGTTTTGTTCCTCGGGTTCTGGTTTTGTTCCTTGAGCTCTGTTTTTTTTCCTCGGGCTCTGGTTTTCTTCCTCAGGCTCTGGTTTTATTCCTCGGGCTCCGGATTTCTTCCTCGAGCTCTCGTTTTCTTCTTCACGCCCTGGATTTGTTCCTCGGGTTCTGTTTTTGTTCCTCGGGCTGTGGTTGTGTTCCTCGGGCTCTGGTTTTGTTCCTCGAGCTCTGGTTGTGTTCCTTGGGCTCTGGTTTTGTTCCTTGAGCTCTAGTTTTGTTCTTCGAGCTCTGGTTTTGTTCCTGGGGCTCTGGTTTTCTTTCACGGGCTCTGGTTTTGTTCCTCATGTTCTGGTTTTATTCCTCAGGCCCTGGTTTTATTCCTTGGGGTTTCGTTTTGTTCCTCGGGCTCTGCTTTATTTCCACGGGCTCTGGTTTTGTTCCTCGAGCTCTGGTTTTGTTCCTCGAGGGCTGGTTTTGTTCCTTGGGCTATGGTTTTCTTTCTCGGGCTCTGGCTTGGTTCCTCGGGTCCTGGTTTTTTCCTCGGGCTCTATTTTTGTTCCTCGGGCTCTTGTTTTCTTCCTCAGGCTCTGGTTTTGTTCATGGAGGTCTGGTTTTGTTCCTCGGGCTCTGGCTTGGTTCCTCGGGCCCTGGTTTTTTGCCTCGGGCTCTGGTTTTGTTCCTCGGGCTCTGGTTTTGTTCCTCGGTTTCTGGTTTGGTTCCTCGGGCCCTGGTTTTATTCCACGGGCTCTGGTTTTCTTCCTATGGCCCTCTTTTTGTTCTTCAGGTCCTCCTTTTTGTCCTTGGGTTCTGGTTTTGTTCCTCGGGCTCTGGTTTTGTTCCTCGGTTTCTGGTTTGGTTCCTCGGGCCCTGGTTTTATTCCACGGGCTCTGGTTTTCTTCCTATGGCCCTCTTTTTGTTCTTCAGGTCCTCCTTTTTGTCCTTGGGTTCTGGTTTTGTTCCTCGGGCTCTGGTTTTCTTCCTCAGGATCTGGTTTTGTTCCTCGAGCTCTGGATTTCTTCCTCGATCTCTCGTTTTTTTCTTCAGGACCTAGATTTGTTCCTCGGGCCCTGGTTGTGTTCCTTGGGCTCTGGTTTTGTTTCTCGTGCTCTGGTTTTGTTCCTCGGGCCCTGGTTTTTTGCCTCGGGCTCTGGTTTTGTTCCTCGGGCTCTGGTTTTGTTCCTCGGTTTCTGGTTTGGTTCCTCGGGCCCTGGTTTTATTCCACGGGCTCTGGTTTTCTTCCTATGGCCCTATTTTTGTTCTTCAGGTCCTCCTTTTTGCCTCGGGCTCTGGTTTTGTTCCTCGGGCTCTGGTTTTGTTCCTCGGTTTCTGGTTTGGTTCCTCGGGCCCTGGTTTTATTCCACGGGCTCTGGTTTTCTTCCTATGGCCCTCTTTTTGTTCTTCAGGTCCTCCTTTTTGTCCTTGGGTTCTGGTTTTGTTCCTCGGGCTCTGGTTTTCTTCCTCAGGATCTGGTTTTGTTCCTCGAGCTCTGGATTTCTTCCTCGATCTCTCGTTTTTTTCTTCAGGACCTAGATTTGTTCCTCGGGCCCTGGTTGTGTTCCTTGGGCTCTGGTTTTGTTTCTCGTGCTCTGGTTTTGTTCCTCGGGCACTGGTTTTGTTCCTCGGGCTCTCGTTTTCTTCCTCGGACTCTCGTTTTGTTCCTCGGGTTCTGTTTTTTTTCCTTGAGCTCTGTTTTTTTTCCTCGGGCTCTGGTTTTCTTCCTCAGGCTCTGGTTTTATTCCTCGGGCTCCGGATTTCTTCCTCGAGCTCTCGTTTTCTTCTTCACGCCCTGGATTTGTTCCTCGGGTTCTGTTTTTGTTCCTCGGGCTGTGGTTGTGTTCCTCGGGCTCTGGTTTTGTTCCTCGAGCTCTGGTTGTGTTCCTTGGGCTCTGGTTTTGTTCCTTGAGCTCTAGTTTTGTTCTTCGAGCTCTGGTTTTGTTCCTGGGGCTCTGGTTTTCTTTCACGGGCTCTGGTTTTGTTCCTCATGTTCTGGTTTTATTCCTCAGGCCCTGGTTTTATTCCTTGGGGTTTCGTTTTGTTCCTCGGGCTCTGCTTTATTTCCACGGGCTCTGGTTTTGTTCCTCGAGCTCTGGTTTTGTTCCTCGAGGGCTGGTTTTGTTCCTTGGGCTATGGTTTTCTTTCTCGGGCTCTGGCTTGGTTCCTCGGGTCCTGGTTTTTTCCTCGGGCTCTATTTTTGTTCCTCGGGCTCTTGTTTTCTTCCTCAGGCTCTGGTTTTGTTCATGGAGGTCTGGTTTTGTTCCTCGGGCTCTGGCTTGGTTCCTCGGGCCCTGGTTTTTTGCCTCGGGCTCTGGTTTTGTTCCTCGGGCTCTGGTTTTGTTCCTCGGTTTCTGGTTTGGTTCCTCGGGCCCTGGTTTTATTCCACGGGCACTGGTTTTCTTCCTATGGCCCTCTTTTTGTTCTTCAGGTCCTCCTTTTTGTCCTTGGGTTCTGGTTTTGTTCCTCGGGCTCTGGTTTTCTTCCTCAGGATCTGGTTTTGTTCCTCGAGCTCTGGTTTTGTTCCTTGGGCACTGGTTTTGTTCCTCGGGCTCTCGTTTTCTTCCTCGGACTCTCGTTTTGTTCCTCGGGTTCTGGTTTTGTTCCTTGAGCTCTGTTTTTTTTCCTCGGGCTCTGGTTTTCTTCCTCAGGCTCTGGTTTTATTCCTCGGGCTCCGGATTTCTTCCTCGAGCTCTCGTTTTCTTCTTCACGCCCTGGATTTGTTCCTCGGGTTCTGTTTTTGTTCCTCGGGCTGTGGTTGTGTTCCTCGGGCTCTGGTTTTGTTCCTCGAGCTCTGGTTGTGTTCCTTGGGCTCTGGTTTTGTTCCTTGAGCTCTAGTTTTGTTCTTCGAGCTCTGGTTTTGTTCCTGGGGCTCTGGTTTTCTTTCACGGGCTCTGGTTTTGTTCCTCATGTTCTGGTTTTATTCCTCAGGCCCTGGTTTTATTCCTCGGGGTTTCGTTTTGTTCCTCGGGCTCTGCTTTATTTCCACGGGCTCTGGTTTTGTTCCTCGAGCTCTGGTTTTGTTCCTCGAGGGCTGGTTTTGTTCCTTGGGCTATGGTTTTCTTTCTCGGGCTCTGGCTTGGTTCCTCGGGTCCTGGTTTTTTCCTCGGGCTCTATTTTTGTTCCTCGGGCTCTTGTTTTCTTCCTCAGGCTCTGGTTTTGTTCCTCGGGCTCTGGTTTTGTTCCTCGGGCTCTGGCTTGGTTCCTCGGGCCCTGGTTTTTTGCCTCGGGCTCTGGTTTTGTTCCTCGGGCTCTGGTTTTGTTCCTCGGTTTCTGGTTTGGTTCCTCGGGCCCTGGTTTTATTCCACGGGCTCTGGTTTTCTTCCTATGGCCCTCTTTTTGTTCTTCAGGTCCTCCTTTTTGTCCTTGGGTTCTGGTTTTGTTCCTCGGGCTCTGGTTTTCTTCCTCAGGATCTGGTTTTGTTCCTCGAGCTCTGGATTTCTTCCTCGATCTCTCGTTTTTTTCTTCAGGACCTAGATTTGTTCCTCGGGCCCTCGTTGTGTTCCTTGGGCTCTGGTTTTGTTTCTCGTGCTCTGGTTTTGTTCCTCGGGCACTGGTTTTGTTCCTCGGGCTCTCGTTTTCTTCCTCGGACTCTCGTTTTGTTCCTCGGGTTCTGGTTTTGTTCCTTGAGCTCTGTTTTTTTTCCTCGGGCTCTGGTTTTCTTCCTCAGGCTCTGGTTTTATTCCTCGGGCTCCGGATTTCTTCCTCGAGCTCTCGTTTTCTTCTTCACGCCCTGGATTTGTTCCTCGGGTTCTGTTTTTGTTCCTCGGGCTGTGGTTGTGTTCCTCGGGCTCTGGTTTTGTTCCTCGAGCTCTGGTTGTGTTCCTTGGGCTCTGGTTTTGTTCCTTGAGCTCTAGTTTTGTTCTTCGAGCTCTGGTTTTGTTCCTGGGGCTCTGGTTTTCTTTCACGGGCTCTGGTTTTGTTCCTCAGGCTCTGGTTTTATTCCTCAGGCCCTGGTTTTATTCCTTGGGGTTTCGTTTTGTTCCTCGGGCTCTGCTTTATTTCCACGGGCTCTGGTTTTGTTCCTCGAGCTCTGGTTTTGTTCCTCGAGGGCTGGTTTTGTTCCTTGGGCTATGGTTTTCTTTCTCGGGCTCTGGCTTGGTTCCTCGGGTCCTGGTTTTTTCCTCGGGCTCTATTTTTGTTCCTCGGGCTCTTGTTTTCTTCCTCAGGCTCTGGTTTTGTTCATGGAGGTCTGGTTTTGTTCCTCGGGCTCTGGCTTGGTTCCTCGGGCCCTGTTTTTTTGCCTCGGGCTCTGGTTTTGTTCCTCGGGCTCTGGTTTTGTTCCTCGGTTTCTGGTTTGGTTCCTCGGGCCCTGGTTTTATTCCACGGGCTCTGGTTTTCTTCCTATGGCCCTCTTTTTGTTCTTCAGGTCCTCCTTTTTGTCCTTGGGTTCTGGTTTTGTTCCTCGGGCTCTGGTTTTGTTCCTCGGGCTCTGGTTTTGTTCCTCGGTTTCTGGTTTGGTTCCTCGGGCCCTGGTTTTATTCCACGGGCTCTGGTTTTCTTCCTATGGCCCTCTTTTTGTTCTTCAGGTCCTCCTTTTTGTCCTTGGGTTCTGGTTTTGTTCCTCGGGCTCTGGTTTTCTTCCTCAGGATCTGGTTTTGTTCCTCGAGCTCTGGATTTCTTCCTCGATCTCTCGTTTTTTTCTTCAGGACCTAGATTTGTTCCTCGGGCCCTCGTTGTGTTCCTTGGGCTCTGGTTTTGTTTCTCGTGCTCTGGTTTTGTTCCTCGGGCACTGGTTTTGTTCCTCGGGCTCTCGTTTTCTTCCTCGGACTCTCGTTTTGTTCCTCGGGTTCTGGTTTTGTTCCTTGAGCTCTGTTTTTTTTCCTCGGGCTCTGGTTTTCTTCCTCAGGCTCTGGTTTTATTCCTCGGGCTCCGGATTTCTTCCTCGAGCTCTCGTTTTCTTCTTCACGCCCTGGATTTGTTCCTCGGGTTCTGTTTTTGTTCCTCGGGCTGTGGTTGTGTTCCTCGGGCTCTGGTTTTGTTCCTCGAGCTCTGGTTGTGTTCCTTGGGCTCTGGTTTTGTTCCTTGAGCTCTAGTTTTGTTCTTCGAGCTCTGGTTTTGTTCCTGGGGCTCTGGTTTTCTTTCACGGGCTCTGGTTTTGTTCCTCATGTTCTGGTTTTATTCCTCAGGCCCTGGTTTTATTCCTTGGGGTTTCGTTTTGTTCCTCGGGCTCTGCTTTATTTCCACGGGCTCTGGTTTTGTTCCTCGAGCTCTGGTTTTGTTCCTCGAGGGCTGGTTTTGTTCCTTGGGCTATGGTTTTCTTTCTCGGGCTCTGGCTTGGTTCCTCGGGTCCTGGTTTTTTCCTCGGGCTCTATTTTTGTTCCTCGGGCTCTTGTTTTCTTCCTCAGGCTCTGGTTTTGTTCATGGAGGTCTGGTTTTGTTCCTCGGGCTCTGGCTTGGTTCCTCGGGCCCTGGTTTTTTGCCTCGGGCTCTGGTTTTGTTCCTCGGGCTCTGGTTTTGTTCCTCGGTTTCTGGTTTGGTTCCTCGGGCCCTGGTTTTATTCCACGGGCTCTGGTTTTCTTCCTATGGCCCTCTTTTTGTTCTTCAGGTCCTCCTTTTTGTCCTTGGGTTCTGGTTTTGTTCCTCGGGCTCTGGTTTTGTTCCTCGGTTTCTGGTTTGGTTCCTCGGGCCCTGGTTTTATTCCACGGGCTCTGGTTTTCTTCCTATGGCCCTCTTTTTGTTCTTCAGGTCCTCCTTTTTGTCCTTGGGTTCTGGTTTTGTTCCTCGGGCTCTGGTTTTCTTCCTCAGGATCTGGTTTTGTTCCTCGAGCTCTGGATTTCTTCCTCGATCTCTCGTTTTTTTCTTCAGGACCTAGATTTGTTCCTCGGGCCCTGGTTGTGTTCCTTGGGCTCTGGTTTTGTTTCTCGTGCTCTGGTTTTGTTCCTCGGGCCCTGGTTTTTTGCCTCGGGCTCTGGTTTTGTTCCTCGGGCTCTGGTTTTGTTCCTCGGTTTCTGGTTTGGTTCCTCGGGCCCTGGTTTTATTCCACGGGCTCTGGTTTTCTTCCTATGGCCCTCTTTTTGTTCTTCAGGTCCTCCTTTTTGCCTCGGGCTCTGGTTTTGTTCCTCGGGCTCTGGTTTTGTTCCTCGGTTTCTGGTTTGGTTCCTCGGGCCCTGGTTTTATTCCACGGGCTCTGGTTTTCTTCCTATGGCCCTCTTTTTGTTCTTCAGGTCCTCCTTTTTGTCCTTGGGTTCTGGTTTTGTTCCTCGGGCTCTGGTTTTCTTCCTCAGGATCTGGTTTTGTTCCTCGAGCTCTGGATTTCTTCCTCGATCTCTCGTTTTTTTCTTCAGGACCTAGATTTGTTCCTCGGGCCCTGGTGGTGTTCCTTGGGCTCTGGTTTTGTTTCTCGTGCTCTGGTTTTGTTCCTCGGGCACTGGTTTTGTTCCTCGGGCTCTCGTTTTCTTCCTCGGACTCTCGTTTTGTTCCTCGGGTTCTGTTTTTTTTCCTTGAGCTCTGTTTTTTTTCCTCGGGCTCTGGTTTTCTTCCTCAGGCTCTGGTTTTATTCCTCGGGCTCCGGATTTCTTCCTCGAGCTCTCGTTTTCTTCTTCACGCCCTGGATTTGTTCCTCGGGTTCTGTTTTTGTTCCTCGGGCTGTGGTTGTGTTCCTCGGGCTCTAGTTTTGTTCCTCGAGCTCTGGTTGTGTTCCTTGGGCTCTGGTTTTGTTCCTTGAGCTCTAGTTTTGTTCTTCGAGCTCTGGTTTTGTTCCTGGGGCTCTGGTTTTCTTTCACGGGCTCTGGTTTTGTTCCTCATGTTCTGGTTTTATTCCTCAGGCCCTGGTTTTATTCCTCGGGGTTTCGTTTTGTTCCTCGGGCTCTGCTTTATTTCCACGGGCTCTGGTTTTGTTCCTCGAGCTCTGGTTTTGTTCCTCGAGGGCTGGTTTTGTTCCTTGGGCTATGGTTTTCTTTCTCGGGCTCTGGCTTGGTTCCTCGGGTCCTGGTTTTTTCCTCGGGCTCTATTTTTGTTCCTCGGGCTCTTGTTTTCTTCCTCAGGCTCTGGTTTTGTTCATGGAGGTCTGGTTTTGTTCCTCGGGCTCTGGCTTGGTTCCTCGGGCCCTGGTTTTTTGCCTCGGGCTCTGGTTTTGTTCCTCGGGCTCTGGTTTTGTTCCTCGGTTTCTGGTTTGGTTCCTCGGGCCCTGGTTTTATTCCACGGGCACTGGTTTTCTTCCTATGGCCCTCTTTTTGTTCTTCAGGTCCTCCTTTTTGTCCTTGGGTTCTGGTTTTGTTCCTCGGGCTCTGGTTTTCTTCCTCAGGATCTGGTTTTGTTCCTCGAGCTCTGGTTTTGTTCCTTGGGCACTGGTTTTGTTCCTCGGGCTCTCGTTTTCTTCCTCGGACTCTCGTTTTGTTCCTCGGGTTCTGGTTTTGTTCCTTGAGCTCTGTTTTTTTTCCTCGGGCTCTGGTTTTCTTCCTCAGGCTCTGGTTTTATTCCTCGGGCTCCGGATTTCTTCCTCGAGCTCTCGTTTTCTTCTTCACGCCCTGGATTTGTTCCTCGGGTTCTGTTTTTGTTCCTCGGGCTGTGGTTGTGTTCCTCGGGCTCTGGTTTTGTTCCTCGAGCTCTGGTTGTGTTCCTTGGGCTCTGGTTTTGTTCCTTGAGCTCTAGTTTTGTTCTTCGAGCTCTGGTTTTGTTCCTGGGGCTCTGGTTTTCTTTCACGGGCTCTGGTTTTGTTCCTCATGTTCTGGTTTTATTCCTCAGGCCCTGGTTTTATTCCTCGGGGTTTCGTTTTGTTCCTCGGGCTCTGCTTTATTTCCACGGGCTCTGGTTTTGTTCCTCGAGCTCTGGTTTTGTTCCTCGAGGGCTGGTTTTGTTCCTTGGGCTATGGTTTTCTTTCTCGGGCTCTGGCTTGGTTCCTCGGGTCCTGGTTTTTTCCTCGGGCTCTATTTTTGTTCCTCGGGCTCTTGTTTTCTTCCTCAGGCTCTGGTTTTGTTCCTCGGGCTCTGGTTTTGTTCCTCGGGCTCTGGCTTGGTTCCTCGGGCCCTGGTTTTTTGCCTCGGGCTCTGGTTTTGTTCCTCGGGCTCTGGTTTTGTTCCTCGGTTTCTGGTTTGGTTCCTCGGGCCCTGGTTTTATTCCACGGGCTCTGGTTTTCTTCCTATGGCCCTCTTTTTGTTCTTCAGGTCCTCCTTTTTGTCCTTGGGTTCTGGTTTTGTTCCTCGGGCTCTGGTTTTCTTCCTCAGGATCTGGTTTTGTTCCTCGAGCTCTGGATTTCTTCCTCGATCTCTCGTTTTTTTCTTCAGGACCTAGATTTGTTCCTCGGGCCCTGGTTGTGTTCCTTGGGCTCTGGTTTTGTTTCTCGTGCTCTGGTTTTGTTCCTCGGGCACTGGTTTTGTTCCTCGGGCTCTCGTTTTCTTCCTCGGACTCTCGTTTTGTTCCTCGGGTTCTGGTTTTGTTCCTTGAGCTCTGTTTTTTTTCCTCGGGCTCTGGTTTTCTTCCTCAGGCTCTGGTTTTATTCCTCGGGCTCCGGATTTCTTCCTCGAGCTCTCGTTTTCTTCTTCACGCCCTGGATTTGTTCCTCGGGTTCTGTTTTTGTTCCTCGGGCTGTGGTTGTGTTCCTCGGGCTCTGGTTTTGTTCCTCGAGCTCTGGTTGTGTTCCTTGGGCTCTGGTTTTGTTCCTTGAGCTCTAGTTTTGTTCTTCGAGCTCTGGTTTTGTTCCTGGGGCTCTGGTTTTCTTTCACGGGCTCTGGTTTTGTTCCTCATGTTCTGGTTTTATTCCTCAGGCCCTGGTTTTATTCCTCGGGGTTTCGTTTTGTTCCTCGGGCTCTGCTTTATTTCCACGGGCTCTGGTTTTGTTCCTCGAGCTCTGGTTTTGTTCCTCGAGGGCTGGTTTTGTTCCTTGGGCTATGGTTTTCTTTCTCGGGCTCTGGCTTGGTTCCTCGGGTCCTGGTTTTTTCCTCGGGCTCTATTTTTGTTCCTCGGGCTCTTGTTTTCTTCCTCAGGCTCTGGTTTTGTTCATGGAGGTCTGGTTTTGTTCCTCGGGCTCTGGCTTGGTTCCTCGGGCCCTGGTTTTTTGCCTCGGGCTCTGGTTTTGTTCCTCGGGCTCTGGTTTTGTTCCTCGGTTTCTGGTTTGGTTCCTCGGGCCCTGGTTTTATTCCACGGGCACTGGTTTTCTTCCTATGGCCCTCTTTTTGTTCTTCAGGTCCTCCTTTTTGTCCTTGGGTTCTGGTTTTGTTCCTCGGGCTCTGGTTTTCTTCCTCAGGATCTGGTTTTGTTCCTCGAGCTCTGGTTTTGTTCCTTGGGCACTGGTTTTGTTCCTCGGGCTCTCGTTTTCTTCCTCGGACTCTCGTTTTGTTCCTCGGGTTCTGGTTTTGTTCCTTGAGCTCTGTTTTTTTTCCTCGGGCTCTGGTTTTCTTCCTCAGGCTCTGGTTTTATTCCTCGGGCTCTGGATTTCTTCCTCGAGCTCTCGTTTTCTTCTTCACGCCCTGGATTTGTTCCTCGGGTTCTGTTTTTGTTCCTCGGGCTGTGGTTGTGTTCCTCGGGCTCTGGTTTTGTTCCTCGAGCTCTGGTTGTGTTCCTTGGGCTCTGGTTTTGTTCCTTGAGCTCTAGTTTTGTTCTTCGAGCTCTGGTTTTGTTCCTGGGGCTCTGGTTTTCTTTCACGGGCTCTGGTTTTGTTCCTCATGTTCTGGTTTTATTCCTCAGGCCCTGGTTTTATTCCTCGGGGTTTCGTTTTGTTCCTCGGGCTCTGCTTTATTTCCACGGGCTCTGGTTTTGTTCCTCGAGCTCTGGTTTTGTTCCTCGAGGGCTGGTTTTGTTCCTTGGGCTATGGTTTTCTTTCTCGGGCTCTGGCTTGGTTCCTCGGGTCCTGGTTTTTTCCTCGGGCTCTATTTTTGTTCCTCGGGCTCTTGTTTTCTTCCTCAGGCTCTGGTTTTGTTCCTCGGGCTCTGGTTTTGTTCCTCGGGCTCTGGCTTGGTTCCTCGCGCCCTGGTTTTTTGCCTCGGGCTCTGGTTTTGTTCCTCGGGCTCTGGTTTTGTTCCTCGGTTTCTGGTTTGGTTCCTCGGGCCCTGGTTTTATTCCACGGGCTCTGGTTTTCTTCCTATGGCCCTCTTTTTGTTCTTCAGGTCCTCCTTTTTGTCCTTGGGTTCTGGTTTTGTTCCTCGGGCTCTGGTTTTCTTCCTCAGGATCTGGTTTTGTTCCTCGAGCTCTGGATTTCTTCCTCGATCTCTCGTTTTTTTCTTCAGGACCTAGATTTGTTCCTCGGGCCCTCGTTGTGTTCCTTGGGCTCTGGTTTTGTTTCTCGTGCTCTGGTTTTGTTCCTCGGGCACTGGTTTTGTTCCTCGGGCTCTCGTTTTCTTCCTCGGACTCTCGTTTTGTTCCTCGGGTTCTGGTTTTGTTCCTTGAGCTCTGTTTTTTTTCCTCGGGCTCTGGTTTTCTTCCTCAGGCTCTGGTTTTATTCCTCGGGCTCCGGATTTCTTCCTCGAGCTCTCGTTTTCTTCTTCACGCCCTGGATTTGTTCCTCGGGTTCTGTTTTTGTTCCTCGGGCTGTGGTTGTGTTCCTCGGGCTCTGGTTTTGTTCCTCGAGCTCTGGTTGTGTTCCTTGGGCTCTGGTTTTGTTCCTTGAGCTCTAGTTTTGTTCTTCGAGCTCTGGTTTTGTTCCTGGGGCTCTGGTTTTCTTTCACGGGCTCTGGTTTTGTTCCTCATGTTCTGGTTTTATTCCTCAGGCCCTGGTTTTATTCCTTGGGGTTTCGTTTTGTTCCTCGGGCTCTGCTTTATTTCCACGGGCTCTGGTTTTGTTCCTCGAGCTCTGGTTTTGTTCCTCGAGGGCTGGTTTTGTTCCTTGGGCTATGGTTTTCTTTCTCGGGCTCTGGCTTGGTTCCTCGGGTCCTGGTTTTTTCCTCGGGCTCTATTTTTGTTCCTCGGGCTCTTGTTTTCTTCCTCAGGCTCTGGTTTTGTTCATGGAGGTCTGGTTTTGTTCCTCGGGCTCTGGCTTGGTTCCTCGGGCCCTGGTTTTTTGCCTCGGGCTCTGGTTTTGTTCCTCGGGCTCTGGTTTTGTTCCTCGGTTTCTGGTTTGGTTCCTCGGGCCCTGGTTTTATTCCACGGGCTCTGGTTTTCTTCCTATGGCCCTCTTTTTGTTCTTCAGGTCCTCCTTTTTGTCCTTGGGTTCTGGTTTTGTTCCTCGGGCTCTGGTTTTGTTCCTCGGTTTCTGGTTTGGTTCCTCGGGCCCTGGTTTTATTCCACGGGCACTGGTTTTCTTCCTATGGCCCTCTTTTTGTTCTTCAGGTCCTCCTTTTTGTCCTTGGGTTCTGGTTTTGTTCCTCGGGCTCTGGTTTTCTTCCTCAGGATCTGGTTTTGTTCCTCGAGCTCTGGTTTTGTTCCTTGGGCACTGGTTTTGTTCCTCGGGCTCTCGTTTTCTTCCTCGGACTCTCGTTTTGTTCCTCGGGTTCTGGTTTTGTTCCTTGAGCTCTGTTTTTTTTCCTCGGGCTCTGGTTTTCTTCCTCAGGCTCTGGTTTTATTCCTCGGGCTCCGGATTTCTTCCTCGAGCTCTCGTTTTCTTCTTCACGCCCTGGATTTGTTCCTCGGGTTCTGTTTTTGTTCCTCGGGCTGTGGTTGTGTTCCTCGGGCTCTGGTTTTGTTCCTCGAGCTCTGGTTGTGTTCCTTGGGCTCTGGTTTTGTTCCTTGAGCTCTAGTTTTGTTCTTCGAGCTCTGGTTTTGTTCCTGGGGCTCTGGTTTTCTTTCACGGGCTCTGGTTTTGTTCCTCATGTTCTGGTTTTATTCCTCAGGCCCTGGTTTTATTCCTCGGGGTTTCGTTTTGTTCCTCGGGCTCTGCTTTATTTCCACGGGCTCTGGTTTTGTTCCTCGAGCTCTGGTTTTGTTCCTCGAGGGCTGGTTTTGTTCCTTGGGCTATGGTTTTCTTTCTCGGGCTCTGGCTTGGTTCCTCGGGTCCTGGTTTTTTCCTCGGGCTCTATTTTTGTTCCTCGGGCTCTTGTTTTCTTCCTCAGGCTCTGGTTTTGTTCCTCGGGCTCTGGTTTTGTTCCTCGGGCTCTGGCTTGGTTCCTCGGGCCCTGGTTTTTTGCCTCGGGCTCTGGTTTTGTTCCTCGGGCTCTGGTTTTGTTCCTCGGTTTCTGGTTTGGTTCCTCGGGCCCTGGTTTTATTCCACGGGCTCTGGTTTTCTTCCTATGGCCCTCTTTTTGTTCTTCAGGTCCTCCTTTTTGTCCTTGGGTTCTGGTTTTGTTCCTCGGGCTCTGGTTTTCTTCCTCAGGATCTGGTTTTGTTCCTCGAGCTCTGGATTTCTTCCTCGATCTCTCGTTTTTTTCTTCAGGACCTAGATTTGTTCCTCGGGCCCTCGTTGTGTTCCTTGGGCTCTGGTTTTGTTTCTCGTGCTCTGGTTTTGTTCCTCGGGCACTGGTTTTGTTCCTCGGGCTCTCGTTTTCTTCCTCGGACTCTCGTTTTGTTCCTCGGGTTCTGGTTTTGTTCCTTGAGCTCTGTTTTTTTTCCTCGGGCTCTGGTTTTCTTCCTCAGGCTCTGGTTTTATTCCTCGGGCTCCGGATTTCTTCCTCGAGCTCTCGTTTTCTTCTTCACGCCCTGGATTTGTTCCTCGGGTTCTGTTTTTGTTCCTCGGGCTGTGGTTGTGTTCCTCGGGCTCTGGTTTTGTTCCTCGAGCTCTGGTTGTGTTCCTTGGGCTCTGGTTTTGTTCCTTGAGCTCTAGTTTTGTTCTTCGAGCTCTGGTTTTGTTCCTGGGGCTCTGGTTTTCTTTCACGGGCTCTGGTTTTGTTCCTCATGTTCTGGTTTTATTCCTCAGGCCCTGGTTTTATTCCTTGGGGTTTCGTTTTGTTCCTCGGGCTCTGCTTTATTTCCACGGGCTCTGGTTTTGTTCCTCGAGCTCTGGTTTTGTTCCTCGAGGGCTGGTTTTGTTCCTTGGGCTATGGTTTTCTTTCTCGGGCTCTGGCTTGGTTCCTCGGGTCCTGGTTTTTTCCTCGGGCTCTATTTTTGTTCCTCGGGCTCTTGTTTTCTTCCTCAGGCTCTGGTTTTGTTCATGGAGGTCTGGTTTTGTTCCTCGGGCTCTGGCTTGGTTCCTCGCGCCCTGGTTTTTTGCCTCGGGCTCTGGTTTTGTTCCTCGGGCTCTGGTTTTGTTCCTCGGTTTCTGGTTTGGTTCCTCGGGCCCTGGTTTTATTCCACGGGCACTGGTTTTCTTCCTATGGCCCTCTTTTTGTTCTTCAGGTCCTCCTTTTTGTCCTTGGGTTCTGGTTTTGTTCCTCGGGCTCTGGTTTTCTTCCTCAGGATCTGGTTTTGTTCCTCGAGCTCTGGTTTTGTTCCTTGGGCACTGGTTTTGTTCCTCGGGCTCTCGTTTTCTTCCTCGGACTCTCGTTTGGTTCCTCGGGTTCTGGTTTTGTTCCTTGAGCTCTGTTTTTTTTCCTCGGGCTCTGGTTTTCTTCCTCAGGCTCTGGTTTTATTCCTCGGGCTCCGGATTTCTTCCTCGAGCTCTCGTTTTCTTCTTCACGCCCTGGATTTGTTCCTCGGGTTCTGTTTTTGTTCCTCGGGCTGTGGTTGTGTTCCTCGGGCTCTGGTTTTGTTCCTCGAGCTCTGGTTGTGTTCCTTGGGCTCTGGTTTTGTTCCTTGAGCTCTAGTTTTGTTCTTCGAGCTCTGGTTTTGTTCCTGGGGCTCTGGTTTTCTTTCACGGGCTCTGGTTTTGTTCCTCATGTTCTGGTTTTATTCCTCAGGCCCTGGTTTTATTCCTCGGGGTTTCGTTTTGTTCCTCGGGCTCTGCTTTATTTCCACGGGCTCTGGTTTTGTTCCTCGAGCTCTGGTTTTGTTCCTCGAGGGCTGGTTTTGTTCCTTGGGCTATGGTTTTCTTTCTCGGGCTCTGGCTTGGTTCCTCGGGTCCTGGTTTTTTCCTCGGGCTCTATTTTTGTTCCTCGGGCTCTTGTTTTCTTCCTCAGGCTCTGGTTTTGTTCCTCGGGCTCTGGTTTTGTTCCTCGGGCTCTGGCTTGGTTCCTCGGGCCCTGGTTTTTTGCCTCGGGCTCTGGTTTTGTTCCTCGGGCTCTGGTTTTGTTCCTCGGTTTCTGGTTTGGTTCCTCGGGCCCTGGTTTTATTCCACGGGCTCTGGTTTTCTTCCTATGGCCCTCTTTTTGTTCTTCAGGTCCTCCTTTTTGTCCTTGGGTTCTGGTTTTGTTCCTCGGGCTCTGGTTTTCTTCCTCAGGATCTGGTTTTGTTCCTCGAGCTCTGGATTTCTTCCTCGATCTCTCGTTTTTTTCTTCAGGACCTAGATTTGTTCCTCGGGCCCTCGTTGTGTTCCTTGGGCTCTGGTTTTGTTTCTCGTGCTCTGGTTTTGTTCCTCGGGCACTGGTTTTGTTCCTCGGGCTCTCGTTTTCTTCCTCGGACTCTCGTTTTGTTCCTCGGGTTCTGGTTTTGTTCCTTGAGCTCTGTTTTTTTTCCTCGGGCTCTGGTTTTCTTCCTCAGGCTCTGGTTTTATTCCTCGGGCTCCGGATTTCTTCCTCGAGCTCTCGTTTTCTTCTTCACGCCCTGGATTTGTTCCTCGGGTTCTGTTTTTGTTCCTCGGGCTGTGGTTGTGTTCCTCGGGCTCTGGTTTTGTTCCTCGAGCTCTGGTTGTGTTCCTTGGGCTCTGGTTTTGTTCCTTGAGCTCTAGTTTTGTTCTTCGAGCTCTGGTTTTGTTCCTGGGGCTCTGGTTTTCTTTCACGGGCTCTGGTTTTGTTCCTCATGTTCTGGTTTTATTCCTCAGGCCCTGGTTTTATTCCTTGGGGTTTCGTTTTGTTCCTCGGGCTCTGCTTTATTTCCACGGGCTCTGGTTTTGTTCCTCGAGCTCTGGTTTTGTTCCTCGAGGGCTGGTTTTGTTCCTTGGGCTATGGTTTTCTTTCTCGGGCTCTGGCTTGGTTCCTCGGGTCCTGGTTTTTTCCTCGGGCTCTATTTTTGTTCCTCGGGCTCTTGTTTTCTTCCTCAGGCTCTGGTTTTGTTCATGGAGGTCTGGTTTTGTTCCTCGGGCTCTGGCTTGGTTCCTCGCGCCCTGGTTTTTTGCCTCGGGCTCTGGTTTTGTTCCTCGGGCTCTGGTTTTGTTCCTCGGTTTCTGGTTTGGTTCCTCGGGCCCTGGTTTTATTCCACGGGCTCTGGTTTTCTTCCTATGGCCCTCTTTTTGTTCTTCAGGTCCTCCTTTTTGTCCTTGGGTTCTGGTTTTGTTCCTCGGGCTCTGGTTTTCTTCCTCAGGATCTGGTTTTGTTCCTCGAGCTCTGGTTTTGTTCCTTGGGCACTGGTTTTGTTCCTCGGGCTCTCGTTTTCTTCCTCGGACTCTCGTTTTGTTCCTCGGGTTCTGGTTTTGTTCCTTGAGCTCTGTTTTTTTTCCTCGGGCTCTGTTTTTCTTCCTCAGGCTCTGGTTTTATTCCTCGGGCTCTGGATTTCTTCCTCGAGCTCTCGTTTTCTTCTTCACGCCCTGGATTTGTTCCTCGGGTTCTGTTTTTGTTCCTCGGGCTGTGGTTGTGTTCCTCGGGCTCTGGTTTTGTTCCTCGAGCTCTGGTTTTGTTCCTTGGGCTCTGGTTTTGTTCCTTGAGCTCTAGTTTTGTTCTTCGAGCTCTGGTTTTGTTCCTGGGGCTCTGGTTTTCTTTCACGGGCTCTGGTTTTGTTCCTCATGTTCTGGTTTTATTCCTCAGGCCCTGGTTTTGTTCCTCGGGGTTTCGTTTTGTTCCTCGGGCTCTGCTTTATTTCCACGGGCTCTGGTTTTGTTCCTCGAGCTCTGGTTTTGTTCCTCGAGGGCTGGTTTTGTTCCTTGGGCTATGGTTTTCTTTCTCGGGCTCTGGCTTGGTTCCTCGGGTCCTGGTTTTTTCCTCGGGCTCTATTTTTGTTCCTCGGGCTCTTGTTTTCTTCCTCAGGCTCTGGTTTTGTTCATGGAGGTCTGGTTTTGTTCCTCGGGCTCTGGCTTGGTTCCTCGGGCCCTGGTTTTTTGCCTCGGGCTCTGGTTTTGTTCCTCGGGCTCTGGTTTTGTTCCTCGGTTTCTGGTTTGGTTCCTCGGGCCCTGGTTTTATTCCACGGGCTCTGGTTTTCTTCCTATGGCCCTCTTTTTGTTCTTCAGGTCCTCCTTTTTGTCCTTGGGTTCTGGTTTTGTTCCTCGGGCTCTGGTTTTCTTCCTCAGGATCTGGTTTTGTTCCTCGAGCTCTGGTTTTGTTCCTTGGGCACTGGTTTTGTTCCTCGGGCTCTCGTTTTCTTCCTCGGACTCTCGTTTTGTTCCTCGGGTTCTGGTTTTGTTCCTTGAGCTCTGTTTTTTTTCCTCGGGCTCTGGTTTTCTTCCTCAGGCTCTGGTTTTATTCCTCGGGCTCCGGATTTCTTCCTCGAGCTCTCGTTTTCTTCTTCACGCCCTGGATTTGTTCCTCGGGTTCTGTTTTTGTTCCTCGGGCTGTGGTTGTGTTCCTCGGGCTCTGGTTTTGTTCCTCGAGCTCTGGTTGTGTTCCTTGGGCTCTGGTTTTGTTCCTTGAGCTCTAGTTTTGTTCTTCGAGCTCTGGTTTTGTTCCTGGGGCTCTGGTTTTCTTTCACGGGCTCTGGTTTTGTTCCTCATGTTCTGGTTTTATTCCTCAGGCCCTGGTTTTATTCCTTGGGGTTTCGTTTTGTTCCTCGGGCTCTGCTTTATTTCCACGGGCTCTGGTTTTGTTCCTCGAGCTCTGGTTTTGTTCCTCGAGGGCTGGTTTTGTTCCTTGGGCTATGGTTTTCTTTCTCGGGCTCTGGCTTGGTTCCTCGGGTCCTGGTTTTTTCCTCGGGCTCTATTTTTGTTCCTCGGGCTCTTGTTTTCTTCCTCAGGCTCTGGTTTTGTTCCTCGGGCTCTGGTTTTGTTCCTCGGGCTCTGGCTTGGTTCCTCGGGCCCTGGTTTTTTGCCTCGGGCTCTGGTTTTGTTCCTCGGGCTCTGGTTTTGTTCCTCGGTTTCTGGTTTGGTTCCTCGGGCCCTGGTTTTATTCCACGGGCTCTGGTTTTCTTCCTATGGCCCTCTTTTTGTTCTTCAGGTCCTCCTTTTTGTCCTTGGGTTCTGGTTTTGTTCCTCGGGCTCTGGTTTTCTTCCTCAGGATCTGGTTTTGTTCCTCGAGCTCTGGTTTTGTTCCTTGGGCACTGGTTTTGTTCCTCGGGCTCTCGTTTTCTTCCTCGGCCTCTCGTTTTGTTCCTCGGGTTCTGGTTTTGTTCCTTGAGCTCTGTTTTTTTTCCTCGGGCTCTGTTTTTCTTCCTCAGGCTCTGGTTTTATTCCTCGGGCTCTGGATTTCTTCCTCGAGCTCTCGTTTTCTTCTTCATGCCCTGGATTTGTTCCTCGGGTTCTGTTTTTGTTCCTCGGGCTGTGGTTGTGTTCCTCGGGCTCTGGTTTTGTTCCTCGAGCTCTGGTTTTGTTCCTTGGGCTCTGGTTTTGTTCCTTGAGCTCTAGTTTTGTTCTTCGAGCTCTGGTTTTGTTCCTGGGGCTCTGGTTTTCTTTCACGGGCTCTGGTTTTGTTCCTCATGTTCTGGTTTTATTCCTCAGGCCCTGGTTTTATTCCTCGGGGTTTCGTTTTGTTCCTCGGGCTCTGCTTTATTTCCACGGGCTCTGGTTTTGTTCCTCGAGCTCTGGTTTTGTTCCTCGAGGGCTGGTTTTGTTCCTTGGGCTATGGTTTTCTTTCTCGGGCTCTGGCTTGGTTCCTCGGGTCCTGGTTTTTTCCTCGGGCTCTATTTTTGTTCCTCGGGCTCTTGTTTTCTTCCTCAGGCTCTGGTTTTGTTCCTCGGGCTCTGGTTTTGTTCCTCGGGCTCTGGCTTGGTTCCTCGGGCCCTGGTTTTTTGCCTCGGGCTCTGGTTTTGTTCCTCGGGCTCTGGTTTTGTTCCTCGGTTTCTGGTTTGGTTCCTCGGGCCCTGGTTTTATTCCACGGGCTCTGGTTTTCTTCCTATGGCCCTCTTTTTGTTCTTCAGGTCCTCCTTTTTGTCCTTGGGTTCTGGTTTTGTTCCTCGGGCTCTGGTTTTCTTCCTCAGGATCTGGTTTTGTTCCTCGAGCTCTGGTTTTGTTCCTTGGGCACTGGTTTTGTTCCTCGGGCTCTCGTTTTCTTCCTCGGCCTCTCGTTTTGTTCCTCGGGTTCTGGTTTTGTTCCTTGAGCTCTGTTTTTTTTCCTCGGGCTCTGGTTTTCTTCCTCAGGCTCTGGTTTTATTCCTCGGGCTCCGGATTTCTTCCTCGAGCTCTCGTTTTCTTCTTCACGCCCTGGATTTGTTCCTCGGGTTCTGTTTTTGTTCCTCGGGCTGTGGTTGTGTTCCTCGGGCTCTGGTTTTGTTCCTCGAGCTCTGGTTGTGTTCCTTGGGCTCTGGTTTTGTTCCTTGAGCTCTAGTTTTGTTCTTCGAGCTCTGGTTTTGTTCCTGGGGCTCTGGTTTTCTTTCACGGGCTCTGGTTTTGTTCCTCATGTTCTGGTTTTATTCCTCAGGCCCTGGTTTTATTCCTCGGGGTTTCGTTTTGTTCCTCGGGCTCTGCTTTATTTCCACGGGCTCTGGTTTTGTTCCTCGAGCTCTGGTTTTGTTCCTCGAGGGCTGGTTTTGTTCCTTGGGCTATGGTTTTCTTTCTCGGGCTCTGGCTTGGTTCCTCGGGTCCTGGTTTTTTCCTCGGGCTCTATTTTTGTTCCTCGGGCTCTTGTTTTCTTCCTCAGGCTCTGGTTTTGTTCCTCGGGCTCTGGTTTTGTTCCGCGGGCTCTGGCTTGGTTCCTCGCGCCCTGTTTTTTTGCCTCGGGCTCTGGTTTTGTTCCTCGGGCTCTGGTTTTGTTCCTCGGTTTCTGGTTTGGTTCCTCGGGCCCTGGTTTTATTCCACGGGCTCTGGTTTTCTTCCTATGGCCCTCTTTTTGTTCTTCAGGTCCTCCTTTTTGTCCTTGGGTTCTGGTTTTGTTCCTCGGGCTCTGGTTTTCTTCCTCAGGATCTGGTTTTGTTCCTCGAGCTCTGGATTTCTTCCTCGATCTCTCGTTTTTTTCTTCAGGACCTAGATTTGTTCCTCGGGCCCTGGTTGTGTTCCTTGGGCTCTGGTTTTGTTTCTCGTGCTCTGGTTTTGTTCCTCGGGCACTGGTTTTGTTCCTCGGGCTCTCGTTTTCTTCCTCGGACTCTCGTTTTGTTCCTCGGGTTCTGGTTTTGTTCCTTGAGCTCTGTTTTTTTTCCTCGGGCTCTGGTTTTCTTCCTCAGGCTCTGGTTTTATTCCTCGGGCTCCGGATTTCTTCCTCGAGCTCTCGTTTTCTTCTTCACGCCCTGGATTTGTTCCTCGGGTTCTGTTTTTGTTCCTCGGGCTGTGGTTGTGTTCCTCGGGCTCTGGTTTTGTTCCTCGAGCTCTGGTTGTGTTCCTTGGGCTCTGGTTTTGTTCCTTGAGCTCTAGTTTTGTTCTTCGAGCTCTGGTTTTGTTCCTGGGGCTCTGGTTTTCTTTCACGGGCTCTGGTTTTGTTCCTCATGTTCTGGTTTTATTCCTCAGGCCTTGGTTTTATTCCTTGGGGTTTCGTTTTGTTCCTCGGGCTCTGCTTTATTTCCACGGGCTCTGGTTTTGTTCCTCGAGCTCTGGTTTTGTTCCTCGAGGGCTGGTTTTGTTCCTTGGGCTATGGTTTTCTTTCTCGGGCTCTGGCTTGGTTCCTCGGGTCCTGGTTTTTTCCTCGGGCTCTATTTTTGTTCCTCGGGCTCTTGTTTTCTTCCTCAGGCTCTGGTTTTGTTCATGGAGGTCTGGTTTTGTTCCTCGGGCTCTGGCTTGGTTCCTCGGGCCCTGGTTTTTTGCCTCGGGCTCTGGTTTTGTTCCTCGGGCTCTGGTTTTGTTCCTCGGTTTCTGGTTTGGTTCCTCGGGCCCTGGTTTTATTCCACGGGCACTGGTTTTCTTCCTATGGCCCTCTTTTTGTTCTTCAGGTCCTCCTTTTTGTCCTTGGGTTCTGGTTTTGTTCCTCGGGCTCTGGTTTTCTTCCTCAGGATCTGGTTTTGTTCCTCGAGCTCTGGTTTTGTTCCTTGGGCACTGGTTTTGTTCCTCGGGCTCTCGTTTTCTTCCTCGGCCTCTCGTTTTGTTCCTCGGGTTCTGGTTTTGTTCCTTGAGCTCTGTTTTTTTTCCTCGGGCTCTGGTTTTCTTCCTCAGGCTCTGGTTTTATTCCTCGGGCTCCGGATTTCTTCCTCGAGCTCTCGTTTTCTTCTTCACGCCCTGGATTTGTTCCTCGGGTTCTGTTTTTGTTCCTCGGGCTGTGGTTGTGTTCCTCGGGCTCTGGTTTTGTTCCTCGAGCTCTGGTTGTGTTCCTTGGGCTCTGGTTTTGTTCCTTGAGCTCTAGTTTTGTTCTTCGAGCTCTGGTTTTGTTCCTGGGGCTCTGGTTTTCTTTCACGGGCTCTGGTTTTGTTCCTCATGTTCTGGTTTTATTCCTCAGGCCCTGGTTTTATTCCTCGGGGTTTCGTTTTGTTCCTCGGGCTCTGCTTTATTTCCACGGGCTCTGGTTTTGTTCCTCGAGCTCTGGTTTTGTTCCTCGAGGGCTGGTTTTGTTCCTTGGGCTATGGTTTTCTTTCTCGGGCTCTGGCTTGGTTCCTCGGGTCCTGGTTTTTTCCTCGGGCTCTATTTTTGTTCCTCGGGCTCTTGTTTTCTTCCTCAGGCTCTGGTTTTGTTCCTCGGGCTCTGGTTTTGTTCCTCGGGCTCTGGCTTGGTTCCTCGGGCCCTGGTTTTTTGCCTCGGGCTCTGGTTTTGTTCCTCGGGCTCTGGTTTTGTTCCTCGGTTTCTGGTTTGGTTCCTCGGGCCCTGGTTTTATTCCACGGGCTCTGGTTTTCTTCCTATGGCCCTCTTTTTGTTCTTCAGGTCCTCCTTTTTGTCCTTGGGTTCTGGTTTTGTTCCTCGGGCTCTGGTTTTCTTCCTCAGGATCTGGTTTTGTTCCTCGAGCTCTGGATTTCTTCCTCGATCTCTCGTTTTTTTCTTCAGGACCTAGATTTGTTCCTCGGGCCCTCGTTGTGTTCCTTGGGCTCTGGTTTTGTTTCTCGTGCTCTGGTTTTGTTCCTCGGGCACTGGTTTTGTTCCTCGGGCTCTCGTTTTCTTCCTCGGACTCTCGTTTTGTTCCTCGGGTTCTGGTTTTGTTCCTTGAGCTCTGTTTTTTTTCCTCGGGCTCTGGTTTTCTTCCTCAGGCTCTGGTTTTATTCCTCGGGCTCCGGATTTCTTCCTCGAGCTCTCGTTTTCTTCTTCACGCCCTGGATTTGTTCCTCGGGTTCTGTTTTTGTTCCTCGGGCTGTGGTTGTGTTCCTCGGGCTCTGGTTTTGTTCCTCGAGCTCTGGTTGTGTTCCTTGGGCTCTGGTTTTGTTCCTTGAGCTCTAGTTTTGTTCTTCGAGCTCTGGTTTTGTTCCTGGGGCTCTGGTTTTCTTTCACGGGCTCTGGTTTTGTTCCTCATGTTCTGGTTTTATTCCTCAGGCCTTGGTTTTATTCCTTGGGGTTTCGTTTTGTTCCTCGGGCTCTGCTTTATTTCCACGGGCTCTGGTTTTGTTCCTCGAGCTCTGGTTTTGTTCCTCGAGGGCTGGTTTTGTTCCTTGGGCTATGGTTTTCTTTCTCGGGCTCTGGCTTGGTTCCTCGGGTCCTGGTTTTTTCCTCGGGCTCTATTTTTGTTCCTCGGGCTCTTGTTTTCTTCCTCAGGCTCTGGTTTTGTTCCTCGGGCTCTGGTTTTGTTCCTCGGGCTCTGGCTTGGTTCCTCGCGCCCTGGTTTTTTGCCTCGGGCTCTGGTTTTGTTCCTCGGGCTCTGGTTTTGTTCCTCGGTTTCTGGTTTGGTTCCTCGGGCCCTGGTTTTATTCCACGGGCTCTGGTTTTCTTCCTATGGCCCTCTTTTTGTTCTTCAGGTCCTCCTTTTTGTCCTTGGGTTCTGGTTTTGTTCCTCGGGCTCTGGTTTTCTTCCTCAGGATCTGGTTTTGTTCCTCGAGCTCTGGTTTTGTTCCTTGGGCACTGGTTTTGTTCCTCGGGCTCTCGTTTTCTTCCTCGGACTCTCGTTTTGTTCCTCGGGTTCTGGTTTTGTTCCTTGAGCTCTGTTTTTTTTCCTCGGGCTCTGTTTTTCTTCCTCAGGCTCTGGTTTTATTCCTCGGGCTCTGGATTTCTTCCTCGAGCTCTCGTTTTCTTCTTCATGCCCTGGATTTGTTCCTCGGGTTCTGTTTTTGTTCCTCGGGCTGTGGTTGTGTTCCTCGGGCTCTGGTTTTGTTCCTCGAGCTCTGGTTTTGTTCCTTGGGCTCTGGTTTTGTTCCTTGAGCTCTAGTTTTGTTCTTCGAGCTCTGGTTTTGTTCCTGGGGCTCTGGTTTTCTTTCACGGGCTCTGGTTTTGTTCCTCATGTTCTGGTTTTATTCCTCAGGCCCTGGTTTTGTTCCTCGGGGTTTCGTTTTGTTCCTCGGGCTCTGCTTTATTTCCACGGGCTCTGGTTTTGTTCCTCGAGCTCTGGTTTTGTTCCTCGAGGGCTGGTTTTGTTCCTTGGGCTATGGTTTTCTTTCTCGGGCTCTGGCTTGGTTCCTCGGGTCCTGGTTTTTTCCTCGGGCTCTATTTTTGTTCCTCGGGCTCTTGTTTTCTTCCTCAGGCTCTGGTTTTGTTCATGGAGGTCTGGTTTTGTTCCTCGGGCTCTGGCTTGGTTCCTCGGGCCCTGGTTTTTTGCCTCGGGCTCTGGTTTTGTTCCTCGGGCTCTGGTTTTGTTCCTCGGTTTCTGGTTTGGTTCCTCGGGCCCTGGTTTTATTCCACGGGCTCTGGTTTTCTTCCTATGGCCCTCTTTTTGTTCTTCAGGTCCTCCTTTTTGTCCTTGGGTTCTGGTTTTGTTCCTCGGGCTCTGGTTTTCTTCCTCAGGATCTGGTTTTGTTCCTCGAGCTCTGGTTTTGTTCCTTGGGCACTGGTTTTGTTCCTCGGGCTCTCGTTTTCTTCCTCGGACTCTCGTTTTGTTCCTCGGGTTCTGGTTTTGTTCCTTGAGCTCTTTTTTTTTTCCTCGGGCTCTGGTTTTCTTCCTCAGGCTCTGGTTTTATTCCTCGGGCTCCGGATTTCTTCCTCGAGCTCTCGTTTTCTTCTTCACGCCCTGGATTTGTTCCTCGGGTTCTGTTTTTGTTCCTCGGGCTGTGGTTGTGTTCCTCGGGCTCTGGTTTTGTTCCTCGAGCTCTGGTTGTGTTCCTTGGGCTCTGGTTTTGTTCCTTGAGCTCTAGTTTTGTTCTTCGAGCTCTGGTTTTGTTCCTGGGGCTCTGGTTTTCTTTCACGGGCTCTGGTTTTGTTCCTCATGTTCTGGTTTTATTCCTCAGGCCCTGGTTTTATTCCTCGGGGTTTCGTTTTGTTCCTCGGGCTCTGCTTTATTTCCACGGGCTCTGGTTTTGTTCCTCGAGCTCTGGTTTTGTTCCTCGAGGGCTGGTTTTGTTCCTTGGGCTATGGTTTTCTTTCTCGGGCTCTGGCTTGGTTCCTCGGGTCCTGGTTTTTTCCTCGGGCTCTATTTTTGTTCCTCGGGCTCTTGTTTTCTTCCTCAGGCTCTGGTTTTGTTCCTCGGGCTCTGGTTTTGTTCCTCGGGCTCTGGCTTGGTTCCTCGCGCCCTGGTTTTTTGCCTCGGGCTCTGGTTTTGTTCCTCGGGCTCTGGTTTTGTTCCTCGGTTTCTGGTTTGGTTCCTCGGGCCCTGGTTTTATTCCACGGGCTCTGGTTTTCTTCCTATGGCCCTCTTTTTGTTCTTCAGGTCCTCCTTTTTGTCCTTGGGTTCTGGTTTTGTTCCTCGGGCTCTGGTTTTCTTCCTCAGGATCTGGTTTTGTTCCTCGAGCTCTGGTTTTGTTCCTTGGGCACTGGTTTTGTTCCTCGGGCTCTCGTTTTCTTCCTCGGCCTCTCGTTTTGTTCCTTGGGTTCTGGTTTTGTTCCTTGAGCTCTGTTTTTTTTCCTCGGGCTCTGGTTTTCTTCCTCAGGCTCTGGTTTTATTCCTCGGGCTCCGGATTTCTTCCTCGAGCTCTCGTTTTCTTCTTCACGCCCTGGATTTGTTCCTCGGGTTCTGTTTTTGTTCCTCGGGCTGTGGTTGTGTTCCTCGGGCTCTGGTTTTGTTCCTCGAGCTCTGGTTGTGTTCCTTGGGCTCTGGTTTTGTTCCTTGAGCTCTAGTTTTGTTCTTCGAGCTCTGGTTTTGTTCCTGGGGCTCTGGTTTTCTTTCACGGGCTCTGGTTTTGTTCCTCAGGCTCTGGTTTTATTCCTCAGGCCCTGGTTTTATTCCTCGGGGTTTCGTTTTGTTCCTCGGGCTCTGCTTTATTTCCACGGGCTCTGGTTTTGTTCCTCGAGCTCTGGTTTTGTTCCTCGAGGGCTGGTTTTGTTCCTTGGGCTATGGTTTTCTTTCTCGGGCTCTGGCTTGGTTCCTCGGGTCCTGGTTTTTTCCTTGGGCTCTATTTTTGTTCCTCGGGCTCTTGTTTTCTTCCTCAGGCTCTGGTTTTGTTCCTCGGGCTCTGGTTTTGTTCCTCGGGCTCTGGCTTGGTTCCTCGGGCCCTGGTTTTTTGCCTCGGGCTCTGGTTTTGTTCCTCGGGCTCTGGTTTTGTTCCTCGGTTTCTGGTTTGGTTCCTCGGGCCCTGGTTTTATTCCACGGGCTCTGGTTTTCTTCCTATGGCCCTCTTTTTGTTCTTCAGGTCCTCCTTTTTGTCCTTGGGTTCTGGTTTTGTTCCTCGGGCTCTGGTTTTCTTCCTCAGGATCTGGTTTTGTTCCTCGAGCTCTGGTTTTGTTCCTTGGGCACTGGTTTTGTTCCTCGGGCTCTCGTTTTCTTCCTCGGACTCTCGTTTTGTTCCTCGGGTTCTGGTTTTGTTCCTTGAGCTCTGTTTTTTTTCCTCGGGCTCTGGTTTTCTTCCTCAGGCTCTGGTTTTATTCCTCGGGCTCCGGATTTCTTCCTCGAGCTCTCGTTTTCTTCTTCACGCCCTGGATTTGTTCCTCGGGTTCTGTTTTTGTTCCTCGGGCTGTGGTTGTGTTCCTCGGGCTCTGGTTTTGTTCCTCGAGCTCTGGTTGTGTTCCTTGGGCTCTGGTTTTGTTCCTTGAGCTCTAGTTTTGTTCTTCGAGCTCTGGTTTTGTTCCTGGGGCTCTGGTTTTCTTTCACGGGCTCTGGTTTTGTTCCTCAGGTTCTGGTTTTATTCCTCAGGCCCTGGTTTTATTCCTCGGGGTTTCGTTTTGTTCCTCGGGCTCTGCTTTATTTCCACGGGCTCTGGTTTTGTTCCTCGAGCTCTGGTTTTGTTCCTCGAGGGCTGGTTTTGTTCCTTGGGCTATGGTTTTCTTTCTCGGGCTCTGGCTTGGTTCCTCGGGTCCTGGTTTTTTCCTCGGGCTCTATTTTTGTTCCTCGGGCTCTTGTTTTCTTCCTCAGGCTCTGGTTTTGTTCCTCGGGCTCTGGTTTTGTTCCTCGGGCTCTGGCTTGGTTCCTCGCGCCCTGGTTTTTTGCCTCGGGCTCTGGTTTTGTTCCTCGGGCTCTGGTTTTGTTCCTCGGTTTCTGGTTTGGTTCCTCGGGCCCTGGTTTTATTCCACGGGCTCTGGTTTTCTTCCTATGGCCCTCTTTTTGTTCTTCAGGTCCTCCTTTTTGTCCTTGGGTTCTGGTTTTGTTCCTCGGGCTCTGGTTTTCTTCCTCAGGATCTGGTTTTGTTCCTCGAGCTCTGGTTTTGTTCCTTGGGCACTGGTTTTGTTCCTCGGGCTCTCGTTTTCTTCCTCGGACTCTCGTTTTGTTCCTCGGGTTCTGGTTTTGTTCCTTGAGCTCTGGTTTTCTTCTTTGGGCTCTGGTTTTCTTCCTCAGGCTCTGGTTTTATTCCTCGGGCTCCGGATTTCTTCCTCGAGCTCTCGTTTTCTTCTTCATGCCCTGGATTTGTTCCTCGGGTTCTGTTTTTGTTCCTCGGGCTGTGGTTGTGTTCCTCGGGCTCTGGTTTTGTTCCTCGAGCTCTGGTTGTGTTCCTTGGGCTCTGGTTTTGTTCCTTGAGCTCTAGTTTTGTTCTTCGAGCTCTGGTTTTGTTCCTGGGGCTCTGGTTTTCTTTCACGGGCTCTGGTTTTGTTCCTCATGTTCTGGTTTTATTCCTCAGGCCCTGGTTTTATTCCTCGGGGTTTCGTTTTGTTCCTCGGGCTCTGCTTTATTTCCACGGGCTCTGGTTTTGTTCCTCGAGCTCTGGTTTTGTTCCTCGAGGGCTGGTTTTGTTCCTTGGGCTATGGTTTTCTTTCTCGGGCTCTGGCTTGGTTCCTCGGGTCCTGGTTTTTTCCTCGGGCTCTATTTTTGTTCCTCGGGCTCTTGTTTTCTTCCTCAGGCTCTGGTTTTGTTCCTCGGGCTCTGGTTTTGTTCCTCGGGCTCTGGCTTGGTTCCTCGCGCCCTGGTTTTTTGCCTCGGGCTCTGGTTTTGTTCCTCGGGCTCTGGTTTTGTTCCTCGGTTTCTGGTTTGGTTCCTCGGGCCCTGGTTTTATTCCACGGGCTCTGGTTTTCTTCCTATGGCCCTCTTTTTGTTCTTCAGGTCCTCCTTTTTGTCCTTGGGTTCTGGTTTTGTTCCTCGGGCTCTGGTTTTCTTCCTCAGGATCTGGTTTTGTTCCTCGAGCTCTGGTTTTGTTCCTTGGGCACTGGTTTTGTTCCTCGGGCTCTCGTTTTCTTCCTCGGACTCTCGTTTTGTTCCTCGGGTTCTGGTTTTGTTCCTTGAGCTCTGTTTTTTTTCCTCGGGCTCTGGTTTTCTTCCTCAGGCTCTGGTTTTATTCCTCGGGCTCCGGATTTCTTCCTCGAGCTCTCGTTTTCTTCTTCACGCCCTGGATTTGTTCCTCGGGTTCTGTTTTTGTTCCTCGGGCTGTGGTTGTGTTCCTCGGGCTCTGGTTTTGTTCCTCGAGCTCTGGTTGTGTTCCTTGGGCTCTGGTTTTGTTCCTTGAGCTCTAGTTTTGTTCTTCGAGCTCTGGTTTTGTTCCTGGGGCTCTGGTTTTCTTTCACGGGCTCTGGTTTTGTTCCTCAGGCTCTGGTTTTATTCCTCAGGCCCTGGTTTTATTCCTCGGGGTTTCGTTTTGTTCCTCGGGCTCTGCTTTATTTCCACGGGCTCTGGTTTTGTTCCTCGAGCTCTGGTTTTGTTCCTCGAGGGCTGGTTTTGTTCCTTGGGCTATGGTTTTCTTTCTCGGGCTCTGGCTTGGTTCCTCGGGTCCTGGTTTTTTCCTCGGGCTCTATTTTTGTTCCTCGGGCTCTTGTTTTCTTCCTCAGGCTCTGGTTTTGTTCATGGAGGTCTGGTTTTGTTCCTCGGGCTCTGGCTTGGTTCCTCGGGCCCTGGTTTTTTGCCTCGGGCTCTGGTTTTGTTCCTCGGGCTCTGGTTTTGTTCCTCGGTTTCTGGTTTGGTTCCTCGGGCCCTGGTTTTATTCCACGGGCTCTGGTTTTCTTCCTATGGCCCTCTTTTTGTTCTTCAGGTCCTCCTTTTTGTCCTTGGGTTCTGGTTTTGTTCCTCGGGCTCTGGTTTTCTTCCTCAGGATCTGGTTTTGTTCCTCGAGCTCTGGTTTTGTTCCTTGGGCACTGGTTTTGTTCCTCGGGCTCTCGTTTTCTTCCTCGGACTCTCGTTTTGTTCCTCGGGTTCTGGTTTTGTTCCTTGAGCTCTGTTTTTTTTCCTCGGGCTCTGGTTTTCTTCCTCAGGCTCTGGTTTTATTCCTCGGGCTCCGGATTTCTTCCTCGAGCTCTCGTTTTCTTCTTCACGCCCTGGATTTGTTCCTCGGGTTCTGTTTTTGTTCCTCGGGCTGTGGTTGTGTTCCTCGGGCTCTGGTTTTGTTCCTCGAGCTCTGGTTGTGTTCCTTGGGCTCTGGTTTTGTTCCTTGAGCTCTAGTTTTGTTCTTCGAGCTCTGGTTTTGTTCCTGGGGCTCTGGTTTTCTTTCACGGGCTCTGGTTTTGTTCCTCAGGCTCTGGTTTTATTCCTCAGGCCCTGGTTTTATTCCTCGGGGTTTCGTTTTGTTCCTCGGGCTCTGCTTTATTTCCACGGGCTCTGGTTTTGTTCCTCGAGCTCTGGTTTTGTTCCTCGAGGGCTGGTTTTGTTCCTTGGGCTATGGTTTTCTTTCTCGGGCTCTGGCTTGGTTCCTCGGGTCCTGGTTTTTTCCTCGGGCTCTATTTTTGTTCCTCGGGCTCTTGTTTTCTTCCTCAGGCTCTGGTTTTGTTCATGGAGGTCTGGTTTTGTTCCTCGGGCTCTGGCTTGGTTCCTCGGGCCCTGGTTTTTTGCCTCGGGCTCTGGTTTTGTTCCTCGGGCTCTGGTTTTGTTCCTCGGTTTCTGGTTTGGTTCCTCGGGCCCTGGTTTTATTCCACGGGCTCTGGTTTTCTTCCTATGGCCCTCTTTTTGTTCTTCAGGTCCTCCTTTTTGTCCTTGGGTTCTGGTTTTGTTCCTCGGGCTCTGGTTTTCTTCCTCAGGATCTGGTTTTGTTCCTCGAGCTCTGGTTTTGTTCCTTGGGCACTGGTTTTGTTCCTCGGGCTCTCGTTTTCTTCCTCGGCCTCTCGTTTTGTTCCTCGGGTTCTGGTTTTGTTCCTTGAGCTCTGTTTTTTTTCCTCGGGCTCTGGTTTTCTTCCTCAGGCTCTGGTTTTATTCCTCGGGCTCTGGATTTCTTCCTCGAGCTCTCGTTTTCTTCTTCACGCCCTGGATTTGTTCCTCGGGTTCTGTTTTTGTTCCTCGGGCTGTGGTTGTGTTCCTCGGGCTCTGGTTTTGTTCCTCGAGCTCTGGTTGTGTTCCTTGGGCTCTGGTTTTGTTCCTTGAGCTCTAGTTTTGTTCTTCGAGCTCTGGTTTTGTTCCTGGGGCTCTGGTTTTCTTTCACGGGCTCTGGTTTTGTTCCTCAGGCTCTGGTTTTATTCCTCAGGCCCTGGTTTTATTCCTCGGGGTTTCGTTTTGTTCCTCGGGCTCTGCTTTATTTCCACGGGCTCTGGTTTTGTTCCTCGAGCTCTGGTTTTGTTCCTCGAGGGCTGGTTTTGTTCCTTGGGCTATGGTTTTCTTTCTCGGGCTCTGGCTTGGTTCCTCGGGTCCTGGTTTTTTCCTCGGGCTCTATTTTTGTTCCTCGGGCTCTTGTTTTCTTCCTCAGGCTCTGGTTTTGTTCCTCGGGCTCTGGTTTTGTTCCGCGGGCTCTGGCTTGGTTCCTCGGGCCCTGTTTTTTTGCCTCGGGCTCTGGTTTTGTTCCTCGGGCTCTGGTTTTGTTCCTCGGTTTCTGGTTTGGTTCCTCGGGCCCTGGTTTTATTCCACGGGCTCTGGTTTTCTTCCTATGGCCCTCTTTTTGTTCTTCAGGTCCTCCTTTTTGTCCTTGGGTTCTGGTTTTGTTCCTCGGGCTCTGGTTTTCTTCCTCAGGATCTGGTTTTGTTCCTCGAGCTCTGGTTTTGTTCCTTGGGCACTGGTTTTGTTCCTCGGGCTCTCGTTTTCTTCCTCGGACTCTCGTTTTGTTCCTCGGGTTCTGGTTTTGTTCCTTGAGCTCTGTTTTTTTTCCTCGGGCTCTGGTTTTCTTCCTCAGGCTCTGGTTTTATTCCTCGGGCTCCGGATTTCTTCCTCGAGCTCTCGTTTTCTTCTTCACGCCCTGGATTTGTTCCTCGGGTTCTGTTTTTGTTCCTCGGGCTGTGGTTGTGTTCCTCGGGCTCTGGTTTTGTTCCTCGAGCTCTGGTTGTGTTCCTTGGGCTCTGGTTTTGTTCCTTGAGCTCTAGTTTTGTTCTTCGAGCTCTGGTTTTGTTCCTGGGGCTCTGGTTTTCTTTCACGGGCTCTGGTTTTGTTCCTCAGGCTCTGGTTTTATTCCTCAGGCCCTGGTTTTATTCCTCGGGGTTTCGTTTTGTTCCTCGGGCTCTGCTTTATTTCCACGGGCTCTGGTTTTGTTCCTCGAGCTCTGGTTTTGTTCCTCGAGGGCTGGTTTTGTTCCTTGGGCTATGGTTTTCTTTCTCGGGCTCTGGCTTGGTTCCTCGGGTCCTGGTTTTTTCCTCGGGCTCTATTTTTGTTCCTCGGGCTCTTGTTTTCTTCCTCAGGCTCTGGTTTTGTTCATGGAGGTCTGGTTTTGTTCCTCGGGCTCTGGCTTGGTTCCTCGGGCCCTGGTTTTTTGCCTCGGGCTCTGGTTTTGTTCCTCGGGCTCTGGTTTTGTTCCTCGGTTTCTGGTTTGGTTCCTCGGGCCCTGGTTTTATTCCACGGGCTCTGGTTTTCTTCCTATGGCCCTCTTTTTGTTCTTCAGGTCCTCCTTTTTGTCCTTGGGTTCTGGTTTTGTTCCTCGGGCTCTGGTTTTCTTCCTCAGGATCTGGTTTTGTTCCTCGAGCTCTGGTTTTGTTCCTTGGGCACTGGTTTTGTTCCTCGGGCTCTCGTTTTCTTCCTCGGACTCTCGTTTTGTTCCTCGGGTTCTGGTTTTGTTCCTTGAGCTCTGTTTTTTTTCCTCGGGCTCTGGTTTTCTTCCTCAGGCTCTGGTTTTATTCCTCGGGCTCCGGATTTCTTCCTCGAGCTCTCGTTTTCTTCTTCACGCCCTGGATTTGTTCCTCGGGTTCTGTTTTTGTTCCTCGGGCTGTGGTTGTGTTCCTCGGGCTCTGGTTTTGTTCCTCGAGCTCTGGTTGTGTTCCTTGGGCTCTGGTTTTGTTCCTTGAGCTCTAGTTTTGTTCTTCGAGCTCTGGTTTTGTTCCTGGGGCTCTGGTTTTCTTTCACGGGCTCTGGTTTTGTTCCTCATGTTCTGGTTTTATTCCTCAGGCCCTGGTTTTATTCCTCGGGGTTTCGTTTTGTTCCTCGGGCTCTGCTTTATTTCCACGGGCTCTGGTTTTGTTCCTCGAGCTCTGGTTTTGTTCCTCGAGGGCTGGTTTTGTTCCTTGGGCTATGGTTTTCTTTCTCGGGCTCTGGCTTGGTTCCTCGGGCCCTGGTTTTTTCCTCGGGCTCTATTTTTGTTCCTCGGGCTCTTGTTTTCTTCCTCAGGCTCTGGTTTTGTTCCTCGGGCTCTGGTTTTGTTCCTCGGGCTCTGGCTTGGTTCCTCGCGCCCTGGTTTTTTGCCTCGGGCTCTGGTTTTGTTCCTCGGGCTCTGGTTTTGTTCCTCGGTTTCTGGTTTGGTTCCTCGGGCCCTGGTTTTATTCCACGGGCTCTGGTTTTCTTCCTATGGCCCTCTTTTTGTTCTTCAGGTCCTCCTTTTTGTCCTTGGGTTCTGGTTTTGTTCCTCGGGCTCTGGTTTTCTTCCTCAGGATCTGGTTTTGTTCCTCGAGCTCTGGTTTTGTTCCTTGGGCACTGGTTTTGTTCCTCGGGCTCTCGTTTTCTTCCTCGGACTCTCGTTTTGTTCCTCGGGTTCTGGTTTTGTTCCTTGAGCTCTGTTTTTTTTCCTCGGGCTCTGGTTTTCTTCCTCAGGCTCTGGTTTTATTCCTCGGGCTCCGGATTTCTTCCTCGAGCTCTCGTTTTCTTCTTCACGCCCTGGATTTGTTCCTCGGGTTCTGTTTTTGTTCCTCGGGCTGTGGTTGTGTTCCTCGGGCTCTGGTTTTGTTCCTCGAGCTCTGGTTGTGTTCCTTGGGCTCTGGTTTTGTTCCTTGAGCTCTAGTTTTGTTCTTCGAGCTCTGGTTTTGTTCCTGGGGCTCTGGTTTTCTTTCACGGGCTCTGGTTTTGTTCCTCATGTTCTGGTTTTATTCCTCAGGCCCTGGTTTTATTCCTCGGGGTTTCGTTTTGTTCCTCGGGCTCTGCTTTATTTCCACGGGCTCTGGTTTTGTTCCTCGAGCTCTGGTTTTGTTCCTCGAGGGCTGGTTTTGTTCCTTGGGCTATGGTTTTCTTTCTCGGGCTCTGGCTTGGTTCCTCGGGTCCTGGTTTTTTCCTCGGGCTCTATTTTTGTTCCTCGGGCTCTTGTTTTCTTCCTCAGGCTCTGGTTTTGTTCCTCGGGCTCTGGTTTTGTTCCTCGGGCTCTGGCTTGGTTCCTCGGGCCCTGGTTTTTTGCCTCGGGCTCTGGTTTTGTTCCTCGGGCTCTGGTTTTGTTCCTCGGTTTCTGGTTTGGTTCCTCGGGCCCTGGTTTTATTCCACGGGCTCTGGTTTTCTTCCTATGGCCCTCTTTTTGTTCTTCAGGTCCTCCTTTTTGTCCTTGGGTTCTGGTTTTGTTCCTCGGGCTCTGGTTTTCTTCCTCAGGATCTGGTTTTGTTCCTCGAGCTCTGGTTTTGTTCCTTGGGCACTGGTTTTGTTCCTCGGGCTCTCGTTTTCTTCCTCGGACTCTCGTTTTGTTCCTCGGGTTCTGGTTTTGTTCCTTGAGCTCTGTTTTTTTTCCTCGGGCTCTGGTTTTCTTCCTCAGGCTCTGGTTTTGTTGCTCGGGCTCCGGATTTCTTCCTCGAGCTCTCGTTTTCTTCTTCACGCCCTGGATTTGTTCCTCGGGTTCTGTTTTTGTTCCTCGGGCTGTGGTTGTGTTCCTCGGGCTCTGGTTTTGTTCCTCAAGCTCTGGTTGTGTTCCTTGGGCTCTGGTTTTGTTCCTTGAGCTCTAGTTTTGTTCTTCGAGCTCTGGTTTTGTTCCTGCGGCTCTGGTTTTCTTTCACGGGCTCTGGTTTTGTTCCTCAGGCTCTGGTTTTATTCCTCAGGCCCTGGTTTTATTCCTTGGGGTTTTGTTTTGTTCCTCGGGCTCTGCTTTATTTCCACGGGCTCTGGTTTTGTTCCTCGAGCTCTGGTTTTGTTCCTCGAGGGCTGGTTTTGTTCCTTGGGCTATGGTTTTCTTTCTCGGGCTCTGGCTTGGTTCCTCGGGTCCTGGTTTTTTCCTCGGGCTCTATTTTTGTTCCTCGGGCTCTTGTTTTCTTCCTCAGGCTCTGGTTTTGTTCCTCGGGCTCTGGTTTTGTTCCTCGGGCTCTGGCTTGGTTCCTCGCGCCCTGTTTTTTTGCCTCGGGCTCTGGTTTTGTTCCTCGGGCTCTGGTTTTGTTCCTCGGTTTCTGGTTTGGTTCCTCGGGCCCTGGTTTTATTCCACGGGCTCTGGTTTTCTTCCTATGGCCCTCTTTTTGTTCTTCAGGTCCTCCTTTTTGTCCTTGGGTTCTGGTTTTGTTCCTCGGGCTCTGGTTTTCTTCCTCAGGATCTGGTTTTGTTCCTCGAGCTCTGGATTTCTTCCTCGATCTCTCGTTTTTTTCTTCAGGACCTAGATTTGTTCCTCGGGCCCTGGTTGTGTTCCTTGGGCTCTGGTTTTGTTTCTCGTGCTCTGGTTTTGTTCCTCGGGCACTGGTTTTGTTCCTCGGGCTCTCGTTTTCTTCCTCGGACTCTCGTTTTGTTCCTCGGGTTCTGTTTTTTTTCCTTGAGCTCTGTTTTTTTTCCTCAGGCTCTGGTTTTCTTCCTCAGGCTCTGGTTTTATTCCTCGGGCTCCGGATTTCTTCCTCGAGCTCTCGTTTTCTTCTTCACGCCCTGGATTTGTTCCTCGGGTTCTGTTTTTGTTCCTCGGGCTGTGGTTGTGTTCCTCGGGCTCTGGTTTTGTTCCTCGAGCTCTGGTTGTGTTCCTTGGGCTCTGGTTTTGTTCCTTGAGCTCTAGTTTTGTTCTTCGAGCTCTGGTTTTGTTCCTGGGGCTCTGGTTTTCTTTCACGGGCTCTGGTTTTGTTCCTCATGTTCTGGTTTTATTCCTCAGGCCCTGGTTTTATTCCTTGGGGTTTCGTTTTGTTCCTCGGGCTCTGCTTTATTTCCACGGGCTCTGGTTTTGTTCCTCGAGCTCTGGTTTTGTTCCTCGAGGGCTGGTTTTGTTCCTTGGGCTATGGTTTTCTTTCTCGGGCTCTGGCTTGGTTCCTCGGGTCCTGGTTTTTTCCTCGGGCTCTATTTTTGTTCCTCGGGCTCTTGTTTTCTTCCTCAGGCTCTGGTTTTGTTCCTCGGGCTCTGGTTTTGTTCCTCGGGCTCTGGCTTGGTTCCTCGGGCCCTGGTTTTTTGCCTCGGGCTCTGGTTTTGTTCCTCGGGCTCTGGTTTTGTTCCTCGGTTTCTGGTTTGGTTCCTCGGGCCCTGGTTTTATTCCACGGGCTCTGGTTTTCTTCCTATGGCCCTCTTTTTGTTCTTCAGGTCCTCCTTTTTGTCCTTGGGTTCTGGTTTTGTTCCTCGGGCTCTGGTTTTCTTCCTCAGGATCTGGTTTTGTTCCTCGAGCTCTGGTTTTGTTCCTTGGGCACTGGTTTTGTTCCTCGGGCTCTCGTTTTCTTCCTCGGCCTCTCGTTTTGTTCCTCGGGTTCTGGTTTTGTTCCTTGAGCTCTGTTTTTTTTCCTCGGGCTCTGTTTTTCTTCCTCAGGCTCTGGTTTTATTCCTCGGGCTCTGGATTTCTTCCTCGAGCTCTCGTTTTCTTCTTCATGCCCTGGATTTGTTCCTCGGGTTCTGTTTTTGTTCCTCGGGCTGTGGTTGTGTTCCTCGGGCTCTGGTTTTGTTCCTCGAGCTCTGGTTTTGTTCCTTGGGCTCTGGTTTTGTTCCTTGAGCTCTAGTTTTGTTCTTCGAGCTCTGGTTTTGTTCCTGGGGCTCTGGTTTTCTTTCACGGGCTCTGGTTTTGTTCCTCATGTTCTGGTTTTATTCCTCAGGCCCTGGTTTTATTCCTCGGGGTTTCGTTTTGTTCCTCGGGCTCTGCTTTATTTCCACGGGCTCTGGTTTTGTTCCTCGAGCTCTGGTTTTGTTCCTCGAGGGCTGGTTTTGTTCCTTGGGCTATGGTTTTCTTTCTCGGGCTCTGGCTTGGTTCCTCGGGTCCTGGTTTTTTCCTCGGGCTCTATTTTTGTTCCTCGGGCTCTTGTTTTCTTCCTCAGGCTCTGGTTTTGTTCCTCGGGCTCTGGTTTTGTTCCTCGGGCTCTGGCTTGGTTCCTCGGGCCCTGGTTTTTTGCCTCGGGCTCTGGTTTTGTTCCTCGGGCTCTGGTTTTGTTCCTCGGTTTCTGGTTTGGTTCCTCGGGCCCTGGTTTTATTCCACGGGCACTGGTTTTCTTCCTATGGCCCTCTTTTTGTTCTTCAGGTCCTCCTTTTTGTCCTTGGGTTCTGGTTTTGTTCCTCGGGCTCTGGTTTTCTTCCTCAGGATCTGGTTTTGTTCCTCGAGCTCTGGTTTTGTTCCTTGGGCACTGGTTTTGTTCCTCGGGCTCTCGTTTTCTTCCTCGGCCTCTCGTTTTGTTCCTCGGGTTCTGGTTTTGTTCCTTGAGCTCTGTTTTTTTTCCTCGGGCTCTGGTTTTCTTCCTCAGGCTCTGGTTTTATTCCTCGGGCTCCGGATTTCTTCCTCGAGCTCTCGTTTTCTTCTTCACGCCCTGGATTTGTTCCTCGGGTTCTGTTTTTGTTCCTCGGGCTGTGGTTGTGTTCCTCGGGCTCTGGTTTTGTTCCTCGAGCTCTGGTTGTGTTCCTTGGGCTCTGGTTTTGTTCCTTGAGCTCTAGTTTTGTTCTTCGAGCTCTGGTTTTGTTCCTGGGGCTCTGGTTTTCTTTCACGGGCTCTGGTTTTGTTCCTCATGTTCTGGTTTTATTCCTCAGGCCCTGGTTTTATTCCTCGGGGTTTCGTTTTGTTCCTCGGGCTCTGCTTTATTTCCACGGGCTCTGGTTTTGTTCCTCGAGCTCTGGTTTTGTTCCTCGAGGGCTGGTTTTGTTCCTTGGGCTATGGTTTTCTTTCTCGGGCTCTGGCTTGGTTCCTCGGGTCCTGGTTTTTTCCTCGGGCTCTATTTTTGTTCCTCGGGCTCTTGTTTTCTTCCTCAGGCTCTGGTTTTGTTCCTGGAGGTCTGGTTTTGTTCCTCGGGCTCTGGCTTGGTTCCTCGGGCCCTGGTTTTTTGCCTCGGGCTCTGGTTTTGTTCCTCGGGCTCTGGTTTTGTTCCTCGGTTTCTGGTTTGGTTCCTCGGGCCCTGGTTTTATTCCACGGGCACTGGTTTTCTTCCTATGGCCCTCTTTTTGTTCTTCAGGTCCTCCTTTTTGTCCTTGGGTTCTGGTTTTGTTCCTCGGGCTCTGGTTTTCTTCCTCAGGATCTGGTTTTGTTCCTCGAGCTCTGGTTTTGTTCCTTGGGCACTGGTTTTGTTCCTCGGGCTCTCGTTTTCTTCCTCGGACTCTCGTTTTGTTCCTCGGGTTCTGGTTTTGTTCCTTGAGCTCTTTTTTTTTTCCTCGGGCTCTGGTTTTCTTCCTCAGGCTCTGGTTTTATTCCTCGGGCTCCGGATTTCTTCCTCGAGCTCTCGTTTTCTTCTTCACGCCCTGGATTTGTTCCTCGGGTTCTGTTTTTGTTCCTCGGGCTGTGGTTGTGTTCCTCGGGCTCTGGTTTTGTTCCTCGAGCTCTGGTTGTGTTCCTTGGGCTCTGGTTTTGTTCCTTGAGCTCTAGTTTTGTTCTTCGAGCTCTGGTTTTGTTCCTGGGGCTCTGGTTTTCTTTCACGGGCTCTGGTTTTGTTCCTCATGTTCTGGTTTTATTCCTCAGGCCCTGGTTTTATTCCTCGGGGTTTCGTTTTGTTCCTCGGGCTCTGCTTTATTTCCACGGGCTCTGGTTTTGTTCCTCGAGCTCTGGTTTTGTTCTTCGAGGGCTGGTTTTGTTCCTTGGGCTATGGTTTTGTTCCTCGGGCTCTGGCTTGGTTCCTCGGGTCCTGGTTTTTTCCTCAGGCTCTATTTTTGTTCCTCGGGCTCTTGTTTTCTTCCTCAGGCTCTGGTTTTGTTCCTCGGGCTCTGGTTTTGTTCCTCGGGCTCTGGCTTGGTTCCTCGCGCCCTGGTTTTTTGCCTCGGGCTCTGGTTTTGTTCCTCGGGCTCTGGTTTTGTTCCTCGGTTTCTGGTTTGGTTCCTCGGGCCCTGGTTTTATTCCACGGGCTCTGGTTTTCTTCCTATGGCCCTCGTGTTGTTCTTCAGGTCCTCCTTTTTGTCCTTGGGTTCTGGTTTTGTTCCTCGGGCTCTGGTTTTCTTCCTCAGGATCTGGTTTTGTTCCTCTAGCTCTGGTTTTGTTCCTTGGGCACTGGTTTTGTTCCTCGGGCTCTCGTTTTCTTCCTCGGACTCTCGTTTTGTTCCTCGGGTTCTGGTTTTGTTCCTTGAGCTCTGGTTTTCTTCTTTGGGCTCTGGTTTTCTTCCTCAGGCTCTGGTTTTATTCCTCGGGCTCCGGATTTCTTCCTCGAGCTCTCGTTTTCTTCTTCACGCCCTGGATTTGTTCCTCGGGCTCTATTTTTGTTCCTCGGGCTCTTGTTTTCTTCCTCAGGCTCTGGTTTTGTTCCTCGGGCTCTGGTTTTGTTCCTCGGGCTCTGGCTTGGTTCCTCGCGCCCTGGTTTTTTGCCTCGGGCTCTGGTTTTGTTCCTCGGGCTCTGGTTTTGTTCCTCGGTTTCTGGTTTGGTTCCTCGGGCCCTGGTTTTATTCCACGGGCTCTGGTTTTCTTCCTATGGCCCTCGTGTTGTTCTTCAGGTCCTCCTTTTTGTCCTTGGGTTCTGGTTTTGTTCCTCGGGCTCTGGTTTTCTTCCTCAGGATCTGGTTTTGTTCCTCGAGCTCTGGTTTTGTTCCTTGGGCACTGGTTTTGTTCCTCGGGCTCTCGTTTTCTTCCTCGGACTCTCGTTTTGTTCCTCGGGTTCTGGTTTTGTTCCTTGAGCTCTGGTTTTCTTCTTTGGGCTCTGGTTTTCTTCCTCAGGCTCTGGTTTTATTCCTCGGGCTCCGGATTTCTTCCTCGAGCTCTCGTTTTCTTCTTCACGCCCTGGATTTGTTCCTCGGGCTCTATTTTTGTTCCTCGGGCTCTTGTTTTCTTCCTCAGGCTCTGGTTTTGTTCCTCGGGCTCTGGTTTTGTTCCTCGGGCTCTGGCTTGGTTCCTCGCGCCCTGGTTTTTTGCCTCGGGCTCTGGTTTTGTTCCTCGGGCTCTGGTTTTGTTCCTCGGTTTCTGGTTTGGTTCCTCGGGCCCTGGTTTTATTCCACGGGCTCTGGTTTTCTTCCTATGGCCCTCGTGTTGTTCTTCAGGTCCTCCTTTTTGTCCTTGGGTTCTGGTTTTGTTCCTCGGGCTCTGGTTTTCTTCCTCAGGATCTGGTTTTGTTCCTCGAGCTCTGGTTTTGTTCCTTGGGCACTGGTTTTGTTCCTCGGGCTCTCGTTTTCTTCCTCGGACTCTCGTTTTGTTCCTCGGGTTCTGGTTTTGTTCCTTGAGCTCTGTTTTTTTTCCTCGGGCTCTGGTTTTGTTCCTCAGGCTCTGGTTTTATTCCTCGGGCTCCGGATTTCTTCCTTGAGCTCTCGTTTTCTTCTTCACGCCCTGGATTTGTTCCTCGGGTTCTGTTTTTGTTCCTCGGGCTGTGGTTGTGTTCCTCGGGCTCTGGTTTTGTTCCTCGAGCTCTGGTTGTGTTCCTTGGGCTCTGGTTTTGTTCCTTGAGCTCTAGTTTTGTTCTTCGAGCTCTGGTTTTGTTCCTGGGGCTCTGGTTTTCTTTCACGGGCTCTGGTTTTGTTCCTCATGTTCTGGTTTTATTCCTCAGGCCCTGGTTTTATTCCTCGGGGTTTCGTTTTGTTCCTCGGGCTCTGCTTTATTTCCACGGGCTCTGGTTTTGTTCCTCGAGCTCTGGTTTTGTTCCTCGAGGGCTGGTTTTGTTCCTTGGGCTATGGTTTTCTTTCTCGGGCTCTGGCTTGGTTCCTCGGGTCCTGGTTTTTTCCTCGGGCTCTATTTTTGTTCCTCGGGCTCTTGTTTTCTTCCTCAGGCTCTGGTTTTGTTCCTCGGGCTCTGGTTTTGTTCCTCGGGCTCTGGCTTGGTTCCTCGCGCCCTGGTTTTTTGCCTCGGGCTCTGGTTTTGTTCCTCGGGCTCTGGTTTTGTTCCTCGGTTTCTGGTTTGGTTCCTCGGGCCCTGGTTTTATTCCACGGGCTCTGGTTTTCTTCCTATGGCCCTCTTTTTGTTCTTCAGGTCCTCCTTTTTGTCCTTGGGTTCTGGTTTTGTTCCTCGGGCTCTGGTTTTCTTCCTCAGGATCTGGTTTTGTTCCTCGAGCTCTGGTTTTGTTCCTTGGGCACTGGTTTTGTTCCTCGGGCTCTCGTTTTCTTCCTCGGCCTCTCGTTTTGTTCCTCGGGTTCTGGTTTTGTTCCTTGAGCTCTGTTTTTTTTCCTCGGGCTCTGGTTTTCTTCCTCAGGCTCTGGTTTTATTCCTCGGGCTCCGGATTTCTTCCTCGAGCTCTCGTTTTCTTCTTCACGCCCTGGAATTGTTCCTCGGGTTCTGTTTTTGTTCCTCGGGCTGTGGTTGTGTTCCTCGGGCTCTGGTTTTGTTCCTCGAGCTCTGGTTGTGTTCCTTGGGCTCTGGTTTTGTTCCTTGAGCTCTAGTTTTGTTCTTCGAGCTCTGGTTTTGTTCCTGGGGCTCTGGTTTTCTTTCACGGGCTCTGGTTTTGTTCCTCAGGCTCTGGTTTTATTCCTCAGGCCCTGGTTTTATTCCTCGGGGTTTCGTTTTGTTCCTCGGGCTCTGCTTTATTTCCACGGGCTCTGGTTTTGTTCCTCGAGCTCTGGTTTTGTTCCTCGAGGGCTGGTTTTGTTCCTTGGGCTATGGTTTTCTTTCTCGGGCTCTGGCTTGGTTCCTCGGGTCCTGGTTTTTTCCTCGGGCTCTATTTTTGTTCCTCGGGCTCTTGTTTTCTTCCTCAGGCTCTGGTTTTGTTCCTGGAGGTCTGGTTTTGTTCCTCGGGCTCTGGCTTGGTTCCTCGGGCCCTGGTTTTTTGCCTCGGGCTCTGGTTTTGTTCCTCGGGCTCTGGTTTTGTTCCTCGGTTTCTGGTTTGGTTCCTCGGGCCCTGGTTTTATTCCACGGGCACTGGTTTTCTTCCTATGGCCCTCTTTTTGTTCTTCAGGTCCTCCTTTTTGTCCTTGGGTTCTGGTTTTGTTCCTCGGGCTCTGGTTTTCTTCCTCAGGATCTGGTTTTGTTCCTCGAGCTCTGGTTTTGTTCCTTGGGCACTGGTTTTGTTCCTCGGGCTCTCGTTTTCTTCCTCGGACTCTCGTTTTGTTCCTCGGGTTCTGGTTTTGTTCCTTGAGCTCTTTTTTTTTTCCTCGGGCTCTGGTTTTCTTCCTCAGGCTCTGGTTTTATTCCTCGGGCTCCGGATTTCTTCCTCGAGCTCTCGTTTTCTTCTTCACGCCCTGGATTTGTTCCTCGGGTTCTGTTTTTGTTCCTCGGGCTGTGGTTGTGTTCCTCGGGCTCTGGTTTTGTTCCTCGAGCTCTGGTTGTGTTCCTTGGGCTCTGGTTTTGTTCCTTGAGCTCTAGTTTTGTTCTTCGAGCTCTGGTTTTGTTCCTGGGGCTCTGGTTTTCTTTCACGGGCTCTGGTTTTGTTCCTCATGTTCTGGTTTTATTCCTCAGGCCCTGGTTTTATTCCTCGGGGTTTCGTTTTGTTCCTCGGGCTCTGCTTTATTTCCACGGGCTCTGGTTTTGTTCCTCGAGCTCTGGTTTTGTTCCTCGAGGGCTGGTTTTGTTCCTTGGGCTATGGTTTTGTTCCTCGGGCTCTGGCTTGGTTCCTCGGGTCCTGGTTTTTTCCTCGGGCTCTATTTTTGTTCCTCGGGCTCTTGTTTTCTTCCTCAGGCTCTGGTTTTGTTCCTCGGGCTCTGGTTTTGTTCCTCGGGCTCTGGCTTGGTTCCTCGCGCCCTGGTTTTTTGCCTCGGGCTCTGGTTTTGTTCCTCGGGCTCTGGTTTTGTTCCTCGGTTTCTGGTTTGGTTCCTCGGGCCCTGGTTTTATTCCACGGGCTCTGGTTTTCTTCCTATGGCCCTCTTTTTGTTCTTCAGGTCCTCCTTTTTGTCCTTGGGTTCTGGTTTTGTTCCTCGGGCTCTGGTTTTCTTCCTCAGGATCTGGTTTTGTTCCTCGAGCTCTGGTTTTGTTCCTTGGGCACTGGTTTTGTTCCTCGGGCTCTCGTTTTCTTCCTCGGACTCTCGTTTTGTTCCTCGGGTTCTGGTTTTGTTCCTTGAGCTCTGGTTTTCTTCTTTGGGCTCTGGTTTTCTTCCTCAGGCTCTGGTTTTATTCCTCGGGCTCCGGATTTCTTCCTCGAGCTCTCGTTTTCTTCTTCACGCCCTGGATTTGTTCCTCGGGCTCTATTTTTGTTCCTCGGGCTCTTGTTTTCTTCCTCAGGCTCTGGTTTTGTTCCTCGGGCTCTGGTTTTGTTCCTCGGGCTCTGGCTTGGTTCCTCGCGCCCTGGTTTTTTGCCTCGGGCTCTGGTTTTGTTCCTCGGGCTCTGGTTTTGTTCCTCGGTTTCTGGTTTGGTTCCTCGGGCCCTGGTTTTATTCCACGGGCTCTGGTTTTCTTCCTATGGCCCTCTTTTTGTTCTTCAGGTCCTCCTTTTTGTCCTTGGGTTCTGGTTTTGTTCCTCGGGCTCTGGTTTTCTTCCTCAGGATCTGGTTTTGTTCCTCGAGCTCTGGTTTTGTTCCTTGGGCACTGGTTTTGTTCCTCGGGCTCTCGTTTTCTTCCTCGGACTCTCGTTTTGTTCCTCGGGTTCTGGTTTTGTTCCTTGAGCTCTGTTTTTATTCCTCGGGCTCTGGTTTTCTTCCTCAGGCTCTGGTTTTATTCCTCGGGCTCCGGATTTCTTCCTCGAGCTCTCGTTTTCTTCTTCACGCCCTGGATTTGTTCCTCGGGTTCTGTTTTTGTTCCTCGGGCTGTGGTTGTGTTCCTCGGGCTCTGGTTTTGTTCCTCGAGCTCTAGTTTTGTTCTTCGAGCTCTGGTTTTGTTCCTGGGGCTCTGGTTTTCTTTCACGGGCTCTGGTTTTGTTCCTCATGTTCTGGTTTTATTCCTCAGGCCCTGGTTTTATTCCTCGGGGTTTCGTTTTGTTCCTCGGGCTCTGCTTTATTTCCACGGGCTCTGGTTTTGTTCCTCGAGCTCTGGTTTTGTTCCTCGAGGGCTGGTTTTGTTCCTTGGGCTATGGTTTTGTTCCTCGGGCTCTGGCTTGGTTCCTCGGGTCCTGGTTTTTTCCTCGGGCTCTATTTTTGTTCCTCGGGCTCTTGTTTTCTTCCTCAGGCTCTGGTTTTGTTCCTCGGGCTCTGGTTTTGTTCCTCGGGCTCTGGCTTGGTTCCTCGCGCCCTGGTTTTTTGCCTCGGGCTCTGGTTTTGTTCCTCGGGCTCTGGTTTTGTTCCTCGGTTTCTGGTTTGGTTCCTCGGGCCCTGGTTTTATTCCACGGGCTCTGGTTTTCTTCCTATGGCCCTCTTTTTGTTCTTCAGGTCCTCCTTTTTGTCCTTGGGTTCTGGTTTTGTTCCTCGGGCTCTGGTTTTCTTCCTCAGGATCTGGTTTTGTTCCTCGAGCTCTGGTTTTGTTCCTTGGGCACTGGTTTTGTTCCTCGGGCTCTCGTTTTCTTCCTCGGACTCTCGTTTTGTTCCTCGGGTTCTGGTTTTGTTCCTTGAGCTCTGGTTTTCTTCTTTGGGCTCTGGTTTTCTTCCTCAGGCTCTGGTTTTATTCCTCGGGCTCCGGATTTCTTCCTCGAGCTCTCGTTTTCTTCTTCACGCCCTGGATTTGTTCCTCGGGCTCTATTTTTGTTCCTCGGGCTCTTGTTTTCTTCCTCAGGCTCTGGTTTTGTTCCTCGGGCTCTGGTTTTGTTCCTCGGGCTCTGGCTTGGTTCCTCGCGCCCTGGTTTTTTGCCTCGGGCTCTGGTTTTGTTCCTCGGGCTCTGGTTTTGTTCCTCGGTTTCTGGTTTGGTTCCTCGGGCCCTGGTTTTATTCCACGGGCTCTGGTTTTCTTCCTATGGCCCTCTTTTTGTTCTTCAGGTCCTCCTTTTTGTCCTTGGGTTCTGGTTTTGTTCCTCGGGCTCTGGTTTTCTTCCTCAGGATCTGGTTTTGTTCCTCGAGCTCTGGTTTTGTTCCTTGGGCACTGGTTTTGTTCCTCGGGCTCTCGTTTTCTTCCTCGGACTCTCGTTTTGTTCCTCGGGTTCTGGTTTTTTTCCTTGAGCTCTGTTTTTTTTCCTCGGGCTCTGGTTTTCTTCCTCAGGCTCTGGTTTTATTCCTCGGGCTCCGGATTTCTTCCTCGAGCTCTCGTTTTCTTCTTCACGCCCTGGATTTGTTCCTCGGGTTCTGTTTTTGTTCCTCGGGCTGTGGTTGTGTTCCTCGGGCTCTGGTTTTGTTCCTCGAGCTCTGGTTGTGTTCCTTGGGCTCTGGTTTTGTTCCTTGAGCTCTAGTTTTGTTCTTCGAGCTCTGGTTTTGTTCCTGGGGCTCTGGTTTTCTTTCACGGGCTCTGGTTTTGTTCCTCATGTTCTGGTTTTATTCCTCAGGCCCTGGTTTTATTCCTCGGGGTTTCGTTTTGTTCCTCGGGCTCTGCTTTATTTCCACGGGCTCTGGTTTTGTTCCTCGAGCTCTGGTTTTGTTCCTCGAGGGCTGGTTTTGTTCCTTGGGCTATGGTTTTCTTTCTCGGGCTCTGGCTTGGTTCCTCGGGTCCTGGTTTTTTCCTCGGGCTCTATTTTTGTTCCTCGGGCTCTTGTTTTCTTCCTCAGGCTCTGGTTTTGTTCCTCGGGCTCTGGTTTTGTTCCTCGGGCTCTGGCTTGGTTCCTCGCGCCCTGGTTTTTTGCCTCGGGCTCTGGTTTTGTTCCTCGGGCTCTGGTTTTGTTCCTCGGTTTCTGGTTTGGTTCCTCGGGCCCTGGTTTTATTCCACGGGCTCTGGTTTTCTTCCTATGGCCCTCTTTTTGTTCTTCAGGTCCTCCTTTTTGTCCTTGGGTTCTGGTTTTGTTCCTCGGGCTCTGGTTTTCTTCCTCAGGATCTGGTTTTGTTCCTCGAGCTCTGGTTTTGTTCCTTGGGCACTGGTTTTGTTCCTCGGGCTCTCGTTTTCTTCCTCGGACTCTCGTTTTGTTCCTCGGGTTCTGGTTTTGTTCCTTGAGCTCTGGTTTTCTTCTTTGGGCTCTGGTTTTCTTCCTCAGGCTCTGGTTTTATTCCTCGGGCTCCGGATTTCTTCCTCGAGCTCTCGTTTTCTTCTTCACGCCCTGGATTTGTTCCTCGGGTTCTGTTTTTGTTCCTCGGGCTGTGGTTGTGTTCCTCGGGCTCTGGTTTTGTTCCTTGAGCTCTAGTTTTGTTCTTCGAGCTCTGGTTTTGTTCCTGGGGCTCTGGTTTTCTTTCACGGGCTCTGGTTTTGTTCCTCATGTTCTGGTTTTATTCCTCAGGCCCTGGTTTTATTCCTCGGGGTTTCGTTTTGTTCCTCGGGCTCTGCTTTATTTCCACGGGCTCTGGTTTTGTTCCTCGAGCTCTGGTTTTGTTCCTCGAGGGCTGGTTTTGTTCCTTGGGCTATGGTTTTGTTCCTCGGGCTCTGGCTTGGTTCCTCGGGTCCTGGTTTTTTCCTCGGGCTCTATTTTTGTTCCTCGGGCTCTTGTTTTCTTCCTCAGGCTCTGGTTTTGTTCCTCGGGCTGTGGCTTGGTTCCTCGCGCCCTGGTTTTTTGCCTCGGGCTCTGGTTTTGTTCCTCGGGCTCTGGTTTTGTTCCTCGGTTTCTGGTTTGGTTCCTCGGGCCCTGGTTTTATTCCACGGGCTCTGGTTTTCTTCCTATGGCCCTCTTTTTGTTCTTCAGGTCCTCCTTTTTGTCCTTGGGTTCTGGTTTTGTTCCTCGGGCTCTGGTTTTCTTCCTCAGGATCTGGTTTTGTTCCTCGAGCTCTGGTTTTGTTCCTTGGGCACTGGTTTTGTTCCTCGGGCTCTCGTTTTCTTCCTCGGACTCTCGTTTTGTTCCTCGGGTTCTGGTTTTGTTCCTTGAGCTCTGTTTTTTTTCCTCGGGCTCTGGTTTTCTTCCTCAGGCTCTGGTTTTATTCCTCGGGCTCCGGATTTCTTCCTCGAGCTCTCGTTTTCTTCTTCACGCCCTGGATTTGTTCCTCGGGTTCTGTTTTTGTTCCTCGGGCTGTGGTTGTGTTCCTCGGGCTCTGGTTTTGTTCCTCGAGCTCTGGTTGTGTTCCTTGGGCTCTGGTTTTGTTCCTTGAGCTCTAGTTTTGTTCTTCGAGCTCTGGTTTTGTTCCTGGGGCTCTGGTTTTCTTTCACGGGCTCTGGTTTTGTTCCTCAGGCTCTGGTTTTATTCCTCAGGCCCTGGTTTTATTCCTCGGGGTTTCGTTTTGTTCCTCGGGCTCTGCTTTATTTCCACGGGCTCTGGTTTTGTTCCTCGAGCTCTGGTTTTGTTCCTCGAGGGCTGGTTTTGTTCCTTGGGCTATGGTTTTCTTTCTCGGGCTCTGGCTTGGTTCCTCGGGTCCTGGTTTTTTCCTCGGGCTCTATTTTTGTTCCTCGGGCTCTTGTTTTCTTCCTCAGGCTCTGGTTTTGTTCCTGGAGGTCTGGTTTTGTTCCTCGGGCTCTGGCTTGGTTCCTCGCGCCCTGGTTTTTTGCCTCGGGCTCTGGTTTTGTTCCTCGGGCTCTGGTTTTGTTCCTCGGTTTCTGGTTTGGTTCCTCGGGCCCTGGTTTTATTCCACGGGCTCTGGTTTTCTTCCTATGGCCCTCTTTTTGTTCTTCAGGTCCTCCTTTTTGTCCTTGGGTTCTGGTTTTGTTCCTCGGGCTCTGGTTTTCTTCCTCAGGATCTGGTTTTGTTCCTCGAGCTCTGGTTTTGTTCCTTGGGCACTGGTTTTGTTCCTCGGGCTCTCGTTTTCTTCCTCGGCCTCTCGTTTTGTTCCTCGGGTTCTGGTTTTGTTCCTTGAGCTCTGTTTTTTTTCCTCGGGCTCTGGTTTTCTTCCTCAGGCTCTGGTTTTATTCCTCGGGCTCCGGATTTCTTCCTCGAGCTCTCGTTTTCTTCTTCACGCCCTGGATTTGTTCCTCGGGTTCTGTTTTTGTTCCTCGGGCTGTGGTTGTGTTCCTCGGGCTCTGGTTTTGTTCCTCGAGCTCTGGTTGTGTTCCTTGGGCTCTGGTTTTGTTCCTTGAGCTCTAGTTTTGTTCTTCGAGCTCTGGTTTTGTTCCTGGGGCTCTGGTTTTCTTTCACGGGCTCTGGTTTTGTTCCTCATGTTCTGGTTTTATTCCTCAGGCCCTGGTTTTATTCCTCGGGGTTTCGTTTTGTTCCTCGGGCTCTGCTTTATTTCCACGGGCTCTGGTTTTGTTCCTCGAGCTCTGGTTTTGTTCCTCGAGGGCTGGTTTTGTTCCTTGGGCTATGGTTTTCTTTCTCGGGCTCTGGCTTGGTTCCTCGGGTCCTGGTTTTTTCCTCGGGCTCTATTTTTGTTCCTCGGGCTCTTGTTTTCTTCCTCAGGCTCTGGTTTTGTTCATGGAGGTCTGGTTTTGTTCCTCGGGCTCTGGCTTGGTTCCTCGCGCCCTGGTTTTTTGCCTCGGGCTCTGGTTTTGTTCCTCGGGCTCTGGTTTTGTTCCTCGGTTTCTGGTTTGGTTCCTCGGGCCCTGGTTTTATTCCACGGGCTCTGGTTTTCTTCCTATGGCCCTCTTTTTGTTCTTCAGGTCCTCCTTTTTGTCCTTGGGTTCTGGTTTTGTTCCTCGGGCTCTGGTTTTCTTCCTCAGGATCTGGTTTTGTTCCTCGAGCTCTGGTTTTGTTCCTTGGGCACTGGTTTTGTTCCTCGGGCTCTCGTTTTCTTCCTCGGACTCTCGTTTTGTTCCTCGGGTTCTGGTTTTGTTCCTTGAGCTCTGTTTTTTTTCCTCGGGCTCTGGTTTTCTTCCTCAGGCTCTGGTTTTATTCCTCGGGCTCCGGATTTCTTCCTCGAGCTCTCGTTTTCTTCTTCACGCCCTGGATTTGTTCCTCGGGTTCTGTTTTTGTTCCTCGGGCTGTGGTTGTGTTCCTCGGGCTCTGGTTTTGTTCCTCGAGCTCTGGTTGTGTTCCTTGGGCTCTGGTTTTGTTCCTTGAGCTCTAGTTTTGTTCTTCGAGCTCTGGTTTTGTTCCTGGGGCTCTGGTTTTCTTTCACGGGCTCTGGTTTTGTTCCTCATGTTCTGGTTTTATTCCTCAGGCCCTGGTTTTATTCCTCGGGGTTTCGTTTTGTTCCTCGGGCTCTGCTTTATTTCCACGGGCTCTGGTTTTGTTCCTCGAGCTCTGGTTTTGTTCCTCGAGGGCTGGTTTTGTTCCTTGGGCTATGGTTTTCTTCCTCGGACTCTCGTTTTGTTCCTCGGGTTCTGGTTTTGTTCCTTGAGCTCTGTTTTTTTTCCTCGGGCTCTGGTTTTCTTCCTCAGGCTCTGGTTTTATTCCTCGGGCTCCGGATTTCTTCCTCGAGCTCTCGTTTTCTTCTTCACGCCCTGGATTTGTTCCTCGGGTTCTGTTTTTGTTCCTCGGGCTGTGGTTGTGTTCCTCGGGCTCTGGTTTTGTTCCTTGAGCTCTAGTTTTGTTCTTCGAGCTCTGGTTTTGTTCCTGCGGCTCTGGTTTTCTTTCACGGGCTCTGGTTTTGTTCCTCAGGCTCTGGTTTTATTCCTCAGGCCCTGGTTTTATTCCTCGGGGTTTCGTTTTGTTCCTCGGGCTCTGCTTTATTTCCACGGGCTCTGGTTTTGTTCCTCGAGCTCTGGTTTTGTTCCTCGAGGGCTGGTTTTGTTCCTTGGGCTATGGTTTTCTTTCTCGGGCTCTGGCTTGGTTCCTCGGGTCCTGGTTTTTTCATCGGGCTCTATTTTTGTTCCTCGGGCTCTGGTTTTCTTCCTCAGGATCTGGTTTTGTTCCTCGAGCTCTGGTTTTGTTCCTTGGGCACTGGTTTTGTTCCTCGGGCTCTCGTTTTCTTCCTCGGACTCTCGTTTTGTTCCTCGGGTTCTGGTTTTGTTCCTTGAGCTCTGTTTTTTTTCCTCGGGCTCTGGTTTTCTTCCTCAGGCTCTGGTTTTATTCCTCGGGCTCCGGATTTCTTCCTCGAGCTCTCGTTTTCTTCTTCACGCCCTGGATTTGTTCCTCGGGTTCTGTTTTTGTTCCTCGGGCTGTGGTTGTGTTCCTCGGGCTCTGGTTTTGTTCCTCGAGCTCTGGTTGTGTTCCTTGGGCTCTGGTTTTGTTCCTTGAGCTCTAGTTTTGTTCTTCGAGCTCTGGTTTTGTTCCTGCGGCTCTGGTTTTCTTTCACGGGCTCTGGTTTTGTTCCTCAGGCTCTGGTTTTATTCCTCAGGCCCTGGTTTTATTCCTCGGGCTCTCGTTTTGTTCCTCGGGCTCTGCTTTATTTCCACGGGCTCTGGTTTTGTTCCTCGAGCTCTGGTTTTGTTCCTCGAGGGCTGGTTTTGTTCCTTGGGCTATGGTTTTCTTTCTCGGGCTCTGGCTTGGTTCCTCGGGTCCTGGTTTTTTCCTCGGGCTCTATTTTTGTTCCTCGGGCTCTTGTTTTCTTCCTCAGGCTCTGGTTTTGTTCCTGGAGGTCTGGTTTTGTTCCTCGGGCTCTGGCTTGGTTCCTCGCGCCCTGGTTTTTTGCCTCGGGCTCTGGTTTTGTTCCTCGGGCTCTGGTTTTGTTCCTCGGTTTCTGGTTTGGTTCCTCGGGCCCTGGTTTTATTCCACGGGCTCTGGTTTTCTTCCTATGGCCCTCTTTTTGTTCTTCAGGTCCTCCTTTTTGTCCTTGGGTTCTGGTTTTGTTCCTCGGGCTCTGGTTTTCTTCCTCAGGATCTGGTTTTGTTCCTCGAGCTCTGGTTTTGTTCCTTGGGCACTGGTTTTGTTCCTCGGGCTCTCGTTTTCTTCCTCGGACTCTCGTTTTGTTCCTCGGGTTCTGGTTTTGTTCCTTGAGCTCTGGTTTTCTTCTTTGGGCTCTGGTTTTCTTCCTCAGGCTCTGGTTTTATTCCTCGGGCTCCGGATTTCTTCCTCGAGCTCTCGTTTTCTTCTTCACGCCCTGGATTTGTTCCTCGGGCTCTATTTTTGTTCCTCGGGCTCTTGTTTTCTTCCTCAGGCTCTGGTTTTGTTCCTCGGGCTCTGGTTTTGTTCCTCGGGCTCTGGCTTGGTTCCTCGCGCCCTGGTTTTTTGCCTCGGGCTCTGGTTTTGTTCCTCGGGCTCTGGTTTTGTTCCTCGGTTTCTGGTTTGGTTCCTCGGGCCCTGGTTTTATTCCACGGGCTCTGGTTTTCTTCCTATGGCCCTCTTTTTGTTCTTCAGGTCCTCCTTTTTGTCCTTGGGTTCTGGTTTTGTTCCTCGGGCTCTGGTTTTCTTCCTCAGGATCTGGTTTTGTTCCTCGAGCTCTGGTTTTGTTCCTTGGGCACTGGTTTTGTTCCTCGGGCTCTCGTTTTCTTCCTCGGACTCTCGTTTTGTTCCTCGGGTTCTGGTTTTGTTCCTTGAGCTCTGGTTTTCTTCTTTGGGCTCTGGTTTTCTTCCTCAGGCTCTGGTTTTATTCCTCGGGCTCCGGATTTCTTCCTCGAGCTCTCGTTTTCTTCTTCACGCCCTGGATTTGTTCCTCGGGCTCTATTTTTGTTCCTCGGGCTCTTGTTTTCTTCCTCAGGCTCTGGTTTTGTTCCTCGGGCTCTGGTTTTGTTCCTCGGGCTCTGGCTTGGTTCCTCGCGCCCTGGTTTTTTGCCTCGGGCTCTGGTTTTGTTCCTCGGGCTCTGGTTTTGTTCCTCGGTTTCTGGTTTGGTTCCTCGGGCCCTGGTTTTATTCCACGGGCTCTGGTTTTCTTCCTATGGCCCTCTTTTTGTTCTTCAGGTCCTCCTTTTTGTCCTTGGGTTCTGGTTTTGTTCCTCGGGCTCTGGTTTTCTTCCTCAGGATCTGGTTTTGTTCCTCGAGCTCTGGTTTTGTTCCTTGGGCACTGGTTTTGTTCCTCGGGCTCTCGTTTTCTTCCTCGGACTCTCGTTTTGTTCCTCGGGTTCTGGTTTTGTTCCTTGAGCTCTGGTTTTCTTCTTTGGGCTCTGGTTTTCTTCCTCAGGCTCTGGTTTTATTCCTCGGGCTCCGGATTTCTTCCTCGAGCTCTCGTTTTCTTCTTCACGCCCTGGATTTGTTCCTCGGGCTCTATTTTTGTTCCTCGGGCTCTTGTTTTCTTCCTCAGGCTCTGGTTTTGTTCCTCGGGCTCTGGTTTTGTTCCTCGGGCTCTGGCTTGGTTCCTCGCGCCCTGGTTTTTTGCCTCGGGCTCTGGTTTTGTTCCTCGGGCTCTGGTTTTGTTCCTCGGTTTCTGGTTTGGTTCCTCGGGCCCTGGTTTTATTCCACGGGCTCTGGTTTTCTTCCTATGGCCCTCTTTTTGTTCTTCAGGTCCTCCTTTTTGTCCTTGGGTTCTGGTTTTGTTCCTCGGGCTCTGGTTTTCTTCCTCAGGATCTGGTTTTGTTCCTCGAGCTCTGGTTTTGTTCCTTGGGCACTGGTTTTGTTCCTCGGGCTCTCGTTTTCTTCCTCGGACTCTCGTTTTGTTCCTCGGGTTCTGGTTTTGTTCCTTGAGCTCTGTTTTTTTTCCTCGGGCTCTGGTTTTCTTCCTCAGGCTCTGGTTTTATTCCTCGGGCTCCGGATTTCTTCCTCGAGCTCTCGTTTTCTTCTTCACGCCCTGGATTTGTTCCTCGGGTTCTGTTTTTGTTCCTCGGGCTGTGGTTGTGTTCCTCGGGCTCTGGTTTTGTTCCTCGAGCTCTGGTTGTGTTCCTTGGGCTCTGGTTTTGTTCCTTGAGCTCTAGTTTTGTTCTTCGAGCTCTGGTTTTGTTCCTGGGGCTCTGGTTTTCTTTCACGGGCTCTGGTTTTGTTCCTCATGTTCTGGTTTTATTCCTCAGGCCCTGGTTTTATTCCTCGGGGTTTTGTTTTGTTCCTCGGGCTCTGCTTTATTTCCACGGGCTCTGGTTTTGTTCCTCGAGCTCTGGTTTTGTTCCTCGAGGGCTGGTTTTGTTCCTTGGGCTCTGGTTTTCTTTCTCGGGCTCTGGCTTGGTTCCTCGGGTCCTGGTTTTTTCCTCGGGCTCTATTTTTGTTCCTCGGGCTCTTGTTTTCTTCCTCAGGCTCTGGTTTTGTTCCTCGGGCTCTGGTTTTGTTCCTCGGGCTCTGGCTTGGTTCCTCGCGCCCTGGTTTTTTGCCTCGGGCTCTGGTTTTGTTCCTCGGGCTCTGGTTTTGTTCCTCGGTTTCTGGTTTGGTTCCTCGGGCCCTGGTTTTATTCCACGGGCTCTGGTTTTCTTCCTATGGCCCTCTTTTTGTTCTTCAGGTCCTCCTTTTTGTCCTTGGGTTCTGGTTTTGTTCCTCGGGCTCTGGTTTTCTTCCTCAGGATCTGGTTTTGTTCCTCGAGCTCTGGTTTTGTTCCTTGGGCACTGGTTTTGTTCCTCGGGCTCTCGTTTTCTTCCTCGGACTCTCGTTTTGTTCCTCGGGTTCTGGTTTTGTTCCTTGAGCTCTGTTTTTTTTCCTCGGGCTCTGGTTTTCTTCCTCAGGCTCTGGTTTTATTCCTCGGGCTCCGGATTTCTTCCTCGAGCTCTCGTTTTCTTCTTCACGCCCTGGATTTGTTCCTCGGGTTCTGTTTTTGTTCCTCGGGCTGTGGTTGTGTTCCTCGGGCTCTGGTTTTGTTCCTTGAGCTCTAGTTTTGTTCTTCGAGCTCTGGTTTTGTTCCTGCGGCTCTGGTTTTCTTTCACGGGCTCTGGTTTTGTTCCTCAGGCTCTGGTTTTATTCCTCAGGCCCTGGTTTTATTCCTCGGGCTCTCGTTTTGTTCCTCGGGCTCTGCTTTATTTCCACAGGCTCTGGTTTTGTTCCTCGAGCTCTGGTTTTGTTCCTCGAGGGCTGGTTTTGTTCCTTGGGCTATGGTTTTCTTTCTCGGGCTCTGGCTTGGTTCCTCGGGTCCTGGTTTTTTCATCGGGCTCTATTTTTGTTCCTCGGGCTCTTGTTTTCTTCCTCAGGCTCTGGTTTTGTTCCTGGAGGTCTGGTTTTGTTCCTCGGGCTCTGGCTTGGTTCCTCGGGCCCTGGTTTTTTGCCTCGGGCTCTGGTTTTGTTCCTCGGGCTCTGGTTTTGTTCCTCGGTTTCTGGTTTGGTTCCTCGGGCCCTGGTTTTATTCCACGGGCTCTGGTTTTCTTCCTATGGCCCTCTTTTTGTTCTTCAGGTCCTCCTTTTTGTCCTTGGGTTCTGGTTTTGTTCCTCGGGCTCTGGTTTTCTTCCTCAGGATCTGGTTTTGTTCCTCGAGCTCTGGTTTTGTTCCTTGGGCACTGGTTTTGTTCCTCGGGCTCTCGTTTTCTTCCTCGGACTCTCGTTTTGTTCCTCGGGTTCTGGTTTTGTTCCTTGAGCTCTTTTTTTTTTCCTCAGGCTCTGGTTTTCTTCCTCAGGCTCTGGTTTTATTCCTCGGGCTCCGGATTTCTTCCTCGAGCTCTCGTTTTCTTCTTCACGCCCTGGATTTGTTCCTCGGGTTCTGTTTTTGTTCCTCGGGCTGTGGTTGTGTTCCTCGGGCTCTGGTTTTGTTCCTCGAGCTCTGGTTGTGTTCCTTGGGCTCTGGTTTTGTTCCTTGAGCTCTAGTTTTGTTCTTCGAGCTCTGGTTTTGTTCCTGGGGCTCTGGTTTTCTTTCACGGGCTCTGGTTTTGTTCCTCATGTTCTGGTTTTATTCCTCAGGCCCTGGTTTTATTCCTCGGGGTTTCGTTTTGTTCCTCGGGCTCTGCTTTATTTCCACGGGCTCTGGTTTTGTTCCTCGAGCTCTGGTTTTGTTCCTCGAGGGCTGGTTTTGTTCCTTGGGCTATGGTTTTCTTTCTCGGGCTCTGGCTTGGTTCCTCGGGTCCTGGTTTTTTCCTCGGGCTCTATTTTTGTTCCTCGGGCTCTTGTTTTCTTCCTCAGGCTCTGGTTTTGTTCCTCGGGCTCTGGTTTTGTTCCTCGGGCTCTGGCTTGGTTCCTCGCGCCCTGGTTTTTTGCCTCGGGCTCTTGTTTTGTTCCTCGGGCTCTGGTTTTGTTCCTCGGTTTCTGGTTTGGTTCCTCGGGCCCTGGTTTTATTCCACGGGCTCTGGTTTTCTTCCTATGGCCCTCTTTTTGTTCTTCAGGTCCTCCTTTTTGTCCTTGGGTTCTGGTTTTGTTCCTCGGGCTCTGGTTTTCTTCCTCAGGATCTGGTTTTGTTCCTCGAGCTCTGGTTTTGTTCCTTGGGCACTGGTTTTGTTCCTCGGGCTCTCGTTTTCTTCCTCGGACTCTCGTTTTGTTCCTCGGGTTCTGGTTTTGTTCCTTGAGCTCTGTTTTTTTTCCTCGGGCTCTGGTTTTCTTCCTCAGGCTCTGGTTTTATTCCTCGGGCTCCGGATTTCTTCCTCGAGCTCTCGTTTTCTTCTTCACGCCCTGGATTTGTTCCTCGGGTTCTGTTTTTGTTCCTCGGGCTGTGGTTGTGTTCCTCGGGCTCTGGTTTTGTTCCTCGAGCTCTGGTTGTGTTCCTTGGGCTCTGGTTTTGTTCCTTGAGCTCTAGTTTTGTTCTTCGAGCTCTGGTTTTGTTCCTGGGGCTCTGGTTTTCTTTCACGGGCTCTGGTTTTGTTCCTCATGTTCTGGTTTTATTCCTCAGGCCCTGGTTTTATTCCTCGGGGTTTCGTTTTGTTCCTCGGGCTCTGCTTTATTTCCACGGGCTCTGGTTTTGTTCCTCGAGCTCTGGTTTTGTTCCTCGAGGGCTGGTTTTGTTCCTTGGGCTATGGTTTTCTTCCTCGGACTCTCGTTTTGTTCCTCGGGTTCTGGTTTTGTTCCTTGAGCTCTGTTTTTTTTCCTCGGGCTCTGGTTTTCTTCCTCAGGCTCTGGTTTTATTCCTCGGGCTCCGGATTTCTTCCTCGAGCTCTCGTTTTCTTCTTCACGCCCTGGATTTGTTCTTCGGGTTCTGTTTTTGTTCCTCGGGCTGTGGTTGTGTTCCTCGGGCTCTGGTTTTGTTCCTTGAGCTCTAGTTTTGTTCTTCGAGCTCTGGTTTTGTTCCTGCGGCTCTGGTTTTCTTTCACGGGCTCTGGTTTTGTTCCTCAGGCTCTGGTTTTATTCCTCAGGCCCTGGTTTTATTCCTCGGGGTTTCGTTTTGTTCCTCGGGCTCTGCTTTATTTCCACGGGCTCTGGTTTTGTTCCTCGAGCTCTGGTTTTGTTCCTCGAGGGCTGGTTTTGTTCCTTGGGCTATGGTTTTCTTTCTCGGGCTCTGGCTTGGTTCCTCGGGTCCTGGTTTTTTCCTCGGGCTCTATTTTTGTTCCTCGGGCTCTTGTTTTCTTCCTCAGGCTCTGGTTTTGTTCCTCGGGCTCTGGTTTTGTTCCTCGGGCTCTGGCTTGGTTCCTCGCGCCCTGGTTTTTTGCCTCGGGCTCTGGTTTTGTTCCTCAGGCTCTGGTTTTGTTCCTCGGTTTCTGGTTTGGTTCCTCGGGCCCTGGTTTTATTCCACGGGCTCTGGTTTTCTTCCTATGGCCCTCTTTTTGTTCTTCAGGTCCTCCTTTTTGTCCTTGGGTTCTGGGTTTGTTCCTCGGGCTCTGGTTTTCTTCCTCAGGATCTGGTTTTGTTCCTCGAGCTCTGGTTTTATTCCTCGGGCTCCGGATTTCTTCCTCGAGCTCTCGTTTTCTTCTTCACGCCCTGGATTTGTTCCTCGGGCTGTGGTTGTGTTCCTCGGGCTCTGGTTTTGTTCCTTGAGCTCTAGTTTTGTTCTTCGAGCTCTGGTTTTGTTCCTGCGGCTCTGGTTTTCTTTCACGGGCTCTGGTTTTCTTCCTCAGGCTCTGGTTTTATTCCTCGGGCTCCGGATTTCTTCCTCGAGCTCTCGTTTTCTTCTTCACGCCCTGGATTTGTTCCTCGGGTTCTGTTTTTGTTCCTCGGGCTGTGGTTGTGTTCCTCGGGCTCTGGTTTTGTTCCTCGAGCTCTGGTTGTGTTCCTTGGGCTCTGGTTTTGTTCCTCGAGCTCTAGTTTTGTTCTTCGAGCTCTGGTTTTGTTCCTGGGGCTCTGGTTTTCTTTCACGGGCTCTGGTTTTGTTCCTCATGTTCTGGTTTTATTCCTCAGGCCCTGGTTTTATTCCTCGGGGTTTCGTTTTGTTCCTCGGGCTCTGCTTTATTTCCACGGGCTCTGGTTTTGTTCCTCGAGCTCTGGTTTTGTTCCTCGAGGGCTGGTTTTGTTCCTTGGGCTATGGTTTTCTTTCTCGGGCTCTGGCTTGGTTCCTCGGGTCCTGTTTTTTTCCTCGGGCTCTATTTTTGTTCCTCGGGCTCTTGTTTTCTTCCTCAGGCTCTGGTTTTGTTCCTCGGGCTCTGGTTTTGTTCCTCGGGCTCTGGCTTGGTTCCTCGCGCCCTGGTTTTTTGCCTCGGGCTCTGGTTTTGTTCCTCGGGCTCTGGTTTTGTTCCTCGGTTTCTGGTTTGGTTCCTCGGGCCCTGGTTTTATTCCACGGGCTCTGGTTTTCTTCCTATGGCCCTCTTTTTGTTCTTCAGGTCCTCCTTTTTGTCCTTGGGTTCTGGTTTTGTTCCTCGGGCTCTGGTTTTCTTCCTCAGGATCTGGTTTTGTTCCTCGAGCTCTGGTTTTGTTCCTTGGGCACTGGTTTTGTTCCTCGGGCTCTCGTTTTCTTCCTCGGACTCTCGTTTTTTTCCTCGGGTTCTGGTTTTGTTCCTTGAGCTCTGTTTTTTTTCCTCGGGCTCTGGTTTTCTTCCTCAGGCTCTGGTTTTATTCCTCGGGCTCCGGATTTCTTCCTCGAGCTCTCGTTTTCTTCTTCACGCCCTGGATTTGTTCCTCGGGTTCTGTTTTTGTTCCTCGGGCTGTGGTTGTGTTCCTCGGGCTCTGGTTTTGTTCCTCGAGCTCTGGTTGTGTTCCTTGGGCTCTGGTTTTGTTCCTTGAGCTCTAGTTTTGTTCTTCGAGCTCTGGTTTTGTTCCTGGGGCTCTGGTTTTCTTTCACGGGCTCTGGTTTTGTTCCTCATGTTCTGGTTTTATTCCTCAGGCCCTGGTTTTATTCCTCGGGGTTTCGTTTTGTTCCTCGGGCTCTGCTTTATTTCCACGGGCTCTGGTTTTGTTCCTCGAGCTCTGGTTTTGTTCCTCGAGGGCTGGTTTTGTTCCTTGGGCTATGGTTTTCTTCCTCGGACTCTCGTTTTGTTCCTCGGGTTCTGGTTTTGTTCCTTGAGCTCTGTTTTTTTTCCTCGGGCTCTGGTTTTCTTCCTCAGGCTCTGGTTTTATTCCTCGGGCTCCGGATTTCTTCCTCGAGCTCTCGTTTTCTTCTTCACGCCCTGGATTTGTTCCTCGGGTTCTGTTTTTATTCCTCGGGCTGTGGTTGTGTTCCTCGGGCTCTGGTTTTGTTCCTTGAGCTCTAGTTTTGTTCTTCGAGCTCTGGTTTTGTTCCTGCGGCTCTGGTTTTCTTTCACGGGCTCTGGTTTTGTTCCTCAGGCTCTGGTTTTATTCCTCAGGCCCTGGTTTTATTCCTCGGGGTTTCGTTTTGTTCCTCGGGCTCTGCTTTATTTCCACGGGCTCTGGTTTTGTTCCTCGAGCTCTGGTTTTGTTCCTCGAGGGCTGGTTTTGTTCCTTGGGCTATGGTTTTCTTTCTCGGGCTCTGGCTTGGTTCCTCGGGTCCTGGTTTTTTCCTCGGGCTCTATTTTTGTTCCTCGGGCTCTTGTTTTCTTCCTCAGGCTCTGGTTTTGTTCCTCGGGCTCTGGTTTTGTTCCTCGGGCTCTGGCTTGGTTCCTCGCGCCCTGGTTTTTTGCCTCGGGCTCTGGTTTTGTTCCTCGGGCTCTGGTTTTGTTCCTCGGTTTCTGGTTTGGTTCCTCGGGCCCTGGTTTTATTCCACGGGCTCTGGTTTTCTTCCTATGGCCCTCTTTTTGTTCTTCAGGTCCTCCTTTTTGTCCTTGGGTTCTGGTTTTGTTCCTCGGGCTCTGGTTTTCTTCCTCAGGATCTGGTTTTGTTCCTCGAGCTCTGGTTTTGTTCCTTGGGCACTGGTTTTGTTCCTCGGGCTCTCGTTTTCTTCCTCGGCCTCTCGTTTTGTTCCTCGGGTTCTGGTTTTGTTCCTTGAGCTCTGTTTTTTTTCCTCGGGCTCTGGTTTTCTTCCTCAGGCTCTGGTTTTATTCCTCGGGCTCCGGATTTCTTCCTCGAGCTCTCGTTTTCTTCTTCACGCCCTGGATTTGTTCCTCGGGTTCTGTTTTTGTTCCTCGGGCTGTGGTTGTGTTCCTCGGGCTCTGGTTTTGTTCCTTGAGCTCTAGTTTTGTTCTTCGAGCTCTGGTTTTGTTCCTGCGGCTCTGGTTTTCTTTCACGGGCTCTGGTTTTGTTCCTCAGGCTCTGGTTTTATTCCTCAGGCCCTGGTTTTATTCCTCGGGGTTTTGTTTTGTTCCTCGGGCTCTGCTTTATTTCCACGGGCTCTGGTTTTGTTCCTCGAGCTCTGGTTTTGTTCCTCGAGGGCTGGTTTTGTTCCTTGGGCTATGGTTTTCTTTCTCGGGCTCTGGCTTGGTTCCTCGGGTCCTGGTTTTTTCCTCGGGCTCTATTTTTGTTCCTCGGGCTCTTGTTTTCTTCCTCAGGCTCTGGTTTTGTTCCTCGGGCTCTGGTTTTGTTCCTCGGGCTCTGGCTTGGTTCCTCGCGCCCTGGTTTTTTGCCTCGGGCTCTGGTTTTGTTCCTCGGGCTCTGGTTTTGTTCCTCGGTTTCTGGTTTGGTTCCTCGGGCCCTGGTTTTATTCCACGGGCTCTGGTTTTCTTCCTATGGCCCTCTTTTTGTTCTTCAGGTCCTCCTTTTTGTCCTTGGGTTCTGGTTTTGTTCCTCGGGCTCTGGTTTTCTTCCTCAGGATCTGGTTTTGTTCCTCGAGCTCTGGTTTTGTTCCTTGGGCACTGGTTTTGTTCCTCGGGCTCTCGTTTTCTTCCTCGGCCTCTCGTTTTGTTCCTCGGGTTCTGGTTTTGTTCCTTGAGCTCTGTTTTTTTTCCTCGGGCTCTGGTTTTCTTCCTCAGGCTCTGGTTTTATTCCTCGGGCTCCGGATTTCTTCCTCGAGCTCTCGTTTTCTTCTTCACGCCCTGGATTTGTTCCTCGGGTTCTGTTTTTGTTCCTCGGGCTGTGGTTGTGTTCCTCGGGTTCTGTTTTTGTTCCTCGGGCTGTGGTTTTGTTCCTTGGGCTCTGGTTTTGTTCCTTGAGCTCTGTTTTTTTTCCTCGGGCTCTGGTTTTCTTCCTCAGGCTCTGGTTTTATTCCTCGGGCTCCGGATTTCTTCCTTGAGCTCTCGTTTTCTTCTTCACGCCCTGGATTTGTTCCTCGGGTTCTGTTTTTGTTCCTCGGGCTGTGGTTGTGTTCCTCGGGTTCTGTTTTTGTTCCTCGGGCTGTGGTTGTGTTCCTCGGGCTCTGGTTTTGTTCCTTGAGCTCTAGTTTTGTTCTTCGAGCTCTGGTTTTGTTCCTGCGGCTCTGGTTTTCTTTCACGGGCTCTGGTTTTGTTCCTCAGGCTCTGGTTTTATTCCTCAGGCCCTGGTTTTATTCCTCGGGGTTTCGTTTTGTTCCTCGGGCTCTGCTTTATTTCCACGGGCTCTGGTTTTGTTCCTCGAGCTCTGGTTTTGTTCCTCGAGGGCTGGTTTTGTTCCTTGGGCTATGGTTTTCTTTCTCGGGCTCTGGCTTGGTTCCTCGGGTCCTGGTTTTTTCCTCGGGCTCTATTTTTGTTCCTCGGGCTCTTGTTTTCTTCCTCAGGCTCTGGTTTTGTTCCTCGGGCTCTGGTTTTGTTCCTCGGGCTCTGGCTTGGTTCCTCGGGCCCTGGTTTTTTGCCTCGGGCTCTGGTTTTGTTCCTCGGGCTCTGGTTTTGTTCCTCGGTTTCTGGTTTGGTTCCTCGGGCCCTGGTTTTATTCCACGGGCTCTGGTTTTCTTCCTATGGCCCTCTTTTTGTTCTTCAGGTCCTCCTTTTTGTCCTTGGGTTCTGGTTTTGTTCCTCGGGCTCTGGTTTTCTTCCTCAGGATCTGGTTTTGTTCCTCGAGCTCTGGTTTTGTTCCTTGGGCACTGGTTTTGTTCCTCGGGCTCTCGTTTTCTTCCTCGGCCTCTCGTTTTGTTCCTCGGGTTCTGGTTTTGTTCCTTGAGCTCTGTTTTTTTTCCTCGGGCTCTGGTTTTCTTCCTCAGGCTCTGGTTTTATTCCTCGGGCTCCGGATTTCTTCCTCGAGCTCTCGTTTTCTTCTTCACGCCCTGGATTTGTTCCTCGGGTTCTGTTTTTGTTCCTCGGGCTGTGGTTGTGTTCCTCGGGCTCTGGTTTTGTTCCTCGAGCTCTGGTTGTGTTCCTTGGGCTCTGGTTTTGTTCCTTGAGCTCTAGTTTTGTTCTTCGAGCTCTGGTTTTGTTCCTGGGGCTCTGGTTTTCTTTCACGGGCTCTGGTTTTGTTCCTCATGTTCTGGTTTTCTTCCTCAGGCCCTGGTTTTATTCCTCGGGGTTTCGTTTTGTTCCTCGGGCTCTGCTTTATTTCCACGGGCTCTGGTTTTGTTCCTCGAGCTCTGGTTTTGTTCCTCGAGGGCTGGTTTTGTTCCTTGGGCTATGGTTTTCTTTCTCGGGCTCTGGCTTGGTTCCTCGGGTCCTGGTTTTTTCATCGGGCTCTATTTTTGTTCCTCGGGCTCTTGTTTTCTTCCTCAGGCTCTGGTTTTGTTCCTGGAGGTCTGGTTTTGTTCCTCGGGCTCTGGCTTGGTTCCTCGCGCCCTGGTTTTTTGCCTCGGGCTCTGGTTTTGTTCCTCGGGCTCTGGTTTTGTTCCTCGGTTTCTGGTTTGGTTCCTCGGGCCCTGGTTTTATTCCACGGGCTCTGGTTTTCTTCCTATGGCCCTCTTTTTGTTCTTCAGGTCCTCCTTTTTGTCCTTGGGTTCTGGTTTTGTTCCTCGGGCTCTGGTTTTCTTCCTCAGGATCTGGTTTTGTTCCTCGAGCTCTGGTTTTGTTCCTTGGGCACTGGTTTTGTTCCTCGGGCTCTCGTTTTCTTCCTCGGCCTCTCGTTTTGTTCCTCGGGTTCTGGTTTTGTTCCTTGAGCTCTGTTTTTTTTCCTCGGGCTCTGGTTTTCTTCCTCAGGCTCTGGTTTTGTTGCTCGGGCTCCGGATTTCTTCCTCGAGCTCTCGTTTTCTTCTTCACGCCCTGGATTTGTTCCTCGGGTTCTGTTTTTGTTCCTCGGGCTGTGGTTGTGTTCCTCGGGCTCTGGTTTTGTTCCTCGAGCTCTGGTTGTGTTCCTTGGGCTCTGGTTTTGTTCCTTGAGCTCTAGTTTTGTTCTTCGAGCTCTGGTTTTTTTCCTGGGGCTCTGGTTTTCTTTCACGGGCTCTGGTTTTGTTCCTCATGTTCTGGTTTTATTCCTCAGGCCCTGGTTTTATTCCTCGGGGTTTCGTTTTGTTCCTCGGGCTCTGCTTTATTTCCACGGGCTCTGGTTTTGTTCCTCGAGCTCTGGTTTTGTTCCTCGAGGGCTGGTTTTGTTCCTTGGGCTATGGTTTTCTTTCTCGGGCTCTGGCTTGGTTCCTCGGGTCCTGGTTTTTTCCTCGGGCTCTATTTTTGTTCCTCGGGCTCTTGTTTTCTTCCTCAGGCTCTGGTTTTGTTCCTCGGGCTCTGGTTTTGTTCCTCGGGCTCTGGCTTGGTTCCTCGCGCCCTGGTTTTTTGCCTCGGGCTCTGGTTTTGTTCCTCGGGCTCTGGTTTTGTTCCTCGGTTTCTGGTTTGGTTCCTCGGGCCCTGGTTTTATTCCACGGGCTCTGGTTTTCTTCCTATGGCCCTCTTTTTGTTCTTCAGGTCCTCCTTTTTGTCCTTGGGTTCTGGTTTTGTTCCTCGGGCTCTGGTTTTCTTCCTCAGGATCTGGTTTTGTTCCTCGAGCTCTGGTTTTGTTCCTTGGGCACTGGTTTTGTTCCTCGGGCTCTGGTTTTCTTCCTCAGGATCTGGTTTTGTTCCTCGAGCTCTGGTTTTGTTCCTTGAGCTCTGTTTTTTTTCCTCGGGCTCTGGTTTTCTTCCTCAGGCTCTGGTTTTATTCCTCGGGCTCCGGATTTCTTCCTCGAGCTCTCGTTTTCTTCTTCACGCCCTGGATTTGTTCCTCGGGTTCTGTTTTTGTTCCTCGGGCTGTGGTTGTGTTCCTCGGGCTCTGGTTTTGTTCCTCGAGCTCTGGTTGTGTTCCTTGGGCTCTGGTTTTGTTCCTTGAGCTCTAGTTTTGTTCTTCGAGCTCTGGTTTTGTTCCTGGGGCTCTGGTTTTCTTTCACGGGCTCTGGTTTTGTTCCTCATGTTCTGGTTTTCTTCCTCAGGCCCTGGTTTTATTCCTCGGGGTTTCGTTTTGTTCCTCGGGCTCTGCTTTATTTCCACGGGCTCTGGTTTTGTTCCTCGAGCTCTGGTTTTGTTCCTCGAGGGCTGGTTTTGTTCCTTGGGCTATGGTTTTCTTTCTCGGGCTCTGGCTTGGTTCCTCGGGTCCTGGTTTTTTCATCGGGCTCTATTTTTGTTCCTCGGGCTCTTGTTTTCTTCCTCAGGCTCTGGTTTTGTTCCTGGAGGTCTGGTTTTGTTCCTCGGGCTCTGGCTTGGTTCCTCGCGCCCTGGTTTTTTGCCTCGGGCTCTGGTTTTGTTCCTCGGGCTCTGGTTTTGTTCCTCGGTTTCTGGTTTGGTTCCTCGGGCCCTGGTTTTATTCCACGGGCTCTGGTTTTCTTCCTATGGCCCTCTTTTTGTTCTTCAGGTCCTCCTTTTTGTCCTTGGGTTCTGGTTTTGTTCCTCGGGCTCTGGTTTTCTTCCTCAGGATCTGGTTTTGTTCCTCGAGCTCTGGTTTTGTTCCTTGGGCACTGGTTTTGTTCCTCGGGCTCTCGTTTTCTTCCTCGGCCTCTCGTTTTGTTCCTCGGGTTCTGGTTTTGTTCCTTGAGCTCTGTTTTTTTTCCTCGGGCTCTGGTTTTCTTCCTCAGGCTCTGGTTTTGTTGCTCGGGCTCCGGATTTCTTCCTCGAGCTCTCGTTTTCTTCTTCACGCCCTGGATTTGTTCCTCGGGTTCTGTTTTTGTTCCTCGGGCTGTGGTTGTGTTCCTCGGGCTCTGGTTTTGTTCCTCGAGCTCTGGTTGTGTTCCTTGGGCTCTGGTTTTGTTCCTTGAGCTCTAGTTTTGTTCTTCGAGCTCTGGTTTTTTTCCTGGGGCTCTGGTTTTCTTTCACGGGCTCTGGTTTTGTTCCTCATGTTCTGGTTTTATTCCTCAGGCCCTGGTTTTATTCCTCGGGGTTTCGTTTTGTTCCTCGGGCTCTGCTTTATTTCCACGGGCTCTGGTTTTGTTCCTCGAGCTCTGGTTTTGTTCCTCGAGGGCTGGTTTTGTTCCTTGGGCTATGGTTTTCTTTCTCGGGCTCTGGCTTGGTTCCTCGGGTCCTGGTTTTTTCCTCGGGCTCTATTTTTGTTCCTCGGGCTCTTGTTTTCTTCCTCAGGCTCTGGTTTTGTTCCTCGGGCTCTGGTTTTGTTCCTCGGGCTCTGGCTTGGTTCCTCGCGCCCTGGTTTTTTGCCTCGGGCTCTGGTTTTGTTCCTCGGGCTCTGGTTTTGTTCCTCGGTTTCTGGTTTGGTTCCTCGGGCCCTGGTTTTATTCCACGGGCTCTGGTTTTCTTCCTATGGCCCTCTTTTTGTTCTTCAGGTCCTCCTTTTTGTCCTTGGGTTCTGGTTTTGTTCCTCGGGCTCTGGTTTTCTTCCTCAGGATCTGGTTTTGTTCCTCGAGCTCTGGTTTTGTTCCTTGGGCACTGGTTTTGTTCCTCGGGCTCTGGTTTTCTTCCTCAGGATCTGGTTTTGTTCCTCGAGCTCTGGTTTTGTTCCTTGAGCTCTGTTTTTTTTCCTCGGGCTCTGGTTTTCTTCCTCAGGCTCTGGTTTTATTCCTCGGGCTCCGGATTTCTTCCTCGAGCTCTCGTTTTCTTCTTCACGCCCTGGATTTGTTCCTCGGGTTCTGTTTTTGTTCCTCGGGCTGTGGTTGTGTTCCTCGGGCTCTGGTTTTGTTCCTCGAGCTCTGGTTGTGTTCCTTGGGCTCTGGTTTTGTTCCTTGAGCTCTAGTTTTGTTCTTCGAGCTCTGGTTTTGTTCCTGGGGCTCTGGTTTTCTTTCACGGGCTCTGGTTTTGTTCCTCATGTTCTGGTTTTCTTCCTCAGGCCCTGGTTTTATTCCTCGGGGTTTCGTTTTGTTCCTCGGGCTCTGCTTTATTTCCACGGGCTCTGGTTTTGTTCCTCGAGCTCTGGTTTTGTTCCTCGAGGGCTGGTTTTGTTCCTTGGGCTATGGTTTTCTTTCTCGGGCTCTGGCTTGGTTCCTCGGGTCCTGGTTTTTTCATCGGGCTCTATTTTTGTTCCTCGGGCTCTTGTTTTCTTCCTCAGGCTCTGGTTTTGTTCCTGGAGGTCTGGTTTTGTTCCTCGGGCTCTGGCTTGGTTCCTCGCGCCCTGGTTTTTTGCCTCGGGCTCTGGTTTTGTTCCTCGGGCTCTGGTTTTGTTCCTCGGTTTCTGGTTTGGTTCCTCGGGCCCTGGTTTTATTCCACGGGCTCTGGTTTTCTTCCTATGGCCCTCTTTTTGTTCTTCAGGTCCTCCTTTTTGTCCTTGGGTTCTGGTTTTGTTCCTCGGGCTCTGGTTTTCTTCCTCAGGATCTGGTTTTGTTCCTCGAGCTCTGGTTTTGTTCCTTGGGCACTGGTTTTGTTCCTCGGGCTCTCGTTTTCTTCCTCGGCCTCTCGTTTTGTTCCTCGGGTTCTGGTTTTGTTCCTTGAGCTCTGTTTTTTTTCCTCGGGCTCTGGTTTTCTTCCTCAGGCTCTGGTTTTGTTGCTCGGGCTCCGGATTTCTTCCTCGAGCTCTCGTTTTCTTCTTCACGCCCTGGATTTGTTCCTCGGGTTCTGTTTTTGTTCCTCGGGCTGTGGTTGTGTTCCTCGGGCTCTGGTTTTGTTCCTCGAGCTCTGGTTGTGTTCCTTGGGCTCTGGTTTTGTTCCTTGAGCTCTAGTTTTGTTCTTCGAGCTCTGGTTTTTTTCCTGGGGCTCTGGTTTTCTTTCACGGGCTCTGGTTTTGTTCCTCATGTTCTGGTTTTATTCCTCAGGCCCTGGTTTTATTCCTCGGGGTTTCGTTTTGTTCCTCGGGCTCTGCTTTATTTCCACGGGCTCTGGTTTTGTTCCTCGAGCTCTGGTTTTGTTCCTCGAGGGCTGGTTTTGTTCCTTGGGCTATGGTTTTCTTTCTCGGGCTCTGGCTTGGTTCCTCGGGTCCTGGTTTTTTCCTCGGGCTCTATTTTTGTTCCTCGGGCTCTTGTTTTCTTCCTCAGGCTCTGGTTTTGTTCCTCGGGCTCTGGTTTTGTTCCTCGGGCTCTGGCTTGGTTCCTCGCGCCCTGGTTTTTTGCCTCGGGCTCTGGTTTTGTTCCTCGGGCTCTGGTTTTGTTCCTCGGTTTCTGGTTTGGTTCCTCGGGCCCTGGTTTTATTCCACGGGCTCTGGTTTTCTTCCTATGGCCCTCTTTTTGTTCTTCAGGTCCTCCTTTTTGTCCTTGGGTTCTGGTTTTGTTCCTCGGGCTCTGGTTTTCTTCCTCAGGATCTGGTTTTGTTCCTCGAGCTCTGGTTTTGTTCCTTGGGCACTGGTTTTGTTCCTCGGGCTCTGGTTTTCTTCCTCAGGATCTGGTTTTGTTCCTCGAGCTCTGGTTTTGTTCCTTGAGCTCTGTTTTTTTTCCTCGGGCTCTGGTTTTCTTCCTCAGGCTCTGGTTTTATTCCTCGGGCTCCGGATTTCTTCCTCGAGCTCTCGTTTTCTTCTTCACGCCCTGGATTTGTTCCTCGGGTTCTGTTTTTGTTCCTCGGGCTGTGGTTGTGTTCCTCGGGCTCTGGTTTTGTTTCTCGAGCTCTGGTTGTGTTCCTTGGGCTCTGGTTTTGTTCCTTGAGCTCTAGTTTTGTTCTTCGAGCTCTGGTTTTGTTCCTGGGGCTCTGGTTTTCTTTCACGGGCTCTGGTTTTGTTCCTCATGTTCTGGTTTTATTCCTCAGGCCCTGGTTTTATTCCTCGGGGTTTCGTTTTGTTCCTCGGGCTCTGCTTTATTTCCACGGGCTCTGGTTTTGTTCCTCGAGCTCTGGTTTTGTTCCTCGAGGGCTGGTTTTGTTCCTTGGGCTATGGTTTTCTTTCTCGGGCTCTGGCTTGGTTCCTCGGGTCCTGGTTTTTTCATCGGGCTCTATTTTTGTTCCTCGGGCTCTTGTTTTCTTCCTCAGGCTCTGGTTTTGTTCCTGGAGGTCTGGTTTTGTTCCTCGGGCTCTGGCTTGGTTCCTCGCGCCCTGGTTTTTTGCCTCGGGCTCTGGTTTTGTTCCTCGGGCTCTGGTTTTGTTCCTCGGTTTCTGGTTTGGTTCCTCGGGCCCTGGTTTTATTCCACGGGCTCTGGTTTTCTTCCTATGGCCCTCTTTTTGTTCTTCAGGTCCTCCTTTTTGTCCTTGGGTTCTGGTTTTGTTCCTCGGGCTCTGGTTTTCTTCCTCAGGATCTGGTTTTGTTCCTCGAGCTCTGGTTTTGTTCCTTGGGCACTGGTTTTGTTCCTCGGGCTCTCGTTTTCTTCCTCGGCCTCTCGTTTTGTTCCTCGGGTTCTGGTTTTGTTCCTTGAGCTCTTTTTTTTTTCCTCGGGCTCTGGTTTTCTTCCTCAGGCTCTGGTTTTATTCCTCGGGCTCCGGATTTCTTCCTCGAGCTCTCGTTTTCTTCTTCACGCCCTGGATTTGTTCCTCGGGTTCTGTTTTTGTTCCTCGGGCTGTGGTTGTGTTCCTCGGGCTCTGGTTTTGTTCCTCGAGCTCTGGTTGTGTTCCTTGGGCTCTGGTTTTGTTCCTTGAGCTCTAGTTTTGTTCTTCGAGCTCTGGTTTTTTTCCTGGGGCTCTGGTTTTCTTTCACGGGCTCTGGTTTTGTTCCTCATGTTCTGGTTTTATTCCTCAGGCCCTGGTTTTATTCCTCGGGGTTTTGTTTTGTTCCTCGGGCTCTGCTTTATTTCCACGGGCTCTGGTTTTGTTCCTCGAGCTCTGGTTTTGTTCCTCGAGGGCTGGTTTTGTTCCTTGGGCTCTGGTTTTCTTTCTCGGGCTCTGGCTTGGTTCCTCGGGTCCTGGTTTTTTCCTCGGGCTCTATTTTTGTTCCTCGGGCTCTTGTTTTCTTCCTCAGGCTCTGGTTTTGTTCCTCGGGCTCTGGTTTTGTTCCTCGGGCTCTGGCTTGGTTCCTCGCGCCCTGGTTTTTTGCCTCGGGCTCTGGTTTTGTTCCTCGGGCTCTGGTTTTGTTCCTCGGTTTCTGGTTTGGTTCCTCGGGCCCTGGTTTTATTCCACGGGCTCTGGTTTTCTTCCTATGGCCCTCTTTTTGTTCTTCAGGTCCTCCTTTTTGTCCTTGGGTTCTGGTTTTGTTCCTCGGGCTCTGGTTTTCTTCCTCAGGATCTGGTTTTGTTCCTCGAGCTCTGGTTTTGTTCCTTGGGCACTGGTTTTGTTCCTCGGGCTCTGGTTTTCTTCCTCAGGATCTGGTTTTGTTCCTCGAGCTCTGGTTTTGTTCCTTGAGCTCTGTTTTTTTTCCTCGGGCTCTGGTTTTCTTCCTCAGGCTCTGGTTTTATTCCTCGGGCTCCGGATTTCTTCCTCGAGCTCTCGTTTTCTTCTTCACGCCCTGGATTTGTTCCTCGGGTTCTGTTTTTGTTCCTCGGGCTGTGGTTGTGTTCCTCGGGCTCTGGTTTTGTTCCTCGAGCTCTGGTTGTGTTCCTTGGGCTCTGGTTTTGTTCCTTGAGCTCTAGTTTTGTTCTTCGAGCTCTGGTTTTGTTCCTGGGGCTCTGGTTTTCTTTCACGGGCTCTGGTTTTGTTCCTCATGTTCTGGTTTTATTCCTCAGGCCCTGGTTTTATTCCTCGGGGTTTCGTTTTGTTCCTCGGGCTCTGCTTTATTTCCACGGGCTCTGGTTTTGTTCCTCGAGCTCTGGTTTTGTTCCTCGAGGGCTGGTTTTGTTCCTTGGGCTATGGTTTTCTTTCTCGGGCTCTGGCTTGGTTCCTCGGGTCCTGGTTTTTTCCTCGGGCTCTATTTTTGTTCCTCGGGCTCTTGTTTTCTTCCTCAGGCTCTGGTTTTGTTCCTGGAGGTCTGGTTTTGTTCCTCGGGCTCTGGCTTGGTTCCTCGCGCCCTGGTTTTTTGCCTCGGGCTCTGGTTTTGTTCCTCGGGCTCTGGTTTTGTTCCTCGGTTTCTGGTTTGGTTCCTCGGGCCCTGGTTTTATTCCACGGGCTCTGGTTTTCTTCCTATGGCCCTCTTTTTGTTCTTCAGGTCCTCCTTTTTGTCCTTGGGTTCTGGTTTTGTTCCTCGGGCTCTGGTTTTCTTCCTCAGGATCTGGTTTTGTTCCTCGAGCTCTGGTTTTGTTCCTTGGGCACTGGTTTTGTTCCTCGGGCTCTCGTTTTCTTCCTCGGCCTCTCGTTTTGTTCCTCGGGTTCTGGTTTTGTTCCTTGAGCTCTTTTTTTTTTCCTCGGGCTCTGGTTTTCTTCCTCAGGCTCTGGTTTTATTCCTCGGGCTCCGGATTTCTTCCTCGAGCTCTCGTTTTCTTCTTCACGCCCTGGATTTGTTCCTCGGGTTCTGTTTTTGTTCCTCGGGCTGTGGTTGTGTTCCTCGGGCTCTGGTTTTGTTCCTCGAGCTCTGGTTGTGTTCCTTGGGCTCTGGTTTTGTTCCTTGAGCTCTAGTTTTGTTCTTCGAGCTCTGGTTTTGTTCCTGGGGCTCTGGTTTTCTTTCACGGGCTCTGGTTTTGTTCCTCATGTTCTGGTTTTATTCCTCAGGCCCTGGTTTTATTCCTCGGGGTTTCGTTTTGTTCCTCGGGCTCTGCTTTATTTCCACGGGCTCTGGTTTTGTTCCTCGAGCTCTGGTTTTGTTCCTCGAGGGCTGGTTTTGTTCCTTGGGCTATGGTTTTCTTTCTCGGGCTCTGGCTTGGTTCCTCGGGTCCTGGTTTTTTCCTCGGGCTCTATTTTTGTTCCTCGGGCTCTTGTTTTCTTCCTCAGGCTCTGGTTTTGTTCCTCGGGCTCTGGTTTTGTTCCTCGGGCTCTGGCTTGGTTCCTCGCGCCCTGGTTTTTTGCCTCGGGCTCTGGTTTTGTTCCTCGGGCTCTGGTTTTGTTCCTCGGTTTCTGGTTTGGTTCCTCGGGCCCTGGTTTTATTCCACGGGCTCTGGTTTTCTTCCTATGGCCCTCTTTTTGTTCTTCAGGTCCTCCTTTTTGTCCTTGGGTTCTGGTTTTGTTCCTCGGGCTCTGGTTTTCTTCCTCAGGATCTGGTTTTGTTCCTCGAGCTCTGGTTTTGTTCCTTGGGCACTGGTTTTGTTCCTCGGGCTCTCGTTTTCTTCCTCGGACTCTCGTTTTGTTCCTCGGGTTCTGGTTTTGTTCCTTGAGCTCTGTTTTTTTTCCTCGGGCTCTGGTTTTCTTCCTCAGGCTCTGGTTTTATTCCTCGGGCTCTGGATTTCTTCCTCGAGCTCTCGTTTTCTTCTTCACGCCCTGGATTTGTTCCTCGGGTTCTGTTTTTGTTCCTCGGGCTGTGGTTGTGTTCCTCGGGCTCTGGTTTTGTTCCTTGAGCTCTAGTTTTGTTCTTCGAGCTCTGGTTTTGTTCCTGGGGCTCTGGTTTTCTTTCACGGGCTCTGGTTTTGTTCCTCAGGCTCTGGTTTTATTCCTCAGGCCCTGGTTTTATTCCTCGGGGTTTCGTTTTGTTCCTCGGGCTCTGCTTTATTTCCACGGGCTCTGGTTTTGTTCCTCGAGCTCTGGTTTTGTTCCTCGAGGGTTGGTTTTGTTCCTTGGGCTATGGTTTTCTTTCTCGGGCTCTGGCTTGGTTCCTCGGGTCCTGGTTTTTTCCTCGGGCTCTATTTTTGTTCCTCGGGCTCTTGTTTTCTTCCTCGGGCTCTGGTTTTGTTCCTCGGGCTCTGGTTTTGTTCCTCGGGCTCTGGCTTGGTTCCTCGGGCCCTGGTTTTTTGCCTCGGGCTCTGGTTTTGTTCCTCGGGCTCTGGTTTTGTTCCTCGGTTTCTGGTTTGGTTCCTCGGGCCCTGGTTTTATTCCACGGGCTCTGGTTTTCTTCCTATGGCCCTCTTTTTGTTCTTCAGGTCCTCCTTTTTGTCCTTGGGTTCTGGTTTTGTTCCTCGGGCTCTGGTTTTCTTCCTCAGGATCTGGTTTTGTTCCTCGAGCTCTGGTTTTGTTCCTTGGGCACTGGTTTTGTTCCTCGGGCTCTCGTTTTCTTCCTCGGCCTCTCGTTTTGTTCCTCGGGTTCTGGTTTTGTTCCTTGAGCTCTGTTTTTTTTCCTCGGGCTCTGGTTTTCTTCCTCAGGCTCTGGTTTTATTCCTCGGGCTCCGGATTTCTTCCTCGAGCTCTCGTTTTCTTCTTCGTGCCCTGGATTTGTTCCTCGGGTTCTGTTTTTGTTCCTCGGGCTGTGGTTGTGTTCCTCGGGCTCTGGTTTTGTTCCTCGAGCTCTGGTTGTGTTCCTTGGGCTCTGGTTTTGTTCCTTGAGCTCTAGTTTTGTTCTTCGAGCTCTGGTTTTGTTCCTGGGGCTCTGGTTTTCTTTCACGGGCTCTGGTTTTGTTCCTCATGTTCTGGTTTTATTCCTCAGGCCCTGGTTTTATTCCTCGGGCTCTCGTTTTGTTCCTCGGGCTCTGCTTTATTTCCACGGGCTCTGGTTTTGTTCCTCGAGCTCTGGTTTTGTTCCTCGAGGGCTGGTTTTGTTCCTTGGGCTATGGTTTTCTTTCTCGGGCTCTGGCTTGGTTCCTCGGGTCCTGTTTTTTTCCTCGGGCTCTATTTTTGTTCCTCGGGCTCTTGTTTTCTTCCTCAGGCTCTGGTTTTGTTCCTCGGGCTCTGGTTTTGTTCCTCGGGCTCTGGCTTGGTTCCTCGCGCCCTGGTTTTTTGCCTCGGGCTCTGGTTTTGTTCCTCGGGCTCTGGTTTTGTTCCTCGGTTTCTGGTTTGGTTCCTCGGGCCCTGGTTTTATTCCACGGGCTCTGGTTTTCTTCCTATGGCCCTCTTTTTGTTCTTCAGGTCCTCCTTTTTGTCCTTGGGTTCTGGTTTTGTTCCTCGGGCTCTGGTTTTCTTCCTCAGGATCTGGTTTTGTTCCTCGAGCTCTGGTTTTGTTCCTTGGGCACTGGTTTTGTTCCTCGGGCTCTCGTTTTCTTCCTCGGCCTCTCGTTTTGTTCCTCGGGTTCTGGTTTTGTTCCTTGAGCTCTTTTTTTTTTCCTCGGGCTCTGGTTTTCTTCCTCAGGCTCTGGTTTTATTCCTCGGGCTCCGGATTTCTTCCTCGAGCTCTCGTTTTCTTCTTCACGCCCTGGATTTGTTCCTCGGGTTCTGTTTTTGTTCCTCGGGCTGTGGTTGTGTTCCTCGGGCTCTGGTTTTGTTCCTCGAGCTCTGGTTGTGTTCCTTGGGCTCTGGTTTTGTTCCTTGAGCTCTAGTTTTGTTCTTCGAGCTCTGGTTTTGTTCCTGGGGCTCTGGTTTTCTTTCACGGGCTCTGGTTTTGTTCCTCATGTTCTGGTTTTATTCCTCAGGCCCTGGTTTTATTCCTCGGGGTTTTGTTTTGTTCCTCGGGCTCTGCTTTATTTCCACGGGCTCTGGTTTTGTTCCTCGAGCTCTGGTTTTGTTCCTCGAGGGCTGGTTTTGTTCCTTGGGCTATGGTTTTCTTTCTCGGGCTCTGGCTTGGTTCCTCGGGTCCTGGTTTTTTCCTCGGGCTCTATTTTTGTTCCTCGGGCTCTTGTTTTCTTCCTCAGGCTCTGGTTTTGTTCCTGGAGGTCTGGTTTTGTTCCTCGGGCTCTGGCTTGGTTCCTCGGGCCCTGGTTTTTTGCCTCGGGCTCTGGTTTTGTTCCTCGGGCTCTGGTTTTGTTCCTCGGTTTCTGGTTTGGTTCCTCGGGCCCTGGTTTTATTCCACGGGCTCTGGTTTTCTTCCTATGGCCCTCTTTTTGTTCTTCAGGTCCTCCTTTTTGTCCTTGGGTTCTGGTTTTGTTCCTCGGGCTCTGGTTTTCTTCCTCAGGATCTGGTTTTGTTCCTCGAGCTCTCGTTTTGTTCCTTGGGCACTGGTTTTGTTCCTCGGGCTCTCGTTTTCTTCCTCGGCCTCTCGTTTTGTTCCTCGGGTTCTGGTTTTGTTCCTTGAGCTCTTTTTTTTTTCCTCGGGCTCTGGTTTTCTTCCTCAGGCTCTGGTTTTATTCCTCGGGCTCCGGATTTCTTCCTCGAGCTCTCGTTTTCTTCTTCACGCCCTGGATTTGTTCCTCGGGTTCTGTTTTTGTTCCTCGGGCTGTGGTTGTGTTCCTCGGGCTCTGGTTTTGTTCCTCGAGCTCTGGTTGTGTTCCTTGGGCTCTGGTTTTGTTCCTTGAGCTCTAGTTTTGTTCTTCGAGCTCTGGTTTTTTTCCTGGGGCTCTGGTTTTCTTTCACGGGCTCTGGTTTTGTTCCTCATGTTCTGGTTTTATTCCTCAGGCCCTGGTTTTATTCCTCGGGGTTTTGTTTTGTTCCTCGGGCTCTGCTTTATTTCCACGGGCTCTGGTTTTGTTCCTCGAGCTCTGGTTTTGTTCCTCGAGGGCTGGTTTTGTTCCTTGGGCTATGGTTTTCTTTCTCGGGCTCTGGCTTGGTTCCTCGGGTCCTGGTTTTTTCCTCGGGCTCTATTTTTGTTCCTCGGGCTCTTGTTTTCTTCCTCAGGCTCTGGTTTTGTTCCTGGAGGTCTGGTTTTGTTCCTCGGGCTCTGGCTTGGTTCCTCGGGCCCTGGTTTTTTGCCTCGGGCTCTGGTTTTGTTCCTCGGGCTCTGGTTTTGTTCCTCGGTTTCTGGTTTGGTTCCTCGGGCCCTGGTTTTATTCCACGGGCTCTGGTTTTCTTCCTATGGCCCTCTTTTTGTTCTTCAGGTCCTCCTTTTTGTCCTTGGGTTCTGGTTTTGTTCCTCGGGCTCTGGTTTTCTTCCTCAGGATCTGGTTTTGTTCCTCGAGCTCTGGTTTTGTTCCTTGGGCACTGGTTTTGTTCCTCGGGCTCTCGTTTTCTTCCTCGGACTCTCGTTTTGTTCCTCGGGTTCTGGTTTTGTTCCTTGAGCTCTTTTTTTTTTCCTCAGGCTCTGGTTTTCTTCCTCAGGCTCTGGTTTTATTCCTCGGGCTCCGGATTTCTTCCTCGAGCTCTCGTTTTCTTCTTCACGCCCTGGATTTGTTCCTCGGGTTCTGTTTTTGTTCCTCGGGCTGTGGTTGTGTTCCTCGGGCTCTGGTTTTGTTCCTTGAGCTCTAGTTTTGTTCTTCGAGCTCTGATTTTGTTCCTGCGGCTCTGGTTTTCTTTCACGGGCTCTGGTTTTGTTCCTCATGTTCTGGTTTTATTCCTCAGATCCTGGTTTTATTCCTCGGGCTCTCGTTTTGTTCCTCGGGCTCTGCTTTATTTCCACGGGCTCTGGTTTTGTTCCTCGAGCTCTGGTTTTGTTCCTCGAGGGCTGGTTTTGTTCCTTGGGCTATGGTTTTCTTTCTCGGGCTCTGGCTTGGTTCCTCGGGTCCTGGTTTTTTCCTCGGGCTCTATTTTTGTTCCTCGGGCTCTTGTTTTCTTCCTCAGGCTCTGGTTTTGTTCCTCGGGCTCTGGTTTTGTTCCTCGGGCTCTGGCTTGGTTCCTCGGGCCCTGGTTTTTTGCCTCGGGCTCTGGTTTTGTTCCTCGGGCTCTGGTTTTGTTCCTCGGTTTCTGGTTTGGTTCCTCGGGCCCTGGTTTTATTCCACGGGCTCTGGTTTTCTTCCTATGGCCCTCTTTTTGTTCTTCAGGTCCTCCTTTTTGTCCTTGGGTTCTGGTTTTGTTCCTCGGGCTCTGGTTTTCTTCCTCAGGATCTGGTTTTGTTCCTCGAGCTCTGGTTTTGTTCCTTGGGCACTGGTTTTGTTCCTCGGGCTCTCGTTTTCTTCCTCGGACTCTCGTTTTGTTCCTCGGGTTCTGGTTTTGTTCCTTGAGCTCTGTTTTTTTTCCTCGGGCTCTGGTTTTCTTCCTCAGGCTCTGGTTTTATTCCTCGGGCTCCGGATTTCTTCCTCGAGCTCTCGTTTTCTTCTTCACGTCCTGGATTTGTTCCTCGGGTTCTGTTTTTGTTCCTCGGGCTGTGGTTGTGTTCCTCGGGCTCTGGTTTTGTTCCTTGAGCTCTAGTTTTGTTCTTCGAGCTCTGGTTTTGTTCCTGCGGCTCTGGTTTTCTTTCACGGGCTCTGGTTTTGTTCCTCATGTTCTGGTTTTATTCCTCAGGCCCTGGTTTTATTCCTCGGGGTTTCGTTTTGTTCCTCGGGCTCTGCTTTATTTCCACGGGCTCTGGTTTTGTTCCTCGAGCTCTGGTTTTGTTCCTCGAGGGCTGGTTTTGTTCCTTGGGCTATGGTTTTCTTTCTCGGGCTCTGGCTTGGTTCCTCGGGTCCTGGTTTTTTCCTCGGGCTCTATTTTTGTTCCTCGGGCTCTTGTTTTCTTCCTCAGGCTCTGGTTTTGTTCCTCGGGCTCTGGTTTTGTTCCTCGGGCTCTGGCTTGGTTCCTCGGGCCCTGTTTTTTTGCCTCGGGCTCTGGTTTTGTTCCTCGGGCTCTGGTTTTGTTCCTCGGTTTCTGGTTTGGTTCCTCGGGCCCTGGTTTTATTCCACGGGCTCTGGTTTTCTTCCTATGGCCCTCTTTTTGTTCTTCAGGTCCTCCTTTTTGTCCTTGGGTTCTGGTTTTGTTCCTCGGGCTCTGGTTTTCTTCCTCAGGATCTGGTTTTTATTCCTCGAGCTCTGGTTTTGTTCCTTGGGCACTGGTTTTGTTCCTCGGGCTCTCGTTTTCTTCCTCGGCCTCTCGTTTTGTTCCTCGGGTTCTGGTTTTGTTCCTTGAGCTCTGTTTTTTTTCCTCGGGCTCTGGTTTTCTTCCTCAGGCTCTGGTTTTATTCCTCGGGCTCTGGATTTCTTCCTCGAGCTCTCGTTTTCTTCTTCACGCCCTGGATTTGTTCCTCGGGTTCTGTTTTTGTTCCTCGGGCTGTGGTTGTGTTCCTCGGGCTCTGGTTTTGTTCCTCGAGCTCTGGTTGTGTTCCTTGGGCTCTGGTTTTGTTCCTTGAGCTCTAGTTTTGTTCTTCGAGCTCTGGTTTTGTTCCTGGGGCTCTGGTTTTCTTTCACGGGCTCTGGTTTTGTTCCTCATGTTCTGGTTTTATTCCTCAGGCCCTGGTTTTATTCCTCGGGGTTTCGTTTTGTTCCTCGGGCTCTGCTTTATTTCCACGGGCTCTGGTTTTGTTCCTCGAGCTCTGGTTTTGTTCCTCGAGGGCTGGTTTTGTTCCTTGGGCTATGGTTTTCTTTCTCGGGCTCTGGCTTGGTTCCTCGGGTCCTGTTTTTTTCCTCGGGCTCTATTTTTGTTCCTCGGGCTCTTGTTTTCTTCCTCAGGCTCTGGTTTTGTTCCTCGGGCTCTGGTTTTGTTCCTCGGGCTCTGGCTTGGTTCCTCGCGCCCTGTTTTTTTGCCTCGGGCTCTGGTTTTGTTCCTCGGGCTCTGGTTTTGTTCCTCGGTTTCTGGTTTGGTTCCTCGGGCCCTGGTTTTATTCCACGGGCTCTGGTTTTCTTCCTATGGCCCTCTTTTTGTTCTTCAGGTCCTCCTTTTTGTCCTTGGGTTCTGGTTTTGTTCCTCGGGCTCTGGTTTTCTTCCTCAGGATCTGGTTTTTATTCCTCGAGCTCTGGTTTTGTTCCTTGGGCACTGGTTTTGTTCCTCGGGCTCTCGTTTTCTTCCTCGGCCTCTCGTTTTGTTCCTCGGGTTCTGGTTTTGTTCCTTGAGCTCTGTTTTTTTTCCTCGGGCTCTGGTTTTCTTCCTCAGGCTCTGGTTTTATTCCTCGGGCTCTGGATTTCTTCCTCGAGCTCTCGTTTTCTTCTTCACGCCCTGGATTTGTTCCTCGGGTTCTGTTTTTGTTCCTCGGGCTGTGGTTGTGTTCCTCGGGCTCTGGTTTTGTTCCTCGAGCTCTGGTTGTGTTCCTTGGGCTCTGGTTTTGTTCCTTGAGCTCTAGTTTTGTTCTTCGAGCTCTGGTTTTGTTCCTGGGGCTCTGGTTTTCTTTCACGGGCTCTGGTTTTGTTCCTCATGTTCTGGTTTTATTCCTCAGGCCCTGGTTTTATTCCTCGGGGTTTCGTTTTGTTCCTCGGGCTCTGCTTTATTTCCACGGGCTCTGGTTTTGTTCCTCGAGCTCTGGTTTTGTTCCTCGAGGGCTGGTTTTGTTCCTTGGGCTATGGTTTTCTTTCTCGGGCTCTGGCTTGGTTCCTCGGGTCCTGTTTTTTTCCTCGGGCTCTATTTTTGTTCCTCGGGCTCTTGTTTTCTTCCTCAGGCTCTGGTTTTGTTCCTCGGGCTCTGGTTTTGTTCCTCGGGCTCTGGCTTGGTTCCTCGCGCCCTGGTTTGGTTCCTCGGGCCCTGGTTTTATTCCACGGGCTCTGGTTTTCTTCCTATGGCCCTCTTTTTGTTCTTCAGGTCCTCCTTTTTGTCCTTGGGTTCTGGTTTTGTTCCTCGGGCTCTGGTTTTCTTCCTCAGGATCTGGTTTTGTTCCTCGAGCTCTGGTTTTTTTCCTTGGGCACTGGTTTTGTTCCTCGGGCTCTCGTTTTCTTCCTCGGCCTCTCGTTTTGTTCCTCGGGTTCTGGTTTTGTTCCTTGAGCTCTGTTTTTTTTCCTCGGGCTCTGGTTTTCTTCCTCAGGCTCTGGTTTTATTCCTCGGGCTCTGGATTTCTTCCTCGAGCTCTCGTTTTCTTCTTCACGCCCTGGATTTGTTCCTCGGGTTCTGTTTTTGTTCCTCGGGCTGTGGTTGTGTTCCTCGGGCTCTGGTTTTGTTCCTCGAGCTCTGGTTGTGTTCCTTGGGCTCTGGTTTTGTTCCTTGAGCTCTAGTTTTGTTCTTCGAGCTCTGGTTTTGTTCCTGGGGCTCTGGTTTTCTTTCACGGGCTCTGGTTTTGTTCCTCATGTTCTGGTTTTATTCCTCAGGCCCTGGTTTTATTCCTCGGGGTTTCGTTTTGTTCCTCGGGCTCTGCTTTATTTCCACGGGCTCTGGTTTTGTTCCTCGAGCTCTGGTTTTGTTCCTCGAGGGCTGGTTTTGTTCCTTGGGCTATGGTTTTCTTTCTCGGGCTCTGGCTTGGTTCCTCGGGTCCTGTTTTTTTCCTCGGGCTCTATTTTTGTTCCTCGGGCTCTTGTTTTCTTCCTCAGGCTCTGGTTTTGTTCCTCGGGCTCTGGTTTTGTTCCTCGGGCTCTGGCTTGGTTCCTCGCGCCCTGTTTTTTTGCCTCGGGCTCTGGTTTTGTTCCTCGGGCTCTGGTTTTGTTCCTCGGTTTCTGGTTTGGTTCCTCGGGCCCTGGTTTTATTCCACGGGCTCTGGTTTTCTTCCTATGGCCCTCTTTTTGTTCTTCAGGTCCTCCTTTTTGTCCTTGGGTTCTGGTTTTGTTCCTCGGGCTCTGGTTTTCTTCCTCAGGATCTGGTTTTTATTCCTCGAGCTCTGGTTTTGTTCCTTGGGCACTGGTTTTGTTCCTCGGGCTCTCGTTTTCTTCCTCGGCCTCTCGTTTTGTTCCTCGGGTTCTGGTTTTGTTCCTTGAGCTCTGTTTTTTTTCCTCGGGCTCTGGTTTTCTTCCTCAGGCTCTGGTTTTATTCCTCGGGCTCTGGATTTCTTCCTCGAGCTCTCGTTTTCTTCTTCACGCCCTGGATTTGTTCCTCGGGTTCTGTTTTTGTTCCTCGGGCTGTGGTTGTGTTCCTCGGGCTCTGGTTTTGTTCCTCGAGCTCTGGTTGTGTTCCTTGGGCTCTGGTTTTGTTCCTTGAGCTCTAGTTTTGTTCTTCGAGCTCTGGTTTTGTTCCTGGGGCTCTGGTTTTCTTTCACGGGCTCTGGTTTTGTTCCTCATGTTCTGGTTTTATTCCTCAGGCCCTGGTTTTATTCCTCGGGGTTTCGTTTTGTTCCTCGGGCTCTGCTTTATTTCCACGGGCTCTGGTTTTGTTCCTCGAGCTCTGGTTTTGTTCCTCGAGGGCTGGTTTTGTTCCTTGGGCTATGGTTTTCTTTCTCGGGCTCTGGCTTGGTTCCTCGGGTCCTGTTTTTTTCCTCGGGCTCTATTTTTGTTCCTCGGGCTCTTGTTTTCTTCCTCAGGCTCTGGTTTTGTTCCTCGGGCTCTGGTTTTGTTCCTCGGGCTCTGGCTTGGTTCCTCGCGCCCTGGTTTGGTTCCTCGGGCCCTGGTTTTATTCCACGGGCTCTGGTTTTCTTCCTATGGCCCTCTTTTTGTTCTTCAGGTCCTCCTTTTTGTCCTTGGGTTCTGGTTTTGTTCCTCGGGCTCTGGTTTTCTTCCTCAGGATCTGGTTTTGTTCCTCGAGCTCTGTTTTTTTTCCTTGGGCACTGGTTTTGTTCCTCGGGCTCTCGTTTTCTTCCTCGGACTCTCGTTTTGTTCCTCGGGTTCTGGTTTTGTTCATTGAGCTCTGTTTTTTTTCCTCAGGCTCTGGTTTTCTTCCTCAGGCTCTGGTTTTATTCCTCGGGCTCCGGATTTCTTCCTCGAGCTCTCGTTTTCTTCTTCACGCCCTGGATTTGTTCCTCGGGTTCTGTTTTTGTTCCTCGGGCTGTGGTTGTGTTCCTCGGGCTCTGGTTTTGTTCCTCGAGCTCTGGTTGTGTTCCTTGGGCTCTGGTTTTGTTCCTTGAGCTCTAGTTTTGTTCTTCGAGCTCTGGTTTTGTTCCTGGGGCTCTGGTTTTCTTTCACGGGCTCTGGTTTTGTTCCTCATGTTCTGGTTTTATTCCTCAGGCCCTGGTTTTATTCCTCGGGGTTTCGTTTTGTTCCTCGGGCTCTGCTTTATTTCCATGGGCTCTGGTTTTGTTCCTCGAGCTCTGGTTTTGTTCCTCGAGGGCTGGTTTTGTTCCTTGGGCTATGGTTTTCTTTCTCGGGCTCTGGCTTGGTTCCTCGGGTCCTGGTTTTTTCCTCGGGCTCTATTTTTGTTCCTCGGGCTCTTGTTTTCTTCCTCAGGCTCTGGTTTTGTTCCTCGGGCTCTGGTTTTGTTCCTCGGGCTCTGGCTTGGTTCCTCGGGCCCTGGTTTTTTGCCTCGGGCTCTGGTTTTGTTCCTCGGGCTCTGGTTTTGTTCCTCGGTTTCTGGTTTGGTTCCTCGGGCCCTGGTTTTATTCCACGGGCTCTGGTTTTCTTCCTATGGCCCTCTTTTTATTCTTCAGGTCCTCCTTTTTGTCCTTGGGTTCTGGTTTTGTTCCTCGGGCTCTGGCTTGGTTCCTCGCGCCCTGGTTTTTTGCCTCGGGCTCTGGTTTTGTTCCTCGGGCTCTGGTTTTATTCCACGGGCTCTGGTTTTCTTCCTATGGCCCTCTTTTTGTTCTTCAGGTCCTCCTTTTTGTCCTTGGGTTCTGGTTTTGTTCCTCGGGCTCTGGTTTTCTTCCTCAGGATCTGGTTTTGTTCCTCAGGCTCTGGTTTTGTTCCTTGGGCACTGGTTTTGTTCCTCGGGCTCTCGTTTTCTTCCTCGGACTCTCGTTTTGTTCCTCGGGTTCTGGTTTTGTTCCTTGAGCTCTGTTTTTTTTCCTCGGGCTCTGGTTTTCTTCCTCAGGCTCTGGTTTTATTCCTCGGGCTCCGGATTTCTTCCTCGAGCTCTCGTTTTCTTCTTCACGCCCTGGATTTGTTCCTCGGGTTCTGTTTTTTTTCCTCGGGCTGTGGTTGTGTTCCTCGGGCTCTGGTTTTGTTCCTCGAGCTCTGGTTGTGTTCCTTGGGCTCTGGTTTTGTTCCTCGAGCTCTAGTTTTGTTCTTCGAGCTCTGGTTTTGTTCCTGCGGCTCTGGTTTTCTTTCACGGGCTCTGGTTTTGTTCCTCATGTTCTGGTTTTATTCCTCAGGCCCTGGTTTTATTCCTCGGGGTTTCGTTTTGTTCCTCGGGCTCTGCTTTATTTCCACGGGCTCTGGTTTTGTTCCTCGAGCTCTGGTTTTGTTCCTCGAGGGCTGGTTTTGTTCCTTGGGCTATGGTTTTCTTTCTCGGGCTCTGGCTTGGTTCCTCGGGTCCTGTTTTTTTCCTCGGGCTCTATTTTTGTTCCTCGGGCTCTTGTTTTCTTCCTCAGGCTCTGGTTTTGTTCCTCGGGCTCTGGTTTTGTTCCTCGGGCTCTGGCTTGGTTCCTCGCGCCCTGTTTTTTTGCCTCGGGCTCTGGTTTTGTTCCTCGGGCTCTGGTTTTGTTCCTCGGTTTCTGGTTTGGTTCCTCGGGCCCTGGTTTTATTCCACGGGCTCTGGTTTTCTTCCTATGGCCCTCTTTTTGTTCTTCAGGTCCTCCTTTTTGTCCTTGGGTTCTGGTTTTGTTCCTCGGGCTCTGGTTTTCTTCCTCAGGATCTGGTTTTTATTCCTCGAGCTCTGGTTTTGTTCCTTGGGCACTGGTTTTGTTCCTCGGGCTCTCGTTTTCTTCCTCGGCCTCTCGTTTTGTTCCTCGGGTTCTGGTTTTGTTCCTTGAGCTCTGTTTTTTTTCCTCGGGCTCTGGTTTTCTTCCTCAGGCTCTGGTTTTATTCCTCGGGCTCTGGATTTCTTCCTCGAGCTCTCGTTTTCTTCTTCACGCCCTGGATTTGTTCCTCGGGTTCTGTTTTTGTTCCTCGGGCTGTGGTTGTGTTCCTCGGGCTCTGGTTTTGTTCCTCGAGCTCTGGTTGTGTTCCTTGGGCTCTGGTTTTGTTCCTTGAGCTCTAGTTTTGTTCTTCGAGCTCTGGTTTTGTTCCTGGGGCTCTGGTTTTCTTTCACGGGCTCTGGTTTTGTTCCTCATGTTCTGGTTTTATTCCTCAGGCCCTGGTTTTATTCCTCGGGGTTTCGTTTTGTTCCTCGGGCTCTGCTTTATTTCCACGGGCTCTGGTTTTGTTCCTCGAGCTCTGGTTTTGTTCCTCGAGGGCTGGTTTTGTTCCTTGGGCTATGGTTTTCTTTCTCGGGCTCTGGCTTGGTTCCTCGGGTCCTGTTTTTTTCCTCAGGCTCTGGTTTTGTTCCTCGGGCTCTGGTTTTGTTCCTCGGGCTCTGGCTTGGTTCCTCGCGCCCTGGTTTGGTTCCTCGGGCCCTGGTTTTATTCCACGGGCTCTGGTTTTCTTCCTATGGCCCTCTTTTTGTTCTTCAGGTCCTCCTTTTTGTCCTTGGGTTCTGGTTTTGTTCCTCGGGCTCTGGTTTTCTTCCTCAGGATCTGGTTTTGTTCCTCGAGCTCTGGTTTTTTTCCTTGGGCACTGGTTTTGTTCCTCGGGCTCTCGTTTTCTTCCTCGGACTCTCGTTTTGTTCCTCGGGTTCTGGTTTTGTTCATTGAGCTCTGTTTTTTTTCCTCAGGCTCTGGTTTTCTTCCTCAGGCTCTGGTTTTATTCCTCGGGCTCCGGATTTCTTCCTCGAGCTCTCGTTTTCTTCTTCACGCCCTGGATTTGTTCCTCGGGTTCTGTTTTTGTTCCTCGGGCTGTGGTTGTGTTCCTCGGGCTCTGGTTTTGTTCCTCGAGCTCTGGTTGTGTTCCTTGGGCTCTGGTTTTGTTCCTTGAGCTCTAGTTTTGTTCTTCGAGCTCTGGTTTTGTTCCTGGGGCTCTGGTTTTCTTTCACGGGCTCTGGTTTTGTTCCTCATGTTCTGGTTTTATTCCTCAGGCCCTGGTTTTATTCCTCGGGGTTTCGTTTTGTTCCTCGGGCTCTGCTTTATTTCCATGGGCTCTGGTTTTGTTCCTCGAGGGCTGGTTTTGTTCCTTGGGCTATGGTTTTCTTTCTCGGGCTCTGGCTTGGTTCCTCGGGTCCTGGTTTTTTCCTCGGGCTCTATTTTTGTTCCTCGGGCTCTTGTTTTCTTCCTCAGGCTCTGGTTTTGTTCCTCGGGCTCTGGTTTTGTTCCTTGGGCTCTGGCTTGGTTCCTCGGGCCCTGGTTTTTTGCCTCGGGCTCTGGTTTTGTTCCTCGGGCTCTGGTTTTATTCCACGGGCTCTGGTTTTCTTCCTATGGCCCTCTTTTTGTTCTTCAGGTCCTCCTTTTTGTCCTTGGGTTCTGGTTTTGTTCCTCGGGCTCTGGTTTTCTTCCTCAGGATCTGGTTTTGTTCCTCAGGCTCTGGTTTTGTTCCTTGGGCACTGGTTTTGTTCCTCGGGCTCTCGTTTTCTTCCTCGGACTCTCGTTTTGTTCCTCGGGTTCTGGTTTTGTTCCTTGAGCTCTGTTTTTTTTCCTCGGGCTCTGGTTTTCTTCCTCAGGCTCTGGTTTTATTCCTCGGGCTCCGGATTTCTTCCTCGAGCTCTCGTTTTCTTCTTCACGCCCTGGATTTGTTCCTCGGGTTCTGTTTTTGTTCCTCGGGCTGTGGTTGTGTTCCTCGGGCTCTGGTTTTGTTCCTCGAGCTCTGGTTGTGTTCCTTGGGCTCTGGTTTTGTTCCTTGAGCTCTAGTTTTGTTCTTCGAGCTCTGGTTTTGTTCCTGGGGCTCTGGTTTTCTTTCACGGGCTCTGGTTTTGTTCCTCATGTTCTGGTTTTATTCCTCAGGCCCTGGTTTTATTCCTCGGGGTTTCGTTTTGTTCCTCGGGCTCTGCTTTATTTCCACGGGCTCTGGTTTTGTTCCTCGAGCTCTGGTTTTGTTCCTCGAGGGCTGGTTTTGTTCCTTGGGCTATGGTTTTCTTTCTCGGGCTCTGGCTTGGTTCCTCGGGTCCTGTTTTTTTCCTCGGGCTCTATTTTTGTTCCTCGGGCTCTTGTTTTCTTCCTCAGGCTCTGGTTTTGTTCCTCGGACTCTGGTTTTGTTCCTCGGGCTCTGGCTTGGTTCCTCGCGCCCTTGTTTGGTTCCTCGGGCCCTGGTTTTATTCCACGGGCTCTGGTTTTCTTCCTATGGCCCTCTTTTTGTTCTTCAGGTCCTCCTTTTTGTCCTTGGGTTCTGGTTTTGTTCCTCGGGCTCTGGTTTTCTTCCTCAGGATCTGGTTTTGTTCCTCGAGCTCTGGTTTTTTTCCTTGGGCACTGGTTTTGTTCCTCGGGCTCTCGTTTTCTTCCTCGGACTCTCGTTTTGTTCCTCGGGTTCTGGTTTTGTTCATTGAGCTCTGTTTTTTTTCCTCAGGCTCTGGTTTTCTTCCTCAGGCTCTGGTTTTATTCCTCGGGCTCCGGATTTCTTCCTCGAGCTCTCGTTTTCTTCTTCACGCCCTGGATTTGTTCCTCGGGTTCTGTTTTTGTTCCTCGGGCTGTGGTTGTGTTCCTCGGGCTCTGGTTTTGTTCCTCGAGCTCTGGTTGTGTTCCTTGGGCTCTGGTTTTGTTCCTTGAGCTCTAGTTTTGTTCTTCGCGCTCTGGTTTTGTTCCTGGGGCTCTGGTTTTCTTTCACGGGCTCTGGTTTTGTTCCTCATGTTCTGGTTTTATTCCTCAGGCCCTGGTTTTATTCCTCGGGCTCTCGTTTTGTTCCTCGGGCTCTGCTTTATTTCCATGGGCTCTGGTTTTGTTCCTCGAGCTCTGGTTTTGTTCCTCGAGGGCTGGTTTTGTTCCTTGGGCTATGGTTTTCTTTCTCGGGCTCTGGCTTGGTTCCTCGGGTCCTGGTTTTTTCCTCGGGCTCTATTTTTGTTCCTCGGGCTCTTGTTTTCTTCCTCAGGCTCTGGTTTTGTTCCTCGGGCTCTGGTTTTGTTCCTCGGGCTCTGGCTTGGTTCCTCGCGCCCTGGTTTTTTGCCTCGGGCTCTGGTTTTGTTCCTCGGGCTCTGGTTTTGTTCCTCGGTTTCTGGTTTGGTTCCTCGGGCCCTGGTTTTATTCCACGGGCTCTGGTTTTCTTCCTATGGCCCTCTTTTTGTTCTTCAGGTCCTCCTTTTTGTCCTTGGGTTCTGGTTTTGTTCCTCGGGCTCTGGCTTGGTTCCTCGCGCCCTGGTTTTTTGCCTCGGGCTCTGGTTTTGTTCCTCGGGCTCTGGTTTTATTCCACGGGCTCTGGTTTTCTTCCTATGGCCCTCTTTTTGTTCTTCAGGTCCTCCTTTTTGTCCTTGGGTTCTGGTTTTGTTCCTCGGGCTCTGGTTTTCTTCCTCAGGATCTGGTTTTGTTCCTCGAGCTCTGGTTTTGTTCCTTGGGCACTGGTTTTGTTCCTCGGGCTCTCGTTTTCTTCCTCGGACTCTCGTTTTGTTCCTCGGGTTCTGGTTTTGTTCCTTGAGCTCTGTTTTTTTTCCTCGGGCTCTGGTTTTCTTCCTCAGGCTCTGGTTTTATTCCTCGGGCTCCGGATTTCTTCCTCGAGCTCTCGTTTTCTTCTTCACGCCCTGGATTTGTTCCTCGGGTTCTGTTTTTTTTCCTCGGGCTGTGGTTGTGTTCCTCGGGCTCTGGTTTTGTTCCTCGAGCTCTGGTTGTGTTCCTTGGGCTCTGGTTTTGTTCCTCGAGCTCTAGTTTTGTTCTTCGAGCTCTGGTTTTGTTCCTGCGGCTCTGGTTTTCTTTCACGGGCTCTGGTTTTGTTCCTCATGTTCTGGTTTTATTCCTCAGGCCCTGGTTTTATTCCTCGGGGTTTCGTTTTGTTCCTCGGGCTCTGCTTTATTTCCACGGGCTCTGGTTTTGTTCCTCGAGCTCTGGTTTTGTTCCTCGAGGGCTGGTTTTGTTCCTTGGGCTATGGTTTTCTTTCTCGGGCTCTGGCTTGGTTCCTCGGGTCCTGGTTTTTTCCTCGGGCTCTATTTTTGTTCCTCGGGCTCTTGTTTTCTTCCTCAGGCTCTGGTTTTGTTCCTCGGGCTCTGGTTTTGTTCCTCGGGCTCTGGCTTGGTTCCTCGCGCCCTGGTTTTTTGCCTCGGGCTCTGGTTTTGTTCCTCGGGCTCTGGTTTTGTTCCTCGGTTTCTGGTTTGGTTCCTCGGGCCCTGGTTTTATTCCACGGGCTCTGGTTTTCTTCCTATGGCCCTCTTTTTGTTCTTCAGGTCCTCCTTTTTGTCCTTGGGTTCTGGTTTTGTTCCTCGGGCTCTGGTTTTGTTCCTCGAGCTCTGGTTTTGTTCCTCGAGCTCTGGTTTTGTTCCTTGGGCTATGGTTTTCTTTCTCGGGCTCTGGCTTGGTTCCTCGGGTCCTGTTTTTTTCCTCGGGCTCTATTTTTGTTCCTCGGGCTCTTGTTTTCTTCCTCAGGCTCTGGTTTTGTTCCTCGGGCTCTGGTTTTGTTCCTCGGGCTCTGGCTTGGTTCCTCGCGCCCTGGTTTTTTGCCTCGGGCTCTGGTTTTGTTCCTCGGGCCCTGGTTTTATTCCACGGGCTCTGGTTTTCTTCCTATGGCCCTCTTTTTGTTCTTCAGGTCCTCCTTTTTGTCCTTGGGTTCTGGTTTTGTTCCTCGGGCTCTGGTTTTCTTCCTCAGGATCTGGTTTTGTTCCTCGAGCTCTGGTTTTTTTCCTTGGGCACTGGTTTTGTTCCTCGGGCTCTCGTTTTCTTCCTCGGACTCTCGTTTTGTTCCTCGGGTTCTGGTTTTGTTCCTTGAGCTCTGTTTTTTTTCCTCGGGCTCTGGTTTTCTTCCTCAGGCTCTGGTTTTATTCCTCGGGCTCCGGATTTCTTCCTCGAGCTCTCGTTTTCTTCTTCACGCCCTGGATTTGTTCCTCGGGTTCTGTTTTTGTTCCTCGGGCTGTGGTTGTGTTCCTCGGGCTCTGGTTTTGTTCCTCGAGCTCTGGTTGTGTTCCTTGGGCTCTGGTTTTGTTCCTTGAGCTCTAGTTTTGTTCTTCGAGCTCTGGTTTTGTTCCTGGGGCTCTGGTTTTCTTTCACGGGCTCTGGTTTTGTTCCTCATGTTCTGGTTTTATTCCTCAGGCCCTGGTTTTATTCCTCGGGGTTTCGTTTTGTTCCTCGGGCTCTGCTTTATTTCCATGGGCTCTGGTTTTGTTCCTCGAGCTCTGGTTTTGTTCCTCGAGGGCTGGTTTTGTTCCTTGGGCTATGGTTTTCTTTCTCGGGCTCTGGCTTGGTTCCTCGGGTCCTGGTTTTTTCCTCGGGCTCTATTTTTGTTCCTCGGGCTCTTGTTTTCTTCCTCAGGCTCTGGTTTTGTTGCTCGGGCTCTGGTTTTGTTCCTCGGGCTCTGGCTTGGTTCCTCGGGCCCTGGTTTTTTGCCTCGGGCTCTGGTTTTGTTCCTCGGGCTCTGGTTTTGTTCCTCGGTTTCTGGTTTGGTTCCTCGGGCCCTGGTTTTATTCCACGGGCTCTGGTTTTCTTCCTATGGCCCTCTTTTTGTTCTTCAGGTCCTCCTTTTTGTCCTTGGGTTCTGGTTTTGTTCCTCGGGCTCTGGTTTTGTTCCTCGAGCTCTGGTTTTGTTCCTCGAGCTCTGGTTTTGTTCCTTGGGCTATGGTTTTCTTTCTCGGGCTCTGGCTTGGTTCCTCGCGTCCTGGTTTTTTCCTCGGGCTCTATTTTTGTTCCTCGGGCTCTTGTTTTCTTCCTCAGGCTCTGGTTTTGTTCCTCGGGCTCTGGTTTTGTTGCTCGGGCTCTGGCTTGGTTCCTCACGCCCTGGTTTTTTGCCTCGGGCTCTGGTTTTGTTCCTCGGGCCCTGGTTTTATTCCACGGGCTCTGGTTTTCTTCCTATGGCCCTCTTTTTGTTCTTCAGGTCCTCCTTTTTGTCCTTGGGTTCTGGTTTTGTTCCTCGGGCTCTGGTTTTCTTCCTCAGGATCTGGTTTTGTTCCTCAGGCTCTGGTTTTGTTCCTTGGGCACTGGTTTTGTTCCTCGGGCTCTCGTTTTCTTCCTCGGACTCTCGTTTTGTTCCTCGGGTTCTGGTTTTGTTCCTTGAGCTCTGTTTTTTTTCCTCGGGCTCTGGTTTTCTTCCTCAGGCTCTGGTTTTATTCCTCGGGCTCCGGATTTCTTCCTCGAGCTCTCGTTTTCTTCTTCACGCCCTGGATTTGTTCCTCGGGTTCTGTTTTTGTTCCTCGGGCTGTGGTTGTGTTCCTCGGGCTCTGGTTTTGTTCCTTGAGCTCTGGTTGTGTTCCTTGGGCTCTGGTTTTGTTCCTTGAGCTCTAGTTTTGTTCTTCGAGCTCTGGTTTTGTTCCTGGGGCTCTGGTTTTCTTTCACGGGCTCTGGTTTTGTTCCTCATGTTCTGGTTTTATTCCTCAGGCCCTGGTTTTATTCCTCGGGGTTTCGTTTTGTTCCTCGGGCTCTGCTTTATTTCCACGGGCTCTCGTTTTGTTCCTCGAGCTCTGGTTTTGTTCCTCGAGGGCTGGTTTTGTTCCTTGGGCTATGGTTTTCTTTCTCGGGCTCTGGCTTGGTTCCTCGGGTCCTGTTTTTTTCCTCGGGCTCTATTTTTGTTCCTCGGGCTCTTGTTTTCTTCCTTAGGCTCTGGTTTTGTTCCTCGGGCTCTGGTTTTGTTCCTCGGGCTCTGGCTTGGTTCCTCGGGCCCTGGTTTTTTGCCTCGGGCTCTGGTTTTGTTCCTCGGGCTCTGGTTTTGTTCCTCGGTTTCTGGTTTGGTTCCTCGGGCCCTGGTTTTATTCCACGGGCTCTGGTTTTCTTCCTATGGCCCTCTTTTTGTTCTTCAGGTCCTCCTTTTTGTCCTTGGGTTCTGGTTTTGTTCCTCGGGCTCTGGTTTTCTTCCTCAGGATCTGGTTTTGTTCCTCGAGCTCTGGTTTTGTTCCTTGGGCACTGGTTTTGTTCCTCGGGCTCTCGTTTTCTTCCTCGGACTCTCGTTTTGTTCCTCGGGTTCTGGTTTTGTTCCTTGAGCTCTGTTTTTTTTCCTCGGGCTCTGGTTTTCTTCCTCAGGCTCTGGTTTTATTCCTCGGGCTCCGGATTTCTTCCTCGAGCTCTCGTTTTCTTCTTCACGCCCTGGATTTGTTCCTCGGGTTCTGTTTTTGTTCCTCGGGCTGTGGTTGTGTTCCTCGGGCTCTGGTTTTGTTCCTCGAGCTCTGGTTGTGTTCCTTGGGCTCTGGTTTTGTTCCTCGAGCTCTAGTTTTGTTCTTCGAGCTCTGGTTTTGTTCCTGCGGCTCTGGTTTTCTTTCACGGGCTCTGGTTTTGTTCCTCATGTTCTGGTTTTATTCCTCAGGCCCTGGTTTTATTCCTCGGGGTTTCGTTTTGTTCCTCGGGCTCTGCTTTATTTCCACGGGCTCTGGTTTTGTTCCTCGAGCTCTGGTTTTGTTCCTCGAGGGCTGGTTTTGTTCCTTGGGCTATGGTTTTCTTTCTCGGGCTCTGGCTTGGTTCCTCGGGTCCTGGTTTTTTCCTCGGGCTCTATTTTTGTTCCTCGGGCTCTTGTTTTCTTCCTCAGGCTCTGGTTTTCTTCCTCGGGCTCTGGTTTTGTTCCTCGGGCTGTGGCTTGGTTCCTCGCGCCCTGGTTTTTTGCCTCGGGCTCTGGTTTTGTTCCTCGGGCTCTGGTTTTATTCCACGGGCTCTGGTTTTCTTCCTATGGCCCTCTTTTTGTTCTTCAGGTCCTCCTTTTTGTCCTTGGGTTCTGGTTTTGTTCCTCGGGCTCTGGTTTTCTTCCTCAGGATCTGGTTTTGTTCCTCGAGCTCTGGTTTTGTTCCTTGGGCACTGGTTTTGTTCCTCGGGCTCTCGTTTTCTTCCTCGGACTCTCGTTTTGTTCCTCGGGTTCTGGTTTTGTTCCTTGAGCTCTGTTTTTTTTCCTCGGGCTCTGGTTTTCTTCCTCAGGCTCTGGTTTTATTCCTCGGGCTCCGGATTTCTTCCTCGAGCTCTCGTTTTCTTCTTCACGCCCTGGATTTGTTCCTCGGGTTCTGTTTTTGTTCCTCGGGCTGTGGTTGTGTTCCTCGGGCTCTGGTTTTGTTCCTCGAGCTCTGGTTGTGTTCCTTGGGCTCTGGTTTTGTTCCTCGAGCTCTAGTTTTGTTCTTCGAGCTCTGGTTTTGTTCCTGCGGCTCTGGTTTTCTTTCACGGGCTCTGGTTTTGTTCCTCATGTTCTGGTTTTATTCCTCAGGCCCTGGTTTTATTCCTCGGGGTTTCGTTTTGTTCCTCGGGCTCTGCTTTATTTCCACGGGCTCTGGTTTTGTTCCTCGAGCTCTGGTTTTGTTCCTCGAGGGCTGGTTTTGTTCCTTGGGCTATGGTTTTCTTTCTCGGGCTCTGGCTTGGTTCCTCGGGTCCTGGTTTTTTCCTCGGGCTCTATTTTTGTTCCTCGGGCTCTTGTTTTCTTCCTCAGGCTCTGGTTTTGTTCCTCGGGCTCTGGTTTTGTTCCTTGAGCTCTAGTTTTGTTCTTCGAGCTCTGGTTTTGTTCCTGGGGCTCTGGTTTTCTTTCACAGGCTCTGGTTTTGTTCCTCATGTTCTGGTTTTATTCCTCAGGCCCTGGTTTTATTCCTCGGGGTTTCGTTTTGTTCCTCGGGCTCTGCTTTATTTCCACGGGCTCTGGTTTTGTTCCTCGAGCTCTGGTTTTGTTCCTCGAGGGCTGGTTTTGTTCCTTGGGCTATGGTTTTCTTTCTCGGGCTCTGGCTTGGTTCCTCGGGTCCTGGTTTTTTCCTCGGGCTCTATTTTTGTTCCTCGGGCTCTTGTTTTCTTCCTCAGGCTCTGGTTTTGTTCCTCGGGCTCTGGTTTTGTTCCTCGGGCTCTGGCTTGGTTCCTCGCGCCCTGGTTTTTTGCCTCGGGCTCTGGTTTTGTTCCTCGGGCTCTGGTTTTATTCCACGGGCTCTGGTTTTCTTCCTATGGCCCTCTTTTTGTTCTTCAGGTCCTCCTTTTTGTCCTTGGGTTCTGGTTTTGTTCCTCGGGCTCTGGTTTTCTTCCTCAGGATCTGGTTTTGTTCCTCAGGCTCTGGTTTTGTTCCTTGGGCACTGGTTTTGTTCCTCGGGCTCTCGTTTTCTTCCTCGGACTCTCGTTTTGTTCCTCGGGTTCTGGTTTTGTTCCTTGAGCTCTGTTTTTTTTCCTCGGGCTCTGGTTTTCTTCCTCAGGCTCTGGTTTTATTCCTCGGGCTCCGGATTTCTTCCTCGAGCTCTCGTTTTCTTCTTCACGCCCTGGATTTGTTCCTCGGGTTCTGTTTTTGTTCCTCGGGCTGTGGTTGTGTTCCTCGGGCTCTGGTTTTGTTCCTTGAGCTCTGGTTGTGTTCCTTGGGCTCTGGTTTTGTTCCTTGAGCTCTAGTTTTGTTCTTCGAGCTCTGGTTTTGTTCCTGGGGCTCTGGTTTTCTTTCACGGGCTCTGGTTTTGTTCCTCATGTTCTGGTTTTATTCCTCAGGCCCTGGTTTTATTCCTCGGGGTTTCGTTTTGTTCCTCGGGCTCTGCTTTATTTCCACGGGCTCTGGTTTTGTTCCTCGAGCTCTGGTTTTGTTCCTCGAGGGCTGGTTTTGTTCCTTGGGCTATGGTTTTCTTTCTCGGGCTCTGGCTTGGTTCCTCGGGTCCTGTTTTTTTCCTCGGGCTCTATTTTTGTTCCTCGGGCTCTTGTTTTCTTCCTCAGGATCTGGTTTTGTTCATGGAGGTCTGGTTTTGTTCCTCGGGCTCTGGCTTGGTTCCTCGCGCCCTGGTTTTTTGCCTCGGGCTCTGGTTTTGTTCCTCGGGCTCTGGTTTTGTTCCTCGGTTTCTGGTTTGGTTCCTCGGGCCCTGGTTTTATTCCACGGGCTCTGGTTTTCTTCCTATGGCCCTCTTTTTGTTCTTCAGGTCCTCCTTTTTGTCCTTGGGTTCTGGTTTTGTTCCTCGGGCTCTGGTTTTCTTCCTCAGGATCTGGTTTTGTTCCTCGAGCTCTGGTTTTGTTCCTTGGGCACTGGTTTTGTTCCTCGGGCTCTCGTTTTCTTCCTCGGACTCTCGTTTTGTTCCTCGGGTTCTGGTTTTGTTCCTTGAGCTCTGTTTTTTTTCCTCGGGCTCTGGTTTTCTTCCTCAGGCTCTGGTTTTATTCCTCGGGCTCCGGATTTCTTCCTCGAGCTCTCGTTTTCTTCTTCACGCCCTGGATTTGTTCCTCGGGTCCTGGTTTTTTCCTCGGGCTCTATTTTTGTTCCTCGGGCTCTTGTTTTCTTCCTCAGGCTCTGGTTTTGTTCCTCGGGCTCTGGTTTTGTTCCTTGAGCTCTAGTTTTGTTCTTCGAGCTCTGGTTTTGTTCCTGGGGCTCTGGTTTTCTTTCACAGGCTCTGGTTTTGTTCCTCATGTTCTGGTTTTATTCCTCAGGCCCTGGTTTTATTCCTCGGGGTTTCGTTTTGTTCCTCGGGCTCTGCTTTATTTCCACGGGCTCTGGTTTTGTTCCTCGAGCTCTGGTTTTGTTCCTCGAGGGCTGGTTTTGTTCCTTGGGCTATGGTTTTCTTTCTCGGGCTCTGGCTTGGTTCCTCGGGTCCTGTTTTTTTCCTCGGGCTCTATTTTTGTTCCTCGGGCTCTTGTTTTCTTCCTCAGGCTCTGGTTTTGTTCCTCGGGCTCTGGTTTTGTTCCTCGGGCTCTGGCTTGGTTCCTCGCGCCCTGGTTTTTTGCCTCGGGCTCTGGTTTTGTTCCTCGGGCTCTGGTTTTGTTCCTCGGTTTCTGGTTTGGTTCCTCGGGCCCTGGTTTTATTCCACGGGCTCTGGTTTTCTTCCTATGGCCCTCTTTTTGTTCTTCAGGTCCTCCTTTTTGTCCTTGGGTTCTGGTTTTGTTCCTCGGGCTCTGGTTTTCTTCCTCAGGATCTGGTTTTGTTCCTCGTGCTCTGGTTTTGTTCCTTGAGCTCTGTTTTTTTTCCTCGGGCTCTGGTTTTCTTCCTCAAGCTCTGGTTTTATTCCTTGGGCTCCGGATTTCTTCCTCGAGCTCTCGTTTTCTTCTTCACGCCCTGGATTTGTTCCTCGGGTTCTGTTTTTGTTCCTCGGGCTGTGGTTGTGTTCCTCGGGCTCTGGTTTTGTTCCTCGAGCTCTGGTTGTGTTCCTTGGGCTCTGGTTTTGTTCCTTGAGCTCTAGTTTTGTTCTTCGAGCTCTGGTTTTGTTCCTGGGGCTCTGGTTTTCTTTCACGGGCTCTGGTTTTGTTCCTCATGTTCTGGTTTTATTCCTCAGGCCCTGGTTTTATTCCTCGGGGTTTCGTTTTGTTCCTCGGGCTCTGCTTTATTTCCACGGGCTCTGGTTTTGTTCCTCGAGCTCTGGTTTTGTTCCTCGAGGGCTGGTTTTGTTCCTTGGGCTATGGTTTTCTTTCTCGGGCTCTGGCTTGGTTCCTCGGGTCCTGGTTTTTTCCTCGGGCTCTATTTTTGTTCCTCGGGCTCTTGTTTTCTTCCTCAGGCTCTGGTTTTGTTCCTCGGGCTCTGGTTTTGTTCCTTGAGCTCTAGTTTTGTTCTTCGAGCTCTGGTTTTGTTCCTGGGGCTCTGGTTTTCTTTCACAGGCTCTGGTTTTGTTCCTCATGTTCTGGTTTTATTCCTCAGGCCCTGGTTTTATTCCTCGGGGTTTCGTTTTGTTCCTCGGGCTCTGCTTTATTTCCACGGGCTCTGGTTTTGTTCCTCGAGCTCTGGTTTTGTTCCTCGAGGGCTGGTTTTGTTCCTTGGGCTATGGTTTTCTTTCTCGGGCTCTGGCTTGGTTCCTCGGGTCCTGTTTTTTTCCTCGGGCTCTATTTTTGTTCCTCGGGCTCTTGTTTTCTTCCTCAGGCTCTGGTTTTGTTCCTCGGGCTCTGGTTTTGTTCCTCGGGCTCTGGCTTGGTTCCTCGCGCCCTGGTTTGGTTCCTCGGGCCCTGGTTTTATTCCACGGGCTCTGGTTTTCTTCCTATGGCCCTCTTTTTGTTCTTCAGGTCCTCCTTTTTGTCCTTGGGTTCTGGTTTTGTTCCTCGGGCTCTGGTTTTCTTCCTCAGGATCTGGTTTTGTTCCTCGAGCTCTGGTTTTGTTCCTTGGGCACTGGTTTTGTTCCTCGGGCTCTCGTTTTCTTCCTCGGACTCTCGTTTTGTTCCTCGTGCTCTGGTTTTGTTCCTTGAGCTCTGTTTTTTTTCCTCGGGCTCTGGTTTTCTTCCTCAGGCTCTGGTTTTATTCCTCGGGGTTTCGTTTTGTTCCTCGGGCTCTGCTTTATTTCCATGGGCTCTGGTTTTGTTCCTCGAGCTCTGGTTTTGTTCCTCGAGGGCTGGTTTTGTTCCTTGGGCTATGGTTTTCTTTCTCGGGCTCTGGCTTGGTTCCTCGGGTCCTGGTTTTTTCCTCGGGCTCTATTTTTGTTCCTCGGGCTCTTGTTTTCTTCCTCAGGCTCTGGTTTTCTTCCTCGGGCTCTGGTTTTGTTCCTCGGGCTGTGGCTTGGTTCCTCGCGCCCTGGTTTTTTGCCTCGGGCTCTGGTTTTGTTCCTCGGGCTCTGGTTTTATTCCACGGGCTCTGGTTTTCTTCCTATGGCCCTCTTTTTGTTCTTCAGGTCCTCCTTTTTGTCCTTGGGTTCTGGTTTTGTTCCTCGGGCTCTGGTTTTCTTCCTCAGGATCTGGTTTTGTTCCTCGAGCTCTGGTTTTGTTCCTTGGGCACTGGTTTTGTTCCTCGGGCTCTCGTTTTCTTCCTCGGACTCTCGTTTTGTTCCTCGGGTTCTGGTTTTGTTCCTTGAGCTCTGTTTTTTTTCCTCGGGCTCTGGTTTTCTTCCTCAGGCTCTGGTTTTATTCCTCGGGCTCCGGATTTCTTCCTCGAGCTCTCGTTTTCTTCTTCACGCCCTGGATTTGTTCCTCGGGTTCTGTTTTTGTTCCTCGGGCTGTGGTTGTGTTCCTCGGGCTCTGGTTTTGTTCCTCGAGCTCTGGTTGTGTTCCTTGGGCTCTGGTTTTGTTCCTCGAGCTCTAGTTTTGTTCTTCGAGCTCTGGTTTTGTTCCTGCGGCTCTGGTTTTCTTTCACGGGCTCTGGTTTTGTTCCTCATGTTCTGGTTTTATTCCTCAGGCCCTGGTTTTATTCCTCGGGGTTTCGTTTTGTTCCTCGGGCTCTGCTTTATTTCCACGGGCTCTGGTTTTGTTCCTCGAGCTCTGGTTTTGTTCCTCGAGGGCTGATTTTGTTCCTTGGGCTATGGTTTTCTTTCTCGGGCTCTGGCTTGGTTCCTCGGGTCCTGGTTTTTTCCTCGGGCTCTATTTTTGTTCCTCGGGCTCTTGTTTTCTTCCTCAGGCTCTGGTTTTGTTCATGGAGGTCTGGTTTTGTTCCTCGGGCTCTGGCTTGGTTCCTCGCGCCCTGGTTTTTTGCCTCGGGCTCTGGTTTTGTTCCTCGGGCTCTGGTTTTGTTCCTCGGTTTCTGGTTTGGTTCCTCGGGCCCTGGTTTTATTCCACGGGCTCTGGTTTTCTTCCTATGGCCCTCTTTTTGTTCTTCAGGTCCTCCTTTTTGTCCTTGGGTTCTGGTTTTGTTCCTCGGGCTCTGGTTTTCTTCCTCAGGATCTGGTTTTGTTCCTCGAGCTCTGGTTTTGTTCCTTGGGCACTGGTTTTGTTCCTCGGGCTCTCGTTTTCTTCCTCGGACTCTCGTTTTGTTCCTCGTGCTCTGGTTTTGTTCCTTGAGCTCTGTTTTTTTTCCTCGGGCTCTGGTTTTCTTCCTCAGGCTCTGGTTTTATTCCTCGGGCTCCGGATTTCTTCCTCGAGCTCTCGTTTTCTTCTTCACGCCCTGGATTTGTTCCTCGGGTTCTGTTTTTGTTCCTCGGGCTGTGGTTGTGTTCCTCGGGCTCTGGTTTTGTTCCTCGAGCTCTGGTTGTGTTCCTTGGGCTCTGGTTTTGTTCCTTGAGCTCTAGTTTTGTTCTTCGAGCTCTGGTTTTGTTCCTGGGGCTCTGGTTTTCTTTCACGGGCTCTGGTTTTGTTCCTCATGTTCTGGTTTTATTCCTCAGGCCCTGGTTTTATTCCTTGGGCTCTCGTTTTGTTCCTCGGGCTCTGCTTTATTTCCACGGGCTCTGGTTTTGTTCCTCGAGCTCTGGTTTTGTTCCTCGAGGGCTGGTTTTGTTCCTTGGGCTCTGGTTTTCTTTCTCGGGCTCTGGCTTGGTTCCTCGGGTCCTGGTTTTTTCCTCGGGCTCTATTTTTGTTCCTCGGGCTCTTGTTTTCTTCCTCAGGCTCTGGTTTTGTTCCTCGGGCTCTGGTTTTGTTCCTCGGGCTCTGGCTTGGTTCCTCGCGCCCTGGTTTTTTGCCTCGGGCTCTGGTTTTGTTCCTCGGGCTCTGGTTTTGTTCCTCGGTTTCTGGTTTGGTTCCTCGGGCCCTGGTTTTATTCCACGGGCTCTGGTTTTCTTCCTATGGCCCTCGTGTTGTTCTTCAGGTCCTCCTTTTTGTCCTTGGGTTCTGGTTTTGTTCCTCGGGCTCTGGTTTTCTTCCTCAGGATCTGGTTTTGTTCCTCGAGCTCTGGTTTTGTTCCTTGGGCACTGGTTTTGTTCCTCGGGCTCTCGTTTTCTTCCTCGGACTCTCGTTTTGTTCCTCGGGTTCTGGTTTTGTTCCTTGAGCTCTGTTTTTTTTCCTCGGGCTCTGGTTTTCTTCCTCAGGCTCTGGTTTTATTCCTCGGGCTCCGGATTTCTTCCTCGAGCTCTCGTTTTCTTCTTCACGCCCTGGATTTGTTCCTCGGGTTCTGTTTTTGTTCCTCGGGCTGTGGTTGTGTTCCTCGGGCTCTGGTTTTGTTCCTCGAGCTCTGGTTGTGTTCCTTGGGCTCTGGTTTTGTTCCTTGAGCTCTAGTTTTGTTCTTCGAGCTCTGGTTTTGTTCCTGGGGCTCTGGTTTTCTTTCACGGGCTCTGGTTTTGTTCCTCATGTTCTGGTTTTCTTCCTCAGGCCCTGGTTTTATTCCTCGGGGTTTCGTTTTGTTCCTCGGGCTCTGCTTTATTTCCACGGGCTCTGGTTTTGTTCCTCGAGCTCTGGTTTTGTTCCTCGAGGGCTGGTTTTGTTCCTTGGGCTATGGTTTTCTTTCTCGGGCTCTGGCTTGGTTCCTCGGGTCCTGGTTTTTTCCTCGGGCTCTATTTTTGTTCCTCGGGCTCTTGTTTTCTTCCTCAGGCTCTGGTTTTGTTGCTCGGGCTCTGGTTTTGTTCCTCGGGCTCTGGCTTGGTTCCTCGCGCCCTGGTTTTTTGCCTCGGGCTCTGGTTTTGTTCCTCGGGCTCTGGTTTTGTTCCTCGGTTTCTGGTTTGGTTCCTCGGGCCCTGGTTTTAATCCACGGGCTCTGGTTTTCTTCCTATGGCCCTCGTGTTGTTCTTCAGGTCCTCCTTTTTGTCCTTGGGTTCTGGTTTTGTTCCTCGGGCTCTGGTTTTCTTCCTCAGGATCTGGTTTTGTTCCTCGAGCTCTGGTTTTGTTCCTTGGGCACTGGTTTTGTTCCTCGGGCTCTCGTTTTCTTCCTCGGACTCTCGTTTTGTTCCTCGGGTTCTGGTTTTGTTCCTTGAGCTCTGTTTTTTTTCCTCGGGCTCTGGTTTTCTTCCTCAGGCTCTGGTTTTATTCCTCGGGCTCCGGATTTCTTCCTCGAGCTCTCGTTTTCTTCTTCACGCCCTGGATTTGTTCCTCGGGTTCTGTTTTTGTTCCTCGGGCTGTGGTTGTGTTCCTCGGGCTCTGGTTTTGTTCCTCGAGCTCTGGTTGTGTTCCTTGGGCTCTGGTTTTGTTCCTTGAGCTCTAGTTTTGTTCTTCGAGCTCTGGTTTTGTTCCTGGGGCTCTGGTTTTCTTTCACGGGCTCTGGTTTTGTTCCTCATGTTCTGGTTTTATTCCTCAGGCCCTGGTTTTATTCCTCGGGGTTTCGTTTTGTTCCTCGGGCTCTGCTTTATTTCCACGGGCTCTGGTTTTGTTCCTCGAGCTCTGGTTTTGTTCCTCGAGGGCTGGTTTTGTTCCTTGGGCTATGGTTTTCTTTCTCGGGCTCTGGCTTGGTTCCTCGGGTCCTGGTTTTTTCCTCGGGCTCTATTTTTGTTCCTCGGGCTCTTGTTTTCTTCCTCAGGCTCTGGTTTTGTTCCTCGGGCTCTGGTTTTGTTCCTTGAGCTCTAGTTTTGTTCTTCGAGCTCTGGTTTTGTTCCTGGGGCTCTGGTTTTCTTTCACAGGCTCTGGTTTTGTTCCTCATGTTCTGGTTTTATTCCTCAGGCCCTGGTTTTATTCCTCGGGGTTTCGTTTTGTTCCTCGGGCTCTGCTTTATTTCCACGGGCTCTGGTTTTGTTCCTCGAGCTCTGGTTTTGTTCCTCGAGGGCTGGTTTTGTTCCTTGGGCTATGGTTTTCTTTCTCGGGCTCTGGCTTGGTTCCTCGGGTCCTGTTTTTTTCCTCGGGCTCTATTTTTGTTCCTCGGGCTCTTGTTTTCTTCCTCAGGCTCTGGTTTTGTTCCTCGGGCTCTGGTTTTGTTCCTCGGGCTCTGGCTTGGTTCCTCGCGCCCTGGTTTGGTTCCTCGGGCCCTGGTTTTATTCCACGGGCTCTGGTTTTCTTCCTATGGCCCTCTTTTTGTTCTTCAGGTCCTCCTTTTTGTCCTTGGGTTCTGGTTTTGTTCCTCGGGCTCTGGTTTTCTTCCTCAGGATCTGGTTTTGTTCCTCGAGCTCTGGTTTTGTTCCTTGGGCACTGGTTTTGTTCCTCGGGCTCTCGTTTTCTTCCTCGGACTCTCGTTTTGTTCCTCGTGCTCTGGTTTTGTTCCTTGAGCTCTGTTTTTTTTCCTCGGGCTCTGGTTTTCTTCCTCAGGCTCTGGTTTTATTCCTCGGGGTTTCGTTTTGTTCCTCGGGCTCTGCTTTATTTCCATGGGCTCTGGTTTTGTTCCTCGAGCTCTGGTTTTGTTCCTCGAGGGCTGGTTTTGTTCCTTGGGCTATGGTTTTCTTTCTCGGGCTCTGGCTTGGTTCCTCGGGTCCTGGTTTTTTCCTCGGGCTCTATTTTTGTTCCTCGGGCTCTTGTTTTCTTCCTCAGGCTCTGGTTTTGTTCCTCGGGCTCTGGTTTTGTTCCTCGGGCTGTGGCTTGGTTCCTCGCGCCCTGGTTTTTTGCCTCGGGCTCTGGTTTTGTTCCTCGGGCTCTGGTTTTATTCCACGGGCTCTGGTTTTCTTCCTATGGCCCTCTTTTTGTTCTTCAGGTCCTCCTTTTTGTCCTTGGGTTCTGGTTTTGTTCCTCGGGCTCTGGTTTTCTTCCTCAGGATCTGGTTTTGTTCCTCGAGCTCTGGTTTTGTTCCTTGGGCACTGGTTTTGTTCCTCGGGCTCTCGTTTTCTTCCTCGGACTCTCGTTTTGTTCCTCGGGTTCTGGTTTTGTTCCTTGAGCTCTGTTTTTTTTCCTCGGGCTCTGGTTTTCTTCCTCAGGCTCTGGTTTTATTCCTCGGGCTCCGGATTTCTTCCTCGAGCTCTCGTTTTCTTCTTCACGCCCTGGATTTGTTCCTCGGGTTCTGTTTTTGTTCCTCGGGCTGTGGTTGTGTTCCTCGGGCTCTGGTTTTGTTCCTCGAGCTCTGGTTGTGTTCCTTGGGCTCTGGTTTTGTTCCTCGAGCTCTAGTTTTGTTCTTCGAGCTCTGGTTTTGTTCCTGCGGCTCTGGTTTTCTTTCACGGGCTCTGGTTTTGTTCCTCATGTTCTGGTTTTATTCCTCAGGCCCTGGTTTTATTCCTCGGGGTTTCGTTTTGTTCCTCGGGCTCTGCTTTATTTCCACGGGCTCTGGTTTTGTTCCTCGAGCTCTGATTTTGTTCCTCGAGGGCTGATTTTGTTCCTTGGGCTATGGTTTTCTTTCTCGGGCTCTGGCTTGGTTCCTCGGGTCCTGGTTTTTTCCTCGGGCTCTATTTTTGTTCCTCGGGCTCTTGTTTTCTTCCTCAGGCTCTGGTTTTGTTCCTCGGGCTCTGGTTTTGTTCCTCGGGCTCTGGCTTGGTTCCTCGGGCCCTGGTTTTTTGCCTCGGGCTCTGGTTTTGTTCCTCGGGCTCTGGTTTTGTTCCTCGGTTTCTGGTTTGGTTCCTCGGGCCCTGGTTTTATTCCACGGGCTCTGGTTTTCTTCCTATGGCCCTCTTTTTGTTCTTCAGGTCCTCCTTTTTGTCCTTGGGTTCTGGTTTTGTTCCTCGGGCTCTGGTTTTCTTCCTCAGGATCTGGTTTTGTTCCTCGAGCTCTGGTTTTGTTCCTTGGGCACTGGTTTTGTTCCTCGGGCTCTCGTTTTCTTCCTCGGACTCTCGTTTTGTTCCTCGTGTTCTGGTTTTGTTCCTTGAGCTCTGTTTTTTTTCCTTGGGCTCTGGTTTTCTTCCTCAGGCTCTGGTTTTATTCCTCGGGCTCCGGATTTCTTCCTCGAGCTCTCGTTTTCTTCTTCACGCCCTGGATTTGTTCCTCGGGTTCTGTTTTTGTTCCTCGGGCTGTGGTTGTGTTCCTCGGGCTCTGGTTTTGTTCCTCGAGCTCTGGTTGTGTTCCTTGGGCTCTGGTTTTGTTCCTTGAGCTCTAGTTTTGTTCTTCGAGCTCTGGTTTTGTTCCTGGGGCTCTGGTTTTCTTTCACGGGCTCTGGTTTTGTTCCTCATGTTCTGGTTTTATTCCTCAGGCCCTGGTTTTATTCCTCGGGGTTTCGTTTTGTTCCTCGGGCTCTGCTTTATTTCCACGGGCTCTGGTTTTGTTCCTCGAGCCTTGGTTTTGTTCCTCGAGGGCTGGTTTTGTTCCTTGGGCTATGGTTTTCTTTCTCGGGCTCTGGCTTGGTTCCTCGGGTCCTGGTTTTTTCCTCGGGCTCTATTTTTGTTCCTCGGGCTCTTGTTTTCTTCCTCAGGCTCTGGTTTTGTTCCTCGGGCTCTGGTTTTGTTCCTCGGGCTCTGGCTTGGTTCCTCGCGCCCTGGTTTTTTGCCTCGGGCTCTGGTTTTGTTCCTCGGGCTCTGGTTTTGTTCCTCGGTTTCTGGTTTGGTTCCTCGGGCCCTGGTTTTATTCCACGGGCTCTGGTTTTCTTCCTATGGCCCTCGTGTTGTTCTTCAGGTCCTCCTTTTTGTCCTTGGGTTCTGGTTTTGTTCCTCGGGCTCTGGTTTTCTTCCTCAGGATCTGGTTTTGTTCCTCGAGCTCTGGTTTTGTTCCTTGGGCACTGGTTTTGTTCCTCGGGCTCTCGTTTTCTTCCTCGGACTCTCGTTTTGTTCCTCGGGTTCTGGTTTTGTTCCTTGAGCTCTGTTTTTTTTCCTCGGGCTCTGGTTTTCTTCCTCAGGCTCTGGTTTTATTCCTCGGGCTCCGGATTTCTTCCTCGAGCTCTCGTTTTCTTCTTCATGCCCTGGATTTGTTCCTCGGGTTCTGTTTTTGTTCCTCGGGCTGTGGTTGTGTTCCTCGGGCTCTGGTTTTGTTCCTCGAGCTCTGGTTGTGTTCCTTGGGCTCTGGTTTTGTTCCTTGAGCTCTAGTTTTGTTCTTCGAGCTCTGGTTTTGTTCCTGGGGCTCTGGTTTTCTTTCACGGGCTCTGGTTTTGTTCCTCATGTTCTGGTTTTATTCCTCAGGCTCTGGTTTTATTCCTCGGAGTTTCGTTTTGTTCCTCGGGCTCTGCTTTATTTCCACAGGCTCTGGTTTTGTTCCTCGAGCTCTGGTTTTGTTCCTCGAGGGCTGGTTTTGTTCCTTGGGCTATGGTTTTCTTTCTCGGGCTCTGGCTTGGTTCCTCGGGTCCTGGTTTTTTCCTCGGGCTCTATTTTTGTTCCTCGGGCTCTTGTTTTCTTCCTCAGGCTCTGGTTTTGTTCCTCGGGCTCTGGTTTTGTTCCTCGGGCTCTGGCTTGGTTCCTCGCGCCCTGGTTTTTTGCCTCGGGCTCTGGTTTTGTTCCTCGGGCTCTGGTTTTGTTCCTCGGTTTCTGGTTTGGTTCCTCGGGCCCTGGTTTTATTCCACGGGCTCTGGTTTTCTTCCTATGGCCCTCGTGTTGTTCTTCAGGTCCTCCTTTTTGTCCTTGGGTTCTGGTTTTGTTCCTCGGGCTCTGGTTTTCTTCCTCAGGATCTGGTTTTGTTCCTCGAGCTCTGGTTTTGTTCCTTGGGCACTGGTTTTGTTCCTCGGGCTCTCGTTTTCTTCCTCGGACTCTCGTTTTGTTCCTCGAGTTCTGGTTTTGTTCCTTGAGCTCTGTTTTTTTTCCTCGGGCTCTGGTTTTCTTCCTCAGGCTCTGGTTTTGTTGCTCGGGCTCCGGATTTCTTCCTCGAGCTCTCGTTTTCTTCTTCACGCCCTGGATTTGTTCCTCGGGTTCTGTTTTTGTTCCTCGGGCTGTGGTTGTGTTCCTCGGGCTCTGGTTTTGTTCCTCGAGCTCTGGTTGTGTTCCTTGGGCTCTGGTTTTGTTCCTTGAGCTCTAGTTTTGTTCTTCAAGCTCTGGTTTTGTTCCTGGGGCTCTGGTTTTCTTTCACGGGCTCTGGTTTTGTTCCTCATGTTCTGGTTTTATTCCTCAGGCCCTGGTTTTATTCCTCGGGATTTCGTTTTGTTCCTCGGGCTCTGCTTTATTTCCACGGGCTCTGGTTTTGTTCCTCGAGCTCTGATTTTGTTCCTCGAGGGCTGGTTTTGTTCCTTGGGCTATGGTTTTCTTTCTCGGGCTCTGGCTTGGTTCCTCGGGTCCTGGTTTTTTCCTCGGGCTCTATTTTTGTTCCTCGGGCTCTTGTTTTCTTCCTCAGGCTCTGGTTTTGTTCCTCGGGCTCTGGTTTTTTTCCTCGGGCTCTGGCTTGGTTCCTCGCGCCCTGGTTTTTTGCCTCGGGCTCTGGTTTTGTTCCTCGGGCTCTGGTTTTGTTCCTCGGTTTCTGGTTTGGTTCCTCGGGCCCTGGTTTTATTCCACGGGCTCTGGTTTTCTTCCTATGGCCCTCTTTTTGTTCTTCAGGTCCTCCTTTTTGTCCTTGGGTTCTGGTTTTGTTCCTCGGGCTCTGGTTTTCTTCCTCAGGATCTGGTTTTGTTCCTCGAGCTCTGGTTTTGTTCCTTGGGCACTGGTTTTGTTCCTCGGGCTCTCGTTTTCTTCCTCGGACTCTCGTTTTGTTCCTCGAGTTCTGGTTTTGTTCCTTGAGCTCTGTTTTTTTTCCTCGGGCTCTGGTTTTCTTCCTCAGGCTCTGGTTTTGTTGCTCGGGCTCCGGATTTCTTCCTCGAGCTCTCGTTTTCTTCTTCACGCCCTGGATTTGTTCCTCGGGTTCTGTTTTTGTTCCTCGGGCTGTGGTTGTGTTCCTCGGGCTCTGGTTTTGTTCCTCGAGCTCTGGTTGTGTTCCTTGGGCTCTGGTTTTGTTCCTTGAGCTCTAGTTTTGTTCTTCAAGCTCTGGTTTTGTTCCTGGGGCTCTGGTTTTCTTTCACGGGCTCTGGTTTTGTTCCTCATGTTCTGGTTTTATTCCTCAGGCCCTGGTTTTATTCCTCGGGGTTTCGTTTTGTTCCTCGGGCTCTGCTTTATTTCCACGGGCTCTGGTTTTGTTCCTCGAGCTCTGATTTTGTTCCTCGAGGGCTGGTTTTGTTCCTTGGGCTATGGTTTTCTTTCTCGGGCTCTGGCTTGGTTCCTCGGGTCCTGGTTTTTTCCTCGGGCTCTATTTTTGTTCCTCGGGCTCTTGTTTTCTTCCTCAGGCTCTGGTTTTGTTCCTCGGGCTCTGGTTTTTTTCCTCGGGCTCTGGCTTGGTTCCTCGCGCCCTGGTTTTTTGCCTCGGGCTCTGGTTTTGTTCCTCGGGCTCTGGTTTTGTTCCTCGGTTTCTGGTTTGGTTCCTCGGGCCCTGGTTTTATTCCACGGGCTCTGGTTTTCTTCCTATGGCCCTCTTTTTGTTCTTCAGGTCCTCCTTTTTGTCCTTGGGTTCTGGTTTTGTTCCTCGGGCTCTGGTTTTCTTCCTCAGGATCTGGTTTTGTTCCTCGAGCTCTGGTTTTGTTCCTTGGGCACTGGTTTTGTTCCTCGGGCTCTCGTTTTCTTCCTCGGACTCTCGTTTTGTTCCTCGGGTTCTGGTTTTGTTCCTTGAGCTCTGTTTTTTTTCCTCGGGCTCTGGTTTTCTTCCTCAGGCTCTGGTTTTGTTGCTCGGGCTCTGGATTTCTTCCTCGAGCTCTCGTTTTCTTCTTCACGCCCTGGATTTGTTCCTCGGGTTCTGTTTTTGTTCCTCGGGCTGTGGTTGTGTTCCTCGGGCTCTGGTTTTGTTCCTCGAGCTCTGGTTGTGTTCCTTGGGCTCTGGTTTTGTTCCTTGAGCTCTAGTTTTGTTCTTCGAGCTCTGGTTTTGTTCCTGGGGCTCTGGTTTTCTTTCACGGGCTCTGGTTTTGTTCCTCATGTTCTGGTTTTATTCCTCAGGCCCTGGTTTTATTCCTCGGGGTTTCGTTTTGTTCCTCGGGCTCTGCTTTATTTCCACAGGCTCTGGTTTTGTTCCTCGAGTGCTGCTTTTGTTCCTTGGGCTATGGTTTTCTTTCTCGGGCTCTGGCTTGGTTCCTCGGGTCCTGGTTTTTTCCTCGGGCTCTATTTTTGTTCCTCGGGCTCTTGTTTTCTTCCTCAGGCTCTGGTTTTGTTCCTCGGGCTCTGGTTTTGTTCCTCGGGCTCTGGCTTGGTTCCTCGCGCCCTGGTTTTTTGCCTCGGGCTCTGGTTTTGTTCCTCGGGCTCTGGTTTTGTTCCTCGGTTTCTGGTTTGGTTCCTCGGGCCCTGGTTTTATTCCACGGGCTCTGGTTTTCTTCCTATGGCCCTCGTGTTGTTCTTCAGGTCCTCCTTTTTGTCCTTGGGTTCTGGTTTTGTTCCTCGGGCTCTGGTTTTCTTCCTCAGGATCTGGTTTTGTTCCTCGAGCTCTGGTTTTGTTCCTTGGGCACTGGTTTTGTTCCTCGGGCTCTCGTTTTCTTCCTCGGACTCTCGTTTTGTTCCTCGGGTTCTGGTTTTGTTCCTTGAGCTCTGTTTTTTTTCCTCGGGCTCTGGTTTTCTTCCTCAGGCTCTGGTTTTGTTGCTCGGGCTCCGGATTTCTTCCTCGAGCTCTCGTTTTCTTCTTCACGCCCTGGATTTGTTCCTCGGGTTCTGTTTTTGTTCCTCGGGCTGTGGTTGTGTTCCTCGGGCTCTGGTTTTGTTCCTCGAGCTCTGGTTGTGTTCCTTGGGCTCTGGTTTTGTTCCTTGAGCTCTAGTTTTGTTCTTCGAGCTCTGGTTTTGTTCCTGGGGCTCTGGTTTTCTTTCACGGGCTCTGGTTTTGTTCCTCATGTTCTGGTTTTATTCCTCAGGCCCTGGTTTTATTCCTCGGGCTCTCGTTTTGTTCCTCGGGCTCTGCTTTATTTCCACGGGCTCTGGTTTTGTTCCTCGAGCTCTGGTTTTGTTCCTCGAGGGCTGGTTTTGTTCCTTGGGCTATGGTTTTCTTTCTCGGGCTCTGGCTTGGTTCCTCGGGTCCTGGTTTTTTCCTCGGGCTCTATTTTTGTTCCTCGGGCTCTTGTTTTCTTCCTCAGGCTCTGGTTTTGTTCCTCGGGCTCTGGTTTTGTTCCTCGGGCTCTGGCTTGGTTCCTCGCGCCCTGGTTTTTTGCCTCGGGCTCTGGTTTTGTTCCTCGGGCTCTGGTTTTGTTCCTCGGTTTCTGGTTTGGTTCCTCGGGCCCTGGTTTTATTCCACGGGCTCTGGTTTTCTTCCTATGGCCCTCGTGTTGTTCTTCAGGTCCTCCTTTTTGTCCTTGGGTTCTGGTTTTGTTCCTCGGGCTCTGGTTTTCTTCCTCAGGATCTGGTTTTGTTCCTCGAGCTCTGGTTTTGTTCCTTGGGCACTGGTTTTGTTCCTCGGGCTCTCGTTTTCTTCCTCGGACTCTCGTTTTGTTCCTCGGGTTCTGGTTTTGTTCCTTGAGCTCTGTTTTTTTTCCTCGGGCTCTGGTTTTCTTCCTCAGGCTCTGGTTTTGTTGCTCGGGCTCCGGATTTCTTCCTCGAGCTCTCGTTTTCTTCTTCACGCCCTGGATTTGTTCCTCGGGTTCTGTTTTTGTTCCTCGGGCTGTGGTTGTGTTCCTCGGGCTCTGGTTTTGTTCCTCGAGCTCTGGTTGTGTTCCTTGGGCTCTGGTTTTGTTCCTTGAGCTCTAGTTTTGTTCTTCGAGCTCTGGTTTTGTTCCTGGGGCTCTGGTTTTCTTTCACGGGCTCTGGTTTTGTTCCTCATGTTCTGGTTTTATTCCTCAGGCCCTGGTTTTATTCCTCGGGCTCTCGTTTTGTTCCTCGGGCTCTGCTTTATTTCCACGGGCTCTGGTTTTGTTCCTCGAGCTCTGGTTTTGTTCCTCGAGGGCTGGTTTTGTTCCTTGGGCTATGGTTTTCTTTCTCGGGCTCTGGCTTGGTTCCTCGGGTCCTGGTTTTTTCCTCGGGCTCTATTTTTGTTCCTCGGGCTCTTGTTTTCTTCCTCAGGCTCTGGTTTTGTTCCTCGGGCTCTGGTTTTGTTCCTCGGGCTCTGGCTTGGTTCCTCGCGCCCTGGTTTTTTGCCTCGGGCTCTGGTTTTGTTCCTCGGGCTCTGGTTTTGTTCCTCAGTTTCTGGTTTGGTTCCTCGGGCCCTGGTTTTATTCCACGGGCTCTGGTTTTCTTCCTATGGCCCTCTTTTTGTTCTTCAGGTCCTCCTTTTTGTCCTTGGGTTCTGGTTTTGTTCCTCGGGCTCTGGTTTTCTTCCTCAGGATCTGGTTTTGTTCCTCGAGCTCTGGTTTTGTTCCTTGGGCACTGGTTTTGTTCCTCGGGCTCTCGTTTTCTTCCTCGGACTCTCGTTTTGTTCCTCGGGTTCTGGTTTTGTTCCTTGAGCTCTGGTTTTCTTCTTTGGGCTCTGGTTTTCTTCCTCAGGCTCTGGTTTTATTCCTCGGGCTCCGGATTTCTTCCTCGAGCTCTCGTTTTCTTCTTCACGCCCTGGATTTGTTCCTCGGGTTCTGTTTTTGTTCCTCGGGCTGTGGTTGTGTTCCTCGGGCTCTGGTTTTGTTCCTCGAGCTCTGGTTGTGTTCCTTGGGCTCTGGTTTTGTTCCTTGAGCTCTAGTTTTGTTCTTCGAGCTCTGGTTTTGTTCCTGGGGCTCTGGTTTTCTTTCACGGGCTCTGGTTTTGTTCCTCATGTTCTGGTTTTATTCCTCAGGCCCTGGTTTGATTCCTCGGGGTTTCGTTTTGTTCCTCGGGCTCTGCTTTATTTCCACGGGCTCTGGTTTTGTTCCTCGAGCTCTGGTTTTGTTCCTCGAGGGCTGGTTTTGTTCCTTGGGCTATGGTTTTCTTTCTCGGGCTCTGGCTTGGTTCCTCGGGTCCTGGTTTTTTCCTCGGGCTCTATTTTTGTTCCTCGGGCTCTTGTTTTCTTCCTCAGGCTCTGGTTTTGTTCCTCGGGCTCTGGTTTTGTTCCTCGGGCTCTGGCTTGGTTCCTCGGGCCCTGTTTTTTTGCCTCGGGCTCTGGTTTTGTTCCTCGGGCTCTGGTTTTGTTCCTCGGTTTCTGGTTTGGTTCCTCGGGCTCTGGTTTTATTCCACGGGCTCTGGTTTTCTTCCTATGGCCCTCTTTTTGTTCTTCAGGTCCTCCTTTTTGTCCTTGGGTTCTGGTTTTGTTCCTCGGGCTCTGGTTTTCTTCCTCAGGATCTGGTTTTGTTCCTCGAGCTCTGGTTTTGTTACTTGGGCACTGGTTTTGTTCCTCGGGCTCTCGTTTTCTTCCTCGGACTCTCGTTTTGTTCCTCGGGTTCTGGTTTTGTTCCTTGAGCTCTGGTTTTCTTCTTTGGGCTCTGGTTTTCTTCCTCAGGCTCTGGTTTTATTCCTCGGGCTCCGGATTTCTTCCTCGAGCTCTCGTTTTCTTCTTCACGCCCTGGATTTGTTCCTCGGGTTCTGTTTTTGTTCCTCGGGCTGTGGTTGTGTTCCTCGGGCTCTGGTTTTGTTCCTCGAGCTCTGGTTGTGTTCCTTGGGCTCTGGTTTTGTTCCTTGAGCTCTAGTTTTGTTCTTCGAGCTCTGGTTTTGTTCCTGGGGCTCTGGTTTTCTTTCACGGGCTCTGGTTTTGTTCCTCATGTTCTGGTTTTATTCCTCAGGCCCTGGTTTGATTCCTCGGGGTTTCGTTTTGTTCCTCGGGCTCTGCTTTATTTCCACAGGCTCTGGTTTTGTTCCTCGAGGGCTGGTTTTGTTCCTTGGGCTATGGTTTTCTTTCTCGGGCTCTGGCTTGGTTCCTCGGGTCCTGGTTTATTCCTCGGGCTCTATTTTTGTTCCTCGGGCTCTTGTTTTCTTCCTCAGGCTCTGGTTTTGTTCCTCGGGCTCTGGTTTTGTTCCTCGGGCTCTGGCTTGGTTCCTCGCGCCCTGGTTTTTTGCCTCGGGCTCTGGTTTTGTTCCTCGGGCTCTGTTTTTTTTCCTCGGTTTCTGGTTTGGTTCCTCGGGCCCTGGTTTTATTCCACGGGCTCTGGTTTTCTTCCTATGGCCCTCTTTTTGTTCTTCAGGTCCTCCTTTTTGTCCTTGGGTTCTGGTTTTGTTCCTCGGGCTCTGGTTTTCTTCCTCAGGATCTGGTTTTGTTCCTCGAGCTCTGGTTTTGTTCCTTGGGCACTGGTTTTGTTCCTCGGGCTCTCGTTTTCTTCCTCGGACTCTCGTTTTGTTCCTCGTGCTCTGGTTTTGTTCCTTGAGCTCTGTTTTTTTTCCTCGGGCTCTGGTTTTCTTCCTCAGGCTCTGGTTTTGTTGCTCGGGCTCTGGATTTCTTCCTCGAGCTCTCGTTTTCTTCTTCATGCCCTGGATTTGTTCCTCGGGTTCTGTTTTTGTTCCTCGGGCTGTGGTTTGGTTCCTCGGGCTCTGGTTTTGTTCCTCGAGCTCTGGTTGTGTTCCTTGGGCTCTGGTTTTGTTCCTTGAGCTCTAGTTTTGTTCTTCGAGCTCTGGTTTTGTTCCTGGGGCTCTGGTTTTCTTTCACGGGCTCTGGTTTTGTTCCTCATGTTCTGGTTTTATTCCTCAGGCCCTGGTTTTATTCCTCGGGCTCTCGTTTTGTTCCTCGGGCTCTGCTTTATTTCCACGGGCTCTGGTTTTGTTCCTCGAGCTCTGGTTTTGTTCCTCGAGGGCTGGTTTTGTTCCTTGGGCTATGGTTTTCTTTCTCGGGCTCTGGCTTGGTTCCTCGGGTCCTGGTTTTTTCCTCGGGCTCTATTTTTGTTCCTCGGGCTCTTGTTTTCTTCCTCAGGCTCTGGTTTTGTTCCTCGGGCTCTGGTTTTGTTCCTCGGGCTCTGGCTTGGTTCCTCGGGCCCTGGTTTTTTGCCTCGGGCTCTGGTTTTGTTCCTCGGGCTCTGGTTTTGTTCCTCGGTTTCTGGTTTGGTTCCTCGGGCCCTGGTTTTATTCCACGGGCTCTGGTTTTCTTCCTATGGCCCTCTTTTTGTTCTTCAGGTCCTCCTTTTTGTCCTTGGGTTCTGGGTTTGTTCCTCGGGCTCTGGTTTTCTTCCTCAGGATCTGGTTTTGTTCCTCGAGCTCTGGTTTTGTTCCTTGGGCACTGGTTTTGTTCCTCGGGCTCTCGTTTTCTTCCTCGGACTCTCGTTTTGTTCCTCGGGTTCTGGTTTTGTTCCTTGAGCTCTGGTTTTCTTCTTTGGGCTCTGGTTTTCTTCCTCAGGCTCTGGTTTTATTCCTCGGGCTCCGGATTTCTTCCTCGAGCTCTCGTTTTCTTCTTCACGCCCTGGATTTGTTCCTCGGGTTCTGTTTTTGTTCCTCGGGCTGTGGTTGTGTTCCTCGGGCTCTGGTTTTGTTCCTCGAGCTCTGGTTGTGTTCCTTGGGCTCTGGTTTTGTTCCTTGAGCTCTAGTTTTGTTCTTCGAGCTCTGGTTTTGTTCCTGGGGCTCTGGTTTTCTTTCACGGGCTCTGGTTTTGTTCCTCATGTTCTGGTTTTATTCCTCAGGCCCTGGTTTTATTCCTCGGGGTTTCATTTTGTTCCTCGGGCTCTGCTTTATTTCCACAGGCTCTGGTTTTGTTCCTCGAGGGCTGGTTTTGTTCCTTGGGCTATGGTTTTCTTTCTCGGGCTCTGGCTTGGTTCCTCGGGTCCTGGTTTTTTCCTCGGGCTCTATTTTTGTTCCTCGGGCTCTTGTTTTCTTCCTCAGGCTCTGGTTTTGTTCCTCGGGCTCTGGTTTTGTTCCTCGGGCTCTGGCTTGGTTCCTCGCGCCCTGGTTTTTTGCCTCGGGCTCTGGTTTTGTTCCTCGGGCTCTGGTTTTGTTCCTCGGTTTCTGGTTTGGTTCCTCGGGCCCTGGTTTTATTCCACGGGCTCTGGTTTTCTTCCTATGGCCCTCTTTTTGTTCTTCAGGTCCTCCTTTTTGTCCTTGGGTTCTGGTTTTGTTCCTCGGGCTCTGGTTTTCTTCCTCAGGATCTGGTTTTGTTCCTCGAGCTCTGGTTTTGTTCCTTGGGCACTGGTTTTGTTCCTCGGGCTCTCGTTTTCTTCCTCGGACTCTCGTTTTGTTCCTCGGGTTCTGGTTTTGTTCCTTGAGCTCTGTTTTTTTTCCTCGGGCTCTGGTTTTCTTCCTCAGGCTCTGGTTTTATTCCTCGGGCTCCGGATTTCTTCCTCGAGCTCTCGTTTTCTTCTTCACGCCCTGGATTTGTTCCTCGGGTTCTGTTTTTGTTCCTCGGGCTGTGGTTGTGTTCCTCGGGCTCTGGTTTTGTTCCTCGAGCTCTGGTTGTGTTCCTTGGGCTCTGGTTTTGTTCCTTGAGCTCTAGTTTTGTTCTTCGAGCTCTGGTTTTGTTCCTGGGGCTCTGGTTTTCTTTCACGGGCTCTGGTTTTGTTCCTCATGTTCTGGTTTTATTCCTCAGGCCCTGGTTTTATTCCTCGGGGTTTCGTTTTGTTCCTCGGGCTCTGCTTTATTTCCACGGGCTCTGGTTTTGTTCCTCGAGCTCTGGTTTTGTTCCTCGAGGGCTGGTTTTGTTCCTTGGGCTATGGTTTTCTTTCTCGGGCTCTGGCTTGGTTCCTCGGGTCCTGGTTTTTTCCTCGGGCTCTATTTTTGTTCCTCGGGCTCTTGTTTTCTTCCTCAGGCTCTGGTTTTGTTCCTCGGGCTCTGGTTTTGTTCCTCTGGCTCTGGCTTGGTTCCTGGGGCCCTGGTTTTTTGCCTCGGGCTCTGGTTTTGTTCCTCGGGCTCTGGTTTTGTTCCTCGGTTTCTGGCTTGGTTCCTCGGGCCCTGGTTTTATTCCACGGGCTCTGGTTTTCTTCCTATGGCCCTCTTTTTGTTCTTCAGGTCCTCCTTTTTGTCCTTGGGTTCTGGTTTTGTTCCTCGGGCTCTGGTTTTCTTCCTCGGGCTCTGGTTTTGTTCCTCGAGCTCTGGTTGTGTTCCTTGGGCTCTGGTTTTGTTCCTTGAGCTCTAGTTTTGTTCTTCGAGCTCTGGTTTTGTTCCTGGGGCTCTGGTTTTCTTTCACGGGCTCTGGTTTTGTTCCTCATGTTCTGGTTTTATTCCTCAGGCCCTGGTTTGATTCCTCGGGGTTTCGTTTTGTTCCTCGGGCTCTGCTTTATTTCCACAGGCTCTGGTTTTGTTCCTCGAGGGCTGGTTTTGTTCCTTGGGCTATGGTTTTCTTTCTCGGGCTCTGGCTTGGTTCCTCGGGTCCTGTTTTTTTCCTCGGGCTCTATTTTTGTTCCTCGGGCTCTTGTTTTCTTCCTCAGGCTCTGGTTTTGTTCATGGAGGTCTGGTTTTGTTCCTCGGGCTCTGGCTTGGTTCCTCGCGCCCTGGTTTTTTGCCTCGGGCTCTGGTTTTGTTCCTCGGGCTCTGGTTTTGTTCCTCGGTTTCTGGTTTGGTTCCTCGGGCCCTGGTTTTATTCCACAGGCTCTGGTTTTCTTCCTATGGCCCTCTTTTTGTTCTTCAGGTCCTCCTTTTTGTCCTTGGGTTCTGGTTTTGTTCCTCGGGCTCTGGTTTTCTTCCTCAGGATCTGGTTTTGTTCCTCGAGCTCTGGTTTTGTTCCTTGGGCACTGGTTTTGTTCCTCGGGCTCTCGTTTTCTTCCTCGGACTCTCGTTTTGTTCCTCGTGCTCTGGTTTTGTTCCTTGAGCTCTGTTTTTTTTCCTCGGGCTCTGGTTTTCTTCCTCAGGCTCTGGTTTTGTTGCTCGGGCTCTGGATTTCTTCCTCGAGCTCTCGTTTTCTTCTTCATGCCCTGGATTTGTTCCTCGGGTTCTGTTTTTGTTCCTCGGGCTGTGGTTTGGTTCCTCGGGCTCTGGTTTTGTTCCTCGAGCTCTGGTTTTGTTCCTTGGGCTCTGGTTTTGTTCCTTGAGCTCTAGTTTTGTTCTTCGAGCTCTGGTTTTGTTCCTGGGGCTCTGGTTTTCTTTCACGGGCTCTGGTTTTGTTCCTCATGTTCTGGTTTTATTCCTCAGGCCCTGGTTTTATTCCTCGGGGTTTTGTTTTGTTCCTCGGGCTCTGCTTTATTTCCACGGGCTCTGGTTTTGTTCCTCGAGCTCTGGTTTTGTTCCTCGAGGGCTGGTTTTGTTCCTTGGGCTATGGTTTTCTTTCTCGGGCTCTGGCTTGGTTCCTCGGGTCCTGGTTTTTTCCTCGGGCTCTATTTTTGTTCCTCGGGCTCTTGTTTTCTTCCTCAGGCTCTGGTTTTGTTCCTCGGGCTCTGGTTTTGTTCCTCGGGCTCTGGCTTGGTTCCTCGGGCCCTGGTTTTTTGCCTCGGGCTCTGGTTTTGTTCCTCGGGCTCTGGTTTTGTTCCTCGGTTTCTGGTTTGGTTCCTCGGGCCCTGGTTTTATTCCACGGGCTCTGGTTTTCTTCCTATGGCCCTCGTGTTGTGCTTCAGGTCCTCCTTTTTGTCCTTGGGTTCTGGTTTTGTTCCTCGGGCTCTGGTTTTCTTCCTCAGGATCTGGTTTTGTTCCTCGAGCTCTGGTTTTGTTCCTTGGGCACTGGTTTTGTTCCTTGGGCTCTCGTTTTCTTCCTCGGACTCTCGTTTTGTTCCTCGGGTTCTGTTTTTTTTCCTTGAGCTCTGTTTTTTTTCCTCGGGCTCTGGTTTTCTTCCTCAGGCTCTGGTTTTGTTGCTCGGGCTCTGGATTTCTTCCTCGAGCTCTCGTTTTCTTCTTCACGCCCTGGATTTGTTCCTCGGGTTCTGTTTTTGTTCCTCGGGCTGTGGTTGTGTTCCTTGGGCTCTGGTTTTGTTCCTCGAGCTCTGGTTGTGTTCCTTGGGCTCTGGTTTTGTTCCTTGAGCTCTAGTTTTGTTCTTCGAGCTCTGGTTTTGTTCCTGGGGCTCTGGTTTTCTTTCACGGGCTCTGGTTTTGTTCCTCATGTTCTGGTTTTATTCCTCAGGCCCTGGTTTTATTCCTCGGGGTTTCGTTTTGTTCCTCGGGCTCTGCTTTATTTCCACGGGCTCTGGTTTTGTTCCTCGAGCTCTGGTTTTGTTCCTCGAGGGCTGGTTTTGTTCCTTGGGCTATGGTTTTCTTTCTCGGGCTCTGGCTTGGTTCCTCGGGTCCTGGTTTTTTCCTCGGGCTCTATTTTTGTTCCTCGGGCTCTTGTTTTCTTCCTCAGGCTCTGGTTTTGTTCCTCGGGCTCTGGTTTTGTTCCTCGGGCTCTGGCTTGGTTCCTCGGGCCCTGGTTTTTTGCCTCGGGCTCTGGTTTTGTTCCTCGGGCTCTGGTTTTGTTCCTCGGTTTCTGGTTTGGTTCCTCGGGCCCTGGTTTTATTCCACGGGCTCTGGTTTTCTTCCTATGGCCCTCTTTTTGTTCTTCAGGTCCTCCTTTTTGTCCTTGGGTTCTGGTTTTGTTCCTCGGGCTCTGGTTTTCTTCCTCAGGATCTGGTTTTGTTCCTCGAGCTCTGGTTTTGTTCCTTGGGCACTGGTTTTGTTCCTCGGGCTCTCGTTTTCTTCCTCGGACTCTCGTTTTGTTCCTCGGGTTCTGGTTTTGTTCCTTGAGCTCTGGTTTTCTTCTTGGGGCTCTGGTTTTCTTCCTCAGGCTCTGGTTTTATTCCTCGGGCTCCGGATTTCTTCCTCGAGCTCTCGTTTTCTTCTTCACGCCCTGGATTTGTTCCTCGGGTTCTGTTTTTGTTCCTCGGGCTGTGGTTGTGTTCCTCGGGCTCTGGTTTTGTTCCTCGAGCTCTGGTTGTGTTCCTTGGGCTCTGGTTTTGTTCCTTGAGCTCTAGTTTTGTTCTTCGAGCTCTGGTTTTGTTCCTGGGGCTCTGGTTTTCTTTCACGGGCTCTGGTTTTGTTCCTCATGTTCTGGTTTTATTCCTCAGGCCCTGGTTTTATTCCTCGGGCTCTCGTTTTGTTCCTCGGGCTCTGCTTTATTTCCACGGGCTCTGGTTTTGTTCCTCGAGGGCTGGTTTTGTTCCTTGGGCTATGGTTTTCTTTCTCGGGCTCTGGCTTGGTTCCTCGGGTCCTGGTTTTTTCCTCGGGCTCTATTTTTGTTCCTCGGGCTCTTGTTTTCTTCCTCAGGCTCTGGTTTTGTTCCTCGGGCTCTGGTTTTGTTCCTCGGGCTCTGGCTTGGTTCCTCGGGCCCTGGTTTTTTGCCTCGGGCTCTGGTTTTGTTCCTCGGGCTCTGGTTTTGTTCCTCGGTTTCTGGTTTGGTTCCTCGGGCCCTGGTTTTATTCCACGGGCTCTGGTTTTCTTCCTATGGCCCTCGTGTTGTTCTTCAGGTCCTCCTTTTTGTCCTTGGGTTCTGGTTTTGTTCCTCGGGCTCTGGTTTTCTTCCTCAGGATCTGGTTTTGTTCCTCGAGCTCTGGTTTTGTTCCTTGGGCACTGGTTTTGTTCCTCGGGCTCTCGTTTTCTTCCTCGGACTCTTGTTTTGTTCCTCGGGTTCTGTTTTTGTTCCTTGAGCTCTGGTTTTCTTCTTTGGGCTCTGGTTTTCTTCCTTAGGCTCTGGTTTTGTTGCTCGGGCTCTGGATTTCTTCCTCGAGCTCTCTTTTTTTTCTTCAGGCCCTAGATTTGTTCCTCGGGCCCTGGTTGTGTTCCTCGGGCTCTGGTTTTGTTCCTTGAGCTCTGGTTTTGTTCCTCGAGCTCTGGTTTTGTTCCTTGAGCTCTAGTTTTGTTCTTCGAGCTCTGGTTTTGTTCCTGGGGCTCTGGTTTTCTTTCACGGGCTCTGGTTTTGTTCCTCATGTTCTGGTTTTATTCCTCAGGCCCCGGTTTTATTCCTTGGGGTTTCGTTTTGTTCCTCGGGCTCTGCTTTATTTCCACGGGCTCTGGTTTTGTTCCTCGAGCTCTGGTTTTGTTCCTCGAGGGCTGGTTTTGTTCCTTGGGCTATGGTTTTCTTTCTCGGGCTCTGGCTTGGTTCCTCGGGTCCTGTTTTTTTCCTCGGGCTCTATTTTTGTTCCTCGGGCTCTTGTTTTCTTCCTCAGGCTCTGGTTTTGTTCCTCGGGCTCTGGTTTTGTTCCTCGGGCTCTGGCTTGGTTCCTCGGGCCCTGGTTTTTTGCCTCGGGCTCTGGTTTTGTTCCTCGGGCTCTGGTTTTGTTCCTCGGTTTCTGGTTTGGTTCCTCGGGCCCTGGTTTTATTCCACGGGCTCTGGTTTTCTTCCTATGGCCCTCTTTTTGTTCTTCAGGTCCTCCTTTTTGTCCTTGGGTTCTGGTTTTGTTCCTCGGGCTCTGGTTTTCTTCCTCAGGATCTGGTTTTGTTCCTTGGGCACTGGTTTTGTTCCTCGGGCTCTCGTTTTCTTCCTCGGACTCTCGTTTTGTTCCTCGTGCTCTGGTTTTGTTCCTTGAGCTCTGTTTTTTTTCCTCGGGCTCTGGTTTTCTTCCTCAGGCTCTGGTTTTATTCCTCGGGCTCTGGATTTCTTCCTCGAGCTCTCGTTTTCTTCTTCACGCCCTGGATTTGTTCCTCGGGTTCTGTTTTTGTTCCTCGGGCTGTGGTTGTGTTCCTCGGGCTCTGGTTTTGTTCCTCGAGCTCTGGTTGTGTTCCTTGGGCTCTGGTTTTGTTCCTTGAGCTCTAGTTTTGTTCTTCGAGCTCTGGTTTTGTTCCTGGGGCTCTGGTTTTCTTTCACGGGCTCTGGTTTTGTTCCTCATGTTCTGGTTTTATTCCTCAGGCCCTGGTTTTATTCCTCGGGCTCTCGTTTTGTTCCTCGGGCTCTGCTTTATTTCCACGGGCTCTGGTTTTGTTCCTCGAGCTCTGGTTTTGTTCCTCGAGGGCTGGTTTTGTTCCTTGGGCTATGGTTTTCTTTCTCGGGCTCTGGCTTGGTTCCTCGGGTCCTGGTTTTTTCCTCGGGCTCTATTTTTGTTCCTCGGGCTCTTGTTTTCTTCCTCAGGCTCTGGTTTTGTTCATGGAGGTCTGGTTTTGTTCCTCGGGCTCTGGCTTGGTTCCTCGGGCCCTGGTTTTTTGCCTCGGGCTCTGGTTTTGTTCCTCGGGCTCTGGTTTTGTTCCTCGGTTTCTGGTTTGGTTCCTCGGGCCCTGGTTTTATTCCACGGGCTCTGGTTTTCTTCCTATGGCCCTCGTGTTGTGCTTCAGGTCCTCCTTTTTGTCCTTGGGTTCTGGTTTTGTTCCTCGGGCTCTGGTTTTCTTCCTCAGGATCTGGTTTTGTTCCTCGAGCTCTGGTTTTGTTCCTTGGGCACTGGTTTTGTTCCTCGGGCTCTCGTTTTCTTCCTCGGACTCTCGTTTTGTTCCTCGGGTTCTGTTTTTTTTCCTTGAGCTCTGTTTTTTTTCCTCGGGCTCTGGTTTTCTTCCTCAGGCTCTGGTTTTGTTGCTCGGGCTCTGGATTTCTTCCTCGAGCTCTCGTTTTCTTCTTCACGCCCTGGATTTGTTCCTCGGGTTCTGTTTTTGTTCCTCGGGCTGTGGTTGTGTTCCTTGGGCTCTGGTTTTGTTCCTCGAGCTCTGGTTGTGTTCCTTGGGCTCTGGTTTTGTTCCTTGAGCTCTAGTTTTGTTCTTCGAGCTCTGGTTTTGTTCCTGGGGCTCTGGTTTTCTTTCACGGGCTCTGGTTTTGTTCCTCATGTTCTGGTTTTATTCCTCAGGCCCTGGTTTTATTCCTCGGGGTTTCGTTTTGTTCCTCGGGCTCTGCTTTATTTCCACGGGCTCTGGTTTTGTTCCTCGAGCTCTGGTTTTGTTCCTCGAGGGCTGGTTTTGTTCCTTGGGCTATGGTTTTCTTTCTCGGGCTCTGGCTTGGTTCCTCGGGTCCTGGTTTTTTCCTCGGGCTCTATTTTTGTTCCTCGGGCTCTTGTTTTCTTCCTCAGGCTCTGGTTTTGTTCCTCGGGCTCTGGTTTTGTTCCTCGGGCTCTGGCTTGGTTCCTCGGGCCCTGGTTTTTTGCCTCGGGCTCTGGTTTTGTTCCTCGGGCTCTGGTTTTGTTCCTCGGTTTCTGGTTTGGTTCCTCGGGCCCTGGTTTTATTCCACGGGCTCTGGTTTTCTTCCTATGGCCCTCTTTTTGTTCTTCAGGTCCTCCTTTTTGTCCTTGGGTTCTGGTTTTGTTCCTCGGGCTCTGGTTTTCTTCCTCAGGATCTGGTTTTGTTCCTCGAGCTCTGGTTTTGTTCCTTGGGCACTGGTTTTGTTCCTCGGGCTCTCGTTTTCTTCCTCGGACTCTCGTTTTGTTCCTCGGGTTCTGTTTTTTTTCCTTGAGCTCTGTTTTTTTCCTCGGGCTCTGGTTTTCTTCCTCAGGCTCTGGTTTTGTTGCTCGGGCTCCGGATTTCTTCCTCGAGCTCTCGTTTTCTTCTTCACGCCCTGGATTTGTTCCTCGGGTTCTGTTTTTGTTCCTCGGGCTGTGGTTGTGTTCCTTGGGCTCTGGTTTTGTTCCTCGAGCTCTGGTTGTGTTCCTTGGGCTCTGGTTTTGTTCCTTGAGCTCTAGTTTTGTTCTTCGAGCTCTGGTTTTGTTCCTGGGGCTCTGGTTTTCTTTCACGGGCTCTGGTTTTGTTCCTCATGTTCTGGTTTTATTTCTCAGGCCCTGGTTTTATTCCTCGGGGTTTTGTTTTGTTCCTCGGGCTCTGCTTTATTTCCACGGGCTCTGGTTTTGTTCCTCGAGGGCTGGTTTTGTTCCTTGGGCTATGGTTTTCTTTCTCGGGCTCTGGCTTGGTTCCTCGGGTCCTGGTTTTTTCCTCGGGCTCTATTTTTGTTCCTCGGGCTCTTGTTTTCTTCCTCAGGCTCTGGTTTTGTTCCTCGGGCTCTGGTTTTGTTCCTCGGGCTCTGGCTTGGTTCCTTGGGCCCTGTTTTTTTGCCTCGGGCTCTGGTTTTTATCCTCGGGCTCTGGTGTTGTTCCTCGGTTTCTGGCTTGGTTCCTCGGGCCCTGGTTTTATTCCACGGGCTCTGGTTTTCTTCCTATGGCCCTCTTTTTGTTCTTCAGGTCCTCTTTTTTGTCCTTGGGTTCTGGTTTTGTTCCTCGGGCTCTGGTTTTCTTCCTCAGGATCTGGTTTTGTTCCTCGAGCTCTGGTTTTGTTCCTTGGGCACTGGTTTTGTTCCTCGGGCTCTCGTTTTCTTCCTCGGACTCTCGTTTTGTTCCTCGTGCTCTGGTTTTGTTCCTTGAGCTCTGTTTTTTTTCCTCGGGCTCTGGTTTTCTTCCTCAGGCTCTGGTTTTGTTGCTCGGGCTCCGGATTTCTTCCTCGAGCTCTCGTTTTCTTCTTCACGCCCTGGATTTGTTCCTCGGGTTCTGTTTTTGTTCCTCGGGCTGTGGTTGTGTTCCTCGGGCTCTGGTTTTGTTCCTCGAGCTCTGGTTGTGTTCCTTGGGCTCTGGTTTTGTTCCTTGAGCTCTAGTTTTGTTCTTCGAGCTCTGGTTTTGTTCCTGGGGCTCTGGTTTTCTTTCACGGGCTCTGGTTTTGTTCCTCATGTTCTGGTTTTATTCCTCAGGCCCTGGTTTTATTCCTTGGGGTTTCGTTTTGTTCCTCGGGCTCTGCTTTATTTCCACGGGCTCTGGTTTTGTTCCTCGAGCTCTGGTTTTGTTCCTCGAGGGCTGGTTTTGTTCCTTGGGCTATGGTTTTCTTTCTCGGGCTCTGGCTTGGTTCCTCGGGTCCTGGTTTTTTCCTCGGGCTCTATTTTTGTTCCTCGGGCTCTTGTTTTCTTCCTCAGGCTCTGGTTTTGTTCCTCGGGCTCTGGTTTTGTTCCTCGGGCTCTGGCTTGGTTCCTCGCGCCCTGGTTTTTTGCCTCGGGCTCTGGTTTTGTTCCTCGGGCTCTGGTTTTGTTCCTCGGTTTCTGGTTTGGTTCCTCGGGCCCTGGTTTTATTCCACGGGCTCTGGTTTTCTTCCTATGGCCCTCGTGTTGTTCTTCAGGTCCTCTTTTTTGTCCTTGGGTTCTGGTTTTGTTCCTCGGGCTCTGGTTTTCTTCCTCAGGATCTGGTTTTGTTCCTCGAGCTCTGGTTTTGTTCCTTGGGCACTGGTTTTGTTCCTCGGGCTCTCGTTTTCTTCCTCGGACTCTCGTTTTGTTCCTCGGGTTCTGGTTTTGTTCCTTGAGCTCTGTTTTTTTTCCTCGGGCTCTGGTTTTCTTCCTCAGGCTCTGGTTTTGTTGCTCGGGCTCCGGATTTCTTCCTCGAGCTCTCGTTTTCTTCTTCACGCCCTGGATTTGTTCCTCGGGTTCTGTTTTTGTTCCTCGGGCTGTGGTTGTGTTCCTCGGGCTCTGGTTTTGTTCCTCGAGCTCTGGTTGTGTTCCTTGGGCTCTGGTTTTGTTCCTTGAGCTCTAGTTTTGTTCTTCGAGCTCTGGTTTTGTTCCTGGGGCTCTGGTTTTCTTTCACGGGCTCTGGTTTTGTTCCTCATGTTCTGGTTTTATTCCTCAGGCCCTGGTTTTATTCCTCAGGCTCTCGTTTTGTTCCTCGGGCTCTGCTTTATTTCCACGGGCTCTGGTTTTGTTCCTCGAGGGCTGGTTTTGTTCCTTGGGCTATGGTTTTCTTTCTCGGGCTCTGGCTTGGTTCCTCGGGTCCTGGTTTTTTCCTCGGGCTCTATTTTTGTTCCTCGGGCTCTTGTTTTCTTCCTCGGGCTCTGGTTTTGTTCCTCGGGCTCTGGTTTTGTTCCTCGGGCTCTGGCTTGGTTCCTCGCGCCCTGGTTTTTTGCCTCGGGCTCTGGTTTTGTTCCTCGGGCTCTGGTTTTGTTCCTCGGTTTCTGGTTTGGTTCCTCGGGCCCTGGTTTTATTCCACGGGCTCTGGTTTTCTTCCTATGGCCCTCGTGTTGTTCTTCAGGTCCTCCTTTTTGTCCTTGGGTTCTGGTTTTGTTCCTCGGGCTCTGGTTTTCTTCCTCAGGATCTGGTTTTGTTCCTCGAGCTCTGGTTTTGTTCCTTGGGCACTGGTTTTGTTCCTCGGGCTCTCGTTTTCTTCCTCGGACTCTCGTTTTGTTCCTCGTGCTCTGGTTTTGTTCCTTGAGCTCTGTTTTTTTTCCTCGGGCTCTGGTTTTCTTCCTCAGGCTCTGGTTTTATTCCTCGGGCTCCGGATTTCTTCCTCGAGCTCTCGTTTTCTTCTTCACGCCCTGGATTTGTTCCTCGGGTTCTGTTTTTGTTCCTCAGGCTGTGGTTGTGTTCCTCGGGCTCTGGTTTTGTTCCTCGAGCTCTGGTTGTGTTCCTTGGGCTCTGGTTTTGTTCCTTGAGCTCTAGTTTTGTTCTTCGAGCTCTGGTTTTGTTCCTGGGGCTCTGGTTTTCTTTCACGGGCTCTGGTTTTGTTCCTCATGTTCTGGTTTTATTCCTCAGGCCCTGGTTTTATTCCTCGGGGTTTCGTTTTGTTCCTCGGGCTCTGCTTTATTTCCACGGGCTCTGGTTTTGTTCCTCGAGCTCTGGTTTTGTTCCTCGAGGGCTGGTTTTGTTCCTTGGGCTATGGTTTTCTTTCTCGGGCTCTGGCTTGGTTCCTCGGGTCCTGGTTTTTTCCTCGGGCTCTATTTTTGTTCCTCGGGCTCTTGTTTTCTTCCTCAGGCTCTGGTTTTGTTCCTCGGGCTCTGGTTTTGTTCCTCGGGCTCTGGCTTGGTTCCTCGGGCCCTGGTTTTTTGCCTCGGGCTCTGGTTTTGTTCCTCGGGCTCTGGTTTTGTTCCTCGGTTTCTGGTTTGGTTCCTCGGGCCCTGGTTTTATTCCACGGGCTCTGGTTTTCTTCCTATGGCCCTCGTGTTGTTCTTCAGGTCCTCCTTTTTGTCCTTGGGTTCTGGTTTTGTTCCTCGGGCTCTGGTTTTCTTCCTCAGGATCTGGTTTTGTTCCTCGAGCTCTGGTTTTGTTCCTTGGGCACTGGTTTTGTTCCTCGGGCTCTCGTTTTCTTCCTCGGACTCTCGTTTTGTTCCTCGGTTCTGGTTTTGTTCCTTGAGCTCTGTTTTTTTTCCTCGGGCTCTGGTTTTCTTCCTCAGGCTCTGGTTTTGTTGCTCGGGCTCCGGATTTCTTCCTCGAGCTCTCGTTTTCTTCTTCACGCCCTGGATTTGTTCCTCGGGTTCTGTTTTTGTTCCTCGGGCTGTGGTTGTGTTCCTCGGGCTCTGGTTTTGTTCCTCGAGCTCTGGTTGTGTTCCTTGGGCTCTGGTTTTGTTCCTTGAGCTCTAGTTTTGTTCTTCGAGCTCTGGTTTTGTTCCTGGGGCTCTGGTTTTCTTTCACGGGCTCTGGTTTTGTTCCTCATGTTCTGGTTTTATTCCTCAGGCCCTGGTTTTATTCCTCAGGCTCTCGTTTTGTTCCTCGGGCTCTGCTTTATTTCCACGGGCTCTGGTTTTGTTCCTCGAGGGCTGGTTTTGTTCCTTGGGCTATGGTTTTCTTTCTCGGGCTCTGGCTTGGTTCCTCGGGTCCTGGTTTTTTCCTCGGGCTCTATTTTTGTTCCTCGGGCTCTTGTTTTCTTCCTCGGGCTCTGGTTTTGTTCCTCGGGCTCTGGTTTTGTTCCTCGGGCTCTGGCTTGGTTCCTCGCGCCCTGGTTTTTTGCCTCGGGCTCTGGTTTTGTTCCTCGGGCTCTGGTTTTGTTCCTCGGTTTCTGGTTTGGTTCCTCGGGCCCTGGTTTTATTCCACGGGCTCTGGTTTTCTTCCTATGGCCCTCGTGTTGTTCTTCAGGTCCTCCTTTTTGTCCTTGGGTTCTGGTTTTGTTCCTCGGGCTCTGGTTTTCTTCCTCAGGATCTGGTTTTGTTCCTCGAGCTCTGGTTTTGTTCCTTGGGCACTGGTTTTGTTCCTCGGGCTCTCGTTTTCTTCCTCGGACTCTCGTTTTGTTCCTCGTGCTCTGGTTTTGTTCCTTGAGCTCTGTTTTTTTTCCTCGGGCTCTGGTTTTCTTCCTCAGGCTCTGGTTTTATTCCTCGGGCTCCGGATTTCTTCCTCGAGCTCTCGTTTTCTTCTTCACGCCCTGGATTTGTTCCTCGGGTTCTGTTTTTGTTCCTCAGGCTGTGGTTGTGTTCCTCGGGCTCTGGTTTTGTTCCTCGAGCTCTGGTTGTGTTCCTTGGGCTCTGGTTTTGTTCCTTGAGCTCTAGTTTTGTTCTTCGAGCTCTGGTTTTGTTCCTGGGGCTCTGGTTTTCTTTCACGGGCTCTGGTTTTGTTCCTCATGTTCTGGTTTTATTCCTCAGGCCCTGGTTTTATTCCTCGGGGTTTCGTTTTGTTCCTCGGGCTCTGCTTTATTTCCACGGGCTCTGGTTTTGTTCCTCGAGCTCTGGTTTTGTTCCTCGAGGGCTGGTTTTGTTCCTTGGGCTATGGTTTTCTTTCTCGGGCTCTGGCTTGGTTCCTCGGGTCCTGGTTTTTTCCTCGGGCTCTATTTTTGTTCCTCGGGCTCTTGTTTTCTTCCTCAGGCTCTGGTTTTGTTCCTCGGGCTCTGGTTTTGTTCCTCGGGCTCTGGCTTGGTTCCTCGGGCCCTGGTTTTTTGCCTCGGGCTCTGGTTTTGTTCCTCGGGCTCTGGTTTTGTTCCTCGGTTTCTGGTTTGGTTCCTCGGGCCCTGGTTTTATTCCACGGGCTCTGGTTTTCTTCCTATGGCCCTCGTGTTGTTCTTCAGGTCCTCCTTTTTGTCCTTGGGTTCTGGTTTTGTTCCTCGGGCTCTGGTTTTCTTCCTCAGGATCTGGTTTTGTTCCTCGAGCTCTGGTTTTGTTCCTTGGGCACTGGTTTTGTTCCTCGGGCTCTCGTTTTCTTCCTCGGACTCTCGTTTTGTTCCTCGGTTCTGGTTTTGTTCCTTGAGCTCTGTTTTTTTTCCTCGGGCTCTGGTTTTCTTCCTCAGGCTCTGGTTTTGTTGCTCGGGCTCCGGATTTCTTCCTCGAGCTCTCGTTTTCTTCTTCACGCCCTGGATTTGTTCCTCGGGTTCTGTTTTTGTTCCTCGGGCTGTGGTTGTGTTCCTCGGGCTCTGGTTTTGTTCCTCGAGCTCTGGTTGTGTTCCTTGGGCTCTGGTTTTGTTCCTTGAGCTCTAGTTTTGTTCTTCGAGCTCTGGTTTTGTTCCTGGGGCTCTGGTTTTCTTTCACGGGCTCTGGTTTTGTTCCTCATGTTCTGGTTTTATTCCTCAGGCCCTGGTTTTATTCCTCGGGGTTTCGTTTTGTTCCTCGGGCTCTGCTTTATTTCCACGGGCTCTGGTTTTGTTCCTCGAGCTCTGGTTTTGTTCCTCGAGGGCTGGTTTTGTTCCTTGGGCTATGGTTTTCTTTCTCGGGCTCTGGCTTGGTTCCTCGGGTCCTGGTTTTTTCCTCGGGCTCTATTTTTGTTCCTCGGGCTCTTGTTTTCTTCCTCAGGCTCTGGTTTTGTTCCTCGGGCTCTGGTTTTGTTCCTCGGGCTCTGGCTTGGTTCCTCGGGCCCTGGTTTTTTGCCTCGGGCTCTGGTTTTGTTCCTCGGGCTCTGGTTTTGTTCCTCGGTTTCTGGTTTGGTTCCTCGGGCCCTGGTTTTATTCCACGGGCTCTGGTTTTCTTCCTATAGCCCTCGTGTTGTTCTTCAGGTCCTCTTTTTTGTCCTTGGGTTCTGGTTTTGTTCCTCGGGCTCTGGTTTTCTTCCTCAGGATCTGGTTTTGTTCCTCGAGCTCTGGTTTTGTTCCTTGGGCACTGGTTTTGTTCCTCGGGCTCTCGTTTTCTTCCTCGGACTCTCGTTTTGTTCCTCGGGTTCTGGTTTTGTTCCTTGAGCTCTGTTTTTTTTCCTCGGGCTCTGGTTTTCTTCCTCAGGCTCTGGTTTTGTTGCTCGGGCTCCGGATTTCTTCCTCGAGCTCTCGTTTTCTTCTTCACGCCCTGGATTTGTTCCTCGGGTTCTGTTTTTGTTCCTCGGGCTGTGGTTGTGTTCCTCGGGCTCTGGTTTTGTTCCTCGAGCTCTGGTTGTGTTCCTTGGGCTCTGGTTTTGTTCCTTGAGCTCTAGTTTTGTTCTTCGAGCTCTGGTTTTGTTCCTGGGGCTCTGGTTTTCTTTCACGGGCTCTGGTTTTGTTCCTCATGTTCTGGTTTTATTCCTCAGGCCCTGGTTTTATTCCTCAGGCTCTCGTTTTGTTCCTCGGGCTCTGCTTTATTTCCACGGGCTCTGGTTTTGTTCCTCGAGCTCTGGTTTTGTTCCTCGAGGGCTGGTTTTGTTCCTTGGGCTATGGTTTTCTTTCTCGGGCTCTGGCTTGGTTCCTCGGGTCCTGGTTTTTTCCTCGGGCTCTATTTTTGTTCCTCGGGCTCTTGTTTTCTTCCTCAGGCTCTGGTTTTGTTCCTCGGGCTCTGGTTTTGTTCCTCGGGCTCTGGCTTGGTTCCTCGGGCCCTGGTTTTTTGCCTCGGGCTCTGGTTTTGTTCCTCGGGCTCTGGTTTTGTTCCTCGGTTTCTGGTTTGGTTCCTCGGGCCCTGGTTTTATTCCACGGGCTCTGGTTTTCTTCCTATGGCCCTCGTGTTGTTCTTCAGGTCCTCCTTTTTGTCCTTGGGTTCTGGTTTTGTTCCTCGGGCTCTGGTTTTCTTCCTCAGGATCTGGTTTTGTTCCTCGAGCTCTGGTTTTGTTCCTTGGGCACTGGTTTTGTTCCTCGGGCTCTCGTTTTCTTCCTCGGACTCTCGTTTTGTTCCTCGGGTTCTGGTTTTGTTCCTTGAGCTCTGTTTTTTTTCCTCGGGCTCTGGTTTTCTTCCTCAGGCTCTGGTTTTGTTGCTCGGGCTCCGGATTTCTTCCTCGAGCTCTCGTTTTCTTCTTCACGCCCTGGATTTGTTCCTCGGGTTCTGTTTTTGTTCCTCGGGCTGTGGTTGTGTTCCTCGGGCTCTGGTTTTGTTCCTCGAGCTCTGGTTGTGTTCCTTGGGCTCTGGTTTTGTTCCTTGAGCTCTAGTTTTGTTCTTCGAGCTCTGGTTTTGTTCCTGGGGCTCTGGTTTTCTTTCACGGGCTCTGGTTTTGTTCCTCATGTTCTGGTTTTATTCCTCAGGCCCTGGTTTTATTCCTCGGGGTTTCGTTTTGTTCCTCGGGCTCTGCTTTATTTCCACGGGCTCTGGTTTTGTTCCTCGAGCTCTGGTTTTGTTCCTCGAGGGCTGGTTTTGTTCCTTGGGCTATGGTTTTCTTTCTCGGGCTCTGGCTTGGTTCCTCGGGTCCTGGTTTTTTCCTCGGGCTCTATTTTTGTTCCTCGGGCTCTTGTTTTCTTCCTCAGGCTCTGGTTTTGTTCCTCGGGCTCTGGTTTTGTTCCTCGGGCTCTGGCTTGGTTCCTTGGGCCCTGGTTTTTTGCCTCGGTCTCTGGTTTTGTTCCTCGGGCTCTGGTTTTGTTCCTCGGTTTCTGGTTTGGTTCCTCGGGCCCTGGTTTTATTCCACGGGCTCTGGTTTTCTTCCTATGGCCCTCGTGTTGTTCTTCAGGTCCTCTTTTTTGTCCTTGGGTTCTGGTTTTGTTCCTCGGGCTCTGGTTTTCTTCCTCAGGATCTGGTTTTGTTCCTCGAGCTCTGGTTTTGTTCCTTGGGCACTGGTTTTGTTCCTCGGGCTCTCGTTTTCTTCCTCGGACTCTCGTTTTGTTCCTCGGGTTCTGGTTTTGTTCCTTGAGCTCTGTTTTTTTTCCTCGGGCTCTGGTTTTCTTCCTCAGGCTCTGGTTTTGTTGCTCGGGCTCCGGATTTCTTCCTCGAGCTCTCGTTTTCTTCTTCACGCCCTGGATTTGTTCCTCGGGTTCTGTTTTTGTTCCTCGGGCTGTGGTTGTGTTCCTCGGGCTCTGGTTTTGTTCCTCGAGCTCTGGTTGTGTTCCTTGGGCTCTGGTTTTGTTCCTTGAGCTCTAGTTTTGTTCTTCGAGCTCTGGTTTTGTTCCTGGGGCTCTGGTTTTCTTTCACGGGCTCTGGTTTTGTTCCTCATGTTCTGGTTTTATTCCTCAGGCCCTGGTTTTATTCCTCAGGCTCTCGTTTTGTTCCTCGGGCTCTGCTTTATTTCCACGGGCTCTGGTTTTGTTCCTCGAGGGCTGGTTTTGTTCCTTGGGCTATGGTTTTCTTTCTCGGGCTCTGGCTTGGTTCCTCGGGTCCTGGTTTTTTCCTCGGGCTCTATTTTTGTTCCTCGGGCTCTTGTTTTCTTCCTCGGGCTCTGGTTTTGTTCCTCGGGCTCTGGTTTTGTTCCTCGGGCTCTGGCTTGGTTCCTCGCGCCCTGGTTTTTTGCCTCGGGCTCTGGTTTTGTTCCTCGGGCTCTGGTTTTGTTCCTCGGTTTCTGGTTTGGTTCCTCGGGCCCTGGTTTTATTCCACGGGCTCTGGTTTTCTTCCTATGGCCCTCTTTTTGTTCTTCAGGTCCTCCTTTTTGTCCTTGGGTTCTGGTTTTGTTCCTCGGGCTCTGGTTTTCTTCCTCAGGATCTGGTTTTGTTCCTCGAGCTCTGGTTTTGTTCCTTGGGCACTGGTTTTGTTCCTCGGGCTCTCGTTTTCTTCCTCGGACTCTCGTTTTGTTCCTCGGGTTCTGGTTTTGTTCCTTGAGCTCTGTTTTTTTTCCTCGGGCTCTGGTTTTCTTCCTCAGGCTCTGGTTTTATTCCTCGGGCTCCGGATTTCTTCCTCGAGCTCTCGTTTTCTTCTTCACGCCCTGGATTTGTTCCTCGGGTTCTGTTTTTGTTCCTCGGGCTGTGGTTGTGTTCCTCGGGCTCTGGTTTTGTTCCTCGAGCTCTGGTTGTGTTCCTTGGGCTCTGGTTTTGTTCCTTGAGCTCTAGTTTTGTTCTTCGAGCTCTGGTTTTGTTCCTGGGGCTCTGGTTTTCTTTCACGGGCTCTGGTTTTGTTCCTCATGTTCTGGTTTTATTCCTCAGGCCCTGGTTTTATTCCTCGGGGTTTCGTTTTGTTCCTCGGGCTCTGCTTTATTTCCACGGGCTCTGGTTTTGTTCCTCGAGCTCTGGTTTTGTTCCTCGAGGGCTGGTTTTGTTCCTTGGGCTATGGTTTTCTTTCTCGGGCTCTGGCTTGGTTCCTCGGGTCCTGGTTTTTTCCTCGGGCTCTATTTTTGTTCCTCGGGCTCTTGTTTTCTTCCTCAGGCTCTGGTTTTGTTCCTCGGGCTCTGGTTTTGTTCCTCGGGCTCTGGCTTGGTTCCTCGGGCCCTGGTTTTTTGCCTCGGGCTCTGGTTTTGTTCCTCGGGCTCTGGTTTTGTTCCTCGGTTTCTGGCTTGGTTCCTCGGGCCCTGGTTTTATTCCACGGGCTCTGGTTTTCTTCCTATGGCCCTCGTGTTGTTCTTCAGGTCCTCTTTTTTGTCCTTGGGTTCTGGTTTTGTTCCTCGGGCTCTGGTTTTCTTCCTCAGGATCTGGTTTTGTTCCTCGAGCTCTGGTTTTGTTCCTTGGGCACTGGTTTTGTTCCTCGGGCTCTCGTTTTCTTCCTCGGACTCTCGTTTTGTTCCTCGGGTTCTAGTTTTGTTCCTTGAGCTCTGTTTTTTTTCCTCGGGCTCTGGTTTTCTTCCTCAGGCTCTGGTTTTGTTGCTCGGGCTCCGGATTTCTTCCTCGAGCTCTCGTTTTCTTCTTCACGCCCTGGATTTGTTCCTCGGGTTCTGTTTTTGTTCCTCGGGCTGTGGTTGTGTTCCTCGGGCTCTGGTTTTGTTCCTCGAGCTCTGGTTGTGTTCCTTGGGCTCTGGTTTTGTTCCTTGAGCTCTAGTTTTGTTCTTCGAGCTCTGGTTTTGTTCCTGGGGCTCTGGTTTTCTTTCACGGGCTCTGGTTTTGTTCCTCATGTTCTGGTTTTATTCCTCAGGCCCTGGTTTTATTCCTCAGGCTCTCGTTTTGTTCCTCGGGCTCTGCTTTATTTCCACGGGCTCTGGTTTTGTTCCTCGAGCTCTGGTTTTGTTCCTTGGGCTATGGTTTTCTTTCTCGGGCTCTGGCTTGGTTCCTCGGGTCCTGGTTTTTTCCTCGGGCTCTATTTTTGTTCCTCGGGCTCTTGTTTTCTTCCTCAGGCTCTGGTTTTGTTCCTCGGGCTCTGGTTTTGTTCCTCGGGCTCTGGCTTGGTTCCTCGGGCCCTGGTTTTTTGCCTCGGGCTCTGGTTTTGTTCCTCGGGCTCTGGTTTTGTTCCTCGGTTTCTGGTTTGGTTCCTCGGGCCCTGGTTTTATTCCACGGGCTCTGGTTTTCTTCCTATGGCCCTCTTTTTGTTCTTCAGGTCCTCCTTTTTGTCCTTGGGTTCTGGTTTTGTTCCTCGGGCTCTGGTTTTCTTCCTCAGGATCTGGTTTTGTTCCTCGAGCTCTGGTTTTGTTCCTTGGGCACTGGTTTTGTTCCTCGGGCTCTCGTTTTCTTCCTCGGACTCTCGTTTTGTTCCTCGGGTTCTGGTTTTGTTCCTTGAGCTCTGTTTTTTTTCCTCGGGCTCTGGTTTTCTTCCTCAGGCTCTGGTTTTATTCCTCGGGCTCCGGATTTCTTCCTCGAGCTCTCGTTTTCTTCTTCACGCCCTGGATTTGTTCCTCGGGTTCTGTTTTTGTTCCTCGGGCTGTGGTTGTGTTCCTCGGGCTCTGGTTTTGTTCCTCGAGCTCTGGTTGTGTTCCTTGGGCTCTGGTTTTGTTCCTTGAGCTCTAGTTTTGTTCTTCGATCTCTGGTTTTGTTCCTGGGGCTCTGGTTTTCTTTCACGGGCTCTGGTTTTGTTCCTCATGTTCTGGTTTTATTCCTCAGGCCCTGGTTTTATTCCTCGGGGTTTCGTTTTGTTCCTCGGGCTCTGCTTTATTTCCACGGGCTCTGGTTTTGTTCCTCGAGCTCTGGTTTTGTTCCTCGAGGGCTGGTTTTGTTCCTTGGGCTATGGTTTTCTTTCTCGGGCTCTGGCTTGGTTCCTCGGGTCCTGGTTTTTTCCTCGGGCTCTATTTTTGTTCCTCGGGCTCTTGTTTTCTTCCTCAGGCTCTGGTTTTGTTCCTCGGGCTCTGGTTTTGTTCCTCGGGCTCTGGCTTGGTTCCTCGGGCCCTGGTTTTTTGCCTCGGGCTCTGGTTTTGTTCCTCGGGCTCTGGTTTTGTTCCTCGGTTTCTGGCTTGGTTCCTCGGGCCCTGGTTTTATTCCACGGGCTCTGGTTTTCTTCCTATGGCCCTCGTGTTGTTCTTCAGGTCCTCTTTTTTGTCCTTGGGTTCTGGTTTTGTTCCTCGGGCTCTGGTTTTCTTCCTCAGGATCTGGTTTTGTTCCTCGAGCTCTGGTTTTGTTCCTTGGGCACTGGTTTTGTTCCTCGGGCTCTCGTTTTCTTCCTCGGACTCTCGTTTTGTTCCTCGGGTTCTAGTTTTGTTCCTTGAGCTCTGTTTTTTTTCCTCGGGCTCTGGTTTTCTTCCTCAGGCTCTGGTTTTGTTGCTCGGGCTCCGGATTTCTTCCTCGAGCTCTCGTTTTCTTCTTCACGCCCTGGATTTGTTCCTCGGGTTCTGTTTTTGTTCCTCGGGCTGTGGTTGTGTTCCTCGGGCTCTGGTTTTGTTCCTCGAGCTCTGGTTGTGTTCCTTGGGCTCTGGTTTTGTTCCTTGAGCTCTAGTTTTGTTCTTCGAGCTCTGGTTTTGTTCCTGGGGCTCTGGTTTTCTTTCACGGGCTCTGGTTTTGTTCCTCATGTTCTGGTTTTATTCCTCAGGCCCTGGTTTTATTCCTCAGGCTCTCGTTTTGTTCCTCGGGCTCTGCTTTATTTCCACGGGCTCTGGTTTTGTTCCTCGAGGGCTGGTTTTGTTCCTTGGGCTATGGTTTTCTTTCTCGGGCTCTGGCTTGGTTCCTCGGGTCCTGGTTTTTTCCTCGGGCTCTATTTTTGTTCCTCGGGCTCTTGTTTTCTTCCTCGGGCTCTGGTTTTGTTCCTCGGGCTCTGGTTTTGTTCCTCGGGCTCTGGCTTGGTTCCTCGCGCCCTGGTTTTTTGCCTCGGGCTCTGGTTTTGTTCCTCGGGCTCTGGTTTTGTTCCTCGGTTTCTGGTTTGGTTCCTCGGGCCCTGGTTTTATTCCACGGGCTCTGGTTTTCTTCCTATGGCCCTCTTTTTGTTCTTCAGGTCCTCCTTTTTGTCCTTGGGTTCTGGTTTTGTTCCTCGGGCTCTGGTTTTCTTCCTCAGGATCTGGTTTTGTTCCTCGAGCTCTGGTTTTGTTCCTTGGGCACTGGTTTTGTTCCTCGGGCTCTCGTTTTCTTCCTCGGACTCTCGTTTTGTTCCTCGGGTTCTGGTTTTGTTCCTTGAGCTCTGTTTTTTTTCCTCGGGCTCTGGTTTTCTTCCTCAGGCTCTGGTTTTATTCCTCGGGCTCCGGATTTCTTCCTCGAGCTCTCGTTTTCTTCTTCACGCCCTGGATTTGTTCCTCGGGTTCTGTTTTTGTTCCTCGGGCTGTGGTTGTGTTCCTCGGGCTCTGGTTTTGTTCCTCGAGCTCTGGTTGTGTTCCTTGGGCTCTGGTTTTGTTCCTTGAGCTCTAGTTTTGTTCTTCGAGCTCTGGTTTTGTTCCTGGGGCTCTGGTTTTCTTTCACGGGCTCTGGTTTTGTTCCTCATGTTCTGGTTTTATTCCTCAGGCCCTGGTTTTATTCCTCAGGCTCTCGTTTTGTTCCTCGGGCTCTGCTTTATTTCCACGGGCTCTGGTTTTGTTCCTCGAGGGCTGGTTTTGTTCCTTGGGCTATGGTTTTCTTTCTCGGGCTCTGGCTTGGTTCCTCGGGTCCTGGTTTTTTCCTCGGGCTCTATTTTTGTTCCTCGGGCTCTTGTTTTCTTCCTCGGGCTCTGGTTTTGTTCCTCGGGCTCTGGTTTTGTTCCTCAGGCTCTGGCTTGGTTCCTCGCGCCCTGGTTTTTTGCCTCGGGCTCTGGTTTTGTTCCTCGGGCTCTGGTTTTGTTCCTCGGTTTCTGGTTTGGTTCCTCGGGCCCTGGTTTTATTCCACGGGCTCTGGTTTTCTTCCTATGGCCCTCTTTTTGTTCTTCAGGTCCTCCTTTTTGTCCTTGGGTTCTGGTTTTGTTCCTCGGGCTCTGGTTTTCTTCCTCAGGATCTGGTTTTGTTCCTCGAGCTCTGGTTTTGTTCCTTGGGCACTGGTTTTGTTCCTCGGGCTCTCGTTTTCTTCCTCGGACTCTCGTTTTGTTCCTCGGGTTCTGGTTTTGTTCCTTGAGCTCTGTTTTTTTTCCTCGGGCTCTGGTTTTCTTCCTCAGGCTCTGGTTTTATTCCTCGGGCTCCGGATTTCTTCCTCGAGCTCTCGTTTTCTTCTTCACGCCCTGGATTTGTTCCTCGGGTTCTGTTTTTGTTCCTCGGGCTCTGGTTTTGTTCCTCGAGCTCTGGTTGTGTTCCTTGGGCTCTGGTTTTGTTCCTTGAGCTCTAGTTTTGTTCTTCGAGCTCTGGTTTTGTTCCTGGGGCTCTGGTTTTCTTTCACGGGCTCTGGTTTTGTTCCTCATGTTCTGGTTTTATTCCTCAGGCCCTGGTTTTATTCCTCGGGGTTTCGTTTTGTTCCTCGGGCTCTGCTTTATTTCCACGGGCTCTGGTTTTGTTCCTCGAGCTCTGGTTTTGTTCCTCGAGGGCTGGTTTTGTTCCTTGGGCTATGGTTTTCTTTCTCGGGCTCTGGCTTGGTTCCTCGGGTCCTGGTTTTTTCCTCGGGCTCTATTTTTGTTCCTCGGGCTCTTGTTTTCTTCCTCAGGCTCTGGTTTTGTTCCTCGGGCTCTGGTTTTGTTCCTCGGGCTCTGGCTTGGTTCCTCGGGCCCTGGTTTTTTGCCTCGGGCTCTGGTTTTGTTCCTCGGGCTCTGGTTTTGTTCCTCGGTTTCTGGTTTGGTTCCTCGGGCCCTGGTTTTATTCCACGGGCTCTGGTTTTCTTCCTATGGCCCTCTTTTTGTTCTTCAGGTCCTCCTTTTTGTCCTTGGGTTCTGGTTTTGTTCCTCGGGCTCTGTTTTTTTTCCTCGGGCTCTGGTTTTCTTCCTCAGGCTCTGGTTTTATTCCTCGGGCTCCGGATTTCTTCCTCGAGCTCTCGTTTTCTTCTTCACGCCCTGGATTTGTTCCTCGGGTTCTGTTTTTGTTCCTCGGGCTGTGGTTGTGTTCCTCGGGCTCTGGTTTTGTTCCTCGAGCTCTGGTTGTGTTCCTTGGGCTCTGGTTTTGTTCCTTGAGCTCTAGTTTTGTTCTTCGAGCTCTGGTTTTGTTCCTGGGGCTCTGGTTTTCTTTCACGGGCTCTGGTTTTGTTCCTCATGTTCTGGTTTTATTCCTCAGGCCCTGGTTTTATTCCTCGGGTTTTCGTTTTGTTCCTCGGGCTCTGCTTTATTTCCACGGGCTCTGGTTTTGTTCCTCGAGCTCTGGTTTTGTTCCTCGAGGGCTGGTTTTGTTCCTTGGGCTATGGTTTTCTTTCTTGGGCTCTGGCTTGGTTCCTCGGGTCCTGGTTTTTTCCTCGGGCTCTATTTTTGTTCCTCGGGCTCTTGTTTTCTTCCTCAGGCTCTGGTTTTGTTCCTCGGGCTCTGGTTTTGTTCCTCGGGCTCTGGCTTGGTTCCTCGGGCCCTGGTTTTTTGCCTCGGGCTCTGGTTTTGTTCCTCGGGCTCTGGTTTTGTTCCTCGGTTTCTGGTTTGGTTCCTCGGGCCCTGGTTTTATTCCACGGGCTCTGGTTTTCTTCCTATGGCCCTCGTGTTGTTCTTCAGGTCCTCCTTTTTGTCCTTGGGTTCTGGTTTTGTTCCTCGGGCTCTGGTTTTCTTCCTCAGGATCTGGTTTTGTTCCTCGAGCTCTGGTTTTGTTCCTTGGGCACTGGTTTTGTTCCTCGGGCTCTCGTTTTCTTCCTCGGACTCTCGTTTTGTTCCTCGGGTTCTGGTTTTGTTCCTTGAGCTCTGTTTTTTTTCCTCGGGCTCTGGTTTTCTTCCTCAGGCTCTGGTTTTATTCCTCGGGCTCCGGATTTCTTCCTCGAGCTCTCGTTTTCTTCTTCATGCCCTGGATTTGTTCCTCGGGTTCTGTTTTTGTTCCTCGGGCTGTGGTTGTGTTCCTCGGGCTCTGGTTTTGTTCCTCGAGCTCTGGTTGTGTTCCTTGGGCTCTGGTTTTGTTCCTTGAGCTCTAGTTTTGTTCTTCGAGCTCTGGTTTTGTTCCTGGGGCTCTGGTTTTCTTTCACGGGCTCTGGTTTTGTTCCTCATGTTCTGGTTTTATTCCTCAGGCCCTGGTTTTATTCCTCGGGGTTTCGTTTTGTTCCTCGGGCTCTGCTTTATTTCCACGGGCTCTGGTTTTGTTCCTCGAGCTCTGGTTTTGTTCCTCGAGGGCTGGTTTTGTTCCTTGGGCTATGGTTTTCTTTCTCGGGCTCTGGCTTGGTTCCTCGGGTCCTGGTTTTTTCCTCGGGCTCTATTTTTGTTCCTCGGGCTCTTGTTTTCTTCCTCAGGCTCTGGTTTTGTTCCTCGGGCTCTGGTTTTGTTCCTCGGGCTCTGGCTTGGTTCCTTGGGCCCTGGTTTTTTGCCTCGGGCTCTGGTTTTTATCCTCGGGCTCTGGTTTTGTTCCTCGGTTTCTGGTTTGGTTCCTCGGGCCCTGGTTTTATTCCACGGGCTCTGGTTTTCTTCCTATGGCCCTCTTTTTGTTCTTCAGGTCCTCCTTTTTGTCCTTGGGTTCTGGTTTTGTTCCTCGGGCTCTGGTTTTCTTCCTCAGGATCTGGTTTTGTTCCTCGAGCTCTGGTTTTGTTCCTTGGGCACTGGTTTTGTTCCTCGGGCTCTCGTTTTCTTCCTCGGACTCTCGTTTTGTTCCTCGGGTTCTGGTTTTGTTCCTTGAGCTCTGTTTTTTTTCCTCGGGCTCTGGTTTTCTTCCTCAGGCTCTGGTTTTATTCCTCGGGCTCCGGATTTCTTCCTCGAGCTCTCGTTTTCTTCTTCACGCCCTGGATTTGTTCCTCGGGTTCTATTTTTGTTCCTCGGGCTGTGGTTGTGTTCCTCGGGCTCTGGTTTTGTTCCTCGAGCTCTGGTTGTGTTCCTTGGGCTCTGGTTTTGTTCCTTGAGCTCTAGTTTTGTTCTTCGAGCTCTGGTTTTGTTCCTGGGGCTCTGGTTTTCTTTCACGGGCTCTGGTTTTGTTCCTCATGTTCTGGTTTTATTCCTCAGGCCCTGGTTTTATTCCTCAGGCTCTCGTTTTGTTCCTCGGGCTCTGCTTTATTTCCACGGGCTCTGGTTTTGTTCCTCGAGGGCTGGTTTTGTTCCTTGGGCTATGGTTTTCTTTCTCGGGCTCTGGCTTGGTTCCTCGGGTCCTGGTTTTTTCCTCGGGCTCTATTTTTGTTCCTCGGGCTCTTGTTTTCTTCCTCGGGCTCTGGTTTTGTTCCTCGGGCTCTGGTTTTGTTCCTCGGGCTCTGGCTTGGTTCCTTGGGCCCTGGTTTTTTGCCTCGGGCTCTGGTTTTGTTCCTCGGGCTCTGGTTTTGTTCCTCGGTTTCTGGTTTGGTTCCTCGGGCCCTGGTTTTATTCCACGGGCTCTGGTTTTCTTCCTATGGCCCTCTTTTTGTTCTTCAGGTCCTCCTTTTTGTCCTTGGGTTCTGGTTTTGTTCCTCGGGCTCTGGTTTTCTTCCTCAGGATCTGGTTTTGTTCCTCGAGCTCTGGTTTTGTTCCTTGGGCACTGGTTTTGTTCCTCGGGCTCTCGTTTTCTTCCTCGGACTCTCGTTTTGTTCCTCGGGTTCTGGTTTTGTTCCTTGAGCTCTGTTTTTTTTCCTCGGGCTCTGGTTTTCTTCCTCAGGCTCTGGTTTTGTTGCTCGGGCTCCGGATTTCTTCCTCGAGCTCTCGTTTTCTTCTTCACGCCCTGGATTTGTTCCTCGGGTTCTGTTTTTGTTCCTCGGGCTGTGGTTGTGTTCCTCGGGCTCTGGTTTTGTTCCTCGAGCTCTGGTTGTGTTCCTTGGGCTCTGGTTTTGTTCCTTGAGCTCTAGTTTTGTTCTTCGAGCTCTGGTTTTGTTCCTGGGGCTCTGGTTTTCTTTCACGGGCTCTGGTTTTGTTCCTCATGTTCTGGTTTTATTCCTCAGGCCCTGGTTTTATTCCTCAGGCTCTCGTTTTGTTCCTCGGGCTCTGCTTTATTTCCACGGGCTCTGGTTTTGTTCCTCGAGCTCTGGTTTTGTTCCTTGGGCTATGGTTTTCTTTCTCGGGCTCTGGCTTGGTTCCTCGGGTCCTGGTTTTTTCCTCGGGCTCTATTTTTGTTCCTCGGGCTCTTGTTTTCTTCCTCGGGCTCTGGTTTTGTTCCTCGGGCTCTGGTTTTGTTCCTCGGGCTCTGGCTTGGTTCCTTGGGCCCTGGTTTTTTGCCTCGGGCTCTGGTTTTTATCCTCGGGCTCTGGTTTTGTTCCTCGGTTTCTGGTTTGGTTCCTCGGGCCCTGGTTTTATTCCACGGGCTCTGGTTTTCTTCCTATGGCCCTCTTTTTGTTCTTCAGGTCCTCCTTTTTGTCCTTGGGTTCTGGTTTTGTTCCTCGGGCTCTGGTTTTCTTCCTCAGGATCTGGTTTTGTTCCTCGAGCTCTGGTTTTGTTCCTTGGGCACTGGTTTTGTTCCTCGGGCTCTCGTTTTCTTCCTCGGACTCTCGTTTTGTTCCTCGGGTTCTGGTTTTGTTCCTTGAGCTCTGTTTTTTTTCCTCGGGCTCTGGTTTTCTTCCTCAGGCTCTGGTTTTATTCCTCGGGCTCCGGATTTCTTCCTCGAGCTCTCGTTTTCTTCTTCACGCCCTGGATTTGTTCCTCGGGTTCTATTTTTGTTCCTCGGGCTGTGGTTGTGTTCCTCGGGCTCTGGTTTTGTTCCTCGAGCTCTGGTTGTGTTCCTTGGGCTCTGGTTTTGTTCCTTGAGCTCTAGTTTTGTTCTTCGAGCTCTGGTTTTGTTCCTGGGGCTCTGGTTTTCTTTCACGGGCTCTGGTTTTGTTCCTCATGTTCTGGTTTTATTCCTCAGGCCCTGGTTTTATTCCTCAGGCTCTCGTTTTGTTCCTCGGGCTCTGCTTTATTTCCACGGGCTCTGGTTTTGTTCCTCGAGGGCTGGTTTTGTTCCTTGGGCTATGGTTTTCTTTCTCGGGCTCTGGCTTGGTTCCTCGGGTCCTGGTTTTTTCCTCGGGCTCTATTTTTGTTCCTCGGGCTCTTGTTTTCTTCCTCGGGCTCTGGTTTTGTTCCTCGGGCTCTGGTTTTGTTCCTCGGGCTCTGGCTTGGTTCCTTGGGCCCTGGTTTTTTGCCTCGGGCTCTGGTTTTGTTCCTCGGGCTCTGGTTTTGTTCCTCGGTTTCTGGTTTGGTTCCTCGGGCCCTGGTTTTATTCCACGGGCTCTGGTTTTCTTCCTATGGCCCTCTTTTTGTTCTTCAGGTCCTCCTTTTTGTCCTTGGGTTCTGGTTTTGTTCCTCGGGCTCTGGTTTTCTTCCTCAGGATCTGGTTTTGTTCCTCGAGCTCTGGTTTTGTTCCTTGGGCACTGGTTTTGTTCCTCGGGCTCTCGTTTTCTTCCTCGGACTCTCGTTTTGTTCCTCGGGTTCTGGTTTTGTTCCTTGAGCTCTGTTTTTTTTCCTCGGGCTCTGGTTTTCTTCCTCAGGCTCTGGTTTTGTTGCTCGGGCTCCGGATTTCTTCCTCGAGCTCTCGTTTTCTTCTTCACGCCCTGGATTTGTTCCTCGGGTTCTGTTTTTGTTCCTCGGGCTGTGGTTGTGTTCCTCAGGCTCTGGTTTTGTTCCTCGAGCTCTGGTTGTGTTCCTTGGGCTCTGGTTTTGTTCCTTGAGCTCTAGTTTTGTTCTTCGAGCTCTGGTTTTGTTCCTGGGGCTCTGGTTTTCTTTCACGGGCTCTGGTTTTGTTCCTCATGTTCTGGTTTTATTCCTCAGGCCCTGGTTTTATTCCTCGGGCTCTCGTTTTGTTCCTCGGGCTCTGCTTTATTTCCACGGGCTCTGGTTTTGTTCCTCGAGCTCTGGTTTTGTTCCTCGAGGGCTGGTTTTGTTCCTTGGGCTATGGTTTTCTTTCTCGGGCTCTGGCTTGGTTCCTCGGGTCCTGGTTTTTTCCTCGGGCTCTATTTTTGTTCCTCGGGCTCTTGTTTTCTTCCTCAGGCTCTGGTTTTGTTCCTCGGGCTCTGGTTTTGTTCCTCGGGCTCTGGCTTGGTTCCTCGCGCCCTGGTTTTTTGCCTCGGGCTCTGGTTTTGTTCCTCGGGCTCTGGTTTTGTTCCTCGGTTTCTGGTTTGGTTCCTCGGGCCCTGGTTTTATTCCACGGGCTCTGGTTTTCTTCCTATGGCCCTCGTGTTGTTCTTCAGGTCCTCCTTTTTGTCCTTGGGTTCTGGTTTTGTTCCTCGGGCTCTGGTTTTCTTCCTCAGGATCTGGTTTTGTTCCTCGAGCTCTGGTTTTGTTCCTTGGGCACTGGTTTTGTTCCTCGGGCTCTCGTTTTCTTCCTCGGACTCTCGTTTTGTTCCTCGGGTTCTGGTTTTTTTCCTTGAGCTCTGTTTTTTTTCCTCGGGCTCTGGTTTTCTTCCTCAGGCTCTGGTTTTGTTGCTCGGGCTCCGGATTTCTTCCTCGAGCTCTCGTTTTCTTCTTCACGCCCTGGATTTGTTCCTCGGGTTCTGTTTTTGTTCCTCGGGCTGTGGTTGTGTTCCTCGGGCTCTGGTTTTGTTCCTCGAGCTCTGGTTGTGTTCCTTGGGCTCTGGTTTTGTTCCTTGAGCTCTAGTTTTGTTCTTCGAGCTCTGGTTTTGTTCCTGGGGCTCTGGTTTTCTTTCACGGGCTCTGGTTTTGTTCCTCATGTTCTGGTTTTATTCCTCAGGCCCTGGTTTTATTCCTCGGGCTCTCGTTTTGTTCCTCGGGCTCTGCTTTATTTCCACGGGCTCTGGTTTTGTTCCTCGAGCTCTGGTTTTGTTCCTCGAGGGCTGGTTTTGTTCCTTGGGCTATGGTTTTCTTTCTCGGGCTCTGGCTTGGTTCCTCGGGTCCTGGTTTTTTCCTCGGGCTCTATTTTTGTTCCTCGGGCTCTTGTTTTCTTCCTCAGGCTCTGGTTTTGTTCCTCGGGCTCTGGTTTTGTTCCTCGGGCTCTGGCTTGGTTCCTCGCGCCCTGGTTTTTTGCCTCGGGCTCTGGTTTTGTTCCTCGGGCTCTGGTTTTGTTCCTCGGTTTCTGGTTTGGTTCCTCGGGCCCTGGTTTTATTCCACGGGCTCTGGTTTTCTTCCTATGGCCCTCGTGTTGTTCTTCAGGTCCTCTTTTTTGTCCTTGGGTTCTGGTTTTGTTCCTCGGGCTCTGGTTTTCTTCCTCAGGATCTGGTTTTGTTCCTCGAGCTCTGGTTTTGTTCCTTGGGCACTGGTTTTGTTCCTCGGGCTCTCGTTTTCTTCCTCGGACTCTCGTTTTGTTCCTCGGGTTCTGGTTTTGTTCCTTGAGCTCTGTTTTTTTTCCTCGGGCTCTGGTTTTCTTCCTCAGGCTCTGGTTTTGTTGCTCGGGCTCCGGATTTCTTCCTCGAGCTCTCGTTTTCTTCTTCACGCCCTGGATTTGTTCCTCGGGTTCTGTTTTTGTTCCTCGGGCTGTGGTTGTGTTCCTCGGGCTCTGGTTTTGTTCCTCGAGCTCTGGTTGTGTTCCTTGGGCTCTGGTTTTGTTCCTTGAGCTCTAGTTTTGTTCTTCGAGCTCTGGTTTTGTTCCTGGGGCTCTGGTTTTCTTTCACGGGCTCTGGTTTTGTTCCTCATGTTCTGGTTTTATTCCTCAGGCCCTGGTTTTATTCCTCGGGCTCTCGTTTTGTTCCTCGGGCTCTGCTTTATTTCCACGGGCTCTGGTTTTGTTCCTCGAGGGCTGGTTTTGTTCCTTGGGCTATGGTTTTCTTTCTCGGGCTCTGGCTTGGTTCCTCGGGTCCTGGTTTTTTCCTCGGGCTCTATTTTTGTTCCTCGGGCTCTTGTTTTCTTCCTCGGGCTCTGGTTTTGTTCCTCGGGCTCTGGTTTTGTTCCTCGGGCTCTGGCTTGGTTCCTCGCGCCCTGGTTTTTTGCCTCGGGCTCTGGTTTTGTTCCTCGGGCTCTGGTTTTGTTCCTCGGTTTCTGGTTTGGTTCCTCGGGCCCTGGTTTTATTCCACGGGCTCTGGTTTTCTTCCTATGGCCCTCTTTTTGTTCTTCAGGTCCTCCTTTTTGTCCTTGGGTTCTGGTTTTGTTCCTCGGGCTCTGGTTTTCTTCCTCAGGATCTGGTTTTGTTCCTCGAGCTCTGGTTTTGTTCCTTGGGCACTGGTTTTGTTCCTCGGGCTCTCGTTTTCTTCCTCGGACTCTCGTTTTGTTCCTCGGGTTCTGGTTTTGTTCCTTGAGCTCTGTTTTTTTTCCTCGGGCTCTGGTTTTCTTCCTCAGGCTCTGGTTTTATTCCTCGGGCTCCGGATTTCTTCCTCGAGCTCTCGTTTTCTTCTTCACGCCCTGGATTTGTTCCTCGGGTTCTGTTTTTGTTCCTCGGGCTGTGGTTGTGTTCCTCGGGCTCTGGTTTTGTTCCTCGAGCTCTGGTTGTGTTCCTTGGGCTCTGGTTTTGTTCCTTGAGCTCTAGTTTTGTTCTTCGAGCTCTGGTTTTGTTCCTGGGGCTCTGGTTTTCTTTCACGGGCTCTGGTTTTGTTCCTCATGTTCTGGTTTTATTCCTCAGGCCCTGGTTTTATTCCTCGGGCTCTCGTTTTGTTCCTCGGGCTCTGCTTTATTTCCACGGGCTCTGGTTTTGTTCCTCGAGCTCTGGTTTTGTTCCTCGAGGGCTGGTTTTGTTCCTTGGGCTATGGTTTTCTTTCTCGGGCTCTGGCTTGGTTCCTCGGGTCCTGGTTTTTTCCTCGGGCTCTATTTTTGTTCCTCGGGCTCTTGTTTTCTTCCTCAGGCTCTGGTTTTGTTCCTCGGGCTCTGGTTTTGTTCCTCGGGCTCTGGCTTGGTTCCTCGCGCCCTGGTTTTTTGCCTCGGGCTCTGGTTTTGTTCCTCGGGCTCTGGTTTTGTTCCTCGGTTTCTGGCTTGGTTCCTCGGGCCCTGGTTTTATTCCACGGGCTCTGGTTTTCTTCCTATGGCCCTCGTGTTGTTCTTCAGGTCCTCCTTTTTGTCCTTGGGTTCTGGTTTTGTTCCTCGGGCTCTGGTTTTCTTCCTCAGGATCTGGTTTTGTTCCTCGAGCTCTGGTTTTGTTCCTTGGGCACTGGTTTTGTTCCTCGGGCTCTCGTTTTCTTCCTCGGACTCTCGTTTTGTTCCTCGGGTTCTAGTTTTGTTCCTTGAGCTCTGTTTTTTTTCCTCGGGCTCTGGTTTTCTTCCTCAGGCTCTGGTTTTGTTGCTCGGGCTCCGGATTTCTTCCTCGAGCTCTCGTTTTCTTCTTCACGCCCTGGATTTGTTCCTCGGGTTCTGTTTTTGTTCCTCGGGCTGTGGTTGTGTTCCTCGGGCTCTGGTTTTGTTCCTCGAGCTCTGGTTGTGTTCCTTGGGCTCTGGTTTTGTTCCTTGAGCTCTAGTTTTGTTCTTCGAGCTCTGGTTTTGTTCCTGGGGCTCTGGTTTTCTTTCACGGGCTCTGGTTTTGTTCCTCATGTTCTGGTTTTATTCCTCAGGCCCTGGTTTTATTCCTCAGGCTCTCGTTTTGTTCCTCGGGCTCTGCTTTATTTCCACGGGCTCTGGTTTTGTTCCTCGAGCTCTGGTTTTGTTCCTCGAGCTCTGGTTTTGTTCCTTGGGCTATGGTTTTCTTTCTCGGGCTCTGGCTTGGTTCCTCGGGTCCTGGTTTTTTCCTCGGGCTCTATTTTTGTTCCTCGGGCTCTTGTTTTCTTCCTCGGGCTCTCTTTTGTTCCTCGGGCTCTGGTTTTGTTCCTCGGGCTCTGGCTTGGTTCCTTGGGCCCTGGTTTTTCGCCTCGGGCTCTGGTTTTGTTCCTCGGGCTCTGGTTTTGTTCCTCGGTTTCTGGTTTGGTTCCTCGGGCCCTGGTTTTATTCCACGGGCTCTGGTTTTCTTCCTATGGCCCTCTTTTTGTTCTTCAGGTCCTCCTTTTTGTCCTTGGGTTCTGGTTTTGTTCCTCGGGCTCTGGTTTTCTTCCTCAGGATCTGGTTTTGTTCCTCGAGCTCTGGTTTTGTTCCTTGGGCACTGGTTTTGTTCCTCGGGCTCTCGTTTTCTTCCTCGGACTCTCGTTTTGTTCCTCGGGTTCTGGTTTTGTTCCTTGAGCTCTGTTTTTTTTCCTCGGGCTCTGGTTTTCTTCCTCAGGCTCTGGTTTTATTCCTCGGGCTCCGGATTTCTTCCTCGAGCTCTCGTTTTCTTCTTCACGCCCTGGATTTGTTCCTCGGGTTCTGTTTTTGTTCCTCGGGCTGTGGTTGTGTTCCTCGGGCTCTGGTTTTGTTCCTCGAGCTCTGGTTGTGTTCCTTGGGCTCTGGTTTTGTTCCTTGAGCTCTAGTTTTGTTCTTCGAGCTCTGGTTTTGTTCCTGGGGCTCTGGTTTTCTTTCACGGGCTCTGGTTTTGTTCCTCATGTTCTGGTTTTATTCCTCAGGCCCTGGTTTTATTCCTCAGGCTCTCGTTTTGTTCCTCGGGCTCTGCTTTATTTCCACGGGCTCTGGTTTTGTTCCTCGAGGGCTGGTTTTGTTCCTTGGGCTATGGTTTTCTTTCTCGGGCTCTGGCTTGGTTCCTCGGGTCCTGGTTTTTTCCTCGGGCTCTATTTTTGTTCCTCGGGCTCTTGTTTTCTTCCTCGGGCTCTGGTTTTGTTCCTCGGGCTCTGGTTTTGTTCCTCGGGCTCTGGCTTGGTTCCTCGCGCCCTGGTTTTTTGCCTCGGGCTCTGGTTTTGTTCCTCGGGCTCTGGTTTTGTTCCTCGGTTTCTGGTTTGGTTCCTCGGGCCCTGGTTTTATTCCACGGGCTCTGGTTTTCTTCCTATGGCCCTCTTTTTGTTCTTCAGGTCCTCCTTTTTGTCCTTGGGTTCTGGTTTTGTTCCTCGGGCTCTGGTTTTCTTCCTCAGGATCTGGTTTTGTTCCTCGAGCTCTGGTTTTGTTCCTTGGGCACTGGTTTTGTTCCTCGGGCTCTCGTTTTCTTCCTCGGACTCTCGTTTTGTTCCTCGGGTTCTGGTTTTGTTCCTTGAGCTCTGTTTTTTTTCCTCGGGCTCTGGTTTTCTTCCTCAGGCTCTGGTTTTATTCCTCGGGCTCCGGATTTCTTCCTCGAGCTCTCGTTTTCTTCTTCACGCCCTGGATTTGTTCCTCGGGTTCTGTTTTTGTTCCTCGGGCTGTGGTTGTGTTCCTCGGGCTCTGGTTTTGTTCCTCGAGCTCTGGTTGTGTTCCTTGGGCTCTGGTTTTGTTCCTTGAGCTCTAGTTTTGTTCTTCGAGCTCTGGTTTTGTTCCTGGGGCTCTGGTTTTCTTTCACGGGCTCTGGTTTTGTTCCTCATGTTCTGGTTTTATTCCTCAGGCCCTGGTTTTATTCCTCGGGGTTTCGTTTTGTTCCTCGGGCTCTGCTTTATTTCCACGGGCTCTGGTTTTGTTCCTCGAGCTCTGGTTTTGTTCCTCGAGGGCTGGTTTTGTTCCTTGGGCTATGGTTTTCTTTCTCGGGCTCTGGCTTGGTTCCTCGGGTCCTGGTTTTTTCCTCGGGCTCTATTTTTGTTCCTCGGGCTCTTGTTTTCTTCCTCAGGCTCTGGTTTTGTTCCTCGGGCTCTGGTTTTGTTCCTCGGGCTCTGGCTTGGTTCCTCGGGCCCTGGTTTTTTGCCTCGGGCTCTGGTTTTGTTCCTCGGGCTCTGGTTTTGTTCCTCGGTTTCTGGTTTGGTTCCTCGGGCCCTGGTTTTATTCCACGGGCTCTGGTTTTCTTCCTATGGCCCTCGTGTTGTTCTTCAGGTCCTCTTTTTTGTCCTTGGGTTCTGGTTTTGTTCCTCGGGCTCTGGTTTTCTTCCTCAGGATCTGGTTTTGTTCCTCGAGCTCTGGTTTTGTTCCTTGGGCACTGGTTTTGTTCCTCGGGCTCTCGTTTTCTTCCTCGGACTCTCGTTTTGTTCCTCGGGTTCTAGTTTTGTTCCTTGAGCTCTGTTTTTTTTCCTCGGGCTCTGGTTTTCTTCCTCAGGCTCTGGTTTTGTTGCTCGGGCTCCGGATTTCTTCCTCGAGCTCTCGTTTTCTTCTTCACGCCCTGGATTTGTTCCTCGGGTTCTGTTTTTTTTCCTCGGGCTGTGGTTGTGTTCCTCGGGCTCTGGTTTTGTTCCTCGAGCTCTGGTTGTGTTCCTTGGGCTCTGGTTTTGTTCCTTGAGCTCTAGTTTTGTTCTTCGAGCTCTGGTTTTGTTCCTGGGGCTCTGGTTTTCTTTCACGGGCTCTGGTTTTGTTCCTCATGTTCTGGTTTTATTCCTCAGGCCCTGGTTTTATTCCTCAGGCTCTCGTTTTGTTCCTCGGGCTCTGCTTTATTTCCACGGGCTCTGGTTTTGTTCCTCGAGCTCTGGTTTTGTTCCTTGGGCTATGGTTTTCTTTCTCGGGCTCTGGCTTGGTTCCTCGGGTCCTGGTTTTTTCCTCGGGCTCTATTTTTGTTCCTCGGGCTCTTGTTTTCTTCCTCGGGCTCTGGTTTTGTTCCTCGGGCTTTGGTTTTGTTCCTCGGGCTCTGGCTTGGTTCCTTGGGCCCTGGTTTTTTGCCTCGGGCTCTGGTTTTTATCCTCGGGCTCTGGTTTTGTTCCTCGGTTTCTGGTTTGGTTCCTCGGGCCCTGGTTTTATTCCACGGGCTCTGGTTTTCTTCCTATGGCCCTCTTTTTGTTCTTCAGGTCCTCCTTTTTGTCCTTGGGTTCTGGTTTTGTTCCTCGGGCTCTGGTTTTCTTCCTCAGGATCTGGTTTTGTTCCTCGAGCTCTGGTTTTGTTCCTTGGGCACTGGTTTTGTTCCTCGGGCTCTCGTTTTCTTCCTCGGACTCTCGTTTTGTTCCTCGGGTTCTGGTTTTGTTCCTTGAGCTCTGTTTTTTTTCCTCGGGCTCTGGTTTTCTTCCTCAGGCTCTGGTTTTGTTGCTCGGGCTCCGGATTTCTTCCTCGAGCTCTCGTTTTCTTCTTCACGCCCTGGATTTGTTCCTCGGGTTCTGTTTTTGTTCCTCGGGCTGTGGTTGTGTTCCTCGGGCTCTGGTTTTGTTCCTCGAGCTCTGGTTGTGTTCCTTGGGCTCTGGTTTTGTTCCTTGAGCTCTAGTTTTGTTCTTCGAGCTCTGGTTTTGTTCCTGGGGCTCTGGTTTTCTTTCACGGGCTCTGGTTTTGTTCCTCATGTTCTGGTTTTATTCCTCAGGCCCTGGTTTTATTCCTCAGGCTCTCGTTTTGTTCCTCGGGCTCTGCTTTATTTCCACGGGCTCTGGTTTTGTTCCTCGAGGGCTGGTTTTGTTCCTTGGGCTATGGTTTTCTTTCTCGGGCTCTGGCTTGGTTCCTCGGGTCCTGGTTTTTTCCTCGGGCTCTATTTTTGTTCCTCGGGCTCTTGTTTTCTTCCTCAGGCTCTGGTTTTGTTCCTCGGGCTCTGGTTTTGTTCCTCGGGCTCTGGCTTGGTTCCTCGGGCCCTGGTTTTTTGCCTCGGGCTCTGGTTTTGTTCCTCGGGCTCTGGTTTTGTTCCTCGGTTTCTGGTTTGGTTCCTCGGGCCCTGGTTTTATTCCACGGGCTCTGGTTTTCTTCCTATGGCCCTCTTTTTGTTCTTCAGGTCCTCCTTTTTGTCCTTGGGTTCTGGTTTTGTTCCTCGGGCTCTGGTTTTCTTCCTCAGGATCTGGTTTTGTTCCTCGAGCTCTGGTTTTGTTCCTTGGGCACTGGTTTTGTTCCTCGGGCTCTCGTTTTCTTCCTCGGACTCTCGTTTTGTTCCTCGGGTTCTGGTTTTGTTCCTTGAGCTCTGTTTTTTTTCCTCGGGCTCTGGTTTTCTTCCTCAGGCTCTGGTTTTATTCCTCGGGCTCCGGATTTCTTCCTCGAGCTCTCGTTTTCTTCTTCACGCCCTGGATTTGTTCCTCGGGTTCTGTTTTTGTTCCTCGGGCTGTGGTTGTGTTCCTCGGGCTCTGGTTTTGTTCCTCGAGCTCTGGTTGTGTTCCTTGGGCTCTGGTTTTGTTCCTTGAGCTCTAGTTTTGTTCTTCGAGCTCTGGTTTTGTTCCTGGGGCTCTGGTTTTCTTTCACGGGCTCTGGTTTTGTTCCTCATGTTCTGGTTTTATTCCTCAGGCCCTGGTTTTATTCCTCGGGGTTTCGTTTTGTTCCTCGGGCTCTGCTTTATTTCCACGGGCTGTGGTTTTGTTCCTCGAGCTCTGGTTTTGTTCCTCGAGGGCTGGTTTTGTTCCTTGGGCTATGGTTTTCTTTCTCGGGCTCTGGCTTGGTTCCTCGGGTCCTGGTTTTTTCCTCGGGCTCTATTTTTGTTCCTCGGGCTCTTGTTTTCTTCCTCAGGCTCTGGTTTTGTTCCTCGGGCTCTGGTTTTGTTCCTCGGGCTCTGGCTTGGTTCCTCGGGCCCTGGTTTTTTGCCTCGGGCTCTGGTTTTGTTCCTCGGGCTCTGGTTTTGTTCCTCGGTTTCTGGCTTGGTTCCTCGGGCCCTGGTTTTATTCCACGGGCTCTGGTTTTCTTCCTATGGCCCTCGTGTTGTTCTTCAGGTCCTCTTTTTTGTCCTTGGGTTCTGGTTTTGTTCCTCGGGCTCTGGTTTTCTTCCTCAGGATCTGGTTTTGTTCCTCGAGCTCTGGTTTTGTTCCTTGGGCACTGGTTTTGTTCCTCGGGCTCTCGTTTTCTTCCTCGGACTCTCGTTTTGTTCCTCGGGTTCTAGTTTTGTTCCTTGAGCTCTGTTTTTTTTCCTCGGGCTCTGGTTTTCTTCCTCAGGCTCTGGTTTTGTTGCTCGGGCTCCGGATTTCTTCCTCGAGCTCTCGTTTTCTTCTTCACGCCCTGGATTTGTTCCTCGGGTTCTGTTTTTGTTCCTCGGGCTGTGGTTGTGTTCCTCGGGCTCTGGTTTTGTTCCTCGAGCTCTGGTTGTGTTCCTTGGGCTCTGGTTTTGTTCCTTGAGCTCTAGTTTTGTTCTTCGAGCTCTGGTTTTGTTCCTGGGGCTCTGGTTTTCTTTCACGGGCTCTGGTTTTGTTCCTCATGTTCTGGTTTTATTCCTCAGGCCCTGGTTTTATTCCTCAGGCTCTCGTTTTGTTCCTCGGGCTCTGCTTTATTTCCACGGGCTCTGGTTTTGTTCCTCGAGGGCTGGTTTTGTTCCTTGGGCTATGGTTTTCTTTCTCGGGCTCTGGCTTGGTTCCTCGGGTCCTGGTTTTTTCCTCGGGCTCTATTTTTGTTCCTCGGGCTCTTGTTTTCTTCCTCGGGCTCTGGTTTTGTTCCTCGGGCTCTGGTTTTGTTCCTCGGGCTCTGGCTTGGTTCCTCGCGCCCTGGTTTTTTGCCTCGGGCTCTGGTTTTTATCCTCGGGCTCTGGTTTTGTTCCTCGGTTTCTGGTTTGGTTCCTCGGGCCCTGGTTTTATTCCACGGGCTCTGGTTTTCTTCCTATGGCCCTCTTTTTGTTCTTCAGGTCCTCCTTTTTGTCCTTGGGTTCTGGTTTTGTTCCTCGGGCTCTGGTTTTCTTCCTCAGGATCTGGTTTTGTTCCTCGAGCTCTGGTTTTGTTCCTTGGGCACTGGTTTTGTTCCTCGGGCTCTCGTTTTCTTCCTCGGACTCTCGTTTTGTTCCTCGGGTTCTGGTTTTGTTCCTTGAGCTCTGTTTTTTTTCCTCGGGCTCTGGTTTTCTTCCTCAGGCTCTGGTTTTATTCCTCGGGCTCCGGATTTCTTCCTCGAGCTCTCGTTTTCTTCTTCACGCCCTGGATTTGTTCCTCGGGTTCTGTTTTTGTTCCTCGGGCTGTGGTTGTGTTCCTCGGGCTCTGGTTTTGTTCCTCGAGCTCTGGTTGTGTTCCTTGGGCTCTGGTTTTGTTCCTTGAGCTCTAGTTTTGTTCTTCGAGCTCTGGTTTTGTTCCTGGGGCTCTGGTTTTCTTTCACGGGCTCTGGTTTTGTTCCTCATGTTCTGGTTTTATTCCTCAGGCCCTGGTTTTATTCCTCAGGCTCTCGTTTTGTTCCTCGGGCTCTGCTTTATTTCCACGGGCTCTGGTTTTGTTCCTCGAGGGCTGGTTTTGTTCCTTGGGCTATGGTTTTCTTTCTTGGGCTCTGGCTTGGTTCCTCGGGTCCTGGTTTTTTCCTCGGGCTCTATTTTTGTTCCTCGGGCTCTTGTTTTCTTCCTCAGGCTCTGGTTTTGTTCCTCGGGCTCTGGTTTTGTTCCTCGGGCTCTGGCTTGGTTCCTCGCGCCCTGGTTTTTTGCCTCGGGCTCTGGTTTTGTTCCTCGGGCTCTGGTTTTGTTCCTCGGTTTCTGGTTTGGTTCCTCGGGCCCTGGTTTTATTCCACGGGCTCTGGTTTTCTTCCTATGGCCCTCGTGTTGTTCTTCAGGTCCTCTTTTTTGTCCTTGGGTTCTGGTTTTGTTCCTCGGGCTCTGGTTTTCTTCCTCAGGATCTGGTTTTGTTCCTCGAGCTCTGGTTTTGTTCCTTGGGCACTGGTTTTGTTCCTCGGGCTCTCGTTTTCTTCCTCGGACTCTCGTTTTGTTCCTCGGGTTCTGGTTTTGTTCCTTGAGCTCTGTTTTTTTTCCTCGGGCTCTGGTTTTCTTCCTCAGGCTCTGGTTTTATTCCTCGGGCTCCGGATTTCTTCCTCGAGCTCTCGTTTTCTTCTTCACGCCCTGGATTTGTTCCTCGGGTTCTGTTTTTGTTCCTCGGGCTGTGGTTGTGTTCCTCGGGCTCTGGTTTTGTTCCTCGAGCTCTGGTTGTGTTCCTTGGGCTCTGGTTTTGTTCCTTGAGCTCTAGTTTTGTTCTTCGAGCTCTGGTTTTGTTCCTGGGGCTCTGGTTTTCTTTCACGGGCTCTGGTTTTGTTCCTCATGTTCTGGTTTTATTCCTCAGGCCCTGGTTTTATTCCTCGGGGTTTCGTTTTGTTCCTCGGGCTCTGCTTTATTTCCACGGGCTCTGGTTTTGTTCCTCGAGCTCTGGTTTTGTTCCTCGAGGGCTGGTTTTGTTCCTTGGGCTATGGTTTTCTTTCTCGGGCTCTGGCTTGGTTCCTCGGGTCCTGGTTTTTTCCTCGGGCTCTATTTTTGTTCCTCGGGCTCTTGTTTTCTTCCTCAGGCTCTGGTTTTGTTCCTCGGGCTCTGGTTTTGTTCCTCGGGCTCTGGCTTGGTTCCTCGCGCCCTGGTTTTTTGCCTCGGGCTCTGGTTTTGTTCCTCGGGCTCTGGTTTTGTTCCTCGGTTTCTGGCTTGGTTCCTCGGGCCCTGGTTTTATTCCACGGGCTCTGGTTTTCTTCCTATGGCCCTCGTGTTGTTCTTCAGGTCCTCTTTTTTGTCCTTCGGTTCTGGTTTTGTTCCTCGGGCTCTGGTTTTCTTCCTCAGGATCTGGTTTTGTTCCTCGAGCTCTGGTTTTGTTCCTTGGGCACTGGTTTTGTTCCTCGGGCTCTCGTTTTCTTCCTCGGACTCTCGTTTTGTTCCTCGGGTTCTAGTTTTGTTCCTTGATCTCTGTTTTTTTTCCTCGGGCTCTGGTTTTCTTCCTCAGGCTCTGGTTTTGTTGCTCGGGCTCCGGATTTCTTCCTCGAGCTCTCGTTTTCTTCTTCACGCCCTGGATTTGTTCCTCGGGTTCTGTTTTTGTTCCTCGGGCTGTGGTTGTGTTCCTCGGGCTCTGGTTTTGTTCCTCGAGCTCTGGTTGTGTTCCTTGGGCTCTGGTTTTGTTCCTTGAGCTCTAGTTTTGTTCTTCGAGCTCTGGTTTTGTTCCTGGGGCTCTGGTTTTCTTTCACGGGCTCTGGTTTTGTTCCTCATGTTCTGGTTTTATTCCTCAGGCCCTGGTTTTATTCCTCAGGCTCTCGTTTTGTTCCTCGGGCTCTGCTTTATTTCCACGGGCTCTGGTTTTGTTCCTCGAGGGCTGGTTTTGTTCCTTGGGCTATGGTTTTCTTTCTCGGGCTCTGGCTTGGTTCCTCGGGTCCTGGTTTTTTCCTCGGGCTCTATTTTTGTTCCTCGGGCTCTTGTTTTCTTCCTCGGGCTCTGGTTTTGTTCCTCGGGCTCTGGTTTTGTTCCTCGGGCTCTGGCTTGGTTCCTCGGGCCCTGGTTTTTTGCCTCGGGCTCTGGTTTTGTTCCTCGGGCTCTGGTTTTGTTCCTCGGTTTCTGGTTTGGTTCCTCGGGCCCTGGTTTTATTCCACGGGCTCTGGTTTTCTTCCTATGGCCCTCTTTTTGTTCTTCAGGTCCTCCTTTTTGTCCTTGGGTTCTGGTTTTGTTCCTCGGGCTCTGGTTTTCTTCCTCAGGATCTGGTTTTGTTCCTCGAGCTCTGGTTTTGTTCCTTGGGCACTGGTTTTGTTCCTCGGGCTCTCGTTTTCTTCCTCGGACTCTCGTTTTGTTCCTCGGGTTCTGGTTTTGTTCCTTGAGCTCTGTTTTTTTTCCTCGGGCTCTGGTTTTCTTCCTCAGGCTCTGGTTTTATTCCTCGGGCTCCGGATTTCTTCCTCGAGCTCTCGTTTTCTTCTTCACGCCCTGGATTTGTTCCTCGGGTTCTGTTTTTGTTCCTCGGGCTGTGGTTGTGTTCCTCGGGCTCTGGTTTTGTTCCTCGAGCTCTGGTTGTGTTCCTTGGGCTCTGGTTTTGTTCCTTGAGCTCTAGTTTTGTTCTTCGAGCTCTGGTTTTGTTCCTGGGGCTCTGGTTTTCTTTCACGGGCTCTGGTTTTGTTCCTCATGTTCTGGTTTTATTCCTCAGGCCCTGGTTTTATTCCTCGGGGTTTCGTTTTGTTCCTCGGGCTCTGCTTTATTTCCACGGGCTCTGGTTTTGTTCCTCGAGCTCTGGTTTTGTTCCTCGAGGGCTGGTTTTGTTCCTTGGGCTATGGTTTTCTTTCTCGGGCTCTGGCTTGGTTCCTCGGGTCCTGGTTTTTTCCTCGGGCTCTATTTTTGTTCCTCGGGCTCTTGTTTTCTTCCTCAGGCTCTGGTTTTGTTCCTCGGGCTCTGGTTTTGTTCCTCGGGCTCTGGCTTGGTTCCTCGGGCCCTGGTTTTTTGCCTCGGGCTCTGGTTTTGTTCCTCGGGCTCTGGTTTTGTTCCTCGGTTTCTGGTTTGGTTCCTCGGGCCCTGGTTTTATTCCACGGGCTCTGGTTTTCTTCCTATGGCCCTCGTGTTGTTCTTCAGGTCCTCTTTTTTGTCCTTGGGTTCTGGTTTTGTTCCTCGGGCTCTGGTTTTCTTCCTCAGGATCTGGTTTTGTTCCTCGAGCTCTGGTTTTGTTCCTTGGGCACTGGTTTTGTTCCTCGGGCTCTCGTTTTCTTCCTCGGACTCTCGTTTTGTTCCTCGGGTTCTAGTTTTGTTCCTTGAGCTCTGTTTTTTTTCCTCGGGCTCTGGTTTTCTTCCTCAGGCTCTGGTTTTATTCCTCGGGCTCCGGATTTCCTCCTCGAGCTCTCGTTTTCTTCTTCACGCCCTGGATTTGTTCCTCGGGTTCTGTTTTTGTTCCTCGGGCTGTGGTTGTGTTCCTCGGGCTCTGGTTTTGTTCCTCGAGCTCTGGTTGTGTTCCTTGGGCTCTGGTTTTGTTCCTTGAGCTCTAGTTTTGTTCTTCGAGCTCTGGTTTTGTTCCTGGGGCTCTGGTTTTCTTTCACGGGCTCTGGTTTTGTTCCTCATGTTCTGGTTTTATTCCTCAGGCCCTGGTTTTATTCCTCAGGCTCTCGTTTTGTTCCTCGGGCTCTGCTTTATTTCCACGGGCTCTGGTTTTGTTCCTCGAGGGCTGGTTTTGTTCCTTGGGCTATGGTTTTCTTTCTCGGGCTCTGGCTTGGTTCCTCGGGTCCTGGTTTTTTCCTCGGGCTCTATTTTTGTTCCTCGGGCTCTTGTTTTCTTCCTCGGGCTCTGGTTTTGTTCCTCGGGCTCTGGTTTTGTTCCTCGGGCTCTGGCTTGGTTCCTTGGGCCCTGGTTTTTTGCCTCGGGCTCTGGTTTTTATCCTCGGGCTCTGGTTTTGTTCCTCGGTTTCTGGTTTGGTTCCTCGGGCCCTGGTTTTATTCCACGGGCTCTGGTTTTCTTCCTATGGCCCTCTTTTTGTTCTTCAGGTCCTCCTTTTTGTCCTTGGGTTCTGGTTTTGTTCCTCGGGCTCTGGTTTTCTTCCTCAGGATCTGGTTTTGTTCCTCGAGCTCTGGTTTTGTTCCTTGGGCACTGGTTTTGTTCCTCGGGCTCTCGTTTTCTTCCTCGGACTCTCGTTTTGTGCCTCGGGTTCTGTTTTTTTTCCTCGAGCTCTGTTTTTTTTCCTCAGGCTCTGGTTTTATTCCTCGGGCTCCGGATTTCTTCCTCGAGCTCTCGTTTTCTTCTTCACGCCCTGGATTTGTTCCTCGGGTTCTGTTTTTGTTCCTCGGGCTGTGGTTGTGTTCCTCGGGCTCTGGTTTTGTTCCTCGAGCTCTGGTTGTGTTCCTTGGGCTCTGGTTTTGTTCCTTGAGCTCTAGTTTTGTTCTTCGAGCTCTGGTTTTGTTCCTGGGGCTCTGGTTTTCTTTCACGGGCTCTGGTTTTGTTCCTCATGTTCTGGTTTTATTCCTCAGGCCCTGGTTTTATTCCTCGGGGTTTCGTTTTGTTCCTCGGGCTCTGCTTTATTTCCACGGGCTCTGGTTTTGTTCCTCGAGGGCTGGTTTTGTTCCTTGGGCTATGGTTTTCTTTCTCGGGCTCTGGCTTGGTTCCTCGGGTCCTGGTTTTTTCCTCGGGCTCTATTTTTGTTCCTCGGGCTCTTGTTTTCTTCCTCAGGCTCTGGTTTTGTTCCTCGGGCTCTGGTTTTGTTCCTCGGGCTCTGGCTTGGTTCCTCGGGCCCTGGTTTTTTGCCTCGGGCTCTGGTTTTGTTCCTCGGGCTCTGGTTTTGTTCCTCGGTTTCTGGTTTGGTTCCTCGGGCCCTGGTTTTATTCCACGGGCTCTGGTTTTCTTCCTATGGCCCTCTTTTTGTTCTTCAGGTCCTCCTTTTTGTCCTTGGGTTCTGGTTTTGTTCCTTGGGCTCTGGTTTTCTTCCTCAGGATCTGGTTTTGTTCCTCGAGCTCTGGTTTTGTTCCTTGGGCACTGGTTTTGTTCCTCGGGCTCTCGTTTTCTTCCTCGGACTCTCGATTTGTTCCTCGGGTTCTGGTTTTTTTCCTTGAGCTCTGTTTTTTTTCCTCGGGCTCTGGTTTTCTTCCTCAGGCTCTGGTTTTGTTGCTCGGGCTCTGGATTTCTTCCTCGAGCTCTCGTTTTCTTCTTCACGCCCTGGATTTGTTCCTCGGGTTCTGTTTTTGTTCCTCGGGCTGTGGTTGTGTTCCTCGGGCTCTGGTTTTGTTCCTCGAGCTCTGGTTGTGTTCCTTGGGCTCTGGTTTTCTTTCACGGGCTCTGGTTTTGTTCCTCATGTTCTGGTTTTATTCCTCAGGCCCTGGTTTGATTCCTCGGGGTTTCATTTTGTTCCTCGGGCTCTGCTTTATTTCCACGGGCTCTGGTTTTGTTCCTCAAGCTCTGGTTTTGTTCCTCGAGGGCTGGTTTTGTTCCTTGGGCTATGGTTTTCTTTCTCGGGCTCTGGCTTGGTTCCTCGGGTCCTGGTTTTTTCCTCGGGCTCTATTTTTGTTCCTCGGGCTCTTGTTTTCTTCCTCAGGCTCTGGTTTTGTTCCTCGGGCTCTGGTTTTGTTCCTCGGGCTCTGGCTTGGTTCCTCGGGCCCTGGTTTTTTGCCTCGGGCTCTGGTTTTGTTCCTCGGGCTCTGGTTTTGTTCCTCGGTTTCTGGTTTGGTTCCTCGGGCCCTGGTTTTATTCCACGGGCTCTGGTTTTCTTCCTATGGCCCTCGTGTTGTTCTTCAGGTCCTCCTTTTTGTCCTTGGGTTCTGGTTTTGTTCCTCGGGCTCTGGTTTTCTTCCTCAGGATCTGGTTTTGTTCCTCGAGCTCTGGTTTTGTTCCTTGGGCACTGGTTTTGTTCCTCGGGCTCTCGTTTTCTTCCTCGGACTCTCGTTTTGTTCCTCGGGTTCTGGTTTTGTTCCTTGAGCTCTGGTTTTCTTCTTTGGGCTCTGGTTTTCTTCCTCAGGCTCTGGTTTTGTTGCTCGGGCTCTGGATTTCTTCCTCGAGCTCTCGTTTTTTTCTTCAGGCCCTAGATTTGTTCCTCGGGCCCTGGTTGTGTTCCTTGGGCTCTGGTTTTGTTTCTCGTGCTCTGGTTTTGTTCCTTTGGCACTGGTTTTGTTCCTCGGGCTCTCGTTTTCTTCCTCGGACTCTCGTTTTGTTCCTCGGGTTCTGTTTTTTTAACTTGAGCTCTGTTTTTTTTCCTCGGGCTCTGGTTTTCTTCCTCAGGCTCTGGTTTTATTCCTCAGGCTCCGGATTTCTTCCTCGAGCTCTCGTTTTCTTCTTCACGCCCTGGATTTGTTCCTCGGGTTCTGTTTTTGTTCCTCGGGCTGTGGTTGTGTTCCTCGGGCTCTGGTTTTGTTCCTCGAGCTCTGGTTGTGTTCCTTGGGCACTGGTTTTGTTCCTCGGGCTCTCGTTTTCTTCCTCGGACTCTCGTTTTGTTCCTCGGGTTCTGGTTTTTTTCCTTGAGCTCTGTTTTTTTTCCTCGGGCTCTGGTTTTCTTCCTCAGGCTCTGGTTTTGTTGCTCGGGCTCCGGATTTCTTCCTCGAGCTCTCGTTTTCTTCTTCACGCCCTGGATTTGTTCCTCGGGTTCTGTTTTTGTTCCTCGGGCTGTGGTTGTGTTCCTCGGGCTCTGGTTTTGTTCCTCGAGCTCTGGTTGTGTTCCTTGGGCTCTGGTTTTGTTCCTTGAGCTCTAGTTTTGTTCTTCGAGCTCTGGTTTTGTTCCTGGGGCTCTGGTTTTCTTTCACGGGCTCTGGTTTTGTTCCTCATGTTCTGGTTTTATTCCTCAGGCCCTGGTTTTATTCCTCGGGGTTTCGTTTTGTTCCTCGGGCTCTGCTTTATTTCCACGGGCTCTGGTTTTGTTCCTCGAGCTCTGGTTTTGTTCCTCGAGGGCTGGTTTTGTTCCTTGGGCTATGGTTTTCTTTCTCGGGCTCTAGCTTGGTTCCTCGGGTCCTGGTTTTTTCCTCGGGCTCTATTTTTGTTCCTCGGGCTCTTGTTTTCTTCCTCAGGCTCTGGTTTTGTTCCTCGGGCTCTGGTTTTGTTCCTTGGGCTCTGGCTTGGTTCCTCGGGCCCTGGTTTTTTGCCTCGGGCTCTGGTTTTGTTCCTCGAGCTCTGGTTTTGTTCCTCGAGGGCTGGTTTTGTTCCTTGGGCTATGGTTTTCTTTCTCGGGCTCTGGCTTGGTTCCTCGGGTCCTGGTTTTTTCCTCGGGCTCTATTTTTGTTCCTCGGGCTCTTGTTTTCTTCCTCAGGCTCTGGTTTTGTTCCTCGGGCTCTGGTTTTGTTCCTCGGGCTCTGGCTTGGTTCCTCGGGCCCTGGTTTTTTGCCTCGGCCTCTGGTTTTGTTCCTCGGGCTCTGGTTTTGTTCCTCGGTTTCTGGTTTAGTTCCTCGGGCCCTGGTTTTATTCCACGGGCTCTGGTTTTCTTCCTATGGCCCTCGTGTTGTTCTTCAGGTCCTCCTTTTTGTCCTTGGGTTCTGGTTTTGTTCCTCGGGCTCTGGTTTTCTTCCTCAGGATCTGGTTTTGTTCCTCGAGCTCTGGTTTTGTTCCTTGGGCACTGGTTTTGTTCCTCGGGCTCTCGTTTTCTTCCTCGGCCTCTCGTTTTGTTCCTCGGGTTCTGGTTTTGTTCCTTGAGCTCTGTTTTTTTTCCTCGGGCTCTGGTTTTCTTCCTCAGGCTCTGGTTTTGTTGCTCGGGCTCCGGATTTCTTCCTCGAGCTCTCGTTTTCTTCTTCACACCCTGGATTTGTTCCTCGGGTTCTGTTTTTGTTCCTCGGGCTGTGGTTGTGTTCCTCGGGCTCTGGTTTGGTTCCTCGAGCTCTGGTTGTGTTCCTTGGGCTCTGGTTTTGTTCCTTGAGCTCTAGTTTTGTTCTTCGAGCTCTGGTTTTGTTCCTGGGGCTCTGGTTTTCTTTCACGGGCTCTGGTTTTGTTCCTCATGTTCTGGTTTTATTCCTCAGGCCCTGGTTTTATTCCTCAGGCTCTCGTTTTGTTCCTCGGGCTCTGCTTTATTTCCACGGGCTCTGGTTTTGTTCCTCGAGGGCTGGTTTTGTTCCTTGGGCTATGGTTTTCTTTCTCGGGCTCTGGCTTGGTTCCTCGGGTCCTGGTTTTTTCCTCGGGCTCTATTTTTGTTCCTCGGGCTCTTGTTTTCTTCCTCGGGCTCTGGTTTTGTTCCTCGGGCTCTGGTTTTGTTCCTCGGGCTCTGGCTTGGTTCCTTGGGCCCTGGTTTTTTGCCTCGGGCTCTGGTTTTTATCCTCGGGCTCTGGTTTTGTTCCTCGGTTTCTGGTTTGGTTCCTCGGGCCCTGGTTTTATTCCACGGGCTCTGGTTTTCTTCCTATGGCCCTCTTTTTGTTCTTCAGGTCCTCCTTTTTGTCCTTGGGTTCTGGTTTTGTTCCTCGGGCTCTGGTTTTCTTCCTCAGGATCTGGTTTTGTTCCTCGAGCTCTGGTTTTGTTCCTTGGGCACTGGTTTTGTTCCTCGGGCTCTCGTTTTCTTCCTCGGACTCTCGTTTTGTGCCTCGGGTTCTGTTTTTTTTCCTCGAGCTCTGTTTTTTTTCCTCAGGCTCTGGTTTTATTCCTCGGGCTCCGGATTTCTTCCTCGAGCTCTCGTTTTCTTCTTCACGCCCTGGATTTGTTCCTCGGGTTCTGTTTTTGTTCCTCGGGCTGTGGTTGTGTTCCTCGGGCTCTGGTTTTGTTCCTCGAGCTCTGGTTGTGTTCCTTGGGCTCTGGTTTTGTTCCTTGAGCTCTAGTTTTGTTCTTCGAGCTCTGGTTTTGTTCCTGGGGCTCTGGTTTTCTTTCACGGGCTCTGGTTTTGTTCCTCATGTTCTGGTTTTATTCCTCAGGCCCTGGTTTTATTCCTCGGGGTTTCGTTTTGTTCCTCGGGCTCTGCTTTATTTCCACGGGCTCTGGTTTTGTTCCTCGAGGGCTGGTTTTGTTCCTTGGGCTATGGTTTTCTTTCTCGGGCTCTGGCTTGGTTCCTCGGGTCCTGGTTTTTTCCTCGGGCTCTATTTTTGTTCCTCGGGCTCTTGTTTTCTTCCTCAGGCTCTGGTTTTGTTCCTCGGGCTCTGGTTTTGTTCCTCGGGCTCTGGCTTGGTTCCTCGCGCCCTGGTTTTTTGCCTCGGGCTCTGGTTTTGTTCCTCGGGCTCTGGTTTTGTTCCTCGGTTTCTGGTTTGGTTCCTCGGGCCCTGGTTTTATTCCACGGGCTCTGGTTTTCTTCCTATGGCCCTCTTTTTGTTCTTCAGGTCCTCCTTTTTGTCCTTGGGTTCTGGTTTTGTTCCTTGGGCTCTGGTTTTCTTCCTCAGGATCTGGTTTTGTTCCTCGAGCTCTGGTTTTGTTCCTTGGGCACTGGTTTTGTTCCTCGGGCTCTCGTTTTCTTCCTCGGACTCTCGATTTGTTCCTCGGGTTCTGGTTTTTTTCCTTGAGCTCTGTTTTTTTTCCTCGGGCTCTGGTTTTCTTCCTCAGGCTCTGGTTTTGTTGCTCGGGCTCTGGATTTCTTCCTCGAGCTCTCGTTTTCTTCTTCACGCCCTGGATTTGTTCCTCGGGTTCTGTTTTTGTTCCTCGGGCTGTGGTTGTGTTCCTCGGGCTCTGGTTTTGTTCCTCGAGCTCTGGTTGTGTTCCTTGGGCTCTGGTTTTCTTTCACGGGCTCTGGTTTTGTTCCTCATGTTCTGGTTTTATTCCTCAGGCCCTGGTTTGATTCCTCGGGGTTTCATTTTGTTCCTCGGGCTCTGCTTTATTTCCACGGGCTCTGGTTTTGTTCCTCAAGCTCTGGTTTTGTTCCTCGAGGGCTGGTTTTGTTCCTTGGGCTATGGTTTTCTTTCTCGGGCTCTGGCTTGGTTCCTCGGGTCCTGGTTTTTTCCTCGGGCTCTATTTTTGTTCCTCGGGCTCTTGTTTTCTTCCTCAGGCTCTGGTTTTGTTCCTCGGGCTCTGGTTTTGTTCCTCGGGCTCTGGCTTGGTTCCTCGGGCCCTGGTTTTTTGCCTCGGGCTCTGGTTTTGTTCCTCGGGCTCTGGTTTTGTTCCTCGGTTTCTGGTTTGGTTCCTCGGGCCCTGGTTTTATTCCACGGGCTCTGGTTTTCTTCCTATGGCCCTCGTGTTGTTCTTCAGGTCCTCCTTTTTGTCCTTGGGTTCTGGTTTTGTTCCTCGGGCTCTGGTTTTCTTCCTCAGGATCTGGTTTTGTTCCTCGAGCTCTGGTTTTGTTCCTTGGGCACTGGTTTTGTTCCTCGGGCTCTCGTTTTCTTCCTCGGACTCTCGTTTTGTTCCTCGGGTTCTGGTTTTGTTCCTTGAGCTCTGGTTTTCTTCTTTGGGCTCTGGTTTTCTTCCTCAGGCTCTGGTTTTGTTGCTCGGGCTCTGGATTTCTTCCTCGAGCTCTCGTTTTTTTCTTCAGGCCCTAGATTTGTTCCTCGGGCCCTGGTTGTGTTCCTTGGGCTCTGGTTTTGTTTCTCGTGCTCTGGTTTTGTTCCTTTGGCACTGGTTTTGTTCCTCGGGCTCTCGTTTTCTTCCTCGGACTCTCGTTTTGTTCCTCGGGTTCTGTTTTTTTAACTTGAGCTCTGTTTTTTTTCCTCGGGCTCTGGTTTTCTTCCTCAGGCTCTGGTTTTATTCCTCAGGCTCCGGATTTCTTCCTCGAGCTCTCGTTTTCTTCTTCACGCCCTGGATTTGTTCCTCGGGTTCTGTTTTTGTTCCTCGGGCTGTGGTTGTGTTCCTCGGGCTCTGGTTTTGTTCCTCGAGCTCTGGTTGTGTTCCTTGGGCACTGGTTTTGTTCCTCGGGCTCTCGTTTTCTTCCTCGGACTCTCGTTTTGTTCCTCGGGTTCTGGTTTTTTTCCTTGAGCTCTGTTTTTTTTCCTCGGGCTCTGGTTTTCTTCCTCAGGCTCTGGTTTTGTTGCTCGGGCTCCGGATTTCTTCCTCGAGCTCTCGTTTTCTTCTTCACGCCCTGGATTTGTTCCTCGGGTTCTGTTTTTGTTCCTCGGGCTGTGGTTGTGTTCCTCGGGCTCTGGTTTTGTTCCTCGAGCTCTGGTTGTGTTCCTTGGGCTCTGGTTTTGTTCCTTGAGCTCTAGTTTTGTTCTTCGAGCTCTGGTTTTGTTCCTGGGGCTCTGGTTTTCTTTCACGGGCTCTGGTTTTGTTCCTCATGTTCTGGTTTTATTCCTCAGGCCCTGGTTTTATTCCTCGGGGTTTCGTTTTGTTCCTCGGGCTCTGCTTTATTTCCACGGGCTCTGGTTTTGTTCCTCGAGCTCTGGTTTTGTTCCTCGAGGGCTGGTTTTGTTCCTTGGGCTATGGTTTTCTTTCTCGGGCTCTAGCTTGGTTCCTCGGGTCCTGGTTTTTTCCTCGGGCTCTATTTTTGTTCCTCGGGCTCTTGTTTTCTTCCTCAGGCTCTGGTTTTGTTCCTCGGGCTCTGGTTTTGTTCCTTGGGCTCTGGCTTGGTTCCTCGGGCCCTGGTTTTTTGCCTCGGGCTCTGGTTTTGTTCCTCGAGCTCTGGTTTTGTTCCTCGAGGGCTGGTTTTGTTCCTTGGGCTATGGTTTTCTTTCTCGGGCTCTGGCTTGGTTCCTCGGGTCCTGGTTTTTTCCTCGGGCTCTATTTTTGTTCCTCGGGCTCTTGTTTTCTTCCTCAGGCTCTGGTTTTGTTCCTCGGGCTCTGGTTTTGTTCCTCGGGCTCTGGCTTGGTTCCTCGGGCCCTGGTTTTTTGCCTCGGCCTCTGGTTTTGTTCCTCGGGCTCTGGTTTTGTTCCTCGGTTTCTGGTTTAGTTCCTCGGGCCCTGGTTTTATTCCACGGGCTCTGGTTTTCTTCCTATGGCCCTCGTGTTGTTCTTCAGGTCCTCCTTTTTGTCCTTGGGTTCTGGTTTTGTTCCTCGGGCTCTGGTTTTCTTCCTCAGGATCTGGTTTTGTTCCTCGAGCTCTGGTTTTGTTCCTTGGGCACTGGTTTTGTTCCTCGGGCTCTCGTTTTCTTCCTCGGACTCTCGTTTTGTTCCTCGGGTTCTGGTTTTGTTCCTTGAGCTCTGTTTTTTTTCCTCGGGCTCTGGTTTTCTTCCTCAGGCTCTGGTTTTGTTGCTCGGGCTCCGGATTTCTTCCTCGAGCTCTCGTTTTCTTCTTCACACCCTGGATTTGTTCCTCGGGTTCTGTTTTTGTTCCTCGGGCTGTGGTTGTGTTCCTCGGGCTCTGGTTTGGTTCCTCGAGCTCTGGTTGTGTTCCTTGGGCTCTGGTTTTGTTCCTTGAGCTCTAGTTTTGTTCTTCGAGCTCTGGTTTTGTTCCTGGGGCTCTGGTTTTCTTTCACGGGCTCTGGTTTTGTTCCTCATGTTCTGGTTTTATTCCTCAGGCCCTGGTTTTATTCCTCGGGGTTTCGTTTTGTTCCTCGGGCTCTGCTTTATTTCCACAGGCTCTGGTTTTGTTCCTCGAGTGCTGCTTTTGTTCCTTGGGCTATGTTTTTCTTTCTCGGGCTCTGGCTTGGTTCCTCGGGTCCTGGTTTTTTCCTCGGGCTCTATTTTTGTTCCTCGGGCTCTTGTTTTCTTCCTCAGGCTCTGGTTTTGTTCCTCGGGCTCTGGTTTTGTTCCTCGGGCTCTGGCTTGGTTCCTCGGGCCCTGGTTTTTTGCCTCGGGCTCTGGTTTTGTTCCTCGGGCTCTGGTTTTGTTCCTCGGTTTCTGGTTTGGTTCCTCGGGCCCTGGTTTTATTCCACGGGCTCTGGTTTTCTTCCTATGGCCCTCTTTTTGTTCTTCAGGTCCTCCTTTTTGTCCTTGGGTTCTGGTTTTGTTCCTCGGGCTCTGGTTTTCTTCCTCAGGATCTGGTTTTGTTCCTCGAGCTCTGGTTTTGTTCCTTGGGCACTGGTTTTGTTCCTCGGGCTCTCGTTTTCTTCCTCGGCCTCTCGTTTTGTTCCTCGGGTTCTGGTTTTGTTCCTTGAGCTCTGTTTTTTTTCCTCGGGCTCTGGTTTTCTTCCTCAGGCTCTGGTTTTGTTGCTCGGGCTCCGGATTTCTTCCTCGAGCTCTCGTTTTCTTCTTCACGCCCTGGATTTGTTCCTCGGGTTCTGTTTTTGTTCCTCGGGCTGTGGATGTGTTCCTCGGGCTCTGGTTTTGTTCCTCGAGCTCTGGTTGTGTTCCTTGGGCTCTGGTTTTGTTCCTTGAGCTCTAGTTTTGTTCTTCGAGCTCTGGTTTTGTTCCTGGGGCTCTGGTTTTCTTTCACGGGCTCTGGTTTTGTTCCTCATGTTCTGGTTTTATTCCTCAGGCCCTGGTTTTATTCCTCGGGGTTTCGTTTTGTTCCTCGGGCTCTGCTTTATTTCCACAGGCTCTGGTTTTGTTCCTCGAGTGCTGCTTTTGTTCCTTGGGCTATGTTTTTCTTTCTCGGGCTCTGGCTTGGTTCCTCGGGTCCTGGTTTTTTCCTCGGGCTCTATTTTTGTTCCTCGGGCTCTTGTTTTCTTCCTCAGGCTCTGGTTTTGTTCCTCGGGCTCTGGTTTTGTTCCTCGGGCTCTGGCTTGGTTCCTCGCGCCCTGTTTTTTTGCCTCGGGCTCTGGTTTTGTTCCTCGGGCTCTGGTTTTGTTCCTCGGTTTCTGGTTTGGTTCCTCGGGCCCTGGTTTTATTCCACGGGCTCTGGTTTTCTTCCTATGGCCCTCGTGTTGTTCTTCAGGTCCTCCTTTTTGTCCTTGGGTTCTGGTTTTGTTCCTCGGGCTCTGGTTTTCTTCCTCAGGATCTGGTTTTGTTCCTCGAGCTCTGGTTTTGTTCCTTGGGCACTGGTTTTGTTCCTCGGGCTCTCGTTTTCTTCCTCGGACTCTCGTTTTGTTCCTCGGGTTCTGGTTTTGTTCCTTGAGCTCTGGTTTTCTTCTTTGGGCTCTGGTTTTCTTCCTCAGGCTCTGGTTTTGTTGCTCGGGCTCTGCATTTCTTCCTCGAGCTCTCGTTTTTTTCTTCAGGCCCTAGATTTGTTCCTCGGGCCCTGGTTGTGTTCCTTGGGCTCTGGTTTTGTTTCTCGTGCTCTGGTTTTGTTCCTTTGGCACTGGTTTTGTTCCTCGGGCTCTCGTTTTCTTCCTCGGACTCTCGTTTTGTTCCTCGGGTTCTGTTTTTTTTCCTTGAGCTCTGTTTTTTTTCCTCGGGCTCTGGTTTTCTTCCTCAGGCTCTGGTTTTATTCCTCAGGCTCCGGATTTCTTCCTCGAGCTCTCGTTTTCTTCTTCACGCCCTGGATTTGTTCCTCGGGTTCTGTTTTTGTTCCTCGGGCTGTGGTTGTGTTCCTCGGGCTCTGGTTTTGTTCCTCGAGCTCTGGTTGTGTTCCTTGGGCACTGGTTTTGTTCCTCGGGCTCTCGTTTTCTTCCTCGGACTCTCGTTTTGTTCCTCGGGTTCTGGTTTTGTTCCTTGAGCTCTGCTTTTCTTCTTTGGGCTCTGGTTTTCTTCCTCAGGCTCTGGTTTTGTTGCTCGGGCTCTGGATTTCTTCCTCGAGCTCTCGTTTTTTTCTTCAGGCCCTAGATTTGTTCCTCGGGCCCTGGTTGTGTTCCTTGGGCTCTGGTTTTGTTTCTCGTGCTCTGGTTTTGTTCCTTTGGCACTGGTTTTGTTCCTCGGGCTCTCGTTTTCTTCCTCGGACTCTCGTTTTGTTCCTCGGGTTCTGTTTTTTTTCCTTGAGCTCTGTTTTTTTTCCTCGGGCTCTGGTTTTCTTCCTCAGGCTCTGGTTTTATTCCTCAGGCTCCGGATTTCTTCCTCGAGCTCTCGTTTTCTTCTTCACGCCCTGGATTTGTTCCTCGGGTTCTGTTTTTGTTCCTCGGGCTGTGGTTGTGTTCCTCGGGCTCTGGTTTTGTTCCTCGAGCTCTGGTTGTGTTCCTTGGGCTCTGGTTTTGTTCCTTGAGCTCTAGTTTTGTTCTTCGAGCTCTGGTTTTGTTCCTGGGGCTCTGGTTTTCTTTCACGGGCTCTGGTTTTGTTCCTCAGGCTCTGGTTTTATTCCTCAGGCCCTGGTTTTATTCCTCGGGGTTTCGTTTTGTTCCTCGGGCTCTGCTTTATTTCCACGGGCTCTGGTTTTGTTCCTCGAGCTCTGGTTTTGTTCCTCGAGGGCTGGTTTTGTTCCTTGGGCTATGGTTTTCTTTCTCGGGCTCTGGCTTGGTTCCTCGGGTCCTGGTTTTTTCCTCGGGCTCTATTTTTGTTCCTCGGGCTCTTGTTTTCTTCCTCAGGCTCTGGTTTTGTTCCTCGGGCTCTGGTTTTGTTCCTTGGGCTCTGGCTTGGTTCCTCGGGCCCTGGTTTTTTGCCTCGGGCTCTGGTTTTGTTCCTCGAGCTCTGGTTTTGTTCCTCGAGGGCTGGTTTTGTTCCTTGGGCTATGGTTTTCTTTCTCGGGCTCTGGCTTGGTTCCTCGGGTCCTGGTTTTTTCCTCGGGCTCTATTTTTGTTCCTCGGGCTCTTGTTTTCTTCCTCAGGCTCTGGTTTTGTTCCTCGGGCTCTGGTTTTGTTCCTCGGGCTCTGGCTTGGTTCCTCGGGCCCTGGTTTTTTGCCTCGGCCTCTGGTTTTGTTCCTCGGGCTCTGGTTTTGTTCCTCGGTTTCTGGTTTAGTTCCTCGGGCCCTGGTTTTATTCCACGGGCTCTGGTTTTCTTCCTATGGCCCTCTTTTTGTTCTTCAGGTCCTCCTTTTTGTCCTTGGGTTCTGGTTTTGTTCCTCGGGCTCTGGTTTTCTTCCTCAGGATCTGGTTTTGTTCCTCGAGCTCTGGTTTTGTTCCTTGGGCACTGGTTTTGTTCCTCGGGCTCTCGTTTTCTTCCTCGGACTCTCGTTTTGTTCCTCGGGTTCTGGTTTTGTTCCTTGAGCTCTGTTTTTTTTCCTCGGGCTCTGGTTTTCTTCCTCAGGCTCTGGTTTTGTTGCTCGGGCTCCGGATTTCTTCCTCGAGCTCTCGTTTTCTTCTTCACGCCCTGGATTTGTTCCTCGGGTTCTGTTTTTGTTCCTCGGGCTGTGGTTGTGTTCCTCGGGCTCTGGTTTGGTTCCTCGAGCTCTGGTTGTGTTCCTTGGGCTCTGGTTTTGTTCCTTGAGCTCTAGTTTTGTTCTTCGAGCTCTGGTTTTGTTCCTGGGGCTCTGGTTTTCTTTCACGGGCTCTGGTTTTGTTCCTCATGTTCTGGTTTTATTCCTCAGGCCCTGGTTTTATTCCTCGGGGTTTCGTTTTGTTCCTCGGGCTCTGCTTTATTTCCACAGGCTCTGGTTTTGTTCCTCGAGTGCTGCTTTTGTTCCTTGGGCTATGTTTTTCTTTCTCGGGCTCTGGCTTGGTTCCTCGGGTCCTGGTTTTTTCCTCGGGCTCTATTTTTGTTCCTCGGGCTCTTGTTTTCTTCCTCAGGCTCTGGTTTTGTTCCTCGGGCTCTGATTTTGTTCCTCGGGCTCTGGCTTGGTTCCTCGCGCCCTGGTTTTTTGCCTCGGGCTCTGGTTTTGTTCCTCGGGCTCTGGTTTTGTTCCTCGGTTTCTGGTTTGGTTCCTCGGGCCCTGGTTTTATTCCACGGGCTCTGGTTTTCTTCCTATGGCCCTCTTTTTGTTCTTCAGGTCCTCCTTTTTGTCCTTGGGTTCTGGTTTTGTTCCTCGGGCTCTGGTTTTCTTCCTCAGGATCTGGTTTTGTTCCTCGAGCTCTGGTTTTGTTCCTTGGGCACTGGTTTTGTTCCTCGGGCTCTCGTTTTCTTCCTCGGCCTCTCGTTTTGTTCCTCGGGTTCTGGTTTTGTTCCTTGAGCTCTGTTTTTTTTCCTCGGGCTCTGGTTTTCTTCCTCAGGCTCTGGTTTTGTTGCTCGGGCTCCGGATTTCTTCCTCGAGCTCTCGTTTTCTTCTTCACGCCCTGGATTTGTTCCTCGGGTTCTGTTTTTGTTCCTCGGGCTGTGGTTGTGTTCCTCGGGCTCTGGTTTTGTTCCTCGAGCTCTGGTTGTGTTCCTTGGGCTCTGGTTTTGTTCCTTGAGCTCTAGTTTTGTTCTTCGAGCTCTGGTTTTGTTCCTGGGGCTCTGGTTTTCTTTCACGGGCTCTGGTTTTGTTCCTCATGTTCTGGTTTTATTCCTCAGGCCCTGGTTTTATTCCTCGGGGTTTCGTTTTGTTCCTCGGGCTCTGCTTTATTTCCACAGGCTCTGGTTTTGTTCCTCGAGTGCTGCTTTTGTTCCTTGGGCTATGTTTTTCTTTCTCGGGCTCTGGCTTGGTTCCTCGGGTCCTGGTTTTTTCCTCGGGCTCTATTTTTGTTCCTCGGGCTCTTGTTTTCTTCCTCAGGCTCTGGTTTTGTTCCTCGGGCTCTGGTTTTGTTCCTCGGGCTCTGGCTTGGTTCCTCGGGCCCTGGTTTTTTGCCTCGGCCTCTGGTTTTGTTCCTCGGGCTCTGGTTTTGTTCCTCGGTTTCTGGTTTGGTTCCTCGGGCCCTGGTTTTATTCCACGGGCTCTGGTTTTCTTCCTATGGCCCTCTTTTTGTTCTTCAGGTCCTCCTTTTTGTCCTTGGGTTCTGGTTTTGTTCCTCGGGCTCTGGTTTTCTTCCTCAGGATCTGGTTTTGTTCCTCGAGCTCTGGTTTTGTTCCTTGGGCACTGGTTTTGTTCCTCGGGCTCTCGTTTTCTTCCTCGGACTCTCGTTTTGTTCCTCGGGTTCTGGTTTTGTTCCTTGAGCTCTGTTTTTTTTCCTCGGGCTCTGGTTTTCTTCCTCAGGCTCTGGTTTTGTTGCTCGGGCTCCGGATTTCTTCCTCGAGCTCTCGTTTTCTTCTTCACGCCCTGGATTTGTTCCTCGGGTTCTGTTTTTGTTCCTCGGGCTGTGGTTGTGTTCCTCGGGCTCTGGTTTGGTTCCTCGAGCTCTGGTTGTGTTCCTTGGGCTCTGGTTTTGTTCCTTGAGCTCTAGTTTTGTTCTTCGAGCTCTGGTTTTGTTCCTGGGGCTCTGGTTTTCTTTCACGGGCTCTGGTTTTGTTCCTCATGTTCTGGTTTTATTCCTCAGGCCCTGGTTTTATTCCTCGGGGTTTCGTTTTGTTCCTCGGGCTCTGCTTTATTTCCACAGGCTCTGGTTTTGTTCCTCGAGGGCTGGTTTTGTTCCTTGGGCTATGGTTTTCTTTCTCGGGCTCTGGCTTGGTTCCTCGGGTCCTGGTTTTTTCCTCGGGCTCTATTTTTGTTCCTCGGGCTCTTGTTTTCTTCCTCAGGCTCTGGTTTTGTTCCTCGGGCTCTGGTTTTGTTCCTCGGGCTCTGGCTTGGTTCCTCGGGCCCTGGTTTTTTGCCTCGGGCTCTGGTTTTGTTCCTCGGGCTCTGGTTTTGTTCCTCGGTTTCTGGTTTGGTTCCTCGGGCCCTGGTTTTATTCCACGGGCTCTGGTTTTCTTCCTATGGCCCTCTTTTTGTTCTTCAGGTCCTCCTTTTTGTCCTTGGGTTCTGGTTTTGTTCCTCGGGCTCTGGTTTTCTTCCTCAGGATCTGGTTTTGTTCCTCGAGCTCTGGTTTTGTTCCTTGGGCACTGGTTTTGTTCCTCGGGCTCTCGTTTTCTTCCTCGGACTCTCGTTTTGTTCCTCGGGTTCTGGTTTTGTTCCTTGAGCTCTGTTTTTTTTCCTCGGGCTCTGGTTTTCTTCCTCAGGCTCTGGTTTTGTTGCTCGGGCTCCGGATTTCTTCCTCGAGCTCTCGTTTTCTTCTTCACGCCCTGGATTTGTTCCTCGGGTTCTGTTTTTGTTCCTCGGGCTGTGGTTGTGTTCCTCGGGCTCTGGTTTTGTTCCTCGAGCTCTGGTTGTGTTCCTTGGGCTCTGGTTTTGTTCCTTGAGCTCTAGTTTTGTTCTTCGAGCTCTGGTTTTGTTCCTGGGGCTCTGGTTTTCTTTCACGGGCTCTGGTTTTGTTCCTCATGTTCTGGTTTTATTCCTCAGGCCCTGGTTTTATTCCTCGGGGTTTCGTTTTGTTCCTCGGGCTCTGCTTTATTTCCACAGGCTCTGGTTTTGTTCCTCGAGGGCTGGTTTTGTTCCTTGGGCTATGGTTTTCTTTCTCGGGCTCTGGCTTGGTTCCTCGGGTCCTGGTTTTTTCCTCGGGCTCTATTTTTGTTCCTCGGGCTCTTGTTTTCTTCCTCAGGCTCTGGTTTTGTTCCTCGGGCTCTGGTTTTGTTCCTCGGGCTCTGGCTTGGTTCCTCGGGCCCTGGTTTTTTGCCTCGGGCTCTGGTTTTGTTCCTCGGGCTCTGGTTTTGTTCCTCGGTTTCTGGTTTGGTTCCTCGGGCCCTGGTTTTATTCCACGGGCTCTGGTTTTCTTCCTATGGCCCTCTTTTTGTTCTTCAGGTCCTCCTTTTTGTCCTTGGGTTCTGGTTTTGTTCCTCGGGCTCTGGTTTTCTTCCTCAGGATCTGGTTTTGTTCCTCGAGCTCTGGTTTTGTTCCTTGGGCACTGGTTTTGTTCCTCGGGCTCTCGTTTTCTTCCTCGGACTCTCGTTTTGTTCCTCGGGTTCTGGTTTTGTTCCTTGAGCTCTGTTTTTTTTCCTCGGGCTCTGGTTTTCTTCCTCAGGCTCTGGTTTTATTCCTCGGGCTCCGGATTTCTTCCTCGAGCTCTCGTTTTCTTCTTCACGCCCTGGATTTGTTCCTCGGGTTCTGTTTTTGTTCCTCGGGCTGTGGTTGTGTTCCTCGGGCTCTGGTTTTGTTCCTCGAGCTCTGGTTGTGTTCCTTGGGCTCTGGTTTTGTTCCTTGAGCTCTAGTTTTGTTCTTCGAGCTCTGGTTTTGTTCCTGGGGCTCTGGTTTTCTTTCACGGGCTCTGGTTTTGTTCCTCATGTTCTGGTTTTATTCCTCAGGCCCTGGTTTTATTCCTCGGGGTTTCGTTTTGTTCCTCGGGCTCTGCTTTATTTCCACGGGCTCTGGTTTTGTTCCTCGAGCTCTGGTTTTGTTCCTCGAGGGCTGGTTTTGTTCCTTGGGCTATGGTTTTCTTTCTCGGGCTCTGGCTTGGTTCCTCGGGCTCTATTTTTGTTCCTCGGGCTCTTGTTTTCTTCCGCAGGCTCTGGTTTTGTTCCTGGAGGTCTGGTTTTGTTCCTCGGGCTCTGGCTTGGTTCCTCGCGCCCTGGTTTTTTGCCTCGGGCTCTGGTTTTGTTCCTCGGGCTCTGGTTTTGTTCCTCGGTTTCTGGTTTGGTTCCTTGGGCCCTGGTTTTATTCCACGGGCTCTGGTTTTCTTCCTATGGCCCTCGTGTTGTTCTTCAGGTCCTCCTTTTTGTCCTTGGGTTCTGGTTTTGTTCCTCGGGCTCTGGTTTTCTTCCTCAGGATCTGGTTTTGTTCCTCGAGCTCTGGTTTTGTTCCTTGGGCACTGGTTTTGTTCCTCGGGCTCTCGTTTTCTTCCTCGGACTCTCGTTTTGTTCCTCGGGTTCTGGTTTTGTTCCTTGAGCTCTGGTTTTCTTCTTTGGGCTCTGGTTTTCTTCCTCAGGCTCTGGTTTTGTTGCTCGGGCTCTGCATTTCTTCCTCGAGCTCTCGTTTTTTTCTTCAGGCCCTAGATTTGTTCCTCGGGCCCTGGTTGTGTTCCTTGGGCTCTGGTTTTGTTTCTCGTGCTCTGGTTTTGTTCCTTGGGCACTGGTTTTGTTCCTCGGGCTCTCGTTTTCTTCCTCGGACTCTTGTTTTGTTCCTCGGGTTCTGTTTTTTTTCTTTGAGCTCTGTTTTTTTTCCTCGGGCTCTGGTTTTCTTCCTCAGGCTCTGGTTTTATTCCTCGGGCTCCGGATTTCTTCTTCGAGCTCTCGTTTTCTTCTTCACGCCCTGGATTTGTTCCTCGGGTTCTGTTTTTGTTCCTCGGGCTGTGGTTGTGTTCCTCGGGCTCTGGTTTTGTTCCTCGAGCTCTGGTTGTGTTCCTTGGGCTCTGGTTTTGTTCCTTGAGCTCTAGTTTTGTTCTTCGAGCTCTGGTTTTGTTCCTGGGGCTCTGGTTTTCTTTCACGGGCTCTGGTTTTGTTCCTCATGTTCTGGTTTTATTCCTCAGGCCCTGGTTTGATTCCTCGGGGTTTCGTTTTGTTCCTCGGGCTCTGCTTTATTTCCACAGCCTCTGGTTTTGTTCCTCGAGGGCTGGTTTTGTTCCTTGGGCTATGGTTTTCTTTCTCGGGCTCTGGCTTGGTTCCTCGGGTCCTGGTTTTTTCCTCGGGCTCTATTTTTGTTCCTCGGGCTCTTGTTTTCTTCCTCAGGTTCTGGTTTTGTTCCTCGGGCTCTGGTTTTGTTCCTCGGGCTCTGGCTTGGTTCCTCGCGCCCTGGTTTTTTGCCTCGGGCTCTGGTTTTGTTCCTCGGGCTCTGGTTTTGTTCCTCGGTTTCTGGTTTGGTTCCTCGGGCCCTGGTTTTATTCCACGGGCTCTGGTTTTCTTCCTATGGCCCTCGTGTTGTTCTTCAGGTCCTCCTTTTTGTCCTTGGGTTCTGGTTTTGTTCCTCGGGCTCTGGTTTTCTTCCTCAGGATCTGGTTTTGTTCCTCGAGCTCTGGTTTTGTTCCTTGGGCACTGGTTTTGTTCCTCGGGCTCTCGTTTTCTTCCTCGGACTCTCGTTTTGTTCCTCGGGTTCTGGTTTTGTTCCTTGAGCTCTGTTTTTTTTCCTCGGGCTCTGGTTTTCTTCCTCAGGCTCTGGTTTTGTTGCTCGGGCACCGGATTTCTTCCTCGAGCTCTCGTTTTCTTCTTCACGCCCTGGATTTGTTCCTCGGGTTCTGTTTTTGTTCCTCGGGCTGTGGTTGTGTTCCTCGGGCTCTGGTTTTGTTCCTCGAGCTCTGGTTGTGTTCCTTGGGCTCTGGTTTTGTTCCTTGAGCTCTAGTTTTGTTCTTCGAGCTCTGGTTTTGTTCCTGGGGCTCTGGTTTTCTTTCACGGGCTCTGGTTTTGTTCCTCATGTTCTGGTTTTATTCCTCAGGCCCTGGTTTTATTCCTCGGGGTTTCGTTTTGTTCCTCGGGCTCTGCTTTATTTCCACGGGCTCTGGTTTTGTTCCTCGAGCTCTGGTTTTGTTCCTCGAGGGCTGGTTTTGTTCCTTGGGCTATGGTTTTCTTTCTCGGGCTCTGGCTTGGTTCCTCGGGCCCTGGTTTTTTCCTCGGGCTCTATTTTTGTTCCTCGGGCTCTTGTTTTCTTCCTCAGGCTCTGGTTTTGTTCCTCGGGCTCTGGTTTTGTTCCTCGGGCTCTGGCTTGGTTCCTCGCGCCCTGGTTTTTTGCCTCGGGCTCTGGTTTTGTTCCTCGGGCTCTGGTTTTGTTCCTCGGTTTCTGGTTTGGTTCCTCGGGCCCTGGTTTTATTCCATGGGCTCTGGTTTTCTTCCTATGTCCCTCGTGTTGTTCTTCAGGTCCTCCTTTTTGTCCTTGGGTTCTGGTTTTGTTCCTCGGGCTCTGGTTTTCTTCCTCAGGATCTGGTTTTGTTCCTCGAGCTCTGGTTTTGTTCCTTGGGCACTGGTTTTGTTCCTCGGGCTCTCGTTTTCTTCCTCGGACTCTCGTTTTGTTCCTCGGGTTCTGGTTTTGTTCCTTGAGCTGTGGTTTTCTTCTTTGGGCTCTGGTTTTCTTCCTCAGGCTCTGGTTTTGTTGCTCGGGCTCTGCATTTCTTCCTCGAGCTCTCGTTTTTTTCTTCAGGCCCTAGATTTGTTCCTCGGGCCCTGGTTGTGTTCCTTGGGCTCTGGTTTTGTTTCTCGTGCTCTGGTTTTGTTCCTTTGGCACTGGTTTTGTTCCTCGGGCTCTCGTTTTCTTCCTCGGACTCTCGTTTTGTTCCTCGGGTTCTGTTTTTTTTCCTCGAGCTCTGTTTTTTTTCCTCAGGCTCTGGTTTTATTCCTCGGGCTCCGGATTTCTTCCTCGAGCTCTCGTTTTCTTCTTCACGCCCTGGATTTGTTCCTCGGGTTCTGTTTTTGTTCCTCGGGCTGTGGTTGTGTTCCTCGGGCTCTGGTTTTGTTCCTCGAGCTCTGGTTGTGTTCCTTGGGCTCTGGTTTTGTTCCTTGAGCTCTAGTTTTGTTCTTCGAGCTCTGGTTTTGTTCCTGGGGCTCTGGTTTTCTTTCACGGGCTCTGGTTTTGTTCCTCATGTTCTGGTTTTATTCCTCAGGCCCTGGTTTGATTCCTCGGGGTTTCGTTTTGTTCCTCGGGCTCTGCTTTATTTCCACAGGCTCTGGTTTTGTTCCTCGAGGGCTGCTTTTGTTCCTTGGGCTATGGTTTTCTTTCTCGAGCTCTGGCTTGGTTCCTCGGGTCCTGGTTTTTTCCTCGGGCTCTATTTTTGTTCCTCGGGCTCTTGTTTTCTTCCTCAGGCTCTGGTTTTGTTCCTCGGGCTCTGGTTTTGTTCCTCGGGCTCTGGCTTGGTTCCTCGGGCCCTGGTTTTTTGCCTCGGGCTCTGGTTTTGTTCCTCGGGCTCTGGTTTTGTTCCTCGGTTTCTGGTTTGGTTCCTCGGGCCCTGGTTTTATTCCACGGGCTCTGGTTTTCTTCCTATGGCCCTCGTGTTGTTCTTCAGGTCCTCCTTTATGTCCTTGGGTTCTGGTTTTGTTCCTCGGGCTCTGGTTTTCTTCCTCAGGATCTGGTTTTGTTGCTCGAGCTCTGGTTTTGTTCCTTTGGCACTGGTTTTGTTCCTCGGGCTCTGGTTTTCTTCCTCAGGATCTGGTTTTGTTCCTCGAGCTCTGGTTTTGTTCCTTTGGCACTGGTTTTGTTCCTCGGGCTCTCGTTTTCTTCCTCGGACTCTCGTTTTGTTCCTCGGGTTCTGGTTTTGTTCCTTGAGCTCTGTTTTTTTTCCTCGGGCTCTGGTTTTCTTCCTCAGGCTCTGGTTTTGTTGCTCGGGCTCCGGATTTCTTCCTCGAGCTCTCGTTTTCTTCTTCACGCCCTGGATTTGTTCCTCGGGTTCTGTTTTTGTTCCTCGGGCTGTGGTTGTGTTCCTCGGGCTCTGGTTTTGTTCCTCGAGCTCTGGTTGTGTTCCTTGGGCTCTGGTTTTGTTCCTTGAGCTCTAGTTTTGTTCTTCGAGCTCTGGTTTTGTTCCTGGGGCTCTGGTTTTCTTTCACGGGCTCTGGTTTTGTTCCTCATGTTCTGGTTTTATTCCTCAGGCCCTGGTTTTATTCCTCGGGCTCTCGTTTTGTTCCTCGGGCTCTGCTTTATTTCCACGGGCTCTGGTTTTGTTCCTCGAGCTCTGGTTTTGTTCCTCGAGGGCTGGTTTTGTTCCTTGGGCTATGGTTTTCTTTCTCGGGCTCTGGCTTGGTTCCTCGGGCCCTGGTTTTTTCCTCGGGCTCTATTTTTGTTCCTCGGGCTCTTGTTTTCTTCCTCAGGCTCTGGTTTTGTTCCTCGGGCTCTGGTTTTGTTCCTCGGGCTCTGGCTTGGTTCCTCGGGCCCTGGTTTTTTGCCTCGGGCTCTGGTTTTGTTCCTCGGGCTCTGGTTTTGTTCCTCGGTTTCTGGTTTGGTTCCTCGGGCCCTGGTTTTATTCCACGGGCTCTGGTTTTCTTCCTATGTCCCTCGTGTTGTTCTTCAGGTCCTCCTTTTTGTCTTTGGGTTCTGGTTTTGTTCCTCGGGCTCTGGTTTTCTTCCTCAGGATCTGGTTTTGTTCCTCGAGCTCTGGTTTTGTTCCTTGGGCACTGGTTTTGTTCCTCGGGCTCTCGTTTTCTTCCTCGGACTCTCGTTTTGTTCCTCGGGTTCTGGTTTTGTTCCTTGAGCTCTGGTTTTCTTCTTTGGGATCTGGTTTTCTTCCTCAGGCTCTGGTTTTGTTGCTCGGGCTCTGGATTTCTTCCTCGAGCTCTCGTTTTTTTCTTCAGGCCCTAGATTTGTTCCTCGGGCCCTGGTTGTGTTCCTTGGGCTCTGGTTTTGTTTCTCGTGCTCTGGTTTTTTTCCTTTGGCACTGGTTTTGTTCCTCGGGCTCTCGTTTTCTTCCTCGGACTCTCGTTTTGTTCCTCGGGTTCTGTTTTTTTTCTTTGAGCTCTGTTTTTTTTCCTCGGGCTCTGGTTTTCTTCCTCAGGCTCTGGTTTTATTCCTCAGGCTCCGGATTTCTTCTTCGAGCTCTCGTTTTCTTCTTCACGCCCTGGATTTGTTCCTCGGGTTCTGTTTTTGTTCCTTGGGCTGTGGTTGTGTTCCTCGGGCTCTGGTTTTGTTCCTCGAGCTCTGGTTGTGTTCCTTGGGCTCTGGTTTTGTTCCTTGAGCTCTAGTTTTGTTCTTCGAGCTCTGGTTTTGTTCCTGGGGCTCTGGTTTTCTTTCACGGGCTCTGGTTTTGTTCCTCATGTTCTGGTTTTATTCCTCAGGCCCTGGTTTGATTCCTCGGGGTTTCGTTTTGTTCCTCGGGCTCTGCTTTATTTCCACAGCCTCTGGTTTTGTTCCTCGAGGGCTGGTTTTGTTCCTTGGGCTATGGTTTTCTTTCTCGGGCTCTGGCTTGGTTCCTCGGGTCCTGGTTTTTTCCTCGGGCTCTATTTTTGTTCCTCGGGCTCTTGTTTTCTTCCTCAGGCTCTGGTTTTGTTCCTCGGGCTCTGGTTTTGTTCCTCGGGCTCTGGCTTGGTTCCTCGGGCCCTGGTTTTTTGCCTCGGGCTCTGGTTTTGTTCCTCGGGCTCTGGTTTTGTTCCTCGGTTTCTGGTTTGGTTCCTCGGGCCCTGGTTTTATTCCACGGGCTCTGGTTTTCTTCCTATGGCCCTCGTGTTGTTCTTCAGGTCCTCCTTTTTGTCCTTGGGTTCTGGTTTTGTTCCTCGGGCTCTGGTTTTCTTCCTCAGGATCTGGTTTTGTTCCTCGAGCTCTGGTTTTGTTCCTTGGGCACTGGTTTTGTTCCTCGGGCTCTCGTTTTCTTCCTCGGACTCTCGTTTTGTTCCTCGGGTTCTGGTTTTGTTCCTTGAGCTCTGTTTTTTTTCCTTGGGCTCTGGTTTTCTTCCTCAGGCTCTGGTTTTGTTGCTCGGGCTCCGGATTTCTTCCTCGAGCTCTCGTTTTCTTCTTCATGCCCTGGATTTGTTCCTCGGGTTCTGTTTTTGTTCCTCGGGCTGTGGTTGTGTTCCTCGGGCTCTGGTTTTGTTCCTCGAGCTCTGGTTGTGTTCCTTGGGCTCTGGTTTTGTTCCTTGAGCTCTAGTTTTGTTCTTCGAGCTCTGGTTTTGTTCCTGGGGCTCTGGTTTTCTTTCACGGGCTCTGGTTTTGTTCCTCATGTTCTGGTTTTATTCCTCAGGCCCTGGTTTTATTCCTCGGGCTCTCGTTTTGTTCCTCGGGCTCTGCTTTATTTCCACGGGCTCTGGTTTTGTTCCTCGAGCTCTGGTTTTGTTCCTCGAGGGCTGGTTTTGTTCCTTGGGCTATGGTTTTCTTTCTCGGGCTCTGGCTTGGTTCCTCGGGCCCTGTTTTTTTCCTCGGGCTCTATTTTTGTTCCTCGGGCTCTTGTTTTCTTCCTCAGGCTCTGGTTTTGTTCCTCGGGCTCTGGTTTTGTTCCTCGGGCTCTGGCTTGGTTCCTCGGGCCCTGGTTTTTTGCCTCGGGCTCTGGTTTTGTTCCTCGGGCTCTGGTTTTGTTCCTCGGTTTCTGGTTTGGTTCCTCGGGCCCTGGTTTTATTCCACGGGCTCTGGTTTTCTTCCTATGGCCCTCTTTTTGTTCTTCAGGTCCTCCTTTTTGTCCTTGCGTTCTGGTTTTGTTCCTCGGGCTCTGGTTTTCTTCCTCAGGATCTGGTTTTGTTCCTCGAGTTCTGGTTTTGTTCCTTGGGCACTGGTTTTGTTCCTCGGGCTCTCGTTTTCTTCCTCGGACTCTCGTTTTGTTCCTCGGGTTCTGGTTTTGTTCCTTGAGCTCTGGTTTTCCTCTTTGGGCTCTGGTTTTCTTCCTCAGGCTCTGGTTTTGTTGCTCGGGCTCTGGATTTCTTCCTCGAGCTCTCGTTTTTTTCTTCAGGCCCTAGATTTGTTCCTCGGGCCCTGGTTGTGTTCCTTGGGCTCTGGTTTTGTTCCTTGGGCACTGGTTTTGTTCCTCGGGCTCTCGTTTTCTTCCTCGGACTCTCGTTTTGTTCCTCGGGTTCTGTTTTTTTTCTTTGAGCTCTGTTTTTTTTCCTCGGGCTCTGGTTTTCTTCCTCAGGCTCTGGTTTTGTTGCTCGGGCTCCGGATTTCTTCCTCGAGCTCTCGTTTTCTTCTTCACGCCCTGGATTTGTTCCTCGGGTTCTGTTTTTGTTCCTCGGGCTGTGGTTGTGTTCCTCGGGCTCTGGTTTGGTTCCTCGAGCTCTGGTTGTGTTCCTTGGGCTCTGGTTTTGTTCCTTGAGCTCTAGTTTTGTTCTTCGAGCTCTGGTTTTGTTCCTGGGGCTCTGGTTTTCTTTCACGGGCTCTGGTTTTGTTCCTCATGTTCTGGTTTTATTCCTCAGGCCCTGGTTTTATTCCTCGGGGTTTCGTTTTGTTCCTCGGGCTCTGCTTTATTTCCACGGGCTCTGGTTTTGTTCCTCGAGCTCTGGTTTTGTTCCTCGAGGGCTGGTTTTGTTCCTTGGGCTATGGTTTTCTTTCTCGGGCTCTGGCTTGGTTCCTCGGGCCCTGGTTTTTTCCTCGGGCTCTATTTTTGTTCCTCGGGCTCTTGTTTTCTTCCTCAGGCTCTGGTTTTGTTCCTCGGGCTCTGGTTTTGTTCCTCGGGCTCTGGCTTGGTTCCTCGGGCCCTGGTTTTTTGCCTCGGGCTCTGGTTTTGTTCCTCGGGCTCTGGTTTTGTTCCTCGGTTTCTGGTTTGGTTCCTCGGGCCCTGGTTTTATTCCACGGGCTCTGGTTTTCTTCCTATGGCCCTCTTTTTCTTCTTCAGGTCCTCCTTTTTGTCCTTGCGTTCTGGTTTTGTTCCTCGGGCTGTGGTTTTCTTCCTCAGGATCTGGTTTTGTTCCTCGAGTTCTGGTTTTGTTCCTTGGGCACTGGTTTTGTTCCTCGGGCTCTCGTTTTCTTCCTCGGACTCTCGTTTTGTTCCTCGGGTTCTGGTTTTGTTCCTTGAGCTCTGGTTTTCCTCTTTGGGCTCTGGTTTTCTTCCTCAGGCTCTGGTTTTGTTGCTCGGGCTCTGGATTTCTTCCTCGAGCTCTCGTTTTTTTCTTCAGGCCCTAGATTTGTTCCTCGGGCCCTGGTTGTGTTCCTTGGGCTCTGGTTTTGTTCCTTGGGCACTGGTTTTGTTCCTCGGGCTCTCGTTTTCTTCCTCGGACTCTCGTTTTGTTCCTCGGGTTCTGTTTTTTTTCTTTGAGCTCTGTTTTTTTTCCTCGGGCTCTGGTTTTCTTCCTCAGGCTCTGGTTTTATTCCTCGGGCTCCGGATTTCTTCCTCGAGCTCTCGTTTTCTTCTTCACGCCCTGGATTTGTTCCTCGGGTTCTGTTTTTGTTCCTCGGGCTGTGGTTGTGTTCCTCGGGCTCTGGTTTTGTTCCTCGAGCTCTAGTTTTGTTCTTCGAGCTCTGGTTTTGTTCCTGGGGCTCTGGTTTTCTTTCACGGGCTCTGGTTTTGTTCCTCATGTTCTGGTTTTATTCCTCAGGCCCTGGTTTTATTCCTCGGGGTTTCGTTTTGTTCCTCGGGCTCTGCTTTATTTCCACGGGCTCTGGTTTTGTTCCTCGAGCTCTGGTTTTGTTCCTCGAGGGCTGGTTTTGTTCCTTGGGCTATGGTTTTCTTTCTCGGGCTCTGGCTTGGTTCCTCGGGCCCTGGTTTTTTCCTCGGGCTCTATTTTTGTTCCTCGGGCTCTTGTTTTCTTCCTCAGGCTCTGGTTTTGTTCCTCGGGCTCTGGTTTTGTTCCTCGGGCTCTGGCTTGGTTCCTCGCGCCCTGGTTTTTTGCCTCGGGCTCTGGTTTTGTTCCTCGGGCTCTGGTTTTGTTCCTCGGTTTCTGGTTTGGTTCCTCGGGCCCTGGTTTTATTCCACGGGCTCTGGTTTTCTTCCTATGGCCCTCGTGTTGTTCTTCAGGTCCTCCTTTTTGTCCTTGGGTTCTGGTTTTGTTCCTCGGGCTCTGGTTTTCTTCCTCAGGATCTGGTTTTGTTCCTCGAGCTCTGGTTTTGTTCCTTGGGCACTGGTTTTGTTCCTCGGGCTCTCGTTTTCTTCCTCGGACTCTCGTTTTGTTCCTCGGGTTCTGGTTTTGTTCCTTGAGCTGTGGTTTTCTTCTTTGGGCTCTGGTTTTCTTCCTCAGGCTCTGGTTTTGTTGCTCGGGCTCTGCATTTCTTCCTCGAGCTCTCGTTTTTTTCTTCAGGCCCTAGATTTGTTCCTCGGGCCCTGGTTGTGTTCCTTGGGCTCTGGTTTTGTTTCTCGTGCTCTGGTTTTGTTCCTTTGGCACTGGTTTTGTTCCTCGGGCTCTCGTTTTCTTCCTCGGACTCTCGTTTTGTTCCTCGGGTTCTGTTTTTTTTCCTCGAGCTCTGTTTTTTTTCCTCAGGCTCTGGTTTTATTCCTCGGGCTCCGGATTTCTTCCTCGAGCTCTCGTTTTCTTCTTCACGCCCTGGATTTGTTCCTCGGGTTCTGTTTTTGTTCCTCGGGCTGTGGTTGTGTTCCTCGGGCTCTGGTTTTGTTCCTCGAGCTCTGGTTGTGTTCCTTGGGCTCTGGTTTTGTTCCTTGAGCTCTAGTTTTGTTCTTCGAGCTCTGGTTTTGTTCCTGGGGCTCTGGTTTTCTTTCACGGGCTCTGGTTTTGTTCCTCATGTTCTGGTTTTATTCCTCAGGCCCTGGTTTGATTCCTCGGGGTTTCGTTTTGTTCCTCGGGCTCTGCTTTATTTCCACAGGCTCTGGTTTTGTTCCTCGAGGGCTGCTTTTGTTCCTTGGGCTATGGTTTTCTTTCTCGAGCTCTGGCTTGGTTCCTCGGGTCCTGGTTTTTTCCTCGGGCTCTATTTTTGTTCCTCGGGCTCTTGTTTTCTTCCTCAGGCTCTGGTTTTGTTCCTCGGGCTCTGGTTTTGTTCCTCGGGCTCTGGCTTGGTTCCTCGGGCCCTGGTTTTTTGCCTCGGGCTCTGGTTTTGTTCCTCGGGCTCTGGTTTTGTTCCTCGGTTTCTGGTTTGGTTCCTCGGGCCCTGGTTTTATTCCACGGGCTCTGGTTTTCTTCCTATGGCCCTCGTGTTGTTCTTCAGGTCCTCCTTTATGTCCTTGGGTTCTGGTTTTGTTCCTCGGGCTCTGGTTTTCTTCCTCAGGATCTGGTTTTGTTGCTCGAGCTCTGGTTTTGTTCCTTTGGCACTGGATTTGTTCCTCGGGCTCTGGTTTTCTTCCTCAGGATCTGGTTTTGTTCCTCGAGCTCTGGTTTTGTTCCTTTGGCACTGGTTTTGTTCCTCGGGCTCTCGTTTTCTTCCTCGGACTCTCGTTTTGTTCCTCGGGTTCTGGTTTTGTTCCTTGAGCTCTGTTTTTTTTCCTCGGGCTCTGGTTTTCTTCCTCAGGCTCTGGTTTTGTTGCTCGGGCTCCGGATTTCTTCCTCGAGCTCTCGTTTTCTTCTTCACGCCCTGGATTTGTTCCTCGGGTTCTGTTTTTGTTCCTCGGGCTGTGGTTGTGTTCCTCGGGCTCTGGTTTTGTTCCTCGAGCTCTGGTTGTGTTCCTTGGGCTCTGGTTTTGTTCCTTGAGCTCTAGTTTTGTTCTTCGAGCTCTGGTTTTGTTCCTGGGGCTCTGGTTTTCTTTCACGGGCTCTGGTTTTGTTCCTCATGTTCTGGTTTTATTCCTCAGGCCCTGGTTTTATTCCTCGGGCTCTCGTTTTGTTCCTCGGGCTCTGCTTTATTTCCACGGGCTCTGGTTTTGTTCCTCGAGCTCTGGTTTTGTTCCTCGAGGGCTGGTTTTGTTCCTTGGGCTATGGTTTTCTTTCTCGGGCTCTGGCTTGGTTCCTCGGGCCCTGGTTTTTTCCTCGGGCTCTATTTTTGTTCCTCGGGCTCTTGTTTTCTTCCTCAGGCTCTGGTTTTGTTCCTCGGGCTCTGGTTTTGTTCCTCGGGCTCTGGCTTGGTTCCTCGGGCCCTGGTTTTTTGCCTCGGGCTCTGGTTTTGTTCCTCGGGCTCTGGTTTTGTTCCTCGGTTTCTGGTTTGGTTCCTCGGGCCCTGGTTTTATTCCACGGGCTCTGGTTTTCTTCCTATGTCCCTCGTGTTGTTCTTCAGGTCCTCCTTTTTGTCTTTGGGTTCTGGTTTTGTTCCTCGGGCTCTGGTTTTCTTCCTCAGGATCTGGTTTTGTTCCTCGAGCTCTGGTTTTGTTCCTTGGGGACTGGTTTTGTTCCTCGGGCTCTCGTTTTCTTCCTCGGACTCTCGTTTTGTTCCTCGGGTTCTGGTTTTGTTCCTTGAGCTCTGGTTTTCTTCTTTGGGATCTGGTTTTCTTCCTCAGGCTCTGGTTTTGTTGCTCGGGCTCTGGATTTCTTCCTCGAGCTCTCGTTTTTTTCTTCAGGCCCTAGATTTGTTCCTCGGGCCCTGGTTGTGTTCCTTGGGCTCTGGTTTTGTTTCTCGTGCTCTGGTTTTTTTCCTTTGGCACTGGTTTTGTTCCTCGGGCTCTCGTTTTCTTCCTCGGACTCTCGTTTTGTTCCTCGGGTTCTGTTTTTTTTCTTTGAGCTCTGTTTTTTTTCCTCGGGCTCTGGTTTTCTTCCTCAGGCTCTGGTTTTATTCCTCAGGCTCCGGATTTCTTCTTCGAGCTCTCGTTTTCTTCTTCACGCCCTGGATTTGTTCCTCGGGTTCTGTTTTTGTTCCTTGGGCTGTGGTTGTGTTCCTCGGGCTCTGGTTTTGTTCCTCGAGCTCTGGTTGTGTTCCTTGGGCTCTGGTTTTGTTCCTTGAGCTCTAGTTTTGTTCTTCGAGCTCTGGTTTTGTTCCTGGGGCTCTGGTTTTCTTTCACGGGCTCTGGTTTTGTTCCTCATGTTCTGGTTTTATTCCTCAGGCCCTGGTTTGATTCCTCGGGGTTTCGTTTTGTTCCTCGGGCTCTGCTTTATTTCCACAGCCTCTGGTTTTGTTCCTCGAGGGCTGGTTTTGTTCCTTGGGCTATGGTTTTCTTTCTCGGGCTCTGGCTTGGTTCCTCGGGTCCTGGTTTTTTCCTCGGGCTCTATTTTTGTTCCTCGGGCTCTTGTTTTCTTCCTCAGGCTCTGGTTTTGTTCCTCGGGCTCTGGTTTTGTTCCTCGGGCTCTGGCTTGGTTCCTCGGGCCCTGGTTTTTTGCCTCGGGCTCTGGTTTTGTTCCTCGGGCTCTGGTTTTGTTCCTCGGTTTCTGGTTTGGTTCCTCGGGCCCTGGTTTTATTCCACGGGCTCTGGTTTTCTTCCTATGGCCCTCGTGTTGTTCTTCAGGTCCTCCTTTTTGTCCTTGGGTTCTGGTTTTGTTCCTCGGGCTCTGGTTTTCTTCCTCAGGATCTGGTTTTGTTCCTCGAGCTCTGGTTTTGTTCCTTGGGCACTGGTTTTGTTCCTCGGGCTCTCGTTTTCTTCCTCGGACTCTCGTTTTGTTCCTCGGGTTCTGGTTTTGTTCCTTGAGCTCTGTTTTTTTTCCTTGGGCTCTGGTTTTCTTCCTCAGGCTCTGGTTTTGTTGCTCGGGCTCCGGATTTCTTCCTCGAGCTCTCGTTTTCTTCTTCATGCCCTGGATTTGTTCCTCGGGTTCTGTTTTTGTTCCTCGGGCTGTGGTTGTGTTCCTCGGGCTCTGGTTTTGTTCCTCGAGCTCTGGTTGTGTTCCTTGGGCTCTGGTTTTGTTCCTTGAGCTCTAGTTTTGTTCTTCGAGCTCTGGTTTTGTTCCTGGGGCTCTGGTTTTCTTTCACGGGCTCTGGTTTTGTTCCTCATGTTCTGGTTTTATTCCTCAGGCCCTGGTTTTATTCCTCGGGCTCTCGTTTTGTTCCTCGGGCTCTGCTTTATTTCCACGGGCTCTGGTTTTGTTCCTCGAGCTCTGGTTTTGTTCCTCGAGGGCTGGTTTTGTTCCTTGGGCTATGGTTTTCTTTCTCGGGCTCTGGCTTGGTTCCTCGGGCCCTGTTTTTTTCCTCGGGCTCTATTTTTGTTCCTCGGGCTCTTGTTTTCTTCCTCAGGCTCTGGTTTTGTTCCTCGGGCTCTGGTTTTGTTCCTCGGGCTCTGGCTTGGTTCCTCGGGCCCTGGTTTTTTGCCTCGGGCTCTGGTTTTGTTCCTCGGGCTCTGGTTTTGTTCCTCGGTTTCTGGTTTGGTTCCTCGGGCCCTGGTTTTATTCCACGGGCTCTGGTTTTCTTCCTATGGCCCTCTTTTTGTTCTTCAGGTCCTCCTTTTTGTCCTTGCGTTCTGGTTTTGTTCCTCGGGCTGTGGTTTTCTTCCTCAGGATCTGGTTTTGTTCCTCGAGTTCTGGTTTTGTTCCTTGGGCACTGGTTTTGTTCCTCGGGCTCTCGTTTTCTTCCTCGGACTCTCGTTTTGTTCCTCGGGTTCTGGTTTTGTTCCTTGAGCTCTGGTTTTCCTCTTTGGGCTCTGGTTTTCTTCCTCAGGCTCTGGTTTTGTTGCTCGGGCTCTGGATTTCTTCCTCGAGCTCTCGTTTTTTTCTTCAGGCCCTAGATTTGTTCCTCGGGCCCTGGTTGTGTTCCTTGGGCTCTGGTTTTGTTCCTTGGGCACTGGTTTTGTTCCTCGGGCTCTCGTTTTCTTCCTCGGACTCTCGTTTTGTTCCTCGGGTTCTTTTTTTTTTCTTTGAGCTCTGTTTTTTTTCCTCGGGCTCTGGTTTTCTTCCTCAGGCTCTGGTTTTGTTGCTCGGGCTCCGGATTTCTTCCTCGAGCTCTCGTTTTCTTCTTCACGCCCTGGATTTGTTCCTCGGGTTCTGTTTTTGTTCCTCGGGCTGTGGTTGTGTTCCTCGGGCTCTGGTTTGGTTCCTCGAGCTCTGGTTGTGTTCCTTGGGCTCTGGTTTTGTTCCTTGAGCTCTAGTTTTGTTCTTCGAGCTCTGGTTTTGTTCCTGGGGCTCTGGTTTTCTTTCACGGGCTCTGGTTTTGTTCCTCATGTTCTGGTTTTATTCCTCAGGCCCTGGTTTTATTCCTCGGGGTTTCGTTTTGTTCCTCGGGCTCTGCTTTATTTCCACGGGCTCTGGTTTTGTTCCTCGAGCTCTGGTTTTGTTCCTCGAGGGCTGGTTTTGTTCCTTGGGCTATGGTTTTCTTTCTCGGGCTCTGGCTTGGTTCCTCGGGCCCTGGTTTTTTCCTCGGGCTCTATTTTTGTTCCTCGGGCTCTTGTTTTCTTCCTCAGGCTCTGGTTTTGTTCCTCGGGCTCTGGTTTTGTTCCTCGGGCTCTGGCTTGGTTCCTCGGGCCCTGGTTTTTTGCCTCGGGCTCTGGTTTTGTTCCTCGGGCTCTGGTTTTGTTCCTCGGTTTCTGGTTTGGTTCCTCGGGCCCTGGTTTTATTCCACGGGCTCTGGTTTTCTTCCTATGGCCCTCTTTTTCTTCTTCAGGTCCTCCTTTTTGTCCTTGCGTTCTGGTTTTGTTCCTCGGGCTGTGGTTTTCTTCCTCAGGATCTGGTTTTGTTCCTCGAGTTCTGGTTTTGTTCCTTGGGCACTGGTTTTGTTCCTCGGGCTCTCGTTTTCTTCCTCGGACTCTCGTTTTGTTCCTCGGGTTCTGGTTTTGTTCCTTGAGCTCTGGTTTTCCTCTTTGGGCTCTGGTTTTCTTCCTCAGGCTCTGGTTTTGTTGCTCGGGCTCTGGATTTCTTCCTCGAGCTCTCGTTTTTTTCTTCAGGCCCTAGATTTGTTCCTCGGGCCCTGGTTGTGTTCCTTGGGCTCTGGTTTTGTTCCTTGGGCACTGGTTTTGTTCCTCGGGCTCTCGTTTTCTTCCTCGGACTCTCGTTTTGTTCCTCGGGTTCTGTTTTTTTTCTTTGAGCTCTGTTTTTTTTCCTCGGGCTCTGGTTTTCTTCCTCAGGCTCTGGTTTTATTCCTCGGGCTCCGGATTTCTTCCTCGAGCTCTCGTTTTCTTCTTCACGCCCTGGATTTGTTCCTCGGGTTCTGTTTTTGTTCCTCGGGCTGTGGTTGTGTTCCTCGGGCTCTGGTTTTGTTCCTCGAGCTCTAGTTTTGTTCTTCGAGCTCTGGTTTTGTTCCTGGGGCTCTGGTTTTCTTTCACGGGCTCTGGTTTTGTTCCTCATGTTCTGGTTTTATTCCTCAGGCCCTGGTTTTATTCCTCGGGGTTTCCTTTTGTTCCTCGGGCTCTGCTTTATTTCCACAGGCTCTGGTTTTGTTCCTCGAGGGCTGGTTTTGTTCCTTGGGCTATGGTTTTCTTTCTTGAGCTCTGGCTTGGTTCCTCGGGTCCTGGTTTTTTCCTCGGGCTCTATTTTTGTTCCTCGGGCTCTTGTTTTCTTCCTCAGGCTCTGGTTTTGTTCATGGAGGTCTGGTTTTGTTCCTCGGGCTCTGGCTTGGTTCCTCGGGCCCTGGTTTTTTGCCTCGGGCTCTGGTTTTGTTCCTCGGGCTCTGGTTTTGTTCCTCGGTTTCTGGTTTGGTTCCTCGGGCCCTAGTTTTATTCCACGGGCTCTGGTTTTCTTCCTATGGCCCTCGTGTTGTTCTTCAGGTCCTCCTTTTTGTCCTTGGTTTCTGGTTTTGTTCCTCGGGCTCTGGTTTTCTTCCTCAGGATCTGGTTTTGTTCCTCGAGCTCTGGTTTTGTTCCTTGGGCACTGGTTTTGTTCCTCGGGCTCTCGTTTTCTTCCTCGGACTCTCGTTTTGTTCCTCGGGTTCTGGTTTTGTTCCTTGAGCTCTGTTTTTTTTCCTCGGGCTCTGGTTTTCTTCCTCAGGCTCTGGTTTTGTTGCTCGGGCTCCGGATTTCTTCCTCGAGCTCTCGTTTTCTTCTTCACGCCCTGGATTTGTTCCTCGGGTTCTGTTTTTGTTCCTCGGGCTGTGGTTGTGTTCCTCGGGCTCTGGTTTTGTTCCTCGAGCTCTGGTTGTGTTCCTTGGGCTCTGGTTTTGTTCCTTGAGCTCTAGTTTTGTTCTTCGAGCTCTGGTTTTGTTCCTGCGGCTCTGGTTTTCTTTCACGGGCTCTGGTTTTGTTCCTCATGTTCTGGTTTTATTCCTCAGGCCCTGGTTTTATTCCTCGGGCTCTCGTTTTGTTCCTCGGGCTCTGCTTTATTTCCACGGGCTCTGGTTTTGTTCCTCGAGCTCTGGTTTTGTTCCTCGAGGGCTGGTTTTGTTCCTTGGGCTATGGTTTTCTTTCTCGGGCTCTGGCTTGGTTCCTCGGGTCCTGGTTTTTTCCTCGGGCTCTATTTTTGTTCCTCGGGCTCTTGTTTTCTTCCTCAGGCTCTGGTTTTGTTCCTCGGGCTCTGGTTTTGTTCCTCGGGCTCTGGCTTGGTTCCTCGGGCCCTGGTTTTTTGCCTCGGGCTCTGGTTTTGTTCCTCGGGCTCTGGTTTTGTTCCTCGGTTTCTGGTTTGGTTCCTCGGGCCCTGGTTTTGTTCCTCGGGCTCTGGTTTTCTTCCTCAGGATCTGGTTTTGTTCCTCGAGCTCTGGTTTTGTTCCTTGGGCACTGGTTTTGTTCCTCGGGCTCTCGTTTTCTTCCTCGGACTCTCGTTTTGTTCCTCGGGTTCTGGTTTTGTTCCTTGAGCTCTGTTTTTTTTCCTCGGGCTCTGGTTTTCTTCCTCAGGCTCAGGTTTTGTTGCTCGGGCTCCGGATTTCTTCCTCGAGCTCTCGTTTTCTTCTTCACGCCCTGGATTTGTTCCTCGGGTTCTGTTTTTGTTCCTCGGGCTGTGGTTGTGTTCCTCGGGCTCTGGTTTTGTTCCTTGAGCTCTGGTTGTGTTCCTTGGGCTCTGGTTTTGTTCCTTGAGCTCTAGTTTTGTTCTTCGAGCTCTGGTTTTGTTCCTGAGGCTCTGGTTTTCTTTCACGGGCTCTGGTTTTGTTCCTCATGTTCTGGTTTTATTCCTCAGGCCCTGGTTTTATTCCTCGGGGTTTCGTTTTGTTCCTCGGGCTCTGCTTTATTTCCACAGGCTCTGGTTTTGTTCCTCGAGGGCTGGTTTTGTTCCTTGGGCTATGGTTTTCTTTCTCGGGCTCTGGCTTGGTTCTTCGGGTCCTGGTTTTTTCCTCGGGCTCTATTTTTGTTCCTCGGGCTCTTGTTTTCTTCCTCAGGCTCTGGTTTTGTTCCTCGGGCTCTGGTTTTGTTCCTCGGGCTCTGGCTTGGTTCCTCGGGCCCTGGTTTTTTGCCTCGGGCTCTGGTTTTGTTCCTCGGGCTCTGGTTTTGTTCCTCGAGGGCTGGTTTTGTTCCTTGGGCTATGGTTTTCTTTCTCGGGCTCTGGCTTGGTTCCTCGGGTCCTGGTTTTTTCCTCGGGCTCTATTTTTGTTCCTCGGGCTCTTGTTTTCTTCCTCAGGCTCTGGTTTTGTTCCTCGGGCTCTGGTTTTGTTCCTCGGGCTCTGGCTTGGTTCCTCGGGCCCTGGTTTTTTGCCTCGGGCTCTGGTTTCGTTCCTCGGGCTCTGGTTTTGTTCCTCGGTCTCTGGTTTGGTTCCTCGGGCCCTGGTTTTATTCCACGGGCTCTGGTTTTCTTCCTATGGCCCTCTTTTTGTTCTTCAGGTCCTCCTTTTTGTCCTCGGGTTCTGGTTTTGTTCCTCGGGCTCTGGTTTTCTTCCTCAGCATCTGGTTTTGTTCCTCGAGCTCTGGTTTTGTTCCTTGGGCACTGGTTTTGTTCCTCGGGCTCTCGTTTTCTTCCTCGGACTCTCGTTTTGTTCCTCGGGTTCTGGTTTTGTTCCTTGAGCTCTGTTTTTTTTCCTCGGGCTCTGGTTTTCTTCCTCAGGCTCAGGTTTTGTTGCTCGGGCTCCGGATTTCTTCCTCGAGCTCTCGTTTTCTTCTTCACGCCCTGGATTTGTTCCTCGGGTTCTGTTTTTGTTCCTCGGGCTGTGGTTGTGTTCCTCGGGCTCTGGTTTTGTTCCTTGAGCTCTGGTTGTGTTCCTTGGGCTCTGGTTTTGTTCCTTGAGCTCTAGTTTTGTTCTTCGAGCTCTGGTTTTGTTCCTGAGGCTCTGGTTTTCTTTCACGGGCTCTGGTTTTGTTCCTCATGTTCTGGTTTTATTCCTCAGGCCCTGGTTTTATTCTTCGGGGTTTCGTTTTGTTCCTCGGGCTCTGCTTTATTTCCACAGGCTCTGGTTTTGTTCCTCGAGGGCTGGTTTTGTTCCTTGGGCTATGGTTTTCTTTCTCGGGCTCTGGCTTGGTTCTTCGGGTCCTGTTTTTTTCCTCGGGCTCTATTTTTGTTCCTCGGGCTCTTGTTTTCTTCCTCAGGCTCTGGTTTTGTTCCTCGGGCTCTGGTTTTGTTCCTCGGGCTCTGGCTTGGTTCCTCGGGCCCTGGTTTTTTGCCTCGGGCTCTGGTTTTGTTCCTCGGGCTCTGGTTTTGTTCCTCGGTTTCTGGTTTGGTTCCTCGGGCCCTGGTTTTATTCCACGGGCTCTGGTTTTCTTCCTATGGCCCTCTTTTTGTTCTTCAGGTCCTCCTTTTTGTCCTTGGGTTCTGGTTTTGTTCCTCGGGCTCTGGTTTTCTTCCTCAGGATCTGGTTTTGTTCCTCGAGCTCTGGTTTTGTTCCTTGGGCACTGGTTTTGTTCCTCGGGCTCTCGTTTTCTTCCTCGGACTCTCGTTTTGTTCCTCAGGTTCTGGTTTTGTTCCTTGAGCTCTGTTTTTTTTCCTCGGGCTCTGGTTTTCTTCCTCAGGCTCTGGTTTTATTCCTCGGGCTCCGGATTTCTTCCTCGAGCTCTCGTTTTCTTCTTCACGCCCTGGATTTGTTCCTCGGGTTCTGTTTTTGTTCCTCGGGCTGTGGTTGTGTTCCTCGGGCTCTGGTTTTGTTCCTTGAGCTCTGGTTGTGTTCCTTGGGCTCTGGTTTTGTTCCTTGAGCTCTAGTTTTGTTCTTCGAGCTCTGGTTTTGTTCCTGAGGCTCTGGTTTTCTTTCACGGGCTCTGGTTTTGTTCCTCATGTTCTGGTTTTATTCCTCAGGCCCTGGTTTGATTCCTCGGGGTTTCGTTTTGTTCCTCGGGCTCTGCTTTATTTCCACAGGCTCTGGTTTTGTTCCTCGAGGGCTGGTTTTGTTCCTTGGGCTATGGTTTTCTTTCTTGAGCTCTGGCTTGGTTCCTCGGGTCCTGGTTTTTTCCTCGGGCTCTATTTTTGTTCCTCGGGCTCTTGTTTTCTTCCTCAGGCTCTGGTTTTGTTCATGGAGGTCTGGTTTTGTTCCTCGGGCTCTGGCTTGGTTCCTCGGGCCCTGGTTTTTTGCCTCGGGCTCTGGTTTTGTTCCTCGGTTTCTGGTTTGGTTCCTCGGGCCCTAGTTTTATTCCACGGGCTCTGGTTTTCTTCCTATGGCCCTCGTGTTGTTCTTCAGGTCCTCCTTTTTGTCCTTGGTTTCTGGTTTTGTTCCTCGGGCTCTGGTTTTCTTCCTCAGGATCTGGTTTTGTTCCTCGAGCTCTGTTTTTGTTCCTTGGGCACTGGTTTTGTTCCTCGGGCTCTCGTTTTCTTCCTCGGACTCTCGTTTTGTTCCTCGGGTTCTGGTTTTGTTCCTTGAGCTCTGTTTTTTTTCCTCGGGCTCTGGTTTTCTTCCTCAGGCTCTGGTTTTGTTGCTCGGGCTCCGGATTTCTTCCTCGAGCTCTCGTTTTCTTCTTCACGCCCTGGATTTGTTCCTCGGGTTCTGTTTTTGTTCCTCGGGCTGTGGTTGTGTTCCTCGGGCTCTGGTTTTGTTCCTCGAGCTCTGGTTGTGTTCCTTGGGCTCTGGTTTTGTTCCTTGAGCTCTAGTTTTGTTCTTCGAGCTCTGGTTTTGTTCCTGGGGCTCTGGTTTTCTTTCACGGGCTCTGGTTTTGTTCCTCATGTTCTGGTTTTATTCCTCAGGCCCTGGTTTTATTCCTCGGGCTCTCGTTTTGTTCCTCGGGCTCTGCTTTATTTCCACGGGCTCTGGTTTTGTTCCTCGAGCTCTGGTTTTGTTCCTCGAGGGCTGGTTTTGTTCCTTGGGCTATGGTTTTCTTTCTCGGGCTCTGGCTTGGTTCCTCGGGTCCTGGTTTTTTCCTCGGGCTCTATTTTTGTTCCTCGGGCTCTTGTTTTCTTCCTCAGGCTCTGGTTTTGTTCCTCGGGCTCTGGTTTTGTTCCTCGGGCTCTGGCTTGGTTCCTCGGGCCCTGGTTTTTTGCCTCGGGCTCTGGTTTTGTTCCTCGGGCTCTGGTTTTGTTCCTCGGTTTCTGGTTTGGTTCCTCGGGCCCTGGTTTTGTTCCTCGGGCTCTGGTTTTCTTCCTCAGGATCTGGTTTTGTTCCTCGAGCTCTGGTTTTGTTCCTTGGGCACTGGTTTTGTTCCTCGGGCTCTCGTTTTCTTCCTCGGACTCTCGTTTTGTTCCTCGGGTTCTGGTTTTGTTCCTTGAGCTCTGTTTTTTTTCCTCGGGCTCTGGTTTTCTTCCTCAGGCTCAGGTTTTGTTGCTCGGGCTCCGGATTTCTTCCTCGAGCTCTCGTTTTCTTCTTCACGCCCTGGATTTGTTCCTCGGGTTCTGTTTTTGTTCCTCGGGCTGTGGTTGTGTTCCTCGGGCTCTGGTTTTGTTCCTTGAGCTCTGGTTGTGTTCCTTGGGCTCTGGTTTTGTTCCTTGAGCTCTAGTTTTGTTCTTCGAGCTCTGGTTTTGTTCCTGAGGCTCTGGTTTTCTTTCACGGGCTCTGGTTTTGTTCCTCATGTTCTGGTTTTATTCCTCAGGCCCTGGTTTTATTCCTCGGGGTTTCGTTTTGTTCCTCGGGCTCTGCTTTATTTCCACAGGCTCTGGTTTTGTTCCTCGAGGGCTGGTTTTGTTCCTTGGGCTATGGTTTTCTTTCTCGGGCTCTGGCTTGGTTCTTCGGGTCCTGGTTTTTTCCTCGGGCTCTATTTTTGTTCCTCGGGCTCTTGTTTTCTTCCTCAGGCTCTGGTTTTGTTCCTCGGGCTCTGGTTTTGTTCCTCGGGCTCTGGCTTGGTTCCTCGGGCCCTGGTTTTTTGCCTCGGGCTCTGGTTTTGTTCCTCGGGCTCTGGTTTTGTTCCTCGAGGGCTGGTTTTGTTCCTTGGGCTATGGTTTTCTTTCTCGGGCTCTGGCTTGGTTCCTCGGGTCCTGGTTTTTTCCTCGGGCTCTATTTTTGTTCCTCGGGCTCTTGTTTTCTTCCTCAGGCTCTGGTTTTGTTCCTCGGGCTCTGGTTTTGTTCCTCGGGCTCTGGCTTGGTTCCTCGGGCCCTGGTTTTTTGCCTCGGGCTCTGGTTTCGTTCCTCGGGCTCTGGTTTTGTTCCTCGGTCTCTGGTTTGGTTCCTCGGGCCCTGGTTTTATTCCACGGGCTCTGGTTTTCTTCCTATGGCCCTCTTTTTGTTCTTCAGGTCCTCCTTTTTGTCCTCGGGTTCTGGTTTTGTTCCTCGGGCTCTGGTTTTCTTCCTCAGCATCTGGTTTTGTTCCTCGAGCTCTGGTTTTGTTCCTTGGGCACTGGTTTTGTTCCTCGGGCTCTCGTTTTCTTCCTCGGACTCTCGTTTTGTTCCTCGGGTTCTGGTTTTGTTCCTTGAGCTCTGTTTTTTTTCCTCGGGCTCTGGTTTTCTTCCTCAGGCTCAGGTTTTGTTGCTCGGGCTCCGGATTTCTTCCTCGAGCTCTCGTTTTCTTCTTCACGCCCTGGATTTGTTCCTCGGGTTCTGTTTTTGTTCCTCGGGCTGTGGTTGTGTTCCTCGGGCTCTGGTTTTGTTCCTTGAGCTCTGGTTGTGTTCCTTGGGCTCTGGTTTTGTTCCTTGAGCTCTAGTTTTGTTCTTCGAGCTCTGGTTTTGTTCCTGAGGCTCTGGTTTTCTTTCACGGGCTCTGGTTTTGTTCCTCATGTTCTGGTTTTATTCCTCAGGCCCTGGTTTTATTCTTCGGGGTTTCGTTTTGTTCCTCGGGCTCTGCTTTATTTCCACAGGCTCTGGTTTTGTTCCTCGAGGGCTGGTTTTGTTCCTTGGGCTATGGTTTTCTTTCTCGGGCTCTGGCTTGGTTCTTCGGGTCCTGTTTTTTTCCTCGGGCTCTATTTTTGTTCCTCGGGCTCTTGTTTTCTTCCTCAGGCTCTGGTTTTGTTCCTCGGGCTCTGGTTTTGTTCCTCGGGCTCTGGCTTGGTTCCTCGGGCCCTGGTTTTTTGCCTCGGGCTCTGGTTTTGTTCCTCGGGCTCTGGTTTTGTTCCTCGGTTTCTGGTTTGGTTCCTCGGGCCCTGGTTTTATTCCACGGGCTCTGGTTTTCTTCCTATGGCCCTCTTTTTGTTCTTCAGGTCCTCCTTTTTGTCCTTGGGTTCTGGTTTTGTTCCTCGGGCTCTGGTTTTCTTCCTCAGGATCTGGTTTTGTTCCTCGAGCTCTGTTTTTGTTCCTTGGGCACTGGTTTTGTTCCTCGGGCTCTCGTTTTCTTCCTCGGACTCTCGTTTTGTTCCTCAGGTTCTGGTTTTGTTCCTTGAGCTCTGTTTTTTTTCCTCGGGCTCTGGTTTTCTTCCTCAGGCTCTGGTTTTATTCCTCGGGCTCCGGATTTCTTCCTCGAGCTCTCGTTTTCTTCTTCACGCCCTGGATTTGTTCCTCGGGTTCTGTTTTTGTTCCTCGGGCTGTGGTTGTGTTCCTTGGGCTCTGGTTTTGTTCCTTGAGCTCTGGTTGTGTTCCTTGGGCTCTGGTTTTGTTCCTTGAGCTCTAGTTTTGTTCTTCGAGCTCTGGTTTTGTTCCTGAGGCTCTGGTTTTCTTTCACGGGCTCTGGTTTTGTTCCTCATGTTCTGGTTTTATTCCTCAGGCCCTGGTTTGATTCCTCGGGGTTTCGTTTTGTTCCTCGGGCTCTGCTTTATTTCCACAGGCTCTGGTTTTGTTCCTCGAGGGCTGGTTTTGTTCCTTGGGCTATGGTTTTCTTTCTCGGGCTCTGGCTTGGTTCCTCGGGTCCTGGTTTTTTCCTCGGGCTCTATTTTTGTTCCTCGGGCTCTTGTTTTCTTCCTCAGGCTCTGGTTTTGTTCCTCGGGCTCTGGTTTTGTTCCTCGGGCTGTGGCTTGGTTCCTCGGGCCCTGGTTTTTTGCCTCGGGCTCTGGTTTTGTTCCTCGGGCTCTGGTTTTGTTCCTCGGTTTCTGGTTTGGTTCCTCGGGCCCTGGTTTTATTCCACGGGCTCTGGTTTTCTTCCTATGGCCCTCTTTTTGTTCTTCAGGTCCTCCTTTTTGTCCTTGGGTTCTGGTTTTGTTCCTCGGGCTCTGGTTTTCTTCCTCAGGATCTGGTTTTGTTCCTCGAGCTCTGGTTTTGTTCCTTGGGCACTGGTTTTGTTCCTCGGGCTCTCGTTTTCTTCCTCGGGTTCTGGTTTTGTTCCTTGAGCTCTGTTTTTTTTCCTCGGGCTCTGGTTTTCTTCCTCAGGCTCTGGTTTTGTTGCTCGGGCTCCGGATTTCTTCCTCGAGCTCTCGTTTTCTTCTTCACGCCCTGGATTTGTTCCTCGGGTTCTGTTTTTGTTCCTCGGGCTGTGGTTGTGTTCCTCGGGCTCTGGTTTTGTTCCTCGAGCTCTGGTTGTGTTCCTTGGGCTCTGGTTTTGTTCCTTGAGCTCTAGTTTTGTTCTTCGAGCTCTGGTTTTGTTCCTGAGGCTCTGGTTTTCTTTCACTGGCTCTGGTTTTGTTCCTCATGTTCTGGTTTTATTCCTCAGGCCCTGGTTTTATTCCTCGGGGTTTCGTTTTGTTCCTCGGGCTCTGCTTTATTTCCACAGGCTCTGGTTTTGTTCCTCGAGGGCTGGTTTTGTTCCTTGGGCTATGGTTTTCTTTCTCGGGCTCTGGCTTGGTTCCTCGGGTCCTGGTTTTTTCCTCGGGCTCTATTTTTGTTCCTCGGGCTCTTGTTTTCTTCCTCAGGCTCTGGTTTTGTTCCTCGGGCTCTGGTTTTGTTCCTCGGGCTCTGGCTTGGTTCCTCGGGCCCTGGTTTTTTGCCTCGGGCTCTGGTTTTGTTCCTCGGGCTCTGGTTTTGTTCCTCGGTTTCTGGTTTGGTTCCTCGGGCCCTGGTTTTATTCCACGGGCTCTGGTTTTCTTCCTATGGCCCTCTTTTTGTTCTTCAGGTCCTCCTTTTTGTCCTTGGGTTCTGGTTTTGTTCCTCGGGCTCTGGTTTTCTTCCTCAGGATCTGGTTTTGTTCCTCGAGCTCTGGTTTTGTTCCTTGGGCACTGGTTTTGTTCCTCGGGCTCTCGTTTTCTTCCTCGGACTCTCGTTTTGTTCCTCGGGTTCTGGTTTTGTTCCTTGAGCTCTGTTTTTTTTCCTCGGGCTCTGGTTTTCTTCCTCAGGCTCTGGTTTTGTTGCTCGGGCTCCGGATTTCTTCCTCGAGCTCTCGTTTTCTTCTTCACGCCCTGGATTTGTTCCTCGGGTTCTGTTTTTGTTCCTCGGGCTGTGGTTGTGTTCCTCGGGCTCTGGTTTTGTTCCTCGAGCTCTGGTTGTGTTCCTTGGGCTCTGGTTTTGTTCCTTGAGCTCTAGTTTTGTTCTTCGAGCTCTGGTTTTGTTCCTGCGGCTCTGGTTTTCTTTCACGCGCTCTGGTTTTGTTCCTCATGTTCTGGTTTTATTCCTCAGGCCCTGGTTTTATTCCTCGGGGTTTCGTTTTGTTCCTCGGGCTCTGCTTTATTTCCACGGGCTCTGGTTTTGTTCCTCGAGCTCTGGTTTTGTTCCTCGAGGGCTGGTTTTGTTCCTTGGGCTATGGTTTTCTTTCTCGGGCTCTGGCTTGGTTCCTCGGGTCCTGGTTTTTTCCTCGGGCTCTATTTTTGTTCCTCGGGCTCTTGTTTTCTTCCTCAGGCTCTGGTTTTGTTCCTCGGGCTCTGGTTTTGTTCCTCGGGCTCTGGCTTGGTTCCTCGGGCCCTGGTTTTTTGCCTCGGGCTCTGGTTTTGTTCCTCGGGCTCTGGTTTTGTTCCTCGGTTTCTGGTTTGGTTCCTCGGGCCCTGGTTTTATTCCACGGGCTCTGGTTTTCTTCCTATGGCCCTCATGTTGTTCTTCAGGTCCTCCTTTTTGTCCTTGGGTTCTGGTTTTGTCCTTGGGCTCTGGTTTTCTTCCTCAGGATCTGGTTTTGTTCCTCGAGCTCTGGTTTTGTTCCTTGGGCACTGGTTTTGTTCCTCGGGCTCTCGTTTTCTTCCTCGGACTCTCGTTTTGTTCCTCGGGTTCTGGTTTTGTTCCTTGAGCTCTGGTTTTCTTCTTTGGGCTCTGGTTTTCTTCCTCAGGCTCTGGTTTTGTTGCTCGGGATCTGGATTTCTTCCTCGAGCTCTCGTTTTTTTCTTCAGACCCTAGATTTGTTCCTCGGGCCCTGGTGGTGTTCCTTGGGCTCTGGTTTTGTTTCTCGAGCTCTGGTTTTGTTCCTTTGGCACTGGTTTTGTTCCTCGGGCTCTCGTTTTCTTCCTCGGACTCTCGTTTTGTTCCTCGGGTTCTGTTTTTTTTCCTTCAGCTCTGTTTTTTTTCCTCGGGCTCTGGTTTTCTTCCTCAGGCTCTGGTTTTGTTGCTCGGGCTCCGGATTTCTTCCTCGAGCTCTCGTTTTCTTCTTCACGCCCTGGATTTGTTCCTCGGGTTCTGTTTTTGTTCCTCGGGCTGTGGTTGTGTTCCTCGGGCTCTGGTTTTGTTCCTCGAGCTCTGGTTGTGTTCCTTGGGCTCTGGTTTTGTTCCTTGAGCTCTAGTTTTGTTCTTCGAGCTCTGGTTTTGTTCCTGAGGCTCTGGTTTTCTTTCACTGGCTCTGGTTTTGTTCCTCATGTTCTGGTTTTATTCCTCAGGCCCTGGTTTTATTCCTCGGGGTTTCGTTTTGTTCCTCGGGCTCTGCTTTATTTCCACAGGCTCTGGTTTTGTTCCTCGAGGGCTGGTTTTGTTCCTTGGGCTATGGTTTTCTTTCTCGGGCTCTGGCTTGGTTCCTCGGGTCCTGGTTTTTTCCTCGGGCTCTATTTTTGTTCCTCGGGCTCTTGTTTTCTTCCTCAGGCTCTGGTTTTGTTCCTCGGGCTCTGGTTTTGTTCCTCGGGCTCTGGCTTGGTTCCTCGCGCCCTGGTTTTTTGCCTCGGGCTCTGGTTTTGTTCCTCGGGCTCTGGTTTTGTTCCTCGGTTTCTGGTTTGGTTCCTCGGGCCCTGGTTTTATTCCACGGGCTCTGGTTTTCTTCCTATGGCCCTCTTTTTGTTCTTCAGGTCCTCCTTTTTGTCCTTGGGTTCTGGTTTTGTTCCTCGGGCTCTGGTTTTCTTCCTCAGGATCTGGTTTTGTTCCTCGAGCTCTGGTTTTGTTCCTTGGGCACTGGTTTTGTTCCTCGGGCTCTCGTTTTCTTCCTCGGACTCTCGTTTTGTTCCTCGGGTTCTGGTTTTGTTCCTTGAGCTCTGTTTTTTTTCCTCGGGCTCTGGTTTTCTTCCTCAGGCTCTGGTTTTGTTGCTCGGGCTCCGGATTTCTTCCTCGAGCTCTCGTTTTCTTCTTCACGCCCTGGATTTGTTCCTCGGGTTCTGTTTTTGTTCCTCGGGCTGTGGTTGTGTTCCTCGGGCTCTGGTTTTGTTCCTCGAGCTCTGGTTGTGTTCCTTGGGCTCTGGTTTTGTTCCTTGAGCTCTAGTTTTGTTCTTCGAGCTCTGGTTTTGTTCCTGGGGCTCTGGTTTTCTTTCACGGGCTCTGGTTTTGTTCCTCATGTTCTGGTTTTATTCCTCAGGCCCTGGTTTTATTCCTCGGGGTTTCGTTTTGTTCCTCGGGCTCTGCTTTATTTCCACGGGCTCTGGTTTTGTTCCTCGAGCTCTGGTTTTGTTCCTCGAGGGCTGGTTTTGTTCCTTGGGCTATGGTTTTCTTTCTCGGGCTCTGGCTTGGTTCCTCGGGTCCTGGTTTTTTCCTCGGGCTCTATTTTTGTTCCTCGGGCTCTTGTTTTCTTCCTCAGGCTCTGGTTTTGTTCCTCGGGCTCTGGTTTTGTTCCTCGGGCTCTGGCTTGGTTCCTCGCGCCCTGGTTTTTTGCCTCGGGCTCTGGTTTTGTTCCTCGGGCTCTGGTTTTGTTCCTCGGTTTCTGGTTTGGTTCCTCGGGCCCTGGTTTTATTCCACGGGCTCTGGTTTTCTTCCTATGGCCCTCGTGTTGTTCTTCAGGTCCTCCTTTTTGTCCTTGGGTTCTGGTTTTGTTCCTCGGGCTCTGGTTTTCTTCCTCAGGATCTGGTTTTGTTCCTCGAGCTCTGGTTTTGTTCCTTGGGCACTGGTTTTGTTCCTCGGGCTCTCGTTTTCTTCCTCGGACTCTCGTTTTGTTCCTCGGGTTCTGGTTTTGTTCCTTGAGCTGTGGTTTTCTTCTTTGGGCTCTGGTTTTCTTCCTCAGGCTCTGGTTTTGTTGCTCGGGCTCTGGATTTCTTCCTCGAGCTCTCGTTTTTTTCTTCAGGCCCTAGATTTGTTCCTCGGGCCCTGGTGGTGTTCCTTGGGCTCTGGTTTTGTTTCTCGAGCTCTGGTTTTGTTCCTTTGGCACTGGTTTTGTTCCTCGGGCTCTCGTTTTCTTCCTCGGACTCTCGTTTTGTTCCTCGGGTTCTGTTTTTTTTCCTTCAGCTCTGTTTTTTTTCCTCGGGCTCTGGTTTTCTTCCTCAGGCTCTGGTTTTATTCCTCGGGCTCCGGATTTCCTCCTCGAGCTCTCGTTTTCTTCTTCACGCCCTGGATTTGTTCCTCGGGTTCTGTTTTTGTTCCTCGGGCTGTGGTTGTGTTCCTCGGGCTCTGGTTTTGTTCCTCGAGCTCTGGTTGTGTTCCTTGGGCTCTGGTTTTGTTCCTTGAGCTCTAGTTTTGTTCTTCGAGCTCTGGTTTTGTTCCTGGGGCTCTGGTTTTCTTTCACGGGCTCTGGTTTTGTTCCTCATGTTCTGGTTTTATTCCTCAGGCCCTGGTTTTATTCCTCGGGGTTTCGTTTTGTTCCTTGGGCTCTGCTTTATTTCCACAGGCTCTGGTTTTGTTCCTCGAGGGCTGGTTTTGTTCCTTGGGCTATGGTTTTCTTTCTCGGGCTCTGGCTTGGTTCCTCGGGTCCTGGTTTTTTCCTCGGGCTCTATTTTTGTTCCTCGGGCGCTTGTTTTCTTCCGCAGGCTCTGGTTTTGTTCGTCGGGCTCTGGTTTTGTTCCTCGGGCTCTGGCTTGGTTCCTCGGGCCCTGGTTTTTTGCCTCGGGCTCTGGTTTTGTTCCTCGGGCTCTGGTTTTGTTCCTCGGTTTCTGGTTTGGTTCCTCGGGCCCTGGTTTTATTCCACGGGCTCTCGTTTTCTTCCTATGGCCCTCTTTTTGTTCTTCAGGTCCTCCTTTTTGTCCTTGGGTTCTGGTTTTGTTCCTCGGGCTCTGGTTTTCTTCCTCAGGATCTGGTTTTGTTCCTCGAGCTCTGGTTTTGTTCCTTGGGCACTGGTTTTGTTCCTCGGGCTCTCGTTTTCTTCCTCGGACTCTCGTTTTGTTCCTCGGGTTCTGGTTTTGTTCCTTGAGCTCTGTTTTTTTTCCTCGGGCTCTGGTTTTCTTCCTCAGGCTCTGGTTTTGTTGCTCGGGCTCCGGATTTCTTCCTCGAGCTCTCGTTTTCTTCTTCACGCCCTGGATTTGTTCCTCGGGTTCTGTTTTTGTTCCTCGGGCTGTGGTTGTGTTCCTTGGGCTCTGGTTTTGTTCCTCGAGCTCTGGTTGTGTTCCTTGGGCTCTGGTTTTGTTCCTTGAGCTCTAGTTTTGTTCTTCGAGCTCTGGTTTTGTTCCTGGGGCTCTGGTTTTCTTTCACGGGCTCTGGTTTTGTTCCTCATGTTCTGGTTTTATTCCTCAGGCCCTGGTTTTATTCCTCGGGGTTTCGTTTTGTTCCTCGGGCTCTGCTTTATTTCCACGGGCTCTGGTTTTGTTCCTCGAGCTCTGGTTTTGTTCCTCGAGTGCTGCTTTTGTTCCTTGGGCTATGGTTTTTTTTCTCGGGCTCTGGCTTGGTTCCTCGGGTCCTGGTTTTTTCCTCGGGCTCTATTTTTGTTCCTCGGGCTCTTGTTTTCTTCCTCAGGCTCTGGTTTTGTTCCTCGGGCTCTGGTTTTGTTCCTCGGGCTCTGGCTTGGTTCCTCGCGCCCTGGTTTTTTGCCTCGGGCTCTGGTTTTGTTCCTCGGGCTCTGGTTTTGTTCCTCGGTTTCTGGTTTGGTTCCTCGGGCCCTGGTTTTATTCCACGGGCTCTGGTTTTCTTCCTATGGCCCTCGTGTTGTTCTTCAGGTCCTCCTTTTTGTCCTTGGGTTCTGGTTTTGTTCCTCGGGCTCTGGTTTTCTTCCTCAGGATCTGGTTTTGTTCCTCGAGCTCTGGTTTTGTTCCTTGGACACTGGTTTTGTTCCTCGGGCTCTCGTTTTCTTCCTCGGACTCTCGTTTTGTTCCTCGGGTTCTGGTTTTGTTCCTTGAGCTGTGGTTTTCTTCTTTGGGCTCTGGTTTTCTTCCTCAGGCTCTGGTTTTGTTGCTCGGGCTCTGGATTTCTTCCTCGAGCTCTCGTTTTTTTCTTCAGGCCCTAGATTTGTTCCTCGGGCCCTGGTGGTGTTCCTTGGGCTCTGGTTTTGTTTCTCGAGCTCTGGTTTTGTTCCTTTGGCACTGGTTTTGTTCCTCGGGCTCTCGTTTTCTTCCTCGGACTCTCGTTTTGTTCCTCGGGTTCTGTTTTTTTTCCTTCAGCTCTGTTTTTTTTCCTCGGGCTCTGGTTTTCTTCCTCAGGCTCTGGTTTTATTCCTCGGGCTCCGGATTTCCTCCTCGAGCTCTCGTTTTCTTCTTCACGCCCTGGATTTGTTCCTCGGGTTCTGTTTTTGTTCCTCGGGCTGTGGTTGTGTTCCTCGGGCTCTGGTTTTGTTCCTCGAGCTCTGGTTGTGTTCCTTGGGCTCTGGTTTTGTTCCTTGAGCTCTAGTTTTGTTCTTCGAGCTCTGGTTTTGTTCCTGGGGCTCTGGTTTTCTTTCACGGGCTCTGGTTTTGTTCCTCATGTTCTGGTTTTATTCCTCAGGGCCTGGTTTTATTCCTCGGGGTTTCGTTTTGTTCCTCGGGCTCTGCTTTATTTCCACAGGCTCTGCTTTTGTTCCTCGAGGGCTGGTTTTGTTCCTTGGGCTATGGTTTTCTTTCTCGGGCTCTGGCTTGGTTCCTCGGGTCCTGTTTTTTTCCTCGGGCTCTATTTTTGTTCCTCGGGCTCTTGTTTTCTTCCTCAGGCTCTGGTTTTGTTCCTCGGGCTCTGGTTTTGTTCCTCGGTCTCTGGCTTGGTTCCTCGGGCCCTGGTTTTTTGCCTCGGGCTCTGGTTTTGTTCCTCGGGCTCTGGTTTTGTTCCTCGGTTTCTGGTTTGGTTCCTCGGGCCCTGGTTTTATTCCACGGGCTCTGGTTTTCTTCCTATGGCCCTCGTGTTGTTCTTCAGGTCCTCTTTTTTGTCCTTGGGTTCTGGTTTTGTTCCTCGGGCTCTGGTTTTCTTCCTCAGGATCTGGTTTTGTTCCTCGAGCTCTGGTTTTGTTCCTTGGGCACTGGTTTTGTTCCTCGGGCTCTCGTTTTCTTCCTCGGACTCTCGTTTTGTTCCTCGGGTTCTGGTTTTGTTCCTTGAGCTCTGCTTTTCTTCTTTGGGCTCTGGTTTTCTTCCTCAGGCTCTGGTTTTATTCCTCGGGCTCCGGATTTCTTCCTCGAGCTCTCGTTTTCTTCTTCACGCCCTGGATTTGTTCCTCGGGTTCTGTTTTTGTTCCTCGGGCTGTGGTTGTGTTCCTCGGGCTCTGGTTTTGTTCCTCGAGCTCTGGTTGTGTTCCTTGGGCTCTGGTTTTGTTCCTTGAGCTCTAGTTTTGTTCTTCGAGCTCTGGTTTTGTTCCTGGGGCTCTGGTTTTCTTTCACGGGCTCTGGTTTTGTTCCTCATGTTCTGGTTTTATTCCTCAGGCCCTGGTTTTATTCCTTGGGGTTTCGTTTTGTTCCTCGGGCTCTGCTTTATTTCCACGGGCTCTGGTTTTGTTCCTCGAGCTCTGGTTTTGTTCCTCGAGGGCTGGTTTTGTTCCTTGGGCTATGGTTTTCTTTCTCGGGCTCTGGCTTGGTTCCTCGGGTCCTGGTTTTTTCCTCGGGCTCTATTTTTGTTCCTCGGGCTCTTGTTTTCTTCCTCAGGCTCTGGTTTTGTTCCTCGGGCTCTGGTTTTGTTCCTCGGGCTCTGGCTTGGTTCCTCGCGCCCTGGTTTTTTGCCTCGGGCTCTGGTTTTGTTCCTCGGGCTCTGGTTTTGTTCCTCGGTTTCTGGTTTGGTTCCTCGGGCCCTGGTTTTATTCCACGGGCTCTGGTTTTCTTCCTATGGCCCTCTTTTTGTTCTTCAGGTCCTCCTTTTTGTCCTTGGGTTCTGGTTTTGTTCCTCGGGCTCTGGTTTTCTTCCTCAGGATCTGGTTTTGTTCCTCGAGCTCTGGTTTTGTTCCTTGGGCACTGGTTTTGTTCCTCGGGCTCTCGTTTTCTTCCTCGGACTCTCGTTTTGTTCCTCGGGTTCTGGTTTTGTTCCTTGAGCTCTGGTTTTCTTCTTTGGGCTCTGGTTTTCTTCCTCAGGCTCTGGTTTTGTTGCTCGGGCTCTGGATTTCTTCCTCGAGCTCTCGTTTTTTTCTTCAGGCCCTAGATTTGTTCCTCGGGCCCTGGTTGTGTTCCTCGGGCTCTGGTTTTGTTCCTCGAGGTCTGGTTTTGTTCCTTTGGCACTGGTTTTGTTCCTTGAGCTCTAGTTTTGTTCTTCGAGCTCTGGTTTTGTTCCTGGGGCTCTGGTTTTCTTTCACGGGCTCTGGTTTTGTTCCTCATGTTCTGGTTTTATTCCTCAGGCCCTGGTTTTATTCCTCGGGCTCTCGTTTTGTTCCTCGGGCTCTGCTTTATTTCCACGGGCTCTGGTTTTGTTCCTCGAGCTCTGGTTTTGTTCCTCGAGGGCTGGTTTTGTTCCTTGGGCTATGGTTTTCTTTCTCAGGCTCTGGCTTGGTTCCTCGGGTCCTGTTTTTTTCCACGGGCTCTATTTTTGTTCCTCGGGCTCTTGTTTTCTTCCTCAGGCTCTGGTTTTGTTCCTCGGGCTCTGGTTTTGTTCCTCGGGCTCTGGCTTGGTTCCTCGGGCCCTGGTTTTTTGCCTCGGGCTCTGGTTTTGTTCCTCGGGCTCTGGTTTTGTTCCTCGGTTTCTGGTTTGGTTCCTCGGGCCCTGGTTTTATTCCACGGGCTCTGGTTTTCTTCCTATGGCCCTCGTGTTGTTCTTCAGGTCCTCCTTTTTGTCCTTGGGTTCTGGTTTTGTTCCTCGGGCTCTGGTTTTCTTCCTCAGGATCTGGTTTTGTTCCTCGAGCTCTGGTTTTGTTCCTTGGGCACTGGTTTTGTTCCTCGGGCTCTCGTTTTCTTCCTCGGACTCTCGTTTTGTTCCTCGGGTTCTGGTTTTGTTCCTTGAGCTCTGGTTTTCTTCTTTGGGCTCTGGTTTTCTTCCTCAGGCTCTGGTTTTATTCCTCGGGCTCCGGATTTCTTCCTCGAGCTCTCGTTTTCTTCTTCACGCCCTGGATTTGTTCCTCGGGTTCTGTTTTTGTTCCTCGGGCTGTGGTTGTGTTCCTCGGGCTCTGGTTTTGTTCCTCGAGCTCTGGTTGTGTTCCTTGGGCTCTGGTTTTGTTCCTTGAGCTCTAGTTTTGTTCTTCGAGCTCTGGTTTTGTTCCTGGGGCTCTGGTTTTCTTTCACGGGCTCTGGTTTTGTTCCTCATGTTCTGGTTTTATTCCTCAGGCCCTGGTTTTATTCCTCGGGGTTTCGTTTTGTTCCTCGGGCTCTGCTTTATTTCCACGGGCTCTGGTTTTGTTCCTCGAGCTCTGGTTTTGTTCCTCGAGGGCTGGTTTTGTTCCTTGGGCTATGGTTTTCTTTCTCGGGCTCTGGCTTGGTTCCTCGGGTCCTGGTTTTTTCCTCGGGCTCTATTTTTGTTCCTCGGGCTCTTGTTTTCTTCCTCAGGCTCTGGTTTTGTTCCTCGGGCTCTGGTTTTGTTCCTCGGGCTCTGGCTTGGTTCCTCGGGCCCTGGTTTTTTGCCTCGGGCTCTGGTTTTGTTCCTCGGGCTCTGGTTTTGTTCCTCGGTTTCTGGTTTGGTTCCTCGGGCCCTGGTTTTATTCCACGGGCTCTGGTTTTCTTCCTATGGCCCTCGTGTTGTTCTTCAGGTCCTCCTTTTTGTCCTTGGGTTCTGGTTTTGTTCCTCGGGCTCTGGTTTTCTTCCTCAGGATCTGGTTTTGTTCCTCGAGCTCTGGTTTTGTTCCTGAGGCTCTGGTTTTCTTTCACGGGCTCTGGTTTTGTTCCTCATGTTCTGGTTTCATTCCTCAGGCCCTGGTTTTATTCCTCGGGTTTCGTTTTGTTCCTCGGGCTCTGCTTTATTTCCACAAGCTCTGGTTTTGTTCCTCGAGGGCTGGTTTTGTTCCTTGGGCTATGGTTTTCTTTCTCGGGCTCTGGCTTGGTTCCTCGGGTCCTGGTTTTTTCCTCGGGCTCTATTTTTGTTCCTCGGGCTCTTGTTTTCTTCCTCAGGCTCTGGTTTTGTTCCTCGGGCTCTGGTTTTGTTCCTCGGGCTCTGGCTTGGTTCCTCGGGCCCTGGTTTTTTGCCTCGGGCTCTGGTTTTGTTCCTCGGGCTCTGGTTTTGTTCCTCGAGGGCTGGTTTTGTTCCTTGGGCTATGGTTTTCTTTCTCGGGCTCTGGCTTGGTTCCTCGGGTCCTAGTTTTTTCCTCGGGCTCTATTTTTGTTCCTCGGGCTCTTGTTTTCTTCCTCAGGCTCTGGTTTTTTTCCTCGGGCTCTGGTTTTGTTCCTCGGTTTCTGGTTTGGTTCCTCGGGCCCTGGTTTTATTCCACGGGCTCTGGTTTTCTTCCTATGGCCCTCTTTTTGTTCTTCAGGTCCTCCTTTTTGTCCTTGCGTTCTGGTTTTGTTCCTCGGGCTGTGGTTTTCTTCCTCAGGATCTGGTTTTGTTCCTCGAGTTCTGGTTTTGTTCCTTGGGCACTGGTTTTGTTCCTCGGGCTCTCGTTTTCTTCCTCGGACTCTCGTTTTGTTCCTCGGGTTCTGGTTTTGTTCCTTGAGCTCTGGTTTTCCTCTTTGGGCTCTGGTTTTCTTCCTCAGGCTCTGGTTTTGTTGCTCGGGCTCTGGATTTCTTCCTCGAGCTCTCGTTTTTTTCTTCAGGCCCTAGATTTGTTCCTCGGGCCCTGGTGGTGTTCCTTGGGCTCTGGTTTTGTTTCTCGAGCTCTGGTTTTGTTCCTTTGGCACTGGTTTTGTTCCTCGGGCTCTCGTTTTCTTCCTCGGACTCTCGTTTTGTTCCTCGGGTTCTGTTTTTTTTCCTTCAGCTCTGTTTTTTTTCCTCGGGCTCTGGTTTTCTTCCTCAGGCTCTGGTTTTATTCCTCGGGCTCCGGATTTCCTCCTCGAGCTCTCGTTTTCTTCTTCACGCCCTGGATTTGTTCCTCGGGTTCTGTTTTTGTTCCTCGGGCTGTGGTTGTGTTCCTCGGGCTCTGGTTTTGTTCCTCGAGCTCTGGTTGTGTTCCTTGGGCTCTGGTTTTGTTCCTTGAGCTCTAGTTTTGTTCTTCGAGCTCTGGTTTTGTTCCTGGGGCTCTGGTTTTCTTTGACGGGCTCTGGTTTTGTTCCTCATGTTCTGGTTTTATTCCTCAGGCCCTGGTTTTATTCCTCGGGGTTTCGTTTTGTTCCTCGGGCTCTGCTTTATTTCCACAGGCTCTGCTTTTGTTCCTCGAGGGCTGGTTTTGTTCCTTGGGCTATGGTTTTCTTTCTCGGGCTCTGGCTTGGTTCCTCGGGTCCTGTTTTTTTTGCTCGGGCTCTATTTTTGTTCCTCGGGCTCTTGTTTTCTTCCTCAGGCTCTGGTTTTGTTCCTCGGGCTCTGGTTTTGTTCCTCGGTCTCTGGCTTGGTTCCTCGGGCCCTGGTTTTTTGCCTCGGGCTCTGGTTTTGTTCCTCGGGCTCTGGTTTTGTTCCTCGGTTTCTGGTTTGGTTCCTCGGGCCCTGGTTTTATTCCACGGGCTCTGGTTTTCTTCCTATGGCCCTCGTGTTGTTCTTCAGGTCCTCCTTTTTGTCCTTGGGTTCTGGTTTTGTTCCTCGGGCTCTGGTTTTCTTCCTCAGGATCTGGTTTTGTTCCTCGAGCTCTGGTTTTGTTCCTTGGGCACTGGTTTTGTTCCTCGGGCTCTCGTTTTCTTCCTCGGACTCTCGTTTTGTTCCTCGGGTTCTGGTTTTGTTCCTTGAGCTCTGGTTTTCTTCTTTGGGCTCTGGTTTTGTTCCTCATGTTCTGGTTTTATTCCTCGGGCTCCGGATTTCTTCCTCGAGCTCTCGTTTTCTTCTTCACGCCCTGGATTTGTTCCTCGGGTTCTGTTTTTGTTCCTCGGGCTGTGGTTGTGTTCCTCGGGCTCTGGTTTTGTTCCTCGAGCTCTGGTTGTGTTCCTTGGGCTCTGGTTTTGTTCCTTGAGCTCTAGTTTTGTTCTTCGAGCTCTGGTTTTGTTCCTGGGGCTCTGGTTTTCTTTCACGGGCTCTGGTTTTGTTCCTCATGTTCTGGTTTTATTCCTCAGGCCCTGGTTTTATTCCTCGGGGTTTCGTTTTGTTCCTCGGGCTCTGCTTTATTTCCACGGGCTCTGGTTTTGTTCCTCGAGCTCTGGTTTTGTTCCTCGAGGGCTGGTTTTGTTCCTTGGGCTATGGTTTTCTTTCTCGGGCTCTGGCTTGGTTCCTCGGGTCCTGGTTTTTTCCTCGGGCTCTATTTTTGTTCCTCGGGCTCTTGTTTTCTTCCTCAGGCTCTGGTTTTGTTCCTCGGGCTCTGGTTTTGTTCCTCGGGCTCTGGCTTGGTTCCTCGGGCCCTGGTTTTTTGCCTCGGGCTCTGGTTTTGTTCCTCGGGCTCTGGTTTTGTTCCTCGGTTTCTGGTTTGGTTCCTCGGGCCCTGGTTTTATTCCACGGGCTCTGGTTTTCTTCCTATGGCCCTCGTGTTGTTCTTCAGGTCCTCCTTTTTGTCCTTGGGTTCTGGTTTTGTTCCTCGGGCTCTGGTTTTCTTCCTCAGGATCTGGTTTTGTTCCTCGAGCTCTGGTTTTGTTCCTGAGGCTCTGGTTTTCTTTCACGGACTCTGGTTTTGTTCCTCATGTTCTGGTTTCATTCCTCAGGCCCTGGTTTTATTCCTCGGGGTTTCGTTTTGTTCCTCGGGCTCTGCTTTATTTCCACAAGCTCTGGTTTTGTTCCTCGAGGGCTGGTTTTGTTCCTTGGGCTATGGTTTTCTTTCTCGGGCTCTGGCTTGGTTCCTCGGGTCCTGGTTTTTTCCTCGGGCTCTATTTTTGTTCCTCGGGCTCTTGTTTTCTTCCTCAGGCTCTGGTTTTGTTCCTCGGGCTCTGGTTTTGTTCCTCGGGCTCTGGCTTGGTTCCTCGGGCCCTGGTTTTTTGCCTCGGGCTCTGGTTTTGTTCCTCGGGCTCTGGTTTTGTTCCTCGAGGGCTGGTTTTGTTCCTTGGGCTATGGTTTTCTTTCTCGGGCTCTGGCTTGGTTCCTCGGGTCCTAGTTTTTTCCTCGGGCTCTATTTTTGTTCCTCGGGCTCTTGTTTTCTTCCTCAGGCTCTGGTTTTTTTCCTCGGGCTCTGGTTTTGTTCCTCGGTTTCTGGTTTGGTTCCTCGGGCCCTGGTTTTATTCCACGGGCTCTGGTTTTCTTCCTATGGCCCTCTTTTTGTTCTTCAGGTCCTCCTTTTTGTCCTTGCGTTCTGGTTTTGTTCCTCGGGCTGTGGTTTTCTTCCTCAGGATCTGGTTTTGTTCCTCGAGTTCTGGTTTTGTTCCTTGGGCACTGGTTTTGTTCCTCGGGCTCTCGTTTTCTTCCTCGGACTCTCGTTTTGTTCCTCGGGTTCTGTTTTTTTTCCTTCAGCTCTGTTTTTTTTCCTCGGGCTCTGGTTTTCTTCCTCAGGCTCTGGTTTTGTTGCTCGGGCTCTGGATTTCTTCCTCGAGCTCTCGTTTTTTTCTTCAGGCCCTAGATTTGTTCCTCGGGCCCTGGTTGTGTTCCTCGGGCTCTGGTTTTGTTCCTCGGGCTCTGGCTTGGTTCCTCGGGCCCTGGTTTTTTGCCTCGGGCTCTGGTTTTGTTCCTCGGGCTCTGGTTTTGTTCCTCGGTTTCTGGTTTGGTTCCTCGGGCCCTGGTTTTATTCCACGGGCTCTGGTTTTCTTCCTATGGCCCTCTTTTTGTTCTTCAGGTCCTCCTTTTTGTCCTTGGGTTCTGGTTTTGTTCCTCGGGCTCTGGTTTTCTTCCTCAGGATCTGGTTTTGTTCCTCGAGCTCTGGTTTTGTTCCTTGGGCACTGGTTTTGTTCCTCGGGCTCTCGTTTTCTTCCTCGGACTCTCGTTTTGTTCCTCGGGTTCTGGTTTTGTTCCTTGAGCTGTGGTTTTCTTCTTTGGGCTCTGGTTTTCTTCCTCAGGCTCTGGTTTTGTTGCTCGGGCTCTGGATTTCTTCCTCGAGCTCTCGTTTTTTTCTTCAGGCCCTAGATTTGTTCCTCGGGCCCTGGTGGTGTTCCTTGGGCTCTGGTTTTGTTTCTCGAGCTCTGGTTTTGTTCCTTTGGCACTGGTTTTGTTCCTCGGGCTCTCGTTTTCTTCCTCGGACTCTCGTTTTGTTCCTCGGGTTCTGTTTTTTTTCCTTCAGCTCTGTTTTTTTTCCTCGGGCTCTGGTTTTCTTCCTCAGGCTCTGGTTTTATTCCTCGGGCTCCGGATTTCCTCCTCGAGCTCTCGTTTTCTTCTTCACGCCCTGGATTTGTTCCTCGGGTTCTGTTTTTGTTCCTCGGGCTGTGGTTGTGTTCCTCGGGCTCTGGTTTGGTTCCTCGAGCTCTGGTTGTGTTCCTTGGGCTCTGGTTTTGTTCCTTGAGCTCTAGTTTTGTTCTTCGAGCTCTGGTTTTGTTCCTGGGGCTCTGGTTTTCTTTCACGGGCTCTGGTTTTGTTCCTCATGTTCTGGTTTTATTCCTCAGGCCCTGGTTTTATTCCTCGGGGTTTCGTTTTGTTCCTCGGGCTCTGCTTTATTTCCACAGGCTCTGGTTTTGTTCCTCGAGGGCTGGTTTTGTTCCTTGGGCTATGGTTTTCTTTCTCGGGCTCTGGCTTGGTTCCTCGGGTCCTGTTTTTTTCCTCGGGCTCTATTTTTGTTCCTCGGGCTCTTGTTTTCTTCCTCAGGCTCTGGTTTTGTTCCTCGGGCTCTGGTTTTGTTCCTCGGGCTCTGGCTTGGTTCCTCGGGCCCTGGTTTTTTGCCTCGGGCTCTGGTTTTGTTCCTCGGGCTCTGGTTTTGTTCCTCGGTTTCTGGTTTGGTTCCTCGGGCCCTGGTTTTATTCCACGGGCTCTGGTTTTCTTCCTATGGCCCTCGTGTTGTTCTTCAGGTCCTCCTTTTTGTCCTTGGGTTCTGGTTTTGTTCCTCGGGCTCTGGTTTTCTTCCTCAGGATCTGGTTTTGTTCCTCGAGCTCTGGTTTTGTTCCTTGGGCACTGGTTTTGTTCCTCGGGCTCTCGTTTTCTTCCTCGGACTCTCGTTTTGTTCCTCGGGTTCTGGTTTTGTTCCTTGAGCTCTGCTTTTCTTCTTTGGGCTCTGGTTTTCTTCCTCAGGCTCTGGTTTTATTCCTCGGGCTCCGGATTTCTTCCTCGAGCTCTCGTTTTCTTCTTCACGCCCTGGATTTGTTCCTCGGGTTCTGTTTTTGTTCCTCGAGGGCTGGTTTTGTTCCTTGGGCTATGGTTTTCTTTCTCGGGCTCTGGCTTGGTTCCTCGGGTCCTGGTTTTTTCCTCGGGCTCTCTTTTTGTTCCTCGGGCTCTTGTTTTCTTCCTCAGGCTCTGGTTTTGTTCCTCGGGCTCTGGTTTTTTTCCTCGGGCTCTGGCTTGGTTCCTCGGGCCCTGGTTTTTTGCCTCGGGCTCTGGTTTTGTTCCTCGGGCTCTGGTTTTGTTCCTCGGTTTCTGGTTTGGTTCCTCGGGCCCTGGTTTTATTCCACAGGCTCTGGTTTTCTTCCTATGGCCCTCTTTTTGTTCTTCAGGTCCTCCTTTTTGTCCTTGGGTTCTGGTTTTGTTCCTCGGGCTCTGGTTTTCTTCCTCAGGATCTGGTTTTGTTCCTCGAGCTCTGGTTTTGTTCCTTGGGCACTGGTTTTGTTCCTCGGGCTCTCGTTTTCTTCCTCGGACTCTCGTTTTGTTCCTCGGGTTCTGGTTTTGTTCCTTGAGCTCTGGTTTTCTTCTTTGGGCTCTGGTTTTCTTCCTCAGGCTCTGGTTTTGTTGCTCGGGCTCTGGATTTCTTCCTCGAGCTCTCGTTTTTTTCTTCAGGCCCTAGATTTGTTCCTCGGGCCCTGGTTGTGTTCCTCGGGCTCTGGTTTTGTTCCTCGAGGTCTGGTTTTGTTCCTTTGGCACTGGTTTTGTTCCTTGAGCTCTAGTTTTGTTCTTCGAGCTCTGGTTTTGTTCCTGGGGCTCTGGTTTTCTTTCACGGGCTCTGGTTTTGTTCCTCATGTTCTGGTTTTATTCCTCAGGCCCTGGTTTTATTCCTCGGGCTCTCGTTTTGTTCCTCGGGCTCTGCTTTATTTCCACGGGCTCTGGTTTTGTTCCTCGAGCTCTGGTTTTGTTCCTCGAGGGCTGGTTTTGTTCCTTGGGCTATGGTTTTCTTTCTCGGGCTCTGGCTTGGTTCCTCGGGTCCTGGTTTTTTCCTCGGGCTCTATTTTTGTTCCTCGGGCTCTTGTTTTCTTCCTCAGGCTCTGGTTTTGTTCATGGAGGTCTGGTTTTGTTCCTCGGGCTCTGGCTTGGTTCCTCGCGCCCTGGTTTTTTGCCTCGGGCTCTGGTTTTGTTCCTCGGGCTCTGGTTTTGTTCCTCGGTTTCTGGTTTGGTTCCTCGGGCCCTGGTTTTGTTCCTCGGGCTCTGGTTTTCTTCCTCAGGATCTGGTTTTGTTCCTCGAGCTCTGGTTTTGTTCCTTGGGCACTGGTTTTGTTCCTCGGGCTCTCGTTTTCTTCCTCGGACTCTCGTTTTGTTCCTCGGGTTCTGGTTTTGTTCCTTGAGCTCTGTTTTTTTTCCTCGGGCTCTGGTTTTCTTCCTCAGGCTCTGGTTTTGTTGCTCGGGCTCCGGATTTCTTCCTCGAGCTCTCGTTTTCTTCTTCACGCCCTGGATTTGTTCCTCGGGTTCTGTTTTTGTTCCTCGGGCTGTGGTTGTGTTCCTCGGGCTCTGGTTTTGTTCCTTGAGCTCTGGTTGTGTTCCTTGGGCTCTGGTTTTGTTCCTTGAGCTCTAGTTTTGTTCTTCGAGCTCTGGTTTTGTTCCTGAGGCTCTGGTTTTCTTTCACGGGCTCTGGTTTTGTTCCTCATGTTCTGGTTTTATTCCTCAGGCCCTGGTTTTATTCCTCGGGGTTTCGTTTTGTTCCTCGGGCTCTGCTTTATTTCCACAAGCTCTGGTTTTGTTCCTCAAGGGCTGGTTTTGTTCCTTGGGCTATGGTTTTCTTTCTCGGGCTCTGGCTTGGTTCCTCGGGTCCTGGTTTTTTCCTCGGGCTCTATTTTTGTTCCTCGGGCTCTTGTTTTCTTCCTCAGGCTCTGGTTTTGTTCCTCGGGCTCTGGTTTTGTTCCTCGGGCTCTGGCTTGGTTCCTCGGGCCCTGGTTTTTTGCCTCGGGCTCTGGTTTTGTTCCTCGGGCTCTGGTTTTGTTCCTCGAGGGCTGGTTTTGTTCCTTGGGCTATGGTTTTCTTTCTCGGGCTCTGGCTTGGTTCCTCGGGTCCTGGTTTTTTCCTCGGGCTCTATTTTTGTTCCTCGGGCTCTTGTTTTCTTCCTCAGGCTCTGGTTTTGTTCCTCGGGCTCTGGTTTGGTTCCTCGGGCCCTGGTTTTATTCCACGGGCTCTGGTTTTCTTCCTATGGCCCTCTTTTTGTTCTTCAGGTCCTCCTTTTTGTCCTCGGGTTCTGGTTTTGTTCCTCGGGCTCTGGTTTTCTTCCTCAGGATCTGGTTTTGTTCCTCGAGCTCTGGTTTTGTTCCTTGGGCACTGGTTTTGTTCCTCGGGCTCTGGCTTGGTTCCTCGGGCCCTGGTTTTTTGCCTCGGGCTCTGGTTTTGTTCCTCGGGCTCTGGTTTTGTTCCTCGGTTTCTGGTTTGGTTCCTCGGGCCCTGGTTTTATTCCACGGGCTCTGGTTTTCTTCCTATGGCCCTCTTTTTGTTCTTCAGGTCCTCCTTTTTGTCCTTGGGTTCTGGTTTTGTTCCTCGGGCTCTGGTTTTCTTCCTCAGGATCTGGTTTTGTTCCTCGAGCTCTGGTTTTGTTCCTTGGGCACTGGTTCTGTTCCTCGGGCTCTCGTTTTCTTCCTCGGACTCTCGTTTTGTTCCTCAGGTTCTGGTTTTGTTCCTTGAGCTCTGTTTTTTTTCCTCGGGCTCTGGTTTTCTTCCTCAGGCTCTGGTTTTGTTGCTCGGGCTCCGGATTTCTTCCTCGAGCTCTCGTTTTCTTCTTCACGCCCTGGATTTGTTCCTCGGGTTCTGTTTTTGTTCCTCGGGCTGTGGTTGTGTTCCTCGGGCTCTGGTTTTGTTCCTTGAGCTCTGGTTGTGTTCCTTGGGCTCTGGTTTTGTTCCTTGAGCTCTAGTTTTGTTCTTCGAGCTCTGGTTTTGTTCCTGAGGCTCTGGTTTTCTTTCACGGGCTCTGGTTTTGTTCCTCATGTTCTGGTTTTATTCCTCAGGCCCTGGTTTTATTCCTCGGGGTTTCGTTTTGTTCCTCGGGCTCTGCTTTATTTCCACAGGCTCTGGTTTTGTTCCTCGAGGGCTGGTTTTGTTCCTTGGGCTATGGTTTTCTTTCTCGGGCTCTGGCTTGGTTCCTCGGGTCCTGGTTTTTTCCTCGGGCTCTATTTTTGTTCCTCGGGCTCTTGTTTTCTTCCTCAGGCTCTGGTTTTGTTCCTCGGGCTCTGGTTTTGTTCCTCGGGCTCTGGCTTGGTTCCTCGGGCCCTGGTTTTTTGCCTCGGGCTCTGGTTTTGTTCCTCGGGCTCTGGTTTTGTTCCTCGGTTTCTGGTTTGGTTCCTCGGGCCCTGGTTTTATTCCACGGGCTCTGGTTTTCTTCCTATGGCCCTCTTTTTGTTCTTCAGGTCCTCCTTTTTGTCCTTGGGTTCTGGTTTTGTTCCTCGGGCTCTGGTTTTCTTCCTCAGGATCTGGTTTTGTTCCTCGAGCTCTGGTTTTGTTCCTTGGGCACTGGTTTTGTTCCTCGGGCTCTCGTTTTCTTCCTCGGACTCTCGTTTTGTTCCTCGGGTTCTGGTTTTGTTCCTTGAGCTCTGGTTTTCTTCTTTGGGCTCTGGTTTTCTTCCTCAGGCTCTGGTTTTGTTGCTCGGGCTCTGGATTTCTTCCTCGAGCTCTCGTTTTTTTCTTCAGGCCCTAGATTTGTTCCTCGGGCCCTGGTTGTGTTCCTCGGGCTCTGGTTTTGTTCCTCGAGGTCTGGTTTTGTTCCTTTGGCACTGGTTTTGTTCCTTGAGCTCTAGTTTTGTTCTTCGAGCTCTGGTTTTGTTCCTGGGGCTCTGGTTTTCTTTCACGGGCTCTGGTTTTGTTCCTCATGTTCTGGTTTTATTCCTCAGGCCCTGGTTTTATTCCTCGGGCTCTCGTTTTGTTCCTCGGGCTCTGCTTTATTTCCACGGGCTCTGGTTTTGTTCCTCGAGCTCTGGTTTTGTTCCTCGAGGGCTGGTTTTGTTCCTTGGGCTATGGTTTTCTTTCTCAGGCTCTGGCTTGGTTCCTCGGGTCCTGTTTTTTTCCACGGGCTCTATTTTTGTTCCTCGGGCTCTTGTTTTCTTCCTCAGGCTCTGGTTTTGTTCCTCGGGCTCTGGTTTTGTTCCTCGGGCTCTGGCTTGGTTCCTCGGGCCCTGGTTTTTTGCCTCGGGCTCTGGTTTTGTTCCTCGGGCTCTGGTTTTGTTCCTCGGTTTCTGGTTTGGTTCCTCGGGCCCTGGTTTTATTCCACGGGCTCTGGTTTTCTTCCTATGGCCCTCGTGTTGTTCTTCAGGTCCTCCTTTTTGTCCTTGGGTTCTGGTTTTGTTCCTCGGGCTCTGGTTTTCTTCCTCAGGATCTGGTTTTGTTCCTCGAGCTCTGGTTTTGTTCCTTGGGCACTGGTTTTGTTCCTCGGGCTCTCGTTTTCTTCCTCGGACTCTCGTTTTGTTCCTCGGGTTCTGGTTTTGTTCCTTGAGCTCTGGTTTTCTTCTTTGGGCTCTGGTTTTCTTCCTCAGGCTCTGGTTTTATTCCTCGGGCTCCGGATTTCTTCCTCGAGCTCTCGTTTTCTTCTTCACGCCCTGGATTTGTTCCTCGGGTTCTGTTTTTGTTCCTCGGGCTGTGGTTGTGTTCCTCGGGCTCTGGTTTTGTTCCTCGAGCTCTGGTTGTGTTCCTTGGGCTCTGGTTTTGTTCCTTGAGCTCTAGTTTTGTTCTTCGAGCTCTGGTTTTGTTCCTGGGGCTCTGGTTTTCTTTCACGGGCTCTGGTTTTGTTCCTCATGTTCTGGTTTTATTCCTCAGGCCCTGGTTTTATTCCTCGGGGTTTCGTTTTGTTCCTCGGGCTCTGCTTTATTTCCACGGGCTCTGGTTTTGTTCCTCGAGCTCTGGTTTTGTTCCTCGAGGGCTGGTTTTGTTCCTTGGGCTATGGTTTTCTTTCTCGGGCTCTGGCTTGGTTCCTCGGGTCCTGGTTTTTTCCTCGGGCTCTATTTTTGTTCCTCGGGCTCTTGTTTTCTTCCTCAGGCTCTGGTTTTGTTCCTCGGGCTCTGGTTTTGTTCCTCGGGCTCTGGCTTGGTTCCTCGGGCCCTGGTTTTTTGCCTCGGGCTCTGGTTTTGTTCCTCGGGCTCTGGTTTTGTTCCTCGGTTTCTGGTTTGGTTCCTCGGGCCCTGGTTTTATTCCACGGGCTCTGGTTTTCTTCCTATGGCCCTCGTGTTGTTCTTCAGGTCCTCCTTTTTGTCCTTGGGTTCTGGTTTTGTTCCTCGGGCTCTGGTTTTCTTCCTCAGGATCTGGTTTTGTTCCTCGAGCTCTGGTTTTGTTCCTGAGGCTCTGGTTTTCTTTCACGGGCTCTGGTTTTGTTCCTCATGTTCTGGTTTCATTCCTCAGGCCCTGGTTTTATTCCTCGGGTTTCGTTTTGTTCCTCGGGCTCTGCTTTATTTCCACAAGCTCTGGTTTTGTTCCTCGAGGGCTGGTTTTGTTCCTTGGGCTATGGTTTTCTTTCTCGGGCTCTGGCTTGGTTCCTCGGGTCCTGGTTTTTTCCTCGGGCTCTATTTTTGTTCCTCGGGCTCTTGTTTTCTTCCTCAGGCTCTGGTTTTGTTCCTCGGGCTCTGGTTTTGTTCCTCGGGCTCTGGCTTGGTTCCTCGGGCCCTGGTTTTTTGCCTCGGGCTCTGGTTTTGTTCCTCGGGCTCTGGTTTTGTTCCTCGAGGGCTGGTTTTGTTCCTTGGGCTATGGTTTTCTTTCTCGGGCTCTGGCTTGGTTCCTCGGGTCCTAGTTTTTTCCTCGGGCTCTATTTTTGTTCCTCGGGCTCTTGTTTTCTTCCTCAGGCTCTGGTTTTTTTCCTCGGGCTCTGGTTTTGTTCCTCGGTTTCTGGTTTGGTTCCTCGGGCCCTGGTTTTATTCCACGGGCTCTGGTTTTCTTCCTATGGCCCTCTTTTTGTTCTTCAGGTCCTCCTTTTTGTCCTTGCGTTCTGGTTTTGTTCCTCGGGCTGTGGTTTTCTTCCTCAGGATCTGGTTTTGTTCCTCGAGTTCTGGTTTTGTTCCTTGGGCACTGGTTTTGTTCCTCGGGCTCTCGTTTTCTTCCTCGGACTCTCGTTTTGTTCCTCGGGTTCTGGTTTTGTTCCTTGAGCTCTGGTTTTCCTCTTTGGGCTCTGGTTTTCTTCCTCAGGCTCTGGTTTTGTTGCTCGGGCTCTGGATTTCTTCCTCGAGCTCTCGTTTTTTTCTTCAGGCCCTAGATTTGTTCCTCGGGCCCTGGTGGTGTTCCTTGGGCTCTGGTTTTGTTTCTCGAGCTCTGGTTTTGTTCCTTTGGCACTGGTTTTGTTCCTCGGGCTCTCGTTTTCTTCCTCGGACTCTCGTTTTGTTCCTCGGGTTCTGTTTTTTTTCCTTCAGCTCTGTTTTTTTTCCTCGGGCTCTGGTTTTCTTCCTCAGGCTCTGGTTTTATTCCTCGGGCTCCGGATTTCCTCCTCGAGCTCTCGTTTTCTTCTTCACGCCCTGGATTTGTTCCTCGGGTTCTGTTTTTGTTCCTCGGGCTGTGGTTGTGTTCCTCGGGCTCTGGTTTTGTTCCTCGAGCTCTGGTTGTGTTCCTTGGGCTCTGGTTTTGTTCCTTGAGCTCTAGTTTTGTTCTTCGAGCTCTGGTTTTGTTCCTGGGGCTCTGGTTTTCTTTGACGGGCTCTGGTTTTGTTCCTCATGTTCTGGTTTTATTCCTCAGGCCCTGGTTTTATTCCTCGGGGTTTCGTTTTGTTCCTCGGGCTCTGCTTTATTTCCACAGGCTCTGCTTTTGTTCCTCGAGGGCTGGTTTTGTTCCTTGGGCTATGGTTTTCTTTCTCGGGCTCTGGCTTGGTTCCTCGGGTCCTGTTTTTTTTGCTCGGGCTCTATTTTTGTTCCTCGGGCTCTTGTTTTCTTCCTCAGGCTCTGGTTTTGTTCCTCGGGCTCTGGTTTTGTTCCTCGGTCTCTGGCTTGGTTCCTCGGGCCCTGGTTTTTTGCCTCGGGCTCTGGTTTTGTTCCTCGGGCTCTGGTTTTGTTCCTCGGTTTCTGGTTTGGTTCCTCGGGCCCTGGTTTTATTCCACGGGCTCTGGTTTTCTTCCTATGGCCCTCGTGTTGTTCTTCAGGTCCTCCTTTTTGTCCTTGGGTTCTGGTTTTGTTCCTCGGGCTCTGGTTTTCTTCCTCAGGATCTGGTTTTGTTCCTCGAGCTCTGGTTTTGTTCCTTGGGCACTGGTTTTGTTCCTCGGGCTCTCGTTTTCTTCCTCGGACTCTCGTTTTGTTCCTCGGGTTCTGGTTTTGTTCCTTGAGCTCTGGTTTTCTTCTTTGGGCTCTGGTTTTGTTCCTCATGTTCTGGTTTTATTCCTCGGGCTCCGGATTTCTTCCTCGAGCTCTCGTTTTCTTCTTCACGCCCTGGATTTGTTCCTCGGGTTCTGTTTTTGTTCCTCGGGCTGTGGTTGTGTTCCTCGGGCTCTGGTTTTGTTCCTCGAGCTCTGGTTGTGTTCCTTGGGCTCTGGTTTTGTTCCTTGAGCTCTAGTTTTGTTCTTCGAGCTCTGGTTTTGTTCCTGGGGCTCTGGTTTTCTTTCACGGGCTCTGGTTTTGTTCCTCATGTTCTGGTTTTATTCCTCAGGCCCTGGTTTTATTCCTCGGGCTCTCGTTTTGTTCCTCGGGCTCTGCTTTATTTCCACGGGCTCTGGTTTTGTTCCTCGAGCTCTGGTTTTGTTCCTCGAGGGCTGGTTTTGTTCCTTGGGCTATGGTTTTCTTTCTCGGGCTCTGGCTTGGTTCCTCGGGTCCTGGTTTTTTCCTCGGGCTCTATTTTTGTTCCTCGGGCTCTTGTTTTCTTCCTCAGGCTCTGGTTTTGTTCCTCGGGCTCTGGTTTTGTTCCTCGGGCTCTGGCTTGGTTCCTCGGGCCCTGGTTTTTTGCCTCGGGCTCTGGTTTTGTTCCTCGGGCTCTGGTTTTGTTCCTCGGTTTCTGGTTTGGTTCCTCGGGCCCTGGTTTTATTCCACGGGCTCTGGTTTTCTTCCTATGGCCCTCGTGTTGTTCTTCAGGTCCTCCTTTTTGTCCTTGGGTTCTGGTTTTGTTCCTCGGGCTCTGGTTTTCTTCCTCAGGATCTGGTTTTGTTCCTCGAGCTCTGGTTTTGTTCCTGAGGCTCTGGTTTTCTTTCACGGACTCTGGTTTTGTTCCTCATGTTCTGGTTTCATTCCTCAGGCCCTGGTTTTATTCCTCGGGGTTTCGTTTTGTTCCTCGGGCTCTGCTTTATTTCCACAAGCTCTGGTTTTGTTCCTCGAGGGCTGGTTTTGTTCCTTGGGCTATGGTTTTCTTTCTCGGGCTCTGGCTTGGTTCCTCGGGTCCTGGTTTTTTCCTCGGGCTCTATTTTTGTTCCTCGGGCTCTTGTTTTCTTCCTCAGGCTCTGGTTTTGTTCCTCGGGCTCTGGTTTTGTTCCTCGGGCTCTGGCTTGGTTCCTCGGGCCCTGGTTTTTTGCCTCGGGCTCTGGTTTTGTTCCTCGGGCTCTGGTTTTGTTCCTCGAGGGCTGGTTTTGTTCCTTGGGCTATGGTTTTCTTTCTCGGGCTCTGGCTTGGTTCCTCGGGTCCTAGTTTTTTCCTCGGGCTCTATTTTTGTTCCTCGGGCTCTTGTTTTCTTCCTCAGGCTCTGGTTTTTTTCCTCGGGCTCTGGTTTTGTTCCTCGGTTTCTGGTTTGGTTCCTCGGGCCCTGGTTTTATTCCACGGGCTCTGGTTTTCTTCCTATGGCCCTCTTTTTGTTCTTCAGGTCCTCCTTTTTGTCCTTGCGTTCTGGTTTTGTTCCTCGGGCTGTGGTTTTCTTCCTCAGGATCTGGTTTTGTTCCTCGAGTTCTGGTTTTGTTCCTTGGGCACTGGTTTTGTTCCTCGGGCTCTCGTTTTCTTCCTCGGACTCTCGTTTTGTTCCTCGGGTTCTGTTTTTTTTCCTTCAGCTCTGTTTTTTTTCCTCGGGCTCTGGTTTTCTTCCTCAGGCTCTGGTTTTGTTGCTCGGGCTCTGGATTTCTTCCTCGAGCTCTCGTTTTTTTCTTCAGGCCCTAGATTTGTTCCTCGGGCCCTGGTTGTGTTCCTCGGGCTCTGGTTTTGTTCCTCGGGCTCTGGCTTGGTTCCTCGGGCCCTGGTTTTTTGCCTCGGGCTCTGGTTTTGTTCCTCGGGCTCTGGTTTTGTTCCTCGGTTTCTGGTTTGGTTCCTCGGGCCCTGGTTTTATTCCACGGGCTCTGGTTTTCTTCCTATGGCCCTCTTTTTGTTCTTCAGGTCCTCCTTTTTGTCCTTGGGTTCTGGTTTTGTTCCTCGGGCTCTGGTTTTCTTCCTCAGGATCTGGTTTTGTTCCTCGAGCTCTGGTTTTGTTCCTTGGGCACTGGTTTTGTTCCTCGGGCTCTCGTTTTCTTCCTCGGACTCTCGTTTTGTTCCTCGGGTTCTGGTTTTGTTCCTTGAGCTGTGGTTTTCTTCTTTGGGCTCTGGTTTTCTTCCTCAGGCTCTGGTTTTGTTGCTCGGGCTCTGGATTTCTTCCTCGAGCTCTCGTTTTTTTCTTCAGGCCCTAGATTTGTTCCTCGGGCCCTGGTGGTGTTCCTTGGGCTCTGGTTTTGTTTCTCGAGCTCTGGTTTTGTTCCTTTGGCACTGGTTTTGTTCCTCGGGCTCTCGTTTTCTTCCTCGGACTCTCGTTTTGTTCCTCGGGTTCTGTTTTTTTTCCTTCAGCTCTGTTTTTTTTCCTCGGGCTCTGGTTTTCTTCCTCAGGCTCTGGTTTTATTCCTCGGGCTCCGGATTTCCTCCTCGAGCTCTCGTTTTCTTCTTCACGCCCTGGATTTGTTCCTCGGGTTCTGTTTTTGTTCCTCGGGCTGTGGTTGTGTTCCTCGGGCTCTGGTTTGGTTCCTCGAGCTCTGGTTGTGTTCCTTGGGCTCTGGTTTTGTTCCTTGAGCTCTAGTTTTGTTCTTCGAGCTCTGGTTTTGTTCCTGGGGCTCTGGTTTTCTTTCACGGGCTCTGGTTTTGTTCCTCATGTTCTGGTTTTATTCCTCAGGCCCTGGTTTTATTCCTCGGGGTTTCGTTTTGTTCCTCGGGCTCTGCTTTATTTCCACAGGCTCTGGTTTTGTTCCTCGAGGGCTGGTTTTGTTCCTTGGGCTATGGTTTTCTTTCTCGGGCTCTGGCTTGGTTCCTCGGGTCCTGTTTTTTTCCTCGGGCTCTATTTTTGTTCCTCGGGCTCTTGTTTTCTTCCTCAGGCTCTGGTTTTGTTCCTCGGGCTCTGGTTTTGTTCCTCGGGCTCTGGCTTGGTTCCTCGGGCCCTGGTTTTTTGCCTCGGGCTCTGGTTTTGTTCCTCGGGCTCTGGTTTTGTTCCTCGGTTTCTGGTTTGGTTCCTCGGGCCCTGGTTTTATTCCACGGGCTCTGGTTTTCTTCCTATGGCCCTCGTGTTGTTCTTCAGGTCCTCCTTTTTGTCCTTGGGTTCTGGTTTTGTTCCTCGGGCTCTGGTTTTCTTCCTCAGGATCTGGTTTTGTTCCTCGAGCTCTGGTTTTGTTCCTTGGGCACTGGTTTTGTTCCTCGGGCTCTCGTTTTCTTCCTCGGACTCTCGTTTTGTTCCTCGGGTTCTGGTTTTGTTCCTTGAGCTCTGCTTTTCTTCTTTGGGCTCTGGTTTTCTTCCTCAGGCTCTGGTTTTATTCCTCGGGCTCCGGATTTCTTCCTCGAGCTCTCGTTTTCTTCTTCACGCCCTGGATTTGTTCCTCGGGTTCTGTTTTTGTTCCTCGAGGGCTGGTTTTGTTCCTTGGGCTATGGTTTTCTTTCTCGGGCTCTGGCTTGGTTCCTCGGGTCCTGGTTTTTTCCTCGGGCTCTCTTTTTGTTCCTCGGGCTCTTGTTTTCTTCCTCAGGCTCTGGTTTTGTTCCTCGGGCTCTGGTTTTTTTCCTCGGGCTCTGGCTTGGTTCCTCGGGCCCTGGTTTTTTGCCTCGGGCTCTGGTTTTGTTCCTCGGGCTCTGGTTTTGTTCCTCGGTTTCTGGTTTGGTTCCTCGGGCCCTGGTTTTATTCCACAGGCTCTGGTTTTCTTCCTATGGCCCTCTTTTTGTTCTTCAGGTCCTCCTTTTTGTCCTTGGGTTCTGGTTTTGTTCCTCGGGCTCTGGTTTTCTTCCTCAGGATCTGGTTTTGTTCCTCGAGCTCTGGTTTTGTTCCTTGGGCACTGGTTTTGTTCCTCGGGCTCTCGTTTTCTTCCTCGGACTCTCGTTTTGTTCCTCGGGTTCTGGTTTTGTTCCTTGAGCTCTGGTTTTCTTCTTTGGGCTCTGGTTTTCTTCCTCAGGCTCTGGTTTTGTTGCTCGGGCTCTGGATTTCTTCCTCGAGCTCTCGTTTTTTTCTTCAGGCCCTAGATTTGTTCCTCGGGCCCTGGTTGTGTTCCTCGGGCTCTGGTTTTGTTCCTCGAGGTCTGGTTTTGTTCCTTTGGCACTGGTTTTGTTCCTTGAGCTCTAGTTTTGTTCTTCGAGCTCTGGTTTTGTTCCTGGGGCTCTGGTTTTCTTTCACGGGCTCTGGTTTTGTTCCTCATGTTCTGGTTTTATTCCTCAGGCCCTGGTTTTATTCCTCGGGCTCTCGTTTTGTTCCTCGGGCTCTGCTTTATTTCCACGGGCTCTGGTTTTGTTCCTCGAGCTCTGGTTTTGTTCCTCGAGGGCTGGTTTTGTTCCTTGGGCTATGGTTTTCTTTCTCGGGCTCTGGCTTGGTTCCTCGGGTCCTGGTTTTTTCCTCGGGCTCTATTTTTGTTCCTCGGGCTCTTGTTTTCTTCCTCAGGCTCTGGTTTTGTTCATGGAGGTCTGGTTTTGTTCCTCGGGCTCTGGCTTGGTTCCTCGCGCCCTGGTTTTTTGCCTCGGGCTCTGGTTTTGTTCCTCGGGCTCTGGTTTTGTTCCTCGGTTTCTGGTTTGGTTCCTCGGGCCCTGGTTTTGTTCCTCGGGCTCTGGTTTTCTTCCTCAGGATCTGGTTTTGTTCCTCGAGCTCTGGTTTTGTTCCTTGGGCACTGGTTTTGTTCCTCGGGCTCTCGTTTTCTTCCTCGGACTCTCGTTTTGTTCCTCGGGTTCTGGTTTTGTTCCTTGAGCTCTGTTTTTTTTCCTCGGGCTCTGGTTTTCTTCCTCAGGCTCTGGTTTTGTTGCTCGGGCTCCGGATTTCTTCCTCGAGCTCTCGTTTTCTTCTTCACGCCCTGGATTTGTTCCTCGGGTTCTGTTTTTGTTCCTCGGGCTGTGGTTGTGTTCCTCGGGCTCTGGTTTTGTTCCTTGAGCTCTGGTTGTGTTCCTTGGGCTCTGGTTTTGTTCCTTGAGCTCTAGTTTTGTTCTTCGAGCTCTGGTTTTGTTCCTGAGGCTCTGGTTTTCTTTCACGGGCTCTGGTTTTGTTCCTCATGTTCTGGTTTTATTCCTCAGGCCCTGGTTTTATTCCTCGGGGTTTCGTTTTGTTCCTCGGGCTCTGCTTTATTTCCACAAGCTCTGGTTTTGTTCCTCAAGGGCTGGTTTTGTTCCTTGGGCTATGGTTTTCTTTCTCGGGCTCTGGCTTGGTTCCTCGGGTCCTGGTTTTTTCCTCGGGCTCTATTTTTGTTCCTCGGGCTCTTGTTTTCTTCCTCAGGCTCTGGTTTTGTTCCTCGGGCTCTGGTTTTGTTCCTCGGGCTCTGGCTTGGTTCCTCGGGCCCTGGTTTTTTGCCTCGGGCTCTGGTTTTGTTCCTCGGGCTCTGGTTTTGTTCCTCGAGGGCTGGTTTTGTTCCTTGGGCTATGGTTTTCTTTCTCGGGCTCTGGCTTGGTTCCTCGGGTCCTGGTTTTTTCCTCGGGCTCTATTTTTGTTCCTCGGGCTCTTGTTTTCTTCCTCAGGCTCTGGTTTTGTTCCTCGGGCTCTGGTTTGGTTCCTCGGGCCCTGGTTTTATTCCACGGGCTCTGGTTTTCTTCCTATGGCCCTCTTTTTGTTCTTCAGGTCCTCCTTTTTGTCCTCGGGTTCTGGTTTTGTTCCTCGGGCTCTGGTTTTCTTCCTCAGGATCTGGTTTTGTTCCTCGAGCTCTGGTTTTGTTCCTTGGGCACTGGTTTTGTTCCTCGGGCTCTGGCTTGGTTCCTCGGGCCCTGGTTTTTTGCCTCGGGCTCTGGTTTTGTTCCTCGGGCTCTGGTTTTGTTCCTCGGTTTCTGGTTTGGTTCCTCGGGCCCTGGTTTTATTCCACGGGCTCTGGTTTTCTTCCTATGGCCCTCTTTTTGTTCTTCAGGTCCTCCTTTTTGTCCTTGGGTTCTGGTTTTGTTCCTCGGGCTCTGGTTTTCTTCCTCAGGATCTGGTTTTGTTCCTCGAGCTCTGGTTTTGTTCCTTGGGCACTGGTTCTGTTCCTCGGGCTCTCGTTTTCTTCCTCGGACTCTCGTTTTGTTCCTCAGGTTCTGGTTTTGTTCCTTGAGCTCTGTTTTTTTTCCTCGGGCTCTGGTTTTCTTCCTCAGGCTCTGGTTTTGTTGCTCGGGCTCCGGATTTCTTCCTCGAGCTCTCGTTTTCTTCTTCACGCCCTGGATTTGTTCCTCGGGTTCTGTTTTTGTTCCTCGGGCTGTGGTTGTGTTCCTCGGGCTCTGGTTTTGTTCCTTGAGCTCTGGTTGTGTTCCTTGGGCTCTGGTTTTGTTCCTTGAGCTCTAGTTTTGTTCTTCGAGCTCTGGTTTTGTTCCTGAGGCTCTGGTTTTCTTTCACGGGCTCTGGTTTTGTTCCTCATGTTCTGGTTTTATTCCTCAGGCCCTGGTTTTATTCCTCGGGGTTTCGTTTTGTTCCTCGGGCTCTGCTTTATTTCCACAGGCTCTGGTTTTGTTCCTCGAGGGCTGGTTTTGTTCCTTGGGCTATGGTTTTCTTTCTCGGGCTCTGGCTTGGTTCCTCGGGTCCTGGTTTTTTCCTCGGGCTCTATTTTTGTTCCTCGGGCTCTTGTTTTCTTCCTCAGGCTCTGGTTTTGTTCCTCGGGCTCTGGTTTTGTTCCTCGGGCTCTGGCTTGGTTCCTCGGGCCCTGGTTTTTTGCCTCGGGCTCTGGTTTTGTTCCTCGGGCTCTGGTTTTGTTCCTCGGTTTCTGGTTTGGTTCCTCGGGCCCTGGTTTTATTCCACGGGCTCTGGTTTTCTTCCTATGGCCCTCTTTTTGTTCTTCAGGTCCTCCTTTTTGTCCTTGGGTTCTGGTTTTGTTCCTCGGGCTCTGGTTTTCTTCCTCAGGATCTGGTTTTGTTCCTCGAGCTCTGGTTTTGTTCCTTGGGCACTGGTTTTGTTCCTCGGGCTCTCGTTTTCTTCCTCGGGTTCTGGTTTTGTTCCTTGAGCTCTGTTTTTTTTCCTCGGGCTCTGGTTTTCTTCCTCAGGCTCTGGTTTTGTTGCTCGGGCTCCGGATTTCTTCCTCGAGCTCTCGTTTTCTTCTTCACGCCCTGGATTTGTTCCTCGGGTTCTGTTTTTGTTCCTCGGGCTGTGGTTGTGTTCCTCGGGCTCTGGTTTTGTTCCTCGAGCTCTGGTTGTGTTCCTTGGGCTCTGGTTTTGTTCCTTGAGCTCTAGTTTTGTTCTTCGAGCTCTGGTTTTGTTCCTGAGGCTCTGGTTTTCTTTCACTGGCTCTGGTTTTGTTCCTCATGTTCTGGTTTTATTCCTCAGGCCCTGGTTTTATTCCTCGGGGTTTCGTTTTGTTCCTCGGGCTCTGCTTTATTTCCACAGGCTCTGGTTTTGTTCCTCGAGGGCTGGTTTTGTTCCTTGGGCTATGGTTTTCTTTCTCGGGCTCTGGCTTGGTTCCTCGGGTCCTGGTTTTTTCCTCGGGCTCTATTTTTGTTCCTCGGGCTCTTGTTTTCTTCCTCAGGCTCTGGTTTTGTTCCTCGGGCTCTGGTTTTGTTCCTCGGGCTCTGGCTTGGTTCCTCGCGCCCTGGTTTTTTGCCTCGGGCTCTGGTTTTGTTCCTCGGGCTCTGGTTTTGTTCCTCAGTTTCTGGTTTGGTTCCTCGGGCCCTGGTTTTATTCCACGGGCTCTGGTTTTCTTCCTATGGCCCTCTTTTTGTTCTTCAGGTCCTCCTTTTTGTCCTTGGGTTCTGGTTTTGTTCCTCGGGCTCTGGTTTTCTTCCTCAGGATCTGGTTTTGTTCCTCGAGCTCTGGTTTTGTTCCTTGGGCACTGGTTTTGTTCCTCGGGCTCTCGTTTTCTTCCTCGGACTCTCGTTTTGTTCCTCGGGTTCTGGTTTTGTTCCTTGAGCTCTGTTTTTTTTCCTCGGGCTCTGGTTTTCTTCCTCAGGCTCTGGTTTTGTTGCTCGGGCTCCGGATTTCTTCCTCGAGCTCTCGTTTTCTTCTTCACGCCCTGGATTTGTTCCTCGGGTTCTGTTTTTGTTCCTCGGGCTGTGGTTGTGTTCCTCGGGCTCTGGTTTTGTTCCTCGAGCTCTGGTTGTGTTCCTTGGGCTCTGGTTTTGTTCCTTGAGCTCTAGTTTTGTTCTTCGAGCTCTGGTTTTGTTCCTGCGGCTCTGGTTTTCTTTCACGCGCTCTGGTTTTGTTCCTCATGTTCTGGTTTTATTCCTCAGGCCCTGGTTTTATTCCTCGGGGTTTCGTTTTGTTCCTCGGGCTCTGCTTTATTTCCACGGGCTCTGGTTTTGTTCCTCGAGCTCTGGTTTTGTTCCTCGAGGGCTGGTTTTGTTCCTTGGGCTATGGTTTTCTTTCTCGGGCTCTGGCTTGGTTCCTCGGGTCCTGGTTTTTTCCTCGGGCTCTATTTTTGTTCCTCGGGCTCTTGTTTTCTTCCTCAGGCTCTGGTTTTGTTCCTCGGGCTCTGGTTTTGTTCCTCGGGCTCTGGCTTGGTTCCTCGGGCCCTGGTTTTTTGCCTCGGGCTCTGGTTTTGTTCCTCGGGCTCTGGTTTTGTTCCTCGGTTTCTGGTTTGGTTCCTCGGGCCCTGGTTTTATTCCACGGGCTCTGGTTTTCTTCCTATGGCCCTCTTTTTGTTCTTCAGGTCCTCCTTTTTGTCCTTGGGTTCTGGTTTTGTTCCTTGGGCTCTGGTTTTCTTCCTCAGGATCTGGTTTTGTTCCTCGAGCTCTGTTTTTGTTCCTTGGGCACTGGTTTTGTTCCTCGGGCTCTCGTTTTCTTCCTCGGACTCTCGTTTTGTTCCTCGGGTTCTGGTTTTGTTCCTTGAGCTCTGGTTTTCTTCTTTGGGCTCTGGTTTTCTTCCTCAGGCTCTGGTTTTGTTGCTCGGGATCTGGATTTCTTCCTCGAGCTCTCGTTTTTTTCTTCAGGCCCTAGATTTGTTCCTCGGGCCCTGGTGGTGTTCCTTGGGCTCTGGTTTTGTTTCTCGAGCTCTGGTTTTGTTCCTTTGGCACTGGTTTTGTTCCTCGGGCTCTCGTTTTCTTCCTCGGACTCTCGTTTTGTTCCTCGGGTTCTGGTTTTGTTCCTTGAGCTCTGGTTTTCTTCTTTGGGCTCTGGTTTTCTTCCTCAGGCTCTGGTTTTGTTGCTCGGGATCTGGATTTCTTCCTCGAGCTCTCGTTTTCTTCTTCACGCCCTGGATTTGTTCCTCGGGTTCTGTTTTTGTTCCTCGGGCTGTGGTTGTGTTCCTCGGGCTCTGGTTTTGTTCCTCGAGCTCTGGTTGTGTTCCTTGGGCTCTGGTTTTGTTCCTTGAGCTCTAGTTTTGTTCTTCGAGCTCTGGTTTTGTTCCTGAGGCTCTGGTTTTCTTTCACTGGCTCTGGTTTTGTTCCTCATGTTCTGGTTTTATTCCTCAGGCCCTGGTTTTATTCCTCGGGGTTTCGTTTTGTTCCTCGGGCTCTGCTTTATTTCCACAGTCTCGGGTTTTGTTCCTCGAGGGCTGGTTTTGTTCCTTGGGCTATGGTTTTCTTTCTCGGGCTCTGGCTTGGTTCCTCGGGTCCTGGTTTTTTCCTCGGGCTCTATTTTTGTTCCTCGGGCTCTTGTTTTCTTCCTCAGGCTCTGGTTTTGTTCCTCGGGCTCTGGTTTTGTTCCTCGGGCTCTGGCTTGGTTCCTCGCGCCCTGGTTTTTTGCCTCGGGCTCTGGTTTTGTTCCTCGGGCTCTGGTTTTGTTCCTCGGTTTCTGGTTTGGTTCCTCGGGCCCTGGTTTTATTCCACGGGCTCTGGTTTTCTTCCTATGGCCCTCTTTTTGTTCTTCAGGTCCTCCTTTTTGTCCTTGGGTTCTGGTTTTGTTCCTCGGGCTCTGGTTTTCTTCCTCAGGATCTGGTTTTGTTCCTCGAGCTCTGGTTTTGTTCCTTGGGCACTGGTTTTGTTCCTCGGGCTCTCGTTTTCTTCCTCGGACTCTCGTTTTGTTCCTCGGGTTCTGGTTTTGTTCCTTGAGCTCTGTTTTTTTTCCTCGGGCTCTGGTTTTCTTCCTCAGGCTCTGGTTTTGTTGCTCGGGCTCCGGATTTCTTCCTCGAGCTCTCGTTTTCTTCTTCACGCCCTGGATTTGTTCCTCGGGTTCTGTTTTTGTTCCTCGGGCTGTGGTTGTGTTCCTCGGGCTCTGGTTTTGTTCCTCGAGCTCTGGTTGTGTTCCTTGGGCTCTGGTTTTGTTCCTTGAGCTCTAGTTTTGTTCTTCGAGCTCTGGTTTTGTTCCTGGGGCTCTGGTTTTCTTTCACGGGCTCTGGTTTTGTTCCTCATGTTCTGGTTTTATTCCTCAGGCCCTGGTTTTATTCCTCGGGGTTTCGTTTTGTTCCTCGGGCTCTGCTTTATTTCCACAGGCTCTGGTTTTGTTCCTCGAGGGCTGGTTTTGTTCCTTGGGCTATGGTTTTCTTTCTCGGGCTCTGGCTTGGTTCCTCGCGTCCTGTTTTTTTCCTCGGGCTCTATTTTTGTTCCTCGGGCTCTTGTTTTCTTCCTCAGGCTCTGGTTTTGTTCCTCGGGCTCTGGTTTTGTTCCTCGGGCTCTGGCTTGGTTCCTCGGGCCCTGGTTTTTTGCCTCGGGCTCTGGTTTTGTTCCTCGGGCTCTGGTTTTGTTCCTCGGTTTCTGGTTTGGTTCCTCGGGCCCTGGTTTTATTCCACGGGCTCTGGTTTTCTTCCTATGGCCCTCTTTTTGTTCTTCAGGTCCTCCTTTTTGTCCTTGGGTTCTGGTTTTGTTCCTCGGGCTCTGGTTTTCTTCCTCAGGATCTGGTTTTGTTCCTCGAGCTCTGGTTTTGTTCCTTGGGCACTGGTTCTGTTCCTCGGGCTCTCGTTTTCTTCCTCGGACTCTCGTTTTGTTCCTCAGGTTCTGGTTTTGTTCCTTGAGCTCTGTTTTTTTTCCTCGGGCTCTGGTTTTCTTCCTCAGGCTCTGGTTTTGTTGCTCGGGCTCCGGATTTCTTCCTCGAGCTCTCGTTTTCTTCTTCACGCCCTGGATTTGTTCCTCGGGTTCTGTTTTTGTTCCTCGGGCTGTGGTTGTGTTCCTCGGGCTCTGGTTTTGTTCCTTGAGCTCTGGTTGTGTTCCTTGGGCTCTGGTTTTGTTCCTTGAGCTCTAGTTTTGTTCTTCGAGCTCTGGTTTTGTTCCTGAGGCTCTGGTTTTCTTTCACGGGCTCTGGTTTTGTTCCTCATGTTCTGGTTTTATTCCTCAGGCCCTGGTTTTATTCCTCGGGGTTTCGTTTTGTTCCTCGGGCTCTGCTTTATTTCCACAGGCTCTGGTTTTGTTCCTCGAGGGCTGGTTTTGTTCCTTGGGCTATGGTTTTCTTTCTCGGGCTCTGGCTTGGTTCCTCGGGTCCTGGTTTTTTCCTCGGGCTCTATTTTTGTTCCTCGGGCTCTTGTTTTCTTCCTCAGGCTCTGGTTTTGTTCCTCGGGCTCTGGTTTTGTTCCTCGGGCTCTGGCTTGGTTCCTCGGGCCCTGGTTTTTTGCCTCGGGCTCTGGTTTTGTTCCTCGGGCTCTGGTTTTGTTCCTCGGTTTCTGGTTTGGTTCCTCGGGCCCTGGTTTTATTCCACGGGCTCTGGTTTTCTTCCTATGGCCCTCTTTTTGTTCTTCAGGTCCTCCTTTTTGTCCTTGGGTTCTGGTTTTGTTCCTTGGGCTCTGGTTTTCTTCCTCAGGATCTGGTTTTGTTCCTCGAGCTCTGGTTTTGTTCCTTGGGCACTGGTTTTGTTCCTCGGGCTCTCGTTTTCTTCCTCGGGTTCTGGTTTTGTTCCTTGAGCTCTGTTTTTTTTCCTCGGGCTCTGGTTTTCTTCCTCAGGCTCTGGTTTTGTTGCTCGGGCTCCGGATTTGTTCCTCGAGCTCTCGTTTTCTTCTTCACGCCCTGGATTTGTTCCTCGGGTTCTGTTTTTGTTCCTCGGGCTGTGGTTGTGTTCCTCGGGCTCTGGTTTTGTTCCTCGAGCTCTGGTTGTGTTCCTTGGGCTCTGGTTTTGTTCCTTGAGCTCTAGTTTTGTTCTTCGAGCTCTGGTTTTGTTCCTGAGGCTCTGGTTTTCTTTCACTGGCTCTGGTTTTGTTCCTCATGTTCTGGTTTTATTCCTCAGGCCCTGGTTTTATTCCTCGGGGTTTCGTTTTGTTCCTCGGGCTCTGCTTTATTTCCACAGGCTCTGGTTTTGTTCCTCGAGGGCTGGTTTTGTTCCTTGGGCTATGGTTTTCTTTCTCGGGCTCTGGCTTGGTTCCTCGGGTCCTGGTTTTTTCCTCGGGCTCTATTTTTGTTCCTCGGGCTCTTGTTTTCTTCCTCAGGCTCTGGTTTTGTTCCTCGGGCTCTGGTTTTGTTCCTCGGGCTCTGGCTTGGTTCCTCGCGCCCTGGTTTTTTGCCTCGGGCTCTGGTTTTGTTCCTCGGGCTCTGGTTTTGTTCCTCGGTTTCTGGTTTGGTTCCTCGGGCCCTGGTTTTATTCCACGGGCTCTGGTTTTCTTCCTATGGCCCTCTTTTTGTTCTTCAGGTCCTCCTTTTTGTCCTTGGGTTCTGGTTTTGTTCCTCGGGCTCTGGTTTTCTTCCTCAGGATCTGGTTTTGTTCCTCGAGCTCTGGTTTTGTTCCTTGGGCACTGGTTTTGTTCCTCGGGCTCTCGTTTTCTTCCTCGGACTCTCGTTTTGTTCCTCGGGTTCTGGTTTTGTTCCTTGAGCTCTGTTTTTTTTCCTCGGGCTCTGGTTTTCTTCCTCAGGCTCTGGTTTTGTTGCTCGGGCTCCGGATTTCTTCCTCGAGCTCTCGTTTTCTTCTTCACGCCCTGGATTTGTTCCTCGGGTTCTGTTTTTGTTCCTCGGGCTGTGGTTGTGTTCCTCGGGCTCTGGTTTTGTTCCTCGAGCTCTGGTTGTGTTCCTTGGGCTCTGGTTTTGTTCCTTGAGCTCTAGTTTTGTTCTTCGAGCTCTGGTTTTGTTCCTGCGGCTCTGGTTTTCTTTCACGCGCTCTGGTTTTGTTCCTCATGTTCTGGTTTTATTCCTCAGGCCCTGGTTTTATTCCTCGGGGTTTCGTTTTGTTCCTCGGGCTCTGCTTTATTTCCACGGGCTCTGGTTTTGTTCCTCGAGCTCTGGTTTTGTTCCTCGAGGGCTGGTTTTGTTCCTTGGGCTATGGTTTTCTTTCTCGGGCTCTGGCTTGGTTCCTCGGGTCCTGGTTTTTTCCTCGGGCTCTATTTTTGTTCCTCGGGCTCTTGTTTTCTTCCTCAGGCTCTGGTTTTGTTCCTCGGGCTCTGGTTTTGTTCCTCGGGCTCTGGCTTGGTTCCTCGCGCCCTGGTTTTTTGCCTCGGGCTCTGGTTTTGTTCCTCGGGCTCTGGTTTTGTTCCTCGGTTTCTGGTTTGGTTCCTCGGGCCCTGGTTTTATTCCACGGGCTCTGGTTTTCTTCCTATGGCCCTCATGTTGTTCTTCAGGTCCTCCTTTTTGTCCTTGGGTTCTGGTTTTGTTCCTTGGGCTCTGGTTTTCTTCCTCAGGATCTGGTTTTGTTCCTCGAGCTCTGTTTTTGTTCCTTGGGCACTGGTTTTGTTCCTCGGGCTCTCGTTTTCTTCCTCGGACTCTCGTTTTGTTCCTCGGGTTCTGGTTTTGTTCCTTGAGCTCTGGTTTTCTTCTTTGGGCTCTGGTTTTCTTCCTCAGGCTCTGGTTTTGTTGCTCGGGATCTGGATTTCTTCCTCGAGCTCTCGTTTTTTTCTTCAGGCCCTAGATTTGTTCCTCGGGCCCTGGTGGTGTTCCTTGGGCTCTGGTTTTGTTTCTCGAGCTCTGGTTTTGTTCCTTTGGCACTGGTTTTGTTCCTCGGGCTCTCGTTTTCTTCCTCGGACTCTCGTTTTGTTCCTCGGGTTCTGGTTTTGTTCCTTGAGCTCTGGTTTTCTTCTTTGGGCTCTGGTTTTCTTCCTCAGGCTCTGGTTTTGTTGCTCGGGATCTGGATTTCTTCCTCGAGCTCTCGTTTTCTTCTTCACGCCCTGGATTTGTTCCTCGGGTTCTGTTTTTGTTCCTCGGGCTGTGGTTGTGTTCCTCGGGCTCTGGTTTTGTTCCTCGAGCTCTGGTTGTGTTCCTTGGGCTCTGGTTTTGTTCCTTGAGCTCTAGTTTTGTTCTTCGAGCTCTGGTTTTGTTCCTGAGGCTCTGGTTTTCTTTCACTGGCTCTGGTTTTGTTCCTCATGTTCTGGTTTTATTCCTCAGGCCCTGGTTTTATTCCTCGGGGTTTCGTTTTGTTCCTCGGGCTCTGCTTTATTTCCACAGGCTCTGGTTTTGTTCCTCGAGGGCTGGTTTTGTTCCTTGGGCTATGGTTTTCTTTCTCGGGCTCTGGCTTGGTTCCTCGGGTCCTGGTTTTTTCCTCGGGCTCTATTTTTGTTCCTCGGGCTCTTGTTTTCTTCCTCAGGCTCTGGTTTTGTTCCTCGGGCTCTGGTTTTGTTCCTCGGGCTCTGGCTTGGTTCCTCGGGCCCTGGTTTTTTGCCTCGGGCTCTGGTTTTGTTCCTCGGGCTCTGGTTTTGTTCCTCGGTTTCTGGTTTGGTTCCTCGGGCCCTGGTTTTATTCCACGGGCTCTGGTTTTCTTCCTATGGCCCTCTTTTTGTTCTTCAGGTCCTCCTTTTTGTCCTTGGGTTCTGGTTTTGTTCCTCGGGCTCTGGTTTTCTTCCTCAGGATCTGGTTTTGTTCCTCGAGCTCTGGTTTTGTTCCTTGGGCACTGGTTTTGTTCCTCGGGCTCTCGTTTTCTTCCTCGGACTCTCGTTTTGTTCCTCGGGTTCTGGTTTTGTTCCTTGAGCTCTGTTTTTTTTCCTCGGGCTCTGGTTTTCTTCCTCAGGCTCTGGTTTTGTTGCTCGGGCTCCGGATTTCTTCCTCGAGCTCTCGTTTTCTTCTTCACGCCCTGGATTTGTTCCTCGGGTTCTGTTTTTGTTCCTCGGGCTGTGGTTGTGTTCCTCGGGCTCTGGTTTTGTTCCTCGAGCTCTGGTTGTGTTCCTTGGGCTCTGGTTTTGTTCCTTGAGCTCTAGTTTTGTTCTTCGAGCTCTGGTTTTGTTCCTGGGGCTCTGGTTTTCTTTCACGGGCTCTGGTTTTGTTCCTCATGTTCTGGTTTTATTCCTCAGGCCCTGGTTTTATTCCTCGGGGTTTCGTTTTGTTCCTCGGGCTCTGCTTTATTTCCACAGGCTCTGGTTTTGTTCCTCGAGGGCTGGTTTTGTTCCTTGGGCTATGGTTTTCTTTCTCGGGCTCTGGCTTGGTTCCTCGCGTCCTGTTTTTTTCCTCGGGCTCTATTTTTGTTCCTCGGGCTCTTGTTTTCTTCCTCAGGCTCTGGTTTTGTTCCTCGGGCTCTGGTTTTGTTCCTCGGGCTCTGGCTTGGTTCCTCGCGCCCTGGTTTTTTGCCTCGGGCTCTGGTTTTGTTCCTCGGGCTCTGGTTTTGTTCCTCGGTTTCTGGTTTGGTTCCTCGGGCCCTGGTTTTATTCCACGGGCTCTGGTTTTCTTCCTATGGCCCTCTTTTTGTTCTTCAGGTCCTCCTTTTTGTCCTTGGGTTCTGGTTTTGTTCCTCGGGCTCTGGTTTTCTTCCTCAGGATCTGGTTTTGTTCCTCGAGCTCTGGTTTTGTTCCTTGGGCACTGGTTCTGTTCCTCGGGCTCTCGTTTTCTTCCTCGGACTCTCGTTTTGTTCCTCAGGTTCTGGTTTTGTTCCTTGAGCTCTGTTTTTTTTCCTCGGGCTCTGGTTTTCTTCCTCAGGCTCTGGTTTTGTTGCTCGGGCTCCGGATTTCTTCCTCGAGCTCTCGTTTTCTTCTTCACGCCCTGGATTTGTTCCTCGGGTTCTGTTTTTGTTCCTCGGGCTGTGGTTGTGTTCCTCGGGCTCTGGTTTTGTTCCTTGAGCTCTGGTTGTGTTCCTTGGGCTCTGGTTTTGTTCCTTGAGCTCTAGTTTTGTTCTTCGAGCTCTGGTTTTGTTCCTGAGGCTCTGGTTTTCTTTCACGGGCTCTGGTTTTGTTCCTCATGTTCTGGTTTTATTCCTCAGGCCCTGGTTTTATTCCTCGGGGTTTCGTTTTGTTCCTCGGGCTCTGCTTTATTTCCACAGGCTCTGGTTTTGTTCCTCGAGGGCTGGTTTTGTTCCTTGGGCTATGGTTTTCTTTCTCGGGCTCTGGCTTGGTTCCTCGGGTCCTGGTTTTTTCCTCGGGCTCTATTTTTGTTCCTCGGGCTCTTGTTTTCTTCCTCAGGCTCTGGTTTTGTTCCTCGGGCTCTGGTTTTGTTCCTCGGGCTCTGGCTTGGTTCCTCGGGCCCTGGTTTTTTGCCTCGGGCTCTGGTTTTGTTCCTCGGGCTCTGGTTTTGTTCCTCGGTTTCTGGTTTGGTTCCTCGGGCCCTGGTTTTATTCCACGGGCTCTGGTATTCTTCCTATGGCCCTCTTTTTGTTCTTCAGGTCCTCCTTTTTGTCCTTGGGTTCTGGTTTTGTTCCTCGGGCTCTGGTTTTCTTCCTCAGGATCTGGTTTTGTTCCTCGAGCTCTGTTTTTGTTCCTTGGGCACTGGTTTTGTTCCTCGGGCTCTCGTTTTCTTCCTCGGACTCTCGTTTTGTTCCTCGGGTTCTGGTTTTGTTCCTTGAGCTGTGGTTTTCTTCTTTGGGCTCTGGTTTTCTTCCTCAGGCTCTGGTTTTGTTGCTCGGGCTCTGGATTTCTTCCTCGAGCTCTCGTTTTTTTCTTCAGGCCCTAGATTTGTTCCTCGGGCCCTGGTGGTGTTCCTTGGGCTCTGGTTTTGTTTCTCGAGCTCTGGTTTTGTTCCTTTGGCACTGGTTTTGTTCCTCGGGCTCTCGTTTTCTTCCTCGGACTCTCGTTTTGTTCCTCGGGTTCTGTTTTTTTTCCTTCAGCTCTGTTTTTTTTCCTCGGGCTCTGGTTTTCTTCCTCAGGCTCTGGTTTTATTCCTCGGGCTCCGGATTTCCTCCTCGAGCTCTCGTTTTCTTCTTCACGCCCTGGATTTGTTCCTCGGGTTCTGTTTTTGTTCCTCGGGCTGTGGTTGTGTTCCTCGGGCTCTGGTTTCGTTCCTCGAGCTCTGGTTGTGTTCCTTGGGCTCTGGTTTTGTTCCTTGAGCTCTAGTTTTGTTCTTCGAGCTCTGGTTTTGTTCCTGGGGCTCTGGTTTTCTTTCACGGGCTCTGGTTTTGTTCCTCATGTTCTGGTTTTATTCCTCAGGCCCTGGTTTTATTCCTCGGGGTTTCGTTTTGTTCCTTGGGCTCTGCTTTATTTCCACAGGCTCTGGTTTTGTTCCTCGAGGGCTGGTTTTGTTCCTTGGGCTATGGTTTTCTTTCTCGGGCTCTGGCTTGGTTCCTCGGGTCCTGGTTTTTTCCTCGGGCTCTATTTTTGTTCCTCGGGCGCTTGTTTTCTTCCGCAGGCTCTGGTTTTGTTCGTCGGGCTCTGGTTTTGTTCCTCGGGCTCTGGCTTGGTTCCTCGGGCCCTGGTTTTTTGCCTCGGGCTCTGGTTTTTATCCTCGGGCTCTGGTTTTGTTCCTCGGTTTCTGGTTTGGTTCCTCGGGCCCTGGTTTTATTCCACGGGCTCTGGTTTTCTTCCTATGGCCCTCGTGTTGTTCTTCAGGTCCTCCTTTTTGTCCTTGGGTTCTGGTTTTGTTCCTCGGGCTCTGGTTTTCTTCCTCAGGATCTGGTTTTGTTCCTCGAGCTCTGGTTTTGTTCCTTGGGCACTGGTTTTGTTCCTCGGGCTCTCGTTTTCTTCCTCGGACTCTCGTTTTGTTCCTCGGGTTCTGTTTTTTTTCCTTGAGCTCTGTTTTTTTTCCTCGGGCTCTGGTTTTCTTCCTCAGGCTCTGGTTTTGTTGCTCGGGCTCCGGATTTCTTCCTCGAGCTCTCGTTTTCTTCTTCACGCCCTGGATTTGTTCCTCGGGTTCTGTTTTTGTTCCTCGGGCTGTGGTTGTGTTCCTCGGGCTCTGGTTTTGTTCCTCGAGCTCTGGTTGTGTTCCTTGGGCTCTGGTTTTGTTCCTTGAGCTCTAGTTTTGTTCTTCGAGCTCTGGTTTTGTTCCTGGGGCTCTGGTTTTCTTTCACGGGCTCTGGTTTTGTTCCTCAGGCTCTGGTTTTATTCCTCAGGCCCTGGTTTTATTCCTCGGGCTCTCGTTTTGTTCCTCGGGCTCTGCTTTATTTCCACGGGCTCTGGTTTTGTTCCTCGAGCTCTGGTTTTGTTCCTCGAGGGCTGGTTTTGTTCCTGGGGCTATGGTTTTCTTTCTCGGGCTCTGGCTTGGTTCCTCGGGTCCTGGTTTTTTCCTCGGGCTCTATTTTTGTTCCTCGGGCTCTTGTTTTCTTCCTCAGGCTCTGGTTTTGTTCCTCGGGCTCTGGTTTTGTTCCTCGGGCTCTGGCTTGGTTCCTCGCGCCCTGGTTTTTTGCCTCGGGCTCTGGTTTTGTTCCTCGGGCTCTGGTTTTGTTCCTCGGTTTCTGGTTTGGTTCCTCGGGCCCTGGTTTTATTCCACGGGCTCTGGTTTTCTTCCTATGGCCCTCTTTTTGTTCTTCAGGTCCTCCTTTTTGTCCTTGGGTTCTGGTTTTGTTCCTCGGGCTCTGGTTTTCTTCCTCAGGATCTGGTTTTGTTCCTCGAGCTCTGGTTTTGTTCCTTGGGCACTGGTTTTGTTCCTCGGGCTCTCGTTTTCTTCCTCGGACTCTCGTTTTGTTCCTCGGGTTCTGGTTTTGTTCCTTGAGCTCTGTTTTTTTTCCTCGGGCTCTGGTTTTCTTCCTCAGGCTCTGGTTTTGTTGCTCGGGCTCCGGATTTCTTCCTCGAGCTCTCGTTTTCTTCTTCACGCCCTGGATTTGTTCCTCGGGTTCTGTTTTTGTTCCTCGGGCTGTGGTTGTGTTCCTCGGGCTCTGGTTTTGTTCCTCGAGCTCTGGTTGTGTTCCTTGGGCTCTGGTTTTGTTCCTTGAGCTCTAGTTTTGTTCTTCGAGCTCTGGTTTTGTTCCTGGGGCTCTGGTTTTCTTTCACGGGCTCTGGTTTTGTTCCTCATGTTCTGGTTTTATTCCTCAGGCCCTGGTTTTATTCCTCGGGGTTTCGTTTTGTTCCTCGGGCTCTGCTTTATTTCCACGGGCTCTGGTTTTGTTCCTCGAGCTCTGGTTTTGTTCCTCGAGGGCTGGTTTTGTTCCTTGGGCTATGGTTTTCTTTCTCGGGCTCTGGCTTGGTTCCTCGGGTCCTGGTTTTTTCCTCGGGCTCTATTTTTGTTCCTCGGGCTCTTGTTTTCTTCCTCAGGCTCTGGTTTTGTTCCTCGGGCTCTGGTTTTGTTCCTCGGGCTCTGGCTTGGTTCCTCGGGCCCTGGTTTTTTGCCTCGGGCTCTGGTTTTGTTCCTCGGGCTCTGGTTTTGTTCCTCGGTTTCTGGTTTGGTTCCTCGGGCCCTGGTTTTATTCCACGGGCTCTGGTTTTCTTCCTATGGCCCTCTTTTTGTTCTTCAGGTCCTCCTTTTTGTCCTTGGGTTCTGGTTTTGTTCCTCGGGCTCTGGTTTTCTTCCTCAGGATCTGGTTTTGTTCCTCGAGCTCTGGTTTTGTTCCTTGGGCACTGGTTTTGTTCCTCGGGCTCTCGTTTTCTTCCTCGGACTCTCGTTTTGTTCCTCGGGTTCTGGTTTTGTTCCTTGAGCTCTGGTTTTCTTCTTTGGGCTCTGGTTTTCTTCCTCAGGCTCTGGTTTTGTTGCTCGGGCTCTGGATTTCTTCCTCGAGCTCTCGTTTTTTTCTTCAGGCCCTAGATTTGTTCCTCGGGCCCTGGTGGTGTTCCTTGGGCTCTGGTTTTGTTTCTCGAGCTCTGGTTTTGTTCCTTTGGCACTGGTTTTGTTCCTCGGGCTCTCGTTTTCTTCCTCGGACTCTCGTTTTGTTCCTCGGGTTCTGTTTTTTTTCCTTCAGCTCTGTTTTTTTTCCTCGGGCTCTGGTTTTCTTCCTCAGGCTCTGGTTTTATTCCTCGGGCTCCGGATTTCCTCCTCGAGCTCTCGTTTTCTTCTTCACGCCCTGGATTTGTTCCTCGGGTTCTGTTTTTGTTCCTCGGGCTGTGGTTGTGTTCCTCGGGCTCTGGTTTTGTTCCTCGAGCTCTGGTTGTGTTCCTTGGGCTCTGGTTTTGTTCCTTGAGCTCTAGTTTTGTTCTTCGAGCTCTGGTTTTGTTCCTGAGGCTCTGGTTTTCTTTCACGGGCTCTGGTTTTGTTCCTCATGTTCTGGTTTTATTCCTCAGGCCCTGGTTTTATTCCTCGGGGTTTCGTTTTGTTCCTCGGGCTCTGCTTTATTTCCACAGGCTCTGGTTTTGTTCCTCGAGGGCTGGTTTTGTTCCTTGGGCTATGGTTTTCTTTCTCGGGCTCTGGCTTGGTTCCTCGGGTCCTGGTTTTTTCCTCGGGCTCTATTTTTGTTCCTCGGGCTCTTGTTTTCTTCCTCAGGCTCTGGTTTTGTTCCTCGGGCTCTGGTTTTGTTCCTCGGGCTCTGGCTTGGTTCCTCGCGCCCTGGTTTTTTGCCTCGGGCTCTGGTTTTGTTCCTCGGGCTCTGGTTTTGTTCCTCGGTTTCTGGTTTGGTTCCTCGGGCCCTGGTTTTATTCCACGGGCTCTGGTTTTCTTCCTATGGCCCTCTTTTTGTTCTTCAGGTCCTCCTTTTTGTCCTTGGGTTCTGGTTTTGTTCCTCGGGCTCTGGTTTTCTTCCTCAGGATCTGGTTTTGTTCCTCGAGCTCTGGTTTTGTTCCTTGGGCACTGGTTTTGTTCCTCGGGCTCTCGTTTTCTTCCTCGGGTTCTGGTTTTGTTCCTTGAGCTCTGTTTTTTTTCCTCGGGCTCTGGTTTTCTTCCTCAGGCTCTGGTTTTGTTGCTCGGGCTCCGGATTTCTTCCTCGAGCTCTCGTTTTCTTCTTCACGCCCTGGATTTGTTCCTCGGGTTCTGTTTTTGTTCCTCGGGCTGTGGTTGTGTTCCTCGGGCTCTGGTTTTGTTCCTCGAGCTCTGGTTGTGTTCCTTGGGCTCTGGTTTTGTTCCTTGAGCTCTAGTTTTGTTCTTCGAGCTCTGGTTTTGTTCCTGAGGCTCTGGTTTTCTTTCACTGGCTCTGGTTTTGTTCCTCATGTTCTGGTTTTATTCCTCAGGCCCTGGTTTTATTCCTCGGGGTTTCGTTTTGTTCCTCGGGCTCTGCTTTATTTCCACAGGCTCTGGTTTTGTTCCTCGAGGGCTGGTTTTGTTCCTTGGGCTATGGTTTTCTTTCTCGGGCTCTGGCTTGGTTCCTCGGGTCCTGGTTTTTTCCTCGGGCTCTATTTTTGTTCCTCGGGCTCTTGTTTTCTTCCTCAGGCTCTGGTTTTGTTCCTCGGGCTCTGGTTTTGTTCCTCGGGCTCTGGCTTGGTTCCTCGGGCCCTGGTTTTTTGCCTCGGGCTCTGGTTTTGTTCCTCGGGCTCTGGTTTTGTTCCTCGGTTTCTGGTTTAGTTCCTCGGGCCCTGGTTTTATTCCACGGGCTCTGGTTTTCTTCCTATGGCCCTCGTGTTGTTCTTCAGGTCCTCCTTTTTGTCCTTGGGTTCTGGTTTTGTTCCTCGGGCTCTGGTTTTCTTCCTCAGGATCTGGTTTTGTTCCTCGAGCTCTGGTTTTGTTCCTTGGGCACTGGTTTTGTTCCTCGGGCTCTCGTTTTCTTCCTCGGACTCTCGTTTTGTTCCTCGGGTTCTGGTTTTGTTCCTTGAGCTCTGTTTTTTTTCCTCGGGCTCTGGTTTTCTTCCTCAGGCTCAGGTTTTGTTGCTCGGGCTCCGGATTTCTTCCTCGAGCTCTCGTTTTCTTCTTCACGCCCTGGATTTGTTCCTCGGGTTCTGTTTTTGTTCCTCGGGCTGTGGTTGTGTTCCTCGGGCTCTGGTTTTGTTCCTCGAGCTCTGGTTGTGTTCCTTGGGCTCTGGTTTTGTTCCTTGAGCTCTAGTTTTGTTCTTCGAGCTCTGGTTTTGTTCCTGCGGCTCTGGTTTTCTTTCACGCGCTCTGGTTTTGTTCCTCATGTTCTGGTTTTATTCCTCAGGCCCTGGTTTTATTCCTCGGGGTTTCGTTTTGTTCCTCGGGCTCTGCTTTATTTCCACGGGCTCTGGTTTTGTTCCTCGAGCTCTGGTTTTGTTCCTCGAGGGCTGGTTTTGTTCCTTGGGCTATGGTTTTCTTTCTCGGGCTCTGGCTTGGTTCCTCGGGTCCTGGTTTTTTCCTCGGGCTCTATTTTTGTTCCTCAGGCTCTTGTTTTCTTCCTCAGGCTCTGGTTTTGTTCCTCGGGCTCTGGTTTTGTTCCTCGGGCTCTGGCTTGGTTCCTCGCGCCCTGGTTTTTTGCCTCGGGCTCTGGTTTTGTTCCTCGGGCTCTGGTTTTGTTCCTCGGTTTCTGGTTTGGTTCCTCGGGCCCTGGTTTTATTCCACGGGCTCTGGTTTTCTTCCTATGGCCCTCTTTTTGTTCTTCAGGTCCTCCTTTTTGTCCTTGGGTTCTGGTTTTGTTCCTTGGGCTCTGGTTTTCTTCCTCAGGATCTGGTTTTGTTCCTCGAGCTCTGTTTTTGTTCCTTGGGCACTGGTTTTGTTCCTCGGGCTCTCGTTTTCTTCCTCGGACTCTCGTTTTGTTCCTCGGGTTCTGGTTTTGTTCCTTGAGCTCTGGTTTTCTTCTTTGGGCTCTGGTTTTCTTCCTCAGGCTCTGGTTTTGTTGCTCGGGATCTGGATTTCTTTTCGAGCTCTCGTTTTTTTCTTCAGGCCCTAGATTTGTTCCTCGGGCCCTGGTGGTGTTCCTTGGGCTCTGGTTTTGTTTCTCGAGCTCTGGTTTTGTTCCTTTGGCACTGGTTTTGTTCCTCGGGCTCTCGTTTTCTTCCTCGGACTCTCGTTTTGTTCCTCGGGTTCTGTTTTTTTTCCTTCAGCTCTGTTTTTTTTCCTCGGGCTCTGGTTTTCTTCCTCAGGCTCTGGTTTTGTTGCTCGGGCTCCGGATTTCTTCCTCGAGCTCTCGTTTTCTTCTTCACGCCCTGGATTTGTTCCTCGGGTTCTGTTTTTGTTCCTCGGGCTGTGGTTGTGTTCCTCGGGCTCTGGTTTTGTTCCTCGAGCTCTGGTTGTGTTCCTTGGGCTCTGGTTTTGTTCCTTGAGCTCTAGTTTTGTTCTTCGAGCTCTGGTTTTGTTCCTGGGGCTCTGGTTTTCTTTCACGGGCTCTGGTTTTGTTCCTCATGTTCTGGTTTTATTCCTCAGGCCCTGGTTTTATTCCTCGGGGTTTCGTTTTGTTCCTTGGGCTCTGCTTTATTTCCACAGGCTCTGGTTTTGTTCCTCGAGGGCTGGTTTTGTTCCTTGGGCTATGGTTTTCTTTCTCGGGCTCTGGCTTGGTTCCTCGGGTCCTGGTTTTTTCCTCGGGCTCTATTTTTGTTCCTCGGGCTCTTGTTTTCTTCCTCAGGCTCTGGTTTTGTTCCTCGGGCTCTGGTTTTGTTCCTCGGGCTCTGGCTTGGTTCCTCGCGCCCTGGTTTTTTGCCTCGGGCTCTGGTTTTGTTCCTCGGGCTCTGGTTTTGTTCCTCGGTTTCTGGTTTGGTTCCTCGGGCCCTGGTTTTATTCCACGGGCTCTGGTTTTCTTCCTATGGCCCTCTTTTTGTTCTTCAGGTCCTCCTTTTTGTCCTTGGGTTCTGGTTTTGTTCCTCGGGCTCTGGTTTTCTTCCTCAGGATCTGGTTTTGTTCCTCGAGCTCTGGTTTTGTTCCTTGGGCACTGGTTTTGTTCCTCGGGCTCTCGTTTTCTTCCTCGGACTCTCGTTTTGTTCCTCGGGTTCTGGTTTTGTTCCTTGAGCTCTGTTTTTTTTCCTCGGGCTCTGGTTTTCTTCCTCAGGCTCTGGTTTTGTTGCTCGGGCTCCGGATTTCTTCCTCGAGCTCTCGTTTTCTTCTTCACGCCCTGGATTTGTTCCTCGGGTTCTGTTTTTGTTCCTCGGGCTGTGGTTGTGTTCCTCGGGCTCTGGTTTTGTTCCTCGAGCTCTGGTTGTGTTCCTTGGGCTCTGGTTTTGTTCCTTGAGCTCTAGTTTTGTTCTTCGAGCTCTGGTTTTGTTCCTGGGGCTCTGGTTTTCTTTCACGGGCTCTGGTTTTGTTCCTCATGTTCTGGTTTTATTCCTCAGGCCCTGGTTTTATTCCTCGGGGTTTCGTTTTGTTCCTCGGGCTCTGCTTTATTTCCACGGGCTCTGGTTTTGTTCCTCGAGCTCTGGTTTTGTTCCTCGAGGGCTGGTTTTGTTCCTTGGGCTATGGTTTTCTTTCTCGGGCTCTGGCTTGGTTCCTCGGGTCCTGGTTTTTTCCTCGGGCTCTATTTTTGTTCCTCGGGCTCTTGTTTTCTTCCTCAGGCTCTGGTTTTGTTCCTCGGGCTCTGGTTTTGTTCCTCGGGCTCTGGCTTGGTTCCTCGCGCCCTGGTTTTTTGCCTCGGGCTCTGGTTTTGTTCCTCGGGCTCTGGTTTTGTTCCTCGGTTTCTGGTTTGGTTCCTCGGGCCCTGGTTTTATTCCACGGGCTCTCGTTTTCTTCCTATGGCCCTCGTGTTGTTCTTCAGGTCCTCCTTTTTGTCCTTGGGTTCTGGTTTTGTTCCTCGGGCTCTGGTTTTCTTCCTCAGGATCTGGTTTTGTTCCTCGAGCTCTGGTTTTGTTCCTTGGGCACTGGTTTTGTTCCTCTGGCTCTCGTTTTCTTCCTCGGACTCTCGTTTTGTTCCTCGGGTTCTGGTTTTGTTCCTTGAGCTGTGGTTTTCTTCTTTGGGCTCTGGTTTTCTTCCTCAGGCTCTGGTTTTGTTGCTCGGGCTCTGGATTTCTTCCTCGAGCTCTCGTTTTTTTCTTCAGGCCCTAGATTTGTTCCTCGGGCCCTGGTGGTGTTCCTTGGGCTCTGGTTTTGTTTCTCGAGCTCTGGTTTTGTTCCTTTGGCACTGGTTTTGTTCCTCGGGCTCTCGTTTTCTTCCTCGGACTCTCGTTTTGTTCCTCGGGTTCTGTTTTTTTTCCTTCAGCTCTGTTTTTTTTCCTCGGGCTCTGGTTTTCTTCCTCAGGCTCTGGTTTTATTCCTCGGGCTCCGGATTTCCTCCTCGAGCTCTCGTTTTCTTCTTCACGCCCTGGATTTGTTCCTCGGGTTCTGTTTTTGTTCCTCGGGCTGTGGTTGTGTTCCTCGGGCTCTGGTTTTGTTCCTCGAGCTCTGGTTGTGTTCCTTGGGCTCTGGTTTTGTTCCTTGAGCTCTAGTTTTGTTCTTCGAGCTCTGGTTTTGTTCCTGCGGCTCTGGTTTTCTTTCACGGGCTCTGGTTTTGTTCCTCATGTTCTGGTTTTATTCCTCAGGCCCTGGTTTTATTCCTCGGGGTTTCGTTTTGTTCCTTGGGCTCTGCTTTATTTCCACAGGCTCTGGTTTTGTTCCTCGAGGGCTGGTTTTGTTCCTTGGGCTATGGTTTTCTTTCTCGGGCTCTGGCTTGGTTCCTCGGGTCCTGGTTTTTTCCTCGGGCTCTATTTTTGTTCCTCGGGCTCTTGTTTTCTTCCTCAGGCTCTGGTTTTGTTCCTCGGGCTCTGGTTTTGTTCCTCGGGCTCTGGCTTGGTTCCTCGGGTCCTGGTTTTTTGCCTCGGGCTCTGGTTTTGTTCCTCGGGCTCTGGTTTTGTTCCTCGGTTTCTGGTTTGGTTCCTCGGGCCCTGGTTTTATTCCACGGGCTCTCGTTTTCTTCCTATGGCCCTCGTGTTGTTCTTCAGGTCCTCCTTTTTGTCCTTGGGTTCTGGTTTTGTTCCTCGGGCTCTGGTTTTCTTCCTCAGGATCTGGTTTTGTTCCTCGAGCTCTGGTTTTGTTCCTTGGGCACTGGTTTTGTTCCTCGGGCTCTCGTTTTCTTCCTCGGACTCTCGTTTTGTTCCTCGGGTTCTGGTTTTGTTCCTTGAGCTCTGTTTTTTTTCCTCGGGCTCTGGTTTTCTTCCTCAGGCTCTGGTTTTGTTGCTCGGGCTCCGGATTTCTTCCTCGAGCTCTCGTTTTCTTCTTCACGCCCTGGATTTGTTCCTCGGGTTCTGTTTTTGTTCCTCGGGCTGTGGTTGTGTTCCTCGGGCTCTGGTTTTGTTCCTCGAGCTCTGGTTGTGTTCCTTGGGCTCTGGTTTTGTTCCTTGAGCTCTAGTTTTGTTCTTCGAGCTCTGGTTTTGTTCCTGGGGCTCTGGTTTTCTTTCACGGGCTCTGGTTTTGTTCCTCATGTTCTGGTTTTATTCCTCAGGCCCTGGTTTTATTCCTCGGGCTCTCGTTTTGTTCCTCGGGCTCTGCTTTATTTCCACGGGCTCTGGTTTTGTTCCTCGAGCTCTGGTTTTGTTCCTCGAGGGCTGGTTTTGTTCCTTGGGCTATGGTTTTCTTTCTCGGGCTCTGGCTTGGTTCCTCGGGTCCTGGTTTTTTCCTCGGGCTCTATTTTTGTTCCTCGGGCTCTTGTTTTCTTCCTCAGGCTCTGGTTTTGTTCCTCGGGCTCTGGTTTTGTTCCTCGGGCTCTGGCTTGGTTCCTCGGGCCCTGGTTTTTTGCCTCGGGCTCTGGTTTTGTTCCTCGGGCTCTGGTTTTGTTCCTCGGTTTCTGGTTTGGTTCCTCGGGCCCTGGTTTTATTCCACGGGCTCTGGTTTTCTTCCTATGGCCCTCGTGTTGTTCTTCAGGTCCTCCTTTTTGTCCTTGGGTTCTGGTTTTGTTCCTCGGGCTCTGGTTTTCTTCCTCAGGATCTGGTTTTGTTCCTCGAGCTCTGGTTTTGTTCCTTGGGCACTGGTTTTGTTCCTCGGGCTCTCGTTTTCTTCCTCGGACTCTCGTTTTGTTCCTCGGGTTCTGGTTTTGTTCCTTGAGCTGTGGTTTTCTTCTTTGGGCTCTGGTTTTCTTCCTCAGGCTCTGGTTTTGTTGCTCGGGCTCTGGATTTCTTCCTCGAGCTCTCGTTTTTTTCTTCAGGCCCTAGATTTGTTCCTCGGGCCCTGGTGGTGTTCCTTGGGCTCTGGTTTTGTTTCTCGAGCTCTGGTTTTGTTCCTTTGGCACTGGTTTTGTTCCTCGGGCTCTCGTTTTCTTCCTCGGACTCTCGTTTTGTTCCTCGGGTTCTGTTTTTTTTCCTTCAGCTCTGTTTTTTTTCCTCGGGCTCTGGTTTTCTTCCTCAGGCTCTGGTTTTATTCCTCGGGCTCCGGATTTCCTCCTCGAGCTCTCGTTTTCTTCTTCACGCCCTGGATTTGTTCCTCGGGTTCTGTTTTTGTTCCTCGGGCTGTGGTTGTGTTCCTCGGGCTCTGGTTTTGTTCCTCGAGCTCTGGTTGTGTTCCTTGGGCTCTGGTTTTGTTCCTTGAGCTCTAGTTTTGTTCTTCGAGCTCTGGTTTTGTTCCTGGGGCTCTGGTTTTCTTTCACGGGCTCTGGTTTTGTTCCTCATGTTCTGGTTTTATTCCTCAGGCCCTGGTTTTATTCCTCGGGGTTTCGTTTTGTTCCTTGGGCTCTGCTTTATTTCCACAGGCTCTGGTTTTGTTCCTCGAGGGCTGGTTTTGTTCCTTGGGCTATGGTTTTCTTTCTCGGGCTCTGGCTTGGTTCCTCGGGTCCTGGTTTTTTCCTCGGGCTCTATTTTTGTTCCTCGGGCGCTTGTTTTCTTCCGCAGGCTCTGGTTTTGTTCGTCGGGCTCTGGTTTTGTTCCTCGGGCTCTGGCTTGGTTCCTCGGGCCCTGGTTTTTTGCCTCGGGCTCTGGTTTTTATCCTCGGGCTCTGGTTTTGTTCCTCGGTTTCTGGTTTGGTTCCTCGGGCCCTGGTTTTATTCCACGGGCTCTGGTTTTCTTCCTATGGCCCTCTTTTTGTTCTTCAGGTCCTCCTTTTTGTCCTTGGGTTCTGGTTTTGTTCCTCGGGCTCTGGTTTTCTTCCTCAGGATCTGGTTTTGTTCCTCGAGCTCTGGTTTTGTTCCTTGGGCACTGGTTTTGTTCCTCGGGCTCTCGTTTTCTTCCTCGGACTCTCGTTTTGTTCCTCGGGTTCTGTTTTTTTTCCTTGAGCTCTGTTTTTTTTCCTCGGGCTCTGGTTTTCTTCCTCAGGCTCTGGTTTTGTTGCTCGGGCTCCGGATTTCTTCCTCGAGCTCTCGTTTTCTTCTTCACGCCCTGGATTTGTTCCTCGGGTTCTGTTTTTGTTCCTCGGGCTGTGGTTGTGTTCCTCGGGCTCTGGTTTTGTTCCTCGAGCTCTGGTTGTGTTCCTTGGGCTCTGGTTTTGTTCCTTGAGCTCTAGTTTTGTTCTTCGAGCTCTGGTTTTGTTCCTGGGGCTCTGGTTTTCTTTCACGGGCTCTGGTTTTGTTCCTCAGGCTCTGGTTTTATTCCTCAGGCCCTGGTTTTATTCCTCGGGCTCTCGTTTTGTTCCTCGGGCTCTGCTTTATTTCCACGGGCTCTGGTTTTGTTCCTCGAGCTCTGGTTTTGTTCCTCGAGGGCTGGTTTTGTTCCTTGGGCTATGGTTTTCTTTCTCGGGCTCTGGCTTGGTTCCTCGGGTCCTGGTTTTTTCCTCGGGCTCTATTTTTGTTCCTCGGGCTCTTGTTTTCTTCCTCAGGCTCTGGTTTTGTTCCTCGGGCTCTGGTTTTGTTCCTCGGGCTCTGGCTTGGTTCCTCGGGCCCTGGTTTTTTGCCTCGGGCTCTGGTTTTGTTCCTCGGGCTCTGGTTTTGTTCCTCGGTTTCTGGTTTGGTTCCTCGGGCCCTGGTTTTATTCCACGGGCTCTCGTTTTCTTCCTATGGCCCTCGTGTTGTTCTTCAGGTCCTCCTTTTTGTCCTTGGGTTCTGGTTTTGTTCCTCGGGCTCTGGTTTTCTTCCTCAGGATCTGGTTTTGTTCCTCGAGCTCTGGTTTTGTTCCTTGGGCACTGGTTTTGTTCCTCGGGCTCTCGTTTTCTTCCTCGGACTCTCGTTTTGTTCCTCGGGTTCTGGTTTTGTTCCTTGAGCTCTGTTTTTTTTCCTCGGGCTCTGGTTTTCTTCCTCAGGCTCTGGTTTTGTTGCTCGGGCTCCGGATTTCTTCCTCGAGCTCTCGTTTTCTTCTTCACGCCCTGGATTTGTTCCTCGGGTTCTGTTTTTGTTCCTCGGGCTGTGGTTGTGTTCCTCGGGCTCTGGTTTTGTTCCTCGAGCTCTGGTTGTGTTCCTTGGGCTCTGGTTTTGTTCCTTGAGCTCTAGTTTTGTTCTTCGAGCTCTGGTTTTGTTCCTGGGGCTCTGGTTTTCTTTCACGGGCTCTGGTTTTGTTCCTCAGGCTCTGGTTTTATTCCTCAGGCCCTGGTTTTATTCCTCGGGCTCTCGTTTTGTTCCTCGGGCTCTGCTTTATTTCCACGGGCTCTGGTTTTGTTCCTCGAGCTCTGGTTTTGTTCCTCGAGGGCTGGTTTTGTTCCTTGGGCTATGGTTTTCTTTCTCGGGCTCTGGCTTGGTTCCTCGGGTCCTGGTTTTTTCCTCGGGCTCTATTTTTGTTCCTCGGGCTCTTGTTTTCTTCCTCAGGCTCTGGTTTTGTTCCTCGGGCTCTGGTTTTGTTCCTCGGGCTCTGGCTTGGTTCCTCGGGCCCTGGTTTTTTGCCTCGGGCTCTGGTTTTGTTCCTCGGGCTCTGGTTTTGTTCCTCGGTTTCTGGTTTGGTTCCTCGGGCCCTGGTTTTATTCCACGGGCTCTCGTTTTCTTCCTATGGCCCTCGTGTTGTTCTTCAGGTCCTCCTTTTTGTCCTTGGGTTCTGGTTTTGTTCCTCGGGCTCTGGTTTTCTTCCTCAGGATCTGGTTTTGTTCCTCGAGCTCTGGTTTTGTTCCTTGGGCACTGGTTTTGTTCCTCGGGCTCTCGTTTTCTTCCTCGGACTCTCGTTTTGTTCCTCGGGTTCTGGTTTTGTTCCTTGAGCTCTGTTTTTTTTCCTCGGGCTCTGGTTTTCTTCCTCAGGCTCTGGTTTTGTTGCTCGGGCTCCGGATTTCTTCCTCGAGCTCTCGTTTTCTTCTTCACGCCCTGGATTTGTTCCTCGGGTTCTGTTTTTGTTCCTCGGGCTGTGGTTGTGTTCCTCGGGCTCTGGTTTTGTTCCTCGAGCTCTGGTTGTGTTCCTTGGGCTCTGGTTTTGTTCCTTGAGCTCTAGTTTTGTTCTTCGAGCTCTGGTTTTGTTCCTGGGGCTCTGGTTTTCTTTCACGGGCTCTGGTTTTGTTCCTCATGTTCTGGTTTTATTCCTCAGGCCCTGGTTTTATTCCTCGGGGTTTCGTTTTGTTCCTCGGGCTCTGCTTTATTTCCACGGGCTCTGGTTTTGTTCCTCGAGCTCTGGTTTTGTTCCTCGAGTGCTGCTTTTGTTCCTTGGGCTATGGTTTTCTTTCTTGGGCTCTGGCTTGGTTCCTCGGGTCCTGGTTTTTTCCTCGGGCTCTATTTTTGTTCCTCGGGCTCTTGTTTTCTTCCTCAGGCTCTGGTTTTGTTCCTCGGGCTCTGGTTTTGTTCCTCGGGCTCTGGCTTGGTTCCTCGGGCCCTGGTTTTTTGCCTCGGGCTCTGGTTTTGTTCCTCGGGCTCTGGTTTTGTTCCTCGGTTTCTGGTTTGGTTCCTCGGGCCCTGGTTTTATTCCACGGGCTCTGGTTTTCTTCCTATGGCCCTCGTGTTGTTCTTCAGGTCCTCCTTTTTGTCCTTGGGTTCTGGTTTTGTTCCTCGGGCTCTGGTTTTCTTCCTCAGGATCTGGTTTTGTTCCTCGAGCTCTGGTTTTGTTCCTTGGGCACTGGTTTTGTTCCTCGGGCTCTCATTTTCTTCCTCGGACTCTCGTTTTGTTCCTCGGGTTCTGGTTTTGTTCCTTGAGCTGTGGTTTTCTTCTTTGGGCTCTGGTTTTCTTCCTCAGGCTCTGGTTTTGTTGCTCGGGCTCTGGATTTCTTCCTCGAGCTCTCGTTTTTTTCTTCAGGCCCTAGATTTGTTCCTCGGGCCCTGGTGGTGTTCCTTGGGCTCTGGTTTTGTTTCTCGAGCTCTGGTTTTGTTCCTTTGGCACTGGTTTTGTTCCTCGGGCTCTCGTTTTCTTCCTCGGACTCTCGTTTTGTTCCTCGGGTTCTGTTTTTTTTCCTTCAGCTCTGTTTTTTTTCCTCGGGCTCTGGTTTTCTTCCTCAGGCTCTGGTTTTATTCCTCGGGCTCCGGATTTCCTCCTCGAGCTCTCGTTTTCTTCTTCACGCCCTGGATTTGTTCCTCGGGTTCTGTTTTTGTTCCTCGGGCTGTGGTTGTGTTCCTCGGGTTCTGGTTTTGTTCCTTGAGCTCTGGTTTTCTTCTTTGGGCTCTGGTTTTCTTCCTCAGGCTCTGGTTTTGTTGCTCGGGCTCTGGATTTCTTCCTCGAGCTCTCGTTTTTTTCTTCAGGCCCTAGATTTGTTCCTCGGGCCCTGGTTGTGTTCCTCGGGCTCTGGTTTTGTTCCTCGAGGTCTGGTTTTGTTCCTTTGGCACTGGTTTTGTTCCTTGAGCTCTAGTTTTGTTCTTCGAGCTCTGGTTTTGTTCCTGGGGCTCTGGTTTTCTTTCACGGGCTCTGGTTTTGTTCCTCATGTTCTGGTTTTATTCCTCAGGCCCTGGTTTTATTCCTCGGGCTCTCGTTTTGTTCCTCGGGCTCTGCTTTATTTCCACGGGCTCTGGTTTTGTTCCTCGAGCTCTGGGTTTGTTCCTCGAGGGCTGGTTTTGTTCCTTGGGCTATGGTTTTCTTTCTCAGGCTCTGGCTTGGTTCCTCGGGTCCTGTTTTTTTCCACGGGCTCTATTTTTGTTCCTCGGGCTCTTGTTTTCTTCCTCAGGCTCTGGTTTTGTTCCTCGGGCTCTGGTTTTGTTCCTCGGGCTCTGGCTTGGTTCCTCGGGCCCTGGTTTTTTGCCTCGGGCTCTGGTTTTGTTCCTCGGGCTCTGGTTTTGTTCCTCGGTTTCTGGTTTGGTTCCTCGGGCCCTGGTTTTATTCCACGGGCTCTGGTTTTCTTCCTATGGCCCTCGTGTTGTTCTTCAGGTCCTCCTTTTTGTCCTTGGGTTCTGGTTTTGTTCCTCGGGTTCTGGTTTTCTTCCTCAGGATCTGGTTTTGTTCCTCGAGCTCTGGTTTTGTTCCTTGGGCACTGGTTTTGTTCCTCGGGCTCTCGTTTTCTTCCTCGGACTCTCGTTTTGTTCCTCGGGTTCTGGTTTTGTTCCTTGAGCTCTGGTTTTCTTCTTTGGGCTCTGGTTTTCTTCCTCAGGCTCTGGTTTTATTCCTCGGGCTCCGGATTTCTTCCTCGAGCTCTCGTTTTCTTCTTCACGCCCTGGATTTGTTCCTCGGGTTCTGTTTTTGTTCCTCGGGCTGTGGTTGTGTTCCTCGGGCTCTGGTTTTGTTCCTCGAGCTCTGGTTGTGTTCCTTGGGCTCTGGTTTTGTTCCTTGAGCTCTAGTTTTGTTCTTCGAGCTCTGGTTTTGTTCCTGGGGCTCTGGTTTTCTTTCACGGGCTCTGGTTTTGTTCCTCATGTTCTGGTTTTATTCCTCAGGCCCTGGTTTTATTCCTCGGGGTTTCGTTTTGTTCCTCGGGCTCTGCTTTATTTCCACAGGCTCTGGTTTTGTTCCTCGAGGGCTGGTTTTGTTCCTTGGGCTATGGTTTTCTTTCTCGGGCTCTGGCTTGGTTCCTCGGGCCCTGGTTTTTTGCCTCGGGCTCTGGTTTTGTTCCTCGGGCTCTGGTTTTGTTCCTCGGTTTCTGGTTTGGTTCCTCGGGCCCTGGTTTTATTCCACGGGCTCTGGTTTTCTTCCTATGGCCCTCGTGTTGTTCTTCAGGTCCTCCTTTTTGTCCTTGGGTTCTGGTTTTGTTCCTCGGGCTCTGGTTTTCTTCCTCAGGATCTGGTTTTGTTCCTCGAGCTCTGGTTTTGTTCCTTGGGCACTGGTTTTGTTCCTCGGGCTCTCGTTTTCTTCCTCGGACTCTCGTTTTGTTCCTCGGGTTCTGGTTTTGTTCCTTGAGCTCTGGTTTTCTTCTTTGGGCTCTGGTTTTCTTCCTCAGGCTCTGGTTTTGTTGCTCGGGCTCTGGATTTCTTCCTCGAGCTCTCGTTTTTTTCTTCAGGCCCTAGATTTGTTCCTCGGGCCCTGGTGGTGTTCCTTGGGCTCTGGTTTTGTTTCTCGAGCTCTGGTTTTGTTCCTTTGGCACTGGTTTTGTTCCTCGGGCTCTCGTTTTCTTCCTCGGACTCTCGTTTTGTTCCTCGGGTTCTGTTTTTTTTCCTTCAGCTCTGTTTTTTTTCCTCGGGCTCTGGTTTTCTTCCTCAGGCTCTGGTTTTATTCCTCGGGCTCCGGATTTCCTCCTCGAGCTCTCGTTTTCTTCTTCACGCCCTGGATTTGTTCCTCGGGTTCTGTTTTTGTTCCTCGGGCTGTGGTTGTGTTCCTCGGGCTCTGGTTTTGTTCCTCGAGCTCTGGTTGTGTTCCTTGGGCTCTGGTTTTGTTCCTTGAGCTCTAGTTTTGTTCTTCGAGCTCTGGTTTTGTTCCTGGGGCTCTGGTTTTCTTTCACGGGCTCTGGTTTTGTTCCTCATGTTCTGGTTTTATTCCTCAGGCCCTGGTTTTATTCCTCGGGGTTTCGTTTTGTTCCTTGGGCTCTGCTTTATTTCCACAGGCTCTGGTTTTGTTCCTCGAGGGCTGGTTTTGTTCCTTGGGCTATGGTTTTCTTTCTCGGGCTCTGGCTTGGTTCCTCGGGTCCTGGTTTTTTCCTCGGGCTCTATTTTTGTTCCTCGGGCGCTTGTTTTCTTCCGCAGGCTCTGGTTTTGTTCGTCGGGCTCTGGTTTTGTTCCTCGGGCTCTGGCTTGGTTCCTCGGGCCCTGGTTTTTTGCCTCGGGCTCTGGTTTTTATCCTCGGGCTCTGGTTTTGTTCCTCGGTTTCTGGTTTGGTTCCTCGGGCCCTGGTTTTATTCCACGGGCTCTGGTTTTCTTCCTATGGCCCTCTTTTTGTTCTTCAGGTCCTCCTTTTTGTCCTTGGGTTCTGGTTTTGTTCCTCGGGCTCTGGTTTTCTTCCTCAGGATCTGGTTTTGTTCCTCGAGCTCTGGTTTTGTTCCTTGGGCACTGGTTTTGTTCCTCGGGCTCTCGTTTTCTTCCTCGGACTCTCGTTTTGTTCCTCGGGTTCTGTTTTTTTTCCTTGAGCTCTGTTTTTTTTCCTCGGGCTCTGGTTTTCTTCCTCAGGCTCTGGTTTTGTTGCTCGGGCTCCGGATTTCTTCCTCGAGCTCTCGTTTTCTTCTTCACGCCCTGGATTTGTTCCTCGGGTTCTGTTTTTGTTCCTCGGGCTGTGGTTGTGTTCCTCGGGCTCTGGTTTTGTTCCTCGAGCTCTGGTTGTGTTCCTTGGGCTCTGGTTTTGTTCCTTGAGCTCTAGTTTTGTTCTTCGAGCTCTGGTTTTGTTCCTGGGGCTCTGGTTTTCTTTCACGGGCTCTGGTTTTGTTCCTCAGGCTCTGGTTTTATTCCTCAGGCCCTGGTTTTATTCCTCGGGCTCTCGTTTTGTTCCTCGGGCTCTGCTTTATTTCCACGGGCTCTGGTTTTGTTCCTCGAGCTCTGGTTTTGTTCCTCGAGGGCTGGTTTTGTTCCTTGGGCTATGGTTTTCTTTCTCGGGCTCTGGCTTGGTTCCTCGGGTCCTGGTTTTTTCCTCGGGCTCTATTTTTGTTCCTCGGGCTCTTGTTTTCTTCCTCAGGCTCTGGTTTTGTTCCTCGGGCTCTGGTTTTGTTCCTCGGGCTCTGGCTTGGTTCCTCGGGCCCTGGTTTTTTGCCTCGGGCTCTGGTTTTGTTCCTCGGGCTCTGGTTTTGTTCCTCGGTTTCTGGTTTGGTTCCTCGGGCCCTGGTTTTATTCCACGGGCTCTCGTTTTCTTCCTATGGCCCTCGTGTTGTTCTTCAGGTCCTCCTTTTTGTCCTTGGGTTCTGGTTTTGTTCCTCGGGCTCTGGTTTTCTTCCTCAGGATCTGGTTTTGTTCCTCGAGCTCTGGTTTTGTTCCTTGGGCACTGGTTTTGTTCCTCGGGCTCTCGTTTTCTTCCTCGGACTCTCGTTTTGTTCCTCGGGTTCTGGTTTTGTTCCTTGAGCTCTGTTTTTTTTCCTCGGGCTCTGGTTTTCTTCCTCAGGCTCTGGTTTTGTTGCTCGGGCTCCGGATTTCTTCCTCGAGCTCTCGTTTTCTTCTTCACGCCCTGGATTTGTTCCTCGGGTTCTGTTTTTGTTCCTCGGGCTGTGGTTGTGTTCCTCGGGCTCTGGTTTTGTTCCTCGAGCTCTGGTTGTGTTCCTTGGGCTCTGGTTTTGTTCCTTGAGCTCTAGTTTTGTTCTTCGAGCTCTGGTTTTGTTCCTGGGGCTCTGGTTTTCTTTCACGGGCTCTGGTTTTGTTCCTCAGGCTCTGGTTTTATTCCTCAGGCCCTGGTTTTATTCCTCGGGCTCTCGTTTTGTTCCTCGGGCTCTGCTTTATTTCCACGGGCTCTGGTTTTGTTCCTCGAGCTCTGGTTTTGTTCCTCGAGGGCTGGTTTTGTTCCTTGGGCTATGGTTTTCTTTCTCGGGCTCTGGCTTGGTTCCTCGGGTCCTGGTTTTTTCCTCGGGCTCTATTTTTGTTCCTCGGGCTCTTGTTTTCTTCCTCAGGCTCTGGTTTTGTTCCTCGGGCTCTGGTTTTGTTCCTCGGGCTCTGGCTTGGTTCCTCGGGCCCTGGTTTTTTGCCTCGGGCTCTGGTTTTGTTCCTCGGGCTCTGGTTTTGTTCCTCGGTTTCTGGTTTGGTTCCTCGGGCCCTGGTTTTATTCCACGGGCTCTGGTTTTCTTCCTATGGCCCTCGTGTTGTTCTTCAGGTCCTCCTTTTTGTCCTTGGGTTCTGGTTTTGTTCCTCGGGCTCTGGTTTTCTTCCTCAGGATCTGGTTTTGTTCCTCGAGCTCTGGTTTTGTTCCTTGGGCACTGGTTTTGTTCCTCGGGCTCTCGTTTTCTTCCTCGGACTCTCGTTTTGTTCCTCGGGTTCTGGTTTTGTTCCTTGAGCTCTGTTTTTTTTCCTCGGGCTCTGGTTTTCTTCCTCAGGCTCTGGTTTTGTTGCTCGGGCTCCGGATTTCTTCCTCGAGCTCTCGTTTTCTTCTTCACGCCCTGGATTTGTTCCTCGGGTTCTGTTTTTGTTCCTCGGGCTGTGGTTGTGTTCCTCGGGCTCTGGTTTTGTTCCTCGAGCTCTGGTTGTGTTCCTTGGGCTCTGGTTTTGTTCCTTGAGCTCTAGTTTTGTTCTTCGAGCTCTGGTTTTGTTCCTGGGGCTCTGGTTTTCTTTCACGGGCTCTGGTTTTGTTCCTCATGTTCTGGTTTTATTCCTCAGGCCCTGGTTTTATTCCTCGGGCTCTCGTTTTGTTCCTCGGGCTCTGCTTTATTTCCACGGGCTCTGGTTTTGTTCCTCGAGCTCTGGTTTTGTTCCTCGAGTGCTGCTTTTGTTCCTTGGGCTATGGTTTTCTTTCTTGGGCTCTGGCTTGGTTCCTCGGGTCCTGGTTTTTTCCTCGGGCTCTATTTTTGTTCCTCGGGCTCTTGTTTTCTTCCTCAGGCTCTGGTTTTGTTCCTCGGGCTCTGGTTTTGTTCCTCGGGCTCTGGCTTGGTTCCTCGGGCCCTGGTTTTTTGCCTCGGGCTCTGGTTTTGTTCCTCGGGCTCTGGTTTTGTTCCTCGGTTTCTGGTTTGGTTCCTCGGGCCCTGGTTTTATTCCACGGGCTCTGGTTTTCTTCCTATGGCCCTCGTGTTGTTCTTCAGGTCCTCCTTTTTGTCCTTGGGTTCTGGTTTTGTTCCTCGGGCTCTGGTTTTCTTCCTCAGGATCTGGTTTTGTTCCTCGAGCTCTGGTTTTGTTCCTTGGGCACTGGTTTTGTTCCTCGGGCTCTCATTTTCTTCCTCGGACTCTCGTTTTGTTCCTCGGGTTCTGGTTTTGTTCCTTGAGCTGTGGTTTTCTTCTTTGGGCTCTGGTTTTCTTCCTCAGGCTCTGGTTTTGTTGCTCGGGCTCTGGATTTCTTCCTCGAGCTCTCGTTTTTTTCTTCAGGCCCTAGATTTGTTCCTCGGGCCCTGGTGGTGTTCCTTGGGCTCTGGTTTTGTTTCTCGAGCTCTGGTTTTGTTCCTTTGGCACTGGTTTTGTTCCTCGGGCTCTCGTTTTCTTCCTCGGACTCTCGTTTTGTTCCTCGGGTTCTGTTTTTTTTCCTTCAGCTCTGTTTTTTTTCCTCGGGCTCTGGTTTTCTTCCTCAGGCTCTGGTTTTATTCCTCGGGCTCCGGATTTCCTCCTCGAGCTCTCGTTTTCTTCTTCACGCCCTGGATTTGTTCCTCGGGTTCTGTTTTTGTTCCTCGGGCTGTGGTTGTGTTCCTCGGGTTCTGGTTTTGTTCCTTGAGCTCTGGTTTTCTTCTTTGGGCTCTGGTTTTCTTCCTCAGGCTCTGGTTTTGTTGCTCGGGCTCTGGATTTCTTCCTCGAGCTCTCGTTTTTTTCTTCAGGCCCTAGATTTGTTCCTCGGGCCCTGGTTGTGTTCCTCGGGCTCTGGTTTTGTTCCTCGAGGTCTGGTTTTGTTCCTTTGGCACTGGTTTTGTTCCTTGAGCTCTAGTTTTGTTCTTCGAGCTCTGGTTTTGTTCCTGGGGCTCTGGTTTTCTTTCACGGGCTCTGGTTTTGTTCCTCATGTTCTGGTTTTATTCCTCAGGCCCTGGTTTTATTCCTCGGGCTCTCGTTTTGTTCCTCGGGCTCTGCTTTATTTCCACGGGCTCTGGTTTTGTTCCTCGAGCTCTGGGTTTGTTCCTCGAGGGCTGGTTTTGTTCCTTGGGCTATGGTTTTCTTTCTCAGGCTCTGGCTTGGTTCCTCGGGTCCTGTTTTTTTCCACGGGCTCTATTTTTGTTCCTCGGGCTCTTGTTTTCTTCCTCAGGCTCTGGTTTTGTTCCTCGGGCTCTGGTTTTGTTCCTCGGGCTCTGGCTTGGTTCCTCGGGCCCTGGTTTTTTGCCTCGGGCTCTGGTTTTGTTCCTCGGGCTCTGGTTTTGTTCCTCGGTTTCTGGTTTGGTTCCTCGGGCCCTGGTTTTATTCCACGGGCTCTGGTTTTCTTCCTATGGCCCTCGTGTTGTTCTTCAGGTCCTCCTTTTTGTCCTTGGGTTCTGGTTTTGTTCCTCGGGCTCTGGTTTTCTTCCTCAGGATCTGGTTTTGTTCCTCGAGCTCTGGTTTTGTTCCTTGGGCACTGGTTTTGTTCCTCGGGCTCTCGTTTTCTTCCTCGGACTCTCGTTTTGTTCCTCGGGTTCTGGTTTTGTTCCTTGAGCTCTGGTTTTCTTCTTTGGGCTCTGGTTTTCTTCCTCAGGCTCTGGTTTTGTTGCTCGGGCTCTGGATTTCTTCCTCGAGCTCTCGTTTTTTTCTTCAGGCCCTAGATTTGTTCCTCGGGCCCTGGTGGTGTTCCTTGGGCTCTGGTTTTGTTTCTCGAGCTCTGGTTTTGTTCCTTTGGCACTGGTTTTGTTCCTCGGGCTCTCGTTTTCTTCCTCGGACTCTCGTTTTGTTCCTCGGGTTCTGTTTTTTTTCCTTCAGCTCTGTTTTTTTTCCTCGGGCTCTGGTTTTCTTCCTCAGGCTCTGGTTTTATTCCTCGGGCTCCGGATTTCCTCCTCGAGCTCTCGTTTTCTTCTTCACGCCCTGGATTTGTTCCTCGGGTTCTGTTTTTGTTCCTCGGGCTGTGGTTGTGTTCCTCGGGCTCTGGTTTTGTTCCTCGAGCTCTGGTTGTGTTCCTTGGGCTCTGGTTTTGTTCCTTGAGCTCTAGTTTTGTTCTTCGAGCTCTGGTTTTGTTCCTGGGGCTCTGGTTTTCTTTCACGGGCTCTGGTTTTGTTCCTCATGTTCTGGTTTTATTCCTCAGGCCCTGGTTTTATTCCTCGGGCTCTCGTTTTGTTCCTCGGGCTCTGCTTTATTTCCACGGGCTCTGGTTTTGTTCCTCGAGGGCTGGTTTTGTTCCTTGGGCTATGGTTTTCTTTCTCGGGCTCTGGCTTGGTTCCTCGGGTCCTGGTTTTTTCCTCGGGCTCTATTTTTGTTCCTCGGGCTCTTGTTTTCTTCCGCAGGCTCTGGTTTTGTTCGTCGGGCTCTGGTTTTGTTCCTCGGGCTCTGGCTTGGTTCCTCGGGCCCTGGTTTTTTGCCTCGGGCTCTGGTTTTGTTCCTCGGGCTCTGGTTTTGTTCCTCGGTTTCTGGTTTGGTTCCTCGGGCCCTGGTTTTATTCCACGGGCTCAGGTTTTCTTCCTATGGCCCTCTTTTTGTTCTTCAGGTCCTCCTTTTTGTCCTTGGGTTCTGGTTTTGTTCCTCGGGCTCTGGTTTTCTTCCTCAGGATCTGGTTTTGTTCCTCGAGCTCTGGTTTTGTTCCTTGGGCACTGGTTTTGTTCCTCGGGCTCTCGTTTTCTTCCTCGGACTCTCGTTTTGTTCCTCGGGTTCTGTTTTTTTTCCTTGAGCTCTGTTTTTTTTCCTCGGGCTCTGGTTTTCTTCCTCAGGCTCTGGTTTTGTTGCTCGGGCTCCGGATTTCTTCCTCGAGCTCTCGTTTTCTTCTTCACGCCCTGGATTTGTTCCTCGGGTTCTGTTTTTGTTCCTCGGGCTGTGGTTGTGTTCCTCGGGCTCTGGTTTTGTTCCTCGAGCTCTGGTTGTGTTCCTTGGGCTCTGGTTTTGTTCCTTGAGCTCTAGTTTTGTTCTTCGAGCTTTGGTTTTGTTCCTGGGGCTCTGGTTTTCTTTCACGGGCTCTGGTTTTGTTCCTCATGTTCTGGTTTTATTCCTCAGGCCCTGGTTTTATTCCTCGGGGTTTCGTTTTGTTCCTCGGGCTCTGCTTTATTTCCACAGGCTCTGGTTTTGTTCTTCGAGGGCTGGTTTTGTTCCTTGGGCTATGGTTTTCTTTCTCGGGCTCTGGCTTGGTTCCTCGGGTCCTGGTTTTTTCCTCGGGCTCTATTTTTGTTCCTCGGGCTCTTGTTTTCTTCCTCAGGCTCTGGTTTTGTTCCTCGGGCTCTGGTTTTGTTCCTCGGGCTCTGGCTTGGTTCCTCGGGCCCTGGTTTTTTGCCTCGGGCTCTGGTTTTGTTCCTCGGGCTCTGGTTTTGTTCCTCGGTTTCTGGTTTGGTTCCTCGGGCCCTGGTTTTATTCCACGGGCTCTGGTTTTCTTCCTATGGCCCTCTTTTTGTTCTTCAGGTCCTCCTTTTTGTCCTTGGGTTCTGGTTTTGTTCCTCGGGCTCTGGTTTTCTTCCTCAGGATCTGGTTTTGTTCCTCGAGCTCTGGTTTTGTTCCTTGGGCACTGGTTTTGTTCCTCGGGCTCTCGTTTTCTTCCTCGGACTCTCGTTTTGTTCCTCGGGTTCTGGTTTTGTTCCTTGAGCTCTGTTTTTTTTCCTCGGGCTCTGGTTTTCTTCCTCAGGCTCTGGTTTTGTTGCTCGGGCTCCGGATTTCTTCCTCGAGCTCTCGTTTTCTTCTTCACGCCCTGGATTTGTTCCTCGGGTTCTGTTTTTGTTCCTCGGGCTGTGGTTGTGTTCCTCGGGCTCTGGTTTTGTTCCTCGAGCTCTGGTTATGTTCCTTGGGCTCTGGTTTTGTTCCTTGAGCTCTAGTTTTGTTCTTCGAGCTCTGGTTTTGTTCCTGGGGCTCTGGTTTTCTTTCACGGGCTCTGGTTTTGTTCCTCATGTTCTGGTTTTATTCCTCAGGCCCTGGTTTTATTCCTCGGGGTTTCGTTTTGTTCCTCGGGCTCTGCTTTATTTCCACAGGCTCTGGTTTTGTTCCTCGAGGGCTGGTTTTGTTCCTTGGGCTATGGTTTTCTTTCTCGGGCTCTGGCTTGGTTCCTCGGGTCCTGGTTTTTTCCTCGGGCTCTATTTTTGTTCCTCGGGCTCTTGTTTTCTTCCTCAGGCTCTGGTTTTGTTCCTCGGGCTCTGGTTTTGTTCCTCGGGCTCTGGCTTGGTTCCTCGCGCCCTGGTTTTTTGCCTCGGGCTCTGGTTTTGTTCCTCGGGCTCTGGTTTTGTTCCTCGGTTTCTGGTTTGGTTCCTCGGGCCCTGGTTTTATTCCACGGGCTCTGGTTTTCTTCCTATGGCCCTCTTTTTGTTCTTCAGGTCCTCCTTTTTGTCCTTGGGTTCTGGTTTTGTTCCTCGGGCTCTGGTTTTCTTCCTCAGGATCTGGTTTTGTTCCTCGAGCTCTGGTTTTGTTCCTTGGGCACTGGTTTTGTTCCTCGGGCTCTCGTTTTCTTCCTCGGACTCTCGTTTTGTTCCTCGGGTTCTGTTTTTTTTCCTTGAGCTCTGTTTTTTTTCCTCGGGCTCTGGTTTTCTTCCTCAGGCTCTGGTTTTGTTGCTCGGGCTCCGGATTTCTTCCTCGAGCTCTCGTTTTCTTCTTCACGCCCTGGATTTGTTCCTCGGGTTCTGTTTTTGTTCCTCGGGCTGTGGTTGTGTTCCTCGGGCTCTGGTTTTGTTCCTCGAGCTCTGGTTGTGTTCCTTGGGCTCTGGTTTTGTTCCTTGAGCTCTAGTTTTGTTCTTCGAGCTCTGGTTTTGTTCCTGGGGCTCTGGATTTCTTTCACGGGCTCTGGTTTTGTTCCTCAGGCTCTGGTTTTATTCCTCAGGCCCTGGTTTTATTCCTCGGGCTCTCGTTTTGTTCCTCGGGCTCTGCTTTATTTCCACGGGCTCTGGTTTTGTTCCTCGAGGGCTGGTTTTGTTCCTTGGGCTATGGTTTTCTTTCTCGGGCTCTGGCTTGGTTCCTCGGGTCCTGGTTTTTTCCTCGGGCTCTCGTTTTGTTCCTCGGGCTCTGCTTTATTTCCACGAGCTCTGGTTTTGTTCCTCGGGCTCTGGTTTTGTTCCTCAGGCTCTGGTTTTATTCCTCAGGCCCTGGTTTTATTCCTCGGGCTCTCGTTTTGTTCCTCGGGCTCTGCTTTATTTCCACGAGCTCTGGTTTTGTTCCTCGAGGGCTGGTTTTGTTCCTTGCGCTATGGTTTTCTTTCTCGGGCTCTGGCTTGGTTCCTCGGGTCCTGGTTTTTTCCTCGGGCTTTATTTTTGTTCCTCGGGCTCTTGTTTTCTTCCTCAGGCTCTGGTTTTGTTCCTCGGGCTCTGGTTTTGTTCCTCGGGCTCTGGCTTGGTTCCTCGGGCCCTGGTTTTTTGCCTCGGGCTCTGGTTTTGTTCCTCGGGCTCTGGTTTTGTTCCTCGGTTTCTGGTTTGGTTCCTCGGGCCCTGGTTTTATTCCACGGGCTCTGGTTTTCTTCCTATGGCCCTCTTTTTGTTCTTCAGGTCCTCCTTTTTGTCCTTGGGTTCTGGTTTTGTTCCTCGGGCTCTGGTTTTCTTCCTCAGGATCTGGTTTTGTTCCTCGAGCTCTGGTTTTGTTCCTTGGGCACTGGTTTTGTTCCTCGGGCTCTCGTTTTCTTCCTCGGACTCTCGTTTTGTTCCTCGGGTTCTGGTTTTGTTCCTTGAGCTCTGCTTTTCTTCTTTAGGCTCTGGTTTTCTTCCTCAGGCTCTGGTTTTATTCCTCGGGCTCCGGATTTCTTCCTCGAGCTCTCGTTTTCTTCTTCACGCCCTGGATTTGTTCCTCGGGTTCTGTTTTTGTTCCTCGGGCTGTGGTTGTGTTCCTCGGGCTCTGGTTTTGTTCCTCGAGCTCTGGTTGTGTTCCTTGGGCTCTGGTTTTGTTCCTTGAGCTCTAGTTTTGTTCTTCGAGCTCTGGTTTTGTTCCTGGGGCTCTGGTTTTCTTTCACGGGCTCTGGTTTTGTTCCTCATGTTCTGGTTTTATTCCTCAGGCCCTGGTTTTATTCCTCGGGGTTTCGTTTTGTTCCTCGGGCTCTGCTTTATTTCCACAGGCTCTGGTTTTGTTCCTCGAGGGCTGGTTTTGTTCCTTGGGCTATGGTTTTCTTTCTCGGGCTCTGGCTTGGTTCCTCGGGTCCTGGTTTTTTCCTCGGGCTCTATTTTTGTTCCTCGGGCTCTTGTTTTCTTCCTCAGGCTCTGGTTTTGTTCCTCGGGCTCTGGTTTTGTTCCTCGGGCTCTGGCTTGGTTCCTCGGGCCCTGGTTTTTTGCCTCGGGCTCTGGTTTTGTTCCTCGGGCTCTGGTTTTGTTCCTCGGTTTCTGGTTTGGTTCCTCGGGCCCTGGTTTTATTCCACGGGCTCTGGTTTTCTTCCTATGGCCCTCGTGTTGTTCTTCAGGTCCTCCTTTTTGTCCTTGGGTTCTGGTTTTGTTCCTCGGGCTCTGGTTTTCTTCCTCAGGATCTGGTTTTGTTCCTCGAGCTCTGGTTTTGTTCCTTGGGCACTGGTTTTGTTCCTCGGGCTCTCGTTTTCTTCCTCGGACTCTCGTTTTGTTCCTCGGGTTCTGGTTTTGTTCCTTGAGCTCTGGTTTTCTTCTTTGGGCTCTGGTTTTCTTCCTCAGGCTCTGGTTTTGTTGCTCGGGCTCTGGATTTCTTCCTCGAGCTCTCGTTTTTTTCTTCAGGCCCTAGATTTGTTCCTCGGGCCCTGGTGGTGTTCCTTGGGCTCTGGTTTTGTTTCTCGAGCTCTGGTTTTGTTCCTTTGGCACTGGTTTTGTTCCTCGGGCTCTCGTTTTCTTCCTCGGACTCTCGTTTTGTTCCTCGGGTTCTGTTTTTTTTCCTTCAGCTCTGTTTTTTTTCCTCGGGCTCTGGTTTTCTTCCTCAGGCTCTGGTTTTATTCCTCGGGCTCCGGATTTCCTCCTCGAGCTCTCGTTTTCTTCTTCACGCCCTGGATTTGTTCCTCGGGTTCTGTTTTTGTTCCTCGGGCTGTGGTTGTGTTCCTCGGGCTCTGGTTTTGTTCCTCGAGCTCTGGTTGTGTTCCTTGGGCTCTGGTTTTGTTCCTTGAGCTCTAGTTTTGTTCTTCGAGCTCTGGTTTTGTTCCTGGGGCTCTGGTTTTCTTTCACGGGCTCTGGTTTTGTTCCTCATGTTCTGGTTTTATTCCTCAGGCCCTGGTTTTATTCCTCGGGCTCTCGTTTTGTTCCTCGGGCTCTGCTTTATTTCCACGGGCTCTGGTTTTGTTCCTCGAGGGCTGGTTTTGTTCCTTGGGCTATGGTTTTCTTTCTCGGGCTCTGGCTTGGTTCCTCGGGTCCTGGTTTTTTCCTCGGGCTCTATTTTTGTTCCTCGGGCTCTTGTTTTCTTCCGCAGGCTCTGGTTTTGTTCGTCGGGCTCTGGTTTTGTTCCTCGGGCTCTGGCTTGGTTCCTCGGGCCCTGGTTTTTTGCCTCGGGCTCTGGTTTTGTTCCTCGGGCTCTGGTTTTGTTCCTCGGTTTCTGGTTTGGTTCCTCGGGCCCTGGTTTTATTCCACGGGCTCTGGTTTTCTTCCTATGGCCCTCGTGTTGTTCTTCAGGTCCTCCTTTTTGTCCTTGGGTTCTGGTTTTGTTCCTCGGGCTCTGGTTTTCTTCCTCAGGATCTGGTTTTGTTCCTCGAGCTCTGGTTTTGTTCCTTGGGCACTGGTTTTGTTCCTCGGGCTCTCGTTTTCTTCCTCGGACTCTCGTTTTGTTCCTCGGGTTCTGTTTTTTTTCCTTGAGCTCTGTTTTTTTTCCTCGGGCTCTGGTTTTCTTCCTCAGGCTCTGGTTTTGTTGCTCGGGCTCCGGATTTCTTCCTCGAGCTCTCGTTTTCTTCTTCACGCCCTGGATTTGTTCCTCGGGTTCTGTTTTTGTTCCTCGGGCTGTGGTTGTGTTCCTCGGGCTCTGGTTTTGTTCCTCGAGCTCTGGTTGTGTTCCTTGGGCTCTGGTTTTGTTCCTTGAGCTCTAGTTTTGTTCTTCGAGCTTTGGTTTTGTTCCTGGGGCTCTGGTTTTCTTTCACGGGCTCTGGTTTTGTTCCTCATGTTCTGGTTTTATTCCTCAGGCCCTGGTTTTATTCCTCGGGGTTTCGTTTTGTTCCTCGGGCTCTGCTTTATTTCCACAGGCTCTGGTTTTGTTCTTCGAGGGCTGGTTTTGTTCCTTGGGCTATGGTTTTCTTTCTCGGGCTCTGGCTTGGTTCCTCGGGTCCTGGTTTTTTCCTCGGGCTCTATTTTTGTTCCTCGGGCTCTTGTTTTCTTCCTCAGGCTCTGGTTTTGTTCCTCGGGCTCTGGTTTTGTTCCTCGGGCTCTGGCTTGGTTCCTCGGGCCCTGGTTTTTTGCCTCGGGCTCTGGTTTTGTTCCTCGGGCTCTGGTTTTGTTCCTCGGTTTCTGGTTTGGTTCCTCGGGCCCTGGTTTTATTCCACGGGCTCTGGTTTTCTTCCTATGGCCCTCTTTTTGTTCTTCAGGTCCTCCTTTTTGTCCTTGGGTTCTGGTTTTGTTCCTCGGGCTCTGGTTTTCTTCCTCAGGATCTGGTTTTGTTCCTCGAGCTCTGGTTTTGTTCCTTGGGCACTGGTTTTGTTCCTCGGGCTCTCGTTTTCTTCCTCGGACTCTCGTTTTGTTCCTCGGGTTCTGGTTTTGTTCCTTGAGCTCTGTTTTTTTTCCTCGGGCTCTGGTTTTCTTCCTCAGGCTCTGGTTTTGTTGCTCGGGCTCCGGATTTCTTCCTCGAGCTCTCGTTTTCTTCTTCACGCCCTGGATTTGTTCCTCGGGTTCTGTTTTTGTTCCTCGGGCTGTGGTTGTGTTCCTCGGGCTCTGGTTTTGTTCCTCGAGCTCTGGTTATGTTCCTTGGGCTCTGGTTTTGTTCCTTGAGCTCTAGTTTTGTTCTTCGAGCTCTGGTTTTGTTCCTGGGGCTCTGGTTTTCTTTCACGGGCTCTGGTTTTGTTCCTCATGTTCTGGTTTTATTCCTCAGGCCCTGGTTTTATTCCTCGGGGTTTCGTTTTGTTCCTCGGGCTCTGCTTTATTTCCACAGGCTCTGGTTTTGTTCCTCGAGGGCTGGTTTTGTTCCTTGGGCTATGGTTTTCTTTCTCGGGCTCTGGCTTGGTTCCTCGGGTCCTGGTTTTTTCCTCGGGCTCTATTTTTGTTCCTCGGGCTCTTGTTTTCTTCCTCAGGCTCTGGTTTTGTTCCTCGGGCTCTGGTTTTGTTCCTCGGGCTCTGGCTTGGTTCCTCGCGCCCTGGTTTTTTGCCTCGGGCTCTGGTTTTGTTCCTCGGGCTCTGGTTTTGTTCCTCGGTTTCTGGTTTGGTTCCTCGGGCCCTGGTTTTATTCCACGGGCTCTGGTTTTCTTCCTATGGCCCTCTTTTTGTTCTTCAGGTCCTCCTTTTTGTCCTTGGGTTCTGGTTTTGTTCCTCGGGCTCTGGTTTTCTTCCTCAGGATCTGGTTTTGTTCCTCGAGCTCTGGTTTTGTTCCTTGGGCACTGGTTTTGTTCCTCGGGCTCTCGTTTTCTTCCTCGGACTCTCGTTTTGTTCCTCGGGTTCTGTTTTTTTTCCTTGAGCTCTGTTTTTTTTCCTCGGGCTCTGGTTTTCTTCCTCAGGCTCTGGTTTTGTTGCTCGGGCTCCGGATTTCTTCCTCGAGCTCTCGTTTTCTTCTTCACGCCCTGGATTTGTTCCTCGGGTTCTGTTTTTGTTCCTCGGGCTGTGGTTGTGTTCCTCGGGCTCTGGTTTTGTTCCTCGAGCTCTGGTTGTGTTCCTTGGGCTCTGGTTTTGTTCCTTGAGCTCTAGTTTTGTTCTTCGAGCTCTGGTTTTGTTCCTGGGGCTCTGGATTTCTTTCACGGGCTCTGGTTTTGTTCCTCAGGCTCTGGTTTTATTCCTCAGGCCCTGGTTTTATTCCTCGGGCTCTCGTTTTGTTCCTCGGGCTCTGCTTTATTTCCACGGGCTCTGGTTTTGTTCCTCGAGGGCTGGTTTTGTTCCTTGGGCTATGGTTTTCTTTCTCGGGCTCTGGCTTGGTTCCTCGGGTCCTGGTTTTTTCCTCGGGCTCTCGTTTTGTTCCTCGGGCTCTGCTTTATTTCCACGAGCTCTGGTTTTGTTCCTCGGGCTCTGGTTTTGTTCCTCAGGCTCTGGTTTTATTCCTCAGGCCCTGGTTTTATTCCTCGGGCTCTCGTTTTGTTCCTCGGGCTCTGCTTTATTTCCACGAGCTCTGGTTTTGTTCCTCGAGGGCTGGTTTTGTTCCTTGCGCTATGGTTTTCTTTCTCGGGCTCTGGCTTGGTTCCTCGGGTCCTGGTTTTTTCCTCGGGCTTTATTTTTGTTCCTCGGGCTCTTGTTTTCTTCCTCAGGCTCTGGTTTTGTTCCTCGGGCTCTGGTTTTGTTCCTCGGGCTCTGGCTTGGTTCCTCGGGCCCTGGTTTTTTGCCTCGGGCTCTGGTTTTGTTCCTCGGGCTCTGGTTTTGTTCCTCGGTTTCTGGTTTGGTTCCTCGGGCCCTGGTTTTATTCCACGGGCTCTGGTTTTCTTCCTATGGCCCTCTTTTTGTTCTTCAGGTCCTCCTTTTTGTCCTTGGGTTCTGGTTTTGTTCCTCGGGCTCTGGTTTTCTTCCTCAGGATCTGGTTTTGTTCCTCGAGCTCTGGTTTTGTTCCTTGGGCACTGGTTTTGTTCCTCGGGCTCTCGTTTTCTTCCTCGGACTCTCGTTTTGTTCCTCGGGTTCTGGTTTTGTTCCTTGAGCTCTGCTTTTCTTCTTTAGGCTCTGGTTTTCTTCCTCAGGCTCTGGTTTTATTCCTCGGGCTCCGGATTTCTTCCTCGAGCTCTCGTTTTCTTCTTCACGCCCTGGATTTGTTCCTCGGGTTCTGTTTTTGTTCCTCGGGCTGTGGTTGTGTTCCTCGGGCTCTGGTTTTGTTCCTCGAGCTCTGGTTGTGTTCCTTGGGCTCTGGTTTTGTTCCTTGAGCTCTAGTTTTGTTCTTCGAGCTCTGGTTTTGTTCCTGGGGCTCTGGTTTTCTTTCACGGGCTCTGGTTTTGTTCCTCATGTTCTGGTTTTATTCCTCAGGCCCTGGTTTTATTCCTCGGGGTTTCGTTTTGTTCCTCGGGCTCTGCTTTATTTCCACAGGCTCTGGTTTTGTTCCTCGAGGGCTGGTTTTGTTCCTTGGGCTATGGTTTTCTTTCTCGGGCTCTGGCTTGGTTCCTCGGGTCCTGGTTTTTTCCTCGGGCTCTATTTTTGTTCCTCGGGCTCTTGTTTTCTTCCTCAGGCTCTGGTTTTGTTCCTCGGGCTCTGGTTTTGTTCCTCGGGCTCTGGCTTGGTTCCTCGCACCCTGGTTTTTTGCCTCGGGCTCTGGTTTTGTTCCTCGGGCTCTGGTTTTGTTCCTCGGTTTCTGGTTTGGTTCCTCGGGCCCTGGTTTTATTCCACGGGCTCTGGTTTTCTTCCTATGGCCCTCTTTTTGTTCTTCAGGTCCTCCTTTTTGTCCTTGGGTTCTGGTTTTGTTCCTCGGGCTCTGGTTTTCTTCCTCAGGATCTGGTTTTGTTCCTCGAGCTCTGGTTTTGTTCCTTGGGCACTGGTTTTGTTCCTCGGGCTCTCGTTTTCTTCCTCGGACTCTCGTTTTGTTCCTCGGGTTCTGTTTTTTTCCCTTGAGCTCTGTTTTTTTTCCTCGGGCTCTGGTTTTCTTCCTCAGGCTCTGGTTTTGTTGCTTGGGCTCCGGATTTCTTCCTCGAGCTCTCGTTTTCTTCTTCACGCCCTGGATTTGTTCCTCGGGTTCTGTTTTTGTTCCTCGGGCTGTGGTTGTGTTCCTTGGGCTCTGGTTTTGTTCCTCGAGCTCTGGTTGTGTTCCTTGGGCTCTGGTTTTGTTCCTTGAGCTCTAGTTTTGTTCTTCGAGCTCTGGTTTTGTTCCTGGGGCTCTGGTTTTCTTTCACGGGCTCTGGTTTTGTTCCTCATGTTCTGGTTTTATTCCTCAGGCCCTGGTTTTATTCCTCGGGGTTTCGTTTTGTTCCTCGGGCTCTGCTTTATTTCCACGGGCTCTGGTTTTGTTCCTCGAGCTCTGGTTTTGTTCCTCGAGGGCTGGTTTTGTTCCTTGGGCTATGGTTTTCTTTCTCGGGCTCTGGCTTGGTTCCTCGGGTCCTGGTTTTTTCCTCGGGCTCTATTTTTGTTCCTCGGGCTCTTGTTTTCTTCCTCAGGCTCTGGTTTTGTTCCTCGGTCTCTGGTTTTGTTCCTCGGGCTCTGGCTTGGTTCCTCGGGCCCTGGTTTTTTGCCTCGGGCTCTGGTTTTTATCCTCGGGCTCTGGTTTTGTTCCTCGGTTTCTGGTTTGGTTCCTCGGGCCCTGGTTTTATTCCACGGGCTCTGGTTTTCTTCCTATGGCCCTCTTTTTGTTCTTCAGGTCCTCCTTTTTGTCCTTGGGTTCTGGTTTTGTTCCTCGGGCTCTGGTTTTCTTCCTCAGGATCTGGTTTTGTTCCTCGAGCTCTGGTTTTGTTCCTTGGGCACTGGTTTTGTTCCTCGGGCTCTTGTTTTCTTCCTCGGACTCTCGTTTTGTTCCTCGGGTTCTGGTTTTTTCCCTTGAGCTCTGTTTTTTTTCCTCGGGCTCTGGTTTTCTTCCTCAGGCTCTGGTTTTGTTGCTCGGGCTCTGGATTTCTTCCTCGAGCTCTCGTTTTCTTCTTCACGCCCTGGATTTGTTCCTCGGGTTCTGTTTTTGTTCCTCGGGCTGTGGTTGTGTTCCTTGGGCTCTGGTTTTGTTCCTCGAGCTCTGGTTGTGTTCCTTGGGCTCTGGTTTTGTTCCTTGAGCTCTAGTTTTGTTCTTCGAGCTCTGGTTTTGTTCCTGCGGCTCTGGTTTTCTTTCACGGGCTCTGGTTTTGTTCCTCATGTTCTGGTTTTATTCCTCAGGCCCTGGTTTTATTCCTCGGGGTTTCGTTTTGTTCCTCGGGCTCTGCTTTATTTCCACGGGCCCTGGTTTTGTTCCTCGAGCTCTGCTTTTGTTCCTCGAGGGCTGGTTTTGTTCCTTGGGCTATGGTTTTCTTTCTCGGGCTCTGGCTTGGTTCCTCGGGTCCTGTTTTTTTCCTCGGGCTCTATTTTTGTTCCTCGGGCTCTTGTTTTCTTCCTCAGGCTCTGGTTTTGTTCCTCGGGCTCTGGTTTTGTTCCTCGGGCTCTGGCTTGGTTCCTCGGGCCCTGGTTTTTTGCCTCGGGCTCTGGTTTTGTTCCTCGGGCTCTGGTTTTGTTCCTCGGTTTCTGGTTTGGTTCCTCGGGCCCTGGTTTTATTCCACGGGCTCTGGTTTTCTTCCTATGGCCCTCGTGTTGTTCTTCAGGTCCTCCTTTTTGTCCTTGGGTTCTGGTTTTGTTCCTCGGGCTCTGGTTTTCTTCCTCAGGATCTGGTTTTCTTCTTCGAGCTCTGGTTTTGATCCTTGGGCACTGGTTTTGTTCCTCGGGCTCTCGTTTTCTTCCTCGGACTCTCGTTTTGTTCCTCGGGTTCTGTTTTTTTTCCTTGAGCTCTGTTTTTTTTCCTCGGGCCCTGGTTTTCTTCCTCAGGCTCTGGTTTTGTTGCTCGGGCTCTGGATTTCTTCCTCGAGCTCTCGTTTTCTTCTTCACGCCCTGGATTTGTTCCTCGGGTTCTGTTTTTGTTCCTCGGGCTGTGGTTGTGTTCCTTGGGCTCTGGTTTTGTTCCTCGAGCTCTGGTTGTGTTCCTTGGGCTCTGGTTTTGTTCCTTGAGCTCTAGTTTTGTTCTTCGAGCTCTGGTTTTGTTCCTGGGGCTCTGGTTTTCTTTCACGGGCTCTGGTTTTGTTCCTCAGGCTCTGGTTTTATTCCTCAGGCCCTGGTTTTATTCCTCGGGGTTTTGTTTTGTTCCTCGGGCTCTGCTTTATTTCCACGGGCTCTGGTTTTGTTCCTCGAGCTCTGGTTTTGTTCCTCGAGGGCTGGTTTTGTTCCTTGGGCTATGGTTTTCTTTCTCGGGCTCTGGCTTGGTTCCTCGGGTCCTGGTTTTTTCCTCGGGCTCTCTTTTTGTTCCTCGGGCTCTTGTTTTCTTCCTCAGGCTCTGGTTTTGTTCCTCGGGCTCTGGTTTTGTTCCTCGGGCTCTGGCTTGGTTCCTCGCGCCCTGGTTTTTTGCCTCGGGCTCTGGTTTTGTTCCTCGGGCTCTGGTTTTGTTCCTCGGTTTCTGGTTTGGTTCCTCGGGCCCTGGTTTTATTCCACGGGCTCTGGTTTTCTTCCTATGGCCCTCTTTTTGTTCTTCAGGTCCTCCTTTTTGTCCTTGGGTTCTGGTTTTGTTCCTCGGGCTCTGGTTTTCTTCCTCAGGATCTGGTTTTGTTCCTCGAGCTCTGGTTTTGTTCCTTGGGCACTGGTTTTGTTCCTCGGGCTCTCGTTTTCTTCCTCGGACTCTCGTTTTGTTCCTCGGGTTCTGTTTTTTTTCCTTGAGCTCTGTTTTTTTTCCTCGGGCTCTGGTTTTCTTCCTCAGGCTCTGGTTTTGTTCCTCGGGCTCTGGTTTTCTTCCTCAGGATCTGGTTTTGTTCCTCGAGCTCTGGTTTTGATCCTTGGGCACTGGTTTTGTTCCTCGGGCTCTCGTTTTCTTCCTCGGACTCTCGTTTTGTTCCTCGGGTTCTGGTTTTGTTCCTTGAGCTCTGTTTTTTTTCCTCGGGCTCTGGTTTTCTTCCTCAGGCTCTGGTTTTGTTGCTCGGGCTCCGGATTTCTTCCTCGAGCTCTCGTTTTCTTCTTCACGCCCTGGATTTGTTCCTCGGGTTCTGTTTTTGTTCCTCGGGCTGTGGTTGTGTTCCTCGGGCTCTGGTTTTGTTCCTCGAGCTCTGGTTGTGTTCCTTGGGCTCTGGTTTTATTCCTTGAGCTCTAGTTTTGTTCTTCGAGCTCTGGTTTTGTTCCTGGGGCTCTGGTTTTCTTTCACGGGCTCTGGTTTTGTTCCTCATGTTCTGGTTTTATTCCTCAGGCCCTGGTTTTATTCCTCGGGCTCTCGTTTTGTTCCTCGGGCTCTGCTTTATTTCCACGGGCTCTGGTTTTGTTCCTCGAGCTCTGGTTTTGTTCCTCGAGGGCTGGTTTTGTTCCTTGGGCTATGGTTTTCTTTCTCGGGCTCTGGCTTGGTTCCTCGGGTCCTGGTTTTTTCCTCGGGCTCTATTTTTGTTCCTCGGGCTCTTGTTTTCTTCCTCAGGCTCTGGTTTTGTTCCTCGGGCTCTGGTTTTGTTCCTCGGGCTCTGGCTTGGTTCCTCGGGCCCTGGTTTTTTGCCTCGGGCTCTGGTTTTGTTCCTCGGGCTCTGGTTTTGTTCCTCGGTTTCTGGTTTGGTTCCTCGGGCCCTGGTTTTATTCCACGGGCTCTGGTTTTCTTCCTATGGCCCTCTTTTTGTTCTTCAGGTCCTCCTTTTTGTCCTTGGGTTCTGGTTTTGTTCCTCGGGCTCTGGTTTTCTTCCTCAGGATCTGGTTTTGTTCCTCGAGCTCTGGTTTTGTTCCTTGGGCACTGGTTTTGTTCCTCGGGCTCTCGTTTTCTTCCTCGGACTCTCGTTTTGTTCCTCGGGTTCTGTTTTTTTCCCTTGAGCTCTGTTTTTTTTCCTCGGGCTCTGGTTTTGTTCCTCATGTTCTGGTTTTATTCCTCGGGCTCCGGATTTCTTCCTCGAGCTCTCGTTTTCTTCTTCACGCCCTGGATTTGTTCCTCGGGTTCTGTTTTTGTTCCTCGGGCTGTGGTTGTGTTCCTTGGGCTCTGGTTTTGTTCCTCGAGCTCTGGTTGTGTTCCTTGGGCTCTGGTTTTGTTCCTTGAGCTCTAGTTTTGTTCTTCGAGCTCTGGTTTTGTTCCTGGGGCTCTGGTTTTCTTTCACGGGCTCTGGTTTTTTTCCTCAGGCTCTGGTTTTATTCCTCAGGCCCTGGTTTTATTCCTCGGGCTCTCGTTTTGTTCCTCGGGCTCTGCTTTATTTCCACGGGCTCTGGTTTTGTTCCTCGAGCTCTGGTTTTGTTCCTCGAGGGCTGGTTTTGTTCCTTGGGCTATGGTTTTCTTTCTCGGGCTCTGGCTTGGTTCCTCGGGTCCTGGTTTTTTCCTCGGGCTCTATTTTTGTTCCTCGGGCTCTTGTTTTCTTCCTCAGGCTCTGGTTTTGTTCCTCGGGCTCTGGTTTTGTTCCTCGGGCTCTGGCTTGGTTCCTCGGGCCCTGGTTTTTTGCCTCGGGCTCTGGTTTTGTTCCTCGGGCTCTGGTTTTGTTCCTCGGTTTCTGGTTTGGTTCCTCGGGCCCTGGTTTTATTCCACGGGCTCTGGTTTTCTTCCTATGGCCCTCTTTTTGTTCTTCAGGTCCTCCTTTTTGTCCTTGGGTTCTGGTTTTGTTCCTCGGGCTCTGGTTTTCTTCCTCAGGATCTGGTTTTGTTCCTCGAGCTCTGGTTTTGTTCCTTGGGCACTGGTTTTGTTCCTCGGGCTCTCGTTTTCTTCCTCGGACTCTCGTTTTGTTCCTCGGGTTCTGTTTTTTTCCCTTGAGCTCTGTTTTTTTTCCTCGGGCTCTGGTTTTGTTCCTCATGTTCTGGTTTTATTCCTCGGGCTCCGGATTTCTTCCTCGAGCTCTCGTTTTCTTCTTCACGCCCTGGATTTGTTCCTCGGGTTCTGTTTTTGTTCCTCGGGCTGTGGTTGTGTTCCTTGGGCTCTGGTTTTGTTCCTCGAGCTCTGGTTGTGTTCCTTGGGCTCTGGTTTTGTTCCTTGAGCTCTAGTTTTGTTCTTCGAGCTCTGGTTTTGTTCCTGGGGCTCTGGTTTTCTTTCACGGGCTCTGGTTTTTTTCCTCAGGCTCTGGTTTTATTCCTCAGGCCCTGGTTTTATTCCTCGGGGTTTTGTTTTGTTCCTCGGGCTCTGCTTTATTTCCACGGGCTCTGGTTTTGTTCCTCGAGCTCTGGTTTTGTTCCTCGAGGGCTGGTTTTGTTCCTTGGGCTATGGTTTTCTTTCTCGGGCTCTGGCTTGGTTCCTCGGGTCCTGGTTTTTTCCTCGGGCTCTCTTTTTGTTCCTCGGGCTCTTGTTTTCTTCCTCAGGCTCTGGTTTTGTTCCTCGGGCTCTGGTTTTGTTCCTCGGGCTCTGGCTTGGTTCCTCGCGCCCTGGTTTTTTGCCTCGGGCTCTGGTTTTGTTCCTCGGGCTCTGGTTTTGTTCCTCGGTTTCTGGTTTGGTTCCTCGGGCCCTGGTTTTATTCCACGGGCTCTGGTTTTCTTCCTATGGCCCTCTTTTTGTTCTTCAGGTCCTCCTTTTTGTCCTTGGGTTCTGGTTTTGTTCCTCGGGCTCTGGTTTTCTTCCTCAGGATCTGGTTTTGTTCCTCGAGCTCTGGTTTTGTTCCTTGGGCACTGGTTTTGTTCCTCGGGCTCTCGTTTTCTTCCTCGGACTCTCGTTTTGTTCCTCGGGTTCTGTTTTTTTTCCTTGAGCTCTGTTTTTTTTCCTCGGGCTCTGGTTTTCTTCCTCAGGCTCTGGTTTTGTTCCTCGGGCTCTGGTTTTCTTCCTCAGGATCTGGTTTTGTTCCTCGAGCTCTGGTTTTGATCCTTGGGCACTGGTTTTGTTCCTCGGGCTCTCGTTTTCTTCCTCGGACTCTCGTTTTGTTCCTCGGGTTCTGGTTTTGTTCCTTGAGCTCTGTTTTTTTTCCTCGGGCTCTGGTTTTCTTCCTCAGGCTCTGGTTTTGTTGCTCGGGCTCCGGATTTCTTCCTCGAGCTCTCGTTTTCTTCTTCACGCCCTGGATTTGTTCCTCGGGTTCTGTTTTTGTTCCTCGGGCTGTGGTTGTGTTCCTCGGGCTCTGGTTTTGTTCCTCGAGCTCTGGTTGTGTTCCTTGGGCTCTGGTTTTATTCCTTGAGCTCTAGTTTTGTTCTTCGAGCTCTGGTTTTGTTCCTGGGGCTCTGGTTTTCTTTCACGGGCTCTGGTTTTGTTCCTCATGTTCTGGTTTTATTCCTCAGGCCCTGGTTTTATTCCTCGGGCTCTCGTTTTGTTCCTCGGGCTCTGCTTTATTTCCACGGGCTCTGGTTTTGTTCCTCAAGCTCTGGTTTTGTTCCTCGAGGGCTGGTTTTGTTCCTTGGGCTATGGTTTTCTTTCTCGGGCTCTGGCTTGGTTCCTCGGGTCCTGGTTTTTTCCTCGGGCTCTCTTTTTGTTCCTCGGGCTCTTGTTTTCTTCCTCAGGCTCTGGTTTTGTTCCTCGGGCTCTGGTTTTGTTCCTCGGGCTCTGGCTTGGTTCCTCGCGCCCTGGTTTTTTGCCTCGGGCTCTGGTTTTGTTCCTCGGGCTCTGGTTTTGTTCCTCGGTTTCTGGTTTGGTTCCTCGGGCCCTGGTTTTATTCCACGGGCTCTGGTTTTCTTCCTATGGCCCTCGTGTTGTTCTTCAGGTCCTCCTTTTTGTCCTTGGGTTCTGGTTTTGTTCCTCGGGCTCTGGTTTTCTTCCTCAGGATCTGGTTTTGTTCCTCGAGCTCTGGTTTTGTTCCTTGGGCACTGGTTTTGTTCCTCGGGCTCTCGTTTTCTTCCTCGGACTCTCGTTTTGTTCCTCGGGTTCTGTTTTTTTTCCTTGAGCTCTGTTTTTTTTCCTCGGGCTCTGGTTTTCTTCCTCAGGCTCTGGTTTTGTTCCTCGGGCTCTGGTTTTCTTCCTCAGGATCTGGTTTTGTTCCTCGAGCTCTGGTTTTGATCCTTGGGCACTGGTTTTGTTCCTCGGGCTCTCGTTTTCTTCCTCGGACTCTCGTTTTGTTCCTCGGGTTCTGGTTTTGTTCCTTGAGCTCTGTTTTTTTTCCTCGGGCTCTGGTTTTCTTCCTCAGGCTCTGGTTTTGTTGCTCGGGCTCCGGATTTCTTCCTCGAGCTCTCGTTTTCTTCTTCACGCCCTGGATTTGTTCCTCGGGTTCTGTTTTTGTTCCTCGGGCTGTGGTTGTGTTCCTCGGGCTCTGGTTTTGTTCCTCGAGCTCTGGTTGTGTTCCTTGGGCTCTGGTTTTATTCCTTGAGCTCTAGTTTTGTTCTTCGAGCTCTGGTTTTGTTCCTGGGGCTCTGGTTTTCTTTCACGGGCTCTGGTTTTGTTCCTCATGTTCTGGTTTTATTCCTCAGGCCCTGGTTTTATTCCTCGGGGTTTCGTTTTGTTCCTCGGGCTCTGCTTTATTTCCACGGGCTCTGGTTTTGTTCCTCGAGCTCTGGTTTTGTTCCTCGAGGGCTGGTTTTGTTCCTTGGGCTATGGTTTACTTTCTCGGGCTCTGGCTTGGTTCCTCGGGTCCTGGTTTTTTCCTCGGGCTCTATTTTTGTTCCTCGGGCTCTTGTTTTCTTCCTCAGGCTCTGGTTTTGTTCCTCGGGCTCTGGTTTTGTTCCTCGGGCTCTGGCTTGGTTCCTCGGGCCCTGGTTTTTTGCCTCGGGCTCTGGTTTTGTTCCTCGGGCTCTGGTTTTGTTCCTCGGTTTCTGGTTTGGTTCCTCGGGCCCTGGTTTTATTCCACGGGCTCTGGTTTTCTTCCTATGGCCCTCGTGTTGTTCTTCAGGTCCTCCTTTTTGTCCTTGGGTTCTGGTTTTGTTCCTCGGGCTCTGGTTTTCTTCCTCAGGATCTGGTTTTGTTCCTCGAGCTCTGGTTTTGTTCCTTGGGCACTGGTTTTGTTCCTCGGGCTCTCGTTTTCTTCCTCGGACTCTCGTTTTGTTCCTCGGGTTCTGGTTTTGTTCCTTGAGCTCTGTTTTTTTTCCTCGGGCTCTGGTTTTCTTCCTCAGGCTCTGGTTTTGTTGCTCGGGCTCCGGATTTCTTCCTCGAGCTCTCGTTTTCTTCTTCACGCCCTGGATTTGTTCCTCGGGTTCTGTTTTTGTTCCTCGGGCTGTGGTTGTGTTCCTCGGGCTCTGGTTTTGTTCCTCGAGCTCTGGTTGTGTTCCTTGGGCTCTGGTTTTATTCCTTGAGCTCTAGTTTTGTTCTTCGAGCTCTGGTTTTGTTCCTGGGGCTCTGGTTTTCTTTCACGGGCTCTGGTTTTGTTCCTCATGTTCTGGTTTTATTCCTCAGGCCCTGGTTTTATTCCTCGGGCTCTCGTTTTGTTCCTCGGGCTCTGCTTTATTTCCACGGGCTCTGGTTTTGTTCCTCGAGCTCTGGTTTTGTTCCTCGAGGGCTGGTTTTGTTCCTTGGGCTATGGTTTTCTTTCTCGGGCTCTGGCTTGGTTCCTCGGGTCCTGGTTTTTTCCTCGGGCTCTCTTTTTGTTCCTCGGGCTCTTGTTTTCTTCCTCAGGCTCTGGTTTTGTTCCTCGGGCTCTGGTTTTGTTCCTCGGGCTCTGGCTTGGTTCCTCGGGCCCTGGTTTTTTGCCTCGGGCTCTGGTTTTGTTCCTCGGGCTCTGGTTTTGTTCCTCGGTTTCTGGTTTGGTTCCTCGGGCCCTGGTTTTATTCCACGGGCTCTGGTTTTCTTCCTATGGCCCTCGTGTTGTTCTTCAGGTCCTCCTTTTTGTCCTTGGGTTCTGGTTTTGTTCCTCGGGCTCTGGTTTTCTTCCTCAGGATCTGGTTTTGTTCCTCGAGCTCTGGTTTTGTTCCTTGGGCACTGGTTTTGTTCCTCGGGCTCTCGTTTTCTTCCTCGGACTCTCGTTTTGTTCCTCGGGTTCTGGTTTTGTTCCTTGAGCTCTGGTTTTCTTCTTTGGGCTCTGGTTTTCTTCCTCAGGCTCTGGTTTTATTCCTCGGGCTCCGGATTTCCTCCTCGAGCTCTCGTTTTCTTCTTCACGCCCTGGATTTGTTCCTCGGGTTCTGTTTTTGTTCCTCGGGCTGTGGTTGTGTTCCTCGGGCTCTGGTTTTGTTCCTCGAGCTCTGGTTGTGTTCCTTGGGCTCTGGTTTTGTTCCTTGAGCTCTAGTTTTGTTCTTCGAGCTCTGGTTTTGTTCCTGGGGCTCTGGTTTTCTTTCACGGGCTCTGGTTTTGTTCCTCATGTTCTGGTTTTATTCCTCAGGCCCTGGTTTTATTCCTCGGGGTTTCGTTTTGTTCCTCGGGCTCTGCTTTATTTCCACAGGCTCTGGTTTTGTTCCTCGAGGGCTGGTTTTGTTCCTTGGGCTATGGTTTTCTTTCTCGGGCTCTGGCTTGGTTCCTCGGGTCCTGGTTTTTTCCTCGGGCTCTATTTTTGTTCCTCAGGCTCTTGTTTTCTTCCTCAGGCTCTGGTTTTGTTCCTCGGGCTCTGGTTTTGTTCCTCGGGCTCTGGCTTGGTTCCTCGGGCCCTGGTTTTTTGCCTCGGGCTCTGGTTTTTATCCTCGGGCTCTGGTTTTGTTCCTCGGTTTCTGGTTTGGTTCCTCGGGCCCTGGTTTTATTCCACGGGCTCTGGTTTTCTTCCTATGGCCCTCGTGTTGTTCTTCAGGTCCTCCTTTTTGTCCTTGGGTTCTGGTTTTGTTCCTCGGGCTCTGGTTTTCTTCCTCAGGATCTGGTTTTGTTCCTCGAGCTCTGGTTTTGTTCCTTGGGCACTGGTTTTGTTCCTCGGGCTCTCGTTTTCTTCCTCGGACTCTCGTTTTGTTCCTCGGGTTCTGGTTTTGTTCCTTGAGCTCTGGTTTTCTTCTTTGGGCTCTGGTTTTCTTCCTCAGGCTCTGGTTTTGTTGCTCGGGCTCTGCATTTCTTCCTCGAGCTCTTGTTTTTTTCTTCAGGCCCTAGATTTGTTCCTCGGGCCCTGGTTGTGTTCCTCGGGCTCTGGTTTTGTTCCTCGAGCTCTGGTTTTGTTCCTTTGGCACTGGTTTTGTTCCTTGAGCTCTAGTTTTGTTCTTCGAGCTCTGGTTTTGTTCCTGGGCCTCTGGTTTTCTTTCACGGGCTCTGGTTTTGTTCCTCATGTTCTGGTTTTATTCCTCAGGCCCTGGTTTTATTCCTTGGGGTTTCGTTTTGTTCCTCGGGCTCTGCTTTATTTCCACGGGCTCTGGTTTTGTTCCTCGAGCTCTGGTTTTGTTCCTCGAGGGCTGGTTTTGTTCCTTGGGCTATGGTTTTCTTTCTCGGGCTCTGGCTTGGTTCCTCGGGTCCTGGTTTTTTCCTCGGGCTCTATTTTTGTTCCTCGGGCTCTTGTTTTCTTCCTCAGGCTCTGGTTTTGTTCCTCGGGCTCTGGTTTTGTTCCTCGGGCTCTGGCTTGGTTCCTCGGGCCCTGGTTTTTTGCCTCGGGCTCTGGTTTTGTTCCTCGGGCTCTGGTTTTGTTCCTCGGTTTCTGGTTTGGTTCCTCGGGCCCTGGTTTTATTCCACGGGCTCTGGTTTTCTTCCTATGGCCCTCGTGTTGTTCTTCAGGTCCTCCTTTTTGTCCTTGGGTTCTGGTTTTGTTCCTCGGGCTCTGGTTTTCTTCCTCAGGATCTGGTTTTGTTCCTCGAGCTCTGGTTTTGTTCCTTGGGCACTGGTTTTGTTCCTCGGGCTCTCGTTTTCTTCCTCGGACTCTCGTTTTGTTCCTCGGGTTCTGGTTTTGTTCCTTGAGCTCTGGTTATCTTCTTTGGGCTCTGGTTTTCTTCCTCAGGCTCTGGTTTTGTTGCTCGGGCTCCGGATTTCTTCCTCGAGCTCTCGTTTTCTTCTTCACGCCCTGGATTTGTTCCTCGGGTTCTGTTTTTGTTCCTCGGGCTGTGGTTGTGTTCCTCGGGCTCTGGTTTTGTTCCTCGAGCTCTGGTTGTGTTCCTTGGGCTCTGGTTTTGTTCCTTGAGCTCTAGTTTTGTTCTTCGAGCTCTGGTTTTGTTCCTGGGGCTCTGGTTTTCTTTCACGGGCTCTGGTTTTGTTCCTCATGTTCTGGTTTTATTCCTCAGGCCCTGGTTTTATTCCTCGGGGTTTCGTTTTGTTCCTCGGGCTCTGCTTTATTTCCACAGGCTCTGGTTTTGTTCCTCGAGGGCTGGTTTTGTTCCTTGGGCTATGGTTTTCTTTCTCGGGCTCTGGCTTGGTTCCTCGGGTCCTGGTTTTTTCCTCGGGCTCTATTTTTGTTCCTCAGGCTCTTGTTTTCTTCCTCAGGCTCTGGTTTTGTTCCTCGGGCTCTGGTTTTGTTCCTCGGGCTCTGGCTTGGTTCCTCGGGCCCTGGTTTTTTGCCTCGGGCTCTGGTTTTTATCCTCGGGCTCTGGTTTTGTTCCTCGGTTTCTGGTTTGGTTCCTCGGGCCCTGGTTTTATTCCACGGGCTCTGGTTTTCTTCCTATGGCCCTCGTGTTGTTCTTCAGGTCCTCCTTTTTGTCCTTGGGTTCTGGTTTTGTTCCTCGGGCTCTGGTTTTCTTCCTCAGGATCTGGTTTTGTTCCTCGAGCTCTGGTTTTGTTCCTTGGGCACTGGTTTTGTTCCTCGGGCTCTCGTTTTCTTCCTCGGACTCTCGTTTTGTTCCTCGGGTTCTGGTTTTGTTCCTTGAGCTCTGGTTTTCTTCTTTGGGCTCTGGTTTTCTTCCTCAGGCTCTGGTTTTGTTGCTCGGGCTCTGCATTTCTTCCTCGAGCTCTTGTTTTTTTCTTCAGGCCCTAGATTTGTTCCTCGGGCCCTGGTTGTGTTCCTCGGGCTCTGGTTTTGTTCCTCGAGCTCTGGTTTTGTTCCTTTGGCACTGGTTTTGTTCCTTGAGCTCTAGTTTTGTTCTTCGAGCTCTGGTTTTGTTCCTGGGCCTCTGGTTTTCTTTCACGGGCTCTGGTTTTGTTCCTCATGTTCTGGTTTTATTCCTCAGGCCCTGGTTTTATTCCTTGGGGTTTCGTTTTGTTCCTCGGGCTCTGCTTTATTTCCACGGGCTCTGGTTTTGTTCCTCGAGCTCTGGTTTTGTTCCTCGAGGGCTGGTTTTGTTCCTTGGGCTATGGTTTTCTTTCTCGGGCTCTGGCTTGGTTCCTCGGGTCCTGGTTTTTTCCTCGGGCTCTATTTTTGTTCCTCGGGCTCTTGTTTTCTTCCTCAGGCTCTGGTTTTGTTCCTCGGGCTCTGGTTTTGTTCCTCGGGCTCTGGCTTGGTTCCTCGGGCCCTGGTTTTTTGCCTCGGGCTCTGGTTTTGTTCCTCGGGCTCTGGTTTTGTTCCTCGGTTTCTGGTTTGGTTCCTCGGGCCCTGGTTTTATTCCACGGGCTCTGGTTTTCTTCCTATGGCCCTCGTGTTGTTCTTCAGGTCCTCCTTTTTGTCCTTGGGTTCTGGTTTTGTTCCTCGGGCTCTGGTTTTCTTCCTCAGGATCTGGTTTTGTTCCTCGAGCTCTGGTTTTGTTCCTTGGGCACTGGTTTTGTTCCTCGGGCTCTCGTTTTCTTCCTCGGACTCTCGTTTTGTTCCTCGGGTTCTGGTTTTGTTCCTTGAGCTCTGGTTATCTTCTTTGGGCTCTGGTTTTCTTCCTCAGGCTCTGGTTTTGTTGCTCGGGCTCCGGATTTCTTCCTCGAGCTCTCGTTTTCTTCTTCACGCCCTGGATTTGTTCCTCGGGTTCTGTTTTTGTTCCTCGGGCTGTGGTTGTGTTCCTCGGGCTCTGGTTTTGTTCCTCGAGCTCTGGTTGTGTTCCTTGGGCTCTGGTTTTGTTCCTTGAGCTCTAGTTTTGTTCTTCGAGCTCTGGTTTTGTTCCTGGGGCTCTGGTTTTCTTTCACGGGCTCTGGTTTTGTTCCTCATGTTCTGGTTTTATTCCTCAGGCCCTGGTTTTATTCCTCGGGGTTTCGTTTTGTTCCTCGGGCTCTGCTTTATTTCCACAGGCTCTGGTTTTGTTCCTCGAGGGCTGGTTTTGTTCCTTGGGCTATGGTTTTCTTTCTCGGGCTCTGGCTTGGTTCCTCGGGTCCTGGTTTTTTCCTCGGGCTCTATTTTTGTTCCTCGGGCTCTTGTTTTCTTCCGCAGGCTCTGGTTTTGTTCCTCGGGCTCTGGTTTTGTTCCTCGGGCTCTGGCTTGGTTCCTCGCGCCCTGGTTTTTTGCCTCGGGCTCTGGTTTTGTTCCTCGGGCTCTGGTTTTGTTCCTCGGTTTCTGGTTTGGTTCCTCGGGCCCTGGTTTTATTCCACGGGCTCTGGTTTTCTTCCTATGGCCCTCGTGTTGTTCTTCAGGTCCTCCTTTTTGTCCTTGGGTTCTGGTTTTGTTCCTCGGGCTCTGGTTTTCTTCCTCAGGATCTGGTTTTGTTCCTCGAGCTCTGGTTTTGTTCCTTGGGCACTGGTTTTGTTCCTCGGGCTCTCGTTTTCTTCCTCGGACTCTCGTTTTGTTCCTCGGGTTCTGGTTTTGTTCCTTGAGCTCTGTTTTTTTTCCTCGGGCTCTGGTTTTCTTCCTCAGGCTCTGGTTTTGTTGCTCGGGCTCCGGATTTCTTCCTCGAGCTCTCGTTTTCTCCTTCACGCCCTGGATTTGTTCCTCGGGTTCTGTTTTTGTTCCTCGGGCTGTGGTTGTGTTCCTCGGGCTCTGGTTTTGTTCCTCGAGCTCTGGTTGTGTTCCTTGGGCTCTGGTTTTATTCCTTGAGCTCTAGTTTTGTTCTTCGAGCTCTGGTTTTGTTCCTGGGGCTCTGGTTTTCTTTCACGGGCTCTGGTTTTGTTCCTCATGTTCTGGTTTTATTCCTCAGGCCCTGGTTTTATTCCTCGGGGTTTCGTTTTGTTCCTCGGGCTCTGCTTTATTTCCACAGGCTCTGGTTTTGTTCCTCGAGGGCTGGTTTTGTTCCTTGGGCTATGGTTTTCTTTCTCGGGCTCTGGCTTGGTTCCTCGGGTCCTGGTTTTTTCCTCGGGCTCTATTTTTGTTCCTCGGGCTCTTGTTTTCTTCCTCAGGCTCTGGTTTTGTTCCTCGGGCTCTGGTTTTGTTCCTCGGGCTCTGGCTTGGTTCCTCGCGCCCTGGTTTTTTGCCTCGGGCTCTGGTTTTGTTCCTCGGGCTCTGGTTTTGTTCCTCGGTTTCTGGTTTGGTTCCTCGGGCCCTGGTTTTATTCCACGGGCTCTGGTTTTCTTCCTATGGCCCTCGTGTTGTTCTTCAGGTCCTCCTTTTTGTCCTTGGGTTCTGGTTTTGTTCCTCGGGCTCTGGTTTTCTTCCTCAGGATCTGGTTTTGTTCCTCGAGCTCTGGTTTTGTTCCTTGGGCACTGGTTTTGTTCCTCGGGCTCTCGTTTTCTTCCTCGGACTCTCGTTTTGTTCCTCGGGTTCTGGTTTTTTCCCTTGAGCTCTGTTTTTTTTCCTCGGGCTCTGGTTTTCTTCCTCAGGCTCTGGTTTTGTTGCTTGGGCTCCGGATTTCTTCCTCGAGCTCTCGTTTTCTTCTTCACGCCCTGGATTTGTTCCTCGGGTTCTGTTTTTGTTCCTCGGGCTGTGGTTGTGTTCCTTGGGCTCTGGTTTTGTTCCTCGAGCTCTGGTTGTGTTCCTTGGGCTCTGGTTTTGTTCCTTGAGCTCTAGTTTTGTTCTTCGAGCTCTGGTTTTGTTCCTGGGGCTCTGGTTTTCTTTCACGGGCTCTGGTTTTGTTCCTCAGGCTCTGGTTTTATTCCTCAGGCCCTGGTTTTATTCCTCGGGCTCTCGTTTTGTTCCTCGGGCTCTGCTTTATTTCCACGGGCTCTGGTTTTGTTCCTCGAGCTCTGGTTTTGTTCCTCGAGGGCTGGTTTTGTTCCTTGGGCTATGGTTTTCTTTCTCGGGCTCTGGCTTGGTTCCTCGGGTCCTGGTTTTTTCCTCGGGCTCTATTTTTGTTCCTCAGGCTCTTGTTTTCTTCCTCAGGCTCTGGTTTTGTTCCTCGGGCTCTGGTTTTGTTCCTCGGGCTCTGGCTTGGTTCCTCGGGCCCTGGTTTTTTGCCTCGGGCTCTGGTTTTTATCCTCGGGCTCTGGTTTTGTTCCTCGGTTTCTGGTTTGGTTCCTCGGGCCCTGGTTTTATTCCACGGGCTCTGGTTTTCTTCCTATGGCCCTCTTTTTGTTCTTCAGGTCCTCCTTTTTGTCCTTGGGTTCTGGTTTTGTTCCTCGGGCTCTGGTTTTCTTCCTCAGGATCTGGTTTTGTTCCTCGAGCTCTGGTTTTGTTCCTTGGGCACTGGTTTTGTTCCTCGGGCTCTCGTTTTCTTCCTCGGACTCTCGTTTTGTTCCTCGGGTTCTGGTTTTTTCCCTTGAGCTCTGTTTTTTTTCCTCGGGCCCTGGTTTTCTTCCTCAGGCTCTGGTTTTGTTGCTCGGGCTCTGGATTTCTTCCTTGAGCTCTCGTTTTCTTCTTCACGCCCTGGATTTGTTCCTCGGGTTCTGTTTTTGTTCCTCGGGCTGTGGTTGTGTTCCTTGGGCTCTGGTTTTGTTCCTCGAGCTCTGGTTGTGTTCCTTGGGCTCTGGTTTTGTTCCTTGAGCTCTAGTTTTGTTCTTCGAGCTCTGGTTTTGTTCCTGCGGCTCTGGTTTTCTTTCACGGGCTCTGGTTTTGTTCCTCATGTTCTGGTTTTATTCCTCAGGCCCTGGTTTTATTCCTCGGGGTTTCGTTTTGTTCCTCGGGCTCTGCTTTATTTCCACGGGCTCTGGTTTTGTTCCTCGAGCTCTGGTTTTGTTCCTCGAGGGCTGGTTTTGTTCCTTGGGCTATGGTTTTCTTTCTCGGGCTCTGGCTTGGTTCCTCGGGTCCTGGTTTTTTCCTCGGGCTCTCTTTTTGTTCCTCGGGCTCTTGTTTTCTTCCTCAGGCTCTGGTTTTGTTCCTCGGGCTCTGGTTTTGTTCCTCGGGCTCTGGCTTGGTTCCTCGGGCCCTGGTTTTTTGCCTCGGGCTCTGGTTTTGTTCCTCGGGCTCTGGTTTTGTTCCTCGGTTTCTGGTTTGGTTCCTCGGGCCCTGGTTTTATTCCACGGGCTCTGGTTTTCTTCCTATGGCCCTCGTGTTGTTCTTCAGGTCCTCCTTTTTGTCCTTGGGTTCTGGTTTTGTTCCTCGGGCTCTGGTTTTCTTCCTCAGGATCTGGTTTTGTTCTTCGAGCTCTGGTTTTGATCCTTGGGCACTGGTTTTGTTCCTCGGGCTCTCGTTTTCTTCCTCGGACTCTCATTTTGTTCCTCGGGTTCTGTTTTTTTTCCTTGAGCTCTGTTTTTTTTCCTCGGGCCCTGGTTTTCTTCCTCAGGCTCTGGTTTTGTTGCTCGGGCTCTGGATTTCTTCCTCGAGCTCTCGTTTTCTTCTTCACGCCCTGGATTTGTTCCTCGGGTTCTGTTTTTGTTCCTCGGGCTGTGGTTGTGTTCCTTGGGCTCTGGTTTTGTTCCTCGAGCTCTGGTTGTGTTCCTTGGGCTCTGGTTTTGTTCCTTGAGCTCTAGTTTTGTTCTTCGAGCTCTGGTTTTGTTCCTGCGGCTCTGGTTTTCTTTCACGGGCTCTGGTTTTGATCCTCATGTTCTGGTTTTATTCCTCAGGCCCTGGTTTTATTCCTTGGGGTTTCGTTTTGTTCCTCGGGCTCTGCTTTATTTCCACGGGCTCTGGTTTTGTTCCTCGAGCTCTGGTTTTGTTCCTCGAGGGCTGGTTTTGTTCCTTGGGCTATGGTTTTCTTTCTCGGGCTCTGGCTTGGTTCCTCGGGTCCTGGTTTTTTCCTCGGGCTCTATTTTTGTTCCTCGGGCTCTTGTTTTCTTCCTCAGGCTCTGGTTTTGTTCCTCGGGCTCTGGTTTTGTTCCTCGGGCTCTGGCTTGGTTCCTCGCGCCCTGGTTTTTTGCCTCGGGCTCTGGTTTTGTTCCTCGGGCTCTGGTTTTGTTCCTCGGTTTCTGGTTTGGTTCCTCGGGCCCTGGTTTTATTCCACGGGCTCTGGTTTTCTTCCTATGGCCCTCTTGTTGTTCTTCAGGTCCTCCTTTTTGTCCTTGGGTTCTGGTTTTGTTCCTCGGGCTCTGGTTTTCTTCCTCAGGATCTGGTTTTGTTCCTCGAGCTCTGGTTTTGTTCCTTGGGCACTGGTTTTGTTCCTCGGGCTCTCGTTTTCTTCCTCGGACTCTCGTTTTGTTCCTCGGGTTCTGGTTTTGTTCCTTGAGCTCTGGTTTTCTTCTTTGGGCTCTGGTTTTCTTCCTCAGGCTCTGGTTTTATTCCTCGGGCTCCGGATTTCTTCCTCGAGCTCTCGTTTTCTTCTTCACGCCCTGGATTTGTTCCTCGGGTTCTGTTTTTGTTCCTCGGGCTGTGGTTGTGTTCCTCGGGCTCTGGTTTTGTTCCTCGAGCTCTGGTTGTGTTCCTTGGGCTCTGGTTTTGTTCCTTGAGCTCTAGTTTTGTTCTTCGAGCTCTGGTTTTGTTCCTGGGGCTCTGGTTTTCTTTCACGGGCTCTGGTTTTGTTCCTCATGTTCTGGTTTTATTCCTCAGGCCCTGGTTTTATTCCTCGGGCTCTCGTTTTGTTCCTCGGGCTCTGCTTTATTTCCACGGGCTCTGGTTTTGTTCCTCGAGCTCTGGTTTTGTTCCTCGAGGGCTGGTTTTGTTCCTTGGGCTATGGTTTTCTTTCTCGGGCTCTGGCTTGGTTCCTCGGGTCCTGGTTTTTTCCTCGGGCTCTATTTTTGTTCCTCGGGCTCTTGTTTTCTTCCTCAGGCTCTGGTTTTGTTCCTCGGGCTCTGGTTTTGTTCCTCGGGCTCTGGCTTGGTTCCTCGGGCCCTGGTTTTTTGCCTCGGGCTCTGGTTTTGTTCCTCGGGCTCTGGTTTTGTTCCTCGGTTTCTGGTTTGGTTCCTCGGGCCCTGGTTTTATTCCACGGGCTCTGGTTTTCTTCCTATGGCCCTCTTTTTGTTCTTCAGGTCCTCCTTTTTGTCCTTGGGTTCTGGTTTTGTTCCTCGGGCTCTGGTTTTCTTCCTCAGGATCTGGTTTTGTTCCTCGAGCTCTGGTTTTGTTCCTTGGGCACTGGTTTTGTTCCTCGGGCTCTCGTTTTCTTCCTCGGACTCTCGTTTTGTTCCTCGGGTTCTGGTTTTGTTCCTTGAGCTCTGGTTTTCTTCTTTGGGCTCTGGTTTTCTTCCTCAGGCTCTGGTTTTGTTGCTCGGGCTCTGCATTTCTTCCTCGAGCTCTTGTTTTTTTCTTCAGGCCCTAGATTTGTTCCTCGGGCCCTGGTTGTGTTCCTCGGGCTCTGGTTTTGTTCCTCGAGCTCTGGTTTTGTTCCTTTGGCACTGGTTTTGTTCCTTGAGCTCTAGTTTTGTTCTTCGAGCTCTGGTTTTGTTCCTGGGCGTCTGGTTTTCTTTCACGGGCTCTGGTTTTGTTCCTCATGTTCTGGTTTTATTCCTCAGGCCCTGGTTTTATTCCTTGGGGTTTCGTTTTGTTCCTCGGGCTCTGCTTTATTTCCACGGGCTCTGGTTTTGTTCCTCCAGCTCTGGTTTTGTTCCTCGAGGGCTGGTTTTGTTCCTTGGGCTATGGTTTTCTTTCTCGGGCTCTGGCTTGGTTCCTCGGGTCCTGGTTTTTTCCTCGGGCTCTATTTTTGTTCCTCGGGCTCTTGTTTTCTTCCTCAGGCTCTGGTTTTGTTCCTCGGGCTCTGGTTTTGTTCCTCGGGCTCTGGCTTGGTTCCTCGCGCCCTGGTTTTTTGCCTCGGGCTCTGGTTTTGTTCCTCGGGCTCTGGTTTTGTTCCTCGGTTTCTGGTTTGGTTCCTCGGGCCCTGGTTTTATTCCACGGGCTCTGGTTTTCTTCCTATGGCCCTCTTTTTGTTCTTCAGGTCCTCCTTTTTGTCCTTGGGTTCTGGTTTTGTTCCTCGGGCTCTGGTTTTCTTCCTCAGGATCTGGTTTTGTTCCTCGAGCTCTGGTTTTGTTCCTTGGGCACTGGTTTTGTTCCTCGGGCTCTCGTTTTCTTCCTCGGACTCTCGTTTTGTTCCTCGGGTTCTGGTTTTGTTCCTTGAGCTCTGTTTTTTTTCCTCGGGCTCTGGTTTTCTTCCTCAGGCTCTGGTTTTGTTGCTCGGGCTCCGGATTTCTTCCTCGAGCTCTCGTTTTCTTCTTCACGCCCTGGATGTGTTCCTCGGGTTCTGTTTTTGTTCCTCGGGCTGTGGTTGTGTTCCTTGGGCTCTGGTTTTGTTCCTCGAGCTCTGGTTGTGTTCCTTGGGCTCTGGTTTTGTTCCTTGAGCTCTAGTTTTGTTCTTCGAGCTCTGGTTTTGTTCCTGGGGCTCTGGTTTTCTTTCACGGGCTCTGGTTTTGTTCCTCATGTTCTGGTTTTATTCCTCAGGCCCTGGTTTTATTCCTCGGGGTTTCGTTTTGTTCCTCGGGCTCTGCTTTATTTCCACGGGCTCTGGTTTTGTTCCTCGAGCTCTGGTTTGTTCCTCGAGGGCTGGTTTTGTTCCTTGGGCTATGGTTTTCTTTCTCGGGCTCTGGCTTGGTTCCTCGGGTCCTGTTTTTTTCCTCGGGCTCTATTTTTGTTCCTCGGGCTCTTGTTTTCTTCCTCAGGCTCTGGTTTTGTTCCTCGGGCTCTGGTTTTGTTCCTCGGTTTCTGGTTTGGTTCCTCGGGCCCTGGTTTTATTCCACGGGCTCTGGTTTTCTTCCTATGGCCCTCGTGTTGTTCTTCAGGTCCTCCTTTTTGTCCTTGGGTTCTGGTTTTGTTCCTCGGGCTCTGGTTTTCTTCCTCAGGATCTGGTTTTGTTCCTCGAGCTCTGGTTTTGTTCCTTGGGCACTGGTTTTGTTCCTCGGGCTCTCGTTTTCTTCCTCGGACTCTCGTTTTGTTCCTCGGGTTCTGGTTTTGTTCCTTGAGCTCTGGTTTTCTTCTTTGGGCTCTGGTTTTCTTCCTCAGGCTCTGGTTTTGTTGCTCGGGCTCTGCATTTCTTCCTCGAGCTCTCGTTTTTTTCTTCAGGCCCTAGATTTGTTCCTTGGGCCCTGGTTGTGTTCCTCGGGCTCTGGTTTTGTTCCTCGAGCTCTGGTTTTGTTCCTTTGGCACTGGTTTTGTTCCTTGAGCTCTAGTTTTGTTCTTCGAGCTCTGGTTTTGTTCCTGGGGCTCTGGTTTTCTTTCACGGGCTCTGGTTTTGTTCCTCATGTTCTGGTTTTATTCCTCAGGCCCTGGTTTTATTCCTTGGGGTTTCGTTTTGTTCCTCGGGCTCTGCTTTATTTCCACGGGCTCTGGTTTTGTTCCTCGAGCTCTGGTTTTGTTCCTCGAGGGCTGGTTTTGTTCCTTGGGCTATGGTTTTCTTTCTCGGGCTCTGGCTTGGTTCCTCGGGCCCTGGTTTTTTGCCTCGGGCTCTGGTTTTGTTCCTCGGGCTCTGGTTTTGTTCCTCGGTTTCTGGTTTGGTTCCTCGGGCCCTGGTTTTATTCCACGGGCTCTGGTTTTCTTCCTATGGCCCTCTTTTTGTTCTTCAGGTCCTCCTTTTTGTCCTTGGGTTCTGGTTTTGTTCCTCGGGCTCTGGTTTTCTTCCTCAGGATCTGGTTTTGTTCCTCGAGCTCTGGTTTTGTTCCTTGGGCACTGGTTTTGTTCCTCGGGCTCTCGTTTTCTTCCTCGGACTCTCGTTTTGTTCCTCGGGTTCTGGTTTTGTTCCTTGAGCTCTGGTTTTCTTCTTTGGGCTCTGGTTTTCTTCCTCAGGCTCTGGTTTTGTTGCTCGGGCTCTGCATTTCTTCCTCGAGCTCTCGTTTTTTTCTTCAGGCCCTAGATTTGTTCCTCGGGCCCTGGTTGTGTTCCTCGGGCTCTGGTTTTGTTCCTCGAGCTCTGGTTTTGTTCCTTTGGCACTGGTTTTGTTCCTTGAGCTCTAGTTTTGTTCTTCGAGCTCTGGTTTTGTTCCTGGGGCTCTGGTTTTCTTTCACGGGCTCTGGTTTTGTTCCTCGGGTTCTGTTTTTATTCCTCAGGCCCTGGTTTTATTCCTTGGGGTTTCGTTTTGTTCCTCGGGCTCTGCTTTATTTCCACGGGCTCTGGTTTTGTTCCTCGAGCTCTGGTTTTGTTCCTCGAGGGCTGGTTTTGTTCCTTGGGCTATGGTTTTCTTTCTCGGGCTCTGGCTTGGTTCCTCGGGTCCTGGTTTTTTCCTCGGGCTCTATTTTTGTTCCTCGGGCTCTTGTTTTCTTCCTCAGGCTCTGGTTTTGTTCCTCGGGCTCTGGTTTTATTCCTCGGGCTCCGGATTTCTTCCTCGAGCTCTCGTTTTCTTCTTCACGCCCTGGATTTGTTCCTCGGGTTCTGTTTTTGTTCCTCGGGCTGTGGTTGTGTTCCTCGGGCTCTGGTTTTGTTCCTCGAGCTCTGGTTGTGTTCCTTGGGCTCTGGTTTTGTTCCTTGAGCTCTAGTTCTGTTCTTCGAGCTCTGGTTTTGTTCCTGGGGCTCTGGTTTTCTTTCACGGGCTCTGGTTTTGTTCCTCATGTTCTGGTTTTATTCCTCAGGCCCTGGTTTTATTCCTCGGGCTCTCGTTTTGTTCCTCGGGCCCTGCTTTATTTCCACGGGCTCTGGTTTTGTTCCTCGAGCTCTGGTTTTGTTCCTCGAGGGCTGGTTTTGTTCCTTGGGCTATGGTTTTCTTTCTCGGGCTCTGGCTTTGTTCCTCGGGTCCTGTTTTTTTCCTCGGGCTCTATTTTTGTTCCTCGGGCTCTTGTTTTCTTCCTCAGGCTCTGGTTTTGTTCCTCGGGCTCTGGTTTTGTTCCTCGGGCTCTGGCTTGGTTCCTCGGGCCCTGGTTTTTTGCCTTGGGCTCTGGTTTTGTTCCTCGGGCTCTGGTGTTGTTCCTCGGTTTCTGGTTTGGTTCCTCGGGCCCTGGTTTTACTCCACGGGCTCTGGTTTTCTTCCTATGGCCCTCTTTTTGTTCTTCAGGTCCTCCTTTTTGTCCTTGGGTTCTGGTTTTGTTCCTCGGGCTCTGGTTTTCTTCCTCAGGATCTGGTTTTGTTCCTCGAGCTCTGGTTTTGTTCCTTGGGCACTGGTTTTGTTCCTCGGGCTCTCGTTTTCTTCCTCGGACTCTCGTTTTGTTCCTCGGGTTCTGTTTTTTTTCCTTGAGCTCTGTTTTTTTTCCTCGGGCTCTGGTTTTCTTCCTCAGGCTCTGGTTTTGTTGCTCGGGCTCCGGATTTCTTCCTCGAGCTCTCGTTTTCTTCTTCACGCCCTGGATTTGTTCCTCGGGTTCTGTTTTTGTTCCTCGGGCTGTGGTTGTGTTCCTTGGGCTCTGGTTTTGTTCCTCGAGCTCTGGTTGTGTTCCTTGGGCTCTGGTTTTGTTCCTTGAGCTCTAGTTTTGTTCTTCGAGCTCTGGTTTTGTTCCTGCGGCTCTGGTTTTCTTTCACGGGCTCTGGTTTTGTTCCTCATGTTCTGGTTTTATTCCTCAGGCCCTGGTTTTATTCCTCGGGGTTTCGTTTTGTTCCTCGGGCTCTGCTTTATTTCCACGGGCTCTGGTTTTGTTCCTCGAGCTCTGGTTTGTTCCTCGAGGGCTGGTTTTGTTCCTTGGGCTATGGTTTTCTTTCTCGGGCTCTGGCTTGGTTCCTCGGGTCCTGGTTTTTTCCTCGGGCTCTATTTTTGTTCCTCGGGCTCTTGTTTTCTTCCTCAGGCTCTGGTTTTGTTCCTCGGGCTCTGGTTTTGTTCCTCGGTTTCTGGTTTGGTTCCTCGGGCCCTGGTTTTATTCCACGGGCTCTGGTTTTCTTCCTATGGCCCTCGTGTTGTTCTTCAGGTCCTCCTTTTTGTCCTTGGGTTCTGGTTTTGTTCCTCGGGCTCTGGTTTTCTTCCTCAGGATCTGGTTTTGTTCCTCGAGCTCTGGTTTTGTTCCTTGGGCACTGGTTTTGTTCCTCGGGCTCTCATTTTCTTCCTCGGACTCTCGTTTTGTTCCTCGGGTTCTGGTTTTGTTCCTTGAGCTCTGGTTTTCTTCTTTGGGCTCTGGTTTTCTTCCTCAGGCTCTGGTTTTGTTGCTCGGGCTCTGCATTTCTTCCTCGAGCTCTCGTTTTTTTCTTCAGGCCCTAGATTTGTTCCTCGGGCCCTGGTTGTGTTCCTCGGGCTCTGGTTTTGTTCCTCGAGCTCTGGTTTTGTTCCTTTGGCACTGGTTTTGTTCCTTGAGCTCTAGTTTTGTTCTTCGAGCTCTGGTTTTGTTCCTGGGGCTCTGGTTTTCTTTCACGGGCTCTGGTTTTGTTCCTCATGTTCTGGTTTTATTCCTCAGGCCCTGGTTTTATTCCTCGGGGTTTCGTTTTGTTCCTCGGGCTCTGCTTTATTTCCACAGGCTCTGGTTTTGTTCCTCGAGGGCTGGTTTTGTTCCTTGGGCTATGGTTTTCTTTCTCGGGCTCTGGCTTGGTTCCTCGGGTCCTGGTTTTTTCCTCGGGCTCTATTTTTGTTCCTCGGGCTCTTGTTTTCTTCCTCAGGCTCTGGTTTTGTTCCTCGGGCTCTGGTTTTGTTCCTCGGGCTCTGGCTTGGTTCCTCGCGCCCTGGTTTTTTGCCTCGGGCTCTGGTTTTGTTCCTCGGGCTCTGGTTTTGTTCCTCGGTTTCTGGTTTGGTTCCTCGGGCCCTGGTTTTATTCCACGGGCTCTGGTTTTCTTCCTATGGCCCTCGTGTTGTTCTTCAGGTCCTCCTTTTTGTCCTTGGGTTCTGGTTTTGTTCCTCGGGCTCTGGTTTTCTTCCTCAGGATCTGGTTTTGTTCCTCGAGCTCTGGTTTTGTTCCTTGGGCACTGGTTTTGTTCCTCGGGCTCTCGTTTTCTTCCTCGGACTCTCGTTTTGTTCCTCGGGTTCTGGTTTTTTCCCTTGAGCTCTGTTTTTTTTCCTCGGGCTCTGGTTTTCTTCCTCAGGCTCTGGTTTTGTTGCTTGGGCTCCGGATTTCTTCCTCGAGCTCTCGTTTTCTTCTTCACGCCCTGGATTTGTTCCTCGGGTTCTGTTTTTGTTCCTCGGGCTGTGGTTGTGTTCCTTGGGCTCTGGTTTTGTTCCTCGAGCTCTGGTTGTGTTCCTTGGGCTCTGGTTTTGTTCCTTGAGCTCTAGTTTTGTTCTTCGAGCTCTGGTTTTGTTCCTGGGGCTCTGGTTTTCTTTCACGGGCTCTGGTTTTGTTCCTCAGGCTCTGGTTTTATTCCTCAGGCCCTGGTTTTATTCCTCGGGCTCTCGTTTTGTTCCTCGGGCTCTGCTTTATTTCCACGGGCTCTGGTTTTGTTCCTCGAGCTCTGGTTTTGTTCCTCGAGGGCTGGTTTTGTTCCTTGGGCTATGGTTTTCTTTCTCGGGCTCTGGCTTGGTTCCTCGGGTCCTGGTTTTTTCCTCGGGCTCTATTTTTGTTCCTCAGGCTCTTGTTTTCTTCCTCAGGCTCTGGTTTTGTTCCTCGGGCTCTGGTTTTGTTCCTCGGGCTCTGGCTTGGTTCCTCGGGCCCTGGTTTTTTGCCTCGGGCTCTGGTTTTTATCCTCGGGCTCTGGTTTTGTTCCTCGGTTTCTGGTTTGGTTCCTCGGGCCCTGGTTTTATTCCACGGGCTCTGGTTTTCTTCCTATGGCCCTCTTTTTGTTCTTCAGGTCCTCCTTTTTGTCCTTGGGTTCTGGTTTTGTTCCTCGGGCTCTGGTTTTCTTCCTCAGGATCTGGTTTTGTTCCTCGAGCTCTGGTTTTGTTCCTTGGGCACTGGTTTTGTTCCTCGGGCTCTCGTTTTCTTCCTCGGACTCTCGTTTTGTTCCTCGGGTTCTGGTTTTTTCCCTTGAGCTCTGTTTTTTTTCCTCGGGCCCTGGTTTTCTTCCTCAGGCTCTGGTTTTGTTGCTCGGGCTCTGGATTTCTTCCTCGAGCTCTCGTTTTCTTCTTCACGCCCTGGATTTGTTCCTCGGGTTCTGTTTTTGTTCCTCGGGCTGTGGTTGTGTTCCTTGGGCTCTGGTTTTGTTCCTCGAGCTCTGGTTGTGTTCCTTGGGCTCTGGTTTTGTTCCTTGAGCTCTAGTTTTGTTCTTCGAGCTCTGGTTTTGTTCCTGCGGCTCTGGTTTTCTTTCACGGGCTCTGGTTTTGTTCCTCATGTTCTGGTTTTATTCCTCAGGCCCTGGTTTTATTCCTCGGGGTTTCGTTTTGTTCCTCGGGCTCTGCTTTATTTCCACGGGCTCTGGTTTTGTTCCTCGAGCTCTGGTTTTGTTCCTCGAGGGCTGGTTTTGTTCCTTGGGCTATGGTTTTCTTTCTCGGGCTCTGGCTTGGTTCCTCGGGTCCTGGTTTTTTCCTCGGGCTCTCTTTTTGTTCCTCGGGCTCTTGTTTTCTTCCTCAGGCTCTGGTTTTGTTCCTCGGGCTCTGGTTTTGTTCCTCGGGCTCTGGCTTGGTTCCTCGGGCCCTGGTTTTTTGCCTCGGGCTCTGGTTTTGTTCCTCGGGCTCTGGTTTTGTTCCTCGGTTTCTGGTTTGGTTCCTCGGGCCCTGGTTTTATTCCACGGGCTCTGGTTTTCTTCCTATGGCCCTCGTGTTGTTCTTCAGGTCCTCCTTTTTGTCCTTGGGTTCTGGTTTTGTTCCTCGGGCTCTGGTTTTCTTCCTCAGGATCTGGTTTTGTTCTTCGAGCTCTGGTTTTGATCCTTGGGCACTGGTTTTGTTCCTCGGGCTCTCGTTTTCTTCCTCGGACTCTCATTTTGTTCCTCGGGTTCTGTTTTTTTCCCTTGAGCTCTGTTTTTTTTCCTCGGGCCCTGGTTTTCTTCCTCAGGCTCTGGTTTTGTTGCTCGGGCTCTGGATTTCTTCCTCGAGCTCTCGTTTTCTTCTTCACGCCCTGGATTTGTTCCTCGGGTTCTGTTTTTGTTCCTCGGGCTGTGGTTGTGTTCCTTGGGCTCTGGTTTTGTTCCTCGAGCTCTGGTTGTGTTCCTTGGGCTCTGGTTTTGTTCCTTGAGCTCTAGTTTTGTTCTTCGAGCTCTGGTTTTGTTCCTGCGGCTCTGGTTTTCTTTCACGGGCTCTGGTTTTGTTCCTCATGTTCTGGTTTTATTCCTCAGGCCCTGGTTTTATTCCTTGGGGTTTCGTTTTGTTCCTCGGGCTCTGCTTTATTTCCACGGGCTCTGGTTTTGTTCCTCGAGCTCTGGTTTTGTTCCTCGAGGGCTGGTTTTGTTCCTTGGGCTATGGTTTTCTTTCTCGGGCTCTGGCTTGGTTCCTCGGGTCCTGGTTTTTTCCTCGGGCTCTATTTTTGTTCCTCGGGCTCTTGTTTTCTTCCTCAGGCTCTGGTTTTGTTCCTCGGGCTCTGGTTTTGTTCCTCGGGCTCTGGCTTGGTTCCTCGGGCCCTGGTTTTTTGCCTCGGGCTCTGGTTTTGTTCCTCGGGCTCTGGTTTTGTTCCTCGGTTTCTGGTTTGGTTCCTCGGGCCCTGGTTTTATTCCACGGGCTCTGGTTTTCTTCCTATGGCCCTCTTTTTGTTCTTCAGGTCCTCCTTTTTGTCCTTGGGTTCTGGTTTTGTTCCTCGGGCTCTGGTTTTCTTCCTCAGGATCTGGTTTTGTTCCTCGAGCTCTGGTTTTGTTCCTTGGGCACTGGTTTTGTTCCTCGGGCTCTCGTTTTCTTCCTCGGACTCTCGTTTTGTTCCTCGGGTTCTGGTTTTGTTCCTTGAGCTCTGGTTTTCTTCTTTGGGCTCTGGTTTTCTTCCTCAGGCTCTGGTTTTATTCCTCGGGCTCCGGATTTCTTCCTCGAGCTCTCGTTTTCTTCTTCACGCCCTGGATTTGTTCCTCGGGTTCTGTTTTTGTTCCTCGGGCTGTGGTTGTGTTCCTCGGGCTCTGGTTTTGTTCCTCGAGCTCTGGTTGTGTTCCTTGGGCTCTGGTTTTGTTCCTTGAGCTCTAGTTTTGTTCTTCGAGCTCTGGTTTTGTTCCTGGGGCTCTGGTTTTCTTTCACGGGCTCTGGTTTTGTTCCTCATGTTCTGGTTTTATTCCTCAGGCCCTGGTTTTATTCCTCGGGCTCTCGTTTTGTTCCTCGGGCTCTGCTTTATTTCCACGGGCTCTGGTTTTGTTCCTCGAGCTCTGGTTTTGTTCCTCGAGGGCTGGTTTTGTTCCTTGGGCTATGGTTTTCTTTCTCGGGCTCTGGCTTGGTTCCTCGGGTCCTGTTTTTTTCCTCGGGCTCTATTTTTGTTCCTCGGGCTCTTGTTTTCTTCCTCAGGCTCTGGTTTTGTTCCTCGGGCTCTGGTTTTGTTCCTCGGGCTCTGGCTTGGTTCCTCGGGCCCTGGTTTTTTGCCTCGGGCTCTGGTTTTGTTCCTCGGGCTCTGGTTTTGTTCCTCGGTTTCTGGTTTGGTTCCTCGGGCCCTGGTTTTATTCCACGGGCTCTGGTTTTCTTCCTATGGCCCTCTTTTTGTTCTTCAGGTCCTCCTTTTTGTCCTTGGGTTCTGGTTTTGTTCCTCGGGCTCTGGTTTTCTTCCTCAGGATCTGGTTTTGTTCCTCGAGCTCTGGTTTTGTTCCTTGGGCACTGGTTTTGTTCCTCGGGCTCTCGTTTTCTTCCTCGGACTCTCGTTTTGTTCCTCGGGTTCTGGTTTTGTTCCTTGAGCTCTGGTTTTCTTCTTTGGGCTCTGGTTTTCTTCCTCAGGCTCTGGTTTTGTTGCTCGGGCTCTGCATTTCTTCCTCGAGCTCTTGTTTTTTTCTTCAGGCCCTAGATTTGTTCCTCGGGCCCTGGTTGTGTTCCTCGGGCTCTGGTTTTGTTCCTCGAGCTCTGGTTTTGTTCCTTTGGCACTGGTTTTGTTCCTTGAGCTCTAGTTTTGTTCTTCGAGCTCTGGTTTTGTTCCTGGGCCTCTGGTTTTCTTTCACGGGCTCTGGTTTTGTTCCTCATGTTCTGGTTTTATTCCTCAGGCCCTGGTTTTATTCCTTGGGGTTTCGTTTTGTTCCTCGGGCTCTGCTTTATTTCCACGGGCTCTGGTTTTGTTCCTCGAGCTCTGGTTTTGTTCCTCGAGGGCTGGTTTTGTTCCTTGGGCTATGGTTTTCTTTCTCGGGCTCTGGCTTGGTTCCTCGGGTCCTGGTTTTTTCCTCGGGCTCTATTTTTGTTCCTCGGGCTCTGGTTTTCTTCCTCAGGCTCTGGTTTTGTTCCTCGGGCTCTGGTTTTGTTCCTCGGGCTCTGGCTTGGTTCCTCGCGCCCTGGTTTTTTGCCTCGGGCTCTGGTTTTGTTCCTCGGGCTCTGGTTTTGTTCCTCGGTTTCTGGTTTGGTTCCTCGGGCCCTGGTTTTATTCCACGGGCTCTGGTTTTCTTCCTATGGCCCTCTTTTTGTTCTTCAGGTCCTCCTTTTTGTCCTTGGGTTCTGGTTTTGTTCCTCGGGCTCTGGTTTTCTTCCTCAGGATCTGGTTTTGTTCCTCGAGCTCTGGTTTTGTTCCTTGGGCACTGGTTTTGTTCCTCGGGCTCTCGTTTTCTTCCTCGGACTCTCGTTTTGTTCCTCGGGTTCTGGTTTTGTTCCTTGAGCTCTGTTTTTTTTCCTCGGGCTCTGGTTTTCTTCCTCAGGCTCTGGTTTTGTTGCTCGGGCTCCGGATTTCTTCCTCGAGCTCTCGTTTTCTTCTTCACGCCCTGGATGTGTTCCTCGGGTTCTGTTTTTGTTCCTCGGGCTGTGGTTGTGTTCCTTGGGCTCTGGTTTTGTTCCTCGAGCTCTGGTTGTGTTCCTTGGGCTCTGGTTTTGTTCCTTGAGCTCTAGTTTTGTTCTTCGAGCTCTGGTTTTGTTCCTGGGGCTCTGGTTTTCTTTCACGGGCTCTGGTTTTGTTCCTCATGTTCTGGTTTTATTCCTCAGGCCCTGGTTTTATTCCTCGGGGTTTCGTTTTGTTCCTCGGGCTCTGCTTTATTTCCACGGGCTCTGGTTTTGTTCCTCGAGCTCTGGTTTGTTCCTCGAGGGCTGGTTTTGTTCCTTGGGCTATGGTTTTCTTTCTCGGGCTCTGGCTTGGTTCCTCGGGTCCTGTTTTTTTCCTCGGGCTCTATTTTTGTTCCTCGGGCTCTTGTTTTCTTCCTCAGGCTCTGGTTTTGTTCCTCGGGCTCTGGTTTTGTTCCTCGGTTTCTGGTTTGGTTCCTCGGGCCCTGGTTTTATTCCACGGGCTCTGGTTTTCTTCCTATGGCCCTCTTTTTGTTCTTCAGGTCCTCCTTTTTGTCCTTGGGTTCTGGTTTTGTTCCTCGGGCTCTGGTTTTCTTCCTCAGGATCTGGTTTTGTTCCTCGAGCTCTGGTTTTGTTCCTTGGGCACTGGTTTTGTTCCTCGGGCTCTCGTTTTCTTCCTCGGACTCTCGTTTTGTTCCTCGGGTTCTGGTTTTGTTCCTTGAGCTCTGGTTTTCTTCTTTGGGCTCTGGTTTTCTTCCTCAGGCTCTGGTTTTGTTGCTCGGGCTCTGCATTTCTTCCTCGAGCTCTCGTTTTTTTCTTCAGGCCCTAGATTTGTTCCTCGGGCCCTGGTTGTGTTCCTCGGGCTCTGGTTTTGTTCCTCGAGCTCTGGTTTTGTTCCTTTGGCACTGGTTTTGTTCCTTGAGCTCTAGTTTTGTTCTTCGAGCTCTGGTTTTGTTCCTGGGCCTCTGGTTTTCTTTCACGGGCTCTGGTTTTGTTCCTCATGTTCTGGTTTTATTCCTCAGGCCCTGGTTTTATTCCTTGGGGTTTCGTTTTGTTCCTCGGGCTCTGCTTTATTTCCACGGGCTCTGGTTTTGTTCCTCGAGCTCTGGTTTTGTTCCTCGAGGGCTGGTTTTGTTCCTTGGGCTATGGTTTTCTTTCTCGGGCTCTGGCTTGGTTCCTCGGGCCCTGGTTTTTTGCCTCGGGCTCTGGTTTTGTTCCTCGGGCTCTGGTTTTGTTCCTCGGTTTCTGGTTTGGTTCCTCGGGCCCTGGTTTTATTCCACGGGCTCTGGTTTTCTTCCTATGGCCCTCTTTTTGTTCTTCAGGTCCTCCTTTTTGTCCTTGGGTTCTGGTTTTGTTCCTCGGGCTCTGGTTTTCTTCCTCAGGATCTGGTTTTGTTCCTCGAGCTCTGGTTTTGTTCCTTGGGCACTGGTTTTGTTCCTCGGGCTCTCGTTTTCTTCCTCGGACTCTCGTTTTGTTCCTCGGGTTCTGGTTTTGTTCCTTGAGCTCTGGTTTTCTTCTTTGGGCTCTGGTTTTCTTCCTCAGGCTCTGGTTTTGTTGCTCGGGCTCTGCATTTCTTCCTCGAGCTCTCGTTTTTTTCTTCAGGCCCTAGATTTGTTCCTCGGGCCCTGGTTGTGTTCCTCGGGCTCTGGTTTTGTTCCTCGAGCTCTGGTTTTGTTCCTTTGGCACTGGTTTTGTTCCTTGAGCTCTAGTTTTGTTCTTCGAGCTCTGGTTTTGTTCCTGGGGCTCTGGTTTTCTTTCACGGGCTCTGGTTTTGTTCCTCGGGTTCTGTTTTTATTCCTCAGGCCCTGGTTTTATTCCTTGGGGTTTCGTTTTGTTCCTCGGGCTCTGCTTTATTTCCACGGGCTCTGGTTTTGTTCCTCGAGCTCTGGTTTTGTTCCTCGAGGGCTGGTTTTGTTCCTTGGGCTATGGTTTTCTTTCTCGGGCTCTGGCTTGGTTCCTCGGGTCCTGGTTTTTTCCTCGGGCTCTATTTTTGTTCCTCGGGCTCTTGTTTTCTTCCTCAGGCTCTGGTTTTGTTCCTCGGGCTCTGGTTTTATTCCTCGGGCTCCGGATTTCTTCCTCGAGCTCTCGTTTTCTTCTTCACGCCCTGGATTTGTTCCTCGGGTTCTGTTTTTGTTCCTCGGGCTGTGGTTGTGTTCCTCGGGCTCTGGTTTTGTTCCTCGAGCTCTGGTTGTGTTCCTTGGGCTCTGGTTTTGTTCCTTGAGCTCTAGTTCTGTTCTTCGAGCTCTGGTTTTGTTCCTGGGGCTCTGGTTTTCTTTCACGGGCTCTGGTTTTGTTCCTCATGTTCTGGTTTTATTCCTCAGGCCCTGGTTTTATTCCTCGGGCTCTCGTTTTGTTCCTCGGGCCCTGCTTTATTTCCACGGGCTCTGGTTTTGTTCCTCGAGCTCTGGTTTTGTTCCTCGAGGGCTGGTTTTGTTCCTTGGGCTATGGTTTTCTTTCTCGGGCTCTGGCTTTGTTCCTCGGGTCCTGTTTTTTTCCTCGGGCTCTATTTTTGTTCCTCGGGCTCTTGTTTTCTTCCTCAGGCTCTGGTTTTGTTCCTCGGGCTCTGGTTTTGTTCCTCGGGCTCTGGCTTGGTTCCTCGGGCCCTGGTTTTTTGCCTTGGGCTCTGGTTTTGTTCCTCGGGCTCTGGTGTTGTTCCTCGGTTTCTGGTTTGGTTCCTCGGGCCCTGGTTTTACTCCACGGGCTCTGGTTTTCTTCCTATGGCCCTCTTTTTGTTCTTCAGGTCCTCCTTTTTGTCCTTGGGTTCTGGTTTTGTTCCTCGGGCTCTGGTTTTCTTCCTCAGGATCTGGTTTTGTTCCTCGAGCTCTGGTTTTGTTCCTTGGGCACTGGTTTTGTTCCTCGGGCTCTCGTTTTCTTCCTCGGACTCTCGTTTTGTTCCTCGGGTTCTGTTTTTTTTCCTTGAGCTCTGTTTTTTTTCCTCGGGCTCTGGTTTTCTTCCTCAGGCTCTGGTTTTGTTGCTCGGGCTCTGGATTTCTTCCTCGAGCTCTCGTTTTCTTCTTCACGCCCTGGATTTGTTCCTCGGGTTCTGTTTTTGTTCCTCGGGCTGTGGTTGTGTTCCTTGGGCTCTGGTTTTGTTCCTCGAGCTCTGGTTGTGTTCCTTGGGCTCTGGTTTTGTTCCTTGAGCTCTAGTTTTGTTCTTCGAGCTCTGGTTTTGTTCCTGGGGCTCTGGTTTTCTTTCACGGGCTCTGGTTTTGTTCCTCATGTTCTGGTTTTATTCCTCAGGCCCTGGTTTTATTCCTCGGGGTTTCGTTTTGTTCCTCGGGCTCTGCTTTATTTCCACGGGCTCTGGTTTTGTTCCTCGAGCTCTGGTTTGTTCCTCGAGGGCTGGTTTTGTTCCTTGGGCTATGGTTTTCTTTCTCGGGCTCTGGCTTGGTTCCTCGGGTCCTGGTTTTTTCCTCGGGCTCTATTTTTGTTCCTCGGGCTCTTGTTTTCTTCCTCAGGCTCTGGTTTTGTTCCTCGGGCTCTGGTTTTGTTCCTCGGTTTCTGGTTTGGTTCCTCGGGCCCTGGTTTTATTCCACGGGCTCTGGTTTTCTTCCTATGGCCCTCGTGTTGTTCTTCAGGTCCTCCTTTTTGTCCTTGGGTTCTGGTTTTGTTCCTCGGGCTCTGGTTTTCTTCCTCAGGATCTGGTTTTGTTCCTCGAGCTCTGGTTTTGTTCCTTGGGCACTGGTTTTGTTCCTCGGGCTCTCGTTTTCTTCCTCGGACTCTCGTTTTGTTCCTCGGGTTCTGGTTTTGTTCCTTGAGCCTGGTTTTCTTCTTTGGGCTCTGGTTTTCTTCCTCAGGCTCTGGTTTTGTTGCTCGGGCTCTGCATTTCTTCCTCGAGCTCTCGTTTTTTTCTTCAGGCCCTAGATTTGTTCCTCGGGCCCTGGTTGTGTTCCTCGGGCTCTGGTTTTGTTCCTCGAGCTCTGGTTTTGTTCCTTTGGCACTGGTTTTGTTCCTTGAGCTCTAGTTTTGTTCTTCGAGCTCTGGTTTTGTTCCTGGGGCTCTGGTTTTCTTTCACGGGCTCTGGTTTTGTTCCTCATGTTCTGGTTTTATTCCTCAGGCCCTGGTTTTATTCCTTGGGGTTTCGTTTTGTTCCTCGGGCTCTGCTTTATTTCCACGGGCTCTGGTTTTGTTCCTCGAGCTCTGGTTTTGTTCCTCGAGGGCTGGTTTTGTTCCTTGGGCTCTGGTTTTCTTTCTCGGGCTCTGGCTTGGTTCCTCGGGTCCTGGTTTTTTCCTCGGGCTCTATTTTTGTTCCTCGGGCTCTTGTTTTCTTCCTCAGGCTCTGGTTTTGTTCCTCGGGCTCTGGTTTTGTTCCTCGGGCTCTGGCTTGGTTCCTCGGGCCGTGGTTTTTTGCCTCGGGCTCTGGTTTTGTTCCTCGGGCTCTGGTTTTGTTCCTCGGTTTCTGGTTTGGTTCCTCGGGCCCTGGTTTTATTCCACGGGCTCTGGTTTTCTTCCTATGGCCCTCTTTTTGTTCTTCAGGTCCTCCTTTTTGTCCTTGGGTTCTGGTTTTGTTCCTCGGGCTCTGGTTTTCTTCCTCAGGATCTGGTTTTGTTCCTCGAGCTCTGGTTTTGTTCCTTGGGCACTGGTTTTGTTCCTCGGGCTCTTGTTTTCTTCCTCGGACTCTCGTTTTGTTCCTCGGGTTCTGTTTTTTTTCCTTGAGCTCTGTTTTTTTTTCCTCGGGCTCTGGTTTTCTTCCTCAGGCTCTGGTTTTATTCCTCGGGCTCCGGATTTCTTCCTCGAGCTCTCGTTTTCTTCTTCACGCCCTGGATTTGTTCCTCGGGTTCTGTTTTTGTTCCTCGGGCTGTGGTTGTGTTCCTCGGGCTCTGGTTTTGTTCCTCGAGCTCTGGTTGTGTTCCTTGGGCTCTGGTTTTGTTCCTTGAGCTCTAGTTCTGTTCTTCGAGCTCTGGTTTTGTTCCTGGGGCTCTGGTTTTCTTTCACGGGCTCTGGTTTTGTTCCTCATGTTCTGGTTTTATTCCTCAGGCCCTGGTTTTATTCCTTGGGCTCTCGTTCCGTTCCTCGGGCTCTGCTTTATTTCCACGGGCTCTGGTTTTGTTCCTCGAGCTCTGGTTTTGTTCCTCGAGGGCTGGTTTTGTTCCTTGGGCTATGGTTTTCTTTCTCGGGCTCTGGCTTGGTTCCTCGGGTCCTGGTTTTTTCCTCGGGCTCTATTTTTGTTCCTCGGGCTCTTGTTTTCTTCCTCAGGCTCTGGTTTTGTTCCTCGGGCTCTGGTTTTGTTCCTCGGGCTCTGGCTTGGTTCCTCGGGCCCTGGTTTTTTGCCTCGGCCTCTGGTTTTGTTCCTCGGGCTCTGGTTTTGTTCCTCGGTTTCTGGTTTGGTTCCTCGGGCCCTGGTTTTATTCCACGGGCTCTGGTTTTCTTCCTATGGCCCTCGTGTTGTTCTTCAGGTCCTCCTTTTTGTCCTTGGGTTCTGGTTTTGTTCCTCGGGCTCTGGTTTTCTTCCTCAGGATCTGGTTTTGTTCCTCGAGCTCTGGTTTTGTTCCTTGGGCACTGGTTTTGTTCCTCAGGCTCTCGTTTTCTTCCTCGGACTCTCGTTTTGTTCCTCGGGTTCTGGTTTTGTTCCTTGAGCTGTGGTTTTCTTCTTTGGGCTCTGGTTTTCTTCCTCAGGCTCTGGTTTTGTTGCTCGGGCTCTGCATTTCTTCCTCGAGCTCTCGTTTTTTTCTTCAGGCCCTAGATTTGTTCCTCGGGCCCTGGTTGTGTTCCTCGGGCTCTGGTTTTGTTCCTCGAGCTCTGGTTTTGTTCCTTTGGCACTGGTTTTGTTCCTTGAGCTCTAGTTTTGTTCTTCGAGCTCTGGTTTTGTTCCTGGGGCTCTGGTTTTCTTTCACGGGCTCTGGTTTTGTTCCTCATGTTCTGGTTTTATTCCTCAGGCCCTGGTTTTATTCCTTGGGGTTTCGTTTTGTTCCTCGGGCTCTGCTTTATTTCCACGGGCTCTGGTTTTGTTCCTCGAGCTCTGGTTTTGTTCCTCGAGGGCTGGTTTTGTTCCTTGGGCTATGGTTTTCTTTCTCGGGCTCTGGCTTGGTTCCTTGGGCCCTGGTTTTTTCCTCGGGCTCTATTTTTGTTCCTCGGGCTCTTGTTTTCTTCCTCAGGCTCTGGTTTTGTTCCTCGGGCTCTGGTTTTGTTCCTCGGGCTCTGGCTTGGGTCCTCGCGCCCTGGTTTTTTGCCTCGGGCTCTGGTTTTGTTCCTCGGGCTCTGGTTTTGTTCCTCGGTTTCTGGTTTGGTTCCTCGGGCCCTGGTTTTATTCCACGGGCTCTGGTTTTCTTCCTATGGCCCTCGTGTTGTTCTTCAGGTCCTCCTTTTTGTCCTTGGGTTCTGGTTTTGTTCCTCGGGCTCTGGTTTTCTTCCTCAGGATCTGGTTTTGTTCCTCGAGCTCTGGTTTTGTTCCTTGGGCACTGGTTTTGTTCCTCGGGCTCTCGTTTTCTTCCTCGGCCTCTCGTTTTGTTCCTCGGGTTCTGGTTTTGTTCCTTGAGCTCTGGTTTTTTTCCTCGGGCTCTGGTTTTCTTCCTCAGGCTCTGGTTTTATTCCTCGGGCTCCGGATTTCTTCCTCGAGCTCTCGTTTTCTTCTTCACGCCCTGGATTTGTTCCTCGGGTTCTGTTTTTGTTCCTCGGGCTGTGGTTGTGTTCCTTGGGCTCTGGTTTTGTTCCTCGAGCTCTGGTTGTGTTCCTTGGGCTCTGGTTTTGTTCCTTGAGCTCTAGTTTTGTTCTTCGAGCTCTGGTTTTGTTCCTGCGGCTCTGGTTTTCTTTCACGGGCTCTTGTTTTGTTCCTCATGTTCTGGTTTTATTCCTCAGGCCCTGGTTTTATTCCTCGGGCTCTCGTTTTGTTCCTCGGGCTCTGCTTTATTTCCACGGGCTCTGGTTTTGTTCCTCGAGCTCTGGTTTTGTTCCTCGAGGGCTGGTTTTGTTCCTTGGGCTATGGTTTTCTTTCTCGGGCTCTGGCTTGGTTCCTCGGGTCCTGGTTTTTTCCTCGGGCTCTATTTTTGTTCCTCGGGCTCTTGTTTTCTTCCTCAGGCTCTGGTTTTGTTCCTCGGGCTCTGGTTTTGTTCCTCGGGCTCTGGCTTGGTTCCTCGCGCCCTGGTTTTTTGCCTCGGGCTCTGGTTTTGTTCCTCGGGCTCTGGTTTTGTTCCTCGGTTTCTGGTTTGGTTCCTCGGGCCCTGGTTTTATTCCACGGGCTCTGGTTTTCTTCCTATGGCCCTCGTGTTGTTCTTCAGGTCCTCCTTTTTGTCCTTGGGTTCTGGTTTTGTTCCTCGGGCTCTGGTTTTCTTCCTCAGGATCTGGTTTTGTTCCTCGAGCTCTGGTTTTGTTCCTTGGGCACTGGTTTTGTTCCTCGGGCTCTCGTTTTCTTCCTCGGACTCTCGTTTTGTTCCTCGGGTTCTGGTTTTGTTCCTTGAGCTCTGGTTATCTTCTTTGGGCTCTGGTTTTATTCCTCAGGCTCTGGTTTTATTCCTCGGGCTCCGGATTTCTTCCTCGAGCTCTCGTTTTCTTCTTCACGCCCTGGATTTGTTCCTCGGGTTCTGTTTTTGTTCCTCGGGCTGTGGTTGTGTTCCTCGGGCTCTGGTTTTGTTCCTCGAGCTCTGGTTGTGTTCCTTGGGCTCTGGTTTTGTTCCTCGAGCTCTGGTTGTGTTCCTTGGGCTCTGGTTTTGTTCCTTGAGCTCTAGTTTTGTTCTTTGAGCTCTGGTTTTGTTCCTGGGGCTCTGGTTTTCTTTCACGGGCTCTGGTTTTGTTCCTCATGTTCTGGTTTTATTCCTCAGGCCCTGGTTTTATTCCTCGGGCTCTCGTTTTGTTCCTCGGGCTCTGCTTTATTTCCACGGGCTCTGGTTTTGTTCCTCGAGCTCTGGTTTTGTTCCTCGAGGGCTGGTTTTGTTCCTTGGGCTATGGTTTTCTTTCTCGGGCTCTGGCTTGGTTCCTCGGGTCCTGGTTTTTTCCTCGGGCTCTATTTTTGTTCCTCGGGCTCTTGTTTTCTTCCTCAGGCTCTGGTTTTGTTCCTCGGGCTCTGGTTTTGTTCCTCGGGCCCTGGTTTTTTGCCTCGGGCTCTGGTTTTGTTCCTCGGGCTCTGGTTTTGTTCCTCGGTTTCTGGTTTGGTTCCTCGGGCCCTGGTTTTATTCCACGGGCTCTGGTTTTCTTCCTATGGCCCTCGTGTTGTTCTTCAGGTCCTCCTTTTTGTCCTTGGGTTCTGGTTTTGTTCCTCGGGCTCTGGTTTTCTTCCTCAGGATCTGGTTTTGTTCCTCGAGCTCTGGTTTTGTTCCTTGGGCACTGGTTTTGTTCCTCGGGCTCTCGTTTTCTTCCTCGGACTCTCGTTTTGTTCCTCGGGTTCTGGATTTTTTCCTTGAGCTCTGTTTTTTTTCCTCGGGCTCTGGTTTTATTCCTCAGGCTCTGGTTTTATTCCTCGGGCTCCGGATTTCTTCCTCGAGCTCTCGTTTTCTTCTTCACGCCCTGGATTTGTTCCTCGGGTTCTGTTTTTGTTCGTCGGGCTGTGGTTGTGTTCCTCGGGCTCTGGTTTTGTTCCTCGAGCTCTGGTTGTGTTCCTTGGGCTCTGGTTTTGTTCCTTGAGCTCTAGTTTTGTTCTTCGAGCTCTGGTTTTGTTCCTGGGGCTCTGGTTTTCTTTCACGGGCTCTGGTTTTGTTCCTCATGTTCTGGTTTTATTCCTCAGGCCCTGGTTTTATTCCTCGGGCTCTCGTTTTGTTCCTCGGGCTCTGCTTTATTTCCACGGGCTCTGGTTTTGTTCCTCCAGCTCTGGTTTTGTTCCTCGAGGGCTGGTTTTGTTCCTTGGGCTATGGTTTTCTTTTTCAGGCTCTGGCTTGGTTCCTCGGGTCCTGGTTTTTTCCTCGGGCTCTATTTTTGTTCCTCGGGCTCTTGTTTTCTTCCTCAGGCTCTGGTTTTGTTCCTCGGGCTCTGGTTTTGTTCCTCGGGCTCTGGCTTGGTTCCTCGGGCCCTGGTTTTTTGCCTCGGGCTCTGGTTTTGTTCCTCGGGCTCTGGTTTTGTTCCTCGGTTTCTGGTTTGGTTCCTCGGGCCCTGGTTTTATTCCACGGGCTCTGGTTTTCTTCCTATGGCCCTCTTTTTGTTCTTCAGGTCCTCCTTTTTGTCCTTGGGTTCTGGTTTTGTTCCTCGGGCTCTGGTTTTCTTCCTCAGGATCTGGTTTTGTTCCTCGAGCTCTGGTTTTGTTCCTTGGGCACTGGTTTTGTTCCTCGGGCTCTCGTTTTCTTCCTCGGACTCTCGTTTTGTTCCTCGGGTTCTGGTTTTGTTCCTTGAGCTCTGGTTTTCTTCTTTGGGCTCTGGTTTTCTTCCTCAGGCTCTGGTTTTGTTGCTCGGGCTCTGCATTTCTTCCTCGAGCTCTCGTTTTTTTCTTCAGGCCCTGGATTTGTTCCTCGGGCCCTGGTTGTGTTCCTCGGGCTCTGGTTTTGTTCCTCGAGCTCTGGTTTTGTTCCTTTGGCACTGGTTTTGTTCCTTGAGCTCTAGTTTTGTTCTTCGAGCTCTGGTTTTGTTCCTGGGGCTCTGGTTTTCTTTCACGGGCTCTGGTTTTGTTCCTCATGTTCTGGTTTTATTCCTCAGGCCCTGGTTTTATTCCTTGGGGTTTCGTTTTGTTCCTCGGGCTCTGCTTTATTTCCACGGGCTCTGGTTTTGTTCCTCGAGCTCTGGTTTTGTTCCTCGAGGGCTGGTTTTGTTCCTTGGGCTATGGTTTTCTTTCTCGGGCTCTGGCTTGGTTCCTCGGGTCCTGGTTTTTTCCTCGGGCTCTCTTTTTGTTCCTCGGGCTCTTGTTTTCTTCCTCAGGCTCTGGTTTTGTTCCTCGGGCTCTGGTTTTGTTCCTCGGGCTCTGGCTTGGTTCCTCGGGCCCTGGTTTTTTGCCTCGGGCTCTGGTTTTTTTTCCTCGGGCTCTGGTTTTGTTCCTCGGTTTCTGGTTTGGTTCCTCGGGCCCTGGTTTTATTCCACGGGCTCTGGTTTTCTTCCTATGGCCCTCGTGTTGTTCTTCAGGTCCTCCTTTTTGTCCTTGGGTTCTGGTTTTGTTCCTCGGGCTCTGGTTTTCTTCCTCAGGATCTGGTTTTGTTCCTCGAGCTCTGGTTTTGTTCCTTGGGCACTGGTTTTGTTCCTCGGGCTCTCGTTTTCTTCCTCGGACTCTCGTTTTGTTCCTCGGGTTCTGGTTTTGTTCCTTGAGCTCTGTTTTTTTTCCTCGGGCTCTGGTTTTCTTCCTCAGGCTCTGGTTTTGTTGCTCGGGCTCCGGATTTCTTCCTCGAGCTCTCGTTTTCTTCTTCACGCCCTGGATGTGTTCCTCGGGTTCTGTTTTTGTTCCTCGGGCTGTGGTTGTGTTCCTCGGGCTCTGGTTTTGTTCCTCGAGCTCTGGTTGTGTTCCTTGGGCTCTGGTTTTGTTCCTTGAGCTCTAGTTTTGTTCTTCGAGCTCTGGTTTTGTTCCTGCGGCTCTGGTTTTCTTTCACGGGCTCTGGTTTTGTTCCTCATGTTCTGGTTTTATTCCTCAGGCCCTGGTTTTATTCCTCGGGCTCTCGTTTTGTTCCTCGGGCTCTGCTTTATTTCCACGGGCTCTGGTTTTGTTCCTCCAGCTCTGGTTTTGTTCCTCGAGGGCTGGTTTTGTTCCTTGGGCTATGGTTTTCTTTCTCGGGCTCTGGCTTGGTTCCTCGGGTCCTGGTTTTTTCCTCGGGCTCTATTTTTGTTCCTCGGGCTCTTGTTTTCTTCCTCAGGCTCTGGTTTTGTTCCTCGGGCTCTGGTTTTGTTCCTCGGGCTCTGGCTTGGTTCCTCGCGCCCTGGTTTTTTGCCTCGGGCTCTGGTTTTGTTCCTCGGGCTCTGGTTTTGTTCCTCGGTTTCTGGTTTGGTTCCTCGGGCCCTGGTTTTATTCCACGGGCTCTGGTTTTCTTCCTATGGCCCTCTTTTTGTTCTTCAGGTCCTCCTTTTTGTCCTTGGGTTCTGGTTTTGTTCCTCGGGCTCTGGTTTTCTTCCTCAGGATCTGGTTTTGTTCCTCGAGCTCTGGTTTTGTTCCTTGGGCACTGGTTTTGTTCCTCGGGCTCTCGTTTTCTTCCTCGGACTCTCGTTTTGTTCCTCGGGTTCTGGTTTTGTTCCTTGAGCTCTGTTTTTTTTCCTCGGGCTCTGGTTTTATTCCTCAGGCTCTGGTTTTATTCCTCGGGCTCCGGATTTCTTCCTCGAGCTCTCGTTTTCTTCTTCACGCCCTGGATTTGTTCCTCGGGTTCTGTTTTTGTTCCTCGGGCTGTGGTTGTGTTCCTCGGGCTCTGGTTTTGTTCCTCGAGCTCTGGTTGTGTTCCTTGGGCTCTGGTTTTGTTCCTTGAGCTCTAGTTTTGTTCTTCGAGCTCTGGTTTTGTTCCTGGGGCTCTGGTTTTCTTTCACGGGCTCTGGTTTTGTTCCTCATGTTCTGGTTTTATTCCTCAGGCCCTGGTTTTATTCCTCGGGCTCTCGTTTTGTTCCTCGGGCTCTGCTTTATTTCCACGGGCTCTGGTTTTGTTCCTCGAGCTCTGGTTTTGTTCCTCGAGGGCTGGTTTTGTTCCTTGGGCTATGGTTTTCTTTCTCAGGCTCTGGCTTGGTTCCTCGGGTCCTGGTTTTTTCCTCGGGCTCTATTTTTGTTCCTCGGGCTCTTGTTTTCTTCCTCAGGCTCTGGTTTTGTTCCTCGGGCTCTGGTTTTGTTCCTCGGGCTCTGGCTTGGTTCCTCGGGCCCTGGTTTTTTGCCTCGGGCTCTGGTTTTGTTCCTCGGGCTCTGGTTTTGTTCCTCGGTTTCTGGTTTGGTTCCTCGGGCCCTGGTTTTATTCCACGGGCTCTGGTTTTCTTCCTATGGCCCTCTTTTTGTTCTTCAGGTCCTCCTTTTTGTCCTTGGGTTCTGGTTTTGTTCCTCGGGCTCTGGTTTTCTTCCTCAGGATCTGGTTTTGTTCCTCGAGCTCTGGTTTTGTTCCTTGGGCACTGGTTTTGTTCCTCGGGCTCTCGTTTTCTTCCTCGGACTCTCGTTTTGTTCCTCGGGTTCTGGTTTTGTTCCTTGAGCTCTGGTTTTCTTCTTTGGGCTCTGGTTTTCTTCCTCAGGCTCTGGTTTTGTTGCTCGGGCTCTGCATTTCTTCCTCGAGCTCTCGTTTTTTTCTTCAGGCCCTAGATTTGTTCCTCGGTCCCTGGTTGTGTTCCTCGGGCTCTGGTTTTGTTCCTCGAGCTCTGGTTTTGTTCCTTTGGCACTGGTTTTGTTCCTTGAGCTCTAGTTTTGTTCTTCGAGCTCTGGTTTTGTTCCTGGGGCTCTGGTTTTCTTTCACGGGCTCTGGTTTTGTTCCTCATGTTCTGGTTTTATTCCTCAGGCCCTGGTTTTATTCCTTGGGGTTTCGTTTTGTTCCTCGGGCTCTGCTTTATTTCCACGGGCTCTGGTTTTGTTCCTCGAGCTCTGGTTTTGTTCCTCGAGGGCTGGTTTTGTTCCTTGGGCTATGGTTTTCTTTCTCGGGCTCTTGCTTGGTTCCTCGGGTCCTGGTTTTTTCCTCGGGCTCTATTTTTGTTCCTCGGGCTCTTGTTTTCTTCCTCAGGCTCTGGTTTTGTTCCTCGGGCTCTGGTTTTGTTCCTCGGGCTCTCGTTTTGTTCCTCGGGCTCTGCTTTATTTCCACGGGCTCTGGTTTTGTTCCTCGAGCTCTGGTTTTGTTCCTCGAGGGCTGGTTTTGTTCCTTGGGCTATGGTTTTCTTTCTCAGGCTCTGGCTTGGTTCCTCGGGTCCTGGTTTTTTCCTCGGGCTCTATTTTTGTTCCTCGGGCTCTTGTTTTCTTCCTCAGGCTCTGGTTTTGTTCCTCGGGCTCTGGTTTTGTTCCTCGGGCTCTCGTTTTGTTCCTCGGGCTCTGCTTTATTTCCACGGGCTCTGGTTTTGTTCCTCGAGCTCTGGTTTTGTTCCTCGAGGGCTGGTTTTGTTCCTTGAGCTCTAGTTTTGTTCTTCGAGCTCTGGTTTTGTTCCTGGGGCTCTGGTTTTCTTTCACGGGCTCTGGTTTTGTTCCTCAGGCTCTGGTTTTATTCCTCAGGCCCTGGTTTTATTCCTCGGGGTTTCGTTTTGTTCCTCGGGCTCTGCTTTATTTCCACGGGCTCTGGTTTTGTTCCTCGAGCTCTGGTTTTGTTCCTCGAGGGCTGGTTTTGTTCCTTGGGCTATGGTTTTCTTTCTCGGGCTCTGGCTTGGTTCCTCGGGTCCTGGTTTTTTCCTCGGGCTCTATTTTTGTTCCTCGGGCTCTTGTTTTCTTCCTCAGGCTCTGGTTTTGTTCCTCGGGCTCTGGTTTTGTTCCTCGGGCTCTGGCTTGGTTCCTCGGGCCCTGGTTTTTTGCCTCGGGCTCTGGTTTTGTTCCTCGGGCTCTGGTTTTGTTCCTCGGTTTCTGGTTTGGTTCCTCGGGCCCTGGTTTTATTCCACGGGCTCTGGTTTTCTTCCTATGGCCCTCTTTTTGTTCTTCAGGTCCTCCTTTTTGTCCTTGGGTTCTGGTTTTGTTCCTCGGGCTCTGGTTTTCTTCCTCAGGATCTGGTTTTGTTCCTCGAGCTCTGGTTTTGTTCCTTGGGCACTGGTTTTGTTCCTCGGGCTCTCGTTTTCTTCCTCGGACTCTCGTTTTGTTCCTCGGGTTCTGGTTTTGTTCCTTGAGCTCTGGTTTTCTTCTTTGGGCTCTGGTTTTCTTCCTCAGGCTCTGGTTTTGTTGCTCGGGCTCTGCATTTCTTCCTCGAGCTCTCGTTTTTTTCTTCAGGCCCTGGATTTGTTCCTCGGGCCCTGGTTGTGTTCCTCGGGCTCTGGTTTTGTTCCTCGAGCTCTGGTTTTGTTCCTTTGGCACTGGTTTTGTTCCTTGAGCTCTAGTTTTGTTCTTCGAGCTCTGGTTTTGTTCCTGGGGCTCTGGTTTTCTTTCACGGGCTCTGGTTTTGTTCCTCATGTTCTGGTTTTATTCCTCAGGCCCTGGTTTTATTCCTTGGGGTTTCGTTTTGTTCCTCGGGCTCTGCTTTATTTCCACGGGCTCTGGTTTTGTTCCTCGAGCTCTGGTTTTGTTCCTCGAGGGCTGGTTTTGTTCCTTGGGCTATGGTTTTCTTTCTCGGGCTCTGGCTTGGTTCCTCGGGTCCTGGTTTTTTCCTCGGGCTCTATTTTTGTTCCTCGGGCTCTTGTTTTCTTCCTCAGGCTCTGGTTTTGTTCCTCGGGCTCTGGTTTTGTTCCTCGGGCTCTCGTTTTGTTCCTCGGGCTCTGCTTTATTTCCACGGGCTCTGGTTTTGTTCCTCGAGCTCTGGTTTTGTTCCTCGAGGGCTGGTTTTGTTCCTTGGGCTATGGTTTTCTTTCTCAGGCTCTGGCTTGGTTCCTCGGGTCCTGGTTTTTTCCTCGGACTCTATTTTTGTTCCTCGGGCTCTTGTTTTCTTCCTCAGGCTCTGGTTTTGTTCCTCGGGCTCTGGTTTTGTTCCTCGGGCTCTCGTTTTGTTCCTCGGGCTCTGCTTTATTTCCACGGGCTCTGGTTTTGTTCCTCGAGCTCTGGTTTTGTTCCTCGAGGGCTGGTTTTGTTCCTTGGGCTATGGTTTTCTTTCTCGGGCTCTGGCTTGGTTCCTCGGGTCCTGGTTTTTTCCTCGGGCTCTATTTTTGTTCCTCGGGCTCTTGTTTTCTTCCTCGGGCTCTGGTTTTGTTCCTCGGGCTCTCGTTTTGTTCCTCAGGCTCTGGCTTGGTTCCTCGCGCCCTGGTTTTTTGCCTCGGGCTCTGGTTTTGTTCCTCGGGCTCTGGTTTTGTTCCTCGGTTTCTGGTTTGGTTCCTCGGGCCCTGGTTTTATTCCACGGGCTCTGGTTTTCTTCCTATGGCCCTCTTTTTGTTCTTCAGGTCCTCCTTTTTGTCCTTGGGTTCTGGTTTTGTTCCTCGGGCTCTGGTTTTCTTCCTCAGGATCTGGTTTTGTTCCTCGAGCTCTGGTTTTGTTCCTTGGGCACTGGTTTTGTTCCTCGGGCTCTCGTTTTCTTCCTCGGACTCTCGTTTTGTTCCTCGGGTTCTGGTTTTGTTCCTTGAGCTCTGGTTTTCTTCTTTGGGCTCTGGTTTTCTTCCTCAGGCTCTGGTTTTGTTGCTCGGGCTCTGCATTTCTTCCTCGAGCTCTCGTTTTTTTCTTCAGGCCCTAGATTTGTTCCTCGGGCCCTGGTTGTGTTCCTCGGGCTCTGGTTTTGTTCCTCGAGCTCTGGTTTTCTTCCTTTGGCACAGGTTTTGTTCCTTGAGCTCTAGTTTTGTTCTTCGAGCTCTGGTTTTGTTCCTGGGGCTCTGGTTTTCTTTCACGGGCTCTGGTTTTGTTCCTCATGTTCTGGTTTTATTCCTCAGGCCCTGGTTTTATTCCTTGGGGTTTCGTTTTGTTCCTCGGGCTCTGCTTTATTTCCACGGGCTCTGGTTTTGTTCCTCGAGCTCTGGTTTTGTTCCTCGAGGGCTGGTTTTGTTCCTTGGGCTATGGTTTTCTTTCTCGGGCTCTGGCTTGGTTCCTCGGGTCCTGGTTTTTTCCTCGGGCTCTATTTTTGTTCCTCGGGCTCTTGTTTTCTTCCTCAGGCTCTGGTTTTGTTCCTCGGGCTCTGGTTTTGTTCCTCGGGCTCTGGCTTGGTTCCTCGGGCCCTGGTTTTTTGCCTCGGGCTCTGGTTTTGTTCCTCGGGCTCTGGTTTTGTTCCTCGGTTTCTGGTTTGGTTCCTCGGGCCCTGGTTTTATTCCACGGGCTCTGGTTTTCTTCCTATGGCCCTCTTTTTGTTCTTCAGGTCCTCCTTTTTGTCCTTGGGTTCTGGTTTTGTTCCTCGGGCTCTGGTTTTCTTCCTCAGGATCTGGTTTTGTTCCTCGAGCTCTGGTTTTGTTCCTTGGGCACTGGTTTTGTTCCTCGGGCTCTCGTTTTCTTCCTCGGACTCTCGTTTTGTTCCTCGGGTTCTGGTTTTGTTCCTTGAGCTCTGTTTTTTTTCCTCGGGCTCTGGTTTTATTCCTCAGGCTCTGGTTTTATTCCTCGGGCTCCGGATTTCTTCCTCGAGCTCTCGTTTTCTTCTTCACGCCCTGGATTTGTTCCTCGGGTTCTGTTTTTGTTCCTCGGGCTGTGGTTGTGTTCCTCGGGCTCTGGTTTTGTTCCTCGAGCTCTGGTTGTGTTCCTTGGGCTCTGGTTTTGTTCCTTGAGCTCTAGTTTTGTTCTTCGAGCTCTGGTTTTGTTCCTGGGGCTCTGGTTTTCTTTCACGGGCTCTGGTTTTGTTCCTCATGTTCTGGTTTTATTCCTCAGGCCCTGGTTTTATTCCTCGGGCTCTCGTTTTGTTCCTCGGGCTCTGCTTTATTTCCACGGGCTCTGGTTTTGTTCCTCGAGCTCTGGTTTTGTTCCTCGAGGGCTGGTTTTGTTCCTTGGGCTATGGTTTTCTTTCTCAGGCTCTGGCTTGGTTCCTCGGGTCCTGGTTTTTTCCTCGGGCTCTATTTTTGTTCCTCGAGCTCTTGTTTTCTTCCTCAGGCTCTGGTTTTGTTCCTCGGGCTCTGGTTTTGTTCCTCGGGCTCTGGCTTGGTTCCTCGGGCCCTGGTTTTTTGCCTCGGGCTCTGGTTTTGTTCCTCGGGCTCTGGTTTTGTTCCTCGGTTTCTGGCTTGGTTCCTCGGGCCCTGGTTTTATTCCACGGGCTCTGGTTTTCTTCCTATGGCCCTCGTGTTGTTCTTCAGGTCCTCCTTTTTGTCCTTGGGTTCTGGTTTTGTTCCTCGGGCTCTGGTTTTCTTCCTCAGGATCTGGTTTTGTTCCTCGAGCTCTGGTTTTGTTCCTTGGGCACTGGTTTTGTTCCTCGGGCTCTCGTTTTCTTCCTCGGACTCTCGTTTTGTTCCTCGGGTTCTGGTTTTGTTCCTTGAGCTCTGGTTTTCTTCTTTGGGCTCTGGTTTTCTTCCTCAGGCTCTGGTTTTGTTGCTCGGGCTCTGCATTTCTTCCTCGAGCTCTCGTTTTTTTCTTCAGGCCCTGGATTTGTTCCTCGGGCCCTGGTTGTGTTCCTCGGGCTCTGGTTTTGTTCCTCGAGCTCTGGTTTTGTTCCTTTGGCACTGGTTTTGTTCCTTGAGCTCTAGTTTTGTTCTTCGAGCTCTGGTTTTGTTCCTGGGGCTCTGGTTTTCTTTCACGGGCTCTGGTTTTGTTCCTCATGTTCTGGTTTTATTCCTCAGGCCCTGGTTTTATTCCTTGGGGTTTCGTTTTGTTCCTCGGGCTCTGCTTTATTTCCACGGGCTCTGGTTTTGTTCCTCGAGCTCTGGTTTTGTTCCTCGAGGGCTGGTTTTGTTCCTTGGGCTATGGTTTTCTTTCTCGGGCTCTGGCTTGGTTCCTCGGGTCCTGGTTTTTTCCTCGGGCTCTATTTTTGTTCCTCGGGCTCTTGTTTTCTTCCTCAGGCTCTGGTTTTGTTCCTCGGGCTCTGGTTTTGTTCCTCGGGCTCTCGTTTTGTTCCTCGGGCTCTGCTTTATTTCCACGGGCTCTGGTTTTGTTCCTCGAGCTCTGGTTTTGTTCCTCGAGGGCTGGTTTTGTTCCTTGGGCTATGGTTTTCTTTCTCAGGCTCTGGCTTGGTTCCTCGGGTCCTGGTTTTTTCCTCGGACTCTATTTTTGTTCCTCGGGCTCTTGTTTTCTTCCTCAGGCTCTGGTTTTGTTCCTCGGGCTCTGGTTTTGTTCCTCGGGCTCTCGTTTTGTTCCTCGGGCTCTGCTTTATTTCCACGGGCTCTGGTTTTGTTCCTCGAGCTCTGGTTTTGTTCCTCGAGGGCTGGTTTTGTTCCTTGGGCTATGGTTTTCTTTCTCGGGCTCTGGCTTGGTTCCTCGGGTCCTGGTTTTTTCCTCGGGCTCTATTTTTGTTCCTCGGGCTCTTGTTTTCTTCCTCGGGCTCTGGTTTTGTTCCTCGGGCTCTCGTTTTGTTCCTCAGGCTCTGGCTTGGTTCCTCGCGCCCTGGTTTTTTGCCTCGGGCTCTGGTTTTGTTCCTCGGGCTCTGGTTTTGTTCCTCGGTTTCTGGTTTGGTTCCTCGGGCCCTGGTTTTATTCCACGGGCTCTGGTTTTCTTCCTATGGCCCTCTTTTTGTTCTTCAGGTCCTCCTTTTTGTCCTTGGGTTCTGGTTTTGTTCCTCGGGCTCTGGTTTTCTTCCTCAGGATCTGGTTTTGTTCCTCGAGCTCTGGTTTTGTTCCTTGGGCACTGGTTTTGTTCCTCGGGCTCTCGTTTTCTTCCTCGGACTCTCGTTTTGTTCCTCGGGTTCTGGTTTTGTTCCTTGAGCTCTGGTTTTCTTCTTTGGGCTCTGGTTTTCTTCCTCAGGCTCTGGTTTTGTTGCTCGGGCTCTGCATTTCTTCCTCGAGCTCTCGTTTTTTTCTTCAGGCCCTAGATTTGTTCCTCGGGCCCTGGTTGTGTTCCTCGGGCTCTGGTTTTGTTCCTCGAGCTCTGGTTTTCTTCCTTTGGCACAGGTTTTGTTCCTTGAGCTCTAGTTTTGTTCTTCGAGCTCTGGTTTTGTTCCTGGGGCTCTGGTTTTCTTTCACGGGCTCTGGTTTTGTTCCTCATGTTCTGGTTTTATTCCTCAGGCCCTGGTTTTATTCCTTGGGGTTTCGTTTTGTTCCTCGGGCTCTGCTTTATTTCCACGGGCTCTGGTTTTGTTCCTCGAGCTCTGGTTTTGTTCCTCGAGGGCTGGTTTTGTTCCTTGGGCTATGGTTTTCTTTCTCGGGCTCTGGCTTGGTTCCTCGGGTCCTGGTTTTTTCCTCGGGCTCTATTTTTGTTCCTCGGGCTCTTGTTTTCTTCCTCAGGCTCTGGTTTTGTTCCTCGGGCTCTGGTTTTGTTCCTCGGGCTCTGGCTTGGTTCCTCGGGCCCTGGTTTTTTGCCTCGGGCTCTGGTTTTGTTCCTCGGGCTCTGGTTTTGTTCCTCGGTTTCTGGTTTGGTTCCTCGGGCCCTGGTTTTATTCCACGGGCTCTGGTTTTCTTCCTATGGCCCTCTTTTTGTTCTTCAGGTCCTCCTTTTTGTCCTTGGGTTCTGGTTTTGTTCCTCGGGCTCTGGTTTTCTTCCTCAGGATCTGGTTTTGTTCCTCGAGCTCTGGTTTTGTTCCTTGGGCACTGGTTTTGTTCCTCGGGCTCTCGTTTTCTTCCTCGGACTCTCGTTTTGTTCCTCGGGTTCTGGTTTTGTTCCTTGAGCTCTGTTTTTTTTCCTCGGGCTCTGGTTTTATTCCTCAGGCTCTGGTTTTATTCCTCGGGCTCCGGATTTCTTCCTCGAGCTCTCGTTTTCTTCTTCACGCCCTGGATTTGTTCCTCGGGTTCTGTTTTTGTTCCTCGGGCTGTGGTTGTGTTCCTCGGGCTCTGGTTTTGTTCCTCGAGCTCTGGTTGTGTTCCTTGGGCTCTGGTTTTGTTCCTTGAGCTCTAGTTTTGTTCTTCGAGCTCTGGTTTTGTTCCTGGGGCTCTGGTTTTCTTTCACGGGCTCTGGTTTTGTTCCTCATGTTCTGGTTTTATTCCTCAGGCCCTGGTTTTATTCCTCGGGCTCTCGTTTTGTTCCTCGGGCTCTGCTTTATTTCCACGGGCTCTGGTTTTGTTCCTCGAGCTCTGGTTTTGTTCCTCGAGGGCTGGTTTTGTTCCTTGGGCTATGGTTTTCTTTCTCAGGCTCTGGCTTGGTTCCTCGGGTCCTGGTTTTTTCCTCGGGCTCTATTTTTGTTCCTCGAGCTCTTGTTTTCTTCCTCAGGCTCTGGTTTTGTTCCTCGGGCTCTGGTTTTGTTCCTCGGGCTCTGGCTTGGTTCCTCGGGCCCTGGTTTTTTGCCTCGGGCTCTGGTTTTGTTCCTCGGGCTCTGGTTTTGTTCCTCGGTTTCTGGCTTGGTTCCTCGGGCCCTGGTTTTATTCCACGGGCTCTGGTTTTCTTCCTATGGCCCTCTTTTTGTTCTTCAGGTCCTCCTTTTTGTCCTTGGGTTCTGGTTTTGTTCCTCGGGCTCTGGTTTTCTTCCTCAGGATCTGGTTTTGTTCCTCGAGCTCTGGTTTTGTTCCTTGGGCACTGGTTTTGTTCCTCGGGCTCTCGTTTTCTTCCTCGGACTCTCGTTTTGTTCCTCGGGTTCTGGTTTTGTTCCTTGAGCTCTGGTTTTCTTCTTTGGGCTCTGGTTTTCTTCCTCAGGCTCTGGTTTTGTTGCTCGGGCTCTGCATTTCTTCCTCGAGCTCTCGTTTTTTTCTTCAGGCCCTAGATTTGTTCCTCGGGCCCTGGTTGTGTTCCTCGGGCTCTGGTTTTGTTCCTCGAGCTCTGGTTTTGTTCCTTTGGCACTGGTTTTGTTCCTTGAGCTCTAGTTTTGTTCTTCGAGCTCTGGTTTTGTTCCTGGGGCTCTGGTTTTCTTTCACGGGCTCTGGTTTTGTTCCTCATGTTCTGGTTTTATTCCTCAGGCCCTGGTTTTATTCCTTGGGGTTTCGTTTTGTTCCTCGGGCTCTGCTTTATTTCCACGGGCTCTGGTTTTGTTCCTCGAGCTCTGGTTTTGTTCCTCGAGGGCTGGTTTTGTTCCTTGGGCTATGGTTTTCTTTCTCGGGCTCTGGCTTGGTTCCTCGGGTCCTGGTTTTTTCCTCGGGCTCTATTTTTGTTCCTCGGGCTCTTGTTTTCTTCCTCAGGCTCTGGTTTTGTTCCTCGGGCTCTGGTTTTGTTCCTCGGGCTCTCGTTTTGTTCCTCGGGCTCTGCTTTATTTCCACGGGCTCTGGTTTTGTTCCTCGAGCTCTGGTTTTGTTCCTCGAGGGCTGGTTTTGTTCCTTGGGCTATGGTTTTCTTTCTCAGGCTCTGGCTTGGTTCCTCGGGTCCTGGTTTTTTCCTCGGACTCTATTTTTGTTCCTCGGGCTCTTGTTTTCTTCCTCAGGCTCTGGTTTTGTTCCTCGGGCTCTGGTTTTGTTCCTCGGGCTCTCGTTTTGTTCCTCGGGCTCTGCTTTATTTCCACGGGCTCTGGTTTTGTTCCTCGAGCTCTGGTTTTGTTCCTCGAGGGCTGGTTTTGTTCCTTGGGCTATGGTTTTCTTTCTCGGGCTCTGGCTTGGTTCCTCGGGTCCTGGTTTTTTCCTCGGGCTCTATTTTTGTTCCTCGGGCTCTTGTTTTCTTCCTCGGGCTCTGGTTTTGTTCCTCGGGCTCTCGTTTTGTTCCTCAGGCTCTGGCTTGGTTCCTCGCGCCCTGGTTTTTTGCCTCGGGCTCTGGTTTTGTTCCTCGGGCTCTGGTTTTGTTCCTCGGTTTCTGGTTTGGTTCCTCGGGCCCTGGTTTTATTCCACGGGCTCTGGTTTTCTTCCTATGGCCCTCTTTTTGTTCTTCAGGTCCTCCTTTTTGTCCTTGGGTTCTGGTTTTGTTCCTCGGGCTCTGGTTTTCTTCCTCAGGATCTGGTTTTGTTCCTCGAGCTCTGGTTTTGTTCCTTGGGCACTGGTTTTGTTCCTCGGGCTCTCGTTTTCTTCCTCGGACTCTCGTTTTGTTCCTCGGGTTCTGGTTTTGTTCCTTGAGCTCTGGTTTTCTTCTTTGGGCTCTGGTTTTCTTCCTCAGGCTCTGGTTTTGTTGCTCGGGCTCTGCATTTCTTCCTCGAGCTCTCGTTTTTTTCTTCAGGCCCTAGATTTGTTCCTCGGGCCCTGGTTGTGTTCCTCGGGCTCTGGTTTTGTTCCTCGAGCTCTGGTTTTGTTCCTGGGGCTCTGGTTTTCTTTCACGGGCTCTGGTTTTGTTCCTCATGTTCTGGTTTTATTCCTCAGGCCCTGGTTTTATTCCTTGGGGTTTCGTTTTGTTCCTCGGGCTCTGCTTTATTTCCACGGGCTCTGGTTTTGTTCCTCGAGCTCTGGTTTTGTTCCTCGAGGGCTGGTTTTGTTCCTTGGGCTATGGTTTTCTTTCTCAGGCTCTGGCTTGGTTCCTCGGGTCCTGGTTTTTTCCTCGGGCTCTATTTTTGTTCCTCGGGCTCTTGTTTTCTTCCTCAGGCTCTGGTTTTGTTCCTCGGGCTCTGGTTTTGTTCCTCGGGCTCTGGCTTGGTTCCTCGGGCCCTGGTTTTTTGCCTCCGGCTCTGGTTTTGTTCCTCGGGCTCTGGTTTTGTTCCTCGGTTTCTGGTTTGGTTCCTCGGGCCCTGGTTTTATTCCACGGGCTCTGGTTTTCTTCCTATGGCCCTCGTGTTGTTCTTCAGGTCCTCCTTTTTGTCCTTGGGTTCTGGTTTTGTTCCTCGGGCTCTGGTTTTCTTCCTCAGGATCTGGTTTTGTTCCTCGAGCTCTGGTTTTGTTCCTTGGGCACTGGTTTTGTTCCTCGGGCTCTCGTTTTCTTCCTCGGACTCTCGTTTTGTTCCTCGGGTTCTGGTTTTGTTCCTTGAGCTCTGGTTTTCTTCTTTGGGCTCTGGTTTTCTTCCTCAGGCTCTGGTTTTGTTGCTCGGGCTCTGCATTTCTTCCTCGAGCTCTCGTTTTTTTCTTCAGGCCCTAGATTTGTTCCTCGGGCCCTGGTTGTGTTCCTCGGGCTCTGGTTTTGTTCCTCGAGCTCTGGTTTTCTTCCTTTGGCACAGGTTTTGTTCCTTGAGCTCTAGTTTTGTTCTTCGAGCTCTGGTTTTGTTCCTGGGGCTCTGGTTTTCTTTCACGGGCTCTGGTTTTGTTCCTCATGTTCTGGTTTTATTCCTCAGGCCCTGGTTTTATTCCTTGGGGTTTCGTTTTGTTCCTCGGGCTCTGCTTTATTTCCACGGGCTCTGGTTTTGTTCCTCGAGCTCTGGTTTTGTTCCTCGAGGGCTGGTTTTGTTCCTTGGGCTATGGTTTTCTTTCTCGGGCTCTGGCTTGGTTCCTCGGGTCCTGGTTTTTTCCTCGGGCTCTATTTTTGTTCCTCGGGCTCTTGTTTTCTTCCTCAGGCTCTGGTTTTGTTCCTCGGGCTCTGGTTTTGTTCCTCGGGCTCTGGCTTGGTTCCTCGGGCCCTGGTTTTTTGCCTCGGGCTCTGGTTTTGTTCCTCGGGCTCTGGTTTTGTTCCTCGGTTTCTGGTTTGGTTCCTCGGGCCCTGGTTTTATTCCACGGGCTCTGGTTTTCTTCCTATGGCCCTCTTTTTGTTCTTCAGGTCCTCCTTTTTGTCCTTGGGTTCTGGTTTTGTTCCTCGGGCTCTGGTTTTCTTCCTCAGGATCTGGTTTTGTTCCTCGAGCTCTGGTTTTGTTCCTTGGGCACTGGTTTTGTTCCTCGGGCTCTCGTTTTCTTCCTCGGACTCTCGTTTTGTTCCTCGGGTTCTGGTTTTGTTCCTTGAGCTCTGTTTTTTTTCCTCGGGCTCTGGTTTTATTCCTCAGGCTCTGGTTTTATTCCTCGGGCTCCGGATTTCTTCCTCGAGCTCTCGTTTTCTTCTTCACGCCCTGGATTTGTTCCTCGGGTTCTGTTTTTGTTCCTCGGGCTGTGGTTGTGTTCCTCGGGCTCTGGTTTTGTTCCTCGAGCTCTGGTTGTGTTCCTTGGGCTCTGGTTTTGTTCCTTGAGCTCTAGTTTTGTTCTTCGAGCTCTGGTTTTGTTCCTGGGGCTCTGGTTTTCTTTCACGGGCTCTGGTTTTGTTCCTCATGTTCTGGTTTTATTCCTCAGGCCCTGGTTTTATTCCTCGGGCTCTCGTTTTGTTCCTCGGGCTCTGCTTTATTTCCACGGGCTCTGGTTTTGTTCCTCGAGCTCTGGTTTTGTTCCTCGAGGGCTGGTTTTGTTCCTTGGGCTATGGTTTTCTTTCTCAGGCTCTGGCTTGGTTCCTCGGGTCCTGGTTTTTTCCTCGGGCTCTATTTTTGTTCCTCGAGCTCTTGTTTTCTTCCTCAGGCTCTGGTTTTGTTCCTCGGGCTCTGGTTTTGTTCCTCGGGCTCTGGCTTGGTTCCTCGGGCCCTGGTTTTTTGCCTCGGGCTCTGGTTTTGTTCCTCGGGCTCTGGTTTTGTTCCTCGGTTTCTGGCTTGGTTCCTCGGGCCCTGGTTTTATTCCACGGGCTCTGGTTTTCTTCCTATGGCCCTCTTTTTGTTCTTCAGGTCCTCCTTTTTGTCCTTGGGTTCTGGTTTTGTTCCTCGGGCTCTGGTTTTCTTCCTCAGGATCTGGTTTTGTTCCTCGAGCTCTGGTTTTGTTCCTTGGGCACTGGTTTTGTTCCTCGGGCTCTCGTTTTCTTCCTCGGACTCTCGTTTTGTTCCTCGGGTTCTGGTTTTGTTCCTTGAGCTCTGGTTTTCTTCTTTGGGCTCTGGTTTTCTTCCTCAGGCTCTGGTTTTGTTGCTCGGGCTCTGCATTTCTTCCTCGAGCTCTCGTTTTTTTCTTCAGGCCCTAGATTTGTTCCTCGGGCCCTGGTTGTGTTCCTCGGGCTCTGGTTTTGTTCCTCGAGCTCTGGTTTTGTTCCTTTGGCACTGGTTTTGTTCCTTGAGCTCTAGTTTTGTTCTTCGAGCTCTGGTTTTGTTCCTGGGGCTCTGGTTTTCTTTCACGGGCTCTGGTTTTGTTCCTCATGTTCTGGTTTTATTCCTCAGGCCCTGGTTTTATTCCTTGGGGTTTCGTTTTGTTCCTCGGGCTCTGCTTTATTTCCACGGGCTCTGGTTTTGTTCCTCGAGCTCTGGTTTTGTTCCTCGAGGGCTGGTTTTGTTCCTTGGGCTATGGTTTTCTTTCTCGGGCTCTGGCTTGGTTCCTCGGGTCCTGGTTTTTTCCTCGGGCTCTATTTTTGTTCCTCGGGCTCTTGTTTTCTTCCTCAGGCTCTGGTTTTGTTCCTCGGGCTCTGGTTTTGTTCCTCGGGCTCTCGTTTTGTTCCTCGGGCTCTGCTTTATTTCCACGGGCTCTGGTTTTGTTCCTCGAGCTCTGGTTTTGTTCCTCGAGGGCTGGTTTTGTTCCTTGGGCTATGGTTTTCTTTCTCAGGCTCTGGCTTGGTTCCTCGGGTCCTGGTTTTTTCCTCGGACTCTATTTTTGTTCCTCGGGCTCTTGTTTTCTTCCTCAGGCTCTGGTTTTGTTCCTCGGGCTCTGGTTTTGTTCCTCGGGCTCTCGTTTTGTTCCTCGGGCTCTGCTTTATTTCCACGGGCTCTGGTTTTGTTCCTCGAGCTCTGGTTTTGTTCCTCGAGGGCTGGTTTTGTTCCTTGGGCTATGGTTTTCTTTCTCGGGCTCTGGCTTGGTTCCTCGGGTCCTGGTTTTTTCCTCGGGCTCTATTTTTGTTCCTCGGGCTCTTGTTTTCTTCCTCGGGCTCTGGTTTTGTTCCTCGGGCTCTCGTTTTGTTCCTCGGGCTCTGGCTTGGTTCCTCGCGCCCTGGTTTTTTGCCTCGGGCTCTGGTTTTGTTCCTCGGGCTCTGGTTTTGTTCCTCGGTTTCTGGTTTGGTTCCTCGGGCCCTGGTTTTATTCCACGGGCTCTGGTTTTCTTCCTATGGCCCTCTTTTTGTTCTTCAGGTCCTCCTTTTTGTCCTTGGGTTCTGGTTTTGTTCCTCGGGCTCTGGTTTTCTTCCTCAGGATCTGGTTTTGTTCCTCGAGCTCTGGTTTTGTTCCTTGGGCACTGGTTTTGTTCCTCGGGCTCTCGTTTTCTTCCTCGGACTCTCGTTTTGTTCCTCGGGTTCTGGTTTTGTTCCTTGAGCTCTGGTTTTCTTCTTTGGGCTCTGGTTTTCTTCCTCAGGCTCTGGTTTTGTTGCTCGGGCTCTGCATTTCTTCCTCGAGCTCTCGTTTTTTTCTTCAGGCCCTAGATTTGTTCCTCGGGCCCTGGTTGTGTTCCTCGGGCTCTGGTTTTGTTCCTCGAGCTCTGGTTTTGTTCCTGGGGCTCTGGTTTTCTTTCACGGGCTCTGGTTTTGTTCCTCATGTTCTGGTTTTATTCCTCAGGCCCTGGTTTTATTCCTTGGGGTTTCGTTTTGTTCCTCGGGCTCTGCTTTATTTCCACGGGCTCTGGTTTTGTTCCTCGAGCTCTGGTTTTGTTCCTCGAGGGCTGGTTTTGTTCCTTGGGCTATGGTTTTCTTTCTCAGGCTCTGGCTTGGTTCCTCGGGTCCTGGTTTTTTCCTCGGGCTCTATTTTTGTTCCTCGGGCTCTTGTTTTCTTCCTCAGGCTCTGGTTTTGTTCCTCGGGCTCTGGTTTTGTTCCTCGGGCTCTGGCTTGGTTCCTCGGGCCCTGGTTTTTTGCCTCCGGCTCTGGTTTTGTTCCTCGGGCTCTGGTTTTGTTCCTCGGTTTCTGGTTTGGTTCCTCGGGCCCTGGTTTTATTCCACGGGCTCTGGTTTTCTTCCTATGGCCCTCGTGTTGTTCTTCAGGTCCTCCTTTTTGTCCTTGGGTTCTGGTTTTGTTCCTCGGGCTCTGGTTTTCTTCCTCAGGATCTGGTTTTGTTCCTCGAGCTCTGGTTTTGTTCCTTGGGCACTGGTTTTGTTCCTCGGGCTCTCGTTTTCTTCCTCGGACTCTCGTTTTGTTCCTCGGGTTCTGGTTTTGTTCCTTGAGCTCTGGTTTTCTTCTTTGGGCTCTGGTTTTCTTCCTCAGGCTCTGGTTTTGTTGCTCGGGCTCTGCATTTCTTCCTCGAGCTCTCGTTTTTTTCTTCAGGCCCTAGATTTGTTCCTCGGGCCCTGGTTGTGTTCCTCGGGCTCTGGTTTTGTTCCTCGAGCTCTGGTTTTCTTCCTTTGGCACAGGTTTTGTTCCTTGAGCTCTAGTTTTGTTCTTCGAGCTCTGGTTTTGTTCCTGGGGCTCTGGTTTTCTTTCACGGGCTCTGGTTTTGTTCCTCATGTTCTGGTTTTATTCCTCAGGCCCTGGTTTTATTCCTTGGGGTTTCGTTTTGTTCCTCGGGCTCTGCTTTATTTCCACGGGCTCTGGTTTTGTTCCTCGAGCTCTGGTTTTGTTCCTCGAGGGCTGGTTTTGTTCCTTGGGCTATGGTTTTCTTTCTCGGGCTCTGGCTTGGTTCCTCGGGTCCTGGTTTTTTCCTCGGGCTCTATTTTTGTTCCTCGGGCTCTTGTTTTCTTCCTCAGGCTCTGGTTTTGTTCCTCGGGCTCTGGTTTTGTTCCTCGGGCTCTGGCTTGGTTCCTCGGGCCCTGGTTTTTTGCCTCGGGCTCTGGTTTTGTTCCTCGGGCTCTGGTTTTGTTCCTCGGTTTCTGGTTTGGTTCCTCGGGCCCTGGTTTTATTCCACGGGCTCTGGTTTTCTTCCTATGGCCCTCTTTTTGTTCTTCAGGTCCTCCTTTTTGTCCTTGGGTTCTGGTTTTGTTCCTCGGGCTCTGGTTTTCTTCCTCAGGATCTGGTTTTGTTCCTCGAGCTCTGGTTTTGTTCCTTGGGCACTGGTTTTGTTCCTCGGGCTCTCGTTTTCTTCCTCGGACTCTCGTTTTGTTCCTCGGGTTCTGGTTTTGTTCCTTGAGCTCTGTTTTTTTTCCTCGGGCTCTGGTTTTATTCCTCAGGCTCTGGTTTTATTCCTCGGGCTCCGGATTTCTTCCTCGAGCTCTCGTTTTCTTCTTCACGCCCTGGATTTGTTCCTCGGGTTCTGTTTTTGTTCCTCGGGCTGTGGTTGTGTTCCTCGGGCTCTGGTTTTGTTCCTCGAGCTCTGGTTGTGTTCCTTGGGCTCTGGTTTTGTTCCTTGAGCTCTAGTTTTGTTCTTCGAGCTCTGGTTTTGTTCCTGGGGCTCTGGTTTTCTTTCACGGGCTCTGGTTTTGTTCCTCATGTTCTGGTTTTATTCCTCAGGCCCTGGTTTTATTCCTCGGGCTCTCGTTTTGTTCCTCGGGCTCTGCTTTATTTCCACGGGCTCTGGTTTTGTTCCTCGAGCTCTGGTTTTGTTCCTCGAGGGCTGGTTTTGTTCCTTGGGCTATGGTTTTCTTTCTCAGGCTCTGGCTTGGTTCCTCGGGTCCTGGTTTTTTCCTCGGGCTCTATTTTTGTTCCTCGAGCTCTTGTTTTCTTCCTCAGGCTCTGGTTTTGTTCCTCGGGCTCTGGTTTTGTTCCTCGGGCTCTGGCTTGGTTCCTCGGGCCCTGGTTTTTTGCCTCGGGCTCTGGTTTTGTTCCTCGGGCTCTGGTTTTGTTCCTCGGTTTCTGGTTTGGTTCCTCGGGCCCTGGTTTTATTCCACGGGCTCTGGTTTTCTTCCTATGGCCCTCTTTTTGTTCTTCAGGTCCTCCTTTTTGTCCTTGGGTTCTGGTTTTGTTCCTCGGGCTCTGGTTTTCTTCCTCAGGATCTGGTTTTGTTCCTCGAGCTCTGGTTTTGTTCCTTGGGCACTGGTTTTGTTCCTCGGGCTCTCGTTTTCTTCCTCGGACTCTCGTTTTGTTCCTCGGGTTCTGGTTTTGTTCCTTGAGCTCTGGTTTTCTTCTTTGGGCTCTGGTTTTCTTCCTCAGGCTCTGGTTTTGTTGCTCGGGCTCTGGATTTCTTCCTCGAGCTCTCGTTTTTTTCTTCAGGCCCTAGATTTGTTCCTCGGGCCCTGGTTGTGTTCCTCGGGCTCTGGTTTTGTTCCTCGAGCTCTGGTTTTGTTCCTTTGGCACTGGTTTTGTTCCTTGAGCTCTAGTTTTGTTCTTCGAGCTCTGGTTTTGTTCCTGGGGCTCTGGTTTTCTTTCACGGGCTCTGGTTTTGTTCCTCATGTTCTGGTTTTATTCCTCAGGCCCTGGTTTTATTCCTTGGGGTTTCGTTTTGTTCCTCGGGCTCTGCTTTATTTCCACGGGCTCTGGTTTTGTTCCTCGAGCTCTGGTTTTGTTCCTCGAGGGCTGGTTTTGTTCCTTGGGCTATGGTTTTCTTTCTCGGGCTCTGGCTTGGTTCCTCGGGTCCTGGTTTTTTCCTCGGGCTCTATTTTTGTTCCTCGGGCTCTTGTTTTCTTCCTCAGGCTCTGGTTTTGTTCCTCGGGCTCTGGTTTTGTTCCTCGGGCTCTCGTTTTGTTCCTCGGGCTCTGCTTTATTTCCACGGGCTCTGGTTTTGTTCCTCGAGCTCTGGTTTTGTTCCTCGAGGGCTGGTTTTGTTCCTTGGGCTATGGTTTTCTTTCTCAGGCTCTGGCTTGGTTCCTCGGGTCCTGTTTTTTTCCTCGGGCTCTCTTTTTGTTCCTCGGGCTCTTGTTTTCTTCCTCAGGCTCTGGTTTTGTTCCTCGGGCTCTGGTTTTGTTCCTCGGGCTCTCGTTTTGTTCCTCGGGCTCTGCTTTATTTCCACGGGCTCTGGTTTTGTTCCTCGAGCTCTGGTTTTGTTCCTCGAGGGCTGGTTTTGTTCCTTGGGCTATGGTTTTCTTTCTCGGGCTCTGGCTTGGTTCCTCGGGTCCTGGTTTTTTCCTCGGGCTCTATTTTTGTTCCTCGGGCTCTTGTTTTCTTCCTCAGGCTCTGGTTTTGTTCCTCGGGCTCTGGTTTTGTTCCTCGGGCTCTCGTTTTGTTCCTCGGGCTCTGCTTTATTTCCACGGGCTCTGGTTTTGTTCCTCGAGCTCTGGTTTTGTTCCTCGAGGGCTGGTTTTGTTCCTTGGGCTATGGTTTTCTTTCTCAGGCTCTGGCTTGGTTCCTCGGGTCCTGGTTTTTTCCTCGGGCTCTATTTTTGTTCCTCGGGCTCTTGTTTTCTTCCTCAGGCTCTGGTTTTGTTCCTCGGGCTCTGGTTTTGTTCCTCGGGCTCTGGCTTGGTTCCTCGGGCCCTGGTTTTTTGCCTCGGGCTCTGGTTTTGTTCCTCGGTCTCTGGTTTTGTTCCTCGGTTTCTGGTTTGGTTCCTCGGGCCCTGGTTTTATTCCACGGGCTCTGGTTTTCTTCCTATGGCCCTCTTTTTGTTCTTCAGGTCCTCCTTTTTGTCCTTGGGTTCTGGTTTTGTTCCTCGGGCTCTGGTTTTCTTCCTCAGGATCTGGTTTTGTTCCTCGAGCTCTGGTTTTGTTCCTTGGGCACTGGTTTTGTTCCTCGGGCTCTCGTTTTCTTCCTCGGACTCTCGTTTTGTTCCTCGGGTTCTGGTTTTGTTCCTTGAGCTCTGGTTTTCTTCTTTGGGCTCTGGTTTTCTTCCTCAGGCTCTGGTTTTGTTGCTCGGGCTCTGCATTTCTTCCTCGAGCTCTCGTTTTTTTCTTCAGGCCCTAGATTTGTTCCTCGGGCCCTGGTTGTGTTCCTCGGGCTCTGGTTTTGTTCCTCGAGCTCTGGTTTTGTTCCTTTGGCACTGGTTTTGTTCCTTGAGCTCTAGTTTTGTTCTTCGAGCTCTGGTTTTGTTCCTGGGGCTCTGGTTTTCTTTCACGGGCTCTGGTTTTGTTCCTCATGTTCTGGTTTTATTCCTCAGGCCCTGGTTTTATTCCTTGGGGTTTCGTTTTGTTCCTCGGGCTCTGCTTTATTTCCACGGGCTCTGGTTTTGTTCCTCGAGCTCTGGTTTTGTTCCTCGAGGGCTGGTTTTGTTCCTTGGGCTATGGTTTTCTTTCTCGGGCTCTGGCTTGGTTCCTCGGGTCCTGGTTTTTTCCTCGGGCTCTATTTTTGTTCCTCGGGCTCTTGTTTTCTTCCTCAGGCTCTGGTTTTGTTCCTCGGGCTCTGGTTTTGTTCCTCGGGCTCTCGTTTTGTTCCTCGGGCTCTGCTTTATTTCCACGGGCTCTGGTTTTGTTCCTCGAGCTCTGGTTTTGTTCCTCGAGGGCTGGTTTTGTTCCTTGGGCTATGGTTTTCTTTCTCAGGCTCTGGCTTGGTTCCTCGGGTCCTGGTTTTTTCCTCGGGCTCTATTTTTGTTCCTCGGGCTCTTGTTTTCTTCCTCAGGTTCTGGTTTTGTTCCTCGGGCTCTGGTTTTGTTCCTCGGGCTCTCGTTTTGTTCCTCGGGCTCTGCTTTATTTCCACGGGCTCTGGTTTTGTTCCTCGAGCTCTGGTTTTGTTCCTCGAGGGCTGGTTTTGTTCCTTGGGCTATGGTTTTCTTTCTCGGGCTCTGGCTTGGTTCCTCGGGTCCTGGTTTTTTCCTCGGGCTCTATTTTTGTTCCTCGGGCTCTTGTTTTCTTCCTCAGGCTCTGGTTTTGTTCCTCGGGCTCTGGTTTTGTTCCTCGGGCTCTCGTTTTGTTCCTCGGGCTCTGCTTTATTTCCACGGGCTCTGGTTTTGTTCCTCGAGCTCTGGTTTTGTTCCTCGAGGGCTGGTTTTGTTCCTTGGGCTATGGTTTTCTTTCTCAGGCTCTGGCTTGGTTCCTCGGGTCCTGGTTTTTTCCTCGGGCTCTATTTTTGTTCCTCGGGCTCTTGTTTTCTTCCTCAGGCTCTGGTTTTGTTCCTCGGGCTCTGGTTTTGTTCCTCGGGCTCTGGCTTGGTTCCTCGGGCCCTGGTTTTTTGCCTCGGGCTCTGGTTTTGTTCCTCGGGCTCTGGTTTTGTTCCTCGGTTTCTGGTTTGGTTCCTCGGGCCCTGGTTTTATTCCACGGGCTCTGGTTTTCTTCCTATGGCCCTCGTGTTGTTCTTCAGGTCCTCCTTTTTGTCCTTGGGTTCTGGTTTTGTTCCTCGGGCTCTGGTTTTCTTCCTCAGGATCTGGTTTTGTTCCTCGAGCTCTGGTTTTGTTCCTTGGGCACTGGTTTTGTTCCTCGGGCTCTCGTTTTCTTCCTCGGACTCTCGTTTTGTTCCTCGGGTTCTGGTTTTGTTCCTTGAGCTCTGGTTTTCTTCTTTGGGCTCTGGTTTTCTTCCTCAGGCTCTGGTTTTGTTGCTCGGGCTCTGCATTTCTTCCTCGAGCTCTCGTTTTTTTCTTCAGGCCCTAGATTTGTTCCTCGGGCCCTGGTTGTGTTCCTCGGGCTCTGGTTTTGTTCCTCGAGCTCTGGTTTTGTTCCTTTGGCACTGGTTTTGTTCCTTGAGCTCTAGTTTTGTTCTTCGAGCTCTGGTTTTGTTCCTGGGGCTCTGGTTTTCTTTCACGGGCTCTGGTTTTGTTCCTCATGTTCTGGTTTTATTCCTCAGGCCCTGGTTTTATTCCTTGGGGTTTCGTTTTGTTCCTCGGGCTCTGCTTTATTTCCACGGGCTCTGGTTTTGTTCCTCGAGCTCTGGTTTTGTTCCTCGAGGGCTGGTTTTGTTCCTTGGGCTATGGTTTTCTTTCTCGGGCTCTGGCTTGGTTCCTCGGGTCCTGGTTTTTTCCTCGGGCTCTATTTTTGTTCCTCGGGCTCTTGTTTTCTTCCTCAGGCTCTGGTTTTGTTCCTCGGGCTCTGGTTTTGTTCCTCGGGCTCTCGTTTTGTTCCTCGGGCTCTGCTTTATTTCCACGGGCTCTGGTTTTGTTCCTCGAGCTCTGGTTTTGTTCCTCGAGGGCTGGTTTTGTTCCTTGGGCTATGGTTTTCTTTCTCGGGCTCTGGCTTGGTTCCTCGGGTCCTGGTTTTTTCCTCGGGCTCTATTTTTGTTCCTCGGGCTCTTGTTTTCTTCCTCAGGCTCTGGTTTTGTTCCTCGGGCTCTGGTTTTGTTCCTCGGGCTCTCGTTTTGTTCCTCGGGCTCTGCTTTATTTCCACGGGCTCTGGTTTTGTTCCTCGAGCTCTGGTTTTGTTCCTCGAGGGCTGGTTTTGTTCCTTGGGCTATGGTTTTCTTTCTCAGGCTCTGGCTTGGTTCCTCGGGTCCTGGTTTTTTCCTCGGGCTCTATTTTTGTTCCTCGGGCTCTTGTTTTCTTCCTCAGGCTCTGGTTTTGTTCCTCGGGCTCTGGTTTTGTTCCTCGGGCTCTGGCTTGGTTCCTCGCGCCCTGGTTTTTTGCCTCGGGCTCTGGTTTTGTTCCTCGGGCTCTGGTTTTGTTCCTCGGTTTCTGGTTTGGTTCCTCGGGCCCTGGTTTTATTCCACGGGCTCTGGTTTTCTTCCTATGGCCCTCTTTTTGTTCTTCAGGTCCTCCTTTTTGTCCTTGGGTTCTGGTTTTGTTCCTCGGGCTCTGGTTTTCTTCCTCAGGATCTGGTTTTGTTCCTCGAGCTCTGGTTTTGTTCCTTGGGCACTGGTTTTGTTCCTCGGGCTCTCGTTTTCTTCCTCGGACTCTCGTTTTGTTCCTCGGGTTCTGGTTTTGTTCCTTGAGCTCTGGTTTTCTTCTTTGGGCTCTGGTTTTCTTCCTCAGGCTCTGGTTTTGTTGCTCGGGCTCTGCATTTCTTCCTCGAGCTCTCGTTTTTTTCTTCAGGCCCTAGATTTGTTCCTCGGGCCCTGGTTGTGTTCCTCGGGCTCTGGTTTTGTTCCTCGAGCTCTGGTTTTGTTCCTTTGGCACTGGTTTTGTTCCTTGAGCTCTAGTTTTGTTCTTCGAGCTCTGGTTTTGTTCCTGGGGCTCTGGTTTTCTTTCACGGGCTCTGGTTTTGTTCCTCATGTTCTGGTTTTATTCCTCAGGCCCTGGTTTTATTCCTTGGGGTTTCGTTTTGTTCCTCGGGCTCTGCTTTATTTCCACGGGCTCTGGTTTTGTTCCTCGAGCTCTGGTTTTGTTCCTCGAGGGCTGGTTTTGTTCCTTGGGCTATGGTTTTCTTTCTCAGGCTCTGGCTTGGTTCCTCGGGTCCTGGTTTTTTCCTCGGGCTCTATTTTTGTTCCTCGGGCTCTTGTTTTCTTCCTCAGGCTCTGGTTTTGTTCCTCGGGCTCTGGTTTTGTTCCTCGGGCTCTGGCTTGGTTCCTCGGGCCCTGGTTTTTTGCCTCGGGCTCTGGTTTTGTTCCTCGGGCTCTGGTTTTGTTCCTCGGTTTCTGGTTTGGTTCCTCGGGCCCTGGTTTTATTCCACGGGCTCTGGTTTTCTTCCTATGGCCCTCTTTTTGTTCTTCAGGTCCTCCTTTTTGTCCTTGGGTTCTGGTTTTGTTCCTCGGGCTCTGGTTTTCTTCCTCAGGATCTGGTTTTGTTCCTCGAGCTCTGGTTTTGTTCCTTGGGCACTGGTTTTGTTCCTCGGGCTCTCGTTTTCTTCCTCGGACTCTCGTTTTGTTCCTCGGGTTCTGGTTTTGTTCCTTGAGCTCTGGTTTTCTTCTTTGGGCTCTGGTTTTCTTCCTCAGGCTCTGGTTTTGTTGCTCGGGCTCTGGATTTCTTCCTCGAGCTCTCGTTTTTTTCTTCAGGCCCTAGATTTGTTCCTCGGGCCCTGGTTGTGTTCCTCGGGCTCTGGTTTTGTTCCTCGAGCTCTGGTTTTCTTCCTTTGGCACAGGTTTTGTTCCTTGAGCTCTAGTTTTGTTCTTCGAGCTCTGGTTTTGTTCCTGGGGCTCTGGTTTTCTTTCACGGGCTCTGGTTTTGTTCCTCATGTTCTGGTTTTATTCCTCAGGCCCTGGTTTTATTCCTTGGGGTTTCGTTTTGTTCCTCGGGCTCTGCTTTATTTCCACGGGCTCTGGTTTTGTTCCTCGAGCTCTGGTTTTGTTCCTCGAGGGCTGGTTTTGTTCCTTGGGCTATGGTTTTCTTTCTCGGGCTCTGGCTTGGTTCCTCGGGTCCTGGTTTTTTCCTCGGGCTCTCTTTTTGTTCCTCGGGCTCTTGTTTTGTTCCTCAGGCTCTGGTTTTGTTCCTCGGGCTCTGGTTTTGTTCCTCGGGCTCTCGTTTTGTTCCTCGGGCTCTGCTTTATTTCCACGGGCTCTGGTTTTGTTCCTCGAGCTCTGGTTTTGTTCCTCGAGGGCTGGTTTTGTTCCTTGGGCTATGGTTTTCTTTCTCAGGCTCTGGCTTGGTTCCTCGGGTCCTGGTTTTTTCCTCGGGCTCTATTTTTGTTCCTCGGGCTCTTGTTTTCTTCCTCAGGCTCTGGTTTTGTTCCTCGGGCTCTGGTTTTGTTCCTCGGGCTCTCGTTTTGTTCCTCGGGCTCTGCTTTATTTCCACGGGCTCTGGTTTTGTTCCTCGAGCTCTGGTTTTGTTCCTCGAGGGCTGGTTTTGTTCCTTGGGCTATGGTTTTCTTTCTCGGGCTCTGGCTTGGTTCCTCGGGTCCTGGTTTTTTCCTCGGGCTCTATTTTTGTTCCTCGGGCTCTTGTTTTCTTCCTCAGGCTCTGGTTTTGTTCCTCGGGCTCTGGTTTTGTTCCTCGGGCTCTCGTTTTGTTCCTCGGGCTCTGCTTTATTTCCACGGGCTCTGGTTTTGTTCCTCGAGCTCTGGTTTTGTTCCTCGAGGGCTGGTTTTGTTCCTTGGGCTATGGTTTTCTTTCTCAGGCTCTGGCTTGGTTCCTCGGGTCCTGGTTTTTTCCTCGGGCTCTATTTTTGTTCCTCGGGCTCTTGTTTTCTTCCTCAGGCTCTGGTTTTGTTCCTCGGGCTCTGGTTTTGTTCCTCGGGCTCTGGCTTGGTTCCTCGGGCCCTGGTTTTTTGCCTCGGGCTCTGGTTTTGTTCCTCGGGCTCTGGTTTTGTTCCTCGGTTTCTGGTTTGGTTCCTCGGGCCCTGGTTTTATTCCACGGGCTCTGGTTTTCTTCCTATGGCCCTCTTTTTGTTCTTCAGGTCCTCCTTTTTGTCCTTGGGTTCTGGTTTTGTTCCTCGGGCTCTGGTTTTCTTCCTCAGGATCTGGTTTTGTTCCTCGAGCTCTGGTTTTGTTCCTTGGGCACTGGTTTTGTTCCTCGGGCTCTCGTTTTCTTCCTCGGACTCTCGTTTTGTTCCTCGGGTTCTGGTTTTGTTCCTTGAGCTCTGGTTTTCTTCTTTGGGCTCTGGTTTTCTTCCTCAGGCTCTGGTTTTGTTGCTCGGGCTCTGGATTTCTTCCTCGAGCTCTCGTTTTTTTCTTCAGGCCCTAGATTTGTTCCTCGGGCCCTGGTTGTGTTCCTCGGGCTCTGGTTTTGTTCCTCGAGCTCTGGTTTTCTTCCTTTGGCACAGGTTTTGTTCCTTGAGCTCTAGTTTTGTTCTTCGAGCTCTGGTTTTGTTCCTGGGGCTCTGGTTTTCTTTCACGGGCTCTGGTTTTGTTCCTCATGTTCTGGTTTTATTCCTCAGGCCCTGGTTTTATTCCTTGGGGTTTCGTTTTGTTCCTCGGGCTCTGCTTTATTTCCACGGGCTCTGGTTTTGTTCCTCGAGCTCTGGTTTTGTTCCTCGAGGGCTGGTTTTGTTCCTTGGGCTATGGTTTTCTTTCTCGGGCTCTGGCTTGGTTCCTCGGGTCCTGGTTTTTTCCTCGGGCTCTATTTTTGTTCCTCGGGCTCTTGTTTTCTTCCTCAGGCTCTGGTTTTGTTCCTCGGGCTCTGGTTTTGTTCCTCGGGCTCTCGTTTTGTTCCTCGGGCTCTGCTTTATTTCCACGGGCTCTGGTTTTGTTCCTCGAGCTCTGGTTTTGTTCCTCGAGGGCTGGTTTTGTTCCTTGGGCTATGGTTTTCTTTCTCGGGCTCTGGCTTGGTTCCTCGGGTCCTGGTTTTTTCCTCGGGCTCTATTTTTGTTCCTCGGGCTCTTGTTTTCTTCCTCAGGCTCTGGTTTTGTTCCTCGGGCTCTGGTTTTGTTCCTCGGGCTCTCGTTTTGTTCCTCGGGCTCTGCTTTATTTCCACGGGCTCTGGTTTTGTTCCTCGAGCTCTGGTTTTGTTCCTCGAGGGCTGGTTTTGTTCCTTGGGCTATGGTTTTCTTTCTCAGGCTCTGGCTTGGTTCCTCGGGTCCTGGTTTTTTCCTCGGGCTCTATTTTTGTTCCTCGGGCTCTTGTTTTCTTCCTCAGGCTCTGGTTTTGTTCCTCGGGCTCTGGTTTTGTTCCTCGGGCTCTGGCTTGGTTCCTCGGGCCCTGGTTTTTTGCCTCGGGCTCTGGTTTTGTTCCTCGGGCTCTGGTTTTGTTCCTCGGTTTCTGGTTTGGTTCCTCGGGCCCTGGTTTTATTCCACGGGCTCTGGTTTTCTTCCTATGGCCCTCTTTTTGTTCTTCAGGTCCTCCTTTTTGTCCTTGGGTTCTGGTTTTGTTCCTCGGGCTCTGGTTTTCTTCCTCAGGATCTGGTTTTGTTCCTCGAGCTCTGGTTTTGTTCCTTGGGCACTGGTTTTGTTCCTCGGGCTCTCGTTTTCTTCCTCGGACTCTCGTTTTGTTCCTCGGGTTCTGGTTTTGTTCCTTGAGCTCTGGTTTTCTTCTTTGGGCTCTGGTTTTCTTCCTCAGGCTCTGGTTTTGTTGCTCGGGCTCTGCATTTCTTCCTCGAGCTCTCGTTTTTTTCTTCAGGCCCTAGATTTGTTCCTCGGGCCCTGGTTGTGTTCCTCGGGCTCTGGTTTTGTTCCTCGAGCTCTGGTTTTGTTCCTTTGGCACTGGTTTTGTTCCTTGAGCTCTAGTTTTGTTCTTCGAGCTCTGGTTTTGTTCCTGGGGCTCTGGTTTTCTTTCACGGGCTCTGGTTTTGTTCCTCATGTTCTGGTTTTATTCCTCAGGCCCTGGTTTTATTCCTTGGGGTTTCGTTTTGTTCCTCGGGCTCTGCTTTATTTCCACGGGCTCTGGTTTTGTTCCTCGAGCTCTGGTTTTGTTCCTCGAGGGCTGGTTTTGTTCCTTGGGCTATGGTTTTCTTTCTCGGGCTCTGGCTTGGTTCCTCGGGTCCTGGTTTTTTCCTCGGGCTCTATTTTTGTTCCTCGGGCTCTTGTTTTCTTCCTCAGGCTCTGGTTTTGTTCCTCGGGCTCTGGTTTTGTTCCTCGGGCTCTCGTTTTGTTCCTCGGGCTCTGCTTTATTTCCACGGGCTCTGGTTTTGTTCCTCGAGCTCTGGTTTTGTTCCTCGAGGGCTGATTTTGTTCCTTGGGCTATGGTTTTCTTTCTCAGGCTCTGGCTTGGTTCCTCGGGTCCTGGTTTTTTCCTCGGGCTCTATTTTTGTTCCTCGGGCTCTTGTTTTCTTCCTCAGGCTCTGGTTTTGTTCCTCGGGCTCTGGTTTTGTTCCTCGGGCTCTCGTTTTGTTCCTCGGGCTCTGCTTTATTTCCACGGGCTCTGGTTTTGTTCCTCGAGCTCTGGTTTTGTTCCTCGAGGGCTGGTTTTGTTCCTTGGGCTATGGTTTTCTTTCTCAGGCTCTGGCTTGGTTCCTCGGGTCCTGGTTTTTTCCTCGGGCTCTATTTTTGTTCCTCGGGCTCTTGTTTTCTTCCTCAGGCTCTGGTTTTGTTCCTCGGGCTCTGGTTTTGTTCCTCGGGCTCTCGTTTTGTTCCTCGGGCTCTGCTTTATTTCCACGGGCTCTGGTTTTGTTCCTCGAGCTCTGGTTTTGTTCCTCGAGGGCTGGTTTTGTTCCTTGGGCTATGGTTTTCTTTCTCGGGCTCTGGCTTGGTTCCTCGGGTCCTGGTTTTTTCCTCGGGCTCTATTTTTGTTCCTCGGGCTCTTGTTTTCTTCCTCAGGCTCTGGTTTTGTTCCTCGGGCTCTGGTTTTGTTCCTCGGGCTCTCGTTTTGTTCCTCGGGCTCTGCTTTATTTCCACGGGCTCTGGTTTTGTTCCTCGAGCTCTGGTTTTGTTCCTCGAGGGCTGGTTTTGTTCCTTGGGCTATGGTTTTCTTTCTCAGGCTCTGGCTTGGTTCCTCGGGTCCTGGTTTTTTCCTCGGGCTCTATTTTTGTTCCTCGGGCTCTTGTTTTCTTCCTCAGGCTCTGGTTTTGTTCCTCGGGCTCTGGTTTTGTTCCTCGGGCTCTGGCTTGGTTCCTCGGGCCCTGGTTTTTTGCCTCGGGCTCTGGTTTTGTTCCTCGGGCTCTGGTTTTGTTCCTCGGTTTCTGGTTTGGTTCCTCGGGCCCTGGTTTTATTCCACGGGCTCTGGTTTTCTTCCTATGGCCCTCTTTTTGTTCTTCAGGTCCTCCTTTTTGTCCTTGGGTTCTGGTTTTGTTCCTCGGGCTCTGGTTTTCTTCCTCAGGATCTGGTTTTGTTCCTCGAGCTCTGGTTTTGTTCCTTGGGCACTGGTTTTGTTCCTCGGGCTCTCGTTTTCTTCCTCGGACTCTCGTTTTGTTCCTCGGGTTCTGGTTTTGTTCCTTGAGCTCTGGTTTTCTTCTTTGGGCTCTGGTTTTCTTCCTCAGGCTCTGGTTTTGTTGCTCGGGCTCTGCATTTCTTCCTCGAGCTCTCGTTTTTTTCTTCAGGCCCTAGATTTGTTCCTCGGGCCCTGGTTGTGTTCCTCGGGCTCTGGTTTTGTTCCTCGAGCTCTGGTTTTGTTCCTTTGGCACTGGTTTTGTTCCTTGAGCTCTAGTTTTGTTCTTCGAGCTCTGGTTTTGTTCCTGGGGCTCTGGTTTTCTTTCACGGGCTCTGGTTTTGTTCCTCATGTTCTGGTTTTATTCCTCAGGCCCTGGTTTTATTCCTTGGGGTTTCGTTTTGTTCCTCGGGCTCTGCTTTATTTCCACGGGCTCTGGTTTTGTTCCTCGAGCTCTGGTTTTGTTCCTCGAGGGCTGGTTTTGTTCCTTGGGCTATGGTTTTCTTTCTCGGGCTCTGGCTTGGTTCCTCGGGTCCTGGTTTTTTCCTCGGGCTCTATTTTTGTTCCTCGGGCTCTTGTTTTCTTCCTCAGGCTCTGGTTTTGTTCCTCGGGCTCTGGTTTTGTTCCTCGGGCTCTCATTTTGTTCCTCGGGCTCTGCTTTATTTCCACGGGCTCTGGTTTTGTTCCTCGAGCTCTGGTTTTGTTCCTCGAGGGCTGATTTTGTTCCTTGGGCTATGGTTTTCTTTCTCAGGCTCTGGCTTGGTTCCTCGGGTCCTGGTTTTTTCCTCGGGCTCTATTTTTGTTCCTCGGGCTCTTGTTTTCTTCCTCAGGCTCTGGTTTTGTTCCTCGGGCTCTGGTTTTGTTCCTCGGGCTCTCGTTTTGTTCCTCGGGCTCTGCTTTATTTCCACGGGCTCTGGTTTTGTTCCTCGAGCTCTGGTTTTGTTCCTCGAGGGCTGGTTTTGTTCCTTGGGCTATGGTTTTCTTTCTCGGGCTCTGGCTTGGTTCCTCGGGTCCTGGTTTTTTCCTCGGGCTCTATTTTTGTTCCTCGGGCTCTTGTTTTCTTCCTCAGGCTCTGGTTTTGTTCCTCGGGCTCTGGTTTTGTTCCTCGGGCTCTCGTTTTGTTCCTCGGGCTCTGCTTTATTTCCACGGGCTCTGGTTTTGTTCCTCGAGCTCTGGTTTTGTTCCTCGAGGGCTGGTTTTGTTCCTTGGGCTATGGTTTTCTTTCTCAGGCTCTGGCTTGGTTCCTCGGGTCCTGGTTTTTTCCTCGGGCTCTATTTTTGTTCCTCGGGCTCTTGTTTTCTTCCTCAGGCTCTGGTTTTGTTCCTCGGGCTCTGGTTTTGTTCCTCGGGCTCTGGCTTGGTTCCTCGCGCCCTGGTTTTTTGCCTCGGGCTCTGGTTTTGTTCCTCGGGCTCTGGTTTTGTTCCTCGGTTTCTGGTTTGGTTCCTCGGGCCCTGGTTTTATTCCACGGGCTCTGGTTTTCTTCCTATGGCCCTCTTTTTGTTCTTCAGGTCCTCCTTTTTGTCCTTGGGTTCTGGTTTTGTTCCTCGGGCTCTGGTTTTCTTCCTCAGGATCTGGTTTTGTTCCTCGAGCTCTGGTTTTGTTCCTTGGGCACTGGTTTTGTTCCTCGGGCTCTCGTTTTCTTCCTCGGACTCTCGTTTTGTTCCTCGGGTTCTGGTTTTGTTCCTTGAGCTCTGGTTTTCTTCTTTGGGCTCTGGTTTTCTTCCTCAGGCTCTGGTTTTGTTGCTCGGGCTCTGCATTTCTTCCTCGAGCTCTCGTTTTTTTCTTCAGGCCCTAGATTTGTTCCTCGGGCCCTGGTTGTGTTCCTCGGGCTCTGGTTTTGTTCCTCGAGCTCTGGTTTTGTTCCTTTGGCACTGGTTTTGTTCCTTGAGCTCTAGTTTTGTTCTTCGAGCTCTGGTTTTGTTCCTGGGGCTCTGGTTTTCTTTCACGGGCTCTGGTTTTGTTCCTCATGTTCTGGTTTTATTCCTCAGGCCCTGGTTTTATTCCTTGGGGTTTCGTTTTGTTCCTCGGGCTCTGCTTTATTTCCACGGGCTCTGGTTTTGTTCCTCGAGCTCTGGTTTTGTTCCTCGAGGGCTGGTTTTGTTCCTTGGGCTATGGTTTTCTTTCTCAGGCTCTGGCTTGGTTCCTCGGGTCCTGGTTTTTTCCTCGGGCTCTATTTTTGTTCCTCGGGCTCTTGTTTTCTTCCTCAGGCTCTGGTTTTGTTCCTCGGGCTCTGGTTTTGTTCCTCGGGCTCTGGCTTGGTTCCTCGGGCCCTGGTTTTTTGCCTCCGGCTCTGGTTTTGTTCCTCGGGCTCTGGTTTTGTTCCTCGGTTTCTGGTTTGGTTCCTCGGGCCCTGGTTTTATTCCACGGGCTCTGGTTTTCTTCCTATGGCCCTCTTTTTGTTCTTCAGGTCCTCCTTTTTGTCCTTGGGTTCTGGTTTTGTTCCTCGGGCTCTGGTTTTCTTCCTCAGGATCTGGTTTTGTTCCTCGAGCTCTGGTTTTGTTCCTTGGGCACTGGTTTTGTTCCTCGGGCTCTCGTTTTCTTCCTCGGACTCTCGTTTTGTTCCTCGGGTTCTGGTTTTGTTCCTTGAGCTCTGGTTTTCTTCTTTGGGCTCTGGTTTTCTTCCTCAGGCTCTGGTTTTGTTGCTCGGGCTCTGCATTTCTTCCTCGAGCTCTCGTTTTTTTCTTCAGGCCCTAGATTTGTTCCTCGGGCCCTGGTTGTGTTCCTCGGGCTCTGGTTTTGTTCCTCGAGCTCTGGTTTTCTTCCTTTGGCACAGGTTTTGTTCCTTGAGCTCTAGTTTTGTTCTTCGAGCTCTGGTTTTGTTCCTGGGGCTCTGGTTTTCTTTCACGGGCTCTGGTTTTGTTCCTCATGTTCTGGTTTTATTCCTCAGGCCCTGGTTTTATTCCTTGGGGTTTCGTTTTGTTCCTCGGGCTCTGCTTTATTTCCACGGGCTCTGGTTTTGTTCCTCGAGCTCTGGTTTTGTTCCTCGAGGGCTGGTTTTGTTCCTTGGGCTATGGTTTTCTTTCTCGGGCTCTGGCTTGGTTCCTCGGGTCCTGGTTTTTTCCTCGGGCTCTATTTTTGTTCCTCGGGCTCTTGTTTTCTTCCTCAGGCTCTGGTTTTGTTCCTCGGGCTCTGGTTTTGTTCCTCGGGCTCTGGCTTGGTTCCTCGCGCCCTGGTTTTTTGCCTCGGGCTCTGGTTTTGTTCCTCGGGCTCTGGTTTTGTTCCTCGGTTTCTGGTTTGGTTCCTCGGGCCCTGGTTTTATTCTACGGGCTCTGGTTTTCTTCCTATGGCCCTCTTTTTGTTCTTCAGGTCCTCCTTTTTGTCCTTGGGTTCTGGTTTTGTTCCTCGGGCTCTGGTTTTCTTCCTCAGGATCTGGTTTTGTTCCTCGAGCTCTGGTTTTGTTCCTGGGGCACTGGTTTTGTTCCTCGGGCTCTCGTTTTCTTCCTCGGACTCTCGTTTTGTTCCTCGGGTTCTGGTTTTGTTCCTTGAGCTCTGGTTTTCTTCTTTGGGCTCTGGTTTTCTTCCTCAGGCTCTGGTTTTGTTGCTCGGGCTCTGCATTTCTTCCTCGAGCTCTCGTTTTTTTCTTCAGGCCCTAGATTTGTTCCTCGGGCCCTGGTTGTGTTCCTCGGGCTCTGGTTTTGTTCCTCGAGCTCTGGTTTTGTTCCTTTGGCACTGGTTTTGTTCCTTGAGCTCTAGTTTTGTTCTTCGAGCTCTGGTTTTGTTCCTGGGGCTCTGGTTTTCTTTCACGGGCTCTGGTTTTGTTCCTCATGTTCTGGTTTTATTCCTCAGGCCCTGGTTTTATTCCTTGGGGTTTCGTTTTGTTCCTCGGGCTCTGCTTTATTTCCACGGGCTCTGGTTTTGTTCCTCGAGCTCTGGTTTTGTTCCTCGAGGGCTGGTTTTGTTCCTTGGGCTATGGTTTTCTTTCTCAGGCTCTGGCTTGGTTCCTCGGGTCCTGGTTTTTTCCTCGGGCTCTATTTTTGTTCCTCGGGCTCTTGTTTTCTTCCTCAGGCTCTGGTTTTGTTCCTCGGGCTCTGGTTTTGTTCCTCGGGCTCTGGCTTGGTTCCTCGGGCCCTGGTTTTTTGCCTCCGGCTCTGGTTTTGTTCCTCGGGCTCTGGTTTTGTTCCTCGGTTTCTGGTTTGGTTCCTCGGGCCCTGGTTTTATTCCACGGGCTCTGGTTTTCTTCCTATGGCCCTCTTTTTGTTCTTCAGGTCCTCCTTTTTGTCCTTGGGTTCTGGTTTTGTTCCTCGGGCTCTGGTTTTCTTCCTCAGGATCTGGTTTTGTTCCTCGAGCTCTGGTTTTGTTCCTTGGGCACTGGTTTTGTTCCTCGGGCTCTCGTTTTCTTCCTCGGACTCTCGTTTTGTTCCTCGGGTTCTGGTTTTGTTCCTTGAGCTCTGGTTTTCTTCTTTGGGCTCTGGTTTTCTTCCTCAGGCTCTGGTTTTGTTGCTCGGGCTCTGCATTTCTTCCTCGAGCTCTCGTTTTTTTCTTCAGGCCCTAGATTTGTTCCTCGGGCCCTGGTTGTGTTCCTCGGGCTCTGGTTTTGTTCCTCGAGCTCTGGTTTTCTTCCTTTGGCACAGGTTTTGTTCCTTGAGCTCTAGTTTTGTTCTTCGAGCTCTGGTTTTGTTCCTGGGGCTCTGGTTTTCTTTCACGGGCTCTGGTTTTGTTCCTCATGTTCTGGTTTTATTCCTCAGGCCCTGGTTTTATTCCTTGGGGTTTCGTTTTGTTCCTCGGGCTCTGCTTTATTTCCACGGGCTCTGGTTTTGTTCCTCGAGCTCTGGTTTTGTTCCTCGAGGGCTGGTTTTGTTCCTTGGGCTATGGTTTTCTTTCTCGGGCTCTGGCTTGGTTCCTCGGGTCCTGGTTTTTTCCTCGGGCTCTATTTTTGTTCCTCGGGCTCTTGTTTTCTTCCTCAGGCTCTGGTTTTGTTCCTCGGGCTCTGGTTTTGTTCCTCGGGCTCTGGCTTGGTTCCTCGCGCCCTGGTTTTTTGCCTCGGGCTCTGGTTTTGTTCCTCGGGCTCTGGTTTTGTTCCTCGGTTTCTGGTTTGGTTCCTCGGGCCCTGGTTTTATTCTACGGGCTCTGGTTTTCTTCCTATGGCCCTCTTTTTGTTCTTCAGGTCCTCCTTTTTGTCCTTGGGTTCTGGTTTTGTTCCTCGGGCTCTGGTTTTCTTCCTCAGGATCTGGTTTTGTTCCTCGAGCTCTGGTTTTGTTCCTGGGGCACTGGTTTTGTTCCTCGGGCTCTCGTTTTCTTCCTCGGACTCTCGTTTTGTTCCTCGGGTTCTGGTTTTGTTCCTTGAGCTCTGGTTTTCTTCTTTGGGCTCTGGTTTTCTTCCTCAGGCTCTGGTTTTGTTGCTCGGGCTCTGCATTTCTTCCTCGAGCTCTCGTTTTTTTCTTCAGGCCCTAGATTTGTTCCTCGGGCCCTGGTTGTGTTCCTCGGGCTCTGGTTTTGTTCCTCGAGCTCTGGTTTTGTTCCTTTGGCACTGGTTTTGTTCCTTGAGCTCTAGTTTTGTTCTTCGAGCTCTGGTTTTGTTCCTGGGGCTCTGGTTTTCTTTCACGGGCTCTGGTTTTGTTCCTCATGTTCTGGTTTTATTCCTCAGGCCCTGGTTTTATTCCTTGGGGTTTCGTTTTGTTCCTCGGGCTCTGCTTTATTTCCACGGGCTCTGGTTTTGTTCCTCGAGCTCTGGTTTTGTTCCTCGAGGGCTGGTTTTGTTCCTTGGGCTATGGTTTTCTTTCTCGGGCTCTGGCTTGGTTCCTCGGGTCCTGGTTTTTTCCTCGGGCTCTATTTTTGTTCCTCGGGCTCTTGTTTTCTTCCTCAGGCTCTGGTTTTGTTCCTCGGGCTCTGGTTTTGTTCCTCGGGCTCTGGCTTGGTTCCTCGGGCCCTGGTTTTTTGCCTCCGGCTCTGGTTTTGTTCCTCGGGCTCTGGTTTTGTTCCTCGGTTTCTGGTTTGGTTCCTCGGGCCCTGGTTTTATTCCACGGGCTCTGGTTTTCTTCCTATGGCCCTCTTTTTGTTCTTCAGGTCCTCCTTTTTGTCCTTGGGTTCTGGTTTTGTTCCTCGGGCTCTGGTTTTCTTCCTCAGGATCTGGTTTTGTTCCTCGAGCTCTGGTTTTGTTCCTTGGGCACTGGTTTTGTTCCTCGGGCTCTCGTTTTCTTCCTCGGACTCTCGTTTTGTTCCTCGGGTTCTGGTTTTGTTCCTTGAGCTCTGGTTTTCTTCTTTGGGCTCTGGTTTTCTTCCTCAGGCTCTGGTTTTGTTGCTCGGGCTCTGCATTTCTTCCTCGAGCTCTCGTTTTTTTCTTCAGGCCCTAGATTTGTTCCTCGGGCCCTGGTTGTGTTCCTCGGGCTCTGGTTTTGTTCCTCGAGCTCTGGTTTTCTTCCTTTGGCACAGGTTTTGTTCCTTGAGCTCTAGTTTTGTTCTTCGAGCTCTGGTTTTGTTCCTGGGGCTCTGGTTTTCTTTCACGGGCTCTGGTTTTGTTCCTCATGTTCTGGTTTTATTCCTCAGGCCCTGGTTTTATTCCTTGGGGTTTCGTTTTGTTCCTCGGGCTCTGCTTTATTTCCACGGGCTCTGGTTTTGTTCCTCGAGCTCTGGTTTTGTTCCTCGAGGGCTGGTTTTGTTCCTTGGGCTATGGTTTTCTTTCTCGGGCTCTGGCTTGGTTCCTCGGGTCCTGGTTTTTTCCTCGGGCTCTATTTTTGTTCCTCGGGCTCTTGTTTTCTTCCTCAGGCTCTGGTTTTGTTCCTCGGGCTCTGGTTTTGTTCCTCGGGCACTGGCTTGGTTCCTCGGGCCCTGGTTTTTTGCCTCGGGCTCTGGTTTTTATCCTCGGGCTCTGGTTTTGTTCCTCGGTTTCTGGTTTGGTTCCTCGGGCCCTGGTTTTATTCCACGGGCTCTGGTTTTCTTCCTATGGCCCTCTTTTTGTTCTTCAGGTCCTCCTTTTTGTCCTTGGGTTCTGGTTTTGTTCCTCGGGCTCTGGTTTTCTTCCTCAGGATCTGGTTTTGTTCCTCGAGCTCTCGTTTTGCTCCTTGGTCACTGGTTTTGTTCCTCGGGCTCTCGTTTTCTTCCTCGGACTCTCGTTTTGTTCCTCGGGTTCTGGTTTTGTTCCTTGAGCTCTGTTTTTGTTCCTCGGGCTCTGGTTTTCTTCCTCAGGCTCTGGTTTTATTCCTCGGGCTCCAGATTTCTTCCTCGAGCTCTCGTTTTCTTCTTCACGCCCTGGATTTGTTCCTCGGGTTCTGTTTTTGTTCCTCGGGCTGTGGTTGTGTTCCTCGGGCTCTGGTTTTGTTCCTCGAGCTCTGGTTGTGTTCCTTGGGCTCTGGTTTTGTTCCTTGAGCTCTAGTTTTGTTCTTCGAACTCTGGTTTTGTTCCTGCGGCTCTGGTTTTCTTTCACGGGCTCTGGTTTTGTTCCTCATGTTCTGGTTTTATTCCTCAGGCCCTGGTTTTATTCCTCGGGCTCTCGTTTTGTTCCTCGGGCTCTGCTTTATTTCCACGGGCTCTGGTTTTGTTCCTCGAGCTCTGGTTTTGTTCCTCGAGGGCTGGTTTTGTTCCTTGGGCTATGGTTTTCTTTCTCGGGCTCTGGCTTGGTTCCTCGGGCCCTGGTTTTTTGCCTCGGGCTCTGGTTTTGTTCCTCGGGCTCTGGTTTTGTTCCTCGGTTTCTGGTTTGGTTCCTCGGGCCCTGGTTTTATTCCACGGGCTCTGGTTTTCTTCCTATGGCCCTCTTTTTGTTCTTCAGGTCCTCCTTTTTGTCCTTGGGTTCTGGTTTTGTTCCTCGGGCTCTGGTTTTCTTCCTCAGGATCTGGTTTTGTTCCTCGAGCTCTGGTTTTGTTCCTTGGGCACTGGTTTTGTTCCTCGGGCTCTCGTTTTCTTCCTCGGACTCTCGTTTTGTTCCTCGGGTTCTGGTTTTGTTCCTTGAGCTCTGGTTTTCTTCTTTGGGCTCTGGTTTTCTTCCTCAGGCTCTGGTTTTGTTGCTCGGGCTCTGGATTTCTTCCTCGAGCTCTTGTTTTCTTCTTCAGGCCCTAGATTTGTTCCTCGGGCCCTGGTTGTGTTCCTTGGGCTCTGGTTTTGTTTCTCGTGCTCTGGTTTTGTTCCATGGGCACTGGTTTTGTTCCTCGGGCTCTCGTTTTCTTCCTCGGACTCTCGTTTTGTTCCTCGGGTTCTGGTTTTTTTTCCTTCAGCTCTGTTTTTTTTCCTCGGGCTCTGGTTTTCTTCCTCAGGCTCTGGTTTTATTCCTCGGCCTCCGGATTTCTTCCTCGAGCTCTCGTTTTCTTCTTCACGCCCTGGATTTGTTCCTCGGGTTCTGTTTTTGTTCCTCGGGCTGTGGTTGTGTTCCTCGGGCTCTGGTTTTGTTCCTCGAGCTCTGGTTGTGTTCCTTGGGCTCTGGTTTTGTTCCTTGAGCTCTAGTTTTGTTCTTCGAGCTCTGGTTTTGTTCCTGCGGCTCTGGTTTTCTTTCACGGGCTCTGGTTTTGTTCCTCATGTTCTGGTTTTATTCCTCAGGCCCTGGTTTTATTCCTCGGGCTCTCGTTTTGTTCCTCGGGCTCTGCTTTATTTCCACGGGCTCTGGTTTTGTTCCTCGAGCTCTGGTTTTGTTCCTCGAGGGCTGGTTTTGTTCCTTGGGCTATGGTTTTCTTTCTCGGGCTCTGGCTTGGTTCCTCGGGTCCTGGTTTTTTCCTCGGGCTCTCTTTTTGTTCCTCGGGCTCTTGTTTTCTTCCTCAGGCTCTGGTTTTGTTCCTCGGGCTCTGGTTTTGTTCCTCGGGCACTGGCTTGGTTCCTCGGGCCCTGGTTTTTTGCCTCGGGCTCTGGTTTTTATCCTCGGGCTCTGGTTTTGTTCCTCGGTTTCTGGTTTGGTTCCTCGGGCCCTGGTTTTATTCCACGGGCTCTGGTTTTCTTCCTATGGCCCTCGTGTTGTTCTTCAGGTCCTCCTTTTTGTCCTTGGGTTCTGGTTTTGTTCCTCGGGCTCTGGTTTTCTTCCTCAGGATCTGGTTTTGTTCCTTGAGCTCTGGTTTTGTTCCTTGGGCACTGGTTTTGTTCCTCGGGCTCTCGTTTTCTTCCTCGGACTCTCGTTTTGTTCCTCGGGTTCTGGTTTTGTTCCTTGAGCTCTGGTTTTCTTCTTTGGGCTCTGGTTTTCTTCCTCAGGCTCTGGTTTTGTTGCTCGGGCTCTGGATTTCTTCCTCGAGCTCTCGTTTTCTTCTTCAGGCCCTAGATTTGTTCCTCGGGCCCTGGTTGTGTTCCTCGGGCTCTGGTTTTGTTTCTCGTGCTCTGGTTTTGTTCCTTTGGCACTGGTTTTGTTCCTCGGGCTCTCGTTTTCTTCCTCGGACTCTCGTTTTGTTCCTCGGGTTCTGTTTTTTTTTCCTTCAGCTCTGTTTTTTTTCCTCGGGCTCTGGTTTTCTTCCTCAGGCTCTGGTTTTATTCCTCGGCCTCCGGATTTCTTCCTCGAGCTCTCGTTTTCTTCTTCACGCCCTGGATTTGTTCCTCGGGTTCTGTTTTTGTTCCTCGGGCTGTGGTTGTGTTCCTCGGGCTCTGGTTTTGTTCCTCGAGCTCTGGTTGTGTTCCTTGGGCTCTGGTTTTGTTCCTTGAGCTCTAGTTTTGTTCTTCGAGCTCTGGTTTTGTTCCTGCGGCTCTGGTTTTCTTTCACGGGCTCTGGTTTTGTTCCTCATGTTCTGGTTTTATTCCTCAGGCCCTGGTTTTATTCCTCGGGCTCTCGTTTTGTTCCTCGGGCTCTGCTTTATTTCCACGGGCTCTGGTTTTGTTCCTCGAGCTCTGGTTTTGTTCCTCGAGGGCTGGTTTTGTTCCTTGGGCTATGGTTTTCTTTCTCGGGCTCTGGCTTGGTTCCTCGGGTCCTGGTTTTTTCCTCGGGCTCTATTTTTGTTCCTTGGGCTCTTGTTTTCTTCCTCAGGATCTGGTTTTGTTCCTCGAGCTCTGGTTTTGTTCCTTGGGCACTGGTTTTGTTCCTCGGGCTCTCGTTTTCTTCCTCGGACTCTCGTTTTGTTCCTCGGGTTCTGGTTTTGTTCCTTGAGCTCTGTTTTTTTTCCTCGGGCTCTGGTTTTCTTCCTCAGGCTCTGGTTTTATTCCTCGGGCTCCGGATTTCTTCCTCGAGCTCTGGTTTTCTTCCTCAGGATCTGGATTTGTTCCTCGGGCTGTGGTTGTGTTCCTCGGGCTCTGGTTTTGTTCCTCGAGCTCTGGTTGTGTTCCTTGGGCTCTGGTTTTGTTCCTTGAGCTCTAGTTTTGTTCTTCGAGCTCTGGTTTTGTTCCTGGGGCTCTGGTTTTCTTTCACGGGCTCTGGTTTTGTTCCTCATGTTCTGGTTTTATTCCTCAGGCCCTGGTTTTATTCCTCGGGGTTTCGTTTTGTTCCTCCGGCTCTGCTTTATTTCCACGGGCTCTGGTTTTGTTCCTCGAGCTCTGGTTTTGTTCCTCGAGGGCTGGTTTTGTTCCTTGGGCTATGGTTTTCTTTCTCGGGCTCTGGCTTGGTTCCTCGGGTCCTGGTTTTTTCCTCGGGCTCTATTTTTGTTCCTCGGGCTCTTGTTTTCTTCCTCAGGCTCTGGTTTTGTTCCTCGGGCTCTGGTTTTGTTCCTCGGGCTCTGGCTTGGTTCCTCGGGCCCTGGTTTTTTGCCTCGGGCTCTGGTTTTGTTCCTCGGGCTCTGGTTTTGTTCCTCGGTTTCTGGTTTGGTTCCTCGGGCCCTGGTTTTATTCCACGGGCTCTGGTTTTCTTCCTATGGCCCTCTTTTTGTTCTTCAGGTCCTCCTTTTTGTCCTTGGGTTCTGGTTTTGTTCCTCGGGCTCTGGTTTTCTTCCTCAGGATCTGGTTTTGTTCCTCGAGCTCTGGTTTTGTTCCTTGGGCACTGGTTTTGTTCCTCGGGCTCTCGTTTTCTTCCTCGGACTCTCGTTTTGTTCCTCGGGTTCTGGTTTTTTTCCTTGAGCTCTGTTTTTTTTCCTCGGGCTCTGGTTTTCTTCCTCAGGCTCTGGTTTTGTTGCTCGGGCTCCGGATTTCTTCCTCGAGCTCTCGTTTTCTTCTTCACGCCCTGGATTTGTTCCTCGGGTTCTGTTTTTGTTCCTCGGGCTGTGGTTGTGTTCCTTGGGCTCTGGTTTTGTTCCTCGAGCTCTGGTTGTGTTCCTTGGGCTCTGGTTTTGTTCCTTGAGCTCTAGTTTTGTTCTTCGAGCTCTGGTTTTGTTCCTGGGGCTCTGGTTTTCTTTCACGGGCTCTGGTTTTGTTCCTCATGTTCTGGTTTTATTCCTCAGGCCCTGGTTTTATTCCTCGGGCTCTCGTTTTGTTCCTCGGGCTCTGCTTTATTTCCACGGGCTCTGGTTTTGTTCCTCGAGCTCTGGTTTTGTTCCTCGAGGGCTGGTTTTGTTCCTTGGGCTATGGTTTTCTTTCTCGGGCTCTGGCTTGGTTCCTCGGGTCCTGGTTTTTTCCTCGGGCTCTATTTTTGTTCCTCGGGCTCTTGTTTTCTTCCTCAGGCTCTGGTTTTGTTCCTCGGGCTCTGGTTTTGTTCCTCGGGCTCTGGCTTGGTTCCTCGGGCCCTGGTTTTTTGCCTCGGGCTCTGGTTTTGTTCCTCGGGCTCTGGTTTTGTTCCTCGGTTTCTGGTTTGGTTCCTCGGGCCCTGGTTTTATTCCACGGGCTCTGGTTTTCTTCCTATGGCCCTCGTGTTGTTCTTCAGGTCCTCCTTTTTGTCCTTGGGTTCTGGTTTTGTTCCTCGGGCTCTGGTTTTCTTCCTCAGGATCTGGTTTTGTTCCTTGAGCTCTGGTTTTGTTCCTTGGGCACTGGTTTTGTTCCTCGGGCTCTCGTTTTCTTCCTCGGACTCTCGTTTTGTTCCTCGTGCTCTGGTTTTGTTCCTTGAGCTCTGTTTTTTTTCCTCGGGCTCTGGTTTTCTTCCTCAGGCTCTGGTTTTATTCCTCGGGCTCTGGATTTCTTCCTCGAGCTCTCGTTTTCTTCTTCACGCCCTGGATTTGTTCCTCGGGTTCTGTTTTTGTTCCTCGGGCTGTGGTTGTGTTCCTCGGGCTCTGGTTTTGTTCCTCGAGCTCTGGTTGTGTTCCTTGGGCTCTGGTTTTGTTCCTTGAGCTCTAGTTTTGTTCTTCGAGCTCTGGTTTTGTTCCTGGGGCTCTGGTTTTCTTTCACGGGCTCTGGTTTTGTTCCTCATGTTCTGGTTTTATTCCTGAGGCCCTGGTTTTATTCCTCGGGCTCTCGTTTTGTTCCTCGGGCTCTGCTTTATTTCCACGGGCTCTGGTTTTGTTCCTCGAGCTCTGGTTTTGTTCCTCGAGGCCTGGTTTTGTTCCTTGGGCTATGGTTTTCTTTCTCGGGCTCTGGCTTGGTTCCTCGGGTCCTGGTTTTTTCCTCGGGCTCTCTTTTTGTTCCTCGGGCTCTTGTTTTCTTCCTCAGGCTCTGGTTTTGTTCCTCGGGCTCTGGTTTTGTTCCTCGGGCTCTGGTTTTGTTCCTCGAGGGCTGGTTTTGTTCCTTGGGCTATGGTTTTCTTTCTCGGGCTCTGGCTTGGTTCCTCGGGTCCTGGTTTTTTCCTCGGGCTCTCTTTTTGTTCCTCGGGCTCTTGTTTTCTTCCTCAGGCTCTGGTTTTGTTCCTCGGGCTCTGGTTTTGTTCCTCGGGCTCTGGTTTTGTTCCTCGAGGGCTGGTTTTGTTCCTCGGGCTCTTGTTTTCTTCCTCAGGCTCTGGTTTTGTTCCTCGGGCTCTGGTTTTGTTCCTCGGGCTCTGGCTTGGTTCCTCGGGCCCTGGTTTTTTGCCTCGGCCTCTGGTTTTGTTCCTCGGGCTCTGGTTTTGTTCCTCGGTTTCTGGTTTTGTTCCTCGGGCCCTGGTTTTATTCCACGGGCTCTGGTTTTCTTCCTATGGCCCTCTTTTTGTTCTTCAGGTCCTCCTTTTTGTCCTTGGGTTCTGGTTTTGTTCCTCGGGCTCTGGTTTTCTTCCTCAGGATCTGGTTTTGTTCCTCGGGCTCTGGTTTTCTTCCTCAGGATCTGGTTTTGTTCCTCGAGCTCTGGTTTTGTTCCTTGGGCACTGGTTTTGTTCCTCGGGCACTGGTTTTGTTCCTCGGGCTCTCGTTTTCTTCCTCGGATTCTCGTTTTGTTCTTCGGGTTCTGGTTTTGTTCCTTGAGCTCTGGTTTTCTTCTTTGGGCTCTGGTTTTCTTCCTCAGGCTCTGGTTTTGTTGCTCGGACTATGCATTTCTTCCTCGAGCTCTCGTTTTTTTCTTCAGGCCCTAGATTTGTTCCTCGGGCCCTGGTTGTGTTCCTTGGGCTCTGGTTTTGTTCCTCGAGCTCTGGTTTTGTTCCTTGGGCACTGGTTTTGTTCCTCGGGCTCTCGTTTTCTTCCTCGGACTCTCGTTTTTTTCCTCTGGTTCTGTTTTTTTTCCTTGAGCTCTGTTTTTTTTCCTCGGGCTCTGGTTTTCTTCCTCAGGCTCTGGTTTTATTCCTCGGGCTCTGGTTTTCTTCATCGGTTTCTGGTTTGGTTCCTCGGGCCCTGGTTTTATTCCACGGGCTCTGGTTTTCTTCCTATGGCCCTCTTTTTGTTCTTCAGGTCCTCCTTTTTGTCCTTGGGTTCTGGTTTTGGTCCTCGGGCTCTGGTTTTCTTCCTCAGGATCTGGTTTTGTTCCTCGAGCTCTGGTTTTGTTCCTTGGGCACTGGTTTTGTTCCTCGGGCTCTCGTTTTCTTCCTCGGACTCTCGTTTTGTTCCTCGGGTTCTGGTTTTGTTCCTTGAGCTCTGGTTTTCTTCTTTGGGCTCTGGTTTTCTTCCTCAGGCTCTGGTTTTGTTGCTCGGGCTCTGCATTTCTTCCTCGAGCTCTCGTTTTTTTCTTCAGGCCCTAGATTTGTTCCTCGGGCCCTGGTTGTGTTCCTTGGGCTCTGGTTTTGTTTCTCGTGCTCTGGTTTTGTTCCATGGGCACTGGTTTTGTTCCTCGGGCTCTCGTTTTCTTCCTCGGGTTCTGGTTTTTTTCCTTGAGCTCTGTTTTTTTTCCTTGAGCTCTGGTTTTCTTCCTCAGGCTCTGGTTTTATTCCTCGGGCTCCGGATTTCTTCCTCGAGCTCTCGTTTTCTTCTTCACGCCCTGGATTTGTTCCTCGGGTTCTGTTTTTGTTCCTCGGGCTGTGGTTGTGTTCCTCGGGCTCTGGTTTTGTTCCTCGAGCTCTGGTTGTGTTCCTTGGGCTCTGGTTTTGTTCCTTGAGCTCTAGTTTTGTTCTTCGAGCTCTGGTTTTGTTCCTGGGGCTCTGGTTTTCCTTCACGGGCTCTGGTTTTGTTCCTCATGTTCTGGTTTTATTCCTCAGGCCCTGGTTTTATTCCTCGGGCTCTCGTTTTGTTCCTCGGGCTCTGCTTTATTTCCACGGGCTCTGGTTTTGTTCCTCGAGCTCTGGTTTTGTTCCTCGAGGGCTGGTTTTGTTCCTTGGGCTATGGTTTTCTTTCTCGGGCTCTGGCTTGGTTCCTCGGGTCCTGGTTTTTTCCTCGGGCTCTATTTTTGTTCCTCGGGCTCTTGTTTTCTTCCTCAGGCTCTGGCTTTGTTCCTCGGGCTCTGGTTTTGTTCCTCGGGCTCTGGCTTGGTTCCTCGCGCCCTGGTTTTTTGCCTCGGGCTCTGGTTTTGTTCCTCGGGCTCTGGTGTTGTTCCTCGGTTTCTGGTTTGGTTCCTCGGGCCCTGGTTTTACTCCACGGGCTCTGGTTTTCTTCCTATGGCCCTCTTTTTGTTCTTCAGGTCCTCCTTTTTGTCCTTGGGTTCTGGTTTTGTTCCTCGGGCTCTGGTTTTCTTCCTCAGGATCTGGTTTTGTTCCTCGAGCTCTGGTTTTGTTCCTTGGGCACTGGTTTTGTTCCTCGGGCTCTCGTTTTCTTCCTCGGACTCTCGTTTTGTTCCTCGGGTTCTGGTTTTGTTCCTTGAGCTCTGGTTTTCTTCTTTGGGCTCTGGTTTTCTTCCTCAGGCTCTGGTTTTGTTGCTCGGGCTCTGCATTTCTTCCTCGAGCTCTCGTTTTTTTCTTCAGGCCCTAGATTTGTTCCTCGGGCTCTGGTTGTGTTCCTCGAGCTCTGGTTGTGTTCCTTGGGCTCTGGTTTTGTTCCTTGAGCTCTAGTTTTGTTCTTCGAGCTCTGGTTTTGTTCCTGGGGCTCTGGTTTTCTTTCACGGGCTCTGGTTTTGTTCCTCATGTTCTGGTTTTATTCCTCAGGCCCTGGTTTTATTCCTCGGGGTTTCGTTTTGTTCCTCGGGCTCTGCTTTATTTCCACGGGCTCTGGTTTTGTTCCTCGAGCTCTGGTTTTGTTCCTCGAGGGCTGGTTTTGTTCCTTGGGCTATGGTTTTCTTTCTCGGGCTCTGGCTTGGTTCCTCGGGTCCTGGTTTTTTCCTCGGGCTCTATTTTTGTTCCTCGGGCTCTTGTTTTCTTCCTCAGGCTCTGGTTTTATTCCTCGGGCTCTGGTTTTCTTCATCGGTTTCTGGTTTGGTTCCTCGGGCCCTGGTTTTATTCCACGGGCTCTGGTTTTCTTCCTATGGCCCTCTTTTTGTTCTTCAGGTCCTCCTTTTTGTCCTTGGGTTCTGGTTTTGGTCCTCGGGCTCTGGTTTTCTTCCTCAGGATCTGGTTTTGTTCCTCGAGCTCTGGTTTTGTTCCTTGGGCACTGGTTTTGTTCCTCGGGCTCTCGTTTTCTTCCTCGGACTCTCGTTTTGTTCCTCGGGTTCTGGTTTTGTTCCTTGAGCTCTGCTTTTCTTCTTTGGGCTCTGGTTTTCTTCCTCAGGCTCTGGTTTTGTTGCTCGGGCTCTGCATTTCTTCCTCGAGCTCTCGTTTTTTTCTTCAGGCCCTAGATTTGTTCCTCGGGCCCTGGTTGTGTTCCTTGGGCTCTGGTTTTGTTTCTCGTGCTCTGGTTTTGTTCCATGGGCACTGGTTTTGTTCCTCGGGCTCTCGTTTTCTTCCTCGGGTTCTGGTTTTTTTCCTTGAGCTCTGTTTTTTTTCCTTGAGCTCTGGTTTTCTTCCTCAGGCTCTGGTTTTATTCCTCGGGCTCCGGATTTCTTCCTCGAGCTCTCGTTTTCTTCTTCACGCCCTGGATTTGTTCCTCGGGTTCTGTTTTTGTTCCTCGGGCTGTGGTTGTGTTCCTCGGGCTCTGGTTTTGTTCCTCGAGCTCTGGTTGTGTTCCTTGGGCTCTGGTTTTGTTCCTTGAGCTCTAGTTTTGTTCTTCGAGCTCTGGTTTTGTTCCTGGGGCTCTGGTTTTCCTTCACGGGCTCTGGTTTTGTTCCTCATGTTCTGGTTTTATTCCTCAGGCCCTGGTTTTATTCCTCGGGCTCTCGTTTTGTTCCTCGGGCTCTGCTTTATTTCCACGGGCTCTGGTTTTGTTCCTCGAGCTCTGGTTTTGTTCCTCGAGGGCTGGTTTTGTTCCTTGGGCTATGGTTTTCTTTCTCGGGCTCTGGCTTGGTTCCTCGGGTCCTGGTTTTTTCCTCGGGCTCTCTTTTTGTTCCTCGGGCTCTTGTTTTCTTCCTCAGGCTCTGGCTTTGTTCCTCGGGCTCTGGTTTTGTTCCTCGGGCTCTGGCTTGGTTCCTCGCGCCCTGGTTTTTTGCCTCGGGCTCTGGTTTTGTTCCTCGGGCTCTGGTGTTGTTCCTCGGTTTCTGGTTTGGTTCCTCGGGCCCTGGTTTTACTCCACGGGCTCTGGTTTTCTTCCTATGGCCCTCTTTTTGTTCTTCAGGTCCTCCTTTTTGTCCTTGGGTTCTGGTTTTGTTCCTCGGGCTCTGGTTTTCTTCCTCAGGATCTGGTTTTGTTCCTCGAGCTCTGGTTTTGTTCCTTGGGCACTGGTTTTGTTCCTCGGGCTCTCGTTTTCTTCCTCGGACTCTCGTTTTGTTCCTCGGGTTCTGGTTTTGTTCCTTGAGCTCTGGTTTTCTTCTTTGGGCTCTGGTTTTCTTCCTCAGGCTCTGGTTTTGTTGCTCGGGCTCTGCATTTCTTCCTCGAGCTCTCGTTTTTTTCTTCAGGCCCTAGATTTGTTCCTCGGGCCCTGGTTGTGTTCCTCGGGCTCTGGTTTTGTTCCTCGAGCTCTGGTTTTGTTCCTTTGGCACTGGTTTTGTTCCTTGAGCTCTAGTTTTGTTCTTCGAGCTCTGGTTTTGTTCCTGGGGCTCTGGTTTTCTTTCACGGGCTCTGGTTTTGTTCCTCATGTTCTGGTTTTATTCCTCAGGCCCTGGTTTTATTCCTTGGGGTTTCGTTTTGTTCCTCGGGCTCTGCTTTATTTCCACGGGCTCTGGTTTTGTTCCTCGAGCTCTGGTTTTGTTCCTCGAGGGCTGGTTTTGTTCCTTGGGCTATGGTTTTCTTTCTCAGGCTCTGGCTTGGTTCCTCGGGTCCTGGTTTTTTCCTCGGGCTCTATTTTTGTTCCTCGGGCTCTTGTTTTCTTCCTCAGGCTCTGGTTTTGTTCCTCGGGCTCTGGTTTTGTTCCTCGGGCTCTGGCTTGGTTCCTCGGGCCCTGGTTTTTTGCCTCCGGCTCTGGTTTTGTTCCTCGGGCTCTGGTTTTGTTCCTCGGTTTCTGGTTTGGTTCCTCGGGCCCTGGTTTTATTCCACGGGCTCTGGTTTTCTTCCTATGGCCCTCTTTTTGTTCTTCAGGTCCTCCTTTTTGTCCTTGGGTTCTGGTTTTGTTCCTCGGGCTCTGGTTTTCTTCCTCAGGATCTGGTTTTGTTCCTCGAGCTCTGGTTTTGTTCCTTGGGCACTGGTTTTGTTCCTCGGGCTCTCGTTTTCTTCCTCGGACTCTCGTTTTGTTCCTCGGGTTCTGGTTTTGTTCCTTGAGCTCTGGTTTTCTTCTTTGGGCTCTGGTTTTCTTCCTCAGGCTCTGGTTTTGTTGCTCGGGCTCTGCATTTCTTCCTCGAGCTCTCGTTTTTTTCTTCAGGCCCTAGATTTGTTCCTCGGGCCCTGGTTGTGTTCCTCGGGCTCTGGTTTTGTTCCTCGAGCTCTGGTTTTCTTCCTTTGGCACAGGTTTTGTTCCTTGAGCTCTAGTTTTGTTCTTCGAGCTCTGGTTTTGTTCCTGGGGCTCTGGTTTTCTTTCACGGGCTCTGGTTTTGTTCCTCATGTTCTGGTTTTATTCCTCAGGCCCTGGTTTTATTCCTTGGGGTTTCGTTTTGTTCCTCGGGCTCTGCTTTATTTCCACGGGCTCTGGTTTTGTTCCTCGAGCTCTGGTTTTGTTCCTCGAGGGCTGGTTTTGTTCCTTGGGCTATGGTTTTCTTTCTCGGGCTCTGGCTTGGTTCCTCGGGTCCTGGTTTTTTCCTCGGGCTCTATTTTTGTTCCTCGGGCTCTTGTTTTCTTCCTCAGGCTCTGGTTTTGTTCCTCGGGCTCTGGTTTTGTTCCTCGGGCTCTGGCTTGGTTCCTCGCGCCCTGGTTTTTTGCCTCGGGCTCTGGTTTTGTTCCTCGGGCTCTGGTTTTGTTCCTCGGTTTCTGGTTTGGTTCCTCGGGCCCTGGTTTTATTCTACGGGCTCTGGTTTTCTTCCTATGGCCCTCTTTTTGTTCTTCAGGTCCTCCTTTTTGTCCTTGGGTTCTGGTTTTGTTCCTCGGGCTCTGGTTTTCTTCCTCAGGATCTGGTTTTGTTCCTCGAGCTCTGGTTTTGTTCCTGGGGCACTGGTTTTGTTCCTCGGGCTCTCGTTTTCTTCCTCGGACTCTCGTTTTGTTCCTCGGGTTCTGGTTTTGTTCCTTGAGCTCTGGTTTTCTTCTTTGGGCTCTGGTTTTCTTCCTCAGGCTCTGGTTTTGTTGCTCGGGCTCTGGATTTCTTCCTCGAGCTCTCGTTTTTTTCTTCAGGCCCTAGATTTGTTCCTCGGGCCCTGGTTGTGTTCCTCGGGCTCTGGTTTTGTTCCTCGAGCTCTGGTTTTCTTCCTTTGGCACTGGTTTTGTTCCTTGAGCTCTAGTTTTGTTCTTCGAGCTCTGGTTTTGTTCCTGGGGCTCTGGTTTTCTTTCACGGGCTCTGGTTTTGTTCCTCATGTTCTGGTTTTATTCCTCAGGCCCTGGTTTTATTCCTTGGGGTTTCGTTTTGTTCCTCGGGCTCTGCTTTATTTCCACGGGCTCTGGTTTTGTTCCTCGAGCTCTGGTTTTGTTCCTCGAGGGCTGGTTTTGTTCCTTGGGCTATGGTTTTCTTTCTCGGGCTCTGGCTTGGTTCCTCGGGTCCTGGTTTTTTCCTCGGGCTCTATTTTTGTTCCTCGGGCTCTTGTTTTCTTCCTCAGGCTCTGGTTTTGTTCCTCGGGCTCTGGTTTTGTTCCTCGGGCTCTGGCTTGGTTCCTCGGGCCCTGGTTTTTTGCCTCCGGCTCTGGTTTTGTTCCTCGGGCTCTGGTTTTGTTCCTCGGTTTCTGGTTTGGTTCCTCGGGCCCTGGTTTTATTCCACGGGCTCTGGTTTTCTTCCTATGGCCCTCTTTTTGTTCTTCAGGTCCTCCTTTTTGTCCTTGGGTTCTGGTTTTGTTCCTCGGGCTCTGGTTTTCTTCCTCAGGATCTGGTTTTGTTCCTCGAGCTCTGGTTTTGTTCCTTGGGCACTGGTTTTGTTCCTCGGGCTCTCGTTTTCTTCCTCGGACTCTCGTTTTGTTCCTCGGGTTCTGGTTTTGTTCCTTGAGCTCTGGTTTTCTTCTTTGGGCTCTGGTTTTCTTCCTCAGGCTCTGGTTTTGTTGCTCGGGCTCTGCATTTCTTCCTCGAGCTCTCGTTTTTTTCTTCAGGCCCTAGATTTGTTCCTCGGGCCCTGGTTGTGTTCCTCGGGCTCTGGTTTTGTTCCTCGAGCTCTGGTTTTCTTCCTTTGGCACAGGTTTTGTTCCTTGAGCTCTAGTTTTGTTCTTCGAGCTCTGGTTTTGTTCCTGGGGCTCTGGTTTTCTTTCACGGGCTCTGGTTTTGTTCCTCATGTTCTGGTTTTATTCCTCAGGCCCTGGTTTTATTCCTTGGGGTTTTGTTTTGTTCCTCGGGCTCTGCTTTATTTCCACGGGCTCTGGTTTTGTTCCTCGAGCTCTGGTTTTGTTCCTCGAGGGCTGGTTTTGTTCCTTGGGCTATGGTTTTCTTTCTCGGGCTCTGGCTTGGTTCCTCGGGTCCTGGTTTTTTCCTCGGGCTCTATTTTTGTTCCTCGGGCTCTTGTTTTCTTCCTCAGGCTCTGGTTTTGTTCCTCGGGCTCTGGTTTTGTTCCTCGGGCACTGGCTTGGTTCCTCGGGCCCTGGTTTTTTGCCTCGGGCTCTGGTTTTTATCCTCGGGCTCTGGTTTTGTTCCTCGGTTTCTGGTTTGGTTCCTCGGGCCCTGGTTTTATTCCACGGGCTCTGGTTTTCTTCCTATGGCCCTCGTGTTGTTCTTCAGGTCCTCCTTTTTGTCCTTGGGTTCTGGTTTTGTTCCTCGGGCTCTGGTTTTCTTCCTCAGGATCTGGTTTTGTTCCTCGAGCTCTCGTTTTGTTCCTTGGTCACTGGTTTTGTTCCTCGGGCTCTCGTTTTCTTCCTCGGACTCTCGTTTTGTTCCCCGGGTTCTGGTTTTGTTCCTTGAGCTCTGTTTTTGTTCCTCGGGCTCTGGTTTTCTTCCTCAGGCTCTGGTTTTATTCCTCGGGCTCCAGATTTCTTCCTCGAGCTCTCGTTTTCTTCTTCACGCCCTGGATTTGTTCCTCGGGTTCTGTTTTTGTTCCTCGGGCTGTGGTTGTGTTCCTCGGGCTCTGGTTTTGTTCCTCGAGCTCTGGTTGTGTTCCTTGGGCTCTGGTTTTGTTCCTTGAGCTCTAGTTTTGTTCTTCGAACTCTGGTTTTGTTCCTGCGGCTCTGGTTTTCTTTCACGGGCTCTGGTTTTGTTCCTCATGTTCTGGTTTTATTCCTCAGGCCCTGGTTTTATTCCTCGGGCTCTCGTTTTGTTCCTCGGGCTCTGCTTTATTTCCACGGGCTCTGGTTTTGTTCCTCGAGCTCTGGTTTTGTTCCTCGAGGGCTGGTTTTGTTCCTTGGGCTATGGTTTTCTTTCTCGGGCTCTGGCTTGGTTCCTCGGGCCCTGGTTTTTTGCCTCGGGCTCTGGTTTTGTTCCTCGGGCTCTGGTTTTGTTCCTCGGTTTCTGGTTTGGTTCCTCGGGCCCTGGTTTTATTCCACGGGCTCTGGTTTTCTTCCTATGGCCCTCTTTTTGTTCTTCAGGTCCTCCTTTTTGTCCTTGGGTTCTGGTTTTGTTCCTCGGGCTCTGGTTTTCTTCCTCAGGATCTGGTTTTGTTCCTCGAGCTCTGGTTTTGTTCCTTGGGCACTGGTTTTGTTCCTCGGGCTCTCGTTTTCTTCCTCGGACTCTCGTTTTGTTCCTCGGGTTCTGGTTTTGTTCCTTGAGCTCTGGTTTTCTTCTTTGGGCTCTGGTTTTCTTCCTCAGGATCTGGTTTTGTTGCTCGGGCTCTGCATTTCTTCCTCGAGCTCTTGTTTTCTTCTTCAGGCCCTAGATTTGTTCCTCGGGCCCTGGTTGTGTTCCTTGGGCTCTGGTTTTGTTTCTCGTGCTCTGGTTTTGTTCCATGGGCACTGGTTTTGTTCCTCGGGCTCTCGTTTTCTTCCTCGGACTCTCGTTTTGTTCCTCGGGTTCTGGTTTTTTTTCCTTCAGCTCTGTTTTTTTTCCTCGGGCTCTGGTTTTCTTCCTCAGGCTCTGGTTTTATTCCTCGGCCTCCGGATTTCTTCCTCGAGCTCTCGTTTTCTTCTTCACGCCCTGGATTTGTTCCTCGGGTTCTGTTTTTGTTCCTCGGGCTGTGGTTGTGTTCCTCGGGCTCTGGTTTTGTTCCTCGAGCTCTGGTTGTGTTCCTTGGGCTCTGGTTTTGTTCCTTGAGCTCTAGTTTTGTTCTTCGAGCTCTGGTTTTGTTCCTGCGGCTCTGGTTTTCTTTCACGGGCTCTGGTTTTGTTCCTCATGTTCTGGTTTTATTCCTCAGGCCCTGGTTTTATTCCTCGGGCTCTCGTTTTGTTCCTCGGGCTCTGCTTTATTTCCACGGGCTCTGGTTTTGTTCCTCGAGCTCTGGTTTTGTTCCTCGAGGGCTGGTTTTGTTCCTTGGGCTATGGTTTTCTTTCTCGGGCTCTGGCTTGGTTCCTCGGGTCCTGGTTTTTTCCTCGGGCTCTCTTTTTGTTCCTCGGGCTCTTGTTTTCTTCCTCAGGCTCTGGTTTTGTTCCTCGGGCTCTGGTTTTGTTCCTCGGGCACTGGCTTGGTTCCTCGGGCCCTGGTTTTTTGCCTCGGGCTCTGGTTTTTATCCTCGGGCTCTGGTTTTGTTCCTCGGTTTCTGGTTTGGTTCCTCGGGCCCTGGTTTTATTCCACGGGCTCTGGTTTTCTTCCTATGGCCCTCGTGTTGTTCTTCAGGTCCTCCTTTTTGTCCTTGGGTTCTGGTTTTGTTCCTCGGGCTCTGGTTTTCTTCCTCAGGATCTGGTTTTGTTCCTCGAGCTCTGGTTTTGTTCCTTGGGCACTGGTTTTGTTCCTCGGGCTCTCGTTTTCTTCCTCGGACTCTCGTTTTGTTCCTCGGGTTCTGGTTTTGTTCCTTGAGCTCTGGTTTTCTTCTTTGGGCTCTGGTTTTCTTCCTCAGGCTCTGGTTTTGTTGCTCGGGCTCTGGATTTCTTCCTCGAGCTCTCGTTTTCTTCTTCAGGCCCTAGATTTGTTCCTCGGGCCCTGGTTGTGTTCCTCGGGCTCTGGTTTTGTTTCTCGTGCTCTGGTTTTGTTCCTTTGGCACTGGTTTTGTTCCTCGGGCTCTCGTTTTCTTCCTCGGACTCTCGTTTTGTTCCTCGGGTTCTGGTTTTGTTCCTTGAGCTCTGTTTTTTTTCCTCGGGCTCTGGTTTTCTTCCTCAGGCTCTGGTTTTATTCCTCGGGCTCCGGATTTCTTCCTCGAGCTCTGGTTTTCTTCCTCAGGATCTGGATTTGTTCCTCGGGCTGTGGTTGTGTTCCTCGGACTCTCGTTTTGTTCCTCGGGTTCTGGTTTTTTTCCTTGAGCTCTGTTTTTTTTCCTCGGGCTCTGGTTTTCTTCCTCAGGCTCTGGTTTTGTTGCTCGGGCTCCGGATTTCTTCCTCGAGCTCTCGTTTTCTTCTTCACGCCCTGGATTTGTTCCTCGGGTTCTGTTTTTGTTCCTCGGGCTGTGGTTGTGTTCCTTGGGCTCTGGTTTTGTTCCTCGAGCTCTGGTTGTGTTCCTTGGGCTCTGGTTTTGTTCCTTGAGCTCTAGTTTTGTTCTTCGAGCTCTGGTTTTGTTCCTGGGGCTCTGGTTTTCTTTCACGGGCTCTGGTTTTGTTCCTCATGTTCTGGTTTTATTCCTCAGGCCCTGGTTTTATTCCTCGGGCTCTCGTTTTGTTCCTCGGGCTCTGCTTTATTTCCACGGGCTCTGGTTTTGTTCCTCGAGCTCTGGTTTTGTTCCTCGAGGGCTGGTTTTGTTCCTTGGGCTATGGTTTTCTTTCTCGGGCTCTGGCTTGGTTCCTCGGGTCCTGGTTTTTTCCTCGGGCTCTATTTTTGTTCCTCGGGCTCTTGTTTTCTTCCTCAGGCTCTGGTTTTGTTCCTCGGGCTCTGGTTTTGTTCCTCGGGCTCTGGCTTGGTTCCTCGGGCCCTGGTTTTTTGCCTCGGGCTCTGGTTTTGTTCCTCGGGCTCTGGTTTTGTTCCTCGGTTTCTGGTTTGGTTCCTCGGGCCCTGGTTTTATTCCACGGGCTCTGGTTTTCTTCCTATGGCCCTCGTGTTGTTCTTCAGGTCCTCCTTTTTGTCCTTGGGTTCTGGTTTTGTTCCTCGGGCTCTGGTTTTCTTCCTCAGGATCTGGTTTTGTTCCTCGAGCTCTGGTTTTGTTCCTTGGGCACTGGTTTTGTTCCTCGGGCTCTCGTTTTCTTCCTCGGACTCTCGTTTTGTTCCTCGTGCTCTGGTTTTGTTCCTTGAGCTCTGTTTTTTTTCCTCGGGCTCTGGTTTTCTTCCTCAGGCTCTGGTTTTATTCCTCGGGCTCCGGATTTCTTCCTCGAGCTCTCGTTTTCTTCTTCACGCCCTGGATTTGTTCCTCGGGTTCTGTTTTTGTTCCTCGGGCTGTGGTTGTGTTCCTCGGGCTCTGGTTTTGTTCCTCGAGCTCTGGTTGTGTTCCTTGGGCTCTGGTTTTGTTCCTTGAGCTCTAGTTTTGTTCTTCGAGCTCTGGTTTTGTTCCTGGGGCTCTGGTTTTCTTTCACGGGCTCTGGTTTTGTTCCTCATGTTCTGGTTTTATTCCTGAGGCCCTGGTTTTATTCCTCGGGCTCTCGTTTTGTTCCTCGGGCTCTGCTTTATTTCCACGGGCTCTGGTTTTGTTCCTCGAGCTCTGGTTTTGTTCCTCGAGGGCTGGTTTTGTTCCTTGGGCTATGGTTTTCTTTCTCGGGCTCTGGCTTGGTTCCTCGGGTCCTGGTTTTTTCCTCGGGCTCTCTTTTTGTTCCTCGGGCTCTTGTTTTCTTCCTCAGGCTCTGGTTTTGTTCCTCGGGCTCTGGTTTTGTTCCTCGGGCTCTGGTTTTGTTCCTCGAGGGCTGGTTTTGTTCCTTGGGCTATGGTTTTCTTTCTCGGGCTCTGGCTTGGTTCCTCGGGTCCTGGTTTTTTCCTCGGGCTCTCTTTTTGTTCCTCGGGCTCTTGTTTTCTTCCTCAGGCTCTGGTTTTGTTCCTCGGGCTCTGGTTTTGTTCCTCGGGCTCTGGTTTTGTTCCTCGAGGGCTGGTTTTGTTCCTCGGGCTCTTGTTTTCTTCCTCAGGCTCTGGTTTTGTTCCTCGGGCTCTGGTTTTGTTCCTCGGGCTCTGGCTTGGTTCCTCGGGCCCTGGTTTTTTGCCTCGGCCTCTGGTTTTGTTCCTCGGGCTCTGGTTTTGTTCCTCGGTTTCTGGTTTTGTTCCTCGGGCCCTGGTTTTATTCCACGGGCTCTGGTTTTCTTCCTATGGCCCTCTTTTTGTTCTTCAGGTCCTCCTTTTTGTCCTTGGGTTCTGGTTTTGTTCCTCGGGCTCTGGTTTTCTTCCTCAGGATCTGGTTTTGTTCCTCGGGCTCTGGTTTTCTTCCTCAGGATCTGGTTTTGTTCCTCGAGCTCTGGTTTTGTTCCTTGGGCACTGGTTTTGTTCCTCGGGCACTGGTTTTGTTCCTCGGGCTCTCGTTTTCTTCCTCGGATTCTCGTTTTGTTCTTCGGGTTCTGGTTTTGTTCCTTGAGCTCTGGTTTTCTTCTTTGGGCTCTGGTTTTCTTCCTCAGGCTCTGGTTTTGTTGCTCGGACTATGCATTTCTTCCTCGAGCTCTCGTTTTTTTCTTCAGGCCCTAGATTTGTTCCTCGGGCCCTGGTTGTGTTCCTTGGGCTCTGGTTTTGTTCCTCGAGCTCTGGTTTTGTTCCTTGGGCACTGGTTTTGTTCCTCGGGCTCTCGTTTTCTTCCTCGGACTCTCGTTTTTTTCCTCTGGTTCTGTTTTTTTTCCTTGAGCTCTGTTTTTTTTCCTCGGGCTCTGGTTTTCTTCCTCAGGCTCTGGTTTTATTCCTCGGGCTCTGGTTTTCTTCATCGGTTTCTGGTTTGGTTCCTCGGGCCCTGGTTTTATTCCACGGGCTCTGGTTTTCTTCCTATGGCCCTCTTTTTGTTCTTCAGGTCCTCCTTTTTGTCCTTGGGTTCTGGTTTTGGTCCTCGGGCTCTGGTTTTCTTCCTCAGGATCTGGTTTTGTTCCTCGAGCTCTGGTTTTGTTCCTTGGGCACTGGTTTTGTTCCTCGGGCTCTCGTTTTCTTCCTCGGACTCTCGTTTTGTTCCTCGGGTTCTGGTTTTGTTCCTTGAGCTCTGGTTTTCTTCTTTGGGCTCTGGTTTTCTTCCTCAGGCTCTGGTTTTGTTGCTCGGGCTCTGCATTTCTTCCTCGAGCTCTCGTTTTTTTCTTCAGGCCCTAGATTTGTTCCTCGGGCCCTGGTTGTGTTCCTTGGGCTCTGGTTTTGTTTCTCGTGCTCTGGTTTTGTTCCATGGGCACTGGTTTTGTTCCTCGGGCTCTCGTTTTCTTCCTCGGGTTCTGGTTTTTTTCCTTGAGCTCTGTTTTTTTTCCTTGAGCTCTGGTTTTCTTCCTCAGGCTCTGGTTTTATTCCTCGGGCTCCGGATTTCTTCCTCGAGCTCTCGTTTTCTTCTTCACGCCCTGGATTTGTTCCTCGGGTTCTGTTTTTGTTCCTCGGGCTGTGGTTGTGTTCCTCGGGCTCTGGTTTTGTTCCTCGAGCTCTGGTTGTGTTCCTTGGGCTCTGGTTTTGTTCCTTGAGCTCTAGTTTTGTTCTTCGAGCTCTGGTTTTGTTCCTGGGGCTCTGGTTTTCCTTCACGGGCTCTGGTTTTGTTCCTCATGTTCTGGTTTTATTCCTCAGGCCCTGGTTTTATTCCTCGGGCTCTCGTTTTGTTCCTCGGGCTCTGCTTTATTTCCACGGGCTCTGGTTTTGTTCCTCGAGCTCTGGTTTTGTTCCTCGAGGGCTGGTTTTGTTCCTTGGGCTATGGTTTTCTTTCTCGGGCTCTGGCTTGGTTCCTCGGGTCCTGGTTTTTTCCTCGGGCTCTATTTTTGTTCCTCGGGCTCTTGTTTTCTTCCTCAGGCTCTGGCTTTGTTCCTCGGGCTCTGGTTTTGTTCCTCGGGCTCTGGCTTGGTTCCTCGCGCCCTGGTTTTTTGCCTCGGGCTCTGGTTTTGTTCCTCGGGCTCTGGTGTTGTTCCTCGGTTTCTGGTTTGGTTCCTCGGGCCCTGGTTTTACTCCACGGGCTCTGGTTTTCTTCCTATGGCCCTCTTTTTGTTCTTCAGGTCCTCCTTTTTGTCCTTGGGTTCTGGTTTTGTTCCTCGGGCTCTGGTTTTCTTCCTCAGGATCTGGTTTTGTTCCTCGAGCTCTGGTTTTGTTCCTTGGGCACTGGTTTTGTTCCTCGGGCTCTCGTTTTCTTCCTCGGACTCTCGTTTTGTTCCTCGGGTTCTGGTTTTGTTCCTTGAGCTCTGGTTTTCTTCTTTGGGCTCTGGTTTTCTTCCTCAGGCTCTGGTTTTGTTGCTCGGGCTCTGCATTTCTTCCTCGAGCTCTCGTTTTTTTCTTCAGGCCCTAGATTTGTTCCTCGGGCTCTGGTTGTGTTCCTCGAGCTCTGGTTGTGTTCCTTGGGCTCTGGTTTTGTTCCTTGAGCTCTAGTTTTGTTCTTCGAGCTCTGGTTTTGTTCCTGGGGCTCTGGTTTTCTTTCACGGGCTCTGGTTTTGTTCCTCATGTTCTGGTTTTATTCCTCAGGCCCTGGTTTTATTCCTCGGGGTTTCGTTTTGTTCCTCGGGCTCTGCTTTATTTCCACGGGCTCTGGTTTTGTTCCTCGAGCTCTGGTTTTGTTCCTCGAGGGCTGGTTTTGTTCCTTGGGCTATGGTTTTCTTTCTCGGGCTCTGGCTTGGTTCCTCGGGTCCTGGTTTTTTCCTCGGGCTCTATTTTTGTTCCTCGGGCTCTTGTTTTCTTCCTCAGGCTCTGGCTTTGTTCCTCGGGCTCTGGTTTTGTTCCTCGGGCTCTGGCTTGGTTCCTCGGGCCCTGGTTTTTTGCCTCGGGCTCTGGTTTTGTTCCTCGGTCTCTGGTGTTGTTCCTCGGTTTCTGGTTTGGTTCCTCGGGCCCTGGTTTTACTCCACGGGCTCTGGTTTTCTTCCTATGGCCCTCTTTTTGTTCTTCAGGTCCTCCTTTTTGTCCTTGGGTTCTGGTTTTGTTCCTCGGGCTCTGGCTTTCTTCCTCAGGATCTGGTTTTGTTCCTCGAGCTCTGGTTTTGTTCCTTGGGCACTGGTTTTGTTCCTCGGGCTCTCGTTTTCTTCCTCGGACTCTCGTTTTGTTCCTCGGGTTCTGGTTTTGTTCCTTGAGCTCTGGTTTTCTTCTTTGGGCTCTGGTTTTCTTCCTCAGGCTCTGGTTTTGTTCCTCGGGATCTGGTTTTGTTCCTCGGGCTCTGGCTTGGTTCCTCGGGCCCTGTTTTTTTGCCTCGGGCTCTGGTTTTGTTCCTCGGGCTCTGGTGTTGTTCCTCGGTTTCTGGTTTGGTTCCTCGGGCCCTGGTTTTATTCCACGGGCTCTGGTTTTCTTCCTATGGCTCTGGTTTTGTTGCTCGGGCTCTGCATTTCTTCCTCGAGCTCTCGTTTTTTTCTTCAGGCCCTAGATTTGTTCCTCGGGCCCTGGTTGTGTTCCTCGGGCTCTGGTTTTGTTCCTCGGTTTCTGGTTTGGTTCCTCGGGCCCTGGTTTTCTTCCTATGGCCCTCTTTTTGTTCTTCAGGTCCTCCTTTTTGTCCTTGGGTTCTGGTTTTGTTCCTCGGGCTCTGGTTTTCTTCCTCAGGATCTGGTTTTGTTCCTCGAGCTCTGGTTTTGTTCCTTGGGCACTGGTTTTGTTCCTCGGGCTCTCTTTTCTTCCTCGGACTCTCGTTTTGTTCCTCGGGTTCTGGTTTTGTTCCTTGAGCTCTGGTTTTCTTCTTTGGGCTCTGGTTTTCTTCCTCAGGCTCTGGTTTTGTTGCTCAGGCTCCGGATTTCTTCCTCGAGCTGTCGTTTTCTTCTTCACGCCCTGGATTTGTTCCTCGGGTTCTGTTTTTGTTCCTCGGGCTGTGGTTGTGTTCCTCGGGCTCTGGTTTTGTTCCTCGAGCTCTGGTTGTGTTCCTTGGGCTCTGGTTTTGTTCCTTGAGCTCTAGTTTTGTTCTTCGAGCTCTGGTTTTGTTCCTGGGGCTCTGCTTTATTTCCACGGGCTCTGGTTTTGTTCCTCGAGCTCTGGTTTTGTTCCTCGAGGGCTGGTTTTGTTCCTCGGGCTCTGGTTTTGTTCCTCGGGCTCTGGCTTGGTTCCTCGCGCCCTGGTTTTTTGCCTCGGGCTCTGGTTTTGTTCCTCGGTCTCTGGTTTTGTTCCTCGGTTTCTGGTTTGGTTCCTCGGGCCCTGGTTTTACTCCACGGGCTCTGGTTTTCTTCCTATGGCCCTCGTGTTGTTCTTCAGGTCCTCCTTTTTGTCCTTGGGTTCTGGTTTTTTTCCTCGGGCTCTGGTTTTCTTCCTCAGGATCTGGTTTTGTTCCTCGAGCTCTGGTTTTGTTCCTTGGGCACTGGTTTTGTTCCTCGGGCTCTCGTTTTCTTCCTCGGACTCTCGTTTTGTTCCTCGGGTTCTGGTTTTGTTCCTTGAGCTCTGGTTTTCTTCTTTGGGCTCTGGTTTTCTTCCTCAGGCTCTGGTTTTGTTGCTCGGGCTCTGCATTTCTTCCTCGAGCTCTCGTTTTTTTCTTCAGGCCCTAGATTTGTTCCTCGGGCCCTGGTTGTGTTCCTTGGGCTCTGGTTTTGTTTCTCGTGCTCTGGTTTTGTTCCATGGGCACTGGTTTTGTTCCTCGGGCTCTCGTTTTCTTCCTCGGACTCTCGTTTTGTTCCTCGGGTTCTGGTTTTTTTCCTTGAGCTCTGTTTTTTTTCCTCGGGCTCTGGTTTTCTTCCTCAGGCTCTGGTTTTATTCCTCGGGCTCCGGATTTCTTCCTCGAGCTCTCGTTTTCTTCTTCACGCCCTGGATTTGTTCCTCGGGTTCTGTTTTTGTTCCTCGGGCTGTGGTTGTGTTCCTCGGGCTCTGGTTTTGTTCCTCGAGCTCTGGTTGTGTTCCTTGGGCTCTGGTTTTGTTCCTTGAGCTCTAGTTTTGTTCTTCGAGCTCTGGTTTTGTTCCTGGGGCTCTGGTTTTCTTTCACGGGCTCTGGTTTTGTTCCTCATGTTCTGGTTTTATTCCTCAGGCCCTGGTTTTATTCCTCGGGCTCTCGTTTTGTTCCTCGGGCTCTGCTTTATTTCCACGGGCTCTGGTTTTCTTCCTCGAGCTCTGGTTTTGTTCCTCGAGGGCTGGTTTTGTTCCTTGGGCTATGGTTTTCTTTCTCGGGCTCTGGCTTGGTTCCTCGGGTCCTGGTTTTTTCCTTGGGCTCTATTTTTGTTCCTCGGGCTCTTGTTTTCTTCCTCAGGCTCTGGTTTTGTTCCTCGGGCTCTGGCTTGGTTCCTCGGGCTCTGGCTTGGTTCCTCGGGCCCTGTTTTTTTGCCTCGGGCTCTGGTTTTGTTCCTCGGGCTCTGGTTTTGTTCCTCGGGCTCTGGTTTTGTTCCTCGGTTTCTGGTTTGGTTCCTCGGGCCCTGGTTTTCTTCCTATGGCCCTCTTTTTGTTCTTCAGGTCCTCCTTTTTGTCCTTGGGTTCTGGTTTTGTTCCTCGGGCTCTGGTTTTCTTCCTCAGGATCTGGTTTTGTTCCTCGAGCTCTGGTTTTGTTCCTTGGGCACTGGTTTTGTTCCTCGGGCTCTCGTTTTCTTCCTCGGACTCTCGTTTTGTTCCTCGGGTTCTGGTTTTGTTCCTTGAGCTCTGGTTTTCTTCTTTGGGCTCTGGTTTTCTTCCTCAGGCTCTGGTTTTGTTCCTCGGGATCTGGTTTTGTTCCTCGGGCTCTGGCTTGCTTCCTCGGGCCCTGGTTTTTTGCCTCGGGCTCTGGTTTTGTTCCTCGGGCTCTGGTGTTGTTCCTCGGTTTCTGGTTTGGTTCCTCGGGCCCTGGTTTTATTCCACGGGCTCTGGTTTTCTTCCTATGGCCCTCTTTTTGTTCTTCAGGTCCTCCTTTTTGTCCTTGGGTTCTGGTTTTGTTCCTCGGGCTCTGGTTTTCTTCCTCAGGATCTGGTTTTGTTCCTCGAGCTCTGGTTTTGTTCCTTGGGCACTGGTTTTGTTCCTCGGGCTCTCGTTTTCTTCCTCGGACTCTCGTTTTGTTCCTCGGGTTCTGGTTTTGTTCCTTGAGCTCTGGTTTTCTTCTTTGGGCTCTGGTTTTCTTCCTCAGGCTCTGGTTTTGTTCCTCGGGCTCTGGTTTTGTTCCTTGGGCTCTGGCTTGGTTCCTCGGGCCCTGGTTTTTTGCCTCGGGCTCTGGTTTTGTTCCTCGGGCTCTGGTGTTGTTCCTCGGTTTCTGGTTTGGTTCCTCGGGCCCTGGTTTTATTCCACGGGCTCTGGTTTTCTTCCTATGGCCCTCTTTTTGTTCTTCAGGTCCTCCTTTTTGTCCTTGGGTTCTGGTTTTGTTCCTCGGGCTCTGGTTTTCTTCCTCAGGATCTGGTTTTGTTCCTCGAGCTCTGGTTTTGTTCCTTGGGCACTGGTTTTGTTCCTCGGGCTCTCGTTTTCTTCCTCGGACTCTCGTTTTGTTCCTCGGGTTTTGGTTTTGTTCCTTGAGCTCTGGTTTTCTTCTTTGGGCTCTGGTTTTCTTCCTCAGGCTCTGGTTTTGTTGCTCGGGCTCTGCATTTCTTCCTCGAGCTCTCGTTTTTTTCTTCAGGCCCTAGATTTGTTCCTCGGGCCCTGGTTGTGTTCCTTGGGCTCTGGTTTTGTTTCTCGTGCTCTGGTTTTGTTCCATGGGCACTGGTTTTGTTCCTCGGGCTCTCGTTTTCTTCCTCGGACTCTCGTTTTGTTCCTCGGGTTCTGGTTTTTTTCCTTGAGCTCTGTTTTTTTTCCTCGGGCTCTGGTTTTCTTCCTCAGGCTCTGGTTTTATTCCTCGGGCTCCGGATTTCTTCCTCGAGCTCTCGTTTTCTTCTTCACGCCCTGGATTTGTTCCTCGGGTTCTGTTTTTGTTCCTCGGGCTGTGGTTGTGTTCCTCGGGCTCTGGTTTTGTTCCTCGAGCTCTGGTTGTGTTCCTTGGGCTCTGGTTTTGTTCCTTGAGCTCTAGTTTTGTTCTTCGAGCTCTGGTTTTGTTCCTGGGGCTCTGGTTTTCTTTCACGGGCTCTGGTTTTGTTCCTCATGTTCTGGTTTTATTCCTCAGGCCCTGGTTTTATTCCTCGGGCTCTCGTTTTGTTCCTCGGGTTCTGCTTTATTTCCACGGGCTCTGGTTTTGTTCCTCGAGCTCTGGTTTTGTTCCTCGAGGGCTGGTTTTGTTCCTTGGGCTATGGTTTTCTTTCTCGGGCTCTGGCTTGGTTCCTCGGGTCCTGGTTTTTTCCTCGGGCTCTCTTTTTGTTCCTCGGGCTCTTGTTTTCTTCCTCAGGCTCTGGTTTTGTTCCTCGGGCTCTGGTTTTGTTCCTCGGGCTCTGGCTTGGTTCCTCGGGCCCAGGTATTTTGCCTCGGGCTCTGGTTTTGTTCCTCGGGCTCTGGTTTTGTTCCTCGGTTTCTGGTTTGGTTCCTCGGGCCCTGGTTTTATTCCATGGGCTCAGGTTTTCTTCCTATGGCCCTCTTTTTGTTCTTCAGGTCCTCCTTTTTGTCCTTGGGTTCTGGTTTTGTTCCTCGGGCTCTGGTTTTCTTCCTCAGGATCTGGTTTTGTTCCTCGAGCTCTGGTTTTGTTCCTTGGGCACTGGTTTTGTTCCTCGGGCTCTCGTTTTCTTCCTCGGACTCTCGTTTTGTTCCTCGGGTTCTGGTTTTGTTCCTTGAGCTCTGGTTTTCTTCTTTGGGCTCTGGTTTTCTTCCTCAGGCTCTGGTTTTGTTGCTCGGGCTCTGCATTTCTTCCTCGAGCTCTCGTTTTTTTCTTCAGGCCCTAGAATTGTTCCTCGGGCCCCGGTTGTGTTCCTCAGGCTCTGGTTTTGTTCCTCGAGCTCTGGTTTTGTTCCTTGGGCACTGGTTTTGTTCCTCGGGCTCTCGTTTTCTTCCTCGGACTCTCGTTTTGTTCCTCGGGTTCTGGTTTTGTTCCTTGAGCTCTGGTTTTCTTCTTTGGGCTCTGGTTTTCTTCCTCAGGCTCTGGTTTTGTTCCTCGGGCTCTGGTTTTGTTCCTCGGGCTCTGGCTTGGTTCCTCGGGCCCTGGTTTTTTGCCTCGGGCTCTGGTTTTGTTCCTCGGGCTCTGGTGTTGTTCCTCGGTTTCTGGTTTGGTTCCTCGGGCCCTGGTTTTATTCCACGGGCTCTGGTTTTCTTCCTATGGCCCTCTTTTTGTTCTTCAGGTCCTCCTTTTTGTCCTTGGGTTCTGGTTTTGTTCCTCGGGCTCTGGTTTTCTTCCTCAGGATCTGGTTTTGTTCCTCGAGCTCTGGTTTTGTTCCTTGGGCACTGGTTTTGTTCCTCGGGCTCTCGTTTTCTTCCTCGGACTCTCGTTTTGTTCCTCGGGTTCTGGTTTTGTTCCTTGAGCTCTGGTTTTCTTCTTTGGGCTCTGGTTTTCTTCCTCAGACTCTGGTTTTGTTGCTCGGGCTCTGCATTTCTTCCTCGAGCTCTCGTTTTTTTCTTCAGGCCCTAGATTTGTTCCTCGGGCCCTGGTTGTGTTCCTTGGGCTCTGGTTTTGTTTCTCGTGCTCTGGTTTTGTTCCATGGGCACTGGTTTTGTTCCTCGGGCTCTCGTTTTCTTCCTCGGACTCTCGTTTTGTTCCTCGGGTTCTGGTTTTTTTCCTTGAGCTCTGTTTTTTTTCCTCGGGCTCTGGTTTTCTTCCTCAGGCTCTGGTTTTATTCCTCGGGCTCCGGATTTCTTCCTCGAGCTCTCGTTTTCTTCTTCACGCCCTGGATTTGTTCCTCGGGTTCTGTTTTTGTTCCTCGGGCTGTGGTTGTGTTCCTCGGGCTCTGGTTTTGTTCCTCGAGCTCTGGTTGTGTTCCTTGGGCTCTGGTTTTGTTCCTTGAGCTCTAGTTTTGTTCTTCGAGCTCTGGTTTTGTTCCTGGGGCTCTGGTTTTCTTTCACGGGCTCTGGTTTTGTTCCTCATGTTCTGGTTTTATTCCTCAGGCCCTGGTTTTATTCCTCGGGCTCTCGTTTTGTTCCTCGGGCTCTGCTTTATTTCCACGGGCTCTGGTTTTGTTCCTCGAGCTCTGGTTTTGTTCCTCGAGGGCTGGTTTTGTTCCTTGGGCTATGGTTTTCTTTCTCGGGCTCTGGCTTGGTTCCTCGGGTCCTGGTTTTTTCCTCGGGCTCTCTTTTTGTTCCTCGGGCTCTTGTTTTCTTCCTCAGGCTCTGGTTTTGTTCCTCGGGCTCTGGTTTTGTTCCTCGGGCTCTGGCTTGGTTCCTCGGGCCCAGGTATTTTGCCTCGGGCTCTGGTTTTGTTCCTCGGGCTCTGGTTTTGTTCCTCGGTTTCTGGTTTGGTTCCTCGGGCCCTGGTTTTATTCCATGGGCTCTGGTTTTCTTCCTATGGCCCTCTTTTTGTTCTTCAGGTCCTCCTTTTTGTCCTTGGGTTCTGGTTTTGTTCCTCGGGCTCTGGTTTTCTTCCTCAGGATCTGGTTTTGTTCCTCGAGCTCTGGTTTTGTTCCTTGGGCACTGGTTTTGTTCCTCGGGCTCTCGTTTTCTTCCTCGGACTCTCGTTTTGTTCCTCGGGTTCTGGTTTTGTTCCTTGAGCTCTGGTTTTCTTCTTTGGGCTCTGGTTTTCTTCCTCAGGCTCTGGTTTTGTTGCTCGGGCTCTGCATTTCTTCCTCGAGCTCTCGTTTTTTTCTTCAGGCCCTAGAATTGTTCCTCGGGCCCCGGTTGTGTTCCTCAGGCTCTGGTTTTGTTTCTCGAGCTCTGGTTTTGTTCCTTGGGCACTGGTTTTGTTCCTCGGGCTCTCGTTTTCTTCCTCGGACTCTCGTTTTGTTCCTCGGGTTCTGGTTTTTTTCCCTGAGCTCTGTTTTTTTTCCTCGGGCTCTGGTTTTCTTCCTCAGGCTCTGGTTTTATTCCTCGGGCTCCGGATTTCTTCCTCGAGCTCTCGTTTTCTTCTTCACGCCCTGGATTTGTTCCTCGGGTTCTGTTTTTGTTCCTCGGGCTGTGGTTGTGTTCCTCGGGCTCTGGTTTTGTTCCTCGAGCTCTGGTTGTGTTCCTTGGGCTCTGGTTTTGTTCCTTGAGCTCTAGTTTTGTTCTTCGAGCTCTGGTTTTGTTCCTGGGGCTCTGGTTTTCTTTCACGGGCTCTGGTTTTGTTCCTCATGTTCTGGTTTTATTCCTCAGGCCCTGGTTTTATTCCTCGGGCTCTCGTTTTGTTCCTCGGGCTCTGCTTTATTTCCACGGGCTCTGGTTTTGTTCCTCGAGCTCTGGTTTTGTTCCTCGAGGGCTGGTTTTGTTCCTTGGGCTACGGTTTTCTTTCTCGGGCTCTGGCTTGGTTCCTCGGGTCCTGGTTTTTTCCTCGAGCTCTATTTTTGTTCCTCGGGCTCTTGTTTTCTTCCTCAGGCTCTGGTTTTGTTCCTCGGGCTCTGGCTTGGTTCCTCGGGCTCTGGCTTGGTTCCTCGGGCCCTGTTTTTTTGCCTCGGGCTCTGGTTTTGTTCCTCGGGCTCTGGTTTTGTTCCTCGGGCTCTGGTTTTGTTCCTCGGTTTCTGGTTTGGTTCCTCGGGCCCTGGTTTTCTTCCTATGGCCCTCTTTTTGTTCTTCAGGTCCTCCTTTTTGTCCTTGGGTTCTGGTTTTGTTCCTCGGGCTCTGGTTTTCTTCCTCAGGATCTGGTTTTGTTCCTCGAGCTCTGGTTTTGTTCCTTGGGCACTGGTTTTGTTCCTCGGGCTCTCGTTTTCTTCCTCGGACTCTCGTTTTGTTCCTCGGGTTCTGGTTTTGTTCCTTGAGCTCTGGTTTTCTTCTTTGGGCTCTGGTTTTCTTCCTCAGGCTCTGGTTTTGTTCCTCGGGCTCTGGTTTTGTTCCTCGGGCTCTGGCTTGGTTCCTCGGGCCCTGGTTTTTTGCCTCGGGCTCTGGTTTTGTTCCTCGGGCTCTGGTGTTGTTCCTCGGTTTCTGGTTTGGTTCCTCGGGCCCTGGTTTTATTCCACGGGCTCTGGTTTTCTTCCTATGGCCCTCTTTTTGTTCTTCAGGTCCTCCTTTTTGTCCTTGGGTTCTGGTTTTGTTCCTCGGGCTCTGGTTTTCTTCCTCAGGATCTGGTTTTGTTCCTCGAGCTCTGGTTTTGTTCCTTGGGCACTGGTTTTGTTCCTCGGGCTCTCGTTTTCTTCCTCGGACTCTCGTTTTGTTCCTCGGGTTCTGGTTTTGTTCCTTGAGCTCTGGTTTTCTTCTTTGGGCTCTGGTTTTCTTCCTCAGGCTCTGGTTTTGTTGCTCGGGCTCTGCATTTCTTCCTCGAGCTCTCGTTTTTTTCTTCAGGCCCTAGATTTGTTCCTCGGGCCCTGGTTGTGTTCCTTGGGCTCTGGTTTTGTTTCTCGTGCTCTGGTTTTGTTCCTTGGGCACTGGTTTTGTTCCTCGGGCTCTCGTTTTCTTCCTCGGACTCTCGTTTTGTTCCTCGGGTTCTGGTTTTGTTCCTTGAGCTCTGTTTTTTTTCCTCGGGCTCTGGTTTTCTTCCTCAGGCTCTGGTTTTATTCCTCGGGCTCCGGATTTCTTCCTCGAGCTCTCGTTTTCTTCTTCACGCCCTGGATTTGTTCCTCGGGTTCTGTTTTTGTTCCTCGGGCTGTGGTTGTGTTCCTCGGGCTCTGGTTTTGTTCCTCGAGCTCTGGTTGTGTTCCTTGGGCTCTGGTTTTGTTCCTTGAGCTCTAGTTTTGTTCTTCGAGCTCTGGTTTTGTTCCTGCGGCTCTGGTTTTCTTTCACGGGCTCTGGTTTTGTTCCTCATGTTCTGGTTTTATTCCTCAGGCCCTGGTTTTATTCCTCGGGCTCTCGTTTTGTTCCTCGGGCTCTGCTTTATTTCCACGGGCTCTGGTTTTGTTCCTCGAGCTCTGGTTTTGTTCCTCGAGGGCTGGTTTTGTTCCTTGGGCTATGGTTTTCTTTCTCGGGCTCTGGCTTGGTTCCTCGGGTCCTGGTTTTTTCCTCGGGCTCTCTTTTTGTTCCTCGGGCTCTTGTTTTCTTCCTCAGGCTCTGGTTTTGTTCCTCGGGCTCTGGTTTTGTTCCTCGGGCTCTGGCTTGGTTCCTCGGGCCCAGGTATTTTGCCTCGGGCTCTGGTTTTGTTCCTCGGGCTCTGCTTTTGTTCCTCGGTTTCTGGTTTGGTTCCTCGGGCCCTGGTTTTATTCCATGGGCTCAGGTTTTCTTCCTATGGCCCTCTTTTTGTTCTTCAGGTCCTCCTTTTTGTCCTTGGGTTCTGGTTTTGTTCCTCGGGCTCTGGTTTTCTTCCTCAGGATCTGGTTTTGTTCCTCGAGCTCTGGTTTTGTTCCTTGGGCACTGGTTTTGTTCCTCGGGCTCTCGTTTTCTTCCTCGGACTCTCGTTTTGTTCCTCGGGTTCTGGTTTTGTTCCTTGAGCTCTGCTTTTCTTCTTTGGGCTCTGGTTTTCTTCCTCAGGCTCTGGTTTTGTTGCTCGGGCTCTGCATTTCTTCCTCGAGCTCTCGTTTTTTTCTTCAGGCCCTAGAATTGTTCCTCGGGCCCCGGTTGTGTTCCTCAGGCTCTGGTTTTGTTTCTCGAGCTCTGGTTTTGTTCCTTGGGCACTGGTTTTGTTCCTCGGGCTCTCGTTTTCTTCCTCGGACTCTCGTTTTGTTCCTCGGGTTCTGGTTTTTTTCCCTGAGCTCTGTTTTTTTTCCTCGGGCTCTGGTTTTCTTCCTCAGGCTCTGGTTTTATTCCTCGGGCTCCGGATTTCTTCCTCGAGCTCTCGTTTTCTTCTTCACGCCCTGGATTTGTTCCTCGGGTTCTGTTTTTGTTCCTTGGGCTGTGGTTGTGTTCCTCGGGCTCTGGTTTTGTTCCTCGAGCTCTGGTTGTGTTCCTTGGGCTCTGGTTTTGTTCCTTGAGCTCTAGTTTTGTTCTTCGAGCTCTGGTTTTGTTCCTGGGGCTCTGGTTTTCTTTCACGGGCTCTGGTTTTGTTCCTCATGTTCTGGTTTTATTCCTCAGGCCCTGGTTTTATTCCTCGGGCTCTCGTTTTGTTCCTCTGGCTCTGCTTTATTTCCACGGGCTCTGGTTTTGTTCCTCGAGCTCTGGTTTTGTTCCTCGAGGGCTGGTTTTGTTCCTTGGGCTATGGTTTTCTTTCTCGGGCTCTGGCTTGGTTCCTCGGGTCCTGGTTTTTTCCTCGGGCTCTCTTTTTGTTCCTTGGGCTCTTGTTTTCTTCCTCAGGCTCTGGTTTTGTTCCTCGGGCTCTGGTTTTGTTCCTCGGGCTCTGGCTTGGTTCCTCGGGCCCAGGTATTTTGCCTCGGGCTCTGGTTTTGTTCCTCGGGCTCTGATTTTGTTCCTCGGTTTCTGGTTTGGTTCCTCGGGCCCTGGTTTTATTCCATGGGCTCAGGTTTTCTTCCTATGGCCCTCTTTTTGTTCTTCAGGTCCTCCTTTTTGTCCTTGGGTTCTGGTTTTGTTCCTCGGGCTCTGGTTTTCTTCCTCAGGATCTGGTTTTGTTCCTCGAGCTCTGGTTTTGTTCCTTGGGCACTGGTTTTGTTCCTCGGGCTCTCGTTTTCTTCCTCGGACTCTCGTTTTGTTCCTCGGGTTCTGGTTTTGTTCCTTGAGCTCTGCTTTTCTTCTTTGGGCTCTGGTTTTCTTCCTCAGGCTCTGGTTTTGTTGCTCGGGCTCTGCATTTCTTCCTCGAGCTCTCGTTTTTTTCTTCAGGCCCTAGAATTGTTCCTCGGGCCCCGGTTGTGTTCCTCAGGCTCTGGTTTTGTTTCTCGAGCTCTGGTTTTGTTCCTTGGGCACTGGTTTTGTTCCTCGGGCTCTCGTTTTCTTCCTCGGACTCTCGTTTTGTTCCTCGGGTTCTGGTTTTTTTCCCTGAGCTCTGTTTTTTTTCCTCGGGCTCTGGTTTTCTTCCTCAGGCTCTGGTTTTATTCCTCGGGCTCCGGATTTCTTCCTCGAGCTCTCGTTTTCTTCTTCACGCCCTGGTTTTGTTCCTCGAGCTCTGGTTTTGTTCCTTGGGCACTGGTTTTGTTCCTCGGGCTCTCGTTTTCTTCCTCGGACTCTCGTTTTGTTCCTCGGGTTCTGGTTTTGTTCCTTGAGCTCTGGTTTTCTTCTTTGGGCTCTGGTTTTCTTCCTCAGGCTCTGGTTTTGTTGCTCGGGCTCTGCATTTCTTCCTCGAGCTCTCGTTTTTTTCTTCAGGCCCTAGAATTGTTCCTCGGGCCCCGGTTGTGTTCCTCTGGCTCTGGTTTTGTTCCTCGAGCTCTGGTTTTGTTCCTTGGGCACTGGTTTTGTTCCTCGGGCTCTCGTTTTCTTCCTCGGACTCTCGTTTTGTTCCTCGGGTTCTGGTTTTGTTCCTTGAGCTCTGGTTTTCTTCTTTGGGCTCTGGTTTTCTTCCTCAGGCTCTGGTTTTGTTCCTCGGGCTCTGGTTTTGTTCCTCGGGCTCTGGCTTGGTTCCTCGGGCCCTGGTTTTTTGCCTCGGGCTCTGGTTTTGTTCCTCGGGCTCTGGTGTTGTTCCTCGGTTTCTGGTTTGGTTCCTCGGGCCCTGGTTTTATTCCACGGGCTCTGGTTTTCTTCCTATGGCCCTCGTGTTGTTCTTCAGGTCCTCCTTTTTGTCCTTGGGTTCTGGTTTTGTTCCTCGGGCTCTGGTTTTCTTCCTCAGGATCTGGTTTTGTTCCTCGAGCTCTGGTTTTGTTCCTTGGGCACTGGTTTTGTTCCTCGGGCTCTCGTTTTCTTCCTCGGACTCTCGTTTTGTTCCTCGGGTTCTGGTTTTGTTCCTTGAGCTCTGGTTTTCTTCTTTGGGCTCTGGTTTTCTTCCTCAGGCTCTGGTTTTGTTGCTCGGGCTCTGCATTTCTTCCTCGAGCTCTCGTTTTTTTCTTCAGGCCCTAGATTTGTTCCTCGGGCCCTGGTTGTGTTCCTTGGGCTCTGGTTTTGTTTCTCGTGCTCTGGTTTTGTTCCATGGGCACTGGTTTTGTTCCTCGGGCTCTCGTTTTCTTCCTCGGACTCTCGTTTTGTTCCTCGGGTTCTGGTTTTTTTCCTTGAGCTCTGTTTTTTTTCCTCGGGCTCTGGTTTTCTTCCTCAGGCTCTGGTTTTATTCCTCGGGCTCCGGATTTCTTCCTCGAGCTCTCGTTTTCTTCTTCACGCCCTGGATTTGTTCCTCGGGTTCTGTTTTTGTTCCTCGGGCTGTGGTTGTGTTCCTCGGGCTCTGGTTTTGTTCCTCGAGCTCTGGTTGTGTTCCTTGGGCTCTGGTTTTGTTCCTTGAGCTCTAGTTTTGTTCTTCGAGCTCTGGTTTTGTTCCTGGGGCTCTGGTTTTCTTTCACGGGCTCTGGTTTTGTTCCTCATGTTCTGGTTTTATTCCTCAGGCCCTGGTTTTATTCCTCGGGCTCTCGTTTTGTTCCTCGGGCTCTGCTTTATTTCCACGGGCTCTGGTTTTGTTCCTCGAGCTCTGGTTTTGTTCCTCGAGGGCTGGTTTTGTTCCTTGGGCTATGGTTTTCTTTCTCGGGCTCTGGCTTGGTTCCTCGGGTCCTGGTTTTTTCCTCGGGCTCTCTTTTTGTTCCTCGGGCTCTTGTTTTCTTCCTCAGGCTCTGGTTTTGTTCCTCGGGCTCTGGTTTTGTTCCTCGGGCTCTGGCTTGGTTCCTCGGGCCCTGGTTTTTTGCCTCGGGCTCTGGTTTTGTTCCTTGGGCTCTGGTTTTGTTCCTCGGTTTCTGGTTTGGTTCCTCGGGCCCTGGTTTTATTCCATGGGCTCAGGTTTTCTTCCTATGGCCCTCTTTTTGTTCTTCAGGTCCTCCTTTTTGTCCTTGGGTTCTGGTTTTGTTCCTCGGGCTCTGGTTTTCTTCCTCAGGATCTGGTTTTGTTCCTCGAGCTCTGGTTTTGTTCCTTGGGCACTGGTTTTGTTCCTCGGGCTCTCGTTTTCTTCCTCGGACTCTCGTTTTGTTCCTCGGGTTCTGGTTTTGTTCCTTGAGCTCTGGTTTTCTTCTTTGGGCTCTGGTTTTCTTCCTCAGGCTCTGGTTTTGTTGCTCGGGCTCTGCATTTCTTCCTCGAGCTCTCGTTTTTTTCTTCAGGCCCTAGAATTGTTCCTCGGGCCCCGGTTGTGTTCCTCTGGCTCTGGTTTTGTTCCTCGAGCTCTGGTTTTGTTCCTTGGGCACTGGTTTTGTTCCTCGGGCTCTCGTTTTCTTCCTCGGACTCTCGTTTTGTTCCTCGGGTTCTGGTTTTGTTCCTTGAGCTCTGGTTTTCTTCTTTGGGCTCTGGTTTTCTTCCTCAGGCTCTGGTTTTGTTCCTCGGGCTCTGGTTTTGTTCCTCGGGCTCTGGCTTGGTTCCTCGGGCCCTGGTTTTTTGCCTCGGGCTCTGGTTTTGTTCCTCGGGCTCTGGTGTTGTTCCTCGGTTTCTGGTTTGGTTCCTCGGGCCCTGGTTTTATTCCACGGGCTCTGGTTTTCTTCCTATGGCCCTCTTTTTGTTCTTCAGGTCCTCCTTTTTGTCCTTGGGTTCTGGTTTTGTTCCTCGGGCTCTGGTTTTCTTCCTCAGGATCTGGTTTTGTTCCTCGAGCTCTGGTTTTGTTCCTTGGGCACTGGTTTTGTTCCTCGGGCTCTCGTTTTCTTCCTCGGACTCTCGTTTTGTTCCTCGGGTTCTGGTTTTGTTCCTTGAGCTCTGGTTTTCTTCTTTGGGCTCTGGTTTTCTTCCTCAGGCTCTGGTTTTGTTGCTCGGGCTCTGCATTTCTTCCTCGAGCTCTCGTTTTTTTCTTCAGGCCCTAGATTTGTTCCTCGGGCCCTGGTTGTGTTCCTTGGGCTCTGGTTTTGTTTCTCGTGCTCTGGTTTTGTTCCATGGGCACTGGTTTTGTTCCTCGGGCTCTCGTTTTCTTCCTCGGACTCTCGTTTTGTTCCTCGGGTTCTGGTTTTTTTCCTTGAGCTCTGGTTTTTTTCCTCGGGCTCTGGTTTTCTTCCTCAGGCTCTGGTTTTATTCCTCGGGCTCCGGATTTCTTCCTCGAGCTCTCGTTTTCTTCTTCACGCCCTGGATTTGTTCCTCGGGTTCTGTTTTTGTTCCTCGGGCTGTGGTTGTGTTCCTCGGGCTCTGGTTTTGTTCCTCGAGCTCTGGTTGTGTTCCTTGGGCTCTGGTTTTGTTCCTTGAGCTCTAGTTTTGTTCTTCGAGCTCTGGTTTTGTTCCTGGGGCTCTGGTTTTCTTTCACGGGCTCTGGTTTTGTTCCTCATGTTCTGGTTTTATTCCTCAGGCCCTGGTTTTATTCCTCGGGCTCTCGTTTTGTTCCTCGGGCTCTGCTTTATTTCCACGGGCTCTGGTTTTGTTCCTCGAGCTCTGGTTTTGTTCCTCGAGGGCTGGTTTTGTTCCTTGGGCTATGGTTTTCTTTCTCGGGCTCTGGCTTGGTTCCTCGGGTCCTGGTTTTTTCCTCGGGCTCTCTTTTTGTTCCTCGGGCTCTTGTTTTCTTCCTCAGGCTCTGGTTTTGTTCCTCGGGCTCTGGTTTTGTTCCTCGGGCTCTGGCTTGGTTCCTCGGGCCCTGGTTTTTTGCCTCGGGCTCTGGTTTTGTTCCTTGGGCTCTGGTTTTGTTCCTCGGTTTCTGGTTTGGTTCCTCGGGCCCTGGTTTTATTCCATGGGCTCAGGTTTTCTTCCTATGGCCCTCTTTTTGTTCTTCAGGTCCTCCTTTTTGTCCTTGGGTTCTGGTTTTGTTCCTCGGGCTCTGGTTTTCTTCCTCAGGATCTGGTTTTGTTCCTCGAGCTCTGGTTTTGTTCCTTGGGCACTGGTTTTGTTCCTCGGGCTCTCGTTTTCTTCCTCGGACTCTCGTTTTGTTCCTCGGGTTCTGGTTTTGTTCCTTGAGCTCTGGTTTTCTTCTTTGGGCTCTGGTTTTCTTCCTCAGGCTCTGGTTTTGTTGCTCGGGCTCTGCATTTCTTCCTCGAGCTCTCGTTTTTTTCTTCAGGCCCTAGAATTGTTCCTCGGGCCCCGGTTGTGTTCCTCAGGCTCTGGTTTTGTTTCTCGAGCTCTGGTTTTGTTCCTTGGGCACTGGTTTTGTTCCTCGGGCTCTCGTTTTCTTCCTCGGACTCTCGTTTTGTTCCTCGGGTTCTGGTTTTTTTCCCTGAGCTCTGTTTTTTTTCCTCGGGCTCTGGTTTTCTTCCTCAGGCTCTGGTTTTATTCCTCGGGCTCCGGATTTCTTCCTCGAGCTCTCGTTTTCTTCTTCACGCCCTGGATTTGTTCCTCGGGTTCTGTTTTTGTTCCTTGGGCTGTGGTTGTGTTCCTCGGGCTCTGGTTTTGTTCCTCGAGCTCTGGTTGTGTTCCTTGGGCTCTGGTTTTGTTCCTTGAGCTCTAGTTTTGTTCTTCGAGCTCTGGTTTTGTTCCTGGGGCTCTGGTTTTCTTTCACGGGCTCTGGTTTTGTTCCTCATGTTCTGGTTTTATTCCTCAGGCCCTGGTTTTATTCCTCGGGCTCTCGTTTTGTTCCTCGGGCTCTGCTTTATTTCCACAGGCTTTGGTTTTGTTCCTCGAGCTCTGGTTTTGTTCCTCGAGGGCTGGTTTTGTTCCTTGGGCTATGGTTTTCTTTCTCGGGCTCTGGCTTGGTTCCTCGGGTCCTGGTTTTTTCCTCGGGCTCTCTTTTTGTTCCTCGGGCTCTTGTTTTCTTCCTCAGGCTCTGGTTTTGTTCCTCGGGCTCTGGTTTTGTTCCTCGGGCTCTGGCTTGGTTCCTCGGGCCCAGGTATTTTGCCTCGGGCTCTGGTTTTGTTCCTCGGGCTCTGGTTTTGTTCCTCGGTTTCTGGTTTGGTTCCTCGGGCCCTGGTTTTATTCCATGGGCTCAGGTTTTCTTCCTATGGCCCTCTTTTTGTTCTTCAGGTCCTCCTTTTTGTCCTTGGGTTCTGGTTTTGTTCCTCGGGCTCTGGTTTTCTTCCTCAGGATCTGGTTTTGTTCCTCGAGCTCTGGTTTTGTTCCTTGGGCACTGGTTTTGTTCCTCGGGCTCTCGTTTTCTTCCTCGGACTCTCGTTTTGTTCCTCGGGTTCTGGTTTTGTTCCTTGAGCTCTGGTTTTCTTCTTTGGGCTCTGGTTTTCTTCCTCAGGCTCTGGTTTTGTTGCTCGGGCTCTGCATTTCTTCCTCGAGCTCTCGTTTTTTTCTTCAGGCCCTAGAATTGTTCCTCGGGCCCCGGTTGTGTTCCTCAGGCTCTGGTTTTGTTTCTCGAGCTCTGGTTTTGTTCCTTGGGCACTGGTTTTGTTCCTCGGGCTCTCGTTTTCTTCCTCGGACTCTCGTTTTGTTCCTCGGGTTCTGGTTTTTTTCCCTGAGCTCTGTTTTTTTTCCTCGGGCTCTGGTTTTCTTCCTCAGGCTCTGGTTTTATTCCTCGGGCTCCGGATTTCTTCCTCGAGCTCTCGTTTTCTTCTTCACGCCCTGGATTTGTTCCTCGGGTTCTGTTTTTGTTCCTTGGGCTGTGGTTGTGTTCCTCGGGCTCTGGTTTTGTTCCTCGAGCTCTGGTTGTGTTCCTTGGGCTCTGGTTTTGTTCCTTGAGCTCTAGTTTTGTTCTTCGAGCTCTGGTTTTGTTCCTGGGGCTCTGGTTTTCTTTCACGGGCTCTGGTTTTGTTCCTCATGTTCTGGTTTTATTCCTCAGGCCCTGGTTTTATTCCTCGGGCTCTCGTTTTGTTCCTCGGGCTCTGCTTTATTTCCACAGGCTTTGGTTTTGTTCCTCGAGCTCTGGTTTTGTTCCTCGAGGGCTGGTTTTGTTCCTTGGGCTATGGTTTTCTTTCTCGGGCTCTGGCTTGGTTCCTCGGGTCCTGTTTTTTTCCTCGGGCTCTCTTTTTGTTCCTCGGGCTCTTGTTTTCTTCCTCAGGCTCTGGTTTTGTTCCTCGGGATCTGGTTTTGTTCCTCGGGCTCTGGCTTGGTTCCTCGGGCCCTGGTTTTTTGCCTCGGGCTCTGGTTTTGTTCCTCGGGCTCTGGTGTTGTTCCTCGGTTTCTGGTTTGGTTCCTCGGGCCCTGGTTTTATTCCACGGGCTCTGGTTTTCTTCCTATGGCCCTCTTTTTGTTCTTCAGGTCCTCCTTTTTGTCCTTGGGTTCTGGTTTTGTTCCTCGGGCTCTGGTTTTCTTCCTCAGGATCTGGTTTTGTTCCTCGAGCTCTGGTTTTGTTCCTTGGGCACTGGTTTTGTTCCTCGGGCTCTCGTTTTCTTCCTCGGACTCTCGTTTTGTTCCTCGGGTTCTGGTTTTGTTCCTTGAGCTCTGGTTTTCTTCTTTGGGCTCTGGTTTTCTTCCTCAGGCTCTGGTTTTGTTGCTCGGGCTCTGCATTTCTTCCTCGAGCTCTCGTTTTTTTCTTCAGGCCCTAGAATTGTTCCTCGGGCCCCGGTTGTGTTCCTCAGGCTCTGGTTTTGTTTCTCGAGCTCTGGTTTTGTTCCTTGGGCACTGGTTTTGTTCCTCGGGCTCTCGTTTTCTTCCTCGGACTCTCGTTTTGTTCCTCGGGTTCTGGTTTTTTTCCTTGAGCTCTGTTTTTTTTCCTCGGGCTCTGGTTTTCTTCCTCAGGCTCTGGTTTTATTCCTCGGGCTCCGGATTTCTTCCTCGAGCTCTCGTTTTCTTCTTCACGCCCTGGATTTGTTCCTCGGGTTCTGTTTTTGTTCCTTGGGCTGTGGTTGTGTTCCTCGGGCTCTGGTTTTGTTCCTCGAGCTCTGGTTGTGTTCCTTGGGCTCTGGTTTTGTTCCTTGAGCTCTAGTTTTGTTCTTCGAGCTCTGGTTTTGTTCCTGGGGCTCTGGTTTTCTTTCACGGGCTCTGGTTTTGTTCCTCATGTTCTGGTTTTATTCCTCAGGCCCTGGTTTTATTCCTCGGGCTCTCGTTTTGTTCCTCGGGCTCTGCTTTATTTCCACAGGCTTTGGTTTTGTTCCTCGAGCTCTGGTTTTGTTCCTCGAGGGCTGGTTTTGTTCCTTGGGCTATGGTTTTCTTTCTCGGGCTCTGGCTTGGTTCCTCGGGTCCTGTTTTTTTCCTCGGGCTCTCTTTTTGTTCCTCGGGCTCTTGTTTTCTTCCTCAGGCTCTGGTTTTGTTCCTCGGGATCTGGTTTTGTTCCTCGGGCTCTGGCTTGGTTCCTCGGGCCCTGGTTTTTTGCCTCGGGCTCTGGTTTTGTTCCTCGGGCTCTGGTGTTGTTCCTCGGTTTCTGGTTTGGTTCCTCGGGCCCTGGTTTTATTCCACGGGCTCTGGTTTTCTTCCTATGGCCCTCTTTTTGTTCTTCAGGTCCTCCTTTTTGTCCTTGGGTTCTGGTTTTGTTCCTCGGGCTCTGGTTTTCTTCCTCAGGATCTGGTTTTGTTCCTCGAGCTCTGGTTTTGTTCCTTGGGCACTGGTTTTGTTCCTCGGGCTCTCGTTTTCTTCCTCGGACTCTCGTTTTGTTCCTCGGGTTCTGGTTTTGTTCCTTGAGCTCTGGTTTTCTTCTTTGGGCTCTGGTTTTCTTCCTCAGGCTCTGGTTTTGTTGCTCGGCCTCTGCATTTCTTCCTCGAGCTCTCGTTTTTTTCTTCAGGCCCTAGATTTGTTCCTCGGGCCCTGGTTGTGTTCCTTGGGCTCTGGTTTTGTTTCTCATGCTCTGGTTTTGTTCCATGGGCACTGGTTTTGTTCCTCGGGCTCTCGTTTTCTTCCTCGGACTCTCGTTTTGTTCCTCGGGTTCTGGTTTTGTTCCTTGAGCTCTGGTTTTTTTCCTCGGGCTCTGGTTTTCTTCCTCAGGCTCTGGTTTTATTCCTCGGGCTCTGGATTTCTTCCTCGAGCTCTCGTTTTCTTCTTCACGCCCTGGATTTGTTCCTCGGGTTCTGTTTTTGTTCCTCGGGCTGTGGTTGTGTTCCTCGGGCTCTGGTTTTGTTCCTCGAGCTCTGGTTGTGTTCCTTGGGCTCTGTTTTTTTTCCTTGAGCTCTAGTTTTGTTCTTCGAGCTCTGGTTTTGTTCCTGGGGCTCTGGTTTTCTTTCACGGGCTCTGGTTTTGTTCCTCATGTTCTGGTTTTATTCCTCAGGCCCTGGTTTTATTCCTCGGGCTCTCGTTTTGTTCCTCGGGCTCTGCTTTATTTCCACGGGCTCTGGTTTTGTTCCTCGAGCTCTGGTTTTGTTCCTCGAGGCCTGGTTTTGTTCCTTGGGCTATGGTTTTCTTTCTCGGGCTCTGGCTTGATTCCTCGGGTCCTGGTTTTTTCCTCGGGCTCTATTTTTGTTCCTCGGGTTCTTGTTTTCTTCCTCAGGCTCTGGCTTTGTTCCTCGGGCTCTGGTTTTGTTCCTCGGGCTCTGGTTTTGTTCCTCGGTTTCTGGTTTGGTTCCTCGGGCCCTGGTTTTATTCCACGGGCTCTGGTTTTCTTCCTATGGCCCTCTTTTTGTTCTTCAGGTCCTCCTTTTTGTCCTTGGGTTCTGGTTTTGTTCCTCGGGCTCTGGTTTTCTTCCTCAGGATCTGGTTTTGTTCCTCGAGCTCTGGTTTTGTTCCTTGGGCACTGGTTTTGTTCCTCGGGCTCTCGTTTTCTTCCTCGGACTCTCGTTTTGTTCCTCGGGTTCTGGTTTTGTTCCTTGAGCTCTGGTTTTCTTCTTTGGGCTCTGGTTTTCTTCCTCAGGCTCTGGTTTTGTTGCTCAGGCTCTGCATTTCTTCCTCGAGCTCTCGTTTTTTTCTTCAGGCCCTAGATTTGTTCCTCGGGCCCCGGTTGTGTTCCTCAGGCTCTGGTTTTGTTTCTCGAGCTCTGGTTTTGTTCCTTTGTCACTGGTTTTGTTCCTCGGGCTCTCGTTTTCTTCCTCGGACTCTCGTTTTGTTCCTCGGGTTCTGGTTTTTTTCCCTGAGCTCTGTTTTTTTTCCTCGGGCTCTGGTTTTCTACCTCAGGCTCTGGTTTTATTCCTCGGGCTCCGGATTTCTTCCTCGAGCTCTCGTTTTCTTCTTCACGCCCTGGATTTGTTCCTCGGGTTCTGTTTTTGTTCCTCGGGCTGTGGTTGTGTTCCTCGGGCTCTGGTTTTGTTCCTCGAGCTCTGGTTGTGTTCCTTGGGCTCTGGTTTTGTTCCTTGAGCTCTAGTTTTGTTCTTCGAGCTCTGGTTTTGTTCCTGGGGCTCTGGTTTTCTTTCACGGGCTCTGGTTTTGTTCCTCATGTTCTGGTTTTATTCCTCAGGCCCTGGTTTTATTCCTCGGGCTCTCATTTTATTCCTCGGGCTCTGCTTTATTTCCACAGGCTCTGGTTTTCTTCCTCGAGCTCTGGTTTTGTTCCTCGAGGGCTGGTTTTGTTCCTTGGGCTATGGTTTTCTTTCTCGGGCTCTGGCTTGGTTCCTCGGGTCCTGGTTTTTTCCTCGGGCTCTCTTTTTGTTCCTCGGGCTCTTGTTTTCTTCCTCAGGCTCTGGTTTTGTTCCTCGGGATCTGGTTTTGTTCCTCGGGCTCTGGCTTGGTTCCTCGGGCCCTGGTTTTTTGCCTCGGGCTCTGGTTTTGTTCCTCGGGCTCTGGTTTTGTTCCTCGGTTTCTGGTTTGGTTCCTCGGGCCCTGGTTTTATTCCACGGGCTCAGGTTTTCTTCCTATGGCCCTCTTTTTGTTCTTCAGGTCCTCCTTTTTGTCCTTGGGTTCTGGTTTTGTTCCTCGGGCTCTGGTTTTCTTCCTCAGGATCTGGTTTTGTTCCTCGAGCTCTGGTTTTGTTCCTTGGGCACTGGTTTTGTTCCTCGGGCTCTCGTTTTCTTCCTCGGACTCTCGTTTTGTTCCTCGGGTTCTGGTTTTGTTCCTTGAGCTCTGGTTTTCTTCTTTGGGCTCTGGTTTTCTTCCTCAGGCTCTGGTTTTGTTGCTCGGGCTCTGCATTTCTTCCTCGAGCTCTCGTTTTTTTCTTCAGGCCCTAGATTTGTTCCTCGGGCCCTGGTTGTGTTCCTTGGGCTCTGGTTTTGTTTCTCGTGCTCTGGTTTTGTTCCTTGGGCACTGGTTTTGTTCCTCGGGCTCTCGTTTTCTTCCTCGGACTCTCGTTTTGTTCCTCGGGTTCTGGTTTTTTTCCTTGAGCTCTGTTTTTTTTCCTCGGGCTCTGGTTTTCTTCCTCAGGCTCTGGTTTTATTCCTCGGGCTCTGGTTTTCTTTCTCGGTTTCTGGTTTGGTTCCTCGGGCCCTGGTTTTATTCCACGGGCTCTGGTTTTCTTCCTATGGCCCTCTTTTTGTTCTTCAGGTCCTCCTTTTTGTCCTTGGGTTCTGGTTTTGTTCCTCGGGCTCTGGTTTTCTTCCTCAGGATCTGGTTTTGTTCCTCGAGCTCTGGTTTTGTTCCTTGGGCACTGGTTTTGTTCCTCGGGCTCTCGTTTTCTTCCTCGGACTCTCGTTTTGTTCCTCGGGTTCTGGTTTTGTTCCTTGAGCTCTGGTTTTCTTCTTTGGGCTCTGGTTTTCTTCCTCAGGCTCTGGTTTTGTTGCTCGGGCTCTGCATTTCTTCCTCGAGCTCTCGTTTTTTTCTTCAGGCCCTAGATTTGTTCCTCGGGCCCTGGTTGTATTCCTTGGGCTCTGGTTTTGTTTCTCATGCTCTGGTTTTGTTCCATGGGCACTGGTTTTGTTCCTCGGGCTCTCGTTTTCTTCCTCGGACTCTCGTTTTGTTCCTCGGGTTCTGGTTTTTTTCCTTGAGCTCTGTTTTTTTTCCTCGGGCTCTGGTTTTCTTCCTCAGGCTCTGGTTTTATTCCTCGGGCTCTGGATTTCTTCCTCGAGCTCTCGTTTTCTTCTTCACGCCCTGGATTTGTTCCTCGGGTTCTGTTTTTGTTCCTCGGGCTGTGGTTGTGTTCCTCGGGCTCTGGTTTTGTTCCTCGAGCTCTGGTTGTGTTCCTTGGGCTCTGTTTTTTTTCCTTGAGCTCTAGTTTTGTTCTTCGAGCTCTGGTTTTGTTCCTGGGGCTCTGGTTTTCTTTCACGGGCTCTGGTTTTGTTCCTCATGTTCTGGTTTTATTCCTCAGGCCCTGGTTTTATTCCTCGGGCTCTCGTTTTGTTCCTCGGGCTCTGCTTTATTTCCACAGGCTCTGGTTTTGTTCCTCGAGCTCTGGTTTTGTTCCTCGAGGACTGGTTTTGTTCCTTGGGCTATGGTTTTCTTTCTCGGGCTCTGGCTTGATTCCTCGGGTCCTGGTTTTTTCCTCGGGCTCTATTTTTGTTCCTCGGGTTCTTGTTTTCTTCCTCAGGCTCTGGCTTTGTTCCTCGGGCTCTGGTTTTGTTCCTCGGGCTCTGGCTTGGTTCCTCGGGCCCTGGTTTTGTTCCTCAGGCTCTGGTTTTGTTCCTCGGGCTCTGGTTTTGTTCCTCGGTTTCTGGTTTGGTTCCTCGGGCCCTGGTTTTATTCCACGGGCTCTGGTTTTCTTCCTATGGCCCTCTTTTTGTTCTTCAGGTCCTCCTTTTTGTCCTTGGGTTCTGGTTTTGTTCCTCGGGCTCTGGTTTTCTTCCTCAGGATCTGGTTTTGTTCCTCGAGCTCTGGTTTTGTTCCTTGGGCACTGGTTTTGTTCCTCGGGCTCTCGTTTTCTTCCTCGGACTCTCGTTTTATTCCTCGGGTTCTGGTTTTGTTCCTTGAGCTCTGGTTTTCTTCTTTGGGCTCTGGTTTTCTTCCTCAGGCTCTGGTTTTGTTGCTCGGGCTCTGCATTTCTTCCTCGAGCTCTCGTTTTTTTCTTCAGGCCCTAGATTTGTTCCTCGGGCCCTGGTTGTGTTCCTTGGGCTCTGGTTTTGTTTCTCGTGCTCTGGTTTTGTTCCTTGGGCACTGGTTTTGTTCCTCGGGCTCTCGTTTTCTTCCTCGGACTCTCGTTTTGTTCCTCGGGTTCTGGTTTTTTTCCTTGAGCTCTGTTTTTTTTCCTCGGGCTCTGGTTTTCTTCCTCAGGCTCTGGTTTTATTCCTCGGGCTCTGGTTTTCTTCCTCGGTTTCTGGTTTGGTTCCTCGGGCCCTGGTTTTATTCCACGGGCTCTGGTTTTCTTCCTATGGCCCTCTTTTTGTTCTTCAGGTCCTCCTTTTTGTCCTTGGGTTCTGGTTTTGTTCCTCGGGCTCTGGTTTTCTTCCTCAGGATCTGGTTTTGTTCCTCGAGCTCTGGTTTTGTTCCTTGGGCACTGGTTTTGTTCCTCGGGCTCTCGTTTTCTTCCTCGGACTCTCGTTTTGTTCCTCGGGTTCTGGTTTTGTTCCTTGAGCTCTGGTTTTCTTCTTTGGGCTCTGGTTTTCTTCCTCAGGCTCTGGTTTTGTTGCTCGGGCTCTGCATTTCTTCCTCGAGCTCTCGTTTTTTTCTTCAGGCCCTAGATTTGTTCCTCGGGCCCTGGTTGTATTCCTCAGGCTCTGGTTTTGTTTCTCGTGCTCTGGTTTTGTTCCATGGGCACTGGTTTTGTTCCTCGGGCTCTCGTTTTCTTCCTCGGACTCTCGTTTTGTTCCTCGGGTTCTGGTTTTTTTCCTTGAGCTCTGTTTTTTTTCCTCGGGCTCTGGTTTTCTTCCTCAGGCTCTGGTTTTATTCCTCGGGCTCTGGATTTCTTCCTCGAGCTCTCGTTTTCTTCTTCACGCCCTGGATTTGTTCCTCGGGTTCTGTTTTTGTTCCTCGGGCTGTGGTTGTGTTCCTCGGGCTCTGGTTTTGTTCCTCGAGCTCTGGTTGTGTTCCTTGGGCTCTGTTTTTTTTCCTTGAGCTCTAGTTTTGTTCTTCGAGCTCTGGTTTTGTTCCTGGGGCTCTGGTTTTCTTTCACGGGCTCTGGTTTTGTTCCTCATGTTCTGGTTTTATTCCTCAGGCCCTGGTTTTATTCCTCGGGCTCTCGTTTTGTTCCTCGGGCTCTGCTTTATTTCCACGGGCTCTGGTTTTGTTCCTCGAGCTCTGGTTTTGTTCCTCGAGGGCTGGTTTTGTTCCTTGGGCTATGGTTTTCTTTCTCGGGCTCTGGCTTGATTCCTCGGGTCCTGGTTTTTTCCTCGGGCTCTATTTTTGTTCCTCGGGTTCTTGTTTTCTTCCTCAGGCTCTGGCTTTGTTCCTCGGGCTCTGGTTTTGTTCCTCGGGCTCTGGCTTGGTTCCTCGGGCCCTGGTTTTGTTCCTCGGGCTCTGGTTTTGTTCCTCGGGCTCTGGTTTTGTTCCTCGGTTTCTGGTTTGGTTCCTCGGGCCCTGGTTTTATTCCACGGGCTCTGGTTTTCTTCCTATGGCCCTCTTTTTGTTCTTCAGGTCCTCCTTTTTGTCCTTGGGTTCTGGTTTTGTTCCTCGGGCTCTGGTTTTCTTCCTCAGGATCTGGTTTTGTTCCTCGAGCTCTGGTTTTGTTCCTTGGGCACTGGTTTTGTTCCTCGGGCTCTCGTTTTCTTCCTCGGACTCTCGTTTTGTTCCTCGGGTTCTGGTTTTGTTCCTTGAGCTCTGGTTTTCTTCTTTGGGCTCTGGTTTTCTTCCTCAGGCTCTGGTTTTGTTGCTCGGGCTCTGCATTTCTTCCTCGAGCTCTCGTTTTTTTCTTCAGGCCCTAGATTTGTTCCTCGGGCCCCGGTTGTGTTCCTCAGGCTCTGGTTTTGTTTCTCGAGCTCTGGTTTTGTTCCTTTGTCACTGGTTTTGTTCCTCGGGCTCTCGTTTTCTTCCTCGGACTCTCGTTTTGTTCCTCGGGTTCTGGTTTTTTTCCCTGAGCTCTGTTTTTTTTCCTCGGGCTCTGGTTTTCTACCTCAGGCTCTGGTTTTATTCCTCGGGCTCCGGATTTCTTCCTCGAGCTCTCGTTTTCTTCTTCACGCCCTGGATTTGTTCCTCGGGTTCTGTTTTTGTTCCTCGGGCTGTGGTTGTGTTCCTCGGGCTCTGGTTTTGTTCCTCGAGCTCTGGTTGTGTTCCTTGGGCTCTGGTTTTGTTCCTTGAGCTCTAGTTTTGTTCTTCGAGCTCTGGTTTTGTTCCTGGGGCTCTGGTTTTCTTTCACGGGCTCTGGTTTTGTTCCTCATGTTCTGGTTTTATTCCTCAGGCCCTGGTTTTATTCCTCGGGCTCTCATTTTATTCCTCGGGCTCTGCTTTATTTCCACAGGCTCTGGTTTTCTTCCTCGAGCTCTGGTTTTGTTCCTCGAGGGCTGGTTTTGTTCCTTGGGCTATGGTTTTCTTTCTCGGGCTCTGGCTTGGTTCCTCGGGTCCTGGTTTTTTCCTCGGGCTCTCTTTTTGTTCCTCGGGCTCTTGTTTTCTTCCTCAGGCTCTGGTTTTGTTCCTCGGGATCTGGTTTTGTTCCTCGGGCTCTGGCTTGGTTCCTCGGGCCCTGGTTTTTTGCCTCGGGCTCTGGTTTTGTTCCTCGGGCTCTGGTTTTGTTCCTCGGTTTCTGGTTTGGTTCCTCGGGCCCTGGTTTTATTCCACGGGCTCAGGTTTTCTTCCTATGGCCCTCTTTTTGTTCTTCAGGTCCTCCTTTTTGTCCTTGGGTTCTGGTTTTGTTCCTCGGGCTCTGGTTTTCTTCCTCAGGATCTGGTTTTGTTCCTCGAGCTCTGGTTTTGTTCCTTGGGCACTGGTTTTGTTCCTCGGGCTCTCGTTTTCTTCCTCGGACTCTCGTTTTGTTCCTCGGGTTCTGGTTTTGTTCCTTGAGCTCTGGTTTTCTTCTTTGGGCTCTGGTTTTCTTCCTCAGGCTCTGGTTTTGTTGCTCGGGCTCTGCATTTCTTCCTCGAGCTCTCGTTTTTTTCTTCAGGCCCTAGATTTGTTCCTCGGGCCCTGGTTGTGTTCCTTGGGCTCTGGTTTTGTTTCTCGTGCTCTGGTTTTGTTCCTTGGGCACTGGTTTTGTTCCTCGGGCTCTCGTTTTCTTCCTCGGACTCTCGTTTTGTTCCTCGGGTTCTGGTTTTTTTCCTTGAGCTCTGTTTTTTTTCCTCGGGCTCTGGTTTTCTTCCTCAGGCTCTGGTTTTATTCCTCGGGCTCTGGTTTTCTTCCTCGGTTTCTGGTTTGGTTCCTCGGGCCCTGGTTTTATTCCACGGGCTCTGGTTTTCTTCCTATGGCCCTCTTTTTGTTCTTCAGGTCCTCCTTTTTGTCCTTGGGTTCTGGTTTTGTTCCTCGGGCTCTGGTTTTCTTCCTCAGGATCTGGTTTTGTTCCTCGAGCTCTGGTTTTGTTCCTTGGGCACTGGTTTTGTTCCTCGGGCTCTCGTTTTCTTCCTCGGACTCTCGTTTTGTTCCTCGGGTTCTGGTTTTGTTCCTTGAGCTCTGGTTTTCTTCTTTGGGCTCTGGTTTTCTTCCTCAGGCTCTGGTTTTGTTGCTCGGGCTCTGCATTTCTTCCTCGAGCTCTCGTTTTTTTCTTCAGGCCCTAGATTTGTTCCTCGGGCCCTGGTTGTATTCCTTGGGCTCTGGTTTTGTTTCTCATGCTCTGGTTTTGTTCCATGGGCACTGGTTTTGTTCCTCGGGCTCTCGTTTTCTTCCTCGGACTCTCGTTTTGTTCCTCGGGTTCTGGTTTTTTTCCTTGAGCTCTGTTTTTTTTCCTCGGGCTCTGGTTTTCTTCCTCAGGCTCTGGTTTTATTCCTCGGGCTCTGGATTTCTTCCTCGAGCTCTCGTTTTCTTCTTCACGCCCTGGATTTGTTCCTCGGGTTCTGTTTTTGTTCCTCGGGCTGTGGTTGTGTTCCTCGGGCTCTGGTTTTGTTCCTCGAGCTCTGGTTGTGTTCCTTGGGCTCTGTTTTTTTTCCTTGAGCTCTAGTTTTGTTCTTCGAGCTCTGGTTTTGTTCCTGGGGCTCTGGTTTTCTTTCACGGGCTCTGGTTTTGTTCCTCATGTTCTGGTTTTATTCCTCAGGCCCTGGTTTTATTCCTCGGGCTCTCGTTTTGTTCCTCGGGCTCTGCTTTATTTCCACAGGCTCTGGTTTTGTTCCTCGAGCTCTGGTTTTGTTCCTCGAGGACTGGTTTTGTTCCTTGGGCTATGGTTTTCTTTCTCGGGCTCTGGCTTGATTCCTCGGGTCCTGGTTTTTTCCTCGGGCTCTATTTTTGTTCCTCGGGTTCTTGTTTTCTTCCTCAGGCTCTGGCTTTGTTCCTCGGGCTCTGGTTTTGTTCCTCGGGCTCTGGCTTGGTTCCTCGGGCCCTGGTTTTGTTCCTCAGGCTCTGGTTTTGTTCCTCGGGCTCTGGTTTTGTTCCTCGGTTTCTGGTTTGGTTCCTCGGGCCCTGGTTTTATTCCACGGGCTCTGGTTTTCTTCCTATGGCCCTCTTTTTGTTCTTCAGGTCCTCCTTTTTGTCCTTGGGTTCTGGTTTTGTTCCTCGGGCTCTGGTTTTCTTCCTCAGGATCTGGTTTTGTTCCTCGAGCTCTGGTTTTGTTCCTTGGGCACTGGTTTTGTTCCTCGGGCTCTCGTTTTCTTCCTCGGACTCTCGTTTTATTCCTCGGGTTCTGGTTTTGTTCCTTGAGCTCTGGTTTTCTTCTTTGGGCTCTGGTTTTCTTCCTCAGGCTCTGGTTTTGTTGCTCGGGCTCTGCATTTCTTCCTCGAGCTCTCGTTTTTTTCTTCAGGCCCTAGATTTGTTCCTCGGGCCCTGGTTGTGTTCCTTGGGCTCTGGTTTTGTTTCTCGTGCTCTGGTTTTGTTCCTTGGGCACTGGTTTTGTTCCTCGGGCTCTCGTTTTCTTCCTCGGACTCTCGTTTTGTTCCTCGGGTTCTGGTTTTTTTCCTTGAGCTCTGTTTTTTTTCCTCGGGCTCTGGTTTTCTTCCTCAGGCTCTGGTTTTATTCCTCGGGCTCTGGTTTTCTTCCTCGGTTTCTGGTTTGGTTCCTCGGGCCCTGGTTTTATTCCACGGGCTCTGGTTTTCTTCCTATGGCCCTCTTTTTGTTCTTCAGGTCCTCCTTTTTGTCCTTGGGTTCTGGTTTTGTTCCTCGGGCTCTGGTTTTCTTCCTCAGGATCTGGTTTTGTTCCTCGAGCTCTGGTTTTGTTCCTTGGGCACTGGTTTTGTTCCTCGGGCTCTCGTTTTCTTCCTCGGACTCTCGTTTTGTTCCTCGGGTTCTGGTTTTGTTCCTTGAGCTCTGGTTTTCTTCTTTGGGCTCTGGTTTTCTTCCTCAGGCTCTGGTTTTGTTGCTCGGGCTCTGCATTTCTTCCTCGAGCTCTCGTTTTTTTCTTCAGGCCCTAGATTTGTTCCTCGGGCCCTGGTTGTGTTCCTTGGGCTCTGGTTTTGTTTCTCATGCTCTGGTTTTGTTCCATGGGCACTGGTTTTGTTCCTCGGGCTCTCGTTTTCTTCCTCGGACTCTCGTTTTGTTCCTCGGGTTCTGGTTTTGTTCCTTGAGCTCTGGTTTTTTTCCTCGGGCTCTGGTTTTCTTCCTCAGGCTCTGGTTTTATTCCTCGGGCTCTGGATTTCTTCCTCGAGCTCTCGTTTTCTTCTTCACGCCCTGGATTTGTTCCTCGGGTTCTGTTTTTGTTCCTCGGGCTGTGGTTGTGTTCCTCGGGCTCTGGTTTTGTTCCTCGAGCTCTGGTTGTGTTCCTTGGGCTCTGTTTTTTTTCCTTGAGCTCTAGTTTTGTTCTTCGAGCTCTGGTTTTGTTCCTGGGGCTCTGGTTTTCTTTCACGGGCTCTGGTTTTGTTCCTCATGTTCTGGTTTTATTCCTCAGGCCCTGGTTTTATTCCTCGGGCTCTCGTTTTGTTCCTCGGGCTCTGCTTTATTTCCACGGGCTCTGGTTTTGTTCCTCGAGCTCTGGTTTTGTTCCTCGAGGCCTGGTTTTGTTCCTTGGGCTATGGTTTTCTTTCTCGGGCTCTGGCTTGATTCCTCGGGTCCTGGTTTTTTCCTCGGGCTCTATTTTTGTTCCTCGGGTTCTTGTTTTCTTCCTCAGGCTCTGGCTTTGTTCCTCGGGCTCTGGTTTTGTTCCTCGGGCTCTGGTTTTGTTCCTCGGTTTCTGGTTTGGTTCCTCGGGCCCTGGTTTTATTCCACGGGCTCTGGTTTTCTTCCTATGGCCCTCTTTTTGTTCTTCAGGTCCTCCTTTTTGTCCTTGGGTTCTGGTTTTGTTCCTCGGGCTCTGGTTTTCTTCCTCAGGATCTGGTTTTGTTCCTCGAGCTCTGGTTTTGTTCCTTGGGCACTGGTTTTGTTCCTCGGGCTCTCGTTTTCTTCCTCGGACTCTCGTTTTGTTCCTCGGGTTCTGGTTTTGTTCCTTGAGCTCTGGTTTTCTTCTTTGGGCTCTGGTTTTCTTCCTCAGGCTCTGGTTTTGTTGCTCAGGCTCTGCATTTCTTCCTCGAGCTCTCGTTTTTTTCTTCAGGCCCTAGATTTGTTCCTCGGGCCCCGGTTGTGTTCCTCAGGCTCTGGTTTTGTTTCTCGAGCTCTGGTTTTGTTCCTTTGTCACTGGTTTTGTTCCTCGGGCTCTCGTTTTCTTCCTCGGACTCTCGTTTTGTTCCTCGGGTTCTGGTTTTTTTCCCTGAGCTCTGTTTTTTTTCCTCGGGCTCTGGTTTTCTACCTCAGGCTCTGGTTTTATTCCTCGGGCTCCGGATTTCTTCCTCGAGCTCTCGTTTTCTTCTTCACGCCCTGGATTTGTTCCTCGGGTTCTGTTTTTGTTCCTCGGGCTGTGGTTGTGTTCCTCGGGCTCTGGTTTTGTTCCTCGAGCTCTGGTTGTGTTCCTTGGGCTCTGGTTTTGTTCCTTGAGCTCTAGTTTTGTTCTTCGAGCTCTGGTTTTGTTCCTGGGGCTCTGGTTTTCTTTCACGGGCTCTGGTTTTGTTCCTCATGTTCTGGTTTTATTCCTCAGGCCCTGGTTTTATTCCTCGGGCTCTCATTTTATTCCTCGGGCTCTGCTTTATTTCCACAGGCTCTGGTTTTCTTCCTCGAGCTCTGGTTTTGTTCCTCGAGGGCTGGTTTTGTTCCTTGGGCTATGGTTTTCTTTCTCGGGCTCTGGCTTGGTTCCTCGGGTCCTGGTTTTTTCCTCGGGCTCTCTTTTTGTTCCTCGGGCTCTTGTTTTCTTCCTCAGGCTCTGGTTTTGTTCCTCGGGATCTGGTTTTGTTCCTCGGGCTCTGGCTTGGTTCCTCGGGCCCTGGTTTTTTGCCTCGGGCTCTGGTTTTGTTCCTCGGGCTCTGGTTTTGTTCCTCGGTTTCTGGTTTGGTTCCTCGGGCCCTGGTTTTATTCCACGGGCTCAGGTTTTCTTCCTATGGCCCTCTTTTTGTTCTTCAGGTCCTCCTTTTTGTCCTTGGGTTCTGGTTTTGTTCCTCGGGCTCTGGTTTTCTTCCTCAGGATCTGGTTTTGTTCCTCGAGCTCTGGTTTTGTTCCTTGGGCACTGGTTTTGTTCCTCGGGCTCTCGTTTTCTTCCTCGGACTCTCGTTTTGTTCCTCGGGTTCTGGTTTTGTTCCTTGAGCTCTGGTTTTCTTCTTTGGGCTCTGGTTTTCTTCCTCAGGCTCTGGTTTTGTTGCTCGGGCTCTGCATTTCTTCCTCGAGCTCTCGTTTTTTTCTTCAGGCCCTAGATTTGTTCCTCGGGCCCTGGTTGTGTTCCTTGGGCTCTGGTTTTGTTTCTCGTGCTCTGGTTTTGTTCCTTGGGCACTGGTTTTGTTCCTCGGGCTCTCGTTTTCTTCCTCGGACTCTCGTTTTGTTCCTCGGGTTCTGGTTTTTTTCCTTGAGCTCTGTTTTTTTTCCTCGGGCTCTGGTTTTCTTCCTCAGGCTCTGGTTTTATTCCTCGGGCTCTGGTTTTCTTCCTCGGTTTCTGGTTTGGTTCCTCGGGCCCTGGTTTTATTCCACGGGCTCTGGTTTTCTTCCTATGGCCCTCTTTTTGTTCTTCAGGTCCTCCTTTTTGTCCTTGGGTTCTGGTTTTGTTCCTCGGGCTCTGGTTTTCTTCCTCAGGATCTGGTTTTGTTCCTCGAGCTCTGGTTTTGTTCCTTGGTCACTGGTTTTGTTCCTCGGGCTCTCGTTTTCTTCCTCGGACTCTCGTTTTGTTCCTCGGGTTCTGGTTTTGTTCCTTGAGCTCTGGTTTTCTTCTTTGGGCTCTGGTTTTCTTCCTCAGGCTCTGGTTTTGTTGCTCGGGCTCTGCATTTCTTCCTCGAGCTCTCGTTTTTTTCTTCAGGCCCTAGATTTGTTCCTCGGGCCCTGGTTGTATTCCTTGGGCTCTGGTTTTGTTTCTCATGCTCTGGTTTTGTTCCATGGGCACTGGTTTTGTTCCTCGGGCTCTCGTTTTCTTCCTCGGACTCTCGTTTTGTTCCTCGGGTTCTGGTTTTTTTCCTTGAGCTCTGTTTTTTTTCCTCGGGCTCTGGTTTTCTTCCTCAGGCTCTGGTTTTATTCCTCGGGCTCTGGATTTCTTCCTCGAGCTCTCGTTTTCTTCTTCACGCCCTGGATTTGTTCCTCGGGTTCTGTTTTTGTTCCTCGGGCTGTGGTTGTGTTCCTCGGGCTCTGGTTTTGTTCCTCGAGCTCTGGTTGTGTTCCTTGGGCTCTGTTTTTTTTCCTTGAGCTCTAGTTTTGTTCTTCGAGCTCTGGTTTTGTTCCTGGGGCTCTGGTTTTCTTTCACGGGCTCTGGTTTTGTTCCTCATGTTCTGGTTTTATTCCTCAGGCCCTGGTTTTATTCCTCGGGCTCTCGTTTTGTTCCTCGGGCTCTGCTTTATTTCCACAGGCTCTGGTTTTGTTCCTCGAGCTCTGGTTTTGTTCCTCGAGGACTGGTTTTGTTCCTTGGGCTATGGTTTTCTTTCTCGGGCTCTGGCTTGATTCCTCGGGTCCTGGTTTTTTCCTCGGGCTCTATTTTTGTTCCTCGGGTTCTTGTTTTCTTCCTCAGGCTCTGGCTTTGTTCCTCGGGCTCTGGTTTTGTTCCTCGGGCTCTGGCTTGGTTCCTCGGGCCCTGGTTTTGTTCCTCAGGCTCTGGTTTTGTTCCTCGGGCTCTGGTTTTGTTCCTCGGTTTCTGGTTTGGTTCCTCGGGCCCTGGTTTTATTCCACGGGCTCTGGTTTTCTTCCTATGGCCCTCTTTTTGTTCTTCAGGTCCTCCTTTTTGTCCTTGGGTTCTGGTTTTGTTCCTCGGGCTCTGGTTTTCTTCCTCAGGATCTGGTTTTGTTCCTCGAGCTCTGGTTTTGTTCCTTGGGCACTGGTTTTGTTCCTCGGGCTCTCGTTTTCTTCCTCGGACTCTCGTTTTATTCCTCGGGTTCTGGTTTTGTTCCTTGAGCTCTGGTTTTCTTCTTTGGGCTCTGGTTTTCTTCCTCAGGCTCTGGTTTTGTTGCTCGGGCTCTGCATTTCTTCCTCGAGCTCTCGTTTTTTTCTTCAGGCCCTAGATTTGTTCCTCGGGCCCTGGTTGTGTTCCTTGGGCTCTGGTTTTGTTTCTCGTGCTCTGGTTTTGTTCCTTGGGCACTGGTTTTGTTCCTCGGGCTCTCGTTTTCTTCCTCGGACTCTCGTTTTGTTCCTCGGGTTCTGGTTTTTTTCCTTGAGCTCTGTTTTTTTTCCTCGGGCTCTGGTTTTCTTCCTCAGGCTCTGGTTTTATTCCTCGGGCTCTGGTTTTCTTCCTCGGTTTCTGGTTTGGTTCCTCGGGCCCTGGTTTTATTCCACGGGCTCTGGTTTTCTTCCTATGGCCCTCTTTTTGTTCTTCAGGTCCTCCTTTTTGTCCTTGGGTTCTGGTTTTGTTCCTCGGGCTCTGGTTTTCTTCCTCAGGATCTGGTTTTGTTCCTCGAGCTCTGGTTTTGTTCCTTGGGCACTGGTTTTGTTCCTCGGGCTCTCATTTTCTTCCTCGGACTCTCGTTTTGTTCCTCGGGTTCTGGTTTTGTTCCTTGAGCTCTGGTTTTCTTCTTTGGGCTCTGGTTTTCTTCCTCAGGCTCTGGTTTTGTTGCTCGGGCTCTGCATTTCTTCCTCGAGCTCTCGTTTTTTTCTTCAGGCCCTAGATTTGTTCCTCGGGCCCTGGTTGTATTCCTCAGGCTCTGGTTTTGTTTCTCGTGCTCTGGTTTTGTTCCATGGGCACTGGTTTTGTTCCTCGGGCTCTCGTTTTCTTCCTCGGACTCTCGTTTTGTTCCTCGGGTTCTGGTTTTTTTCCTTGAGCTCTGTTTTTTTTCCTCGGGCTCTGGTTTTCTTCCTCAGGCTCTGGTTTTATTCCTCGGGCTCTGGATTTCTTCCTCGAGCTCTCGTTTTCTTCTTCACGCCCTGGATTTGTTCCTCGGGTTCTGTTTTTGTTCCTCGGGCTGTGGTTGTGTTCCTCGGGCTCTGGTTTTGTTCCTCGAGCTCTGGTTGTGTTCCTTGGGCTCTGTTTTTTTTCCTTGAGCTCTAGTTTTGTTCTTCGAGCTCTGGTTTTGTTCCTGGGGCTCTGGTTTTCTTTCACGGGCTCTGGTTTTGTTCCTCATGTTCTGGTTTTATTCCTCAGGCCCTGGTTTTATTCCTCGGGCTCTCGTTTTGTTCCTCGGGCTCTGCTTTATTTCCACGGGCTCTGGTTTTGTTCCTCGAGCTCTGGTTTTGTTCCTCGAGGGCTGGTTTTGTTCCTTGGGCTATGGTTTTCTTTCTCGGGCTCTGGCTTGATTCCTCGGGTCCTGGTTTTTTCCTCGGGCTCTATTTTTGTTCCTCGGGTTCTTGTTTTCTTCCTCAGGCTCTGGCTTTGTTCCTCGGGCTCTGGTTTTGTTCCTCGGGCTCTGGCTTGGTTCCTCGGGCCCTGGTTTTGTTCCTCGGGCTCTGGTTTTGTTCCTCGGGCTCTGGTTTTGTTCCTCGGTTTCTGGTTTGGTTCCTCGGGCCCTGGTTTTATTCCACGGGCTCTGGTTTTCTTCCTATGGCCCTCTTTTTGTTCTTCAGGTCCTCCTTTTTGTCCTTGGGTTCTGGTTTTGTTCCTCGGGCTCTGGTTTTCTTCCTCAGGATCTGGTTTTGTTCCTCGAGCTCTGGTTTTGTTCCTTGGGCACTGGTTTTGTTCCTCGGGCTCTCGTTTTCTTCCTCGGACTCTCGTTTTGTTCCTCGGGTTCTGGTTTTGTTCCTTGAGCTCTGGTTTTCTTCTTTGGGCTCTGGTTTTCTTCCTCAGGCTCTGGTTTTGTTGCTCGGGCTCTGCATTTCTTCCTCGAGCTCTCGTTTTTTTCTTCAGGCCCTAGATTTGTTCCTCGGGCCCCGGTTGTGTTCCTCAGGCTCTGGTTTTGTTTCTCGAGCTCTGGTTTTGTTCCTTTGTCACTGGTTTTGTTCCTCGGGCTCTCGTTTTCTTCCTCGGACTCTCGTTTTGTTCCTCGGGTTCTGGTTTTTTTCCCTGAGCTCTGTTTTTTTTCCTCGGGCTCTGGTTTTCTACCTCAGGCTCTGGTTTTATTCCTCGGGCTCCGGATTTCTTCCTCGAGCTCTCGTTTTCTTCTTCACGCCCTGGATTTGTTCCTCGGGTTCTGTTTTTGTTCCTCGGGCTGTGGTTGTGTTCCTCGGGCTCTGGTTTTGTTCCTCGAGCTCTGGTTGTGTTCCTTGGGCTCTGGTTTTGTTCCTTGAGCTCTAGTTTTGTTCTTCGAGCTCTGGTTTTGTTCCTGGGGCTCTGGTTTTCTTTCACGGGCTCTGGTTTTGTTCCTCATGTTCTGGTTTTATTCCTCAGGCCCTGGTTTTATTCCTCGGGCTCTCATTTTATTCCTCGGGCTCTGCTTTATTTCCACAGGCTCTGGTTTTCTTCCTCGAGCTCTGGTTTTGTTCCTCAAGGGCTGGTTTTGTTCCTTGGGCTATGGTTTTCTTTCTCGGGCTCTGGCTTGGTTCCTCGGGTCCTGTTTTTTTCCTCGGGCTCTCTTTTTGTTCCTCGGGCTCTTGTTTTCTTCCTCAGGCTCTGGTTTTGTTCCTCGGGATCTGGTTTTGTTCCTCGGGCTCTGGCTTGGTTCCTCGGGCCCTGGTTTTTTGCCTCGGGCTCTGGTTTTGTTCCTCGGGCTCTGGTTTTGTTCCTCGGTTTCTGGTTTGGTTCCTCGGGCCCTGGTTTTATTCCACGGGCTCAGGTTTTCTTCCTATGGCCCTCTTTTTGTTCTTCAGGTCCTCCTTTTTGTCCTTGGGTTCTGGTTTTGTTCCTCGGGCTCTGGTTTTCTTCCTCAGGATCTGGTTTTGTTCCTCGAGCTCTGGTTTTGTTCCTTGGGCACTGGTTTTGTTCCTCGGGCTCTCATTTTCTTCCTCGGACTCTCGTTTTGTTCCTCGGGTTCTGGTTTTGTTCCTTGAGCTCTGGTTTTCTTCTTTGGGCTCTGGTTTTCTTCCTCAGGCTCTGGTTTTGTTGCTCGGGCTCTGCATTTCTTCCTCGAGCTCTCGTTTTTTTCTTCAGGCCCTAGATTTGTTCCTCGGGCCCTGGTTGTGTTCCTTGGGCTCTGGTTTTGTTTCTCGTGCTCTGGTTTTGTTCCTTGGGCACTGGTTTTGTTCCTCGGGCTCTCGTTTTCTTCCTCGGACTCTCGTTTTGTTCCTCGGGTTCTGGTTTTTTTCCTTGAGCTCTGTTTTTTTTCCTCGGGCTCTGGTTTTCTTCCTCAGGCTCTGGTTTTATTCCTCGGGCTCTGGTTTTCTTCCTCGGTTTCTGGTTTGGTTCCTCGGGCCCTGGTTTTATTCCACGGGCTCTGGTTTTCTTCCTATGGCCCTCTTTTTGTTCTTCAGGACCTCCTTTTTGTCCTTGGGTTCTGGTTTTGTTCCTCGGGCTCTGGTTTTCTTCCTCAGGATCTGGTTTTGTTCCTCGAGCTCTGGTTTTGTTCCTTGGGCACTGGTTTTGTTCCTCGGGCTCTCGTTTTCTTCCTCGGACTCTCGTTTTGTTCCTCGGGTTCTGGTTTTGTTCCTTGAGCTCTGGTTTTCTTCTTTGGGCTCTGGTTTTCTTCCTCAGGCTCTGGTTTTGTTGCTTGGGCTCTGCATTTCTTCCTCGAGCTCTCGTTTTTTTCTTCAGGCCCTAGAATTGTTCCTCGGGCCCCGGTTGTGCTCCTTGGGCTCTGGTTTTGCTCCTCGAGCTCTGGTTTTGTTCCTTGGGCACTGGATTTGTTCCTCGGGCTCTCGTTTTCTTCCTCGGACTCTCGTTTTGTTCCTCGGGTTCTGGTTTTGTTCCTTGAGCTCTGTTTTTTTTCCTCGGGCTCTGGTTTTCTTCCTCAGGCTCTGGTTTTATTCCTCGGGCTCCGGATTTCTTCCTTGAGCTCTCGTTTTCTTCTTCACGCCCTGGATTTGTTCCTCGGGTTCTGTTTTTGTTCCTCGGGCTGTGGTTGTGTTCCTCGGGCTCTGGTTTTGTTCCTCGAGCTCTGGTTGTGTTCCTTGGGCTCTGGTTTTGTTCCTTGAGCTCTAGTTTTGTTCTTCGAACTCTGGTTTTGTTCCTGGGGCTCTGGTTTTCTTTCACGGGCTCTGGTTTTGTTCCTCATGTTCTGGTTTTATTCCTCAGGCCCTGGTTTTATTCCTCGGGCTCTCGTTTTGTTCCTCGGGCTCTGCTTTATTTCCACAGGCTTTGGTTTTGTTCCTCGAGCTCTGGTTTTGTTCCTCGAGGGCTGGTTTTGTTCCTTGGGCTATGGTTTTCTTTCTCGGGCTCTGGCTTGGTTCCTCGGGTCCTGTTTTTTTCCTCGGGCTCTCTTTTTGTTCCTCGGGCTCTTGTTTTCTTCCTCAGGCTCTGGTTTTGTTCCTCGGGATCTGGTTTTGTTCCTCGGGCTCTGGCTTGGTTCCTCGGGCCCTGGTTTTGTTCCTCGGGCTCTGGTTTTATTCCACGGGCTCTGGTTTTCTTCCTATGGCCCTCTTTTTGTTCTTCAGGTCCTCCTTTTTGTCCTTGGGTTCTGGTTTTGTTCCTCGGGCTCTGGTTTTCTTCCTCAGGATCTGGTTTTGTTCCTCGAGCTCTGGTTTTGTTCCTTGGGCACTGGTTTTGTTCCTCGGGCTCTCGTTTTCTTCCTCGGACTCTCGTTTTGTTCCTCGGGTTCTGGTTTTGTTCCTTGAGCTCTGGTTTTCTTCTTTGGGCTCTGGTTTTCTTCCTCAGGCTCTGGTTTTGTTGCTCGGGCTCTGCATTTCTTCCTCGAGCTCTCGTTTTTTTCTTCAGGCCCTAGAATTGTTCCTCGGGCCCCGGTTGTGTTCCTCAGGCTCTGGTTTTGTTTCTCGAGCTCTGGTTTTGTTCCTTGGGCACTGGTTTTGTTCCTCGGGCTCTCGTTTTCTTCCTCGGACTCTCGTTTTGTTCCTCGGGTTCTGGTTTTTTTCCCTGAGCTCTGTTTTTTTTCCTCGGGCTCTGGTTTTCTTCCTCAGGCTCTGGTTTTATTCCTCGGGCTCTGGTTTTCTTCCTCGGTTTCTGGTTTGGTTCCTCGGGCCCTGGTTTTATTCCACGGGCTCTGGTTTTCTTCCTATGGCCCTCTTTTTGTTCTTCAGGTCCTCCTTTTTGTCCTTGGGTTCTGGTTTTGTTCCTCGGGCTCTGGTTTTCTTCCTCAGGATCTGGTTTTGTTCCTCGAGCTCTGGTTTTGTTCCTTGGGCACTGGTTTTGTTCCTCGGGCTCTCGTTTTCTTCCTCGGACTCTCGTTTTGTTCCTCGGGTTCTGGTTTTGTTCCTTGAGCTCTGGTTTTCTTCTTTGGGCTCTGGTTTTCTTCCTCAGGCTCTGGTTTTGTTGCTCGGGCTCTGCATTTCTTCCTCGAGCTCTCGTTTTTTTCTTCAGGCCCTAGATTTGTTCCTCGGGCCCTGGTTGTGTTCCTTGGGCTCTGGTTTTGTTTCTCATGCTCTGGTTTTGTTCCATGGGCACTGGTTTTGTTCCTCGGGCTCTCGTTTTCTTCCTCGGACTCTCGTTTTGTTCCTCGGGTTCTGGTTTTTTTCCTTGAGCTCTGTTTTTTTTCCTCGGGCTCTGGTTTTCTTCCTCAGGCTCTGGTTTTATTCCTCGGGCTCTGGATTTCTTCCTCGAGCTCTCGTTTTCTTCTTCACGCCCTGGATTTGTTCCTCGGGTTCTGTTTTTGTTCCTCGGGCTGTGGTTGTGTTCCTCGGGCTCTGGTTTTGTTCCTCGAGCTCTGGTTGTGTTCCTTGGACTCTGTTTTTTTTCCTTGAGCTCTAGTTTTGTTCTTCGAGCTCTGGTTTTGTTCCTGGGGCTCTGGTTTTCTTTCACGGGCTCTGGTTTTGTTCCTCATGTTCTGGTTTTATTCCTCAGGCCCTGGTTTTATTCCTCGGGCTCTCGTTTTGTTCCTCGGGCTCTGCTTTATTTCCACGGGCTCTGGTTTTGTTCCTCGAGCTCTGGTTTTGTTCCTCGAGGGCTGGTTTTGTTCCTTGGGCTATGGTTTTCTTTCTCGGGCTCTGGCTTGATTCCTCGGGTCCTGGTTTTTTCCTCGGGCTCTATTTTTGTTCCTCGGGTTCTTGTTTTCTTCCTCAGGCTCTGGCTTTGTTCCTCGGGCTCTGGTTTTGTTCCTCGGGCTCTGGCTTGGTTCCTCGGGCCCTGGTTTTGTTCCTCGGGCTCTGGTTTTGTTCCTCGGGCTCTGGTTTTGTTCCTCGGTTTCTGGTTTGGTTCCTCGGGCCCTGGTTTTATTCCACGGGCTCTGGTTTTCTTCCTATGGCCCTCTTTTTGTTCTTCAGGTCCTCCTTTTTGTCCTTGGGTTCTGGTTTTGTTCCTCGGGCTCTGGTTTTCTTCCTCAGGATCTGGTTTTGTTCCTCGAGCTCTGGTTTTGTTCCTTGGGCACTGGTTTTGTTCCTCGGGCTCTCGTTTTCTTCCTCGGACTCTCGTTTTGTTCCTCGGGTTCTGGTTTTGTTCCTTGAGCTCTGGTTTTCTTCTTTGGGCTCTGGTTTTCTTCCTCAGGCTCTGGTTTTGTTGCTCGGGCTCTGCATTTCTTCCTCGAGCTCTCGTTTTTTTCTTCAGGCCCTAGATTTGTTCCTCGGGCCCCGGTTGTGTTCCTCAGGCTCTGGTTTTGTTTCTCGAGCTCTGGTTTTGTTCCTTTGTCACTGGTTTTGTTCCTCGGGCTCTCGTTTTCTTCCTCGGACTCTCGTTTTGTTCCTCGGGATCTGGTTTTGTTCCTCGGGCTCTGGCTTGGTTCCTCGGGCCCTGGTTTTGTTCCTCGGGCTCTGGTTTTGTTCCTCGGGCTCTGGTTTTGTTCCTCGGTTTCTGGTTTGGTTCCTCGGGCCCTGGTTTTATTCCACGGGCTCTGGTTTTCTTCCTATGGCCCTCTTTTTGTTCTTCAGGTCCTCCTTTTTGTCCTTGGGTTCTGGTTTTGTTCCTCGGGCTCTGGTTTTCTTCCTCAGGATCTGGTTTTGTTCCTCGAGCTCTGGTTTTGTTCCTTGGGCACTGGTTTTGTTCCTCGGGCTCTCGTTTTCTTCCTCGGACTCTCGTTTTGTTCCTCGGGTTCTGGTTTTGTTCCTTGAGCTCTGGTTTTCTTCTTTGGGCTCTGGTTTTCTTCCTCAGGCTCTGGTTTTGTTGCTCGGGCTCTGCATTTCTTCCTCGAGCTCTCGTTTTTTTCTTCAGGCCCTAGAATTGTTCCTCGGGCCCCGGTTGTGTTCCTCAGGCTCTGGTTTTGTTTCTCGAGCTCTGGTTTTGTTCCTTGGGCACTGGTTTTGTTCCTCGGGCTCTCGTTTTCTTCCTCGGACTCTCGTTTTGTTCCTCGGGTTCTGGTTTTTTTCCCTGAGCTCTGTTTTTTTTCCTCGGGCTCTGGTTTTCTTCCTCAGGCTCTGGTTTTATTCCTCGGGCTCTGGTTTTCTTCCTCGGTTTCTGGTTTGGTTCCTCGGGCCCTGGTTTTATTCCACGGGCTCTGGTTTTCTTCCTATGGCCCTCTTTTTGTTCTTCAGGTCCTCCTTTTTGTCCTTGGGTTCTGGTTTTGTTCCTCGGGCTCTGGTTTTCTTCCTCAGGATCTGGTTTTGTTCCTCGAGCTCTGGTTTTGTTCCTTGGGCACTGGTTTTGTTCCTCGGGCTCTCGTTTTCTTCCTCGGACTCTCGTTTTGTTCCTCGGGTTCTGGTTTTGTTCCTTGAGCTCTGGTTTTCTTCTTTGGGCTCTGGTTTTCTTCCTCAGGCTCTGGTTTTGTTGCTCGGGCTCTGCATTTCTTCCTCGAGCTCTCGTTTTTTTCTTCAGGCCCTAGATTTGTTCCTCGGGCCCTGGTTGTGTTCCTTGGGCTCTGGTTTTGTTTCTCATGCTCTGGTTTTGTTCCATGGGCACTGGTTTTGTTCCTCGGGCTCTCGTTTTCTTCCTCGGACTCTCGTTTTGTTCCTCGGGTTCTGGTTTTTTTCCTTGAGCTCTGTTTTTTTTCCTCGGGCTCTGGTTTTCTTCCTCAGGCTCTGGTTTTATTCCTCGGGCTCTGGATTTCTTCCTCGAGCTCTCGTTTTCTTCTTCACGCCCTGGATTTGTTCCTCGGGTTCTGTTTTTGTTCCTCGGGCTGTGGTTGTGTTCCTCGGGCTCTGGTTTTGTTCCTCGAGCTCTGGTTGTGTTCCTTGGGCTCTGTTTTTTTTCCTTGAGCTCTAGTTTTGTTCTTCGAGCTCTGGTTTTGTTCCTGGGGCTCTGGTTTTCTTTCACGGGCTCTGGTTTTGTTCCTCATGTTCTGGTTTTATTCCTCAGGCCCTGGTTTTATTCCTCGGGCTCTCGTTTTGTTCCTCGGGCTCTGCTTTATTTCCACGGGCTCTGGTTTTGTTCCTCGAGCTCTGGTTTTGTTCCTCGAGGGCTGGTTTTGTTCCTTGGGCTATGGTTTTCTTTCTCGGGCTCTGGCTTGATTCCTCGGGTCCTGGTTTTTTCCTCGGGCTCTATTTTTGTTCCTCGGGTTCTTGTTTTCTTCCTCAGGCTCTGGCTTTGTTCCTCGGGCTCTGGTTTTGTTCCTCGGGCTCTGGCTTGGTTCCTCGGGCCCTGGTTTTGTTCCTCGGGCTCTGGTTTTGTTCCTCGGGCTCTGGTTTTGTTCCTCGGTTTCTGGTTTGGTTCCTCGGGCCCTGGTTTTTTTCCACGGGCTCTGGTTTTCTTCCTATGGCCCTCTTTTTGTTCTTCAGGTCCTCCTTTTTGTCCTTGGGTTCTGGTTTTGTTCCTCGGGCTCTGGTTTTCTTCCTCAGGATCTGGTTTTGTTCCTCGAGCTCTGGTTTTGTTCCTTGGGCACTGGTTTTGTTCCTCGGGCTCTCGTTTTCTTCCTCGGACTCTCGTTTTGTTCCTCGGGTTCTGGTTTTGTTCCTTGAGCTCTGGTTTTCTTCTTTGGGCTCTGGTTTTCTTCCTCAGGCTCTGGTTTTGTTGCTCGGGCTCTGCATTTCTTCCTCGAGCTCTCGTTTTTTTCTTCAGGCCCTAGATTTGTTCCTCGGGCCCCGGTTGTGTTCCTCAGGCTCTGGTTTTGTTTCTCGAGCTCTGGTTTTGTTCCTTTGTCACTGGTTTTGTTCCTCGGGCTCTCGTTTTCTTCCTCGGACTCTCGTTTTGTTCCTCGGGTTCTGGTTTTTTTCCCTGAGCTCTGTTTTTTTTCCTCGGGCTCTGGTTTTCTACCTCAGGCTCTGGTTTTATTCCTCGGGCTCTGGTTTTCTTCCTCGGTTTCTGGTTTGGTTCCTCGGGCCCTGGTTTTATTCCACGGGCTCTGGTTTTCTTCCTATGGCCCTCTTTTTGTTCTTCAGGTCCTCCTTTTTGTCCTTGGGTTCTGGTTTTGTTCCTCGGGCTCTGGTTTTCTTCCTCAGGATCTGGTTTTGTTCCTCGAGCTCTGGTTTTGTTCCTTGGGCACTGGTTTTGTTCCTCGGGCTCTCGTTTTCTTCCTCGGACTCTCGTTTTGTTCCTCGGGTTCTGGTTTTGTTCCTTGAGCTCTGGTTTTCTTCTTTGGGCTCTGGTTTTCTTCCTCAGGCTCTGGTTTTGTTGCTCGGGCTCTGCATTTCTTCCTCGAGCTCTCGTTTTTTTCTTCAGGCCCTAGATTTGTTCCTCGGGCCCTGGTTGTGTTCCTTGGGCTCTGGTTTTGTTTCTCATGCTCTGGTTTTGTTCCATGGGCACTGGTTTTGTTCCTCGGGCTCTCGTTTTCTTCCTCGGACTCTCGTTTTGTTCCTCGGGTTCTGGTTTTTTTCCTTGAGCTCTGTTTTTTTTCCTCGGGCTCTGGTTTTCTTCCTCAGGCTCTGGTTTTATTCCTCGGGCTCTGGATTTCTTCCTCGAGCTCTCGTTTTCTTCTTCACGCCCTGGATTTGTTCCTCGGGTTCTGTTTTTGTTCCTCGGGCTGTGGTTGTGTTCCTCGGGCTCTGGTTTTGTTCCTCGAGCTCTGGTTGTGTTCCTTGGGCTCTGTTTTTTTTCCTTGAGCTCTAGTTTTGTTCTTCGAGCTCTGGTTTTGTTCCTGGGGCTCTGGTTTTCTTTCACGGGCTCTGGTTTTGTTCCTCATGTTCTGGTTTTATTCCTCAGGCCCTGGTTTTATTCCTCGGGCTCTCGTTTTGTTCCTCGGGCTCTGCTTTATTTCCACGGGCTCTGGTTTTGTTCCTCGAGCTCTGGTTTTGTTCCTCGAGGGCTGGTTTTGTTCCTTGGGCTATGGTTTTCTTTCTCGGGCTCTGGCTTGATTCCTCGGGTCCTGGTTTTTTCCTCGGGCTCTATTTTTGTTCCTCGGGTTCTTGTTTTCTTCCTCAGGCTCTGGCTTTGTTCCTCGGGCTCTGGTTTTGTTCCTCGGGCTCTGGCTTGGTTCCTCGGGCCCTGGTTTTGTTCCTCGGGCTCTGGTTTTGTTCCTCGGGCTCTGGTTTTGTTCCTCGGTTTCTGGTTTGGTTCCTCGGGCCCTGGTTTTATTCCACGGGCTCTGGTTTTCTTCCTATGGCCCTCTTTTTGTTCTTCAGGTCCTCCTTTTTGTCCTTGGGTTCTGGTTTTGTTCCTCGGGCTCTGGTTTTCTTCCTCAGGATCTGGTTTTGTTCCTCGAGCTCTGGTTTTGTTCCTTGGGCACTGGTTTTGTTCCTCGGGCTCTCGTTTTCTTCCTCGGACTCTCGTTTTGTTCCTCGGGTTCTGGTTTTGTTCCTTGAGCTCTGGTTTTCTTCTTTGGGCTCTGGTTTTCTTCCTCAGGCTCTGGTTTTGTTGCTCGGGCTCTGCATTTCTTCCTCGAGCTCTCGTTTTTTTCTTCAGGCCCTAGATTTGTTCCTCGGGCCCCGGTTGTGTTCCTCAGGCTCTGGTTTTGTTTCTCGAGCTCTGGTTTTGTTCCTTTGTCACTGGTTTTGTTCCTCGGGCTCTCGTTTTCTTCCTCGGACTCTCGTTTTGTTCCTCGGGTTCTGGTTTTTTTCCCTGAGCTCTGTTTTTTTTCCTCGGGCTCTGGTTTTCTACCTCAGGCTCTGGTTTTATTCCTCGGGCTCCGGATTTCTTCCTCGAGCTCTCGTTTTCTTCTTCACGCCCTGGATTTGTTCCTCGGGTTCTGTTTTTGTTCCTCGGGCTGTGGTTGTGTTCCTCGGGCTCTGGTTTTGTTCCTCGAGCTCTGGTTGTGTTCCTTGGGCTCTGGTTTTGTTCCTTGAGCTCTAGTTTTGTTCTTCGAGCTCTGGTTTTGTTCCTGGGGCTCTGGTTTTCTTTCACGGGCTCTGGTTTTGTTCCTCATGTTCTGGTTTTATTCCTCAGGCCCTGGTTTTATTCCTCGGGCTCTCATTTTATTCCTCGGGCTCTGCTTTATTTCCACAGGCTCTGGTTTTCTTCCTCGAGCTCTGGTTTTGTTCCTCAAGGGCTGGTTTTGTTCCTTGGGCTATGGTTTTCTTTCTCGGGCTCTGGCTTGATTCCTCGGGTCCTGGTTTTTTCCTCGGGCTCTCTTTTTGTTCCTCGGGCTCTTGTTTTCTTCCTCAGGCTCTGGTTTTGTTCCTCGGGATCTGGTTTTGTTCCTCGGGCTCTGGCTTGGTTCCTCGGGCCCTGGTTTTTTGCCTCGGGCTCTGGTTTTGTTCCTCGGGCTCTGGTTTTGTTCCTCGGTTTCTGGTTTGGTTCCTCGGGCCCTGGTTTTATTCCACGGGCTCAGGTTTTCTTCCTATGGCCCTCTTTTTGTTCTTCAGGTCCTCCTTTTTGTCCTTGGGTTCTGGTTTTGTTCCTCGGGCTCTGGTTTTCTTCCTCAGGATCTGGTTTTGTTCCTCGAGCTCTGGTTTTGTTCCTTGGGCACTGGTTTTGTTCCTCGGGCTCTCATTTTCTTCCTCGGACTCTCGTTTTGTTCCTCGGGTTCTGGTTTTGTTCCTTGAGCTCTGGTTTTCTTCTTTGGGCTCTGGTTTTCTTCCTCAGGCTCTGGTTTTGTTGCTCGGGCTCTGCATTTCTTCCTCGAGCTCTCGTTTTTTTCTTCAGGCCCTAGATTTGTTCCTCGGGCCCTGGTTGTGTTCCTTGGGCTCTGGTTTTGTTTCTCGTGCTCTGGTTTTGTTCCTTGGGCACTGGTTTTGTTCCTCGGGCTCTCGTTTTCTTCCTCGGACTCTCGTTTTGTTCCTCGGGTTCTGGTTTTTTTCCTTGAGCTCTGTTTTTTTTCCTCGGGCTCTGGTTTTCTTCCTCAGGCTCTGGTTTTATTCCTCGGGCTCTGGTTTTCTTCCTCGGTTTCTGGTTTGGTTCCTCGGGCCCTGGTTTTATTCCACGGGCTCTGGTTTTCTTCCTATGGCCCTCTTTTTGTTCTTCAGGTCCTCCTTTTTGTCCTTGGGTTCTGGTTTTGTTCCTCGGGCTCTGGTTTTCTTCCTCAGGATCTGGTTTTGTTCCTCGAGCTCTGGTTTTGTTCCTTGGGCACTGGTTTTGTTCCTCGGGCTCTCGTTTTCTTCCTCGGACTCTCGTTTTGTTCCTCGGGTTCTGGTTTTGTTCCTTGAGCTCTGGTTTTCTTCTTTGGGCTCTGGTTTTCTTCCTCAGGCTCTGGTTTTGTTGCTCGGGCTCTGCATTTCTTCCTCGAGCTCTCGTTTTTTTCTTCAGGCCCTAGATTTGTTCCTCGGGCTCTGGTTGTGCTCCTTGGGCTCTGGTTTTGCTCCTCGAGCTCTGGTTTTGTTCCATGGGCACTGGTTTTGTTCCTCGGGCTCTCGTTTTCTTCCTCGGACTCTCGTTTTGTTCCTCGGGTTCTGGTTTTTTTCCTTGAGCTCTGTTTTTTTTCCTCGGGCTCTGGTTTTCTTCCTCAGGCTCTGGTTTTATTCCTCGGGCTCTGGATTTCTTCCTCGAGCTCTCGTTTTCTTCTTCACGCCCTGGATTTGTTCCTCGGGTTCTGTTTTTGTTCCTCGGGCTGTGGTTGTGTTCCTCGGGCTCTGGTTTTGTTCCTCGAGCTCTGGTTGTGTTCCTTGGGCTCTGGTTTTGTTCCTTGAGCTCTAGTTTTGTTCTTCGAGCTCTGGTTTTGTTCCTGGGGCTCTGGTTTTCTTTCACGGGCTCTGGTTTTGTTCCTCATGTTCTGGTTTTATTCCTCAGGCCCTGGTTTTATTCCTCGGGCTCTCGTTTTGTTCCTCGGGCTCTGCTTTATTTCCACGGGCTCTGGTTTTGTTCCTCGAGCTCTGGTTTTGTTCCTCGAGGGCTGGTTTTGTTCCTTGGGCTATGGTTTTCTTTCTCGGGCTCTGGCTTGATTCCTCGGGTCCTGGTTTTTTCCTCGGGCTCTATTTTTGTTCCTCGGGTTCTTGTTTTCTTCCTCAGGCTCTGGCTTTGTTCCTCGGGCTCTGGTTTTGTTCCTCGGGCTCTGGCTTGGTTCCTCGGGCCCTGGTTTTGTTCCTCGGGCTCTGGTTTTGTTCCTCGGGCTCTGGTGTTGTTCCTCGGTTTCTGGTTTGGTTCCTCGGGCCCTGGTTTTATTCCACGGGCTCTGGTTTTCTTCCTATGGCCCTCTTTTTGTTCTTCAGGTCCTCCTTTTTGTCCTTGGGTTCTGGTTTTGTTCCTCGGGCTCTGGTTTTCTTCCTCAGGATCTGGTTTTGTTCCTCGAGCTCTGGTTTTGTTCCTTGGGCACTGGTTTTGTTCCTCGGGCTCTCGTTTTCTTCCTCGGACTCTCGTTTTGTTCCTCGGGTTCTGGTTTTGTTCCTTGAGCTCTGGTTTTCTTCTTTGGGCTCTGGTTTTCTTCCTCAGGCTCTGGTTTTGTTGCTCGGGCTCTGCATTTCTTCCTCGAGCTCTCGTTTTTTTCTTCAGGCCCTAGATTTGTTCCTCGGGCCCCGGTTGTGTTCCTCAGGCTCTGGTTTTGTTTCTCGAGCTCTGGTTTTGTTCCTTTGTCACTGGTTTTGTTCCTCGGGCTCTCGTTTTCTTCCTCGCACTCTCGTTTTGTTCCTCGGGTTCTGGTTTTTTTCCCTGAGCTCTGTTTTTTTTCCTCGGGCTCTGGTTTTCTACCTCAGGCTCTGGTTTTATTCCTCGGGCTCCGGATTTCTTCCTCGAGCTCTCGTTTTCTTCTTCACGCCCTGGATTTGTTCCTCGGGTTCTGTTTTTGTTCCTCAGGCTGTGGTTGTATTCCTCGGGCTCTGGTTTTGTTCCTCGAGCTCTGGTTGTGTTCCTTGGGCTCTGGTTTTGTTCCTTGAGCTCTAGTTTTGTTCTTCGAGCTCTGGTTTTGTTCCTGGGGCTCTGGTTTTCTTTCACGGGCTCTGGTTTTGTTCCTCATGTTCTGGTTTTATTCCTCAGGCCCTGGTTTTATTCCTCGGGCTCTCATTTTATTCCTCGGGCTCTGCTTTATTTCCACAGGCTCTGGTTTTCTTCCTCGAGCTCTGGTTTTGTTCCTCGAGGGCTGGTTTTGTTCCTTGGGCTATGGTTTTCTTTCTCGGGCTCTGGCTTGGTTCCTCGGGTCCTGTTTTTTTCCTCGGGCTCTCTTTTTGTTCCTCGGGCTCTTGTTTTCTTCCTCAGGCTCTGGTTTTGTTCCTCGGGATCTGGTTTTGTTCCTCGGGCTCTGGCTTGGTTCCTCGGGCCCTGGTTTTTTGCCTCGGGTGCCGCGATGGAGAGACGGAGACCCAGCCAGGTGGAAATCAGATCTCACTTTATTGCTCTACACGAACTTCTTATATACGGTTTCAGAACAACCATGTACAAAACTCATTGGCTACATCTTAATTACCTAATGCATATTGCAAAACCTGAGCTCTCTATTCGCTGCTCCTCCTCACGCTGTTCCCAAGGGTCGCAAGTTCTGCTTTTGTATCTTTCTGCTGCACACCCCAGCCCCGCACCTGCTGACAGCGTCGGTCACAGCCGGGTCCACACCCTGCCATCGTGTAACCACAGATCCCAAGGTCGCAATGCCCTTGTGGCCTAAGCCTCCACTAATCGTATCATATTATGTTCTTTCTTCTGCGGCCCATTCTTCATGCGCTCCCACAGATCTCTTTCAATTATCTTATCTTCACTGGAGTTTCCCCCAGGATTGGACAAACTATTCCCCTCATCTCCCCCTTCTTGTTGCACCATAAGCACTCGCTTTACAGAGTTAGTTATCAGTCTTTGTAAACATTGCATAACACATGGCAAAAGCAAAATCAACAACAATACTACTATAATTATAACAACTATTTTTTCTAAAATTGTAGTCCACCATCCGGACAACCCTAATGAAGATAACCAATCTGTAAAAGGATCACTACTTTCTCGAAGCTTTCTCATGTTATCCCTCAAAATTGAGAGTTGCTTATGTATTGACTGGGAATGATCAGAGATGTTCATACAGCACATCCCCTCAAATTCTTCACACCCATGCCCTTGTGCTAAAAGCAAAAAATCAATCGCGGCACGATTCTGTAACATGGCATGTCTTATCCCTTGAACGTCACTGGCTAATTCCGACAAGACATTTGTTGTCACATTAATTTGTTTTCCAGTCCAGCACGCCAACTTTCTTAATTGTGTTAACGCTTGTGCCGTAGCTATCCCAGGGGCAAATATGCTGGCTATAATGACTTCAGGAGGATTCCAAAGTGTTACCTCATCTTTACAATCATCGCCTAATTCTGCAAGAGCTCTTTTACGGCGACGGGATTTAGTATGGTTAGCTTGAAAGATGTTAGTGACACTTGGCGTAAATAGTGTTAAATGACCGACATAACACGGTCCTCCTTTAGCACTTCGAGGGATTCCTTGCCAAGCCCGATCACCACAGATTAAAAACATTCCCTCTGGCAATCGCCCTGCCTTAGAAGTAATTGCCGTAATTTCAGTGGTATTTTGACAATATGCTGTCTTGTTATATGGTCTATACGACGTAACATTAATGGAATCATCCTGATCCGCATGTGATGAAAACTGAAAACATAAATCAGAAGGGGCAGAACCTAAAAGGTTAAATTCTTGTATTTCTCTATCTGAGGTACACATAGAGCTATTACATTTCATAAAGGGAGAAGAAGCGTTAAAGGTGATATTGTTTTTATCACACTGTGACTGAGAACGCATAGAACCACATGTTATCACAGTGGGTTCAAGGATCAAGGTGGAATCGTTTACCAGGCTCATATTAATAGGGACTCCCAATAGACACGTCCTAAAAGGGTCAGAAGGGGTGGCCATCGAAAGACAGAAGCTACTCTGATTGATTTTCTCGGCCCAAGTGACCCATAGGTTTTTTCTATTTTCTATGTGTTTAAGGGTTTCCCAAGATTCTGTGCCGCTGACCAGGATGGAAATAGTAATTCCTGTCACTAGGCACTTTACGCCAAGGTTGCCTTTAGTTACTTTCATTTTTTCGGCAGCCTGCTTTTCTTTTCCCAAGCGAACCATTTTTCACACTCTCGTTTTGTGCGTTCCCGGTCCTTTCCCAAGACCGTCCAGATAGCAGGTATTAGATTAGTTTTGCTGCATTCCAAGCCACAAATCTGTATAATTCTAGCTCTCTCAATTACCCCTCTTTTTCAATCAGCACAGCAATCAAAAAGACGGCTGCTTCCTAGGGACTCATGCCCTGTTATGAGTAAAAGTCTTACTGTGACGAATTCTTTCCTCAGACAAAGATTACACCAATGCTCAGAACGCGTCCAGCGACACCTACGCATATAGCGATTATTCATTTAAGATACTTGAGTCTTCAGGCTCTGTTTCTTTTGCGAAAGGCTCTTCCGACCGCTGTTCGGGATCTTCGAGCGAGGTTTGGGGCAAGGGTTCACGGAACGGTCGCACATTCTTCGCTGGGATCCATCGGGGGCCTTTTTCTGTAGAGACACAAGCATAACCTCTGCCCCATGTGACAAGGGGGTAGGGCCCCATTATCTTACCTGTTTCTGGGTCACGAACCAGCACAGGAGCTTTGATTCGCATCTCAAATGAAGTATTTATGTTAAAATGTCGGATTATTGGGGGGTTACTGTCTAATAGAGAACAATTCAAAAAGTTAAAAACATATAAGGCTTTCTGTAATCGTTCCTCAGGAGTAACGGCTCCTATTCCCCCTTTTTGTTGTTGTAGCAGGCGTTTGAGCGACTGATGGGAACGTTCAATGAGAGATTGACCTGTAGGAGAATGAGGAATGCCAGTGATGTGAGTTATACCCCAAGAGTCAAAAAATGTTTTCATTGCTTTAGAGACATAGGCAGAACCGTTATCTGTCTTAATTTGTGCAGGTGTGCCCAATGTAGCAAAAGCTCGCATAAGATGCTTACGAACATCACGCGCCTTTTCCCCAGTATGACAAGAAGCAAATAAAGCACCTGAAAAGGTGTCAATAGAAGAGTGAATATATCTCAAATTGCCAAACTCTGAATAGTGGGTGACATCCGTTTGCCATAGTTGCAGACTTTGCAATCCTCGAGGGTTGACTCCGCCTGCAATTGATGGAAAGGAATGCCTCTGGCAGTCAGGGCATGTAGCAATGATACTAGATGCTTGCTGAGAGGTAAGGCCGAATTGTCTTTTAAGGCCTCCAGCATTTTGGTGGAAAAAAGAATGGCTGAGTCTAGCTTGGGCTAGACGATCCGGCAGCACGTGTACTGGTAAGGTTAATAAATCAGCCCGTCGATTTCCTTCTGCAATAAAACCAGGTAAGAAAGTGTGAGACCTAACATGCATGACAAAATAGGGGTGAGGGCGAGAGTCTAAAAGAAAGACGAGTTCCTGTAATAAGGCAAATAAGTCAAAATGTAAAATACTACGTAATACAGACGCTTCAGCTCGTTCCACAATCCCTGTAACATAAGCGGAATCAGTGATGATATTGACCGGCGTTGGCCATTTCCGAAAAACTCGAACCACTGCAGCTAACTCGACTATCTGGGGAGAACCAGGGACTGTTTCTATGTCTGAGTTCCAACGTTCACGTTGGTTGTCCCACCATAATATGACTGATTTGTGCGACTTTCCAGATCCATCTGTGAACACAGTAAGGGCTTGCAGCGGTTGGTCGCTCCGTTTTGGTTTAGATGTTATGCTAAAATTCGCATTAAGCAGTTTATGCGAAGGCGGGTGAGATGTAAGCTGGCCCACATAACCCGCTAGTGCCAGTATAAAAGTGTCTGATTGCTGATAAAGCCACTGCAGATATATGGCTGTTACAGGTAAGCAAATAGAAGTGAAATCAGTTCCTGATAACGTCAGCAGTCGCTGTCTAGCTTTAATTATCAGGTGGGCAAACATTTCATATTGTGTTGAAATAGTTTTTGCAGACTGATTGGGTAAAAAAACCCACTCAATGATCAACAACGGGTCTGATTTTTGTGGATCCCATTGGAATATTAATGCATGGGGTTGTCGAGCCGGGTTTAAGATGATTAGATGAAAAGAGAGATCAGGATCACATCGGTGTGCTTGCCTGAGAGTAATGGCCGTAGCCACCTTTTGCAGCGAGGCAACAGCCTCAGGACTAAGACAGCGTTGAGAACGCAAATCTGGGTCTCCCTTGAGCAACTCAAACAGCGGGCTCAAGTCTGAATTGGAAATCCCCAACAGAGGTCGGACCCAATTAATGGTTCCTAACAATTTTTGTGCATCATGCAGGTTTTTTATATCAGTCTGAATCTGCAAAGGCTGAGGAACTACAGTTTGAGCTCTTATGCGCCAGCCCAAATATTTCCATGGAGGTGTTTTTTGAATTTTTTCCGGCGCAATACAGAGGCCCGCCGAATTTACGGCAGCCGTGACAAGGGCTACAGCTTTCTCCATGACCGCGTGATGTTGTGCAGCCACCAGGATATCATCCATGTAGTGGTACACTAAGACATTAGACATTGTAGTACGGACAGGACTAAGTACTTTGGCTACATACCATTGGCATATCGTCGGGCTATTTTTCATTCCTTGTGGCAGCACAACCCACTGATATCTTTGCAATGGAGCTTGCATATTGACGCTAGGAACTGAAAAGGCGAATTTAGGAGCATCATCCGGATGCAAGGGAATATTGAAAAAGCAATCTTTAAGATCAATAACAGTTAAATACCAATCTCGAGGAATCATCGTAGGGGATGGGAGCCCAGGTTGCAAGGCCCCCATAGTTTCCATGGCGTCATTAATTTTTCTGAGGTCATGGAGCAAGCGCCATTTGCCAGTTTGTTTTCTGATAACAAAAACAGGAGAATTCCATGGGCTAAGAGAAGGCACGATGTGTCCCTTTTGGAGTTGCTCTGTGATCAGTTCTTGAAGAGCGCGAAGCTTTTCTAAAGGTAGGGGCCATTGATCTACCCAAATAGGAACATCAGTTTTCCAGGTCAATTTTAGGGTGTCGCGCATTTCAATGGCCCCACCTAAAAAGGAGTACGAATTGTCATTCCCCACTGTGACAGCACATCCCGCCCCCATAAAACCATAGGAATAGGCAATACAAAAGGTTTAACAGAGGCAATGTGCCCTTCGGGACCTTGAACTTGGATAAGTTCCAGGCTCTGGTGACTCTTACCAGTCCCGCCAATCCCAGCTAGCGCCTGGGAAACATTGGCTAGCGGCCACAGTGGCGGCCATTTAGCTTGAGATATTACTGTGACATCAGCTCCAGTATCAATAATCCCATTCAAGACCACTTTTTGTTCTCCACGAATTAGGGTACATTGGCACATAGGTCGTTTTTGAGAAAGAGATTGTACCCATAAGATTTGTGGGCTCCTTGTTGAACCAAATCCACCCTGTCTTTGTTGGAGCTGATCCAAATTTGGACAATTTGTGCCTATGGGCATAAATATTAATTGCGCTATGCGGCTGCCTTCCGGCACCGTACAAGGAGGAAACGGAGTCCATGCCATGATCTTAATACTTTCGGTACTATCAGGGTCAATAACACCCGGTAATACAAAGAGTCCGGATAATGTCGTGGAGGACCTTCCTATTAGTAAGGCTTGTGTTTTAGAGGGTAAAGGTCCCGAGACATCTGTTAACAATAAGTGAACCGAGGAATCAAGCAACGTTACTGTGTGGGCGGTTGCCAGGTCCAGTCCGGCGCTGCCTGTTGTTGCTGGGCGAAGACTTGAGGCACTGCTGCCCCTCTCTGGGGATTTTTGAAAGGTGACGGCGTCATTTGTGTCCGCACGCGTCGCTGTCCCGCGCTCCGAGATCGGTTTCCCTGGATCGGTTGTCCCTGTAAATCATACTTGGATCGACATTGATTAGCGTAATGGCGACCCTTCTTACACCTAGGACAGATTCCCGGAGCTCGGGGTCCATTATTACTACTAGAAAGTAGACAATTCTTTTTCAAATGGCCAGGTTTACCACATCCATAGCAGACGCCTGGTGCTAAGGGACCGCGCATGGCTGCGAAAGCAGCAGCCATGACTTCATATTTATACTCTGTAGTACCGAATCTATTACATGCCTCAATCATTTCGACCAAAGTAGGGTTCTGATTCGGGAGAGATTTTAAAAGCTTCCTGCAATCTGCATTAGCGTTTTCTACAGCCAATTTCAACAGCAGGATCTCTCGCGCCTCCGCATTGTCTACTTGACGCTCCAGAGCTTGCTTTAATCTATCAATAAATTGCATATAAGGCTCTCGAGAGTCTTGTGTAATGGTGGTAAAAGCCTTTTGCGGTTTTTGAGAATCAGGAACCTTAAAGAAGGCCTTTTTTGCTTCTTCGCGGGTCGCCTCAAGGGCTTCTCGTGGAATTCGGGCTTGATCTACCGGGTTAGTATGGCGACCCGTGCCCGTGAGGTGTTCTATGGTCAATGCAGCAATTGCATTGTTATTATGACCTGCGTAAGTCGAGAGGAGCGCTTGAAGCCCCCCCTTCCAGTGGGATTCCCACAAAGTATACTGAGTCGGTGTCAGGAGTAATCGCGCTAAAGATTTCAAATCATGCGGAGTCATAACAAATGTATCGAGGACAGAGGATAACAGGCTCGCAAAATATGGTGAAGAAAGTCCATGTTCAGTAACAGTACGGCGCAGCTCCTTAACCACCGGAAAAGATAGAGCTTCCCACTGGGCTCCTCCGCTTCTCTGATAGACTACAGGAGCCACTATCATTCTAGCAATCTCTAGTTCCCCCTCCTTTAACGCTTGGCGCCTAATGTTGGCCCACACATCGTGTGGGTCGGGGGGGTAGAGATCTGGCTCCTTTTCAGGGTCCACGGGTCCCGGATCGAAGGGATCCTCCTCAGGGGGATACCCTGCGGTACATATCGTCAATGGAGCCGAGGGCTTCTTTACCTCCGATAACAATGCAGACACCGGGGAAGTGTCTTTCTTTTTATCTGGGTCATCTTTATTACTTTCCTCCTGGGCCTTTAAAACTTCAAAGATATTTCTCCACCACGGGAGCATACGCTGCGCTTCAACACTTCCCGTAGTCGCTGCATCCCATAACTTTACTCCCACATCGTCCCAAAGTTCCCGTGTGAAAATAGTGGATGCAGTTACAGCCGGTAATTTAACCTGCACCCATTTAAGAATTGTCTTAAGATCATGGCCAGAGATATTCTTCCCATGTTTTTTAAGAAGAGCTTTCATAAGCTCATACACGTCTCTCTCAGGGGACAACGCTTGATTCCCCATGTTTCCCACAGCTCACCTCTCTAATCCGGAGGGATTGGTTGCCGGCCGGCTCCTGCTTCCTTTCAGCAGCTCATTCAATGTTCTGTGGGACTCGCAGCCTGCCACGCAGTTAGGTGGTTCACGACCCCAAATCACGTCGGGGTCACCAATTTGCCGCGATGGAGAGACGGAGACCCAGCCAGGTGGAAATCAGATCTCACTTTATTGCTCTACACGAACTTCTTATATACGGTTTCAGAACAACCATGTACAAAACTCATTGGCTACATCTTAATTACCTAATGCATATTGCAAAACCTGAGCTCTCTATTCGCTGCTCCTCCTCACGCTGTTCCCAAGGGTCGCAAGTTCTGCTTTTGTATCTTTCTGCTGCACACCCCAGCCCCGCACCTGCTGACAGCGTCGGTCACAGCCGGGTCCACACCCTGCCATCGTGTAACCACAGATCCCAAGGTCGCAATGCCCTTGTGGCCTAAGCCTCCACTAATCGTATCATATTATGTTCTTTCTTCTGCGGCCCATTCTTCATGCGCTCCCACAGATCTCTTTCAATTATCTTATCTTCACTGGAGTTTCCCCCAGGATTGGACAAACTATTCCCCTCACTCGGGCTCTGGTTTTGTTCCTCGGGCTCTGGTGTTGTTCCTCGGTTTCTGGTTTGGTTCCTCGGGCCCTGGTTTTATTCCACGGGCTCAGGTTTTCTTCCTATGGCCCTCTTTTTGTTCTTCAGGTCCTCCTTTTTGTCCTTGGGTTCTGGTTTTGTTCCTCGGGCTCTGGTTTTCTTCCTCAGGATCTGGTTTTGTTCCTCGAGCTCTGGTTTTGTTCCTTGGGCACTGGTTTTGTTCCTCGGGCTCTCGTTTTCTTCCTCGGACTCTCGTTTTGTTCCTCGGGTTCTGGTTTTGTTCCTTGAGCTCTGGTTTTCTTCTTTGGGCTCTGGTTTTCTTCCTCAGGCTCTAGTTTTGTTGCTCGGGCTCTGCATTTCTTCCTCGAGCTCTCGTTTTTTTCTTCAGGCCCTAGATTTGTTCCTCGGGCCCTGGTTGTGTTCCTTGGGCTCTGGTTTTGTTTCTCGTGCTCTGGTTTTGTTCCTTGGGCACTGGTTTTGTTCCTCGGGCTCTCGTTTTCTTCCTCGGACTCTCGTTTTGTTCCTCGGGTTCTGGTTTTTTTCCTTGAGCTCTGTTTTTTTTCCTCGGGCTCTGGTTTTCTTCCTCAGGCTCTGGTTTTATTCCTCGGGCTCTGGTTTTCTTCCTCGGTTTCTGGTTTGGTTCCTCGGGCCCTGGTTTTATTCCACGGGCTCTGGTTTTCTTCCTATGGCCCTCTTTTTGTTCTTCAGGTCCTCCTTTTTGTCCTTGGGTTCTGGTTTTGTTCCTCGGGCTCTGGTTTTCTTCCTCAGGATCTGGTTTTGTTCCTCGAGCTCTGGTTTTGTTCCTTGGGCACTGGTTTTGTTCCTCGGGCTCTCGTTTTCTTCCTCGGACTCTCGTTTTGTTCCTCGGGTTCTGGTTTTGTTCCTTGAGCTCTGGTTTTCTTCTTTGGGCTCTGGTTTTCTTCCTCAGGCTCTGGTTTTGTTGCTCGGGCTCTGCATTTCTTCCTCGAGCTCTCGTTTTTTTCTTCAGGCCCTAGAATTGTTCCTCGGGCCCCGGTTGTGTTCCTCAGGCTCTGGTTTTGTTTCTCGAGCTCTGGTTTTGTTCCTTGGGCACTGGTTTTGTTCCTCGGGCTCTCGTTTTCTTCCTCGGACTCTCGTTTTGTTCCTCGGGTTCTGGTTTTTTTCCCTGAGCTCTGTTTTTTTTCCTCGGGCTCTGGTTTTCTTCCTCAGGCTCTGGTTTTATTCCTCGGGCTCTGGTTTTGTTCCTCGGTTTCTGGTTTGGTTCCTCGGGCCCTGGTTTTATTCCACGGGCTCTGGTTTTCTTCCTATGGCCCTCTTTTTGTTCTTCAGGTCCTCCTTTTTGTCCTTGGGTTCTGGTTTTGTTCCTCGGGCTCTGGTTTTCTTCCTCAGGATCTGGTTTTGTTCCTCGAGCTCTGGTTTTGTTCCTTGGGCACTGGTTTTGTTCCTCGGGCTCTCGTTTTCTTCCTCGGACTCTCGTTTTGTTCCTCGGGTTCTGGTTTTGTTCCTTGAGCTCTGGTTTTCTTCTTTGGGCTCTGGTTTTCTTCCTCAGGCTCTGGTTTTGTTGCTCGGGCTCTGCATTTCTTCCTCGAGCTCTCGTTTTTTTCTTCAGGCCCTAGATTTGTTCCTCGGGCCCTGGTTGTGTTCCTTGGGCTCTGGTTTTGTTTCTCATGCTCTGGTTTTGTTCCATGGGCACTGGTTTTGTTCCTCGGGCTCTCGTTTTCTTCCTCGGACTCTCGTTTTGTTCCTCGGGTTCTGGTTTTTTTCCTTGAGCTCTGTTTTTTTTCCTCGGGCTCTGGTTTTCTTCCTCAGGCTCTGGTTTTATTCCTCGGGCTCTGGATTTCTTCCTCGAGCTCTCGTTTTCTTCTTCACGCCCTGGATTTGTTCCTCGGGTTCTGTTTTTGTTCCTCGGGCTGTGGTTGTGTTCCTCGGGCTCTGGTTTTGTTCCTCGAGCTCTGGTTGTGTTCCTTGGGCTCTGGTTTTGTTCCTTGAGCTCTAGTTTTGTTCTTCGAGCTCTGGTTTTGTTCCTGCGGCTCTGGTTTTCTTTCACGGGCTCTGGTTTTGTTCCTCATGTTCTGGTTTTATTCCTCAGGCCCTGGTTTTATTCCTCGGGCTCTCATTTTATTCCTCGGGCTCTGCTTTATTTCCACAGGCTCTGGTTTTCTTCCTCGAGCTCTGGTTTTGTTCCTCGAGGGCTGGTTTTGTTCCTTGGGCTATGGTTTTCTTTCTCGGGCTCTGGCTTGGTTCCTCGGGTCCTGTTTTTTTCCTCGGGCTCTCTTTTTGTTCCTCGGGCTCTTGTTTTCTTCCTCAGGCTCTGGTTTTGTTCCTCGGGCTCTGGTTTTGTTCCTCGGGCTCTGGCTTGGTTCCTCGGGCCCTGGTTTTTTGCCTCGGGCTCTGGTTTTGTTCCTCGGGCTCTGGTTTTGTTCCTCGGTTTCTGGTTTGGTTCCTCGGGCCCTGGTTTTATTCCACGGGCTCAGGTTTTCTTCCTATGGCCCTCTTTTTGTTCTTCAGGTCCTCCTTTTTGTCCTTGGGTTCTGGTTTTGTTCCTCGGGCTCTGGTTTTCTTCCTCAGGATCTGGTTTTGTTCCTCGAGCTCTGGTTTTGTTCCTTGGGCACTGGTTTTGTTCCTCGGGCTCTCGTTTTCTTCCTCGGACTCTCGTTTTGTTCCTCGGGTTCTGGTTTTGTTCCTTGAGCTCTGGTTTTCTTCTTTGGGCTCTGGTTTTCTTCCTCAGGCTCTGGTTTTGTTGCTCGGGCTCTGCATTTCTTCCTCGAGCTCTCGTTTTTTTCTTCAGGCCCTAGATTTGTTCCTCGGGCCCTGGTTGTGTTCCTTGGGCTCTGGTTTTGTTTCTCGTGCTCTGGTTTTGTTCCTTGGGCACTGGTTTTGTTCCTCGGGCTCTCGTTTTCTTCCTCGGACTCTCGTTTTGTTCCTCGGGTTCTGTTTTTTTTCCTTGAGCTCTGTTTTTTTTCCTCGGGCTCCGGTTTTCTTCCTCAGGCTCTGGTTTTATTCCTCGGGCTCTGGTTTTCTTCCTCGGTTTCTGGTTTGGTTCCTCGGGCCCTGGTTTTATTCCACGGGCTCTGGTTTTCTTCCTATGGCCCTCTTTTTGTTCTTCAGGTCCTCCTTTTTGTCCTTGGGTTCTGGTTTTGTTCCTCGGGCTCTGGTTTTCTTCCTCAGGATCTGGTTTTGTTCCTCGAGCTCTGGTTTTGTTCCTTGGGCACTGGTTTTGTTCCTCGGGCTCTCGTTTTCTTCCTCGGACTCTCGTTTTGTTCCTCGGGTTCTGGTTTTGTTCCTTGAGCTCTGGTTTTCTTCTTTGGGCTCTGGTTTTCTTCCTCAGGCTCTGGTTTTGTTGCTTGGGCTCTGCATTTCTTCCTCGAGCTCTCGTTTTTTTCTTCAGGCCCTAGATTTGTTCCTCGGGCTCTGGTTGTGCTCCTTGGGCTCTGGTTTTGCTCCTCGAGCTCTGGTTTTGTTCCTTGGGCACTGGATTTGTTCCTCGGGCTCTCGTTTTCTTCCTCGGACTCTCGTTTTGTTCCTCGGGTTCTGGTTTTGTTCCTTGAGCTCTGTTTTTTTTCCTCGGGCTCTGGTTTTCTTCCTCAGGCTCTGGTTTTATTCCTCGGGCTCCGGATTTCTTCCTCGAGCTCTCGTTTTCTTCTTCACGCCCTGGATTTGTTCCTCGGGTTCTGTTTTTGTTCCTCGGGCTGTGGTTGTGTTCCTCGGGCTCTGGTTTTGTTCCTCGAGCTCTGGTTGTGTTCCTTGGGCTCTGGTTTTGTTCCTTGAGCTCTAGTTTTGTTCTTCGAGCTCTGGTTTTGTTCCTGGGGCTCTGGTTTTCTTTCACGGGCTCTGGTTTTGTTCCTCATGTTCTGGTTTTATTCCTCAGGCCCTGGTTTTATTCCTCGGGCTCTCGTTTTGTTCCTCGGGCTCTGCTTTATTTCCACAGGCTTTGGTTTTGTTCCTCGAGCTCTGGTTTTGTTCCTCGAGGGCTGGTTTTGTTCCTTGGGCTATGGTTTTCTTTCTCGGGCTCTGGCTTGGTTCCTCGGGTCCTGTTTTTTTCCTCGGGCTCTCTTTTTGTTCCTCGGGCTCTTGTTTTCTTCCTCAGGCTCTGGTTTTGTTCCTCGGGATCTGGTTTTGTTCCTCGGGCTCTGGCTTGGTTCCTCGGGCCCTGGTTTTTTGCCTCGGGCTCTCGTTTTGTTCCTCGGGCTCTGGTGTTGTTCCTCGGTTTCTGGTTTGGTTCCTCGGGCCCTGGTTTTATTCCACGGGCTCAGGTTTTCTTCCTATGGCCCTCTTTTTGTTCTTCAGGTCCTCCTTTTTGTCCTTGGGTTCTGGTTTTGTTCCTCGGGCTCTGGTTTTCTTCCTCAGGATCTGGTTTTGTTCCTCGAGCTCTGGTTTTGTTCCTTGGGCACTGGTTTTGTTCCTCGGGCTCTCGTTTTCTTCCTCGGACTCTCGTTTTGTTCCTCGGGTTCTGGTTTTGTTCCTTGAGCTCTGGTTTTCTTCTTTGGGCTCTGGTTTTCTTCCTCAGGCTCTGGTTTTGTTGCTCGGGCTCTGCATTTCTTCCTCGAGCTCTCGTTTTTTTCTTCAGGCCCTAGAATTGTTCCTCGGGCCCCGGTTGTGTTCCTCAGGCTCTGGTTTTGTTTCTCGAGCTCTGGTTTTGTTCCTTGGGCACTGGTTTTGTTCCTCGGGCTCTCGTTTTCTTCCTCGGACTCTCGTTTTGTTCCTCGGGTTCTGGTTTTTTTCCCTGAGCTCTGTTTTTTTTCCTCGGGCTCTGGTTTTCTTCCTCAGGCTCTGGTTTTATTGCTCGGGCTCCGGATTTCTTCCTCGAGCTCTCGTTTTCTTCTTCACGCCCTGGATTTGTTCCTCGGGTTCTGTTTTTGTTCCTCGGGCTGTGGTTGTGTTCCTCGGGCTCTGGTTTTGTTCCTCGAGCTCTGGTTGTGTTCCTTGGGCTCTGGTTTTGTTCCTTGAGCTCTAGTTTTGTTCTTCGAGCTCTGGTTTTGTTCCTGGGGCTCTGGTTTTCTTTCACGGGCTCTGGTTTTGTTCCTCATGTTCTGGTTTTATTCCTCAGGCCCTGGTTTTATTCCTCGGGCTCTCGTTTTGTTCCTCGGGCTCTGCTTTATTTCCACAGGCTTTGGTTTTGTTCCTCGAGCTCTGGTTTTGTTCCTCGAGGGCTGGTTTTGTTCCTTGGGCTATGGTTTTCTTTCTCGGGCTCTGGCTTGGTTCCTCGGGTCCTGTTTTTTTCCTCGGGCTCTCTTTTTGTTCCTCGGGCTCTTGTTTTCTTCCTCAGGCTCTGGTTTTGTTCCTCGAGATCTGGTTTTGTTCCTCGGGCTCTGGCTTGGTTCCTCGGGCCCTGGTTTTTTGCCTCGGGCTCTGGTTTTGTTCCTCGGGCTCTGGTGTTGTTCCTCGGTTTCTGGTTTGGTTCCTCGGGCCCTGGTTTTATTCCACGGGCTCTGGTTTTCTTCCTATGGCCCTCTTTTTGTTCTTCAGGTCCTCCTTTTTGTCCTTGGGTTCTGGTTTTGTTCCTCGGGCTCTGGTTTTCTTCCTCAGGATCTGGTTTTGTTCCTCGAGCTCTGGTTTTGTTCCTTGGGCACTGGTTTTGTTCCTCGGGCTCTCGTTTTCTTCCTCGGACTCTCGTTTTGTTCCTCGGGTTCTGGTTTTGTTCCTTGAGCTCTGGTTTTCTTCTTTGGGCTCTGGTTTTCTTCCTCAGGCTCTGGTTTTGTTCCTTGGGCACTGGTTTTGTTCCTCGGGCTCTCGTTTTCTTCCTCGGACTCTCGTTTTGTTCCTCGGGTTCTGGGTTTTTTCCTTGAGCTCTGTTTTTTTTCCTCGGGCTCTGGTTTTCTTCCTCAGGCTCTGGTTTTATTCCTCGGGCTCTGGTTTTCTTCCTCGGTTTCTGGTTTGGTTCCTCGGGCCCTGGTTTTATTCCACGGGCTCTGGTTTTCTTCCTATGGCCCTCTTTTTGTTCTTCAGGTCCTCCTTTTTGTCCTTGGGTTCTGGTTTTGTTCCTCGGGCTCTGGTTTTCTTCCTCAGGATCTGGTTTTGTTCCTCGAGCTCTGGTTTTGTTCCTTGGGCACTGGTTTTGTTCCTCGGGCTCTCGTTTTCTTCCTCGGACTCTCGTTTTGTTCCTCGGGTTCTGGTTTTGTTCCTTGAGCTCTGGTTTTCTTCTTTGGGCTCTGGTTTTCTTCCTCAGGCTCTGGTTTTGTTGCTTGGGCTCTGCATTTCTTCTCGAGCTCTCGTTTTTTTCTTCAGGCCCTAGATTTGTTCCTCGGGCTCTTGTTGTGCTCCTTGGGCTCTGGTTTTGCTCCTCGAGCTCTGGTTTTGTTCCTTGGGCACTGGATTTGTTCCTCGGGCTCTCGTTTTCTTCCTCGGACTCTCGTTTTGTTCCTCGGGTTCTGGTTTTGTTCCTTGAGCTCTGTTTTTTTTCCTCGGGCTCTGGTTTTCTTCCTCAGGCTCTGGTTTTATTCCTCGGGCTCCGGATTTCTTCCTCGAGCTCTCATTTTCTTCTTCACGCCCTGGATTTGTTCCTCGGGTTCTGTTTTTGTTCCTCGGGCTGTGGTTGTGTTCCTCGGGCTCTGGTTTTGTTCCTCGAGCTCTGGTTGTGTTCCTTGGGCTCTGGTTTTGTTCCTTGAGCTCTAGTTTTGTTCTTCGAGCTCTGGTTTTGTTCCTGGGGCTCTGGTTTTCTTTCACGGGCTCTGGTTTTGTTCCTCATGTTCTGGTTTTATTCCTCAGGCCCTGGTTTTATTCCTCGGGGTTTCGTTTTGTTCCTCGGGCTCTGCTTTATTTCCACGGGCTCTGGTTTTGTTCCTCGAGCTCTGGTTTTGTTCCTCGAGGGCTGGTTTTGTTCCTTGGGCTATGGTTTTCTTTCTCGGGCTCTGGCTTGGTTCCTCGGGTCCTGGTTTTTTCCTCGGGCTCTCTTTTTGTTCCTCGGGCTCTTGTTTTCTTCCTCAGGCTCTGGCTTGGTTCCTCGGGCCCAGGTATTTTGCCTCGGGCTCTGGTTTTGTTCCTCGGGCTCTGGTTTTGTTCCTCGGTTTCTGGTTTGGTTCCTCGGGCCCTGGTTTTATTCCACGGGCTCAGGTTTTCTTCCTATGGCCCTCTTTTTGTTCTTCAGGTCCTCCTTTTTGTCCTTGGGTTCTGGTTTTGTTCCTCGGGCTCTGGTTTTCTTCCTCAGGATCTGGTTTTGTTCCTCGAGCTCTGGTTTTGTTCCTTGGTCACTGGTTTTGTTCCTCGGGCTCTCGTTTTCTTCCTCGGACTCTCGTTTTGTTCCTCGGGTTCTGGTTTTTTTCCTTGAGCTCTGGTTTTCTTCTTTGGGCTCTGTTTTCTTCCTCAGGCTCTGGTTTTGTTGCTCGGGCTCTGCATTTCTTCCTCGAGCTCTCGTTTTTTTCTTCAGGCCCTAGATTTGTTCCTCGGGCCCTGGTTGTGTTCCTTGGGCTCTGGTTTTGTTCCTCGAGCTCTGGTTTTGTTCCTTGGGCACTGGTTTTGTTCCTCGGGCTCTCGTTTTCTTCCTCGGACTCTCGTTTTGTTCCTCGGGTTCTGTTTTTGTTCCTTGAGCTCTGTTTTTTTTCCTCGGGCTCTGGTTTTCTTCCTCAGGCTCTGGTTTTATTCCTCGGGCTCTGGTTTTCTTCCTCGGTTTCTGGTTTGGTTCCTCGGGCCCTGGTTTTATTCCACGGGCTCTGGTTTTCTTCCTATGGCCCTCTTTTTGTTCTTCAGGTCCTCCTTTTTGTCCTTGGGTTCTGGTTTTGTTCCTCGGGCTCTGGCTTGGTTCCTCGGGCCCTGGTTTTGTTCCTCGAGCTCTGGTTTTGTTCCTTGGGCACTGGTTTTGTTCCTCGGGCTCTCGTTTTCTTCCTCGGACTCTCGTTTTGTTCCTCGGGTTCTGGTTTTGTTCCTTGAGCTCTGGTTTTCTTCTTTGGGCTCTGGTTTTCTTCCTCAGGCTCTGGTTTTGTTGCTCGGGCTCTGCATTTCTTCCTCGAGCTCTCGTTTTTTTCTTCAGGCCCTAGATTTGTTCCTCGGGCCCCGGTTGTGTTCCTCAGGCTCTGGTTTTGTTTCTCGAGCTCTGGTTTTGTTCCTTGGGCACTGGTTGTGTTCCTTGAGCTCTAGTTTTGTTCTTCGAGCTCTGGTTTTGTTCCTGGGGCTCTGGTTTTCTTTCACGGGCTCTGGTTTTGTTCCTCATGTTCTGGTTTTATTCCTCAGGCCCTGGTTTTATTCCTCGGGCTCTCGTTTTGTTCCTCGGGCTCTGCTTTATTTCCACAGGCTTTGGTTTTGTTCCTCGAGCTCTGGTTTTGTTCCTCGAGGGCTGGTTTTGTTCCTTGGGCTATGGTTTTCTTTCTCGGGCTCTGGCTTGGTTCCTCGGGTCCTGTTTTTTTCCTCGGGCTCTCTTTTTGTTCCTCGGGCTCTTGTTTTCTTCCTCAGGCTCTGGTTTTGTTCCTCGGGATCTGGTTTTGTTCCTCGGGCTCTGGCTTGGTTCCTCGGGCCCTGGTTTTTTGCCTCGGGCTCTGGTTTTGTTCCTCGGGCTCTGGTGTTGTTCCTCGGTTTCTGGTTTGGTTCCTCGGGCCCTGGTTTTATTCCACGGGCTCTGGTTTTCTTCCTATGGCCCTCTTTTTGTTCTTCAGGTCCTCCTTTTTGTCCTTGGGTTCTGGTTTTGTTCCTCGGGCTCTGGTTTTCTTCCTCAGGATCTGGTTTTGTTCCTCGAGCTCTGGTTTTGTTCCTTGGGCACTGGTTTTGTTCCTCGGGCTCTCGTTTTCTTCCTCGGACTCTCGTTTTGTTCCTCGGGTTCTGGTTTTGTTCCTTGAGCTCTGGTTTTCTTCTTTGGGCTCTGGTTTTCTTCCTCAGGCTCTGGTTTTGTTGCTCGGGCTCTGCATTTCTTCCTCGAGCTCTCGTTTTTTTCTTCAGGCCCTAGAATTGTTCCTCGGGCCCCGGTTGTGTTCCTCAGGCTCTGGTTTTGTTTCTCGAGCTCTGGTTTTGTTCCTTGGGCACTGGTTTTGTTCCTCGGGCTCTCGTTTTCTTCCTCGGACTCTCGTTTTGTTCCTCGGGTTCTGGTTTTGTTCCTTGAGCTCTGTTTTTTTTCCTCGGGCTCTGGTTTTCTTCCTCAGTCTCTGGTTTTATTCCTCGGGCTCCGGATTTCTTCCTCGAGCTCTCGTTTTCTTCTTCACGCCCTGGATTTGTTCCTCGGGTTCTGTTTTTGTTCCTCGGGCTGTGGTTGTGTTCCTCGGGCTCTGGTTTTGTTCCTCGAGCTCTGGTTGTGTTCCTTGGGCTCTGGTTTTGTTCCTTGAGCTCTAGTTTTGTTCTTCGAGCTCTGGTTTTGTTCCTGGGGCTCTGGTTTTCTTTCACGGGCTCTGGTTTTGTTCCTCATGTTCTGGTTTTATTCCTCAGGCCCTGGTTTTATTCCTCGGGCTCTCGTTTTGTTCCTCGGGCTCTGCTTTATTTCCACGGGCTCTGGTTTTGTTCCTCGAGCTCTGGTTTTGTTCCTCGAGGGCTGGTTTTGTTCCTTGGGCTATGGTTTTCTTTCTCGGGCTCTGGCTTGGTTCCTCGGGTCCTGGTTTTTTCCTCGGGCTCTCTTTTTGTTCCTCGGGCTCTTGTTTTCTTCCTCAGGCTCTGGTTTTGTTCCTCGGGCTCTGGTTTTGTTCCTCGGGCTCTGGCTTGGTTCCTCGGGCCCTGGTTTTTTGCCTCGGGCTCTGGTTTTGTTCCTTGGGCTCTGGTTTTGTTCCTCGGTTTCTGGTTTGGTTCCTCGGGCCCTGGTTTTATTCCACGGGCTCTGGTTTTCTTCCTATGGCCCTCTTTTTGTTCTTCAGGTCCTCCTTTTTGTCCTTGGGTTCTGGTTTTGTTCCTCGGGCTCTGGTTTTCTTCCTCAGGATCTGGTTTTGTTCCTCGAGCTCTGGTTTTGTTCCTTGGGCACTGGTTTTGTTCCTCGGGCTCTCGTTTTCTTCCTCGGACTCTCGTTTTGTTCCTCGGGTTCTGGTTTTGTTCCTTGAGCTCTGGTTTTCTTCTTTGGGCTCTGGTTTTCTTCCTCAGGCTCTGGTTTTGTTGCTCGGGCTCTGCATTTCTTCCTCGAGCTCTCGTTTTTTTCTTCAGGCCCTAGATTTGTTCCTCGGGCCCTGGTTGTGTTCCTTGGGCTCTGGTTTTGTTTCTCATGCTCTGGTTTTGTTCCATGGGCACTGGTTTTGTTCCTCGGGCTCTCGTTTTCTTCCTCGGACTCTCGTTTTGTTCCTCGGGTTCTGTTTTTTTTCCTTGAGCTCTGTTTTTTTTCCTCGGGCTCTGGTTTTCTTCCTCAGGCTCTGGTTTTATTCCTCGGGCTCTGGATTTCTTCCTCGAGCTCTCGTTTTCTTCTTCACGCCCTGGATTTGTTCCTCGGGTTCTGTTTTTGTTCCTCGGGCTGTGGTTGTGTTCCTCGGGCTCTGGTTTTGTTCCTCGAGCTCTGGTTGTGTTCCTTGGGCTCTGGTTTTGTTCCTTGAGCTCTAGTTTTGTTCTTCGAGCTCTGGTTTTGTTCCTGCGGCTCTGGTTTTCTTTCACGGGCTCTGGTTTTGTTCCTCATGTTCTGGTTTTATTCCTCAGGCCCTGGTTTTATTCCTCGGGCTCTCATTTTATTCCTCGGGCTCTGCTTTATTTCCACAGGCTCTGGTTTTCTTCCTCGAGCTCTGGTTTTGTTCCTCGAGGGCTGGTTTTGTTCCTTGGGCTATGGTTTTCTTTCTCGGGCTCTGGCTTGGTTCCTCGGGTCCTGTTTTTTTCCTCGGGCTCTCTTTTTGTTCCTCGGGCTCTTGTTTTCTTCCTCAGGCTCTGGTTTTGTTCCTCGGGCTCTGGTTTTGTTCCTCGGGCTCTGGCTTGGTTCCTCGGGCCCTGGTTTTTTGCCTCGGGCTCTGGTTTTGTTCCTCGGGCTCTGGTTTTGTTCCTCGGTTTCTGGTTTGGTTCCTCGGGCCCTGGTTTTATTCCACGGGCTCAGGTTTTCTTCCTATGGCCCTCTTTTTGTTCTTCAGGTCCTCCTTTTTGTCCTTGGGTTCTGGTTTTGTTCCTCGGGCTCTGGTTTTCTTCCTCAGGATCTGGTTTTGTTCCTCGAGCTCTGGTTTTGTTCCTTGGGCACTGGTTTTGTTCCTCGGGCTCTCGTTTTCTTCCTCGGACTCTCGTTTTGTTCCTCGGGTTCTGGTTTTGTTCCTTGAGCTCTGGTTTTCTTCTTTGGGCTCTGGTTTTCTTCCTCAGGCTCTGGTTTTGTTGCTCGGGCTCTGCATTTCTTCCTCGAGCTCTCGTTTTTTTCTTCAGGCCCTAGATTTGTTCCTCGGGCCCTGGTTGTGTTCCTTGGGCTCTGGTTTTGTTTCTCGTGCTCTGGTTTTGTTCCTTGGGCACTGGTTTTGTTCCTCGGGCTCTCGTTTTCTTCCTCGGACTCTCGTTTTGTTCCTCGGGTTCTGTTTTTTTTCCTTGAGCTCTGTTTTTTTTCCTCGGGCTCCGGTTTTCTTCCTCAGGCTCTGGTTTTATTCCTCGGGCTCTGGTTTTCTTCCTCGGTTTCTGGTTTGGTTCCTCGGGCCCTGGTTTTATTCCACGGGCTCTGGTTTTCTTCCTATGGCCCTCTTTTTGTTCTTCAGGTCCTCCTTTTTGTCCTTGGGTTCTGGTTTTGTTCCTCGGGCTCTGGTTTTCTTCCTCAGGATCTGGTTTTGTTCCTCGAGCTCTGGTTTTGTTCCTTGGGCACTGGTTTTGTTCCTCGGGCTCTCGTTTTCTTCCTCGGACTCTCGTTTTGTTCCTCGGGTTCTGGTTTTGTTCCTTGAGCTCTGGTTTTCTTCTTTGGGCTCTGGTTTTCTTCCTCAGGCTCTGGTTTTGTTGCTTGGGCTCTGCATTTCTTCCTCGAGCTCTCGTTTTTTTCTTCAGGCCCTAGATTTGTTCCTCGGGCTCTGGTTGTGCTCCTTGGGCTCTGGTTTTGCTCCTCGAGCTCTGGTTTTGTTCCTTGGGCACTGGATTTGTTCCTCGGGCTCTCGTTTTCTTCCTCGGACTCTCGTTTTGTTCCTCGGGTTCTGGTTTTGTTCCTTGAGCTCTGTTTTTTTTCCTCGGGCTCTGGTTTTCTTCCTCAGGCTCTGGTTTTATTCCTCGGGCTCCGGATTTCTTCCTCGAGCTCTCGTTTTCTTCTTCACGCCCTGGATTTGTTCCTCGGGTTCTGTTTTTGTTCCTCGGGCTGTGGTTGTGTTCCTCGGGCTCTGGTTTTGTTCCTCGAGCTCTGGTTGTGTTCCTTGGGCTCTGGTTTTGTTCCTTGAGCTCTAGTTTTGTTCTTCGAGCTCTGGTTTTGTTCCTGGGGCTCTGGTTTTCTTTCACGGGCTCTGGTTTTGTTCCTCATGTTCTGGTTTTATTCCTCAGGCCCTGGTTTTATTCCTCGGGCTCTCGTTTTGTTCCTCGGGCTCTGCTTTATTTCCACAGGCTTTGGTTTTGTTCCTCGAGCTCTGGTTTTGTTCCTCGAGGGCTGGTTTTGTTCCTTGGGCTATGGTTTTCTTTCTCGGGCTCTGGCTTGGTTCCTCGGGTCCTGTTTTTTTCCTCGGGCTCTCTTTTTGTTCCTCGGGCTCTTGTTTTCTTCCTCAGGCTCTGGTTTTGTTCCTCGGGATCTGGTTTTGTTCCTCGGGCTCTGGCTTGGTTCCTCGGGCCCTGGTTTTTTGCCTCGGGCTCTCGTTTTGTTCCTCGGGCTCTGGTGTTGTTCCTCGGTTTCTGGTTTGGTTCCTCGGGCCCTGGTTTTATTCCACGGGCTCAGGTTTTCTTCCTATGGCCCTCTTTTTGTTCTTCAGGTCCTCCTTTTTGTCCTTGGGTTCTGGTTTTGTTCCTCGGGCTCTGGTTTTCTTCCTCAGGATCTGGTTTTGTTCCTCGAGCTCTGGTTTTGTTCCTTGGGCACTGGTTTTGTTCCTCGGGCTCTCGTTTTCTTCCTCGGACTCTCGTTTTGTTCCTCGGGTTCTGGTTTTGTTCCTTGAGCTCTGGTTTTCTTCTTTGGGCTCTGGTTTTCTTCCTCAGGCTCTGGTTTTGTTGCTCGGGCTCTGCATTTCTTCCTCGAGCTCTCGTTTTTTTCTTCAGGCCCTAGAATTGTTCCTCGGGCCCCGGTTGTGTTCCTCAGGCTCTGGTTTTGTTTCTCGAGCTCTGGTTTTGTTCCTTGGGCACTGGTTTTGTTCCTCGGGCTCTCGTTTTCTTCCTCGGACTCTCGTTTTGTTCCTCGGGTTCTGGTTTTTTTCCCTGAGCTCTGTTTTTTTTCCTCGGGCTCTGGTTTTCTTCCTCAGGCTCTGGTTTTATTGCTCGGGCTCCGGATTTCTTCCTCGAGCTCTCGTTTTCTTCTTCACGCCCTGGATTTGTTCCTCGGGTTCTGTTTTTGTTCCTCGGGCTGTGGTTGTGTTCCTCGGGCTCTGGTTTTGTTCCTCGAGCTCTGGTTGTGTTCCTTGGGCTCTGGTTTTGTTCCTTGAGCTCTAGTTTTGTTCTTCGAGCTCTGGTTTTGTTCCTGGGGCTCTGGTTTTCTTTCACGGGCTCTGGTTTTGTTCCTCATGTTCTGGTTTTATTCCTCAGGCCCTGGTTTTATTCCTCGGGCTCTCGTTTTGTTCCTCGGGCTCTGCTTTATTTCCACAGGCTTTGGTTTTGTTCCTCGAGCTCTGGTTTTGTTCCTCGAGGGCTGGTTTTGTTCCTTGGGCTATGGTTTTCTTTCTCGGGCTCTGGCTTGGTTCCTCGGGTCCTGTTTTTTTCCTCGGGCTCTCTTTTTGTTCCTCGGGCTCTTGTTTTCTTCCTCAGGCTCTGGTTTTGTTCCTCGAGATCTGGTTTTGTTCCTCGGGCTCTGGCTTGGTTCCTCGGGCCCTGGTTTTTTGCCTCGGGCTCTGGTTTTGTTCCTCGGGCTCTGGTGTTGTTCCTCGGTTTCTGGTTTGGTTCCTCGGGCCCTGGTTTTATTCCACGGGCTCTGGTTTTCTTCCTATGGCCCTCTTTTTGTTCTTCAGGTCCTCCTTTTTGTCCTTGGGTTCTGGTTTTGTTCCTCGGGCTCTGGTTTTCTTCCTCAGGATCTGGTTTTGTTCCTCGAGCTCTGGTTTTGTTCCTTGGGCACTGGTTTTGTTCCTCGGGCTCTCGTTTTCTTCCTCGGACTCTCGTTTTGTTCCTCGGGTTCTGGTTTTGTTCCTTGAGCTCTGGTTTTCTTCTTTGGGCTCTGGTTTTCTTCCTCAGGCTCTGGTTTTGTTCCTTGGGCACTGGTTTTGTTCCTCGGGCTCTCGTTTTCTTCCTCGGACTCTCGTTTTGTTCCTCGGGTTCTGGGTTTTTTCCTTGAGCTCTGTTTTTTTTCCTCGGGCTCTGGTTTTCTTCCTCAGGCTCTGGTTTTATTCCTCGGGCTCTGGTTTTCTTCCTCGGTTTCTGGTTTGGTTCCTCGGGCCCTGGTTTTATTCCACGGGCTCTGGTTTTCTTCCTATGGCCCTCTTTTTGTTCTTCAGGTCCTCCTTTTTGTCCTTGGGTTCTGGTTTTGTTCCTCGGGCTCTGGTTTTCTTCCTCAGGATCTGGTTTTGTTCCTCGAGCTCTGGTTTTGTTCCTTGGGCACTGGTTTTGTTCCTCGGGCTCTCGTTTTCTTCCTCGGACTCTCGTTTTGTTCCTCGGGTTCTGGTTTTGTTCCTTGAGCTCTGGTTTTCTTCTTTGGGCTCTGGTTTTCTTCCTCAGGCTCTGGTTTTGTTGCTTGGGCTCTGCATTTCTTCTCGAGCTCTCGTTTTTTTCTTCAGGCCCTAGATTTGTTCCTCGGGCTCTTGTTGTGCTCCTTGGGCTCTGGTTTTGCTCCTCGAGCTCTGGTTTTGTTCCTTGGGCACTGGATTTGTTCCTCGGGCTCTCGTTTTCTTCCTCGGACTCTCGTTTTGTTCCTCGGGTTCTGGTTTTGTTCCTTGAGCTCTGTTTTTTTTCCTCGGGCTCTGGTTTTCTTCCTCAGGCTCTGGTTTTATTCCTCGGGCTCCGGATTTCTTCCTCGAGCTCTCATTTTCTTCTTCACGCCCTGGATTTGTTCCTCGGGTTCTGTTTTTGTTCCTCGGGCTGTGGTTGTGTTCCTCGGGCTCTGGTTTTGTTCCTCGAGCTCTGGTTGTGTTCCTTGGGCTCTGGTTTTGTTCCTTGAGCTCTAGTTTTGTTCTTCGAGCTCTGGTTTTGTTCCTGGGGCTCTGGTTTTCTTTCACGGGCTCTGGTTTTGTTCCTCATGTTCTGGTTTTATTCCTCAGGCCCTGGTTTTATTCCTCGGGGTTTCGTTTTGTTCCTCGGGCTCTGCTTTATTTCCACGGGCTCTGGTTTTGTTCCTCGAGCTCTGGTTTTGTTCCTCGAGGGCTGGTTTTGTTCCTTGGGCTATGGTTTTCTTTCTCGGGCTCTGGCTTGGTTCCTCGGGTCCTGGTTTTTTCCTCGGGCTCTCTTTTTGTTCCTCGGGCTCTTGTTTTCTTCCTCAGGCTCTGGCTTGGTTCCTCGGGCCCAGGTATTTTGCCTCGGGCTCTGGTTTTGTTCCTCGGGCTCTGGTTTTGTTCCTCGGTTTCTGGTTTGGTTCCTCGGGCCCTGGTTTTATTCCACGGGCTCAGGTTTTCTTCCTATGGCCCTCTTTTTGTTCTTCAGGTCCTCCTTTTTGTCCTTGGGTTCTGGTTTTGTTCCTCGGGCTCTGGTTTTCTTCCTCAGGATCTGGTTTTGTTCCTCGAGCTCTGGTTTTGTTCCTTGGTCACTGGTTTTGTTCCTCGGGCTCTCGTTTTCTTCCTCGGACTCTCGTTTTGTTCCTCGGGTTCTGGTTTTTTTCCTTGAGCTCTGGTTTTCTTCTTTGGGCTCTGTTTTCTTCCTCAGGCTCTGGTTTTGTTGCTCGGGCTCTGCATTTCTTCCTCGAGCTCTCGTTTTTTTCTTCAGGCCCTAGATTTGTTCCTCGGGCCCTGGTTGTGTTCCTTGGGCTCTGGTTTTGTTCCTCGAGCTCTGGTTTTGTTCCTTGGGCACTGGTTTTGTTCCTCGGGCTCTCGTTTTCTTCCTCGGACTCTCGTTTTGTTCCTCGGGTTCTGTTTTTGTTCCTTGAGCTCTGTTTTTTTTCCTCGGGCTCTGGTTTTCTTCCTCAGGCTCTGGTTTTATTCCTCGGGCTCTGGTTTTCTTCCTCGGTTTCTGGTTTGGTTCCTCGGGCCCTGGTTTTATTCCACGGGCTCTGGTTTTCTTCCTATGGCCCTCTTTTTGTTCTTCAGGTCCTCCTTTTTGTCCTTGGGTTCTGGTTTTGTTCCTCGGGTTCTGGTTTTCTTCCTCAGGATCTGGTTTTGTTCCTCGAGCTCTGGTTTTGTTCCTTGGGCACTGGTTTTGTTCCTCGGGCTCTCGTTTTCTTCCTCGGACTCTCGTTTTGTTCCTCGGGTTCTGGTTTTGTTCCTTGAGCTCTGGTTTTCTTCTTTGGGCTCTGGTTTTCTTCCTCAGGCTCTGGTTTTGTTGCTCGGGCTCTGCATTTCTTCCTCGAGCTCTCGTTTTTTTCTTCAGGCCCTAGATTTGTTCCTCGGGCCCCGGTTGTGTTCCTCAGGCTCTGGTTTTGTTTCTCGAGCTCTGGTTTTGTTCCTTGGGCACTGGTTGTGTTCCTTGAGCTCTAGTTTTGTTCTTCGAGCTCTGGTTTTGTTCCTGGGGCTCTGGTTTTCTTTCACGGGCTCTGGTTTTGTTCCTCATGTTCTGGTTTTATTCCTCAGGCCCTGGTTTTATTCCTCGGGCTCTCGTTTTGTTCCTCGGGCTCTGCTTTATTTCCACAGGCTTTGGTTTTGTTCCTCGAGCTCTGGTTTTGTTCCTCGAGGGCTGGTTTTGTTCCTTGGGCTATGGTTTTCTTTCTCGGGCTCTGGCTTGGTTCCTCGGGTCCTGTTTTTTTCCTCGGGCTCTCTTTTTGTTCCTCGGGCTCTTGTTTTCTTCCTCAGGCTCTGGTTTTGTTCCTCGGGATCTGGTTTTGTTCCTCGGGCTCTGGCTTGGTTCCTCGGGCCCTGGTTTTTTGCCTCGGGCTCTGGTTTTGTTCCTCGGGCTCTGGTGTTGTTCCTCGGTTTCTGGTTTGGTTCCTCGGGCCCTGGTTTTATTCCACGGGCTCTGGTTTTCTTCCTATGGCCCTCTTTTTGTTCTTCAGGTCCTCCTTTTTGTCCTTGGGTTCTGGTTTTGTTCCTCGGGCTCTGGTTTTCTTCCTCAGGATCTGGTTTTGTTCCTCGAGCTCTGGTTTTGTTCCTTGGGCACTGGTTTTGTTCCTCGGGCTCTCGTTTTCTTCCTCGGACTCTCGTTTTGTTCCTCGGGTTCTGGTTTTGTTCCTTGAGCTCTGGTTTTCTTCTTTGGGCTCTGGTTTTCTTCCTCAGGCTCTGGTTTTGTTGCTCGGGCTCTGCATTTCTTCCTCGAGCTCTCGTTTTTTTCTTCAGGCCCTAGAATTGTTCCTCGGGCCCCGGTTGTGTTCCTCAGGCTCTGGTTTTGTTTCTCGAGCTCTGGTTTTGTTCCTTGGGCACTGGTTTTGTTCCTCGGGCTCTCGTTTTCTTCCTCGGACTCTCGTTTTGTTCCTCGGGTTCTGGTTTTGTTCCTTGAGCTCTGTTTTTTTTCCTCGGGCTCTGGTTTTCTTCCTCAGTCTCTGGTTTTATTCCTCGGGCTCCGGATTTCTTCCTCGAGCTCTCGTTTTCTTCTTCACGCCCTGGATTTGTTCCTCGGGTTCTGTTTTTGTTCCTCGGGCTGTGGTTGTGTTCCTCGGGCTCTGGTTTTGTTCCTCGAGCTCTGGTTGTGTTCCTTGGGCTCTGGTTTTGTTCCTTGAGCTCTAGTTTTGTTCTTCGAGCTCTGGTTTTGTTCCTGGGGCTCTGGTTTTCTTTCACGGGCTCTGGTTTTGTTCCTCATGTTCTGGTTTTATTCCTCAGGCCCTGGTTTTATTCCTCGGGCTCTCGTTTTGTTCCTCGGGCTCTGCTTTATTTCCACGGGCTCTGGTTTTGTTCCTCGAGCTCTGGTTTTGTTCCTCGAGGGCTGGTTTTGTTCCTTGGGCTATGGTTTTCTTTCTCGGGCTCTGGCTTGGTTCCTCGGGTCCTGGTTTTTTCCTCGGGCTCTCTTTTTGTTCCTCGGGCTCTTGTTTTCTTCCTCAGGCTCTGGTTTTGTTCCTCGGGCTCTGGTTTTGTTCCTCGGGCTCTGGCTTGGTTCCTCGGGCCCTGGTTTTTTGCCTCGGGCTCTGGTTTTGTTCCTTGGGCTCTGGTTTTGTTCCTCGGTTTCTGGTTTGGTTCCTCGGGCCCTGGTTTTATTCCATGGGCTCAGGTTTTCTTCCTATGGCCCTCTTTTTGTTCTTCAGGTCCTCCTTTTTGTCCTTGGGTTCTGGTTTTGTTCCTCGGGCTCTGGTTTTCTTCCTCAGGATCTGGTTTTGTTCCTCGAGCTCTGGTTTTGTTCCTTGGTCACTGGTTTTGTTCCTCGGGCTCTCGTTTTCTTCCTCGGACTCTCGTTTTGTTCCTCGGGTTCTGGTTTTTTTCCTTGAGCTCTGGTTTTCTTCTTTGGGCTCTGTTTTCTTCCTCAGGCTCTGGTTTTGTTGCTCGGGCTCTGCATTTCTTCCTCGAGCTCTCGTTTTTTTCTTCAGGCCCTAGATTTGTTCCTCGGGCCCTGGTTGTGTTCCTTGGGCTCTGGTTTTGTTCCTCGAGCTCTGGTTTTGTTCCTTGGGCACTGGTTTTGTTCCTCGGGCTCTCGTTTTCTTCCTCGGACTCTCGTTTTGTTCCTCGGGTTCTGTTTTTGTTCCTTGAGCTCTGTTTTTTTTCCTCAGGCTCTGGTTTTCTTCCTCAGGCTCTGGTTTTATTCCTCGGGCTCTGGTTTTCTTCCTCGGTTTCTGGTTTGGTTCCTCGGGCCCTGGTTTTATTCCACGGGCTCTGGTTTTCTTCCTATGGCCCTCTTTTTGTTCTTCAGGTCCTCCTTTTTGTCCTTGGGTTCTGGTTTTGTTCCTCGGGTTCTGGTTTTCTTCCTCAGGATCTGCTTTTGTTCCTCGAGCTCTGGTTTTGTTCCTTGGGCACTGGTTTTGTTCCTCGGGCTCTCGTTTTCTTCCTCGGACTCTCGTTTTGTTCCTCGGGTTCTGGTTTTGTTCCTTGAGCTCTGGTTTTCTTCTTTGGGCTCTGGTTTTCTTCCTCAGGCTCTGGTTTTGTTGCTCGGGCTCTGCATTTCTTCCTCGAGCTCTCGTTTTTTTCTTCAGGCCCTAGATTTGTTCCTCGGGCCCCGGTTGTGTTCCTCAGGCTCTGGTTTTGTTTCTCGAGCTCTGGTTTTGTTCCTTGGGCACTGGTTTTGTTCCTCGGGCTCTCGTTTTCTTCCTCGGACTCTCGTTTTGTTCCTCGGGTTCTGGTTTTTTTCCCTGAGCTCTGTTTTTCTTCCTCGGGCTCTGGTTTTCTTCCTCAGGCTCTGGTTTTATTCCTCGGGCTCTGGATTTCTTCCTCGAGCTCTCGTTTTCTTCTTCACGCCCTGGATTTGTTCCTCGGGTTCTGTTTTTGTTCCTCGGGCTGTGGTTGTGTTCCTTGGGCTCTGGTTTTGTTCCTTGAGCTCTAGTTTTGTTCTTCGAGCTCTGGTTTTGTTCCTGGGGCTCTGGTTTTCTTTCACGGGCTCTGGTTTTGTTCCTCATGTTCTGGTTTTATTCCTCAGGCCCTGGTTTTATTCCTCGGGCTCTCGTTTTGTTCCTCGGGCTCTGCTTTACTTCCACAGGCTCTGGTTTTGTTCCTCTAGCTCTGGTTTTGTTCCTTGGGCACTGGTTTTGTTCCTCGGGCTCTCGTTTTCTTCCTCGGACTCTTGTTTTGTTCCTCGGGTTCTGGTTTTGTTCCTTGAGCTCTGGTTTTCTTCTTTGGGCTCTGGTTTTCTTCCTCAGGCTCTGGTTTTGTTCCTCGGGATCTGGTTTTGTTCCTCGGGCTCTGGCTTGGTTCCTCGGGCCCTGGTTTTTTGCCTCGGGCTCTGGTTTTGTTCCTCGGGCTCTGGTGTTGTTCCTCGGTTTCTGGTTTGGTTCCTCGGGCCCTGGTTTTATTCCACGGGCTCTGGTTTTCTTCCTATGGCCCTCTTTTTGTTCTTCAGGTCCTCCTTTTTGTCCTTGGGTTCTGGTTTTGTTCCTCGGGCTCTGGTTTTCTTCCTCAGGATCTGGTTTTGTTCCTCGAGCTCTGGTTTTGTTCCTTGGGCACTGGTTTTGTTCCTCGGGCTCTCGTTTTCTTCCTCGGACTCTCGTTTTGTTCCTCGGGTTCTGGTTTTGTTCCTTGAGCTCTGGTTTTCTTCTTTGGGCTCTGGTTTTCTTCCTCAGGCTCTGGTTTTGTTGCTCGGGCTCTGCATTTCTTCCTCGAGCTCTCGTTTTTTTCTTCAGGCCCTAGATTTGTTCCTCGGGCCTTGGTTGTGTTCCTTGGGCTCTGGTTTTGTTTCTCGTGCTCTGGTTTTGTTCCATGGGCACTGGTTTTGTTCCTCGGGCTCTCGTTTTCTTCCTCGGACTCTCGTTTTGTTCCTCGGGTTCTGGTTTTATTCCTTGAGCTCTGTTTTTTTTCCTCGGGCTCTGGTTTTCTTCCTCAGGCTCTGGTTTTATTCCTCAGGCTCTGGTTTTCTTCCTCGGTTTCTGGTTTGGTTCCTCGGGCCCTGGTTTTATTCCACGGGCTCTGGTTTTCTTCCTATGTCCCTCTTTTTGTTCTTCAGGTCCTCCTTTTTGTCCTTGGGTTCTGGTTTTGTTCCTCGAGCTCTGGTTTTGTTCCTTGGGCACTGGTTTTGTTCCTCGGGCTCTCGTTTTCTTCCTCGGACTCTCGTTTTGTTCCTCGGGTTCTGGTTTTGTTCCTTGAGCTCTGGTTTTCTTCTTTGGGCTCTGGTTTTCTTCCTCAGGCTCTGGTTTTGTTGCTCGGGCTCTGCATTTCTTCCTCGAGCTCTCGTTTTTTTCTTCAGGCCCTGGATTTGTTCCTCGGGTTCTGTTTTTGTTCCTCGGGCTGTGGTTGTGTTCCTTGGGCTATGGTTTTGCTCCTCGATCTCTGGTTTTGTTCCTTGGGCACTGGTTTTGTTCCTCGGGCTCTCGTTTTCTTCCTCGGGTTCTGTTTTTTTTCCTTGAGCTCTGTTTTTTTTCCTCAGGCTCTGGTTTTCTTCCTCAGGCTCTGGTTTTATTCCTCGGGCTCCGGATTTCTTCCTCGAGCTCTCGTTTTCTTCTTCACGCCCTGGATTTGTTCCTCGGGTTCTGTTTTTGTTCCTCGGGCTGTGGTTGTGTTCCTCGGTCTCTGGTTTTGTTCCTCGAGCTCTGATTGTGTTCCTTGGGCTCTGGTTTTGTTCCTTGAGCTCTAGTTTTGTTCTTCGAGCTCTGGTTTTGTTCCTCATGTTCTGGTTTTATTCCTCAGGCCCTGGTTTTATTCCTCAGGCTCTCGTTTTGTTCCTCGGGCTCTGCTTTATTTCCACGGGCTCTGGTTTTGTTCCTCGAGCTCTGGTTTTGTTCCTCGAGGGCTGGTTTTGTTCCTTGGGCTATGGTTTTCTTTCTCGGGCTCTGGCTTGGTTCCTCGGGTCCTGGTTTTTTCCTCGGGCTCTATTTTTGTTCCTCGGGCTCTTGTTTTCTTCCTCAGGCTCTGGTTTTGTTCCTCGGGCTCTGGTTTTGTTCCTCGGGCTCTGGCTTGGTTCCTCGGGCCCAGGTATTTTGCCTCGGGCTCTGGTTTTGTTCCTCGGGCTCTGGTGTTGTTCCTCGGTTTCTGGTTTGGTTCCTCGGGCCCTGGTTTTATTCCACGGGCTCAGGTTTTCTTCCTATGGCCCTCTTTTTGTTCTTCAGGACCTCCTTTTTGTCCTTGGGTTCTGGTTTTGTTCCTCGGGCTCTGGTTTTCTTCCTCAGGATCTGGTTTTGTTCCTCGAGCTCTGGTTTTGTTCCTTGGGCACTGGTTTTGTTCCTCGGGCTCTCGTTTTCTTCCTCGGACTCTCGTTTTGTTCCTCGGGTTCTGGTTTTGTTCCTTTAGCTCTGGTTTTCTTCTTTGGGCTCTGGTTTTCTTCCTCAGGCTCTGGTTTTGTTCCTCGGGATCTGGTTTTGTTCCTCGGGCTCTGGCTTGGTTCCTCGCGCCCTGGTTTTTTGCCTCGGGCTCTGGTTTTGTTCCTCGGGCTCTGGTTTTGTTCCTCGGTTTCTAGTTTTATTCCTCGGTCCCTGGTTTTATTCCACGGGCTCTGGTTTTCTTCCTATGGCCCTCTTTTTGTTCTTCAGGTCCTCCTTTTTGTCCTTGGGTTCTGGTTTTGTTCCTCGGGCTCTGGTTTTCTTCCTCAGGATCTGGTTTTGTTCCTCGAGCTCTGGTTTTGTTCCTTGGGCACTGGTTTTGTTCCTCGGGCTCTCGTTTTCTTCCTCGGACTCTCGTTTTGTTCCTCGGGTTCTGGTTTTGTTCCTTGAGCTCTGGTTTTCTTCTTTGGGCTCTGGTTTTCTTCCTCAGGCTCTGGTTTTGTTGCTCGGGCTCTGCATTTCTTCCTCGAGCTCTCGTTTTTTTCTTCAGGCCCTAGATTTGTTCCTCGGGCCCTGGTTGTGTTCCTTGGGCTCTGGTTTTGTTTCTCGTGCTCTGGTTTTGTTCCTTTGTCACTGGTTTTGTTCCTCGGGCTCTCGTTTTCTTCCTCGGACTCTCGTTTTGTTCCTCGGGTTCTGGTTTTTTTCCTTGAGCTCTGTTTTTTTTCCTCGGGCTCTGGTTTTCTTCCTCAGGCTCTGGTTTTATTCCTCGGGCTCTGGTTTTCTTCCTCGGTTTCTGGTTTGGTTCCTCGGGCCCTGGTTTTATTCCACGGGCTCTGGTTTTCTTCCTATGGCCCTCTTTTTGTTCTTCAGGTCCTCCTTTTTGTCCTTGGGTTCTGGTTTTGTTCCTCGAGCTCTGGTTTTGTTCCTTGGGCACTGGTTTTGTTCCTCGGGCTCTCGTTTTCTTCCTCGGACTCTCGTTTTGTTCCTCGGGTTCTGGTTTTGTTCCTTGAGCTCTGGTTTTCTTCTTTGGGCTCTGGTTTTCTTCCTCAGGCTCTGGTTTTGTTGCTCGGGCTCTGCATTTCTTCCTCGAGCTCTCGTTTTTTTCTTCAGGCCCTAGATTTGTTCCTCGGGTTCTGTTTTTGTTCCTCGGGCTGTGGTTGTGTTCCCTGGGCTCTGGTTTTGCTCCTCGATCTCTGGTTTTGTTCCTTGGGCACTGGTTTTGTTCCTCGGGCTCTCGTTTTCTTCCTCGGGTTCTGTTTTTTTTCCTTGAGCTCTGTTTTTTTTCCTCGGGCTCTGGTTTTCTTCCTCAGGCTCTGGTTTTATTCCTCGGGCTCCGGATTTCTTCCTCGAGCTCTCGTTTTCTTCTTCACGCCCTGGATTTGTTCCTCGGGCTCTGCTTTATTTCCACGGCCTCTGGTTTTGTTCCTCGAGCTCTGGTTTTGTTCCTCGAGGGCTGGTTTTGTTCCTTGGGCTATGGTTTTCTTTCTCGGGCTCTGGCTTGGTTCCTCGGGTCCTGGTTTTTTCCTCGGGCTCTCTTTTTGTTCCTCGGGCTCTTGTTTTCTTCCTCAGGCTCTGGTTTTGTTCCTCGGGCTCTGGTTTTGTTCCTCGGGCTCTGGCTTGGTTCCTCGGGCCCTGGTTTTTTGCCTCGGGCTCTGGTTTTGTTCCTCGGGCTCTGGTTTTGTTCCTCGGTTTCTGGTTTGGTTCCTCGGGCCCTGGTTTTATTCCACGGGCTCAGGTTTTCTTCCTATGGCCCTCTTTTTGTTCTTCAGGACCTCCTTTTTGTCCTTGGGTTCTGGTTTTGTTCCTCGGGCTCTGGTTTTCTTCCTCAGGATCTGGTTTTGTTCCTCGAGCTCTGGTTTTGTTCCTTGGGCACTGGTTTTGTTCCTCGGGCTCTCGTTTTCTTCCTCGGACTCTCGTTTTGTTCCTCGGGTTCTGGTTTTTTTCCTTGAGCTCTGGTTTTCTTCTTTGGGCTCTGTTTTCTTCCTCAGGCTCTGGTTTTGTTGCTCGGGCTCTGCATTTCTTCCTCGAGCTCTCGTTTTTTTCTTCAGGCCCTAGATTTGTTCCTCGGGCCCCGGTTGTGTTCCTCAGGCTCTGGTTTTGTTTCTCGAGCTCTGGTTTTGTTCCTTGGGCACTGGTTTTGTTCCTCGGGCTCTCATTTTCTTCCTCGGACTCTCGTTTTGTTCCTCGGGTTCTGGTTTTTTTCCCTGAGCTCTGTTTTGTTCCTCGGGCTCTGGTTTTCTTCCTCAGGATCTGGTTTTTTTCCTCGAGCTCTGGTTTTGTTCCTTGGGCACTGGTTTTGTTCCTCGGGCTCTCGTTTTCTTCCTCGGACTCTCGTTTTGTTCCTCGGGTTCTGGTTTTGTTTCTTTAGCTCTGGTTTTCTTCTTTGGGCTCTGGTTTTCTTCCTCAGGCTCTGGTTTTATTCCTCGGGCTCCGGATTTCTTCCTCGAGCTCTCGTTTTCTTCTTCACGCCCTGGATTTGTTCCTCGGGTTCTGTTTTTGTTCCTCGGGCTGTGGTTGTGTTCCTCGGGCTCTGGTTTTGTTCCTCGAGCTCTGGTTGTGTTCCTTGGGCTCTGGTTTGTTCCTTGAGCTCTAGTTTTGTTCTTCGAGCTCTGGTTTTGTTCCTGGGGCTCTGGTTTTCTTTCACGGGCTCTGGTTTTGTTCCTCATGTTCTGGTTTTATTCCTCAGGCCCTGGTTTTATTCCTCGGGCTCTCGTTTTGTTCCTCGGGCTCTGCTTTATTTCCACGGGCTCTGGTTTTGTTCCTCGAGCTCTGGTTTTGTTCCTCGAGGGCTGGTTTTGTTCCTTGGGCTATGGTTTTCTTTCTCGGGCTCTGGCTTGGTTCCTCGGGTCCTGGTTTTTTCCTCGGGCTCTCTTTTTGTTCCTCGGGCTCTTGTTTTCTTCCTCAGGCTCTGGTTTTGTTCATGGAGGTCTGGTTTTGTTCCTCGGGCTCTGGCTTGGTTCCTCGGGCCCTGGTTTTTTGCCTCGGGCTCTGGTTTTGTTCCTCGGGCTCTGGTTTTGTTCCTCGGTTTCTGGTTTGGTTCCTCGGGCCCTGGTTTTATTCCACGGGCTCTGGTTTTCTTCCTATGGCCCTCTTTTTGTTCTTCAGGTCCTCCTTTTTGTCCTTGGGTTCTGGTTTTGTTCCTCGGGCTCTGGTTTTCTTCCTCAGGATCTGGTTTTGTTCCTCGGGCTCTGGTTTTCTTCCTCAGGATCTGGTTTTGTTTCTCGAGCTCTGGTTTTGTTCCTTGGGCACTGGTTTTGTTCCTCGGGCACTGGTTTTGTTCCTCGGGCTCTCGTTTTCTTCCTCGGATTCTCGTTGTGTTCCTCGGGTTCTGGTTTTGTTCCTTGAGCTCTGGTTTTCTTCTTTGGGCTCTGGTTTTCTTCCTCAGGCTCTGGTTTTGTTGCTTGGGCTATGCATTTCTTCCTCGAGCTCTCGTTTTTTTCTTCAGGCCCTAGATTTGTTCCTCGGGCCCTGGTTGTGTTCCTTGGGCTCTGGTTTTGTTCCTCGAGCTCTGGTTTTGTTCCTTGGGCACTGGTTTTGTTCCTCGGGCTCTCGTTTTCTTCCTCGGACTCTCGTTTTGTTCCTCGGGTTCTGTTTTTGTTCCTTGAGCTCTGTTTTTTTTCCTCGGGCTCTGGTTTTCTTCCTCAGGCTCTGGTTTTATTCCTCGGGCTCTGGTTTTCTTCCTCGGTTTCTGGTTTGGTTCCTCGGGCCCTGGTTTTATTCCACGGGCTCTGGTTTTCTTCCTATGGCCCTCTTTTTGTTCTTCAGGTCCTCCTTTTTGTCCTTGGGTTCTGGTTTTGTTCCTCGGGTTCTGGTTTTCTTCCTCAGGATCTGGTTTTGTTCCTCGAGCTCTGGTTTTGTTCCTTGGGCACTGGTTTTGTTCCTTGGGCTCTCGTTTTCTTCCTCGGACTCTCGTTTTGTTCCTCGGGTTCTGGTTTTGTTCCTTGAGCTCTGTTTTTTTTCCTCGGGCTCTGGTTTTCTTCCTCAGGCTCTGGTTTTATTCCTCGGGCTCTGGTTTTCTTCCTCGGTTTCTGGTTTGGTTCCTCGGGCCCTGGTTTTATTCCACGGGCTCTGGTTTTCTTCCTATGGCCCTCTTTTTGTTCTTCAGGTCCTCCTTTTTGTCCTTGGGTTCTGGTTTTGTTCCTCAGGCTCTGGTTTTCTTCCTCAGGATCTGGTTTTGTTCCTCGAGCTCTGGTTTTGTTCCTTGGGCACTGGTTTTGTTCCTCGGGCTCTCGTTTTCTTCCTCGGACTCTCGTTTTGTTCCTCGGGTTCTGGTTTTGTTCCTTGAGCTCTGGTTTTCTTCTTTGGGCTCTGGTTTTCTTCCTCAGGCTCTGGTTTTGTTGCTTGGGCTCTGCATTTCTTCCTCGAGCTCTCGTTTTTTTCTTCAGGCCCTAGATTTGTTCCTCGGGCTCTGGTTGTGCTCCTTGGGCTCTGGTTTTGCTCCTCGAGCTCTGGTTTTGTTCCTTGGGCACTGGATTTGTTCCTCGGGCTCTCGTTTTCTTCCTCGGACTCTCGTTTTGTTCCTCGGGTTCTGGTTTTGTTCCTTGAGCTCTGTTTTTTTTCCTCGGGCTCTGGTTTTCTTCCTCAGGCTCTGGTTTTATTCCTCGGGCTCGGGATTTCTTCCTCGAGCTCTCGTTTTCTTCTTCACGCCCTGGATTTGTTCCTCGGGTTCTGTTTTTGTTCCTCGGGCTGTGGTTGTGTTCCTCGGGCTCTGGTTTTGTTCCTCGAGCTCTGGTTGTGTTCCTTGGGCTCTGGTTTTGTTCCTTGAGCTCTAGTTTTGTTCTTCGAGCTCTGGTTTTGTTCCTGGGGCTCTGGTTTTCTTTCACGGGCTCTGGTTTTGTTCCTCATGTTCTGGTTTTATTCCTCAGGCCCTGGTTTTATTCCTCAGGGTTTCGTTTTGTTCCTCGGGCTCTGCTTTATTTCCACGGGCTCTGGTTTTGTTCCTCGAGCTCTGGTTTTGTTCCTCGAGGGCTGGTTTTGTTCCTTGGGCTATGGTTTTCTTTCTCGGGTTCTGGCTTGGTTCCTCGGGTCCTGTTTTTTTCCTCGGGCTCTCTTTTTGTTCCTCGGGCTCTTGTTTTCTTCCTCAGGCTCTGGTTTTGTTCCTCGGGCTCTGGTTTTGTTCCTCGGGCTCTGGCTTGGTTCCTCGGGCCCAGGTATTTTGCCTCGGGCTCTGGTTTTGTTCCTCGGGCTCTGGTTTTGTTCCTCGGTTTCTGGTTTGGTTCCTCGGGCCCTGGTTTTATTCCACGGGCTCAGGTTTTCTTCCTATGACCCTCTTTTTGTTCTTCAGGTCCTCCTTTTTGTCCTTGGGTTCTGGTTTTGTTCCTCGGGCTCTGGTTTTCTTCCTCAGGATCTGGTTTTGTTCCTCGAGCTCTGGTTTTGTTCCTTGGGCACTGGTTTTGTTCCTCGGGCTCTCGTTTTCTTCCTCGGACTCTCGTTTTGTTCCTCGGGTTCTGGTTTTGTTCCTTGAGCTCTGGTTTTCTTCTTTGGTCTCTGGTTTTCTTCCTCAGGCTCTGGTTTTGTTGCTCGGGCTCTGCATTTCTTCCTCGAGCTCTCGTTTTTTTCTTCAGGCCCTAGATTTGTTCCTCGGGCCCTGGTTGTGTTCCTTGGGCTCTGGTTTTGTTTCTCGTGCTCTGGTTTTGTTCCTTTGTCACTGGTTTTGTTCCTCGGGCTCTCGTTTTCTTCCTCGGACTCTCGTTTTGTTCCTCGGGTTCTGGTTTTTTTCCTTGAGCTCTGTTTTTTTTCCTCGGGCTCTGGTTTTCTTCCTCAGGCTCTGGTTTTATTCCTCGGGCTCTGGTTTTCTTCCTCGGTTTCTGGTTTGGTTCCTCGGGCCCTGGTTTTATTCCACGGGCTCTGGTTTTCTTCCTATGGCCCTCTTTTTGTTCTTCAGGTCCTCCTTTTTGTCCTTGGGTTCTGGTTTTGTTCCTCGAGCTCTGGTTTTGTTCCTTGGGCACTGGTTTTGTTCCTCGGGCTCTCGTTTTCTTCCTCGGACTCTCGTTTTGTTCCTCGGGTTCTGGTTTTGTTCCTTGAGCTCTGGTTTTCTTCTTTGGGCTCTGGTTTTCTTCCTCAGGCTCTGGTTTTGTTGCTCGGGCTCTGCATTTCTTCCTCGAGCTCTCGTTTTTTTCTTCAGGCCCTAGATTTGTTCCTCGGGTTCTGTTTTTGTTCCTCGGGCTGTGGTTGTGTTCCCTGGGCTCTGGTTTTGCTCCTCGATCTCTGGTTTTGTTCCTTGGGCACTGGTTTTGTTCCTCGGGCTCTCGTTTTCTTCCTCGGGTTCTGTTTTTTTTCCTTGTGCTCTGTTTTTTTTCCTCGGGCTCTGGTTTTCTTCCTCAGGCTCTGGTTTTATTCCTCGGGCTCCGGATTTCTTCCTCGAGCTCTCGTTTTCTTCTTCACGCCCTGGATTTGTTCCTCGGGTTCTGTTTTTGTTCCTCGGGCTGTGGTTGTGTTCCTCGGTCTCTGGTTTTGTTCCTCGAGCTCTGATTGTGTTCCTTGGGCTCTGGTTTTGTTCCTTGAGCTCTAGTTTTGTTCTTCGAGCTCTGGTTTTGTTCCTGGGGCTCTGGTTTTCTTTCACGGGCTCTGGTTTTGTTCCTCGGGCTCTTGTTTTCTTCCTCAGGCTCTGGTTTTGTTCCTCGGGCTCTGGTTTTGTTCCTCGGGCTCTGCTTTATTTCCACGGCCTCTGGTTTTGTTCCTCGAGCTCTGGTTTTGTTCCTCGAGGGCTGGTTTTGTTCCTTGGGCTATGGTTTTCTTTCTCGGGCTCTGGCTTGGTTCCTCGGGTCCTGGTTTTTTCCTCGGGCTCTCTTTTTGTTCCTCGGGCTCTTGTTTTCTTCCTCAGGCTCTGGTTTTGTTCCTCGGGCTCTGGTTTTGTTCCTCGGGCTCTGGCTTGGTTCCTCGGGCCCTGGTTTTTTGCCTCGGGCTCTGGTTTTGTTCCTCGGTCTCTGGTTTTGTTCCTCGGTTTCTGGTTTGGTTCCTCGGGCCCTGGTTTTATTCCACGGGCTCAGGTTTTCTTCCTATGGCCCTCTTTTTGTTCTTCAGGACCTCCTTTTTGTCCTTGGGTTCTGGTTTTGTTCCTCGGGCTCTGGTTTTCTTCCTCAGGATCTGGTTTTGTTCCTCGAGCTCTGGTTTTGTTCCTTGGTCACTGGTTTTGTTCCTCGGGCTCTCGTTTTCTTCCTCGGACTCTCGTTTTGTTCCTCGGGTTCTGGTTTTTTTCCTTGAGCTCTGGTTTTCTTCTTTGGGCTCTGTTTTCTTCCTCAGGCTCTGGTTTTGTTGCTCGGGCTCTGCATTTCTTCCTCGAGCTCTCGTTTTTTTCTTCAGGCCCTAGATTTGTTCCTCGGGCCCCGGTTGTGTTCCTCAGGCTCTGGTTTTGTTTCTCGAGCTCTGGTTTTGTTCCTTGGGCACTGGTTTTGTTCCTCGGGCTCTCATTTTCTTCCTCGGACTCTCGTTTTGTTCCTCGGGTTCTGGTTTTTTTCCCTGAGCTCTGTTTTGTTCCTCGGGCTCTGGTTTTCTTCCTCAGGATCTGGTTTTTTTCCTCGAGCTCTGGTTTTGTTCCTTGGGCACTGGTTTTGTTCCTCGGGCTCTCGTTTTCTTCCTCGGACTCTCGTTTTGTTCCTCGGGTTCTGGTTTTGTTCCTTGAGCTCTGGTTTTCTTCTTTGGGCTCTGGTTTTCTTCCTCAGGCTCTGGTTTTATTCCTCGGGCTCCGGATTTCTTCCTCGAGCTCTCGTTTTCTTCTTCACGCCCTGGATTTGTTCCTCGGGTTCTGTTTTTGTTCCTCGGGCTGTGGTTGTGTTCCTCGGGCTCTGGTTTTGTTCCTCGAGCTCTGGTTGTGTTCCTTGGGCTCTGGTTTGTTCCTTGAGCTCTAGTTTTGTTCTTCGAGCTCTGGTTTTGTTCCTGGGGCTCTGGTTTTCTTTCACGGGCTCTGGTTTTGTTCCTCATGTTCTGGTTTTATTCCTCAGGCCCTGGTTTTATTCCTCGGGCTCTCGTTTTGTTCCTCGGGCTCTGCTTTATTTCCACGGGCTCTGGTTTTGTTCCTCGAGCTCTGGTTTTGTTCCTCGAGGGCTGGTTTTGTTCCTTGGGCTATGGTTTTCTTTCTCGGGCTCTGGCTTGGTTCCTCGGGTCCTGGTTTTTTCCTCGGGCTCTCTTTTTGTTCCTCGGGCTCTTGTTTTCTTCCTCAGGCTCTGGTTTTGTTCATGGAGGTCTGGTTTTGTTCCTCGGGCTCTGGCTTGGTTCCTCGGGCCCTGGTTTTTTGCCTCGGGCTCTGGTTTTGTTCCTCGGGCTCTGGTTTTGTTCCTCGGTTTCTGGTTTGGTTCCTCGGGCCCTGGTTTTATTCCACGGGCTCTGGTTTTCTTCCTATGGCCCTCTTTTTGTTCTTCAGGTCCTCCTTTTTGTCCTTGGGTTCTGGTTTTGTTCCTCGGGCTCTGGTTTTCTTCCTCAGGATCTGGTTTTGTTCCTCGGGCTCTGGTTTTCTTCCTCAGGATCTGGTTTTGTTCCTCGAGCTCTGGTTTTGTTCCTTGGGCACTGGTTTTGTTCCTCGGGCACTGGTTTTGTTCCTCGGGCTCTCGTTTTCTTCCTCGGATTCTCGTTGTGTTCCTCGGGTTCTGGTTTTGTTCCTTGAGCTCTGGTTTTCTTCTTTGGGCTCTGGTTTTCTTCCTCAGGCTCTGGTTTTGTTGCTTGGGCTATGCATTTCTTCCTCGAGCTCTCGTTTTTTTCTTCAGGCCCTAGATTTGTTCCTCGGGCCCTGGTTGTGTTCCTTGGGCTCTGGTTTTGTTCCTCGAGCTCTGGTTTTGTTCCTTGGGCACTGGTTTTGTTCCTCGGGCTCTCGTTTTCTTCCTCGGACTCTCGTTTTGTTCCTCGGGTTCTGTTTTTGTTCCTTGAGCTCTGTTTTTTTTCCTCGGGCTCTGGTTTTCTTCCTCAGGCTCTGGTTTTATTCCTCGGGCTCTGGTTTTCTTCCTCGGTTTCTGGTTTGGTTCCTCGGGCCCTGGTTTTATTCCACGGGCTCTGGTTTTCTTCCTATGGCCCTCTTTTTGTTCTTCAGGTCCTCCTTTTTGTCCTTGGGTTCTGGTTTTGTTCCTCGGGTTCTGGTTTTCTTCCTCAGGATCTGGTTTTGTTCCTCGAGCTCTGGTTTTGTTCCTTGGGCACTGGTTTTGTTCCTTGGGCTCTCGTTTTCTTCCTCGGACTCTCGTTTTGTTCCTCGGGTTCTGGTTTTGTTCCTTGAGCTCTGTTTTTTTTCCTCGGGCTCTGGTTTTCTTCCTCAGGCTCTGGTTTTATTCCTCGGGCTCTGGTTTTCTTCCTCGGTTTCTGGTTTGGTTCCTCGGGCCCTGGTTTTATTCCACGGGCTCTGGTTTTCTTCCTATGGCCCTCTTTTTGTTCTTCAGGTCCTCCTTTTTGTCCTTGGGTTCTGGTTTTGTTCCTCAGGCTCTGGTTTTCTTCCTCAGGATCTGGTTTTGTTCCTCGAGCTCTGGTTTTGTTCCTTGGGCACTGGTTTTGTTCCTCGGGCTCTCGTTTTCTTCCTCGGACTCTCGTTTTGTTCCTCGGGTTCTGGTTTTGTTCCTTGAGCTCTGGTTTTCTTCTTTGGGCTCTGGTTTTCTTCCTCAGGCTCTGGTTTTGTTGCTTGGGCTCTGCATTTCTTCCTCGAGCTCTCGTTTTTTTCTTCAGGCCCTAGATTTGTTCCTCGGGCTCTGGTTGTGCTCCTTGGGCTCTGGTTTTGCTCCTCGAGCTCTGGTTTTGTTCCTTGGGCACTGGATTTGTTCCTCGGGCTCTCGTTTTCTTCCTCGGACTCTCGTTTTGTTCCTCGGGTTCTGGTTTTGTTCCTTGAGCTCTGTTTTTTTTCCTCGGGCTCTGGTTTTCTTCCTCAGGCTCTGGTTTTATTCCTCGGGCTCGGGATTTCTTCCTCGAGCTCTCGTTTTCTTCTTCACGCCCTGGATTTGTTCCTCGGGTTCTGTTTTTGTTCCTCGGGCTGTGGTTGTGTTCCTCGGGCTCTGGTTTTGTTCCTCGAGCTCTGGTTGTGTTCCTTGGGCTCTGGTTTTGTTCCTTGAGCTCTAGTTTTGTTCTTCGAGCTCTGGTTTTGTTCCTGGGGCTCTGGTTTTCTTTCACGGGCTCTGGTTTTGTTCCTCATGTTCTGGTTTTATTCCTCAGGCCCTGGTTTTATTCCTCAGGGTTTCGTTTTGTTCCTCGGGCTCTGCTTTATTTCCACGGGCTCTGGTTTTGTTCCTCGAGCTCTGGTTTTGTTCCTCGAGGGCTGGTTTTGTTCCTTGGGCTATGGTTTTCTTTCTCGGGCTCTGGCTTGGTTCCTCGGGTCCTGTTTTTTTCCTCGGGCTCTCTTTTTGTTCCTCGGGCTCTTGTTTTCTTCCTCAGGCTCTGGTTTTGTTCCTCGGGCTCTGGTTTTGTTCCTCGGGCTCTGGCTTGGTTCCTCGGGCCCAGGTATTTTGCCTCGGGCTCTGGTTTTGTTCCTCGGGCTCTGGTTTTGTTCCTCGGTTTCTGGTTTGGTTCCTCGGGCCCTGGTTTTATTCCACGGGCTCAGGTTTTCTTCCTATGACCCTCTTTTTGTTCTTCAGGTCCTCCTTTTTGTCCTTGGGTTCTGGTTTTGTTCCTCGGGCTCTGGTTTTCTTCCTCAGGATCTGGTTTTGTTCCTCGAGCTCTGGTTTTGTTCCTTGGTCACTGGTTTTGTTCCTCGGGCTCTCGTTTTCTTCCTCGGACTCTCGTTTTGTTCCTCGGGTTCTGGTTTTTTTCCTTGAGCTCTGGTTTTCTTCTTTGGGCTCTGTTTTCTTCCTCAGGCTCTGGTTTTGTTGCTCGGGCTCTGCATTTCTTCCTCGAGCTCTCGTTTTTTTCTTCAGGCCCTAGATTTGTTCCTCGGGCCCTGGTTGTGTTCCTTGGGCTCTGGTTTTGATCCTCGAGCTCTGGTTTTGTTCCTTGGGCACTGGTTTTGTTCCTCGGGCTCTCGTTTTCTTCCTCGGACTCTCGTTTTGTTCCTCGGGTTCTGGTTTTGTTCCTTGAGCTCTGTTTTTTTTCCTCAGGCTCTGGTTTTCTTCCTCAGGCTCTGGTTTTATTCCTCGGGCTCTGGTTTTCTTCCTCGGTTTCTGGTTTGGTTCCTCGGGCCCTGGTTTTATTCCACGGGCTCTGGTTTTCTTCCTATGGCCCTCTTTTTGTTCTTCAGGTCCTCCTTTTTGTCCTTGGGTTCTGGTTTTGTTCCTCGGGTTCTGGTTTTCTTCCTCAGGATCTGCTTTTGTTCCTCGAGCTCTGGTTTTGTTCCTTGGTCACTGGTTTTGTTCCTCGGGCTCTCGTTTTCTTCCTCGGACTCTCGTTTTGTTCCTCGGGTTCTGGTTTTGTTCCTTGAGCTCTGGTTTTCTTCTTTGGGCTCTGGTTTTCTTCCTCAGGCTCTGGTTTTGTTGCTCGGGCTCTGCATTTCTTCCTCGAGCTCTCGTTTTTTTCTTCAGGCCCTAGATTTGTTCCTCGGGCCCCGGTTGTGTTCCTCAGGCTCTGGTTTTGTTTCTCGAGCTCTGGTTTTGTTCCTTGGGCACTGGTTTTTTTCCTCGGGCTCTCGTTTTCTTCCTCGGACTCTCGTTTTGTTCCTCGGGTTCTGGTTTTTTTCCCTGAGCTCTGTTTTTCTTCCTCGGGCTCTGGTTTTCTTCCTCAGGCTCTGGTTTTATTCCTCGGGCTCCGGATTTCTTCCTCGAGCTCTCGTTTTCTTCTTCACGCCCTGGATTTGTTCCTCGGGTTCTGTTTTTGTTCCTCGGGCTGTGGTTGTGTTCCTCGGGCTCTGGTTTTGTTCCTCGAGCTCTGATTGTGTTCCTTGGGCTCTGGTTTTGTTCCTTGAGCTCTAGTTTTGTTCTTCGAGCTCTGGTTTTGTTCCTGGGGCTCTGGTTTTCTTTCACGGGCTCTGGTTTTGTTCCTCATGTTCTGGTTTTATTCCTCAGGCCCTGGTTTTATTCCTCGGGCTCTCGTTTTGTTCCTCGGGCTCTGCTTTATTTCCACAGGCTCTGGTTTTGTTCCTCTAGCTCTGGTTTTGTTCCTTGGGCACTGGTTTTGTTCCTCGGGCTCTCGTTTTCTTCCTCGGACTCTCGTTTTGTTCCTCGGGTTCTGGTTTTGTTCCTTGAGCTCTGGTTTTCTTCTTTGGGCTCTGGTTTTCTTACTCAGGCTCTGGTTTTGTTCCTCGGGATCTGGTTTTGTTCCTCGGGCTCTGGCTTGGTTCCTCGGGCCCTGGTTTTTTGCCTCGGGCTCTGGTTTTGTTCCTCGGGCTCTGGTGTTGTTCCTCGGTTTCTGGTTTGGTTCCTCGGGCCCTGGTTTTATTCCACGGGCTCTGGTTTTCTTCCTATGGCCCTCGTGTTGTTCTTCAGGTCCTCCTTTTTGTCCTTGGGTTCTGGTTTTGTTCCTCGGGCTCTGGTTTTCTTCCTCAGGATCTGGTTTTGTTCCTCGAGCTCTGGTTTTGTTCCTTGGGCACTGGTTTTGTTCCTCGGGCTCTCGTTTTCTTCCTCGGACTCTCGTTTTGTTCCTCGGGTTCTGGTTTTGTTCCTTGAGCTCTGGTTTTCTTCTTTGGGCTCTGGTTTTCTTCCTCAGGCTCTGGTTTTGTTGCTCGGGCTCTGCATTTCTTCCTCGAGCTCTCGTTTTTTTCTTCAGGCCCTAGATTTGTTCCTCGGGCCCTGGTTGTGTTCCTTGGGCTCTGGTTTTGTTTCTCGTGCTCTGGTTTTGTTCCATGGGCACTGGTTTTGTTCCTCGAGCTCTCGTTTTCTTCCTCGGACTCTCGTTTTGTTCCTCGGGTTCTGGTTTTTTTCCTTGAGCTCTTTTTTTTTTCCTCGGGCTCTGGTTTTCTTCCTCAGGCTCTGGTTTTATTCCTCGGGCTCTGGTTTTCTTCCTCGGTTTCTGGTTTGGTTCCTCGGGCCCTGGTTTTATTCCACGGGCTCTGGTTTTCTTCCTATGGCCCTCTTTTTGTTCTTCAGGTCCTCCTTTTTGTCCTTGGGTTCTGGTTTTGTTCCTCGAGCTCTGGTTTTGTTCCTTGGGCACTGGTTTTGTTCCTCGGGCTCTCGTTTTCTTCCTCGGACTCTCGTTTTGTTCCTCGGGTTCTGGTTTTGTTCCTTGAGCTCTGGTTTTCTTCTTTGGGCTCTGGTTTTCTTCCTCAGGCTCTGGTTTTGTTGCTCGGGCTCTGCATTTCTTCCTCGAGCTCTCGTTTTTTTCTTCAGGCCCTGGATTTGTTCCTCGGGTTCTGTTTTTGTTCCTCGGGCTGTGGTTGTGTTCCTTGGGCTCTGGTTTTGCTCCTCGATCTCTGGTTTTGTTCCTTGGGCACTGGTTTTGTTCCTCGGGCTCTCGTTTTCTTCCTCGGGTTCTGTTTTTTTTCCTTGAGCTCTGTTTTTTTTCCTCGGGCTCTGGTTTTCTTCCTCAGGCTCTGGTTTTATTCCTCGGGCTCCGGATTTCTTCCTCGAGCTCTCGTTTTCTTCTTCACGCCCTGGATTTGTTCCTCGGGTTCTGTTTTTGTTCCTCGGGCTGTGGTTGTGTTCCTCGGTCTCTGGTTTTGTTCCTCGAGCTCTGATTGTGTTCCTTGGGCTCTGGTTTTGTTCCTTGAGCTCTAGTTTTGTTCTTCGAGCTCTGGTTTTGTTCCTGGGGCTCTGGTTTTCTTTCACGGGCTCTGGTTTTGTTCCTCATGTTCTGGTTTTATTCCTCAGGCCCTGGTTTTATTCCTCAGGTTCTCGTTTTGTTCCTCGGGCTCTGCTTTATTTCCACGGGCTCTGGTTTTGTTCCTCGAGCTCTGGTTTTGTTCCTCGAGGGCTGGTTTTGTTCCTTGGGCTATGGTTTTCTTTCTCGGGCTCTGGCTTGGTTCCTCGGGTCCTGGTTTTTTCCTCGGGCTCTCTTTTTGTTCCTCGGGCTTTTGTTTTCTTCCTCAGGCTCTGGTTTTGTTCCTCGGGCTCTGGTTTTGTTCCTCGGGCTCTGGCTTGGTTCCTCGGGCCCTGGTTTTTTGCCTCGGGCTCTGGTTTTGTTCCTCGGTCTCTGGTTTTGTTCCTCGGTTTCTGGTTTGGTTCCTCGGGCCCTGGTTTTATTCCACGGGCTCAGGTTTTCTTCCTATGGCCCTCTTTTTGTTCTTCAGGACCTCCTTTTTGTCCTTGGGTTCTGGTTTTGTTCCTCGGGCTCTGGTTTTCTTCCTCAGGATCTGGTTTTGTTCCTCGAGCTCTGGTTTTGTTCCTTGGTCACTGGTTTTGTTCCTCGGGCTCTCGTTTTCTTCCTCGGACTCTCGTTTTGTTCCTCGGGTTCTGGTTTTTTTCCTTGAGCTCTGGTTTTCTTCTTTGGGCTCTGTTTTCTTCCTCAGGCTCTGGTTTTGTTGCTCGGGCTCTGCATTTCTTCCTCGAGCTCTCGTTTTTTTCTTCAGGCCCTAGATTTGTTCCTCGGGCCCCGGTTGTGTTCCTCAGGCTCTGGTTTTGTTTCTCGAGCTCTGGTTTTGTTCCTTGGGCACTGGTTTTGTTCCTCGGGCTCTCATTTTCTTCCTCGGACTCTCGTTTTGTTCCTCGGGTTCTGGTTTTTTTCCCTGAGCTCTGTTTTGTTCCTCGGGCTCTGGTTTTCTTCCTCAGGATCTGGTTTTGTTCCTCGAGCTCTGGTTTTGTTCCTTGGGCACTGGTTTTGTTCCTCGGGCTCTCGTTTTCTTCCTCGGACTCTCGTTTTTTCCTCGGGTTCTGGTTTTGTTCCTTGAGCTCTGGTTTTCTTCTTTGGGCTCTGGTTTTCTTCCTCAGGCTCTGGTTTTATTCCTTGGGCTCCGGATTTCTTCCTCGAGCTCTCGTTTTCTTCTTCACGCCCTGGATTTGTTCCTCGGGTTCTGTTTTTGTTCCTCGGGCTGTGGTTGTGTTCCTCGGGCTCTGGTTTTGTTCCTTGAGCTCTGGTTGTGTTCCTTGGGCTCTGGTTTTGTTCCTTGAGCTCTAGTTTTGTTCTTCGAGCTCTGGTTTTGTTCCTGGGGCTCTGGTTTTCTTTCACGGGCTCTGGTTTTGTTCCTCATGTTCTGGTTTTATTCCTCAGGCCCTGGTTTTATTCCTCGGGCTCTCGTTTTGTTCCTCGGGCTCTGCTTTATTTCCACGGGCTCTGGTTTTGTTCCTCGAGCTCTGGTTTTGTTCCTCGAGGGCTGGTTTTGTTCCTTGGGCTATGGTTTTCTTTCTCGGGCTCTGGCTTGGTTCCTCGGGTCCTGGTTTTTTCCTCGGGCTCTCTTTTTGTTCCTTGGGCTCTTGTTTTCTTCCTCAGGCTCTGGTTTTGTTCATGGAGGTCTGGTTTTGTTCCTCGGGCTCTGGCTTGGTTCCTCGGGCCCTGGTTTTTTGCCTCGGGCTCTGGTTTTGTTCCTCGGGCTCTGGTTTTGTTCCTCGGTTTCTGGTTTGGTTCCTCGGGCCCTGGTTTTATTCCACGGGCTCTGGTTTTCTTCCTATGGCCCTCTTTTTGTTCTTCAGGTCCTCCTTTTTGTCCTTGGGTTCTGGTTTTGTTCCTCGGGCTCTGGTTTTCTTCCTCAGGATCTGGTTTTGTTCCTCGGGCTCTGGTTTTCTTCCTCAGGATCTGGTTTTGTTCCTCGAGCTCTGGTTTTGTTCCTTGGGCACTGGTTTTGTTCCTCGGGTACTGGTTTTGTTCCTCGGGCTCTCGTTTTCTTCCTCGGATTCTCGTTGTGTTCCTCGGGTTCTGGTTTTGTTCCTTGAGCTCTGGTTTTCTTCTTTGGGCTCTGGTTTTCTTCCTCAGGCTCTGGTTTTGTTGCTTGGGCTATGCATTTCTTCCTCGAGCTCTCGTTTTTTTCTTCAGGCCCTAGATTTGTTCCTCGGGCCCTGGTTGTGTTCCTTGGGCTCTGGTTTTGTTCCTCGAGCTCTGGTTTTGTTCCTTGGGCACTGGTTTTGTTCCTCGGGCTCTCGTTTTCTTCCTCGGACTCTCGTTTTGTTCCTCGGGTTCTGTTTTTGTTCCTTGAGCTCTGTTTTTTTTCCTCGGGCTCTGGTTTTCTTCCTCAGGCTCTGGTTTTATTCCTCGGGCTCTGGTTTTCTTCCTCGGTTTCTGGTTTGGTTCCTCGGGCCCTGGTTTTATTCCACGGGCTCTGGTTTTCTTCCTATGGCCCTCTTTTTGTTCTTCAGGTCCTCCTTTTTGTCCTTGGGTTCTGGTTTTGTTCCTCGGGTTCTGGTTTTCTTCCTCAGGATCTGGTTTTGTTCCTCGAGCTCTGGTTTTGTTCCTTGGGCACTGGTTTTGTTCCTCGGGCTCTCGTTTTCTTCCTCGGACTCTCGTTTTGTTCCTCGGGTTCTGGTTTTGTTCCTTGAGCTCTGGTTTTCTTCTTTGGGCTCTGGTTTTCTTCCTCAGGCTCTGGTTTTGTTGCTCGGGCTCTGCATTTCTTCCTCGAGCTCTCGTTTTTTTCTTCAGGCCCTAGATTTGTTCCTCGGGCCCCGGTTGTGTTCCTCAGGCTCTGGTTTTGTTTCTCGAGCTCTGGTTTTGTTCCTTGGGCACTGGTTTTGTTCCTCGGGCTCTCGTTTTCTTCCTCGGACTCTCGTTTTGTTCCTCGGGTTCTGGTTTTTTTCCCTGAGCTCTGTTTTTCTTCCTCGGGCTCTGGTTTTCTTCCTCAGGCTCTGGTTTTATTCCTCGGGCTCCGGATTTCTTCCTCGAGCTCTCGTTTTCTTCTTCACGCCCTGGATTTGTTCCTCGGGTTCTGTTTTTGTTCCTCGGGCTGTGGTTGTGTTCCTCGGGCTCTGGTTTTGTTCCTCGAGCTCTGATTGTGTTCCTTGGGCTCTGGTTTTGTTCCTTGAGCTCTAGTTTTGTTCTTCGAGCTCTGGTTTTGTTCCTGGGGCTCTGGTTTTCTTTCACGGGCTCTGGTTTTGTTCCTCATGTTCTGGTTTTATTCCTCAGGCCCTGGTTTTATTCCTCGGGCTCTCGTTTTGTTCCTCGGGCTCTGCTTTATTTCCACGGGCTCTGGTTTTGTTCCTCTAGCTCTGTTTTTGTTCCTCGAGGGCTGGTTTTGTTCCTTGGGCTATGGTTTTCTTTCTCGGGCTCTGGCTTGGTTCCTCGGGTCCTGTTTTTTTCCTCGGGCTCTATTTTTGTTCCTCGGGCTCTTGTTTTCTTCCTCAGGCTCTGGTTTTGTTCCTCGGGCCCTGGTTTTATTCCACGGGCTCTGGTTTTCTTCCTATGGCCCTCTTTTTGTTCTTCAGGTCCTCCTTTTTGTCCTTGGGTTCTGGTTTTGTTCCTCGGGCTCTGGTTTTCTTCCTCAGGATCTGGTTTTGTTCCTCGAGCTCTGGTTTTGTTCCTTGGGCACTGGTTTTGTTCCTCGGGCTCTCGTTTTCTTCCTCGGACTCTCGTTTTGTTCCTCGGGTTCTGGTTTTGTTCCTTGAGCTCTGGTTTTCTTCTTTGGGCTCTGGTTTTCTTCCTCAGGCTCTGGTTTTGTTGCTCGGGCTCTGCATTTCTTCCTCGAGCTCTCGTTTTTTTCTTCAGGCCCTGGATTTGTTCCTCGGGTTCTGTTTTTGTTCCTCGGGCTGTGGTTGTGTTCCTTGGGCTCTGGTTTTGCTCCTCGATCTCTGGTTTTGTTCCTTGGGCACTGGTTTTGTTCCTCGGGCTCTCGTTTTCTTCCTCGGGTTCTGTTTTTTTTCCTTGAGCTCTGTTTTTTTTCCTCAGGCTCTGGTTTTCTTCCTCAGGCTCTGGTTTTATTCCTCGGGCTCCGGATTTCTTCCTCGAGCTCTCGTTTTCTTCATCACGCCCTGGATTTGTTCCTCGGGTTCTGTTTTTGTTCCTCGGGCTGTGGTTGTGTTCCTCGGGCTCTGGTTTTGTTCCTCGAGCTCTGATTGTGTTCCTTGGGCTCTGGTTTTGTTCCTTGAGCTCTAGTTTTGTTCTTCGAGCTCTGGTTTTGTTCCTGGGGCTCTGGTTTTCTTTCACGGGCTCTGGTTTTGTTCCTCATGTTCTGGTTTTATTCCTCAGGCCCTGGTTTTATTCCTCAGGCTCTCGTTTTGTTCCTCGGGCTCTGCTTTATTTCCACGGGCTCTGGTTTTGTTCCTCGAGCTCTGGTTTTGTTCCTCGAGGGCTGGTTTTGTTCCTTGGGCTATGGTTTTCTTTCTCGGGCTCTGGCTTGGTTCCTCGGGTCCTGTTTTTTTCCTCGGGCTCTATTTTTGTTCCTCGGGCTCTTGTTTTCTTCCTCAGGCTCTGGTTTTGTTCCTCGGGCTCTGGTTTTGTTCCTCGGCTCTGGCTTGGTTCCTCGGGCCCAGGTATTTTGCCTCGGGCTCTGGTTTTGTTCCTCGGGCTCTGGTGTTGTTCCTCGGTTTCTGGTTTGGTTCCTCGGGCCCTGGTTTTATTCCACGGGCTCAGGTTTTCTTCCTATGGCCCTCTTTTTGTTCTTCAGGACCTCCTTTTTGTCCTTGGGTTCTGGTTTTGTTCCTCGGGCTCTGGTTTTCTTCCTCAGGATCTGGTTTTGTTCCTCGAGCTCTGGTTTTGTTCCTTGGGCACTGGTTTTGTTCCTCGGGCTCTCGTTTTCTTCCTCGGACTCTCGTTTTGTTCCTCGGGTTCTGGCTTTGTTCCTTGAGCTCTGGTTTTCTTCTTTGGGCTCTGGTTTTCTTCCTCAGGCTCTGGTTTTGTTCCTCGGGATCTGGTTTTGTTCCTCGGGCTCTGGCTTGGTTCCTCGCGCCCTGGTTTTTTGCCTCGGGCTCTGGTTTTGTTCCTCGGGCTCTGGTTTTGTTCCTCGGTTTCTAGTTTTATTCCTCGGTCCCTGGTTTTATTCCACGGGCTCTGGTTTTCTTCCTATGGCCCTCGTGTTGTTCTTCAGGTCCTCCTTTTTGTCCTTGGGTTCTGGTTTTGTTCCTCGGGCTCTGGTTTTCTTCCTCAGGATCTGGTTTTGTTCCTCGAGCTCTGGTTTTGTTCCTTGGGCACTGGTTTTGTTCCTCGGGCTCTCGTTTTCTTCCTCGGACTCTCGTTTTGTTCCTCGGGTTCTGGTTTTGTTCCTTGAGCTCTGGTTATCTTCTTTGGGCTCTGGTTTTCTTCCTCAGGCTCTGGTTTTGTTGCTCGGGCTCCGGATTTCTTCCTCGAGCTCTCGTTTTCTTCTTCACGCCCTGGATTTGTTCCTCGGGTTCTGTTTTTGTTCCTCGGGCTGTGGTTGTGTTCCTCGGGCTCTGGTTTTGTTCCTCGAGCTCTGGTTGTGTTCCTTGGGCTCTGGTTTTGTTCCTCGAGCTCTGGTTGTGTTCCTTGGGCTCTGGTTTTGTTCCTTGAGCTCTAGTTTTGTTCCTCGAGCTCTGGTTGTGTTCCTTGGGCTCTGGTTTTGTTCCTCGAGCTCTCGTTTTTTTCTTCAGGCCCTAGGTTTGTTCCTCGGGCCCTGGTTGTGTTCCTTGGGCTCTGGTTTTGTTTCTCGTGCTCTGGTTTTGTTCCTTGGGCACTGGTTTTGTTCCTCGGGCTCTCGTTTTCTTCCTCGGACTCTCGTTTTGTTCCTCGGGTTCTGGTTTTTTTCCTTGAGCTCTGTTTTTTTTCCTCGGGCTGTGGTTTTCTTCCTCAGGCTCTGGTTTTATTCCTCGGGCTCTGGTTTTCTTCCTCGGTTTCTGGTTTGGTTCCTCGGGCCCTGGTTTTATTCCACGGGCTCTGGTTTTCTTCCTATGGCCCTCTTTTTGTTCTTCAGGTCCTCCTTTTTGTCCTTGGGTTCTGGTTTTGTTCCTCGGGCTCTGGTTTTCTTCCTCAGGATCTGGTTTTGTTCCTCGAGCTCTGGTTTTGTTCCTTGGGCACTGGTTTTGTTCCTCGGGCTCTCGTTTTCTTCCTCGGACTCTCGTTTTGTTCCTCGGGTTCTGGTTTTGTTCCTTGAGCTCTGGTTTTCTTCTTTGGGCTCTGGTTTTCTTCCTCAGGCTCTGGTTTTGTTGCTCGGGCTCTGCATTTCTTCCTCGAGCTCTCGTTTTCTTCTTCAGGCCCTAGATTTGTTCCTCGGGCCCTGGTTGTGTTCCTTGGGCTCTGGTTTTGTTTCTCGTGCTCTGGTTTTGTTCCTTTGTCACTGGTTTTGTTCCTCGGGCTCTCGTTTTCTTCCTCGGACTCTCGTTTTGTTCCTCGGGTTCTGGTTTTTTTCCTTGAGCTCTGTTTTTTTTCCTCAGGCTCTGGTTTTCTTCCTCAGGCTCTGGTTTTATTCCTCGGGCTCCGGATTTCTTCCTCGAGCTCTCGTTTTCTTCTTCACGCCCTGGATTTGTTCCTCGGGTTCTGTTTTTGTTCCTCGGGCTGTGGTTGTGTTCCTCGGTCTCTGGTTTTGTTCCTCGAGCTCTGATTGTGTTCCTTGGGCTCTGGTTTTGTTCCTTGAGCTCTAGTTTTGTTCTTCGAGCTCTGGTTTTGTTCCTGGGGCTCTGGTTTTCTTTCACGGGCTCTGGTTTTGTTCCTCATGTTCTGGTTTTATTCCTCAGGCCCTGGTTTTATTCCTCAGGTTCTCGTTTTGTTCCTCGGGCTCTGCTTTATTTCCACGGGCTCTGGTTTTGTTCCTCGAGCTCTGGTTTTGTTCCTCGAGGGCTGGTTTTGTTCCTTGGGCTATGGTTTTCTTTCTCGGGCTCTGGCTTGGTTCCTCGGGTCCTGTTTTTTTCCTCGGGCTCTCTTTTTGTTCCTCGGGCTCTTGTTTTCTTCCTCAGGCTCTGGTTTTGTTCCTCGGGCTCTGGTTTTGTTCCTCGGGCTCTGGCTTGGTTCCTCGGGCCCAGGTATTTTGCCTCGGGCTCTGGTTTTGTTCCTCGGGCTCTGGTTTTGTTCCTCGGTTTCTGGTTTGGTTCCTCGGGCCCTGGTTTTATTCCACGGGCTCAGGTTTTCTTCCTATGGCCCTCTTTTTGTTCTTCAGGACCTCCTTTTTGTCCTTGGGTTCTGGTTTTGTTCCTCGGGCTCTGGTTTTCTTCCTCAGGATCTGGTTTTGTTCCTCGAGCTCTGGTTTTGTTCCTTGGGCACTGGTTTTGTTCCTCGGGCTCTCGTTTTCTTCCTCGGACTCTCGTTTTGTTCCTCGGGTTCTGGTTTTGTTCCTTGAGCTCTGGTTTTCTTCTTTGGGCTCTGGTTTTCTTCCTCAGGCTCTGGTTTTGTTGCTCGGGCTCTGCATTTCTTCCTCGAGCTCTCGTTTTTTTCTTCAGGCCCTAGATTTGTTCCTCGGGCTCTGGTTGTGTTCCTTGGGCTCTGGTTGTGCTCCTTGGGCTCTGGTTTTGCTCCTCGATCTCTGGTTTTGTTCCTTGGGCACTGGTTTTGTTCCTCGGGCTCTCGTTTTCTTCCTCGGGTTCTGGTTTTTTTCCTTGAGCTCTGTTTTTTTTTCCTCAGGATCTGGTTTTCTTCCTCAGGCTCTGGTTTTATTCCTCGGGCTCCGGATTTCTTCCTCGAGCTCTCGTTTTCTTCTTCACGGCCTGGATTTGTTCCTCGGGTTCTGTTTTTGTTCCTCGGGCTGTGGTTGTGTTCCTCGGGCTCTGGTTTTGTTCCTCGAGCTCTGGTTGTGTTCCTTGGGCTCTGGTTTTGTTCCTTGAGCTCTAGTTTTGTTCTTCGAGCTCTGGTTTTGTTCCTGGGGCTCTGGTTTTCTTTCACGGGCTCTGGTTTTGTTCCTCATGTTCTGGTTTTATTCCTCAGGCCCTGGTTTTATTCCTCGGGCTCTCGTTTTGTTCCTCGGGCTCTGCTTTATTTCCACGGGCTCTGGTTTTGTTCCTCGAGCTCTGGTTTTGTTCCTTGAGGGCTGGTTTTGTTCCTTGGGCTATGGTTTTCTTTCTCGGGCTCTGGCTTGGTTCCTCGGGTCCTGGTTTTTTCCTCGGGCTCTCTTTTTGTTCCTCGGGCTCTTGTTTTCTTCCTCAGGCTCTGGTTTTGTTCCTCGGGATCTGGTTTTGTTCCTCGGGCTCTGGCTTGGTTCCTCGGGCCCTGGTTTTTTGCCTCGGGCTCTGGTTTTGTTCCTCGGGCTCTGGTTTTGTTCCTCGGTTTCTGGTTTGGTTCCTCGGGCCCTGGTTTTATTCCACGGGCTCTGGTTTTCTTCCTATGGCCCTCTTTTTGTTCTTCAGGTCCTCCTTTTTGTCCTTGGGTTCTGGTTTTGTTCCTCGGGCTCTGGTTTTCTTCCTCAGGATCTGGTTTTGTTCCTCGAGCTCTGGTTTTGTTCCTTGGGCACTGGTTTTGTTCCTCGGGCTCTCGTTTTCTTCCTCGGACTCTCATTTTGTTCCTCGGGTTCTGGTTTTGTTCCTTGAGCTCTGGTTTTCTTCTTTGGGCTCTGGTTTTCTTCCTCAGGCTCTGGTTTTGTTGCTCGGGCTCTACATTTCTTCCACGAGCTCTCGTTTTTTTCTTCAGGCCCTAGATTTGATCCTCGGGCCCTGGTTGTGTTCCTTGGGCTCTGGTTTTGTTTCTCGTGCTCTGGTTTTGTTCCTTGGGCACTGGTTTTGTTCCTCGGGCTCTCGTTTTCTTCCTCGGACTCTCGTTTTGTTCCTCGGGTTCTGGTTTTTTTCCTTGAGCTCTGTTTTTTTTCCTCGGGCTCTGGTTTTCTTCCTCAGGCTCTGGTTTTATTCCTCGGGCTCCGGATTTCTTCCTCGAGCTCTCGTTTTCTTCTTCACGCCCTGGATTTGTTCCTCGGGTTCTGTTTTTGTTCCTCGGGCTGTGGTTGTGTTCCTCGGGCTCTGGTTTTGTTCCTCGAGCTCTGGTTGTGTTCCTTGGGCTCTGGTTTTGTTCCTTGAGCTCTAGTTTTGTTCTTCGAGCTCTGGTTTTGTTCCTGGGGCTCTGGTTTTCTTTCACGGGCTCTGGTTTTGTTCCTCATGTTCTGGTTTTATTCCTCAGGCCCTGGTTTTATTCCTCGGGCTCTCGTTTTGTTCCTCGGGCTCTGCTTTATTTCCACGGGCTCTGGTTTTGTTCCTCGAGCTCTGGTTTTGTTCCTCGAGGGCTGGTTTTGTTCCTTGGGCTATGGTTTTCTTTCTCGGGCTCCGGCTTGGTTCCTCGGGTCCTGGTTTTTTCCTCGGGCTCTCTTTTTGTTCCTCGGGCTCTTGTTTTCTTCCTCAGGCTCTGGTTTTGTTCCTCGGGATCTGGTTTTGTTCCTCGGGCTCTGGCTTGGTTCCTCGGGCCCTGGTTTTTTGCCTCGGGCTCTGGTTTTGTTCCTCGAGGGCTGGTTTTGTTCCTTGGGCTATGGTTTTCTTTCTCGGGCTCTGGCTTGATTCCTCGGGTCCTGGTTTTTTCCTCGGGCTCTATTTTTGTTCCTCGGGCTCTTGTTTTCTTCCTCAGGCTCTGGCTTTGTTCCTCGGGCTCTGGTTTTGTTCCTTGGGCTCTGGCTTGGTTCCTCGGGCCCTTTTTTTTTGCCTCGGGCTCTGGTTTTGTTCCTCGGGCTCTGGTTTGGTTCCTCGGGCCCTAGTTTTACTCCACGGGCTCTGGATTTCTTCCTATGGCCCTCTTTTTGTTCTTCAGGTCCTCCTTTTTGTCCTTGGGTTCTGGTTTTGTTCCTCGGGCTCTGGTTTTCTTCCTCAGGATCTGGTTTTGTTCCTCGAGCTCTGGTTTTGTTCCTTGGGCACTGGTTTTGTTCCTCGGGCTCTCGTTTTCTTCCTCAGACTCTCGTTTTGTTCCTCGGGTTCTGGTTTTGTTCCTTGAGCTCTGGTTTTCTTCTTTGGGCTCTGGTTTTCTTCCTCAGGCTCTGGTTTTGTTGCTCGGGCTCTGCATTTCTTCCTCGAGCTCTCGTTTTTTTCTTCAGGCCCTAGATTTGATCCTCGGGCCCTGTTTGTGTTCCTTGGGCTCTGGTTTTGTTTCTCGTGCTCTGGTTTTGTTCCTTGGGCACTGGTTTTGTTCCTCGGGCTCTCGTTTTCTTCCTCGGACTCTCGTTTTGTTCCTCGGGTTCTGGTTTTTTTCCTTGAGCTCTGTTTTTTTTCCTCGGGCTCTGGTTTTCTTCCTCAGGCTCTGGTTTTATTCCTCGGGCTCCGGATTTCTTCCTCGAGCTCTCGTTTTCTTCTTCACGCCCTGGATTTGTTCCTCGGGTTCTGTTTTTGTTCCTCGGGCTGTGGTTGTGTTCCTCGGTCTCTGGTTTTGTTCCTCGAGCTCTGGTTGTGTTCCTTGGGCTCTGGTTTTGTTCCTTGAGCTCTAGTTTTGTTCTTCGAGCTCTGGTTTTGTTCCTGGGGCTCTGGTTTTCTTTCACGGGCTCTGGTTTTGTTCCTCATGTTCTGGTTTTATTCCTCAGGCCCTGGTTTTATTCCTCGGGCTCTCGTTTTGTTCCTCGGGCTCTGCTTTATTTCCACGGGCTCTGGTTTTGTTCCTCGAGCTCTGGTTTTGTTCCTCGAGGGCTGGTTTTGTTCCTTGGGCTATGGTTTTCTTTCTCGGGCTCTGGCTTGGTTCCTCGGGTCCTGGTTTTTTCCTCGGGCTCTATTTTTGTTCCTCGGGCTCTTGTTTTCTTCCTCAGGCTCTGGTTTTGTTCCTCGGGCCCTGGTTTTATTCCACGGGCTCTGGTTTTGTTCCTATGGCCCTCTTTTTGTTCTTCAGGTCCTCCTTTTTGTCCTTGGGTTCTGGTTTTGTTCCTCGGGCTCTGGTTTTCTTCCTCAGGATCTGGTTTTGTTCCTCGAGCTCTGGTTTTGTTCCTTGGGCACTGGTTTTGTTCCTCGGGCTCTCGTTTTCTTCCTCGGACTCTCGTTTTGTTCCTCGGGTTCTGGTTTTGTTCCTTGAGCTCTGGTTTTCTTCTTTGGGCTCTGGTTTTCTTCCTCAGGCTCTGGTTTTGTTGCTCGGGCTCTGCATTTCTTCCTCGAGCTCTCGTTTTTTTCTTCAGGCCCTGGATTTGTTCCTCGGGTTCTGTTTTTTTTCCTTGAGCTCTGTTTTTTTTCCTCAGGCTCTGGTTTTCTTCCTCAGGCTCTGGTTTTATTCCTCGGGCTCCGGATTTCTTCCTCGAGCTCTCGTTTTCTTCATCACGCCCTGGATTTGTTCCTCGGGTTCTGTTTTTGTTCCTCGGGCTGTGGTTGTGTTCCTCGGTCTCTGGTTTTGTTCCTCGAGCTCTGATTGTGTTCCTTGGGCTCTGGTTTTGTTCCTTGAGCTCTAGTTTTGTTCTTCGAGCTCTGGTTTTGTTCCTGGGGCTCTGGTTTTCTTTCACGGGCTCTGGTTTTGTTCCTCATGTTCTGGTTTTATTCCTCAGGCCCTGGTTTTATTCCTCAGGCTCTCGTTTTGTTCCTCGGGCTCTGCTTTATTTCCACGGGCTCTGGTTTTGTTCCTCGAGCTCTGGTTTTGTTCCTCGAGGGCTGGTTTTGTTCCTTGGGCTATGGTTTTCTTTCTCGGGCTCTGGCTTGGTTCCTCGGGTCCTGTTTTTTTCCTCGGGCTCTATTTTTGTTCCTCGGGCTCTTGTTTTCTTCCTCAGGCTCTGGTTTTGTTCCTCGGGCTCTGGTTTTGTTCCTCGGGCTCTGGCTTGGTTCCTCGGGCCCAGGTATTTTGCCTCGGGCTCTGGTTTTGTTCCTCGGGCTCTGGTGTTGTTCCTCGGTTTCTGGTTTGGTTCCTCGGGCCCTGGTTTTATTCCACGGGCTCAGGTTTTCTTCCTATGGCCCTCTTTTTGTTCTTCAGGACCTCCTTTTTGTCCTTGGGTTCTGGTTTTGTTCCTCGGGCTCTGGTTTTCTTCCTCAGGATCTGGTTTTGTTCCTCGAGCTCTGGTTTTGTTCCTTGGGCACTGGTTTTGTTCCTCGGGCTCTCGTTTTCTTCCTCGGACTCTCGTTTTGTTCCTCGGGTTCTGGCTTTGTTCCTTGAGCTCTGGTTTTCTTCTTTGGGCTCTGGTTTTCTTCCTCAGGCTCTGGTTTTGTTCCTCGGGATCTGGTTTTGTTCCTCGGGCTCTGGCTTGGTTCCTCGCGCCCTGGTTTTTTGCCTCGGGCTCTGGTTTTGTTCCTCGGGCTCTGGTTTTGTTCCTCGGTTTCTAGTTTTATTCCTCGGTCCCTGGTTTTATTCCACGGGCTCTGGTTTTCTTCCTATGGCCCTCGTGTTGTTCTTCAGGTCCTCTTTTTTGTCCTTGGGTTCTGGTTTTGTTCCTCGGGCTCTGGTTTTCTTCCTCAGGATCTGGTTTTGTTCCTCGAGCTCTGGTTTTGTTTCTTGGGCACTGGTTTTGTTCCTCGGGCTCTCGTTTTCTTCCTCGGACTCTCGTTTTGTTCCTCGGGTTCTGGTTTTGTTCCTTGAGCTCTGGTTATCTTCTTTGGGCTCTGGTTTTATTCCTCAGGCTCTGGTTTTATTCCTCGGGCTCCGGATTTCTTCCTCGAGCTCTCGTTTTCTTCTTCACGCCCTGGATTTGTTCCTCGGGTTCTGTTTTTGTTCCTCGGGCTGTGGTTGTGTTCCTCGAGCTCTGGTTGTGTTCCTTGGGCTCTGGTTTTGTTCCTTGAGCTCTAGTTTTGTTCCTCGAGCTCTGGTTGTGTTCCTTGGGCTCTGGTTTTGTTCCTCGAGCTCTCGTTTTTTTCTTCAGGCCCTAGGTTTGTTCCTCGGGCCCTGGTTGTGTTCCTTGGGCTCTGGTTTTGTTTCTCGTGCTCTGGTTTTGTTCCTTGGGCACTGGTTTTGTTCCTCGGGCTCTCGTTTTCTTCCTCGGACTCTCGTTTTGTTCCTCGGGTTCTGGTTTTTTTCCTTGAGCTCTGTTTTTTTTCCTCGGGCTGTGGTTTTCTTCCTCAGGCTCTGGTTTTATTCCTCGGGCTCTGGTTTTCTTCCTCGGTTTCTGGTTTGGTTCCTCGGGCCCTGGTTTTATTCCACGGGCTCTGGTTTTCTTCCTATGGCCCTCTTTTTGTTCTTCAGGTCCTCCTTTTTGTCCTTGGGTTCTGGTTTTGTTCCTCGGGCTCTGGTTTTCTTCCTCAGGATCTGGTTTTGTTCCTCGAGCTCTGGTTTTGTTCCTTGGGCACTGGTTTTGTTCCTCGGGCTCTCGTTTTCTTCCTCGGACTCTCGTTTTGTTCCTCGGGTTCTGGTTTTGTTCCTTGAGCTCTGGTTTTCTTCTTTGGGCTCTGGTTTTCTTCCTCAGGCTCTGGTTTTGTTGCTCGGGCTCTGCATTTCTTCCTCGAGCTCTCGTTTTCTTCTTCAGGCCCTAGATTTGTTCCTCGGGCCCTGGTTGTGTTCCTTGGGCTCTGGTTTTGTTTCTCGTGCTCTGGTTTTGTTCCTTTGTCACTGGTTTTGTTCCTCGGGCTCTCATTTTCTTCCTCGGACTCTCGTTTTGTTCCTCGGGTTCTGGTTTTTTTCCTTGAGCTCTGTTTTTTTTCCTCAGGCTCTGGTTTTCTTCCTCAGGCTCTGGTTTTATTCCTCGGGCTCCGGATTTCTTCCTCGAGCTCTCGTTTTCTTCTTCACGGCCTGGATTTGTTCCTCGGGTTCTGTTTTTGTTCCTCGGGCTGTGGTTGTGTTCCTCGGTCTCTGGTTTTGTTCCTCGAGCTCTGATTGTGTTCCTTGGGCTCTGGTTTTGTTCCTTGAGCTCTAGTTTTGTTCTTCGAGCTCTGGTTTTGTTCCTGGGGCTCTGGTTTTCTTTCACGGGCTCTGGTTTTGTTCCTCATGTTCTGGTTTTATTCCTCAGGCCCTGGTTTTATTCCTCAGGTTCTCGTTTTGTTCCTCGGGCTCTGCTTTATTTCCACGGGCTCTGGTTTTGTTCCTCGAGCTCTGGTTTTGTTCCTCGAGGGCTGGTTTTGTTCCTTGGGCTATGGTTTTCTTTCTCGGGCTCTGGCTTGGTTCCTCGGGTCCTGTTTTTTTCCTCGGGCTCTCTTTTTGTTCCTCGGGCTCTTGTTTTCTTCCTCAGGCTCTGGTTTTGTTCCTCGGGCTCTGGTTTTGTTCCTCGGGCTCTGGCTTGGTTCCTCGGGCCCAGGTATTTTGCCTCGGGCTCTGGTTTTGTTCCTCGGGCTCTGGTTTTGTTCCTCGGTTTCTGGTTTGGTTCCTCGGGCCCTGGTTTTATTCCACGGGCTCAGGTTTTCTTCCTATGGCCCTCTTTTTGTTCTTCAGGACCTCCTTTTTGTCCTTGGGTTCTGGTTTTGTTCCTCGGGCTCTGGTTTTCTTCCTCAGGATCTGGTTTTGTTCCTCGAGCTCTGGTTTTGTTCCTTGGGCACTGGTTTTGTTCCTCGGGCTCTCGTTTTCTTCCTCGGACTCTCGTTTTGTTCCTCGGGTTCTGGTTTTGTTCCTTGAGCTCTGGTTTTCTTCTTTGGGCTCTGGTTTTCTTCCTCAGGCTCTGGTTTTGTTGCTCGGGCTCTGCATTTCTTCCTCGAGCTCTCGTTTTTTTCTTCAGGCCCTAGATTTGTTCCTCGGGCTCTGGTTGTGTTCCTTGGGCTCTGGTTGTGCTCCTTGGGCTCTGGTTTTGCTCCTCGATCTCTGGTTTTGTTCCTTGGGCACTGGTTTTGTTCCTCGGGCTCTCGTTTTCTTCCTCGGGTTCTGGTTTTTTTCCTTGAGCTCTGTTTTTTTTTCCTCAGGCTCTGGTTTTCTTCCTCAGGCTCTGGTTTTATTCCTCGGGCTCCGGATTTCTTCCTCGAGCTCTCGTTTTCTTCTTCACGGCCTGGATTTGTTCCTCGGGTTCTGTTTTTGTTCCTCGGGCTGTGGTTGTGTTCCTCGGGCTCTGGTTTTGTTCCTCGAGCTCTGGTTGTGTTCCTTGGGCTCTGGTTTTGTTCCTTGAGCTCTAGTTTTGTTCTTCGAGCTCTGGTTTTGTTCCTGGGGCTCTGGTTTTCTTTCACGGGCTCTGGTTTTGTTCCTCATGTTCTGGTTTTATTCCTCAGGCCCTGGTTTTATTCCTCGGGCTCTCGTTTTGTTCCTCGGGCTCTGCTTTATTTCCACGGGCTCTGGTTTTGTTCCTCGAGCTCTGGTTTTGTTCCTCGAGGGCTGGTTTTGTTCCTTGGGCTATGGTTTTCTTTCTCGGGCTCTGGCTTGGTTCCTCGGGTCCTGTTTTTTTCCTCGGGCTCTCTTTTTGTTCCTCGGGCTCTTGTTTTCTTCCTCAGGCTCTGGTTTTGTTCCTCGGGCTCTGGTTTTGTTCCTCGGGCTCTGGCTTGGTTCCTCGGGCCCTGGTTTTTTGCCTCGGGCTCTGGTTTTGTTCCTCGGGCTCTGGTTTTGTTCCTCGGTTTCTGGTTTGGTTCCTCGGGCCCTGGTTTTATTCCACGGGCTCTGGTTTTCTTCCTATGGCCCTCGTGTTGTTCTTCAGGTCCTCCTTTTTGTCCTTGGGTTCTGGTTTTGTTCCTCGGGCTCTGGTTTTCTTCCTCAGGATCTGGTTTTGTTCCTCGAGCTCTGGTTTTGTTCCTTGGGCACTGGTTTTGTTCCTCGGGCTCTCGTTTTCTTCCTCGGACTCTCGTTTTGTTCCTCGGGTTCTGGTTTTGTTCCTTGAGCTCTGGTTTTCTTCTTTGGGCTCTGGTTTTCTTCCTCAGGCTCTGGTTTTGTTGCTCGGGCTCTACATTTCTTCCACGAGCTCTCGTTTTTTTCTTCAGGCCCTAGATTTGATCCTCGGGCCCTGGTTGTGTTCCTTGGGCTCTGGTTTTGTTTCTCGTGCTCTGGTTTTGTTCCTTGGGCACTGGTTTTGTTCCTCGGGCTCTCGTTTTCTTCCTCGGACTCTCGTTTTGTTCCTCGGGTTCTGGTTTTTTTCCTTGAGCTCTGTTTTTTTTCCTCGGGCTCTGGTTTTCTTCCTCAGGCTCTGGTTTTATTCCTCGGGCTCCGGATTTCTTCCTCGAGCTCTCGTTTTCTTCTTCACGGCCTGGATTTGTTCCTCGGGTTCTGTTTTTGTTCCTCGGGCTGTGGTTGTGTTCCTCGGGCTCTGGTTTTGTTCCTCGAGCTCTGGTTGTGTTCCTTGGGCTCTGGTTTTGTTCCTTGAGCTCTAGTTTTGTTCTTCGAGCTCTGGTTTTGTTCCTGGGGCTCTGGTTTTCTTTCACGGGCTCTGGTTTTGTTCCTCATGTTCTGGTTTTATTCCTCAGGCCCTGGTTTTATTCCTCGGGCTCTCGTTTTGTTCCTCGGGCTCTGCTTTATTTCCACGGGCTCTGGTTTTGTTCCTCGAGCTCTGGTTTTGTTCCTCGAGGGCTGGTTTTGTTCCTTGGGCTATGGTTTTCTTTCTCGGGCTCTGGCTTGGTTCCTCGGGTCCTGGTTTTTTCCTCGGGCTCTCTTTTTGTTCCTCGGGCTCTTGTTTTCTTCCTCAGGCTCTGGTTTTGTTCCTCGGGATCTGGTTTTGTTCCTCGGGCTCTGGCTTGGTTCCTCGGGCCCTGGTTTTTTGCCTCGGGCTCTGGTTTTGTTCCTCGAGGGCTGGTTTTGTTCCTTGGGCTATGGTTTTCTTTCTCGGGCTCTGGCTTGATTCCTCGGGTCCTGGTTTTTTCCTCGGGCTCTATTTTTGTTCCTCGGGCTCTTGTTTTCTTCCTCAGGCTCTGGCTTTGTTCCTCGGGCTCTGGTTTTGTTCCTTGGGCTCTGGCTTGGTTCCTCGGGCCCTGTTTTTTTGCCTCGGGCTCTGGTTTTGTTCCTCGGGCTCTGGTTTGGTTCCTCGGGCCCTAGTTTTACTCCACGGGCTCTGGATTTCTTCCTATGGCCCTCTTTTTGTTCTTCAGGTCCTCCTTTTTGTCCTTGGGTTCTGGTTTTGTTCCTCGGGCTCTGGTTTTCTTCCTCAGGATCTGGTTTTGTTCCTCGTGCTCTGGTTTTGTTCCTTGGGCACTGGTTTTGTTCCTCGGGCTCTCGTTTTCTTCCTCAGACTCTCGTTTTGTTCCTCGGGTTCTGGTTTTGTTCCTTGAGCTCTGGTTTTCTTCTTTGGGCTCTGGTTTTCTTCCTTAGGCTCTGGTTTTGTTGCTCGGGCTCTGCATTTCTTCCTCGAGCTCTCGTTTTTTTCTTCAGGCCCTAGATTTGATCCTCGGGCCCTGTTTGTGTTCCTTGGGCTCTGGTTTTGTTTCTCGTGCTCTGGTTTTGTTCCTTGGGCACTGGTTTTGTTCCTCGGGCTCTCGTTTTCTTCCTCGGACTCTCGTTTTGTTCCTCGGGTTCTGGTTTTTTTCCTTGAGCTCTGTTTTTTTTCCTCGGGCTCTGGTTTTCTTCCTCAGGCTCTGGTTTTATTCCTCGGGCTCCGGATTTCTTCCTCGAGCTCTCGTTTTCTTCTTCACGCCCTGGATTTGTTCCTCGGGTTCTGTTTTTGTTCCTCGGGCTGTGGTTGTGTTCCTCGGGCTCTGGTTTTGTTCCTCGAGCTCTGGTTGTGTTCCTTGGGCTCTGGTTTTGTTCCTTGGGCTATGGTTTTCTTTCTCGGGCTCTGGCTTGGTTACTCGGGTCCTCGTTTTTTCCTCGGGCTCTATTTTTGTTCCTCGGGCTCTGGCTTGGTTCCTCGGGTCCTGGTTTTTTGCCTCGGGCTCTGGTGTTGTTCCTCGGGCTCTGGTTTTGTTCCTCGGTTTCTGGTTTGGTTCCTCAGGCCCTGGTTTTATTCCACGGGCTCTGGTTTTCTTCCTATGGCCCTCGTGTTGTTCTTCAGGTCCTCCTTTGTGTCTTTGGGCTCTGGTTTTGTTCCTCGAGCTCTGGTTTTGTTCCTTGGGCACTGGTTTTGTTCCTCGGGCTCTCGTTGTCTTCCTCGGACTCTCGTTTTGTTCCTCGGGTTCTGGTTTTGTTTCTTGAGCTCTGGTTTTCTTCTTTGGGCTCTGGTTTTCTTCCTCAGGCTCTGGTTTTGTTGCTCGGGCTCTGCATTTCTTCCTCGATCTCTCGTTTTCTTCTTCACGCCCTAGATTTGTTCCTCGGGCTCTGTTTTTGTTCCTCGATCTCTGGTTGTGTTCCTTGGGCTCTGGTTTTGTTCCTTGTGCTCTAGTTTTGTTCTTCGAGCTCTGGTTTTGTTCCTGGGGCTCTGGTTTTCTTTCACGGGCTCTGGTTTTGTTCCTCATGTTCTGGTTTTATTCCTCAGGCCCTGGTTTTATTCCTCGGGGTTTCGTTTTGTTCCTCGGGCCCTGCTTTATTTCCTCGGGCTCTGGTTTTGTTCCTCGAGCTCTGGTTTTGTTCCTCGAGGGCTGGTTTTGTTCCTTGGGCTATGGTTTTCTTTCTCGGGCTCTGGCTTGGTTCCTCGGGTCCTGGTTTTTTCCTCGGGCTCTATTTTTGTTCCTCGGGCTCTTGTTTTCTTCCTCAGGCTCTGGTTTTGTTCATGGAGGTCTGGTTTTTTTCCTCGGGCTCTGGCTTGGTTCCTCGCGCCCTGGTTTTTTGCCTCGGGCTCTGGTTTTGTTCCTCGGGCTCTGGTTTTGTTCCTCGGTTTCTGGTTTGGTTCCTTGGGCCCTGGTTTTATTCCACGGGCTCTGGTTTTCTTCCTATGGCCCTCTTTTTGTTCTTCAGGTCCTCCTTTTTGTCCTTGGGCTCTGGTTTTGTTCCTCGGGCTCTGGTTGTGTTCCACGGGCTCTGGTTTTGTTCCTCGAGCTCTGGTTTTGTTCCTTGGGCACTGGTTTTGTTCCTTGGGCTCTCGTTTTGTTCCTCGGACTCTTGTTTTGTTCCTCGGGCTCTCGTTTTGTTCCTCGGACTCTTGTTTTGTTCCTCGGGTTCTGGTTTTGTTCCTTGAGCTCTGGTTTTCTTCTTTGGGCTCTGGTTTTCTTCCTAAGGCTCTGGTTTTGTTGCTCGGGCTCTGGATTTCTTCCTCGAGCTCTCGTTTTTTTCTTCAGGCCCTAGATTTCTTCCTCAGGCCCTGGTTGTGTTCCTTGGGCGCTGGTTTTGTTCCTTGGGCTCTGGTTTTGTTTCTCGAGCTCTGGTTTTCTTCCTCGGGCTCTGCTTTATTTCCACGGGCTCTGGTTTTGTTCCTCGGGTTCTGGTTTTTTTCCTTGAGCTCTGTTTTTTTTCCTCGGGCTCTGGTTTTCTTCCTCAGGCTCTGGTTTTATTCCTCGGGCTCCGGATTTCTTCCTCGAGCTCTCGTTTTCTTCTTCACGCCCTGGATTTTTTCCTCGGGTTCTGTTTTTGTTCCTCGGGCTGTGGTTGTGTTCCTCGGGCTCTGGTTTTGTTCCTCGAGCTCTGGTTGTGTTCCTTGGGCTCTGGTTTTGTTCCTTGAGCTCTAGTTTTGTTCTTCGAGCTCTGGTTTTGTTCCTGGGGCTCTGGTTTTCTTTCACGGGCTCTGGTTTTGTTCCCCATGTTCTGGTTTTATTCCTCAGGCCCTGGTTTTATTCCTCGGGCTCTCGTTTTGTTCCTCGGGCTCTGCTTTATTTCCACGGGCTCTGGTTTTGTTCCTCGAGCTCTGGTTTTGTTCCTCGAGGGCTGGTTTTGTTCCTTGGGCTATGGTTTTCTTTCTCGGGCTCTGGCTTGGTTCCTCGGGTCCTGGTTTTTTCCTCGGGCTCTCTTTTTGTTCCTCGGGCTCTTGTTTTCTTCCTCAGGCTCTGGTTTTGTTCCTCGAGCTCTGGTTTTGTTCCTTGGGCTCTGGCTTGGTTCCTCGCGCCCTGGTTTTTTGCCTCGGGCTCTGGTTTTGTTCCTCGGGCTCTGGTTTTGTTCCTCAGTTTCTGGTTTGGTTCCTCGGGCCCTGGTTTTATTCCACGGGCTCTGGATTTCTTCCTATGGCCCTCTTTTTGTTCTTCAGGTCCTCCTTTTTGTCCTTGGGTTCTGGTTTTGTTCCTCGGGCTCTGGTTTTCTTCCTCAGGATCTGGTTTTGTTCCTCGAGCTCTGGTTTTGTTCCTTGGGCACTGGTTTTGTTCCTCGGGCTCTCGTTTTCTTCCTCGGACTCTCGTTTTGTTCCTCGAGGGCTGGTTTTGTTCCTTGGGCTATGGTTTTCTTTCTCGGGCTCTGGCTTGGTTACTCGGGTCCTCGTTTTTTCCTCGGGCTCTATTTTTGTTCCTCGGGCTCTGGCTTGGTTCCTCGGGTCCTGGTTTTTTGCCTCGGGCTCTGGTGTTGTTCCTCGGGCTCTGGTTTTGTTCCTCGGTTTCTGGTTTGGTTCCTCAGGCCCTGGTTTTATTCCACGGGCTCTGGTTTTCTTCCTATGGCCCTCGTGTTGTTCTTCAGGTCCTCCTTTGTGTCTTTGGGCTCTGGTTTTGTTCCTCGAGCTCTGGTTTTGTTCCTTGGGCACTGGTTTTGTTCCTCGGGCTCTCGTTGTCTTCCTCGGACTCTCGTTTTGTTCCTCGGGTTCTGGTTTTGTTTCTTGAGCTCTGGTTTTCTTCTTTGGGCTCTGGTTTTCTTCCTCAGGCTCTGGTTTTGTTGCTCGGGCTCTGCATTTCTTCCTCGATCTCTCGTTTTCTTCTTCACGCCCTAGATTTGTTCCTCGGGCTCTGTTTTTGTTCCTCGATCTCTGGTTGTGTTCCTTGGGCTCTGGTTTTGTTCCTTGTGCTCTAGTTTTGTTCTTCGAGCTCTGGTTTTGTTCCTGGGGCTCTGGTTTTCTTTCACGGGCTCTGGTTTTGTTCCTCATGTTCTGGTTTTATTCCTCAGGCCCTGGTTTTATTCCTCGGGCTCTCGTTTTGTTCCTCGGGCCCTGCTTTATTTCCTCGGGCTCTGGTTTTGTTCCTCGAGCTCTGGTTTTGTTCCTCGAGGGCTGGTTTTGTTCCTTGGGCTATGGTTTTCTTTCTCGGGCTCTGGCTTGGTTCCTCGGGTCCTGGTTTTTTCCTCGGGCTCTATTTTTGTTCCTCGGGCTCTTGTTTTCTTCCTCAGGCTCTGGTTTTGTTCATGGAGGTCTGGTTTTGTTCCTCGGGCTCTGGCT